>NC_140485.1:65345542-66545542 GCF_964271855.1 Acomys minous | reverse complement strand
CTCTAATGTTCCCCAGTGTAGTCAGGGTGAGGAGGTGGTACAGCAAATTTGATGACACTTTTCAGCTGGCTGTGCGGTCGTGGGCTGTGTCACCTGAGCCACCTGCCTACCGGGGAGAGTGGGAAAGGCTGTCTGCAAGCTTCAGTGACAGGATCCTGGACCAGGCAGAGTCTGGTGTCAGCTGTACCTTCCCTGACCACTCGCCCCGCTGCTTTAGCTTCCATGGCCCCTGCTGCTCATCTCTGGGCCTCCTGTATGCAAGCGCTATCCCCACAGCTGTGTCTAAACACCTACTCTAGGCATGCGCTTGTAACTGGTCCATGTCTGTGGCATGCGTGAAGAGACGCATCTAGGTTTGTGTTATCATTCTCAGGGCCTCAGTTTCCCCTACTGTGCATAGGCGCTTGCTCTTAAGAGTCTCAGAGGCAGAGTTGGTGGCACAGATCTGCCATCCCAGACCCTTGTGAGGCTGAAGCAGGGGGGGAAAAAAAAGCAAGTTCAAGGCTGGCCCATGCTGTAGAGTAAGGTCAAAGCCAGCCTCAGCAGCTTACTGAGACTTTTCCTTAAAATTAAAAGCACAAACGGTGCTGGGGAGTAGTAGCTCAGCGCTTGAGGCCTGTGGTTCAATTCCTAACATTACAACTTTTTTTTCCCCTCAGAAGTAACTGTGTGAGCACTTGTGGGCCTGAGTACCTGCCCAGGCCATAGATTGTTGCATAGTCCAAGAATCAAGGATAAAATCGGCTTTACAGCACCATCAGAATAGCCGGACCCCTACCCTGGTGCAGCACAAGCTATACCGCAACCAGCTAACAGTTGCTATGAATTCAAGCTTGAAGGAGCGCTGGTTATCTGGACATCTACTGGCCTCCAAGCATGGGCCAAGGAGGCAGGTCTCCCCCGGAACCCGGTAACACAAGGGTTGGGCAGCTGCCCCAGGTGTTCTGAGCGAATCAGCCAGGCTGTAAGAGTCCAGGGGAGAGGCTGCTCTTGTGGGTGATGGCGCTTCTGGGGTGACCAAGAGTGAGGGCGCCTGATGCATGCACACCAACGTGCTGAGTCTCTTCTTTATGTCTCGCTGGCTAGTTGACTGTGGTCAGGTGACGTCTCCCCTTCCAGCCTCAGTTTCCTACAAAGTGGATCTGCTCGTGTCTTCTCCCCAGAGCCAATGTGAGAATGGTGCTAGCAGGGCCAGGGGAGTTAGGCGGAGGACTTGTGTTCGGGGCAGAGTAGCATCTCCCGACACACCCAGGAGACGTCCATATCCTGAACTCATGAGCTGATGGACACTCCAAACCTCTGAACTCCCAAGGTAAAAATGATCTGTGTCTGTGACTGCAAGAGGCAGAGCTACAGCAGGTGTATTCAGGAGGCGGGGCTACAGCAGGTGAGCCTGACTGGCCCTCCCACGCAAACCGTGGGCCTGCTTCAGACCTGCCAGATGAGGCTGTGCCTCCCAGCACGCTGGTCCTCTGTGGTGGTCATCTGTTTGACATTACAAAGTGTGGAGTTTCCAACATAAGTCCCAAACCACATGCTACTCCAAAGGGTCACACAGGTCAAGCACTCTGGGCAAGGCCTGTCTCTGCTGTCCCTAGGAGACAGTCACAGGGGTCTTCTGTTACTTTTAGAGTAAACATACAAAGTAATGTGTTTTGCTAATGGCATGTTTCACAAGTTATATTTTGCTCTCACTCCCCTCCCCTACTGCCCTCTTCACCCCCCTCCCCATCCCTCCTCCTTTGTGGTCATCATCTTAAGCAGTCTGAGAAGTCCTGCTTGGGGGCCACGGAGCTGCTTTGAGCTCATTCCTTGCAAAGACAATCAAGCCACAAACTGTTTTCCTCAACATCGTGTGTGTGTGTGTGTGTGTGTGTGTGTGTGTGTGTGTGTGTGTTGAGCGAGACCACCTAGCCAGTCAAATAATAATTTGTGCAGCCATTGGAGCAACTAGGGGCTGGGGATGTGGCTCAGCTGGTCAAGTGCTTGCCTAGCATGCACGAAGCCCTGAGTTCGATCCCTAGTACTTCATAAACAGTTGTGGTGCCACATATCTATAATCCCAGACTGAAAGCCAAAGGACCAGAAGTTCCAAGTCATCCTTAGCTAGGTAGTGAGTTCGAGGCTAGCCTCGGCTATGAGACACTAGCTCAAAAAAGAGAAAAAATAGAGGGAAGAAAAGAAGGGGCATTGGAGCATGTGGGTGGGGCAGCATTTGGTGTCTTGCACAGAGACAAGGCAATTAAGGGGATTACAACCCACACTGCTTTTGAAAGCACAAGTAGCTGCTTGCTTGTCCTCTGAGAACGTGAGAGGGTTGGGGACCAGAGGAGCCACTGGGATGGCTGCGGGAGGTAGCTCATCAGGCAGATGGCTTCCAGTCTGTTCCTGATAGGATGCGAAGTGGTGATCGGGAGAGGGTGGAAAGGGAGTGAAGTTGGGGAGGGGAGAATCCAGAGCAGAGGCGAGGAGGAGCGGTCTGTAGTTTTGCTGTATGAACTAGAGTTTGCAGCTTGATTCTTCTCTGTCACTTCCAGGATGTGGGCTGGAAGGGACAGCATGCTGGGAGATTTAAGCAGCTGGGGTCACGTGAAGCATGCTGGGAGAAACTGAAGTTCAGGGAAGAGCTGAGGTGGGAATGGTGGACAGTCAGAGCACCAAGTCCCAGGATTTGGATGCTAGAAAGAGAAGACTGTTAAGAGTTGGGGCTCCCTATTTGACCACGTCCCCTGGATGGGGAGGCCTGGTGGCACTCAGAGGAAGGATAGCAGGCTACCAAGAAGAGACTTGATACCCTAGGAGCATATGCAGGGGGAGGAGATCCCCCTCAGTCACAGTCATAGGGGAGGGCAGTAAGGGGGAAATGGAAGGGAGGAAGGAATTGGAGGATGCAAGGGATGGGATAATAATTGAGATGTAATATGAATAAATTAATAAAATATATTTTTCAAAAAAGAGTTGGGGCTCCAAATGGAGAAGGTGGCAGTCTGATGTCAGTGCTCATGCATTTAGGATGTCACCCAGGACCTTGTTGGAAACAAAAGTTCTGTGGCCTGCTGATATCAGAAGGTCTGGGTAGTATCATATGAAGCCTCCAAGGTGAGTCTGGTGCACCCTGAACAGGGAGACCCCAGTGTCCTCTCCAGAGCACAGGGGAGGGACCCCTCTGATGACAGAACTGCCAAGCGTCAAGCAAGAGCACCGCAGGAGAAAGTGCTCATGTGAAAGCCACTAGGATAAGAACAGTGGCCCAGTAAGAACAGCCTGCAGCCAGAAAGAAATTGAAGACAACCCCCCACCCAGAGCCCCAGCAGCCCCAGGCCACTTCTGAGCTGGCAGAGACCCCTTTAAAGATGCCCCCCACAGTCCTTGAAACCTGTGACTCTTGCTGCTTTTTACATCAAGGGATGGTAGGCGTGATTACTGATCACAGGGGATTTGGGGAGGGTACCTAGGCTGCCCAGGTGCGTCCTGTGTGATCATAAGACAGTATCAGCCAAAGGAAGTCTCGTGGAGACCGGCTATTGGAGAACTGACTTAGAAGATGGTGTAGGCTGGGAGCCCTGTCCTCAGGGAAGCTGTATTATTGCCTAAGAAGCTAAAAGAACTAGGAAGGGATCCTCTCTTGAGCCTCTGGGAGGACCCCAGCCTGCTGAGCATCCCTGTGAACCCCACTTTGAACTTCTGATCCCCAGAACAGCAAACATAAACCTTTGATGCTTGAAGTGTCTCCTATGACTGTTTCCAAGGCCTGCAGGGTGAGGTGAAGATTGGGGTGTGGTGGCCTGAGCTTGGGAGCTGCTGGGTCTCCGTTAGAGGAGACTATGGGGTCTTCTGTATCATAAGCTATAGGAGGCAGAAGGCAAAAGGCAAAAGGCAGCATTTTGAGAGAGGAAAGGTGCAGATGGTGGGGGGTCTCAGGGGCCCCTGGAATCCAGAGAAGGGGGACCTGACAGGCCATTATGAACATGATAAAAAGCAAAGCAAAAAAGCAGGATGAGACCGTGAGCTTTGGGAGATGGGCGACTCCGGCATCCAGAATCTCACATTTTTGGCTCTTAAAGGACATCCCAAAGTAGTCTTGGCAGGATGGGCCTCAGGAAGGGCCAGGTCCGTGCAGAAGACCCTGTGGTACTCAGAGGTCATGGGAACCACTGTCAGCATGTGGAGCATAAAGGAGAGCCTGAGTTTCTGGGAACCCCAGGTTTGAGCTTGGCTTGTGTTCTCATTCGGCCTACAGAGGGCGCTGTGGAGTCCCCACGGCAGCGGTCGGTCTCTTACCTTAGCAAACTCCTTCCTTGGGGAAGTTCC
The DNA here is from genome assembly GCF_964271855.1 of Acomys minous. Taxonomy (NCBI): domain Eukaryota; kingdom Metazoa; phylum Chordata; class Mammalia; order Rodentia; family Muridae; genus Acomys; species Acomys minous. The sequence continues at coordinate 66,541,231 of NC_140485.1, read as the reverse complement.
AGTTTCACATTTGTCTAGTAAACAGCAGCTGGCTGCGGGCCCTTCGTTTACCTGTCCCCTAGGAGCTACTGAGCTACAACAGAGAGTGCTTTACAGGCAGGAGGGCCGCAGGTGACTGCCGGCTGCCGGGAGCAGATGACGGCCTGGCAGCTCAGGGACCAGAGGGAGTCCTGTCGTTATTGCTTTCTGCAGCGTAGGGAGCTGGTCTTTGCCAGAAAACAACCGCTGTGTAACCAGAAATGAACACATCAAGCCCCGTGGGGTGGAGGAAAATCCTCTCTGGACTCCATTGTTTGGCTTTGAAAAACGGGTTAAATATTAGGAAGTGATTAATTTTTCTGTGGTTGTCTGCCTTTTGTGCATGTCAAAGCTGGTCTTGACGTCCGTTTATTCACACACATCCCACTCCACCCCCTGCTACATCCTACTGTGTGTTGGCTTGGGGAGGCAGCCCTGAGCCCAGGCAAGCACTGCCCTTCTCTCCTGGGACCCACAAGGTGAAACAGGAAGCATGCTGACATCCCCACCAGCACTTTCCATGCACAGCGGGCTCAGCGTGGTGGCCCTCACATGGTACCTGATAGTTGGGGAGGAAGAGCCATATCTTTCTAAATGGTTCTGGAGTTAGGAAGTGGGCACTTCTGATGGTAAGAAAGCAAAAGCAAGAACTGGACGGTGGTGTGGTGTGAGTAGAGGTGGGGAGCAGGGAAGATGGCTGGGCGTGTTGCCCAGACTCCAGATCTAAAAGCCAAGGACCATGAGGTGCTTTGCCTAAAGGCAGATGTGGGATACAGGGTATGAGGTGTCTTGAGGCTTAGCCTGGCTCTGCTGTGGGCAGGATGGGTGGGAAACGTCTGGGGAACTCCAGGAATCACCCTGTCCTCCAGGCAGATGAGGGAAGGTCACTGGGCACACAGGGAGAAGAGGACAAGCACCTCAGAGATAGAGCCACAGAACTTGCTTAGTTGTGGGAAATGGGGTTGTGTGTGTGGGGGGTGCTCAGAGTGACTGCCTCATTGTGCCTTAAAAGCAACTACTTGGATGCCATTGCTACTGGCTGGGGAGGAAGGGAGAGGTGGAGGCTGGGGATCAGGGAACTACAAATGCCCTGTGGCTGGCACAGGGAAGTCATGCAGATGTGCACACATCTCGAATCTTGGAAAGGGGTCTGTGCAGCCTTGTCCAAAGTGGTCCTAGGAATCCTGGGACTCCTGGTCTTATGTGGCTCTGGTACCATGAGGAGCAAAGGCCGTGAAACAGCATCTCGTGGGGCTACTTCGCTCTTGGTGGGGCGCTTGAGGGGACTTGGCAAATTTGTCACACAGGCTGCGATTTAGTGTTGCTCCGCAAAGTCTGGCTAAGGACCAGGTAGTGTGGACATCTGCTGGTCAGGATGCACTGTGTGATTTCCGAGTATAGAATTTGCAGGAAGAAGGAATTCTTGAAGAGGCCGGGATGGGGGCAGTCTCCTTGGTGGTCCCTCTAGGTTGGGCCATGTACACACAACTCTACTCTGAGTGCTACCAGGAGGTGGGGCAGGTGGGCTCAGAGATAGGCCTTCTGGTGGGAAAGTTTTGTCCAAACTTCATGTTTGGACCACAAAATGTCATGAGGTTTACAGGCCAGTTCCCTCTGTCTCACCATGGCTGTGGCCGTCACTTTCATTTACCGATGATGAATGACTCTTGTGGTTCCGGTCTTTGGTTGTTTGAGACTCAACCTGGTTCTGTGCTTTCTTCTGGTTTACGACCCCAGAGAGGCTGTGCTGGCATCCGCCCTCCTTCCTCCCCCAAGCCTTCTGAAGTCCACACTTGTTGCCAAACCTGTCCTGTAAAACTGCACCCCGCTTCACGTGGCAAGGCGACTGTTACCTCAGGATGTCCAAGTGTGTGCTTCCTTTCCATTTGGGGAGTTTTGAAAAAGTGGATGGGAACCATTCTTCCCTCTTATGGTCTAGTTAAAAAAAAAAAAACCAAACAAACTGTAACCTCTATTATATTTTTCCAGATCTCACGTGAAATGGGGGCCCTGCAGGAGCTCAAGGTTCAGCAATGAAGCCCAAAGTCTGATTAGTGATGCTACAGCAAACCAACAGCAAATATGAGCCAGTGTATGTCAGGGTCCTGATACCTGCGAGGTGGCAACTACTGTCCTCATTTTGTATGGGGGAAAACTGAGGATGGGACACATTTGTCAAGTGGAGCTTGCATTGAGACATAGAAGACAGGTCTACTTTGAGTGGGTGTATAGTCTTGTACCCATCTTTGGCTGCTGATACAGGCCTTCAGGAAAGGCATGGAAAGGCTTCAGAACTGAGGAAAAGAAAGACAGCTGCCCATGGTTACAACAAACACCATAAGGGGTAGAGTGAGCTCGGGGTGTGTGGTGGTGGAGGTGGGGGGGGGTTCCCTACCCATTCAAACCATGTGGGTCATTCCCAAGAGCGTGTGTTAGTGGCATTCTGTATGTCCTACCTCACAGGGTCCCACACCAGCTACCAGGAGCTATGTGCTCACCAGGAAACTTCTGGAATCCAGAGCCTCTTTGGGGGCCTGAGAACTTTCAGGGTAGGTGTTTGCCGCCCAAAGGATCCATGAAACTCCCTGTCAGGGCTTGAAATATCTGTTGGGAAGCCTGCTTGTTGTAGGCATTGAAAGGGATGGACGTGGGGTCTAGAACATTGCAAAGGCAGACCATAGTTGTGTAGAGTAAGTCTCTGAGGCACAGACCCCAGGATTTCAGAGCATAGCTCTCAAGGGTGGAGGGTGTTTGAATAACATCAAGATTTACGAAATGATGATTCTTTGCACCTACTTTGAAAGGAGAAAGGCCACTCTGAGGGGGGAAGGCAGCTAGAAAGCCCTGGAACTTTCTGGAACATGTTTTTAGGTTTGATGATAAAGGGTGCCTCTTCTCTCCTCTGGCAATGTTTTGTTAGATGCTCAAACATAAAGTCTCCATCCCTCATCCCACTGTTTCCAAACAAGTTGAGGTACGCAGGGACTTTTTAGAAGTTGGCCTAAGGCTGACTCATAAACCTCTTCCTGCCCATGACCCCAAAGAGAGGACCAGGGGAACAGGTACAGCAGAGCCTGGATGGAGAGGATAGGGCAAACCTGAGTTGACCTGTGGCTCTGTCACGTGGGCAAGGCTTCCTGCCCATGCAACCCTGGGCAGCAGGCCCCTTCTGAGCTGATACTCTACAGTACACAAACAAAAACATTCCTTGTAGTCTGCCCCACTTCTAAGGCCTCTCCCACCCCACCCCCCCCAGAGAAGCAGACACACCCGGGTTAAAGTTGCTCTCAACTGTTTATTGCTAAGCTGTCATCATACAAGCCGTATAAAAATACTTTACATATAGCAAAAATAAACTACGTGAAACTGGATATTAAAATCGTTTTGCATAGGAATGCGATATATTCTGACTCCTCAAAACAGTTGGGGTTTTCCCAATCCCCTGGCCTTCAGGCCCAGCTGGGGCAACCTCCCGGAACAGGAGGATCAGGAGGATTGTGAGACTCCCTGTGAGGGCTGAGAAGTGACAGGGGAATGGGATTCTCTGTTGTCTGGGATACTCCCATAATATGTTCTGGCCAATCAGAGTGCTGGGGCTCCTACTCACATGGCAACAGCATCACGTGCACCCAGTCCATCTAAAAGCCTGAGAGAGCAGGGCAGGGAAGTTTATTCCCAACTGCCCCAGGGCTGCATAGAGACAGCTGTTAACCCTTTGATTCCAGTTCCCAGGACCCCGGTGTGATCTCACAGGGGCCTGCCCATCGCTAGAGTTAGCCGTAAACAAACTGGATTAAGACAATGACGGTGGCTGTACATCAAGGCACAGGTGAGTTGGTCGTAGGTGAAGGCGATATTGCCTCACAGCAGCTGGCTCGACTACAGGAGAATCTCTCCTTCTGCGGCTGCCTGGATTAGGTCCGTGAGGTTTGATGCCCAAGCTTGGGAGACGCCAGTGGTGAGGATGGATGTGGTGGGGTCTTGGGGCTTCCTTTCCAGCAAAGAGGTCAGGAATGCTTACCCTAGCTTGGCCACCCCGAGTCTTTTCTGGAGCGCCAAAGGAACACAGTTGTGAAGTAGCAGCTCCCCCCTCCCCCCCATGCACACACCATGGTCTGTCAATGCTGAGCACTGTGGTGCACGGTTAAGCCAAATCAATCTCCCTTAGGTTCTGAATGACAATTAAGACACGTTGGCTTCCGACCTCCCTGTGTGACATGAGCCACCAGGGGCTGAGGATGGTGGTGATGGACAATGGGTGACCAGACTCCCTCATGTGAATAAGCTAGCCCAGGGCTCGGGAGGATGCAGCTCACTTTGGCCATGGCTACAGTGAGCTGAGGGAAAAGTGGCTGTCTTTTAGATGCTGCACATCGATCACCTGTGAACACACCACACGGTTGGCTCTGTCAGTATCAGCCTGTCTGTAGGGTCTTGTCCATGAGAAGACAGGGTTCTATGGCTTTAAATCAAAACCACCCACTAAACCTTTCATGTGCAAGTCTCAGGAGCAACCCTGGCTTGAGGATGGAGGAGTCAGTATCCTCCTCAAGCAAGAAAAAGACTCCTATGAAGCCCCCTTCCCCCCTGTCCCAAGGTCCTGACAGGACCTAATGTGAGTCTTTGGATTTGTTTTCTGGAATGAAAAAAAACATTCAAGAATATACCATTTCTCTTACAGAAAATGAAGATATAGATGTTTAAAAATAGACCTTTAAGAAGACACCTGACCATTTATAAGGAACATTTATAAACATGTTCTAATTCCAACAGGGGTGAGATATTTTGAGGGCAGATAAAAAGCATCAAAATACAGGTAAGAAAATAAAATTTAATACCATACTGATCTGGGTGGACATATACTCTTCCCAGCAGCTGCGCCTTTGTACAACCAGGAAGCTGTGCAGACTGTGAAGACTAAGTACCACACTCAGCAACACTGACCTGTCAGAGTGCCACTCTAACGTCACCATGGATTGAGCAAGGACACACTTCCGCTTCGACCCTCCTGACCCACGTGCGGCACACCCATCTTCACTACTCGGGCACCTATTTTCTTACTCTCTTAGATCACACTGCATCTTCTGTTCCGGAAACAGCTTACAGCAGTCACTCCTGGCAAAGTTTCCCCCTGGAGTCGGTGGCTGACCAAACTTTTTTGATAGCTGTCTGCAACTCATATACTTTTCTCTGGCTTGTTTGTCTGGAAACAAATGTTGCTTGCTTTCCTCGGCTATCTGGGAGATTTGTTTATGAGCAGGTTTCTTAGACTATTCAGCTAAGATAGTGTAAGGGGAAGAGCATTGTATGCACATGCACATGGTGTGCATGCGTACGCGCACACGCGCACACACACACACACACACACACACACACACACGAAAGTAGGGGAGTCTCAGCTACCGGGAACCCCTTTGCTGACACGGTTAGAAGAGGAATGGGATCTGAGCTAGCCCTTTTTTTTTCCTCCCGCGGACAACGCAGCTGCACTCCTCATTACAATGACAGGAAGGCACTTGGGTAAAACACTGAGACATCTGAGGAAGGCCCGATTCCCTCATGTGTAAAAAGTGGCTCCCAGCCAGGGCAAGTGTGAACTGATCGCTCACCAAACCCTTGTCACTTTTCCCCAGAGAAGCAGGCGTCGCTCCAGTCAGAAGCTGCTGTCTGCAGAGGGCCGGCGGAAAGGCTTTCTTGTTTAGCAGGAAGTACTTAGAATCACAGAGACTTCATGCTCAACTTCCGGTGGACATTCTGGGGTTCAAAAGAGAATTCAGCTCAGGTCAATATTCAGGGCGGGTGGAGGGAAGGCCCAGGGGTGCTGCGAGGGAAAAAAAAAGACTAGATATTGACCACAAAGTCATTTTCCATGCTCAAGCTGAGCCCTGGGCATGCGGTCTGTCTGGAGAGTCATCCGTAGCTGGCCCAGCTCTGGAGAAGATTTACCACTAGGGTGGAAGACACCCACCATGGGTATTAGCCACCGCGGCCTGCTTCTCAGGTGCTCTGCCTAGCAGGTAAAGCCGAGAAAGTCACTCTTTCACATGTCTGCTCACCATCTGTGGTGAAGGCAAGCGGAGAAAATGATCTTGCTCACGTGACTGGGAGAGCTCCATTGGAAGCAGCAGCAGCAGAAGAAGAAAAAAACAAAAACAAAAAACAAAAAACTGCATCGGAGAGGAAGACTGTGGTGTGCCTGAAGCAGGGAGCGAGTGTGGAGAATCCCACAGGACACACAACCTGGCCAGGCATGGCTTGATCACACTAAGGCATTATTTGCTGGGGCGGACTGACTGAGTCACACACGTGCAGCTCCTGTTGTGGCGCTGTGGAGTCTACAGAGGCTTTAGAGGAATTCAGGTAGAAAGCAGAACAGTGGGGGCTGGCTTTGAATTTAGGGCAGAGGGGGATTTCAGCCCTTTTGTTCTGTTTGTTGGCAGTCATGACAAACACCTGCAGGTCTCGTTGGGTTTGGTGGCTTTAGCTCCTTGACGGTCGTCGAGGCAAGGACCCAGAAGGGTCTCCCAGCTTGTGGGCAGAGGAGGTGGAGAAAGCCTTCAGAAGCATCGTTCTCAGCAGGCAGCCTGGGCTGGGTCCCAGCGGAGGTCTGATGCAGGCAGCAGGGTTAGGGAGTAGCTGACTCAGCCTGCAGCCTCCTCAGTTGGCTCTTTGGAGCAGAGAAAAGAAAACAAAACAAAATAAAAAGCCCCGGAAGCTAGCAAACGTACACGTGTTATAACTTAAGGCTGAGAAGCTGGAACAGGTGGTCCTGTCAGGGCGAGGCAGTTTGGCTTTGGAAAGAGAAAATTGGAAATAAAGCTTTGCTGTGGCCCAGCTGGGGCATAGACGATGGTCCAGTTTCGGCTCCTATCTGAGACTCTTAAGCCCGGAAGCTGGACTCTTGTGCCATGGTCTTTTGGTTTCTCTGTCTAAAGACCAGAGAGAGAGAGAGAGAGAGAGAGAGAGAGAGAGAGAGAGAGAGAGAGAGAGAGAGAGGAGCCATGCCTGTGGGCTGTGGCTCTAGCACAGTCCTCCAGTTTTCCCCCCACCAGCAGAGCCCCAGGTTTCAGGCTCAGCATCCTGTTGAGCTGAGGATAGGGCTTTGGTCAGCAGGCAGTTGCTTTTTCATCCAGTCACTGTGGACATCAGCTGAGATGCTCTTTAAGAGGCAGCACGCTCCCACACCAGCAGCTTGCGCTGTTGCCCACAGGCGGTGTTCCAGTCAGAGATGTCAGGAGGCGACAGAAGGGGTCCAAAGTGGGAGGCATCTTGCGATAATGTCTGTTTCTAGGTCTGATTTCGGGAGGGGGGTCCTGAAAACTCCTTTCTGATGATTTCATTAACTAGAAGGGGCGGGGGGGGGGGGAGGAAAAAAACAAAACAAAGATGTGTGAGATGACACCCAAATCAAGCATCTAGTTAGATGGTGCTTTTTGGACACTTCCTTGTGACAATCACTTAACCATTTTAACACAAATGCCTCACCCACATAGTGACGTACCACTGGTCCCCCTAACACCCCACAGCTGACTGCTTGTGTGGTAGCGTGTTCAGCTCTTGCCCTTTCTGTCCTTTAGTTCATGTACCTAAGCCACCATGTATCTACCCAACGGCCTCTTTGATTACCGTGTTCTTAAAGTGCCTAGCATGTGATCCTATCACATCTGATGGAAAAATAAAAAATAAAACCCCTAAAGCCCCCAAACTCAGGGCCCTTTAAAAGACAGGGGTGTGGTGAGGAGAGTCCATGGTCATAGCTAACTGGCTGCCCACTTAAATAATTTTTTTTTAAATCAGCACAGCCAGAGGTTCCCCCACTACTCAAGGATTGTGCTCCAAGGCTCTGGCAGTGGAGGGGTCCTCAGAGGGACCAGCAGCCAGTCAGTCTGCTTCCCTGGTCAGTATGTGGTTCCAACAGGAACTGCAGGCATGGTGCCAGCCCCTGGCATGGAGATGCTATCCAGCCTGTGCCAACCGGGCAGCTGATCTGAGGTGTGAGTTCCTGGAATGGGGAGGTGGGGAGATCCTAGACAGAGGATCTGGCCACAGGCTCCCCTTTGCCTTGCCCCCCACCACCCCCCAGAGATCAGTTGCTCTCATCACCAGCAGACAGGAGGCTGCAGAGCCTGTCCCCAAAGCACGTGTACGTCTTTGGTGGCGTTTTGTCAACTGACCCCAGGGTGGACAAGGGTTTTCTTCCCACAGCTGCCTTTGTTTCTCATCTGAGCTGTTTTCTGAGGGTTAGAGATAAAAACGGCATCGAGGACAGAGAAGCTGCTGCCAGAGACAAGATCTTTCCTATTCTGGGCTCTGTGGGGTCTGAGGAGCTTTCTCCTGGAAGGCCACTGCCTGCATGAGTCTGAGATCCCCACGTCAATAGGGATAGGTACAGTTTTTAAAAAATATATACTTACTTATTTATTATTATGTATACAGTGTTCTGCCTGCATGTACACCTGCATGCCAGAGGAGGGCATCAGATCCCATTATAGATGGTTATGAGCCACCATGTGGTTGCTGGGAATTGAACTCAGGACCTCTAGAAAAGGAGCCAGTGCTCTTAACCTCTGAGCCATCTCTCCAGCTCAGGGATAAGTACAGTTTTAAAGGACACTAATGCAGGTTTGTCTCTGAGCCAGACTGGCCTTGTGCCTCTACAGGTCTGTGACTCGGGCTCCCTGTCCTTAAGGTAGGAATGACAGCAGCGCATTCCTTTTGGGATCGGTCTTTTTTCTCTTTCACATTTAACTCCTGTGCTGGGGATGAGGTAAAAGATGTGCCACGTCATGCAAGTCGAGGTCAGAGGTCAATGTACTGAAGTCCCTTCTCTCCTTCCACCACGTGGGTTATCAAGCAAGTACCTTCACCTGCCGAGCTGCCTCACTGGCTGGTTTTGCTTTGTTTGTTTATTTATTGAGATGGGGGTCTTGGCATATAGTCTAGGCACCCATGATGTAGACTGCGCTGGCCCTGAACTCATGGGCATCCTCCTGCTTCTGTCTCCCAAGTGCTGGGCTTATGGGCATGTGACACTATGAGTGGAATTGTGAGAGCCGCTCTGAGGATGCGAACCATGGGGATGGGTAACAGCCTGGTACATGGTGTTTGGCGGCTGTTAGCGGTCACGGTCACGGTCATGGTCAGGAGCGCGCTGCCCTACCCTCAGCACTTTGCACAAGGGTTGGGCTCGGCACAGCGCTCCTCAGGCACATGGTGGAGTCAGAGTTGGGGTCAGAATAGCACTTCCCATGTGACTTGATAGTGAGCCTGGCTTTACTGATAGAACCATTATGTGCCTCTGTTTCTCAGCCTGTAAGCTGGGTCCAAAAATATTACTATTTCCTAGTGCTCTGAGCGTGGATACGTCATCAAGTCAACGGCCACAGTGCTCAGGATAGAATGGGTGTGGGGTTGCAGTACAGGTCACTAGACATGTCGGGTATGTTCAAGAATGGACTTTGCAGCCTTAGTGTGTAACACACACTTCTGGATGTCAAACGGCCCTGTTAATTAGCCTCAGGGGCTGGACTCAATATGGGCAGCTGACTAGACTACGTGGGCAGGTACTGTAGTGCTGTGTTCCAGGTACCAGCTCACTCCTTGGGGCCCAAAACGGCAATCTGAATGAAGGATGCCAAGCCCAGCCCTGCCCATGCAGCACTGTCAGGGCCCAGTGAGCTGACAGCCTCTGGGGATGGAATGGGAGCCAAATGCACAGGGCAGGGATTGGGCAGCTTCTGTGAAGTTATCCAAAGTCAGGATCCCAGTGGCCTTGATTGCTTCTGGAGTGAGATTTGCCAACCCCTCAGGGCAACTTCCCGCAACCCAGGTTTGCTAAAAATAGTGGAACGGCATTGCTTCCGGCACCATGGATTCTCACAAAGGGTCTGCTCCCTCTGAGGAGCACAAGGCTGGACAACCTCTCACCAGCCGGAGAGGTGGTGTTGCCTTCTCTTGAGGTGCAGCTTTTCCTACCAGCTGAGAACTACCGTCCAACCACTTCTAGAATGTTCAGCCAGTGACTCCCATTTCAGACCATTACACTGAGGGCCAGGGTGGGGGTGGGGGAGGAGGTTGATATCAAGTTGAACCCACTCACTCCCAGCCACCTCTCTGGTAGTGGCTTTCCTTTCTATAAAATCCTACCTGTATTGCTGACTGCTGGTGAGAAAGTTCTAGAATGCATACCAACCAGCTGATGGCAAATGCATTGCTCTGTATTAGGCTGAAACCTTGGGCTCCACTTTCTGAGGGTTTCTGCTAAACCTCTCCATCCAGGTGTCCCTCTGTAGGCCACTAGGGTAAAGACGGCCCACTACCCTTTGGATAGAATCCAGAATGCCCTCTGTGACAGTTTGTCCTTTATCTTTCCTGTTAGGAAGGGGAGCCATCTCAGCCCTGTCACCACCTTCTTCCTCTGTGTTCTCCCTCACTCCCTTCTGCATCACGACGGAATTCTCCTATACCCAGAACTCCTGCTGTGGGCTACCCCCCCCCACCTGCTTTCCAGACTCCCCCTTAGGATCCTGTGATCTGTCCCTGTGTGACCTCATTTCCCACCACGCTCTGAGCATGCTTAGCCCCAGCATCCATGCTTCCAACTCATACCACCATCAAACCTCTGGTCCCCCGTGTCACCCACCAGGCTGGTGCCATCCCCGCCTCTTCTAAGGTTTATATAGCCTGCCCGTGCCATCCACAGCTCCGGACACAGGCTCCTCACAGCCAGGCTTCCTTGCTCTCCTGTACCCTCCCTTCCTGCCAACTTGCTTCTGCTGACTGTGCTTGCGTGCCTGCGTGTATCCTGTACCCTAGGACATAGGAAATAGTCAGCAATGGCACGGGGACACAGATCTTCAAAAGGGCTAGACTCTTCAGGTCTCATGTCAGAACTGGGTATGGCCCCCAAGGGGGACTCAGACATAAATCCCCTGAGTATCTCCCCTCAGACAGTGCCCTTCTCTTCCTACCTTGGGCCACACAGAGCCCTATCCGCTGTCTGTGTCTAACTTCCTATCTGTCCTGGTTCCAGCAACCTACCTGCCCGTGCCTGCCCTTACCCCGCCGCACCCCGCCTCCCCACCAGAAGTCAGGGTGGGATCCACAAGGCTCACAGATTGTGCTGTGTGTAGGGCCATACGCACACCTGGTGTTTCGGGTGACTACGGCTAGCCTAGAAATTTTATCTACAGAAGAATGAGCCATGCAGATTCTCTGAGGATGGTGGGCCTGCTTCATCCTCCGCCCTCCCCCTCCCCCACCTCCTCACCCCTCCACCCCCGCCACATGATTATGCTGTTGATAGAAGCCACAGAGACTGGTGGTCTCTTGCTGTAGCAGGTCAAGATTTGAATCCAGGCCCCCCCCCCCATCTCCCTCTATCAGCTCACTCAATCTGCAGCCACAGAATTGCTCTGTGAGGTTCAGTATTCACTTCTTTTTGTTCCTGGAGCCCCAGAATCCTCACTGTATTCTGTGCAGGAACAGGCCAGGTAGCTTCTAAATTGCAGTGGTCAGGGTCTGGGGCAGGTAGTCTGCCCGAAAGCACCATATTCTAAGAATAGGACAGGGTGAGGGACAGTGCTGCTAGCTAGCCCCAGTAGGGAAAGGACTGAGGACAAACGTGTCTCTAATGTCAGTGTGACTTTAAACCTGATCCCTAAGGCTGCCACCCAGAATATCAAAATCACTGCATCTTTCAGTATCATTGACAGTCATTCATAAACAAAGAGGCACTATGACTTTAAGAGCATGAATCAATAAAAATGGCTACACACACTGAAAGGGCCATGCCAGGAACCTTTTGGTAAAGGACTATTTACTATTTTCAGATTTGTGGGTCCTGGGGGCCTTTTCCAACTATTGAGACAGCTATAGGCAAATCAACATCAATGTGTCTAAATAAAACTTTATTGTCAAAACAGGATGGGGGGCCAGATCAAGCCTCACCACCATAGTCTGCCAATGGCAAAGAGGTAAATTAATTTTCTTTGCTTACTTTGGGTTTCATTGATCCGAGGAAGCCAGAGCCTCAACTAGTATTATTACTTAAAAATTAGTCTGGGTTGGTTTAGTGGTGACGTTTTAGATCAGTGGTTCTCAACTTTCCTAACCCTGTGACCCTTTAATACAGCTCCTCATGTTGTGGTGACCCCCCCCCCCAACCATAACATTATTTTGTTGCTACTTTATAACTGTAATTCTGCTACTGTTACAGATGGTAATGTAAATATCTGACGTGCAGGATATCTGACATGTGACCCCTGTGGGGGTCATGACCCACGGGGTGAGAGCTGCTGTTCTAGATGCTAGAGTGGACTCATGGGGGGGGAGGTTTGTCAGAGTGTTCAGGCATCTCCTTGCTGGCCTCCTCTCTTTAACAGAGAACCAGGCTCTCAAAGTTGAGCTTGCAGATGGGAGGCCCCCCCTACGTAGAGCTGCAAGGCAAGGGACTCTCAGGGGTTCTTCCTACAGCCCACTCCCTTAGCTGCCGACTCTGGAATGGCACCTACAGCAAGGAGCAGGGAGGCCTCATTGCATCTCCCCAAAACCTCATCTGTTTTCTACCATCAGACCAAACTGTAGCCAGGACAGGAAGCCAGAGGCTGTGTTTTAGGCCTGGAGAGCCCCCGCCCCATCCCCCATATCTGGCTCCTCTGCTGTGGCCAGGTCAGGAGGACATCACATCTGGTGATGTAGGAGAAGCTCCTGGGGCAGTCTCCTCTGGACACAAGGGACAGCTCTGGGCCTGGAACACCAGGCCTTGCCTGTCACTCATAACCTAGAGATGCTATCTGAGGATCTCTTATGGAGCGCCCTTTCTGCAGAAATGCCTTTGCATCTTTCCTTGGCCCCCTTCCTGGGTTCTGGACACCTAAAAGCACTAGAGAACTTTCCAGAACATAGCCAGGCTATTGGCATAGGCTCAGTGAAGAGGACAAAATCCCATGATAGGTCAAGGACCAGGTGAATACTGGGGAAGAGGGAGGCTGATGGCTGGAGCATCTGCCAAGTTCCCAGACTTAAGAAACACCATCTACCCTTGACGGCCTAGTAAGTACTTCAGTTAATACACAATCTCTGTTTTTTATTAGCCCGGATGGCCTGGTAAGGACTTCACTGTCAATACACAATCTCTGGTTTTTGTTTTTGTTTTTTGTTTTTTGTTTTTTAAATCAGCCTGAGTCCTGGGCCAGGGTGGATGCTCAGCTGGGAATGGCAGCTACCATGAATGCTCCTGATCACAGCAAGGTTTGAATCCCTGCTGTTCGATGGATGGGACAAGCACTTGCCCTTACCCAAGGGTTCATTTATCCCTAGTCTTCAGGGAAGTGGGGGTAAGAGCTGCTAGCTCATGTGTGGACATGGCTTTTACTCACTGTTTTTTGGTTTGTAGGGGTTTTGTTTTTTTGGGTTTTGTTTTGTTTTGTTTTTTAAGACAGTTTCTCTGTGTAGCTTTGGTTGTCCTGGAACTCATTCTGTAGACCCGGCTGGCCTTGAATTCACAGAGATAACCTGCCTCTGCCTCCCAAGTGCTGGGATTAAAGGCATGCGCCACCACCACCACCTGGCTTACTCACTGTTTTTACTGGGATTTTAGTGTGACTCTGCCATGGACATCTGGACTTTGCCTGAGAGGTTAGAGGGTTGCCATGGCAGGCCGGCCATAGCCCAGCACCCCAACAACAATACCAACTTAACCACTGGCCTAGGAGCTCAGTGGTGCCAGCTACAAAGTTGGGCTGACCACATTACAAGGGCACAGGAAAGTCAAGTTGACTTCTTCCTCAACCCATGGGGACTATATTGTCAAAGAGCCTCCCAAGCTTGCCCCAGCCAGTCTGATTCAGCCACCTGACCCACCTGACCCAGAGGCCAGAGGCGATGAAGTCAGATGGAGAGGAGGAAGCCAAGCAAGGGCACCGTGTACTCCGGGAAGCCACACTCTCACTCCTGGTCACGGGTCAGGTCAATGCACATGAGCAACAACTTAAAGGCCATCCCCTGGGGCCATGCTTAAGATGAAACACTTCCTGGCTGGTTTCCTAGGGTTTCTACTTAAGACCACACTTCCAAAGGAGAGCTGCGTGTGCATGGCATTGTATTAGAACAACTGGCCCTGAAGGCCACTCCAGTAGGGTGCGGGGGTCCCCCAGGACAGCATGCAAACCCTCGCGTCCACCCCCCACCTCACAGACTGAGGCTGTCCAGCCCTTGTGAGCAGGAGTGGGGTCCACAAGGACAGCTGGCCAACGAGAAGAGAGGGTCTTGGGGTTGGCGCATTCTCTCTGACTTAACCGTGAACTTGAGGCAAGCAAACACAGCCGGAGACCCCAGGGAGAAGGTAGAAGAATCCGTTACCTTTCACTTTGATTTCTCGGATCAAAGACCAGTCACTCGGTCTCATAATATGTTTTGTATCCAGCTAAGGTGTGTGTCTATCAGCTCTGAAAAAGATGTGCAAAATCATTTTTGAGAAGAAAAGGAAGTTACCTTTGAACTCTACCATGCTTAGACTTTGTTTCCAGCTACACCACCCAGGACAGAACCTCACCCCTAGACTGGAGTTTCAGGCCAATTGCGTAGCATCTTAACTTTCAGGCCTGGATGAACCCAGCAACTGAGGTCAGTACCCTGAGACAAGAAATGTTAATGCAAAGAGGGGGTGACCTCTGAGGCAAATACACCAGCAAGATGAGGGGTTGTGCACATCTGTAAGCAACACCGAAAGCCTTTTGCCGGCTGCCATGGCCCAGCACAGAGATAGAATAAAGATGGTGCCCCCCAGAGGCTAAAGAAAAGAAATCCCAGGAAGGACCCATCTACTGTGACGTCCTTCTCCCAGAGACAGCACCTCAGAGGTCAGTGTGCACCCCTAAAAAGTTCCCCAAAGTTCCCCTCTTCAAAGCCTCTTGCCCTTCAGAGCAGTAAAGACATTGGGGGGCACTGAGACCCATCATTGCCTTTTAAACCCCTCTATTGTCTCTTCTCTTCCACTTGGGGCAAACTTCCTGTCACTCAAGCTCTCAGAGTCCTTGTCTTTTCTGTCGCCTCTGGAGAGCGCACACAGGCCTGAGCCCCCTTTGATGCAAAGAGCTGTGGGCCTCTGCGGGCTTTTGTTTTGGGAGGTGAAGGGACCTCCAAAATGGAATCCACTCTCAAGGAGAGTCAGGCCTCTCTGCGGCCTCATCCAAGCTGGGGAGTTTATTTCCGGCATCTACAAGCCAGGCCTGAACTTCCAACCGAGGTGAGGTTGGTTCCTGGCTGACCTGAGACTAGAGGGCCTGTGTTGTCATTTGCTCTCATAGTCCAGTAAGTGATGTGGAGGCCCTGCCTGTCCCAGTCTCTCTAGAGACATAGATGGCTGCTATCCAGTGTTCCAGGAGCATGGTGCCCCCAGGCAGCCCTGGCTGGCCGGCTTTTCCTGTCTGCACTATGATAGTTCCTCCAAAATCCAGAGCAGGTGCTATCAGGCCATTCCTTTGGTATTAAAACATAACCTTCCCCACAATGGCTGCCTTATGGGTTTTAGGCTCAGGCCAACATCCATGGACTTCATAGTTAGGATGTCTATTGTACAGCTGAAAATTTACATGGCTCAAAGCAGTTCCCGAACCTTCTAACTGCCTCCATGGACTCAAAAGCTCGTACCTCGCCAAAATCCACTATTCCCCTCATTCCCAAATGTACTCTACTTCTGTTTCAATTTGCCTTTTTAATTTTTTTCCTTTTCTTTTCTTTTGAGACAGGGTCATATGTATCCTAGGCTGGCTTCCAGTATGTAGCTAAGGATGGCGTTGGACTTCTGATCTGCTAATGGTGAGATTACATATACCTGCACGTCTGGTATATGTGGGGCCAAACCCAGAGCTTGCTAGGCAAATACACTACCAACTGAACTACACTGCCAGTCTTGTTCCCGCTGTGGGAAATACAGATAATCGCCTTTAGCATCCGCCGACACTTTCTCACAGGTTGTGTTCCTCTCTGCACAAATGCTTCTAGGTTTGCCCTGGAATGGAGACCAGTGGCCACTGCCTTCGCCTCTAGATTAGGTCCTGGCTATCAGCAGGGTGACCACCCCCCATTTATTGTTCCTAAAAAAAAAAAAAAACCTCAGATCAGAAATACCACATGCCTCAGGGTTTCAGTATGTCCCCATAACACCAGCTAAGCCGCCCTGAGAGGAAAGTACTGTTATACACATAGGTTCAAGGTCAGAGCACTGAGCCACTTAGTGCTACAGTCAGGAGGCCCTGCCTGTCCTGCCTCCATGGACTCAAAAGCTGGCACCAAAAAAGGGGAGCCTGTACCTCAAAAAGGCAGCGCCCCTCACTGAGGTTTGTGTGAGCCGGGAGAGGCTTCCTGTTAGTAATGAGGTTTCTCAGTTGCTCTTGGTGGAAGCAGAGGCGTGAAGCCAGAGGCAGGGCCTCTCTCAGGCTGATGCTTACAGCTTGGCTGGGCTCTTTGCCTCCAACCACCCATCCCTCTGTGCTGGTGAGATGCAGGCTGCACCAACTGCCGCCTCTCCCCTGGCTTGCGGTTTGCTGGAACCCTGTTCTCAGGCCAAGTTATTGAGACCAAGAAAGGAGGGTTTGTCCCTACAAAGCCATGACATGGCCCAAGGCACACAAGCCCCCCACCCCCATTGACCTTTCTCTGGTACCTACACGCCGGCTCTGGTTTCTGAGGAGCCCCTTTGGGGGTTTGGACCCACTCTGCCTTCCAGAGGCAGAAAACCCTTCCACTCCACATCCCTCTTCTGAGCTGGGGAGCCTGCCAGGCAGGAGCCAGCCCCAGGGAGTCCCATTCAGGGTTCCCCAAATTTGAAAGACCTTCAGGATACCCTGAGTAAGGAAGGATGATTACTACCTTTGGAAGCTGCTGGAATGAAAGCATTGTGGCAGTCAAACTGTCAGGTGATCTCTCATAGAGCCTCAGTTTCCCTAATTGTACAACAACCATATGAACACTTCTGTGGCACGATCTGTGCTTAGCAATGCCTATGAAGAGGAGAAGGGGGGTGGCTTGAACCCGCTGATTGCTAAGACCCACCATTCTATCTCCCTGAGGGTTCCAATGGGAAGAAGCTTCCACAGACCCATGTGAGAGTTCTGACTAGTTGCTGGCAACATGGAGATGAACTTCAAGAGCTCCATACTACGGAGGCACCCCTCTCAGATGCCTCAAAGCCACTGGTCAACTTGGGGGGCCTCCTACAAAGCCACAGCTGGAACCCTGAACAGGACACTACACTTTTTGCCCATAAGCCCTGTGGAGTAGACAGTAAAGAACTCTTTGCTCAAGCCACGCTGATTACCATGAACGCACAAGGAGTCGCCAGAGTCAAGGACCTGTCATTGGCCAGCGTCCTGACTCCTGGGACCACAGGCAACACAGGAGTAGAAGTCTTGGCATGTATTCAAAGTGCTGTGCGTGAGAGAGTTGTGGCGCCAAAGGGAAACAGAAACAGACTGAGTGAGCTGCTCAGTCTGAGGGCTCTAAGGTCCCGGTAGGTCAGGTAGAGAGCCTGCTCCCTGGACAGTCAGATGTCTGCATGTCGACTTGAAGCCTGAGAAGAAACGCCAGCAAGTGCAGCCTCTCTGTCAAGAATTGGGCTGAGTTTGCCCCTCAGCCCGGTTCTATCCCTCCAGCTCAACTCTCCTAAGCAACACCTCCCTTATCAATCAAATGACCACACAGCTGCTTCTGCGGCGAGCCTAACAGAAGGCTGATGAAGGGAGCGGCGTGTCAGCTTCCTCTTCCTTCTGACAGCCCACGGTGGCCCACCCCAGACTCTTCAAAAAGACAGGCTGTGAAGCAAGCGCTGCCGCCTCGACATCGGGGCTGATGCAAGATGCTGGGTGCTGGGGAGCTAGAGTTCAGGAAACAGCCATCCAAACCCGCAGAGCAGCCGCGACCACAAATGAGATGAAGACATAGCTAATTGTTTGGGAAGCCATGATTCTCAGTGGGGGCTGAAAGGCTTAGTCAAAGTCTGCGTTATAACTTCTGAGATTGGATGTGTGCATGCGGTGGGATTGAGGCCAGGGGAGGGCAGCTTAGGCCTCCCACTGGAGTAACAGGTGTGTGTGTGTGGGGGGGGGGGGAACAGAGGCAGTAAGAAAGGCTTCCCCCACATCCCGTCTTCACATCACAGGTCCTTCAGTGCCCACCCCCCCTCCCCTAAAGTCCTGACTGGGCTTCAAGAGACTTTACTATCATGTGTGAAGTGACTGAGTAGTTTCTGACCCTCCCATAAATTCACTTTCTAGATACTTCTATGTCCTGCCACAAGTGCCACCACTTCCTCACAGTGGAGTCCCCTATGTGCATACACGGTAGTCTCAGTTACTGCACAGGGCTGCCTACACACATGTCCAGGGGTAACCCCACCCCCCTATACACAGACACCTGGGCTGTGGCCCCTGCCACCACATCTGCTCTGTATTCTGGGCATTTAAACTCTTCCTTAACCACAGGCTGCTCCAGGCACCCGTGCCTCCCCTTCCGCATTCCAGATTCATCACCTGCTGGAAAGAAGCCGCACTGGCCCAGCTCTGGTTACTTATGCCTCAGAGGCTGCTTGGAGTGACAAGTGTGGTATGCGCACGTGTCTTTGCTTCAGACATAGCCTTTGCCCGGATTCATCCACTCAGCCCAGCTCTCTTTCTGACTACTCTCTGAGCCCCACATTCGTACTGTGGGCTGTTAAGCCTTGTGTAGTGGCTTTTGAAGATGGGTCCTCCAGTCTGGGGATGAAGATAAGAGGGTGCAGATGTGAGCTTCCCTAGCACGCACAAGACCCTAGGTTCCATGCCAAGCCTCATGAAAAACACAAGGTGAGGCTGACGTGAGGAAGCAGTACCTTCCAAAGAGACCCCAGGAGCAGTCTGTATGTCTCACTCATAGGCACAGCAGGAAGGCTTATCTGTAAAACCAAGCAAAACCCCATCACAGAGCCTGTTCACACTACCCTGACCTTGGGCGTTCAGCCCCCAAAACTGAGGAGGCGGATGTCTGTGAGATCTCATTATACAGTCTGACTACTGCCGTCTCAAGAGGCGTGCTTTGCCAAGTGAATTCCTTCATGATGTCCTGAGCCACGCTTAGTGGCAGGCTTCAAGGTTAAGGGGCCACCCACCCAGGACCACAGGGGCTGCCTGTGGTGGGCTTTACCCAAAGAGCAGATGCTGCTGTCACCTCCGCCTGGCCTGTATGTATCCTTGCCCATCTTTCTCTACATCTGGAATCCTCACCGGCCTCCAGCTCTTTCTAGCTAGTGGCCTTACCTCACAGCTGTCCGTCCTACTCGGCCATGACAGCCCCAGGATGGGCAGATATCAATGGAAGGCACTAACTGCTCAGTAGAAGGCCATGTGAAGAGGGGAGGGGCTGGCAACTCAGGACCAGCATCACAGGGAGACACTGTTCATAGCCAGTCTGCTGGGGTCCAAATCTGCCACATCTTTTCATGGGACTGACAACACCTGTTCCTAACTTTAGGTTTTGGAGGGCACTGGTAGTGGCTAAGACCCAGGCAGCATGTTGTTACAGCCGTGGAGGGAAAGAGAGTCCATTTTCGTAGCCTCAAGCCTCAGTTTCCTCATCCACAATATGGGAGCCTGTGCAGAAGATGGCCGTTCTCAGCCTACATCCATCCTACATCCACATGGGTCCTCTTCCTGCTTCTAAGGACCTTCCCTTTGGTAGTATCTGTATCTTTAGGATGGGAGGATCAGAAGTAAAGATCACACCCTGCCCCCATGGAGGCACCAGCTGCCTTAGGCTGACCACATGTGGAATAGGATTCTGACTCACCCAGTGCTGCAAACCTCGGCCTCAGGAAGCTAACCTCAGCAGCCAGCACCCAGACAACTTACTTGCAAGGCCTCAGGGTTTCTGAGAAAAAAAATATGCCTTGTCCCAAACTGTCCCCAGCTCTCGGGATGAGTAAACACAGCAGTTCCGAGCCTCCATTTCAAGTAAGAGGCAGAGGTGCTAGCCAGGCAGTAGCAAGTTGCTGAGTGGGGTAGGGGGGGGCGGGGGGGGCAGGGGGGGAATGACGGAGCAGGTTGCACCAAGCCCCAAGGTGCTAAACAACTACTTCCCTTCAGATGGAGACGTTCAGCCTGCAAGATCCGAGCAACACACGGCAGTGCTGTGTGGCCTGGTCCCAGCATCCTTCTCTCTGACCTACCCAGGCCCACCTGGCACCTCGGGTAGGCAATGTTTCAACAACCTAGAGCTCTGTCAAGAGGCCTGAGGAGGAGCAGGTCTGTGTGTCAGGGATGCTCAGGATATGAGGGACTGTCCAGTCAAGCTCACCTTCGGGATAGCTGGAGAACCATAGCATACAGGTCTTGTGCAGGCCTCATACTTGGATATATGTCATCTCACTTTGTCCCATCTGAGACATGTGAGCAAGAACCAGTGTGCCTATAGACACCTGGCTTTAGATGTGACAGAGCAAGACTCCAGGCACAAGGCTAATAGCAGCCCTTGGGAAGTAGGTGCTGGTAGTGTGGCTCCACCCACAAGGGCCTTGTTTCTGTGTGTGTGCAGGTGCATGTAGAGGTCAAAGGGGACCCCTCTGGTGTTGATCCTAAAAGGCTATCTGTCTTGAGTGCTTCCTGGTCATAAGGCAAAGGACAATGTCCTGAGCTTTGGGCCCACACCGTTCACCTGCTTGACAAGATCTTTTCCTTAATTGTGCTAGAGAGTTCGTGGCCCTAATACTCAGTGTAGTCCTGGGGCCCCGAGAACTGCTTAAATGGACGGACCCACAGGCAGAAGACAGAAGACAGCCAGCTGGTCCTAGAACCCACAAGAGGTCTAACAAGTCGCCACAGCTCCCGTGATGCTCGTGATGATGATGTCACTGTCAGTTGACACAAGTATAAGACGGTTAGACAGAAACTGACCAAGGGGATAAGGTCCAAGGAAAGCTCTGCCCTTGTGTGAGGAAGCCACTGACAGCCCCTGTGAGCCACAGGCTCATGGGGGAAGATTAGACATCTCAGCAGATGGGACTATGAGTGATTAACTCAGAAAACTATGGCCCTGCATGCCAACCCCAAGCAGAACTGTTCAAGGTGATGTGAGATCTCCGGTGCCTAGAAGGTGACACAGTGGAAGCTGTCGAGGTAGGGAAAGAATGGTCCCCTTCATTGGCCCCTCAACTTGGTGAACTTAGGGCCACTGCTGAGTCATAAAAAGCACAGCCTGAGGTCCAACAGTGTTGATCCTGCAGGGCACAGTGGGGCCCTGTATGCCTTTCAGGACCTGGGTGACACCTGCTGCCAGTTGGCGACAGCGAGGAGAGGATTAACCAGGGTCACATGAACTGCAAACTTAACAGAAGTGAACTTAGCTAAAGAGAACTCAAAACTGCTCACCAAAAAAAGACATCATTCACCTCAGACCAGTTAAAGCAAAGAAATGGAAAGGCGTGAAGTTAGAGAGGGCTCAGTGGTTAAGAGTGTCTACAGCCCTTCCAGAGGACCGGAGTTTGGCTCCTGGTGCCCGCTTTGGGCAGCTCATGACCTCCTGTAACTCCGCCTCCAGGGAATCTGACGCCCTCTTCTGGCTCCTGTGTGCACCTGCACTCAGGTGCATATCCTCACATAAACACAAGTAAACAATAAGAAAGGGAAAAGGGGAATCAGCGGCCACTGTGGCAGGGGAGAGCAGCAGGCGGCTTGTTACTGATGCAACCACATCAGCGCAAATACTGCATCACTGAGCAACTCCACAGGCTGGTCTCACCTGGGAAGTAATTATGGCTACGCATGTTAGGAGGTGAAGGAAAGTCCACAGGGCTGTCTCTAACAGCAAGGAGAGAGCACCTGGGGACAGGAACAGGATGGCCAAGTAAAGCATGTAGTGGAACTCGAGGCTGGAAAAAAAAGGGAAGAATTGCAGCAGCAAGTAAGCCACAGTCACCTACGGTGAAAATCAAAAGCGAATTCCAGGAAACTTCATAGAAAGGCTGCTTTCCAGGAGGGCTCTCAGGCCCGAAAACTAAGCGAACTGTCGGGACAACTGAGCAGGAACAGAAGGGGAACCACAAGCATGGAATTCGGGGTGCCATCCATGCGGACGGAGTGAGGGTGTGTTTAACAGCACATGTGGGGCTCAGGCACCATGCTTTCCAGAATCCCCCTAGCTGCCACTTGGATGAGACGGCCTAGACCCCACCATGGCTGAAGTGGAGCCAGCTGCTCACTGATAATGCCGCACGCAGACCCTCCTGTGAGGGCCAAAGCCCAAACCACAGAAGAGAAAACAGCACAAGTACCTCTTACGGAGTGTGAGATGTCACAGAGAGGGGGCAGGGCATGACTACACAGGAAGTGACCAGACACCAAGATGGCCAGACTCAGGATGAAATATACATCACATACATACCACACTGTAACTAGCAAGTAACCTGTAAAATATCTATGCTTGAGGTATTTATATATTATAAATTTTTTTATCTATAATGAGCATTTACAGAGCAACTGAAACTGTCAACACTACATTACATTTTATGTCATTTTTAAAAATTCTCACTTCTAATGGCTGGTAAAAGTAGGGAGGTTTTTTTAAGTCTTTCTTTTTTTTTTTTTTTTTTTTTTGAGCCCGGGTCAGGTAGCCCAGGCTAGCCTTGGACTCCCTATGTAAAGCAATGATGATCTGACCTCCTGATCCTCCTGCCTCCACTTCCCCAGGGCTGGGATTACAGGAACCCAGGGCATCCTGTACTCTGTCAACCGAGCCGCATCCTCAGGCTCCTTCAAAGAGCCACGACGCGGGGTTGCAGCCGGCCAGTCTCCTTTAACCCACCAGAGGGGCTACAGGTCAGAACGACTCTTGTTAAACCCTGTACTAGAAGAGCATCAATAAGTAGTATATAATTTTGGTTCTTAAAATATTCATATTGTTCATATAGCCAATGAAACATGCAAATGGCGATTTGCACGCAGGAGGGCTCTCTCCTGCCTGAGGCCTTGGGCACATCGCTAAGCACTGGAAGACAGGGCAGGAAGTCCTTATTTAGGTCCGACCGATGACCGGGACAGAAAGACCTGCTCCAATCGGCCATTCAAACCTTAAAACATCAATTATGCTAAGGCCATGAGTTCATAATGGCTCCAAATAAATCACACACAAACAATCCTAACTGATCACCCGGGAAGGATGTTAATAAACTGACCTATTATGTTTAAAGTGGTAAATAATGGGGCATTCATCTGGTGTTCCCATCTGTCTGAATTCTCCCATTGTGGGCGCAGGGGAGTTTCCCTTTATAGATGTTTTCCAATTCACAGGGGAGGAAGAGATGGCCAAATGGGAACAAAGTGGCACCCAGGACAGTTAACCAGGGAATTGGTGAGGGAGGCATTCCCTAGCAAGGGCCGCCAACCGCTAAGGACAAGGCCACCTGAAGCCACACTCCTCCTAATGAGGAGGTACCACCGTTTGCGAGGCAGCCTTTCAAATACTGGGAAGCTGACTGTCACACCTCTCCAACAGCACGCTGACATACAGGACATCTATGTCACACCTCTCCAACAGCATGCTGACATACAGGACATCTGTGTCACACGTCTCCAACAGCATGCTGACATACAGGACATCTGTGTCACACCTCTCCAACAGCATGCTGACATACAGGACATCTGTGTCACACCTCTCCAACAGCATGCTGACATACAGGACATCTGTGTCACACCTCTCCAACAGCATGCTGACATACAGGACATCTGTGCCACACCTCTCCAACAGCATGCTGACATACAGGACATCTATGTGTCACACCTCTCCAACAGCACACTGACATACAGGACATCTATGTCACACGTCTCCAACAGCATGCTGACATACAGGACATCTGTGTCACACCTCTCCAACAGCATGCTGACATACAGGACATCTGTGCCACACCTCTCCAACAGCATGCTGACATACAGGACATCTATGTGTCACACCTCTCCAACAGCACGCTGACATACAGGACCTCTATGTCACACGTCTCCAACAGCATGCTGACATACAGGACATCTGTGTCACACCTCTCCAACAGCATGCTGACATACAGGACATCTGTGCCACACCTCTCCAACAGCATGCTGACATACAGGACATCTATGTGTCACACCTCTCCAACAGCATGCTGACATACAGGACATCTATGTCACACGTCTCCAACAGCATGCTGACATACAGGACATCTGTGTCACACCTCTCCAACAGCATGCTGACATACAGGACATCTGTGTCACACCTCTCCAACAGCATGCTGACATACAGGACATCTGTGTCACACCTCTCCAACAACAGGCTGACATACAGGACTTCTAAAGGCAGAGGACCAGGCCCAGCCTCCCCACAGGGATGACAGAGGTTGAAAGAAAAGAAATTCCACAGGACAAACCATCAAGTTTATGTTTCTTGCAGTAAAAATGGCTGAATAAAAGCTGTGATAAGTTCATCTTCATGAGACATTTGCGGGGGGGGGGGGGGCTACTTAACACAGAGAAGCAACGGAGTAGTGCGGGGCAAGACAAACTGAGAACAGCACTCTCTTGGGCGGATTCCAATGCATCACAGGATAAAGTCATCCAAGTAAGCAAGATGGCCTGGGAGATGGCTCAGCAGTAAAGTGACCACTGTTCTAGCATGAGGACCCAGGCCCACGTAAACAGTCTGGGAATCCCATAATCCCATAATCCCAGTCCTGGGAAGATTCCTGGATCCCTGGGGTTCGCTGGGCAGCCAGATCAGAGAGTTCCAGTGAGAGAGAAGAGACTTGATGTTGACCCTCTGACCTCCACAGATGCAAGTGTACATGTGTACACACACACACACACACACACACACACACACACACACACACACACACACACACACACACACACACACGGTGGGTGGGTGGAGAGAGGGAGAGAGACTTTTAAATGTCTAACTCATTTAAAGGTCCCCCAGGCATAAGGAGAAGGAAGGCAGGCAAGCAGAGACAGTGAGAGCTTTCCCACCTGTGCAGGTCCTGCCTTAGCCAGCCACAGTTAGGTCAATAGCCAAGGCCAGGCCGGCACAGCAGATGGTGTGGGTGTGCTGTAAGGAGCCAGGCCCCAGCCTTCCACCATGATGCAGGAGGTGGTGTGTGCACAGCTGCTGTCTGCAGGCGGCACTATGCCCGGGGCCTGCCTTGGCTTTGATTGACTCCTGGTGGATGCTGAGAGAAATGTGGACCCCAAGTAGCCAGATCCTTGGCTTTTCTAAGGGACGCTGGAAGTCTATTTTTCTGTACAATTCCCTGCTTCGTTAATGCTGGCACCTAATCTAAATTAAAACAAAACAAAATACTGTGTGGGTAGGCCAAGCAAAATCTTCAGGCTAACGGCACCCAGGGAACACCAGCAGGCCACCCCTTTTCCACATGAGACTGACTACAACTCAGCCTGTGTGTTACGAAAATGTGGAGAGAGCTATTTAGTCAGTTTGGGATCCCAATAAAGCCGAGGATTCAAAAGATGTTATCAACTCCCAGAATCTGTACGCGCCAGCTGCTGGACATTTCACAGGCGCCCTACCACCCTCAGTTTATTCAACAGAACCCCCCTATTTGTCCAGACTTTTGGAAAACCAGCGAGCAGGGAGTGTCCTTCCGGCTTCTCTGGGATAGCGGACTCAAAGGGCCACAGACGAAACCCATTTGTTAGCTCACAGCAAGCTCTTTAGTCCAAAGTGCTTGCATCGAATGGGCCTGCCATAGACCCAAGCTGGATGCCCCACACTGGCTGCAACATGACCCAGGGGGTGGGGGTGGGGGGCTCTGCTTCGCTCGCCTGCCCAGAGATCTAGTTTCAGAGCAGCAAAGAAGAGATGAAACAGACATCAGGCCAAGCATGGCAGGCTTCGTGGCTAAGGACGGGAACAGACAGCCCTCACGCCCAACCCCGAGTGTCTTCCACTTTACCTACAAACAGAACGGATGAGTGAAGCAGGCCTGGCCCTGCCTTTATAAACGGTCTCAATGTGATTGGATCCCCAGATCAATAAAAAATTAAAGAGGTGTCAAAAAACGCTGTGGGAGAGAGCCAAGTTGATGGTTTAATCATTCCCCAAGACCGAAGTGCTTCCCCAGGTGCCAAAGCCACATCAGATGCACCCAGGGCAAAGAAGCAAAGCCCGACGGGATGGCAAAGCGCAAAGCCCAAAGGCGAAACCCAACAGTGGCTCCGTGGGCTGGAGGGAAAAACTACAAGTTCTTCACAAAAGAGACACAGGATGGGAGTTAGCCCTCCGGGAGAACAAAACCCCACCAGCTGCACAAAGTGGATTCACTGATAGGAAAGACAGAACAAAATACAGAAGGCAGGAGTGGCTAAATGCTGACCAATCAGTTCCTAGCCGTGAGCCACGAACTCCCTTTTTGGGGGATTATGCTTTTCCATAGAGAAGTCGGACACAACCAGAGCAGATATTTGAGGAGGATAAATAGATATTTATGTATTACATTAACACACAAGATTACATTAGGTGTGGCCTGGGAGACAGAGGCTCATCATAGTCCACAGCACTATATGCAGTAGCACCCCAGTCTCCCCCAGAGGGGCTGTAGCAATTTGTCCTGACCCAAGTGAGGTGCCCAGTGGGTCCAGAAACATGGGTGCTCACCAAGGCAGAGAGGCAGCTGGGCCCTTCTGCCTCTGTCCTAATAGGAGTTGAAGTAAACAGAGAGCCCTCTGTGACATTTGCCAAATGCTGAGCTACCCCCCCACCCAGGCTGATCCCCTTTCCCCAATTTGTGACTTGGAGAAAGCAGTCTTGTGAGGAGGTGGCTGTTCGATAGAGCTCACGTAACTCATAATGAAAGACACTGGTGCGCATGGGCAGTAGCCATCTTGGTCCTCCGTGCCGGGCACCTATGGAGGACCTGTTTTGGAATGCAGGCTGAAAGGGTAGCCACTCCGGGAAAGGTTTTCTGTGCTTTGACCTCCCAAGGCAAGCGTTGGTCCTCTGAAAACATCTGCCCTACGGAATCCCAGAGACAGGTAGAGCTCATTGGAGGCCGGCAGCAGCCACGGGAAGGCGGCTTCATGGTGCGAGGCAGCAGCCTGGAGCACAGAGAGAATGCGCTGAAAGGCTTAAGCGGCACAGCTATGGACAGAGGGGACAGGGTGGAGGTGCACCGAGGGACAAACTTGAGCTGCTGCTGGGGAGAGGAGACTTCAGACCCAACACAGGCTCAGTTAAGTGGTCCTCAAAGCCACTGCTGGGGAGAGGAGGCTTCAGACATGCTGCAGGCTCAGTTAAGTGGTCCACAAACAGTACCCCTTGCCAATTCTGTGGGTTTGTCTTACACAGGTGGGGTTTTCTGACTTTGGGACTTTCTAAGGAGCCTTTGCTGAATTGACAAGAGGAAGGATGAGAGGGATTCAGGCTGAGTCAACCTCACAGCTCTTCTTCCAAGCCCAGCATCCCCCTTGATGTCTGGGGTCTCTCTCCCTCCCACCCCAGCCAGAGTCCACTGGGATGATGATTTTGATGCTGCTGCTATTGGGGGTGGGGCAGAAAGATCTAACTAGTGTGACCTAAATTCTTTCCATGTTTGCAGATCCCTGTCAAAGACCCTACAGAGGGCTGGGGAGATGGTTCAGGGGGTAATGCACTTGTTGAGCAAGGGCGAAGACCTGAGTTCTAATCTCAGAGACCCACCTAAAAGCCAGGAGTGGTAGTACGTGCCTGTGATCCCAGCGTTCCTACAGCCAGATGGAAGGTGGACACAGAAAAGCTCCCAGGAGCTTGCAGTCAGACTACACAGCTAAGAACAACAGAGACCCCCATCTCCATAAAGGTGGAAGGTGAGGACACACACACACACACACACACACCCCTTTCCAGGAAGTTTTACAATATTCTTGAGACTTGGAGGCCACTTTCACCACAGAGGTGGGTACCCAGGCTAGACACCCAGGCAGGAAGCCCAAACAGAACCTCTAGACCCAATATACTCCAAAACGAGATGGGACCCATGAGCCAGAACTAGCCCTGCTTGTCATGGGATGGGTAGATAAGACATCCTGTCCTCCATGTCCAGGCCAGCCAATGATCTCGCAGTGCCTGTGCACAGGGGATGTGTGCTGCTCCTTTGGCAGAAGGTAAGGAATTGGGATCAGCATGATCACACACAGAATCCGCCCCCCTCCCCCCAGACGGATGTTCCCAAGGCGAATTACACTTGTCCCCGAGGGACCAGCATTAATTTGCTGTAAGGAAAAGGGTGAAAAAACACTTCACGTATTCACAGGTCGTCAATACCCAGTAGAGTGTTGTGGTACATAAACACAGTCTGTTTACGATGCCAGTATCCCATGACTCGGTGGCTAAGAAAACATAAAAAGTGGAAAAAGGACGGTGGTAGGAGCACTTGCCTCACACATAAAAAGGTTCAAGCCGAGTACCCACTCCCACACACAAAGCATTCGATGAAGATCCATGCTGTAATTTGGGGGTGATCCATGTGTGTGTGACACTACACTACTGATTTTGGGATGGGTGATACTATAGTTCACTATGTAAATATAGTGGAAAATATTCCCTTTTCATCCAGCTACGTCCTGTTCATGCATTTCCTATGAAGAATAAAAGCTGAAGCAGCTTTCAAACTGGTGTTTCCCACACCAGTAGATGCTGGCTCACGTGTGTGCATAGTATATATAAGCTGTCCCCCACAGGTCACCTCCAGGCTCCAGCAAGCACCAGACCACATCCTCTCTCCCAAGAAGGGAGAAACACATCAAGGATGTCTGTTGAGTCGGGGCCTCTGCTCCTTCTGCCCCCACAGTCCCCTTCTTGTGGCTAAGACCCAAGGGCATGCTCATGCCCCCCAGGGCCTGTGGTAGACTTGGTGGTGAGCTGGCCTGATGACCTCCAAACCACAGTTCAGCTGTGACATCCACACGGCTCCCAGGAGGAGTCACCACTATCGAGAGTCACTGGTGACAATCACTTCTGAGTCCACTCTGACATCACTCCCAAGGACCTACGCCTGAGCACAGAGCTCACAGACACCCTGGGTTCATACTGAGGAAGTGGTAGAGGTGACCTACACTGTTGCCCTACTTTGGCATTTCTATACGCCTCTCCAACAACCCAACTCAGGGAAAGATGCATACCTCAGCTCCATCTCCTTGCCAACTGTGTCTAAAATGAATGCAAATCCCAGGCAGGGCTCTGAGATACTCAGACTGCAGACCGTATTGAGCCTATGCATGCTCTGTGTTACCTAAATGTACACATCTGTGAAGACGCTTAATTTACAAACTGGACCATGGACACTGAACAAGGCCTTATAGGAAAAACCGCGTAGAACTATTTCTTTCCAGAATCTTCCATTTAATATTTTTTGGACTGAGGCTGATCGGGTACCTGAAACTGACGAATGAAATCCAAAGATAAGGGAGGTGACTTTAAATCTTTGGCCATCCTGGAAATGACACATGAACTTGACTCTCTCCTTCCAACTCTTGCCTCCCTAGAGTCAGTTTCTCAAAGGCAGCCAGAGCCATTGTCTTCAAGCCCCTGGAGAGGACTCCAAATGCCACCTGCTGTTGCCACTCCCTGAAATGCTCTTCCTTCAGCCCTTCCTGTGGCGACGCCTACCACCCCCAGCTGCCCTCCAGCTCCTGACCTGTGTGACATCCCTCATTTGCCATGATTCATGCTCTTAGCCATTGGCATGCACAGGTCTATGTATCCTTATATCTACATAACAAGCACAAGGCTTTGTTTCCTAGCCCTGCTTCCGCCCAATGTCCAGAGCAAGGCCTGGCTCAGGAGGCAGCCAGCAAATATGTGAAGGTCTGGCCATGAGTGGTGGGAGAGGTCAGAGGCCAAGGATGGAGGGGAAGGAAGGGTTGAGGGTAGGGAGAGCTGGAGAGGATGGAGAAGAGATGGGGAGGGACTCGGTTACTGGACCGGCTGCCCTGTGCAGCCTGAACGGCCCAGTCCAATCTGGGACTTCCGGAAGACAGACCCATTCCCGAAGGATCCATGAGTCAGGAGAAAGCAGGTCAGTGTTTACAGACCACATGTCAAGGGTCAAGGGTGAAAGAGGACCTATCATACCTGGGATGTCACACATTTCCCACTGCAAGGAAACTTTCGTAAGCATCTCTAACCATCAGAGTAGGAAAAGCAGGTGAGCTCTCAGCACAAGAAGGAACAGGCCTAGGAAGGCAAGAAGACACAGGAATACAGGCCAGAAGAGGGGCACATGGCAGGACACTTGGTCACCACCTCTGGAAGTACTGGGTGTAGAGCTCCTTGGATCCAGGGAAGTAGCAGAGCAAACCTCCAAGGCCAGTGTTTGCCTCTGTGCAGAGACCACGCCTGATGTCCACTGTCCCCAGACCACACTCTGCTGGTGTGCAGCCCATGTTCTGGGCAGCCAGCTCTGGCTCTAGGCGATGACAAAGGACCCCAAACCCAGTCACCCTCAGGCAGATGGAAGCATGCTTTGAGTCCACCTGTCTACAATAAACCCCAAACAACAGACCAAGACTTCAGAACCCCGGGTCACAGAGGAACGTGTAGGACTGTTCCTGGGGGCAAGACCAGGTCTCTCTGGAGGAGCCAGGACCTTGGCAACCAAGGGCTAAACTCTACCCCACCTCACCCCGGAATGCAGTAGGCCACACTGAGCAGAGCCTTGGCAACAGGGCCAGCCAAGCACCAAATATAAAGTGGCCAGTGATACCTTGCTGCCTTAGGAGCCCATGGCTCAGGCCCAGGGAAGACAAAGCAACAATGGGGAAACTTGAATATAGCATTTGAGGGACCAGTGCTGGACTTCAGAGCAGACCTGCTATGGGCCACACCTCCAAGGCTGGGGGCTAGCGGAGGTCGGAAGACCATGGGAATGGCTCTGCTTCAAATGTGTAACATCCTACTGACTAGGAAGTGCCAGGGCGCCTCCTGGTCTTACAGATTTTTAATGTCAACCAGGACAGTCAAGGTCACAACCCAACCTTTTCACTTTTTAATGCCCCAGAATGTCCCCTCAGGGGATTCTCTGCTATTACGAGACAGGGCAGACACTGTGAAGAAACACATGAAGATGCAATCATGTTCGGGGAGGGGTGCTCAGCCCGACACATCTGTGAGCCTGCCTGTCTCTAGAAGGCCACCTCTGGAGGCCCCACAGGGGCCCCACATCCAGCTACATCCTCTGGAGTATACGCCATCCCATTCGTGGATCTGTGGCTGTGGCAGACAGAGGTGACCTCCTCTGACCCACCAAGGTCACTCCCTCCAGTTCCATAGCTGAGGTGACTAGCTTTCATCTTTAATGCAAGATGGTGGACAAGGTGGGAGTGGGAGGGGCCTGCATATCTCTGCTCCCAGACACTAAACCAACCTCCCCAGAGGCTGCTGGGTAGTGCGTGCCCTGCTCAGACACTAAGCCCTAAAGTGCTTTGCCTCCAACGGGGCCAACCCTGCCCCCTCCACATGGAGTGAGGTTACAGTGGCAGGGGCAGGAGGGGGGGGATGGAGGGACTCTCGGAATTGCTACCATTAGGCTCTGTGGAGCTCTCTTCGCCCATGACCCTAATCAAACAGCAAGACTAGTTCTCACCTGAAGGTCTTATAGTCACGGAGCAGGGAGTCACTGCTGCACTTGACTGTCAGGCTCCAATTATTAACTGCTATTGGCTTGGTCTGTTTAGGCACACAGGGCAATGCTTTAGTTAAGCATCCCAAATGCCTTTGCTTGTAGAGATTTGGCTCTGGTTGACAGTTCTATCTGAGAGATGTCTCAGAGCATCCCTGTAACCAGGCTGGGCAAGCCTCTGAGCAAACTGACATGATTTCCTGTCACCCATATGTCTGCAATCAGTCCTAGGGTCCCCTGGTAACCATGGCAACTGTTCTAGATCACCCTGCCTTGCTTGGTCCCTGTTGGGCTCCTGGGAGTTAAACCGTCCCTGTTCTTTGTGTTTTCAGATACAGAGTACACAGCCCCAACCCCAAAATCCAAAATGTCCTGAAATCCAAAACTCGAGTATCAAAATGATTCCCAGAAATCTTCGAATTCTAGATTTCTCCAGATTTCAGATTTGGGGGTTAGGGATGACAAGACGGTAAGACCATGTTACAGAGCGTCCCCAGATCCAAACCACTCTTGGCTCTCAATGTTCTGGCTGTGGGATGCTCGACCAGGTATCCCGTGATACTGCCCATGACCTGCAGGCTGGAGCCAGAGGCAGGAGCAGCTGGCCACTCAGCGTTCCCTTCTCCGATTCAGAAATCTTCACCCCGGATTTCTTAGCTTCTGAAGCTTCAAAATGGAAGAGAAATCCCCTCTACCTACCCCACCCTCCCTACCTTCCGGGGACCCCTTGCTTATCCCAGAGCCCTGCCGTAGCTGCTCTGACGAGCTATGCCTCTGGCCAGGCTATGTGCCCACAAGCTGGGGGCACCACCATACAAAGCCCTTCTTCCATCCTTTTATTGGCCCCGCACCCCATCAGCTGAGCTCGCCCCAGCGGAAACCCATTGCTACCCTCCATCAATGGTCTCTGTGTCCTGGCAGCACGTGGCGGAGCTGCCCACAGCCCCTATTCATGTTCCTGATAGAGCCCCTTTCAAGGGCTGTGCTCCTTCCTCGCCCTCCACCCCTCTCTCCATACACAGAAGAGTGGGATTTTCCTCCGTGGGAAAGAAAGGGAGCTTCGTCTTCCTTGCTCTCTGCTTTCCTGCCCTCCATCTAAATCTGGCCAAGAAGAGGGAGAGTGAAAGCGGAGAAACAGACCCAGTTTATGACCTCAGAGGACCCTCTAGTGGCTAGAACTCCCTTCATTGGCTTTTTTTTCTCCTGAGTGGCGGGAGGGGACACCTACGACTGCCAGCGCCCATCCCCAAGCTCCCGCAGGGAGACTGTGCATGGGTGACACTAAAGGTTATCTTATTCTCTGCCTTCAAGTTAAAATGGAGATACTGAGGCCCAAGCAGGGGGCAGGGTTGACTGGGGCATATGGGGCCTTCTAGGATGGGGACATCGAGAGCACCTTCCTTGGGGACACTGAGGAAGCAAAGCTTCTTACCGTCATCCAGGTAGGTCTGGTCTAGGTTCTGTTCCTGTTTGACCGTCACTCCAGTGGGCAACGCTTCCTTCTGGTCACTGACTGGGGGTCCGTTTTTGGCAGCTCTTTGGTTCGGGGCAGTCTGTTGTTGGATGACTGTGGGGTAGGAGGCTGGGCTCAGCCTCTGACCTTGGTTGATGGGAGGTGGGCCAGGCCTGGCAGAGCTGGGGCCGAAGTTTTCACAGTACATGATGTGTTGGAACTCCTGGTGACCCCCACCACGAAGCTGCTGGTTGGTAGGTGAGTAGTGGATCACGGGCGAGGCCTGCTGGCTGGCTGAGGATGTGTGGGGCATGGTGGAGCCCTGGCCCTGGCCTTGAGAACCAGCGTGCACTAGCACAGAGCGGTGGGCGTCGGCCAGGCTCAAGGGTGCTGCCAGAAGGGTTGGCTGCTGGTAGCCCAGCAGGCCCGGACTCAGGCTCTTGCTCCTCTGGTAAAGGGCAGCTGCGGGGCTCTGCTGCTGGTAGCGGGCATCGGGAGATGAAAGCCCAGAGCGGAACTGTTGGCAGGGGGCCATGGTAGCCACAAGACAGGAGGGGGACTCAGCCAGCATCGGGTGCTGTGGGTAATACGGCTGGCTCCCCAGGCCCCCATGAGCAGGGCTGCAGATCAAAGAGGAATCATATTCATCGCTGGGCTCCGTCTTTATGGCAGGGACTGTGGGAGAGAGAAAAGCACAGGGCTGAGGCAGTCATGGCGACCCATGAATGTGTGTGAAGGTGAAGGGACAGTGATGGGGAGCCACCTGCTTTCAGAAGCCTAGAGTATAGAAGCATGGCTGTTCTGTCAGCCTCGGGCCACAAGATCCCCCTGGGGTTGTGACCAGGTGAAACTTGACCTTGGAATGCCCTTGAACTACAGTCTTTGCCAGCTGTGGATAGGTGGGGGTGTAGGCTCCCCTCTGCTGGAATCTGCACAGCCTTGTTCTTTGAGATGGGCGCCAAGAAGAGAAAGCTTGTGGTAACCCCACCTTGACCCATACGTCCCCACCATCTCCCTGTTGTGTTTCCTCCTGCAGGGCACTGTCCATCACAGCCAATGATGTTCAGTCTTCACTGTCAGCTTGACAGGGTCTCAGCCACACCTCTGGGTGTGACTATGAGGGGTCATTTCTATTTGGGGTGAGTGAAGACCCACCCTGAGCGAGGGCAGCAGCATCCCATGGGCTGGGGTCCTAGGCTGAATAAAAAAGGGGGAAGGGAGCGAGGCCGAAGCATTCACCTCTCTGCTCCCCGACTAAGGATGCAATGCCACTGATGAGCCATCTCACGCTCCTGCTGCCATGAAAGGCGGGACCCCTCAAAATAAACCCTTCACCCCTTACATTGCTTTTGTCAGGTATTGGTTATAGCAATGAGAAAATCAGCTATCATCCTTTCCAACACCGCCCCCCCACCCCTTAAGCATCCCCGGGACCAGGAGGGAAGGACAATTCCACAAATGGGTGGCAAAATCATCACAGAGTATGAGAGGGGAGGCCTCCTGAGAGTCAAGGGTTGGAGCGGGTGAGCAGGAGCCTAATTCTGACTCCAGGACTCCAGGATCATTTCTGAAAATGTCATTCAAAGGCCAGCATCTCAGTTCTGGACAGCTAGAGACCTGAGAGTTGGGCCTTGCTGCGGTCCTGTTGTACCAGCCAAGCACTGAGGCTCAGCCCAGGGAGGCCTTGCTGCTGCAGACGAGGGGGGAACACCGGAGAGCCGAGGTCACAACCTCCTTGCTGAAAGGGCTGCTACACGTGCAGACTTGCGCAAGGCCCTGCTGCCGCTCTAGGGCCCACAGAAGGAAGGCCACTTCTGCTCCTGACAGCATGTCACTTCGGTCCTCATAGGAATCACCCAAGCCTGCCATGCACCCTGCTGAAGCAGAGCCTACCAAGGCCTGATGTGTGGACCAGGGGACAGTGACACACTGGGGTTTTCAATTACAGGTTCACAGGCCAGCAAGCCTGTGCAAAACCCTAACCTATGGGTTGGCAGTGGGGACACGGGTTGGGGGGACTTTCCCAAGGGTGAATTTCTTTTTCTCAATTTATTTTGCACCCACTATAGTCACTGAACCCATCAGCTTGGGGTTTTTGGAGTTTTCACGAGAACCATGCTGGGAAGTTAGCTCCACGTTCTCTGGCCTACAGAATTTCATGAATGAGACCTTCTGGTCTGGCTGTGCCTCAAGTGACCTTCGCACCACCACCATGTGGGGACAGTCAGGGACCCTGAGGGTTCTAGAGCAGGTCCCACCTGAATGTGACCAAACCTAGGACAAGGAGGGGCAGCAAGAGACACCCGCTTCGCTGCCTGCAAATGCCCTTACCCACCACCAAGGAAGACATGGATGACAGTGGCAGTGGCAGCTGCCATCCGTGGCTCAGACAGGAACTACTCTTACAAGGACGTGCAGACCAGCGCAAGAGAAAACTGAGGCTCAGAGGAAGGGAGTCACTGTCCCCAGGTAACGCAGCTGGGAGCAGCTCTTGGGAGTCCTGAGCCCCTGGCCTGTGCTGCCTGTCAATTGAAGGCTATCAGGGAGAACATCTCACCTGGGTGGTAGGTAAAGTGCTGTGGCTGACTTCGTTTTCTTTTTCCGTTGATGACGTAGAAGTTCACTTTCATGGGTACGCGGATGTGCTTGTTCCGGTACTCGGGGATCTCAACAAAAAGCATGTTCTGGAAGGGAAGCGGCTGCCATGAACTTGACTGCAGGCAACGATGTGCCTGCCGCAGTCCTACCCAGATCCCCCAGGGTGTCTACCCAGGCCACCCTACGGCAGGCGGCGGTCTGGCTTGCTCCCTGCATTTATGGAGAAAATTGATCAAAGGGAATTTAACTTTTTATCTGGGCAAGGAAAGTTGATGTAGCAAAAGGTGTGAAGATGTCACTGTCACAAACCAGAGGACCTGGGGCTCCGTAAGTGACCCACTCACTAAGTTCAGCTTGTACTTGCTAGTAAGCTCAATGTGGAGGAGGAGGAGGGAGGGAGGGAAGGAGGGAGGAAGGGAGGGAGAGACGGAGAGAGACACAGGGAGGAGAGGAAGGGTAGGAAATGGGGAGGGGGAAAATAAAAAAGAAGGGAAGGAGAGAGGAAGTGGGGAAACAGGGGACAGTGGCCTCAGCGGGGACACTGAGCTCTCGGGTGGCTGGCGTGGGGGCTTACAGGCTGACTCTTGTCTTTATCCACCGTCGCTTCCATCTCCCAAATCTGCTGCCCATCTGGAAAAGACAAAAACAACAGCCTTTGAAGGAACAGTAGAAGCCAAAATGGAGTCCACCATGCCACATTCTCCCCCATATCCCTTTAGCGAGGTGTGTGTGTGTGTGTGTGTGTGTGTGTGTGTGTGTGTGTGTGTGTTAAAGAAAGACACAGAGAGAAGATAAATGTGTGTATGAGAGAATGTGTAGGTGTGAGAGAGTTGGGGTGTGTGTATGTATACGGGAGAGTGTGTGTGTGTGTGTGTGTGTCAGAGAGTTGTGTGTGTGAGAGAATGTGTGTGTATGAAAGAGAGAATGTGTATGCGTGAGTAAGAGAGGGAATGTGTGTGTGAGTTGTGTGTGAGAGCAAATATGTGTATAAGAGTTGTGTGTGAGAGAGAGAGACAGTTGTGTATGTGTGGGAAAGAGTTGTGTGGGTAAGGGAGAGAATGTGTGTGTGTAAGAGAGGGGTGTGTGTGTGTGTGTGTGAAAGAGAATGTGTGTGTGTGTATGTGTGTATGTGTGTGTGTGAGAGAGAGAGAGTGTGTGTGTTAGTTGTGTGTGTATAAGAGAAAATTGTATGTCCACATATTCTAAAGCTCCTTTGCCAGAGAGACTTGTGTCCCAGTAGGAAACAGCATTAGAACAGCAGAAACTTGAAGCAGCTGCAGATTCCACCCTCGGAATCTATTCCAATCCAAATGCCTGTTTCTCTTCCTTAAAATAAAGTCACCATTCTCCACGGCACCTGATTTTACATTTGTCTTTGCGGCACCTTTTGTCTGTTTCCAAATGGCCCTCAATCCCAAGGCTATCTCAGGAGCCTCAGTATGGTCCCGGCTTGTTCCCAATGTCCCCGTCATCTGCTGTCCCATTCTAAATCAGGACAGAACAGGTGGCCTGAGGGTGCCTGAGTCAGGGGTCACCAGGAGGTGAGAAAACCCCCGAGCCCACCCGCACCTTCACTGGGCTCCCACATGAGTCACGGTCGAGGGTGCGACGGCTCTGCTGAGCAGTAGCCTCTCTTTCTCAGGGGCAGAGGGCTGTTCATTCCCCCAGTCTAAGGCCAGCAAACAGGGCCAAACAAAACTCTTTATTTTCAAATTATAGGTTTCGCTCCTGACCACCTACACTGACCGCTAGGCAGTTTTCACTGAAACAAAACATTTCCATGAGAGCTTCCAGGGTGTTTGTGGAGCGCGAATGCTGAAGGATATTAAATGGTTTTATGAGAAAGGGAACATTCTCGAAGCTAGTAAATGCTTGGAAAATGCTGAGTCAAAGCCCAAGGGCTTCCTTGACTTAGTAGACTTCAGCGTGCTCACCACAGTGGGATGTGAGACAGAGAACACCCCAATATCTAGCCTCAGAACCCTGTCTCTTTCTGGAGCAAAGCTACTAGTGTCTGCTGTAATCACTTAGGCCTCCTAGCTCTGGGGGTTAGCCAGAGGGAGGTGGGCCGAGAGCAGTGTTTGAACTAACTGGCCTAGAAACAATCCCCACCCCCACCCCACCCCCACCCCAAAAATCCTGTAATTGCTACAGAACAAGTGCAATTGGAAGTTCTTACAATAAGAGATAAGCCACAACGCTTGGGAACAACCAAGGCTCCAGTCTTGGCCTGGGTTCAATGAGGTGTAGTTGTGAATTTGAGCTCTAACATCTACATAATATAGGTCAAGTATGGCCACACTAGTGCCTGTGACCCCAGTGATGCAGCGAGTAAATACAGAAGGGTCTCTGAGGCTCACCAGTGCCAGCATAGCTGTAGGGTCAGTGAGAGACCCCCAACTCAGAAATATAAGGTGGAATGCGATAGAATGGGACAGCCGAGGTCCTCCCCTGGCTGCTACTCTGGTACACACAGGCACATGTGCCCACGCATACATTACACCCCCAAAGTAAGATGGGGAATGATAGAGGATACGTAATGTCATATCACTTCTGGCCTTCGTATGCACACATAGATGCATGCACGTATACACAGACACACAGACACACAGACACACAGACACACACACACACACACACACACACACGACAACAGGGAGAGTCATTAGATCCCTGTGGAAAGAATCAGGTGACAGTCTTGGCTATCTACAGACCATATTGGGGGGGGGCAAGTAGCCATAATGAGATACACAAAAATGTTATCAGCTCTAATAGCTGCTGAGGGGCCAGGAGAATCACTCCAGGGCAGGAAAAATGGTGATCAAACAGACGCCAAAGTCATATGGCCCCACCTCAGAAAAATCCAGCTCTGCAGTGTGAAAAGGCCAAGACAAATCTGGTCAGGGTTACCCTCTCTTTCACGTCAGTCAGACGGACCCAACGTCATTGGTAGAGACCCGAGCTACACAGCTAGGTCTGTGGGCTCCAGCCTTGATCACTGACAGGAGAGTGAATGCTGAGCCAGAAGCCCATATAGGGAACAGTGAGGGGTCCCCCTCCTGTCCAGCCTTTCACTGCCTGAGGTGAATAGCTCATGAACCTCAACTGCTTTGAGGAGCACTTAGGAGGCTGAGACAGGGGCCAGTGGGCTACAGAGTAACTCTCAAGAAATAGGAAGAAAGAAAGAAAGAAAGAAAGAAAGAAAGAAAGAAAGAAAGAAAAGGAAGGGGAGGGATACAGTTGGTTGGGTTTCCAAAGCTCATCCTTGGAGGACACAGAATTCCTTGAAGAACTGTCAAGATGTTGAACTGGGACCACAGGCTTCCAGCCCAGCTTCCATCCTTGATCTGTGGCAGAGAAAATACTGATGTGCGAAACGGCAGAGCTCACGGAAGGGTATCACCATGGGCTGCGGCAGATAATTCTGTGGGTCTATGCCCCTAGAAAAGGACAGAGTCTTCACCCTCTCACTGATGGGTGCGGCTACCCAATGAGGTGCTGCCAATCGGAGCTCGAGTGAAAATGAGTCAGTTTAGAACCATCAGAAGCAGAACCTAAGGCTTCAAGGAAGTTTGTGTAGAGGCACAAGCTGTTAGTGACACTCCAACCCAACCTAACAGCAAGAGAGGCAGAGGCTTCAAGGGGAGCGGCAGAGGAAGGTGGCCACTCTGCGATGCCGGGAAAGGGTCGGTAGGCAGGACTTGCAGTCACTCCCACTGCAACGACAGGTTCATGGACCTCTCTCGCAAACCCTTCTTGCCTCCTGTGCTCCTGGACACTGTCACAGCTCTGCCATGGCCCTGAAGGGTCCTGTATACCTCAGCTCCTGCCTGGCTGTCCCAAGCATTATTCTTTTCTCTTTGGTTTTTTCCAAGACAGGGTTTTTCTGTGTGGCCTTGACTGTCCTGGGCTCATTTTGTAAGCCAGGCTGGCCTCAAATTCACAGAAGTCCTCCTGCCTCGGCCTCTCTGAGTGCTGAGATTATAGGCATGCACCACTGTGCCCGGCTCCTAAGTACCATTCTTAACTAACTTTTAATACCTGCCCTGGTCCCAAAGTTTTTTTTGTCCTCAGATTCCAGCCTGCTCCTCCATATGCCACCCAGAAGGCACATCTGGCCTTTACTTCACTAGTTAAGTTAAGAGTCCCAGACAGAGAAGAGAGTCACTAGCTAGGGTCACAGGGCTTGCAGACTGGAGCTGGCAGGATCAGGCAGCTTTGGGGGGGTCCCCCCCCCATGCAGTCCATACCCCAGCTCCTGTTCTTGTTCTTGTTCTTGTTTTTTTGAGATAGGGTTTCTCTGTGTAGCCTT
The DNA here is from genome assembly GCF_964271855.1 of Acomys minous. Taxonomy (NCBI): domain Eukaryota; kingdom Metazoa; phylum Chordata; class Mammalia; order Rodentia; family Muridae; genus Acomys; species Acomys minous. The sequence continues at coordinate 66,501,184 of NC_140485.1, read as the reverse complement.
GACTGTCCTGGACTTGCTTTGAGGACCAGGCTGGCCTCGAACTCACAGCGATCTGCCTGCCTCTGCCTCCTGAGTGCTGGGATTAAAGGCATGCGCCACCACTGCCCGGCTCAGCTCCTGCTTTTAAGACTTGGGTTTCCTGAGGATGCTGCTGTGCAAAGCAGGGCCCTCTGGAGGTGCCCAGGTAAGGACTGTGGGAAGAACATGGGTGCAGGACGAAGTGTGTGCCCATTCCAGTGCTCTGGCAGGCCCATAAGACACACTGCCTAGGATGCTTTTCAGAAATGCCCTGTGACGCTGCCAACTCTCTGACCCTTGTGGCACTCAGCCATTTTATTCCAAACTTCGCAACAACAGACCTGGTCTGAAATCCTTGCTTCCCCTCTTTAGCTGTGTGGCCTTGGATAAGATGCTATGTCTCTCTGTCTCCAATTTAAAACACGAGGGTGTTAGAGCATTTACATCTCTTAGTGAGCGCATAGATCAAACCAAGTAGCAGGCTCCAGCATTGTGTAAGAGCGTGGTGGAGTCGAGGCTGTTCAATGCTGGAGCCCCAGGTTATTTGAGCACAGGCACGTATCTCAGCATGAGTAAAAACCCTAAATGCACACATTTTAAAGTCAGAGCCTAACAGGAATCCTCTGTTTGCAATTATGAACATCTACCTGCAGGGCACAGCTGGAATCTACAAAGGGATGGTGTTGAGGTGGGGTCTCTTACAGGAGATGGCAGCATAGCTCCCTGTTGCTTTGCTTTGAAAAATGGGTCTTTTTGGAGGACCAGAAAGACAGCTCAGTGGTTGGAAGTACTCACTGTTCTTGCAGAGGAGCCAGGTTCCATTACCAGCACCCACATGGCAGCACACAACTGCCTGTGACTCCAGCTCCAGGGGACCCAACACCCTCTTCTGGCCTCTGTGGGTACTGCACTCACATGGTGTACATACACAGACTTAAAAATATATAATCCTAATGGGTCTTTTCAAGGGCTGTAATCTCAGCTCTTGGGAAGCTAAGGTAGGAGGATTTGGAGGGAGGTGAAGAGAGAAAACAAGAAGGAGGAGGGAGGAGGAAGAGGAGAAGAAGAGGAGGAGAAGGAGGAGGAGGAAGAGGAAGAAGAAGAGGAAAAAGAAGAGAGAAGGCTGTATACAAATGGAAATGCAGCTAGCAATGACCAAAGCCAACTAAAGCCAGGGTCTCCCTTCTGCCTTTTGACCCTTCAGGCCCCAGAGGCTCAAGGTGCAGGAGCTCAGGGCCCCAGCCTGGCTATGCCTGCTCACAGAGCCTGTACTCAGTTCTGAGCAGCACAGCTAGCACCCCAGCAGGAAGTGAAAGCTGGCCTCAGTCATCTTCCCTATTTAGCCTTATTACCCAGAAGGCTCACTCTGAGGCTGGGCTCTAAAGAAAGTGTGTGGTTTGCTATGGGTCTCCGCACCATGCTTTTTTAGCTCCCTGCACATCACACTCAAAGATACTCAAGTCCTCAGGGCCATGGGGGCACTGATGTTATCCCTACTCTCTGAGCATTGCTCAATGCCTTCTAAACGAGCCCCCAGATGCTTCCTTAAGGCTCACTTCACTCTGACCAGGTTCAAGTCCTTCCTGCAGCCAGCACTAACTGCCTGTGAGGTCTTCAAGTGGGAGCTAAACTAAACCTCTCTGTGTTTTAGTTTCCTCCAAGAATCAGGCTGAGTATTAAAATAGGCAGTTTCAAAAAATTGCTCATCCAAAAGCTCAGGCCACTATGGGTGTCACTGCCATTCTGCTTTAGAACCTGGGGTCTCACGCTTGCCTCTAGGGAAGGAGAATTGGTTGGGTCCCTGTTTCAGGCTTTGGGGGCTAGAGTCTCATTATGGTGCATTCTTTGCTCGATGCATACAATGGTCACAGAAGGAACCCACAGACAAGAGCTGGCTGAATCCATCATGGCAGCCTGTGGCCAATAAAGAATGGACAAGTGGATGGATCGACGGGTGGGTGTATAGACTGACGAAGAGTAAGTGGATGGATGAGTGCATGGATTGATAAGTAGGAGGACGGACAGATGTATGGATTGGTGGGCGGATGATAGATAAATGCATGGGAGGGTGAGTGAGCTGATGTAGAGGGATGGGCTGTGGGTGGATGGATGGATGGATGGATGGATGGATGGACGGACGGACAGGTAGATATCAGTTATGCCGATACTGGGAAGTCCTTGGAATAAGGCAGATATGTATTTTCCTAACTTAAAACCACACTTGTTTTATTAAGAAGCAACCTGGCTTGGGACCTACAGACCAATATGTGTGCCATGAGGCCATCTTGTGAGTCTATAAACATGGCTGCATGGACTTAGGCAACTACAGACACGGGAATGCTGTGGTTCCAGTATTTGATGGACAGAAGCAGGAGGCTGTGAGTTCTAGACCAGTCTAACCTATATAGCTGGACCCCCGTCTCAAAGTAACAGAGTAAAAATGGCAGGGAGCCTAAGTCAAAGCCACGCCCAGGCCACGCCTATGGCTGGGCTAGCTAGCTGAGGAGAAATGTGGCAACACCCTCCTATTTCCTCTCACTTATTCAAGACTCGTGGAATACGATTCTGGCTCTAACCTACTTGCGCTTTAATTTTTTTTTTTTTAACCAAGACAAGAACTCATGTAACTTGGGATGGCTTCCAACTCTGTACGTAACTGAAGATGACCCTGAGCTCCTGATTCTCCTGCCTCCTCCAGTGTGCTAGGGTTGCAGGCTGTGCTGGAGATGAAACCCAAGGCCTTGCTCAAACTAGATGAGTTCTCTACCAACTGAGCTACATGCATTCCCAGGCCCTTTACCTTTTTTTTTTTCCAATTAAAAACAGTTTTTCTTAGGAAAAAATAAATACATCAACTCCTTGCTTATCTGCCTATCCACAGGCACCCTTGGGGCCACAATCACAGTAGCTGGATGCTGGACACATACATACACTGGCCCAGATCAGATGTTGCTCACACTGTAGACCCTGTTCAGGCTAGGGACAGGGATGAGCATCTTCGTGCCCTCCAGGGGTTACCCAGACTGGGAGGCAGGACCTGGCCTCTCACTAGAACTCATGACAGAGACCAATGGTCTTCACTCCCTTGGAATGGGGACCCTGCCTCTGCTCCCTGTCCGTTCTGGTCCACATAGCCACCTCACTTGTGCCCCCCCTGCTCCCCATGGCTCTCAGAACCACCTAGACTTCTCCAACCTTCATGCCACAGCTGCCGTAGCTCCAGTCATGGAAAGAACTGGGAAAGGAGCAGGAAAGGTAGGGGGAGCAAATAAAAAATCATACAAAATTCATGCATTTACCCCCTCCAAGGTACTATCAGGGCCTCAGCCCAGCATCTTGCACTCCCCAGTTCCCAACCCCACTCAGGTCTTGAGCTCACGTACACCAGCTCCTGTGGAACAGACCCCAGAGGACACAGTACATGGCTGCCATTCCAAGTTGAAATAATAAAAAAAAAAAACTGGTCTTTGGAACAGATATTTGGGGGAAACTCCCTTGATCTGAAGAGAACAGGACTTGGCGGCCAGCACAGAGGGGGGGCCTTCCAACCTTAGTCAGAGGGGGGAAAGGAGCCAGGAGTTTTGGGAAAAGAGGCTGGGGATAGAAGAACATTAGCAAGACTGTAAGGAAAGGTGGGAGTGAGAGGCTCAGCTCAGCAGACACCACAGGCTTTGGGTATCCTCACTGGGCAATCTTAGCAGGGTGCACAGAGGAAGGAAAGGCATGATGGAGGGAAGGACAAATGAATGGATGAAGGGAGGGATGAAAGGAGGAGTGGGGGGATGGAGGCAGGAAGGGCTAGTTGGGGGCTAGAGAGAGGGAGGCAGGATGGAGGGATGGATGGGTGAGTAGGTAGATGGATGGATGGATGGATGGATGGATGGACGGATGCATGGGTGGATGGATGGATGGATGGATGGATGAATGGACGGATACATGGATGGATGGATGGATGGATGGATGGATGGATGGATGGATGGACGGACGGATACATGGATGGATGGATGGATGGATGGATGGATGGATGGATGGATGGACGGACGGATACATGGATGGATGGATGGATGGATGCATGGATGGGTGCGTGGACAGATGCATTGATGGCTGTGTGGATGGATGAGGATACATGGGTGGACAGATGCACGGATGCGTAGATAAACAGATGGACAGGACTGGGGATAGTGCTTGGTTGGTAGAGTGATTGCCTATTGTGCACAGGTCCTGGGTACTGATACCTAGTCCGTCATGAACTGGGCACAGTAGCACATGCCTGAAATCCTAGCACTCAGGAGGTAGAAGCAAAAGGATTAGAAGTTTAAAGTTCTCTTCAGCTACATAGTGAGCTCAGGGCTATCCTAAGTTACATGAGACCCTGTCTTAAACAAGCAAACAAAACAGATGGGCAGAAGAAGAGAGAAATGGGGGAGGAGAAAAGAGGGAGGAGGGAGAGAGGGAGGGAAGGAGGAAGGGAGCTGTGTTAGACACGCAGACCTGTGACTCTATGTCTTCTGGCAGCTCAGAAGGGCAAGGGAGGGGCTCACAGGAAGCAGCAGGCCTGGGGAAGGAGGCTGAGCCCCAACTGTCGCCTGGAAGAGCAGATGGTGTCATCAATCCCAGGAGGAGCCAGCCAGCTTTCAGAAGGAAGGAAAACAGAGGCAGCACTTGGGCCTGAGCTGCTGCTGGACTGGAGTGTGTGTGGAGGAGATCCAAGTGTCAGTTCACGTAGGAAAGCAGGCCCGAGGCAGCCCTCAGGGCCCTGCCCTCAAGCGCTATCTAAACAAAGGATGCTGACGTCATTTCGGCCTGGGCTTTATGATGGCTAAGGAGAGTAAAGTGGGTCCTTCCTAGAACGTGGCAGTCAGGGAGGTCAGGGATGTTCCCTTGGGTAGGCTCTTATGGTGACAGGAAAGCTGAGGCTGACTTACACAGATCTGTAGAGAATCCACTGGATTCCTACACCAAGTCTCTCTCCTGACCCCACTGGCTCAGAGGGGCTCATCCCAGGCCAGTATGGCAGTGCCTCGCCCATTTCTCAGGATGTGCTCGCCTCTCCTCTTCCTGTCTGTGCTTGAGGATCATCTGAGAGATCTTAAAACAGTAACGAAGCCGGGTGTGGTGGCGCACGCCTTTAATCCCAGCGCCTGGGAGGCAGAGGCAGGCAGATTGCTGTGAGTTCAGGGCCAGCCTGGTCTAGAAAGTGAGTCCAGGACAGCCAAGATAACATAGAGAAACCCTGTCTTGAAAAATCAAACAAACAAAAAGACCCCAAACCCCTCAAACAAAGCAAAACAAAACAAAAAACCCAAAACAAACAAATAAAAAACCAGTAACGAGATCACATGTTCCACTGGAAACCTCCAACTCTCTACTTACTGCCTTGGGGACAAAACCGAACTCCTCTCCATGCCTACAGGCCACAGAAGAGATGTCTCTCTCTGGTGCTCCTTACTCTATTGTCCACTGTGCCCATCCCCATCACAGCCCGGGATCCTGGACAGATCCTCTGGTCTGAGACACTTCTCTACAGTGCCTGCATTCTTTGTCCCCCTGCCTGCCCCGCCCCCCCCCCATAAGGCTCTGCTCAAAGCCATCTCTTCTGGAAAGTTCCTTTCTGATCTCTACGCCTAGTTTGCAGATTTCATCAATGAAAGCAGGGGCTGTCTAGTCACACTCGGACCTCAGAACACCAAATTCCACTTCCCACAAACATGTGTGCTCCTTTCTTTGTTGCTGCCTGGGATGCAGGCCTGAGAGCAGCTCGTGGCTTGTCTGAAGATCACAGCAAGCAAGCGCCTGCATCCCCCAGCTCTGCTGCAGACTCCGTGCCCTGCTCATAAACAAGCCCAAAGTGCTCCACCCCCACAAGGCAGGCACTTTATCTGTCATGCCTCTCTTGACACACAGTAGATGCTCAATAAATACCCTGAGGTGGATGTGGAAGCCCTGGGGCGGGGTGGGCCAAGTGAGTGGCTGTCAACCTTCCATAGAGGCCTTGAGCTCTGTTTCATCCCCACCCCTCCTGCAGCCTCTGTTCTCAGAGCTGAGCATCATCTACAGACAACAGCAGCGGGCTGCAGACACCAGGAGCTCTGGGAACCAGGAAACTGGGGTTTGGGGCCCTGCCCTCCACTGTCACCTCAAGGAAGTCTGTGGACTGCTGTGTGACTCAGCACCTCCATCCGTGGTGGGGGAAGGGAAGGAGCTGCCATCACCCCAGCTCTGCTTGGCCAGGCTCAGAAGTCTGAAGGGTCTCCACGTGAAACGGGGACACCGTCCACTGTGCCGGGAGGGATGTTTCTGATAGCCAAGGAAGCAATGGGCCTTGCCTTGTAGTCCCCATGTGGAGAGATCAGAACTAGCCCAGGAGGGGCGGCTGATGCCTCCAGTGCACCCACTGTATGCCTGTATGTGCAGTCCTTACCCCCTGTTCATGTTAAAACACCACTGACCCTGTTTTGGAGTTGGGGAAACTGAGTCCTGAAGAACATAACGGAGGGCATATTGGGGATTTTGATGGCCACTCTGAAGCCACTGACCAGAAAGGCGCTCACAGAGGCTGTTGGTGCCAGGGACAGGTTTTTCTTTCTTTCTTTCTTATTATGTGCTTTCCATTTTTTATGGTTTTGGACAGGGTATTATGGAGCCCTAGGGGGCCAAGAGCTGGCTTTTATAGCTAAGGGTGGTCTCGAACTTCTGATCTTCTCACCTCCAACCTCCACCTTCCAAGGGCTGGCAGTACCGACAAGCACCGCCGTGCCTGGATTTAAAGACTAGCTGGGGAGAGAACCCACGGCTGCGTGAGTGCTAGGCAAGCGCCCTCCCAGCCTAGTGTCATCTGGTTCCCTCTTCCCAAGCCCTGGGATAAGAGGCATCTGCCGCTGCCAGTTTCTAAGGGTGCAAACACTTTGACTCAAGTTAACCAGGAAACTCCTTCCTCCTTGGCCTCTTTCCAAGATTCCACACAGAATGCGGATGAGCCACGAGGATGCTTGGGCAAGGATGCCTATCAGAGAAAGTGGTCCAGGAGTAAGCCTAGGCGAGAGGAAACTACCTCAAGAGACTGGTCTATGCAAGGAGGCAGGAGCTCAGGCACACACTCAGCCATCCAAAAATAAAATGCTTTCTGTCTCCGGCGAGGCTTCGGGATTGCTGTCTGGCCTCTGTCTTTGGAGGGGGTTGAGAGAGGGTATGACAGCGGCCTCAGTGAGTCACTGAGGGCAAAGGTCCCCTGAGCCTTAGTCATGCCATCCAGCCTGGAGTCAGTACTGTTCACAGAAGCCCACCCAGGCCCCAAGAAGCCACACCCCAAGGAGAGAAACAGGTCCAGGAGAGGCTGTTGATAAGGTACCTTGAATTGCCTCATCACTCTCATTCATGGAAAAGTACTTATTGAGCAAAAATGTTTCAAAATGTATTTTAAGCACATACATGATTCTATTTATTAAACAAAGCCTAAAACGATATCTGCTTTGGGAACCTGGGAGTAATAAAGTGAGTCACGCTGGCCTCGGTGACTCAGTGGGAAAGAGGGAATTCCACCGCCTACGCCTCCTCTTGAAAAAAAAAAATCAATTTGCCTTCCCGACAGGTGATGGGAGCCTCTGCCATCAGACTGAGCCAAGAAAACCATCCAACAAAACAAGAAACCCGCTTCAAAAAATTTTACTTGTAGAGCTGAGTAATTTGATGTGGGCCTGTGTCCAGCCTACGCCCCCGCGGGACACAGAGAGCCCGGGAGTGGCTTGGCCAGGGCCAGGGGCCTGAATTAAGAAGGACTTACCAGCTGAAGAATTCCAAAACCCTGTGTCACATGGAGGAACCTTCCAAAACATTGGCTCACACCAGCCACGAGAGTCACTTGGTGCCATGGTAACCCTGTCTCCTCAACCACACCGCTTGTGTTTTTGTGTCCTTAGATTTTTTCCTGTTTTGCAATGTTTTGCTGGGACCCCCGACTCTGCTCGAGGCCAGGGGCCAGGGGCCAGGGTTCCCAGAGAGGGCAAGAACAGCCTGGCCTCCCAGCCTGACCTTCCCTGGAAGGCTATGCATCTTTTATTTTGCAGAACACACAGAAACAGAAATCCCTGGTCATTCCCTTGACTTCTCTTTGACATGACAGGAGAAATCTTTCCAGCTCAGGCAAATGGCACTCCAGGGTTCCAGATCTTTCTCCAGTTGGGGATAACCCAGAGTCCCCGGTTTGATATCTTTGAACCCCAGTCAACTTGTCTGGGAAATGGGGATAGTGCACACACTTCCCAAGGCTGGAGGGACAATAAAGAAGGACGCTGCTTTCCTTCGTCGTGACAGATGCTCAGAGACCATTTTAGAAGTTGAGAGTCCAGCAGCAAATAGCGAGTCCCTGCTCCCAAGGAACCAACAGTCCAGTGTGGGAAACCAAGTGGACCCAAGAGAAAGCAGATAGACAAACGGAACGCTGAGTGGCACTGTCAGTGGGACAGTAGGAGATGTGACACTGGGTTGCGGGTTGAGCCAGGAGGGTTTGAGCAAGAACACCTCTCAGGGGAAGCGACTTCCAAGTAAGAGGCGACACAGTGTGCGAGCACAGGGGAAGAGTGTTACATAGCCGACGGCGCATGCTAAGATCCTGAGGCAGGAAGAAGCACGGAGCATCTGAAGACAGAACAACGAGGGTTTCTCCACAGCCTGGAAAGCAGAGGGACAAGATGACCAGCTGAGAGCAGAGGGGTGGGCGAAGGCAGAGTCTCACGGGCCCCTGCAGGTCCTACAAGGGATTAAAAATAGGACCAAAACTCATAATAATTCTTATTATGACTGCTGCTATAAATAGAAGCACACTTTCCAAAACACAGGGCTCTCCTAACTCAAGCACCCTGCGGCCCCTCTCCTTGCTGTTTTTCCACCTCCTCAGCTGGTCTTTCTGGATGGGAGTGGAAAGTGCCAAGCTCGTTTTTTAGCGGACAGCTATAAAAAGCATGCTGAGGCTCCCAGTGCCGATGACCAAACTCTGGGGCTAAGATTAGCCTGGAGCTGTCACCTTTCCTAATGGGAACAGCAGCTGGGATTCCCCTGCCTTGGAAAACTTCGGCCGCCCCACCCTGCATGCAGCGCCTGCTGGCCAAGTGTCCATGGAGATGGGTACAGGGCCGGTTTTGGAAAAACCAACTTCAGCTACAGGGATCCCCCTTGCAGGAGGTGAACCCTCGGGGTCAAAAGAGCAGACTCTGTGCCTTGCAAACATAAAGGTAACCCCTGCTAGTGCTGAGAGGAGCACACAGCCCTCTCTCAGGGAAGCCCACTTCTTGGGGGATGCTTGGGATGCCTCTGAAGGCCCCACTGGTCCCTGAGATCCTGGCGTTGATGTGAAAGACTCTCCCCAATGAAACAGACAGTGTATCAACAGCTTGGCCGAAACTTGGTTCTCCACCACTACAACCTGGTTCAAGTCCGAGCTTTGGGGAAAGGGGAGGGGCTAAGAGCAAATCAACCCAGGTCTGAGTATTCATAGACCCTGGAGTCAGGCTGCCTGGACTTCAGGCTTATCCCTACCATGGGCCAGCTGTGTGATCTTCATGAAGTTGTCCAACCTCTCTGTGCTTAGTCTCAGCTCTAGAACTTTAGGGGAAGTGGCTTGTTTGGAAGGCCATCGGATTGGATCGTAAGCTAGGCAAGCACTTAAAACAGAGCGTGGCTCAGGACTAGTGGCTATCGCTTTTGAGTGTCTCTTGGCTTTCTGGGTGAGCGCCTGGTTTTGTTCTTCCCTTGCCAAGTGTAATGATAACAAAGGATAGGATGGGTTTATTCCACTTCCATCTTTTCATGGGGCGTCACAGAGGCAGGGGCTTGAGACAGCGGGTTGCCCAGCTCACGTCTGGTGAACAGTCTTAATGGGCTCAGCCCCGGGTGCAGATCCAAGCCCGTATGCCCTCCTCCCATTTTCTCAGCTCCCCAGAAGAGTAAATCACTTGCATTTGACCAAAAGAGTCCTTTCTCAGAGAGGTCTAGTAGTCTACCCAGGGTAGGATGGCAATAAAGTTCTGGTTGCTTTGATTTCTGCTGCTGTGATAAAATATTCTGATAAGAAGCAACACAGGAGAGAAAGGGTTTATTCAGCTTCGAAAGATGGGCCAGAGTCCATCATTTTGTGAAGGTCCCAGCTCGAGGCAGCTGGTCACCCAACATCCGTAATCAAGAACAGAAATACATGAGTACACCCGTGCTGCCTGTTTGCTTCTTATTTGCAAGGAGATTTTATTCACGCCTGTGCCTAGGGCATGGCACCACCCATAGTGGGCTGTATCTTCCCACATCAAGACAATTCTCCACAGATGCAGCAGTCGACCAGATCTAGACAATCCCTCATTAAACTCCCTTCCCAGGTGATTCCAGGTTGTGACGAGTTGACATTAAAAACAACCGTCACGCAGTCTGACCTCAAAGCCTGGGCTTGGGACCGTGCAGCTGGCAGTCCTTCTCCCACCTCCTAAGCTTGTCCAACCCAAACTCACACACAGACAACCTGGGCCTCACACAGGGAATGTGGCCAGAGCTCTGAGGAGGCCGGAGGGCCACCGAGACAACCATGAGTAATTAATAACCAAAAGCTGTGCTCTCAGGGCACGCGAATCCCATACGGCTGGCCCCACCTCCAGGTGCAGGACCGGCTCTTCAGTTTACAGAGGGAGGCAAAAACCATAGGCCCAGGGTGCATATTGTCTACAGGTGAGGGTCCTGGCCTTGACCATCAGGTTGAGGACACTGAGTTGGATGAGAAATTTGCCGTTATGATTATGCCCACTGGCTCACCTCACCTCATGATGAGGTCAAGGTGTGGGCGGGCCCAGGAAAGCAAGAGGGCTGAAGAGCAGCTAGAGCCAGCCAGTCGGCGCTCACGCATTCATTCAGCAAGCAGCTCAAAGCTATTGACCCAGACACCCGGAGCTGGCTGGCAGCCCCCAGAAGGAGGGACTCAGTAGGCTCTATCCTCCCATTTTTTTCTTAGATGCTCCTTCCTGCCAACACCAAGGCCCTGTCACCTTGGACATGAGTAACAAACATTGGTATCTTAGTAGTGTGGTGCCATGTTTCTCTTGTTGATATTAACAGCAGGCCTGATGATAGTGTCCAGACCCTGGAGAAGGAATGTTACCTGGGCATTTACAGTTCGTGTCAACCGCACGCTCGGGCATCTGCTAAGGCAGCCTATCGCCTCACTATGCTGTGATGGTTACCGTTGTCAACTTGGCAAGCCCTAGAGTCAACTGAGAGACGAGTCTCTGGGTGTGCCTGTGAGGGGTGAGCTATACAGGGTTAAACAAGGTCAGAAGACTCACCCCTAACCGCCTGACCAAATTAAAAGAAGAACTAGCCTTCCAGATTCTCTGCCTCCAAGCTGAAGGTGCAGTGTGACTCGCTGCTTGGTGACAGGCTGGACCCTGGAGCTGTGAGCCAAGGCAGCCCCATCCTTTAGCTGTTTTTGCTAAGGCGTCCATCACTGCGATGGGAAACGTAACTAACATGCATGCCCAGACCAAACAGAACCACGTCTCTTCCTGGGTTACGCAGTCTCAATAAAAAAAAAAAAAGGACTACATTAATAAGGTATGCATGTGCCACATCTGTTTATAGCCAGATTCTGATGACTATGGAGCATCGGCACAAACATTCATGCAACGGGAACATACAGACACAAAAAAATGTTTCCATGTAAGCAGAGAGAATCAGCCGCCGTCTCCAACCCCAGCTCCTGCTCCCCGCTCGGCATGAGCATCCAGTGGGCCACATGGTCATGATCCCCTCTTTGAGTCTTCCTAACACTCACTTCTGTTCTTTTCCCACCTTTCCCAGTGACCTTTAAGCCAACGATGCTGCTTGTCAGGGCAAACTGGACACTGCCTGCATCTCAGTCATCGGGACTTAGGTGGGAGAGTAAAGGATGCTGGGAACGTACTCCAATCACTGAAGGTCCCACCACTCATGCCCAGCAATAATGTCAACTGTGTCTGGGAAAGGATATGACCATAAGCCCCTCCCACCTGGGGACAGGGTATGTTGTCAGTTTTGCTGTCAGCTCCAACCCTAGTGTGTCTCCTGTTCCTGCTGCCACCTGGATACAAGTGCCTCAGAGCCCCCTACCTATTGCTCACCATCAAACCTCAGTCTTCTCACAGAGTTTGCTTTGCTGTCTTCCCGTTGCTGTGACAGTACTGGGGCTTCCCACACCTGCTTGCTGCGCTCACTGTCCCCACTGGAGGACATCCTGTGATTCATCTATTCGCAAGAGTCTAATGGAGACCTAAATGCTACCCTTAGCCAGGCTGCGCCGCTCCATCTAGACCCCATGGCCGTCCAATCCTAGACACTTTGCCTTTGATGGCCGAGGCCCTAGGTTTGTCTAAGGAGACCTGGAGTTTATCAGACCCAACACTCACATTTCCAAAAGGGGACCCCCATCCCCTGATCAGCGTCTTCCCACACTGCTCCCCGTATGCAACAGACCTCAGTGACAAAGCACCCACCTCACAACGACCCCCGGTCTTCCAGCACCCACTTCAGAGCTGCAAAGACTCAGTTTCCCTTCTTAATAACAGGAAAAGGGTTTTAGTTTTAATGTTTGGCTATGTGAGGAAAAATATCGAAACAAAAGCAAGGTTGATGAAAGGGGCCAAGTTCAGTCCATATGGAAACATTCGAGGACCAATTCAAGTGTGTCACCCACACCAACGGTGATCCGCATGGCTGTGGGTCACAGCGGGGTGAGCCAGAAGAACAGGAAGTTACCCCCGTGGGCCGGAATGTGGTGCAGGGCTCACTTCTGTCTGTCTCAGAGAACTGAGAGAGCACAAGAAAGCCACTGACTGACCTGTGGTCTTTTCCATGAACACAACCTTGGACTCGGCAGTGAAGTTCTGGCCTGTGAGGATCATCTGCTGGCCCCCGTAGACCAGGCAGCTGTCCACGTCTTGTCTTTCCACCATGGGCAGCTCGTGGGCAGAGCGCTGAGCTGAGGGCAAGAGAAAAAGAAACACCATGACCCAGAGAAATCGGCTCCAGAGTCGCAGCAGTGAGGGTGGGGTCGAAGACCGACGTGGGGATCTCCAAATGCCATATCCGTGGAAGAACCACAGGCCACGTGAGCCAATTTGCTCTAGTGGCACCCTGTTTGCAAGACTCCAGGGCAATGGCTGTCTTCCCTGCAGAAGAAACAGGAACAGGACAGAATGGGTCTTCATTCTCCTTTGTGCAGGGGTAGGCCCAGCTGAGCCTTCATTAAGGTCCCCGGTGCTCAAGTTGTCTCTTCCTTAGACTCTTCAACCCAGACTCACAGTCCATGTGAGCTTGGCGCACATCCAGAGGAAGTTTGTGGGTGATTCTGACCATAAGCTATTCACTCTAGGATCTGGCCCTTGACATCATTCTCCAGAAGTCCCCCTCCATCACTATGTTCCCACCAATTTCTAGAACTTCTAGAACATTCCATCTCTCTCTCTCTCTTTCTCTCTTTCTCTCTCTCTCTCTCTCTCTCTCTCTCTCTCTCTCTCTCTCTCTTTTCTCTCAGATAGACAGACAGACAGACGGATGGACAGACAGATGATGGATAGATGGATGGACGAACGAATGGACAGACAGACAGACAGAAAGACAGATAGATAGTATGTGCACACATGTGTGTATTTTCCTGAGGGCGGAACCCAGGTTATCAGGCATGCTAGGTAAGCGCTGTACCCCTAAGCACCACCTTGCTACCTCTTCTGCAAACTACCTCCTTTGAATGTCTGTACTCTCTTGAGCTCTTGCCCCCACTCTGTGTGAGCAGTTCCTCCCTCATCACCTCAGGTCCTCCTCAACTTGGCTTCCTTAGGGAGGTTCCCTGGGCCACATCTCCACTTCCTTGCCTCCAACCCCACCCCACTCCCTTTCTCCCCTTGCCCCTTCCTGCTTAGCCCCTCTCTGGAGAGAGGCTCACTTTCAGACACCCTATGCCTGCTGTCCTCAGCCTAGAGGTGGCTGAGCACAGGTAAACAGGTCTCTCCTATCTCCGCCGCGGTGAATGAAAGCTGGGCAGGACAGGCCTGCACAATATGCTCAGGTGTTCATAGCAGCCTTGGGAGGAAGTCGACAGCAGAGATTCACATCCAGCGGGGGCAAGTCCCTATCTGGTTCCTGCCTGGTTGCAAAGGGAATCCTCTGGAGCACGCCCAGCACCAGAGCCCTTTATGGTAGGCAGGCTGCAGGCTGCAGGCTGCAGGCCTGAATAGAGGCAGGTGGGTGACCAGCCAGGTGACAAAGGAACTCCAGCTCCAGCCAGGTCCCTCCCACTCCCTCAGGCCCCTCCCTCCCTCCCTCCTCAGCCCTGCCTTCCTGGTGAGTCAGCGTGAGCTCCTGGCTCCTCTCCTGGAGCTGAGGGCTGGGCAGAGGGCCAGGTCTTTCCATGCCAGGGCCCCTGGACCTCCCCATCCGGGAGCCAGCCGGGAGCCTGAGCAGCAGCCTCTCCTGAGGCCCAAACTTAACCCTTTCCTTCCGTGTCTGCACATATCACCCTCTTCCTCTGTCCCCAGGGCTGGGGGTAGGGGCCTTAACTGAGCAGCAGGTGCACTTAAGACTCCTAAGGACTCCTAAGGCTTCCACCATGTCCTAGTGACTTGCCCAGCACCATGGTCCTGATGCCTGGCTCTCTGCTCAGAGCCAACACCACATCCCACCACCTGTGGGCTCCAGGATGTGTTGAGGGGCCAGGGATAAAACTGTTAATTCCTCCCACATGGGCATGTTATTAAGCCTGTCTCTCAGTGTGGGAGCCCCTTGCCTTTCTAATTGAACTACTGCTAAGGCAGGGTGAAAACAGCAGCTACAGGGACAGCTTTTCAGAGTCACCCTTGGTGAAGAGGGGGTATGGGAGGGGGGAGGGGGGCTAGGGGCTGCTGGCGCTGGAGACTCCAGCAAGAGCCACCCCTCCCATTTTACAGGTGGGAAACCTGAGTCATCGATACTGAGGAAGCCAGCCAAGGGCTTGCAGCCAGCCAGGCTGGGACCAGGCTGGGTGAGCTCTCCGAGGGGTGGGAGCCTGCCATGGCTCACCATGTACTGTGCATGGGGGTAGAGGGTAGCCCCCCTCTCCATACAGCTCCCGGGCTGCCTGCAGGCAGCAGCATCCACCTAGGCACAATTGCAATGCTACCTTCTTCCCTGAAGGGGTTGCTGCCTCTAACGAAAATGTAAAGAGAGCTAGCCACCTTCCTAGAGGCCTCAGCGTCACACCCAAGATGTGGCCAAGCCTTCTGCATGGGATCTCATGGGAGACGCGAACATCTGGTCTCTCCCCAGCTCCAGCCCGACACCGCACTGGACCTCTAAAATGTACACTCTCAGCCTCCATGTCTCCTACTTTGGGGCTGGACCCCTCTTTACTGTGGGGCCAGGCCATGCACTCCTTGAGTAGTCAACCCTAAATGTCTGGCCTCTTCTCACTGGTCTCAGTAGTGCCATGCCTACCAGCTGTGACATCCCAAAATGTGTACAGACACGGCTGGTGTCCCCTGGAGAAGGAGGGCCACAAAGTCACTCCTAGCTAAGAGTAGCAGTTGTAGAGATTCTGACTTAAAGAGTCTGAGGCTAGGACCCAGCTGTGCTTATTTAGAAAACAATCCCAGCGGTCCCAGATGTTTGGTATCATTGCTGTGGGAGATGGGGGGGTCATACGTCTGCCATCCCTTGGCTTAATGACCCTGGGCAAGTCATTTCACCTCTTCGGGTCTTCTCTGTGGCATGACAGCAGTGCCTGCTACCTGCTTCACAGGTAAGCTTCAGGTAGATCATGTGTATGTAGCAGACACGGTTAGAACACAGCTGGCACACTAGCTCATCTCAACCAGAACGTCCAGGGTGGATACAAGGAGTAGACAACGGGTGGCCTCCCCTTATTAGCCAGAAAAATGGAGCTTTGCAATCTTGTTCTGTATAAAAGGAATTTAGTGTGGCCAGGAACGTGTAACTTGAGGCAGTATGTGATAACCCCTCAATGAGCTGTAGTGTGCACTACTGTCCACTGTTTGGTACAACGAGCCCCTCTGCGTGTGGGGTGCAACACTTGTCCCATGCATGCTTAGCATGCAGGAACAATACAGTGCTGAGCTTGGCACGATCTCAGGTACAGTGGCGGCCAGGTCCATCACTGGTTTCTGAGGCTTCTCGGTGGTGGCTCTCGATCCCTAAGGCAGGTGTGCTGACTCTGAAAGGGGGCCTCCCAGGCTCTGCACCAACGTCAGGCTGAGGCGGTGCTTACTAAAAATCCAGAGCCGCCTGGCCACTCCCGCTATATCTGCATACTTTAGGCAGAGGCCAGAAGTGTGCACTTTACCCACCCTCCCACACGGGCTTATCCCAGACGTTTCAGGGCTCAGTTCCACGTGGCAGAGGCCACCCGAGGACAGGGGAATTCCTCCCAGGCAGTACCCCAGTCCTTGGAGAACCCCCTCAGCAAAGTGAAGCGGTCCAATTAGCCTCTGAAAGAGGAACTGAGGAGAGCTGAGTGGCAGCGAGAACGGCCCTCCTGGGGCCTGCAGTTCTGCCTGACGCAACCTCCGCCAGCTACTACTGCTAATTGGAGCAGCGTGCAGGACCCCAGAGGGCTTCCCGGAAGTCCCTGGGTCTCCTGGACTTTCTCCCACTGCTCTCGTCAGCCTCCAAAGCTCCCGTTCAGCTGTTTGGAGATTCCAGGCCATCCAAACCTTCCTGTCTCTAGTTCTCTAAGCAAACCCTGCCTGGGTTCAAATCCATCCTTGTGAACTGGCTCCAGCTTGGGGACAAACCAGACCCAGGTTCCTGTTTAAGCGTCCAGGTGGCCCCCAAGCCTCTTGACGCTGCTCCCTCCCAGTTTCTGGCACCTCATAAATTGTCTCAGGGTCCCATATTTTTACAAGCTCTGAATCCACTGGGCACAGTGGTTCACTTTTCCCAGTGCCAGAGCTGACCTGCAGCCAAGCAGTGAGCACTTCAGAGCTCTTGAGGGAAAACTCATGGGTCCTTTCCCACGCCTACAGGGGTGACTGGCCAAGACCATACTCTGCCTTTGGGAGGGGGGGACACAGGAAAGGCTGTCTGGGGAGGTGTCTGTGCAGAGCCAGGGTTCTGTCAGTGTGGGGCAACTACTACCACGGAGAGGACCTCGAGTCCTGGCATGTTATGATTTTTTTTTATGTACACTAACACTAAGTGATGAGGGCCCTTTGTCAGTACGAGGATGCTGCAACGTGCCTACAGAGTTCCAATTCTAGCTTGATGACATGTAGCATTGGGGCCTCAGAAAATCTCTCCATCTCTCCCTTCTTTTCTTTGCTTGAGTGTTTATTGCATTTACTTTTATTGCCCAAAGAGCAGGAATTACTCCCATTCCAGCGTCGAGGGCACCGCATCACGGGACACACTTGAAAGCTTGTGGGAAGAAGGGCAGATGAAAAAGGCTTGGATCCAGCCTGGGACTCAGCTACTGGAAGAAGCCATGTGGGACACTCACCCAGCAACAAGGCCAGAGGCGCTTTCTGCCTTCCCAGTCAACTGGCCCAAACTGGCCTTTCCTGAGTGTGGGGCCACAGGGCACTCTCTTGGAATGGCAGCCTGGAACAGCAGATCCAGACTGGGCCAGAAGGAGCTGCTGTATCCAGGCCCAGTCTCACTGTGACCTCTCACTACATCTTCCCTGGAGGTTCTCCTATGTGCCCACCAGGGAGTAGGTGCTACCACGTGACCTTGGAGCTCTCAGCCTCCTCATGGAGAGAAGAGGAGGAGTTACCCCACAGGTGATAGGTCCTACCCGTATCACCCCATCCACATGGCCCCAGGTATAGGCTACACTCTGTTCCTTTTCTTTCCTGGCCTGACCTTGATGTTCTCCTAATGCCATGGACACCCTCCAACATCCCTAATAAAGCTCTACCCACAGGCTGCATGAACCCCAGTTCACTGATGGGTCCCCTCATCACTGGGCAGGGGGTGGTGGCTCTAGCTACAAAGACAGAGGAGAGAGCCAGGGCTTCGGCCCGCTGCTATGCAAGCTAGGGCTGCAGTAAGCAGCCAGCCTTCCTGAACCTTTGAGGTGATAGGTTCTAGGGATCAGGCCTGTCCGGGTCACTGGTGCACGACAGTGCTCATCAAATATGTCTGGATATTTCTGGATGAGGAAGCAAGGGGCCCACGGGGTGATGAGGCCGGAGAGGGCTGGCACATGCAAGTCTGTGGGCACACTGTGTGCATTCCATGCGGCGCGGTTCTGTCTGCCTGTTCCCATGTGGCTGGATCAGGCAAGGTGAAATGTCAATCAGCCGGAAAGTCACCTGGGTCCTTGTGCCTCAGCAGAGCAGTTCTCTTGGCAACTTCTGCCAGGCTTCTCATTCCTCCCCCAACTGGTAGCCTGGCTCCTCCTGAGTGGTAGGGTGTGGGGCCCACTGTGCTTCCCTGGGGCAGCTTGTGTTTGCTGAAGGCTCTCATGCACCTGCAGTTTCCCAGGCTGTGGATTCCCTGTGATGATGTGGTGGCAGCCAGAGGCATGGCAAGTCTGCTTTGTAGTGCTACAGGGACTGTCAGTCACAGGTGACTGTCCACTCTAGACCACCACAGGGGTAATGCGGGGGGTGTGGGGTGTGGGTGTAGAGTAGGGCTACAGCTGTGATCACAACCATACTCTTATGTGACACATACATGTGCACACTTAACCACACACCAGCAAGTGGGTACTGTAATTACTCCTATCTTCCAGATAGGGAAAACTGAGGCCTTGGGCGTTAAGTAACTTCCCTGGGATTAACCACTATTCTAAACCCTTTCTACTCTCCTGTGGCCCCTGGTATTACTCAAAGTGGCCCAAGTCTCTGCTGACAAGTCTCTCGGGTGGCAGAAGCTGACAGAGGCCTGGCCTGTGTGCCCCTCTCCAGGGTGCAAAGTTGTGTGTGTGTATGCATGTGTATATATTCATGTATATGTACTCTCAAAGAAGATACTGAAGCATCCTGTAATGCAAATTTTTAAATGTATAAGTGAGAATGTGTGACATCCAAGGACCCAGCAACACCTTCCCTGAGTGTTTACCAGGGCAAAGGAAAGCCTTTGTCTACAAAAGAATGCTCATATCTTTACCCTGACACCCACACGTGGGGCAGGCCAATACCACTGCTGCTAACTACGCCATTGTATTCCTACAATTGAACACTGCTCAGCCACCCATAAGGGTAAAATGTTGAACCAAGCAGCAGGAACAGGCTCAGAAATAAAGTACTGGGGGGAGGGGGACAGGGGAACAGCAGGGTCCCCAAATGCCCAGCCTGTGTGTTTATCCCATTCTACAAGGTTGCAGAACTGGGGGGTGCCTATCATCCGTGATCGGTAGCAAACCAGGATCTGCCTCTCTGTGGGGCCTGGGAAGAAGCAGCAGCTGAGGGGGTAACTGGGACCTGACAGGCCCAGTGCTCTGTGTCTTGGTTGAAGGTGGTTGAAGGGTGTCTGCTATTGTCAGAAGTCACTCAACCAAATGGCACCTCTGTGAAACCTACAGTTTCTTAATTACACCTCAGTGGAAATGCGTGTGTCAGAGACACAAACCCGAGCCCACCTCCACTCTGCAAAAGAGACAAAGTGAGCTCATGTTGTGTCCTGGGTGGGCAGGGCCTCTGCACAATTGCTTTAGGCAGTTGTGCAGAGGGGTCTGCAGGTTGCCGGGAAGATCCCCAGGTCTTGAGTAGGGCTGCGGTGACTCACAGACTGGAGGCTCAGCAAGGTTTTCCCATGGGACTACAGACAGGAAGCTCACAAGGGTCTCATGGTGCTGGCTGCCAGTACCTATAGACGTCGCCTTTCTGTCTCATGGCCCACTGGGAAGCCTGTGACAGCATCTCCCTCGTGTTTCCTCAATGTCCTAGACCAACCAGTGCTAGTGACAGGCTGTGCAAACACCTGCCCTGCCCTGGCATACGGAGGGGCATACGGGGTGTGGTAGTCGGCGGGTAAGGAGCCAGCCGACCGAGTAATGGGCTGAGAGAGAGGAAGGGAGGTCACAAGTTCTCTTTGTCCTACTTCAGACATATGGCAACCTCCTTAAAAGTCCCCATTCCAAGACCATACCCTAAGTGGAGACAGAGTGTATGTGTGTGCTTATGTGTATATATGTGTGCACATGTACATGTATACATATTTTGTTTGCACATATATGTGCAAATGTATGTATTTATATGTGTGAGCACATGTATATAATATGTGTATGCATGTATGCACATGTACATATAGATATGTATGTATTTATGTGTGTATGGGCATGTATATATACATATATGTGTATTGTGTTTATGTATTTATGTATATATGTGTATTATGCATGTACATGCATGTGCACATGGGTGTATATATGTGTGCATACGTGTAAATATTTGTATATACATGTATATGAATATGCACGTGTGTACATACATTCATGTTATTATATGTATCTGTACATGTGTGTTAAGTATGTGTATGTCTTCATACATGTGTACATTCGTGTTGTTTATATGACTATGTATATGTGCATACATGCATGCATTCACATGTTATTTATCTGTATGTGCACATATGTGTATGTTATGTGTATTGTGTGTACACATGTGTTGGTTGTGTATACGTGTGTGAATGAGTGAGTGAGTGTGTGTGTGTGTGTGTGTGTGTGTGTGTATGTTTGACCCACACATGATTATAGAGTTCAGTCAAGCTTGAGCACCTGCCTGTGTGGAGCCGTCGGCAAAGGCAGGACTCCGCCACTGGGAGCTGTGGAGCATCTGAAGTGAAGAACCATATCAGGAAGAGCTGTGGCTGAAGAGTGACCACCCCACCCCCTCCCTGGCTGTGCCTGACAGCCAGAAGGGGCTTACTTGGAACTAGGGTCTTTGCACACATGAGCAGGGTCAAGATGGGGTAAGATCATATCCAGGGCTGAAGTAGGGCCTAAGTCCCCCCACTGAGGAGGATACACCAACAGTTGGAGAGGACAGGACCCCAAGGGGATGGGGCAGACACCTGAGCCATACACACACACACACACACACACACACACACACACACACACACAGGAGTGCAGGAGAGACACCTGTGAGGTACAGCCCTCCAACCCTATGGCAGGATTCTGGCCTCACATCCAGGGAAGATAAGTGTCTGTGGTTTAAGCGGCGTGACCACTGCTCAGAGAGCCTAAGGAACTGGCCCAGGGTGAAGCCATGCTTTTCCCCTACGAAGGCGAAGGTGGTGGATTTGAAGCTAAGATCGTTGATCAGAAGTCTGGGGGATGCCTGGGTGCTGAGAAACACAGGCGCCGGGCTAGCGGGGAGCCACAGCCCCTGAGGCTGAGCTGGGGCAAGAAGAACCACAAGAGGCAACAAGACCACTGTCCAAACAGCGGCATCCCTCGGCGTCCTCTTACATATTTTTAAAGCCAGGATCTAAGAACATATTCTTGCTCCCCAAGCTGGGGCATGGGAGGCACCTTTCCAAAATAAATAAGTTCGCCCTGTAAATACGGGCCAGCCCACTTATGTTTTTCTTACCAGCTCATCCTCCCCAACAGTGTAAAGTCAATTAGACAATAAATATTTATCTTCCACCTTCTGTGTCCACGGGTGTGAGTCACTAATTGTCAATATGTAGTCATTATCTGCCTACGGGCAATAAAACAAACCAATTCAGCCAAGCACACTCTTAGGGAGCATCCTTACATGGATGTAGAATAGAACCCAAAGGGGGCAATAAAACCCAACAGGACGAGAAGTGGGGGACGGTAGGTAGCTGGCCAGCAGCTGAGGATGCTCCTCACCCCACCCCTCAGAAAAACGGCATTAGAGAAGCCAACAGAAGCTAGTTCACGGAACCAGAAAGTTTGGGAGTCCGGCTTTGCTACTACTGAGTAAAATGGTGAATCACTTTACCAAGAAAGGCCAGGTTCCCTTATCTGTCAGAAGGAGGAAGATGAGGTGGCTGAAACGGGCGGGGGAGCCAACAGATCGCAAGGTTCAAAGGATTTCCGAATGCCTTGGCAACCTTGCTGAAGGGCGGCTCATAGAGGCTCCTGAAGACCTCAGGAGCCCAGGAGAAAGCAGAGTTACACGTCCTCCGTGTCCCCTACCCTGCAGCCGACCACGGTCCCACCCTGAGGGTGGTCTGCCTACACCGTGAAGGAGCCCCTGTCAGCTCAACACCTCCAAAACTCATGAAGGAAGAGTCTGTGTTTCCTTCTAGAACAATCCTGAGACTTTTGAAATCAAACAGGATAGGGCCGTGCCTGAGACCAGAGCACAGGAGTGAGGATGTAGCTGCCAGTCCTTTGTCTTTGCTTCCCTGCTGGTGGCTCTCTTGTTTCCCAACTCTTGAGCACAGATTCACTAGCGCCCAGCTTTGCCTGAATGAGTGACAAGCTATTGCTGGCCCTTCCCGGGTTTCCATTAGGCCAGGCTCTGGTAGTGTGCGTGCAGAGGCTGCCCTCCGTCCTTGCTTCCAGCCTGGGGGGTTCAGTTCTTCTCCACTGCTCTTATAGCACATGGTCCTACCCTCTCTGCTCATGCACAGCTCAAGACCACCTGATAAACGGGAGCCTCTCCCTGGCCCTCTGAGTATAACTTAAATTTACTGCTATTTTTTAAATCAGTACTGCATTGTGAATGTTTTTGGGGCAGGGTGGAGAGAGAACCCAGGGCTTTCTGCATGCTCAGTGCAGAATCTACATTTGAGCCTTCTCCTTCCCCAGCTGTCATTTTTTTTAAGCTTGGGAGTTTTTGTTGCTGCTGTTCCCTGTTCAGTCTCTTAAAACTGGAATTGGGCAGTTGAAACCATGTTTCCGTGTCAGCTCCCAGCAGCCTCCTGGGAAGGACAGGGCACCCTGTGGTCCCCAGTCTCCACTGCACCCTCCTGTCCGCCCCGCTCAGCTACTTCTGTTACCCTCCCCTCCTCCATCTCCCTGGCCACTGCAGGAAACTGATGTACAGCAGTCAAAGCAAACTTTTACCACATCCAGTAAAACAACGAATGAGATGATATTGAAAGTAACTGAACGGGAAACGCGATTATAACATAAAATGTCCTTAAAGACAGACTGAAAGAGCAAATACAGGGTTTTTTTTTGTTGTTGTTTTTTTGTTTTTTATCTATGAAACGCTGTTTCTTTCCTCTCCTTTTTTCTTTTTAAAAGAATGGCTGAACTTTCAAAACTGTAACAGATATCTGCCCCCCACCCCAGGCACAGGCCTAGAATCCCAGCTGCTTAGGAGGTTGAGGCAAGAAAATTGAGAGTTCGAATCTATCACCGGCAACTTAGTCAGATCCTCGCTTCATTTAAAAAAAAAAAAAGCTTGTACAAGTGTGGGAAAGGTAGCCTGGTGTTAGAGCAGCTGCCTGGCATGCAGGAGGTCCTGGGTTCAATCCCCAGTACTACACGCGTACATACACACGTGCACATGTGTGCCCCTGAGCAAAAGCAAGCTTCATCATGCATCACAGCAAAACTTTGCAGAAACTAGCAGGAGCTCACAGTGACTGCTTCTGAAGCCTGGAAGAAGCCAGTTGTGTGCTCTGCCCAGCATCTTCCTCAAGAACTTTATTTTTTGTACCAGGCTCTGAAATTTTCCTCTAAACTTTACATCCATCTTTAGGGGGCAGGTGGAGCCTTTATCCTCACTAGACTATGAGCTTCTTGGGCGCAGAGGATCTTACTGCTCTGTGAATATCCAGTGCTTGGCATGGTCCCTGCCCTCGGCCCTAGACAGGCCTCAGCCGGCAGGCAGGGGTGAAACGCCACTACTGTCTGCAAGGTTCTGGGGTTCCAGTCCCAGACCCACTTCTTCTGGGCACAGGTACTGTGTACTCAGTCTTTTAACTTGTGAAATGGGTATAATGGTCCCAAGCAGCGACCCGGAGTTGCTGTAAGCACATGGTCAAGTCCTTTCCACGGCATCTGCAGAGTCACAGCTCAAAGCTGAGGTTGGGGGGGGGGGTGGGATGAGAAGAAAGAAGGGGACGTGTGCTCCAAGAACTTAATGCAAATGTGTCTGCATGGTCTAAAGACGTGCAATATTTAAACTGTTCATATCGGCCGGGCGTGGTGGCGCACGCCTTTAATCCCAGCACTCGGGAGGCAGAGTTGGGCGGATCGCTGTGAGTTCGAGGCCAGCCTGGTCTACAAAGTGAGTCCAGAACAGCCAAGGCTACAAAGAGACCCTGACTCGAAAAACCAAAAAAAAAAAAAAAAAAAAAAAAAAAAAAAAAAAAAAACTGTTCATATCTTCTAAACAAAGCCATCAACATCTCTTAGCTCCCATTAGCTGTCCTTCCTCCCACCCCCACCCCCACCCCCACCCCCACCCCCACCCCCAGTGAGGCCACAAGACAACTCCATAAGCAAACAGAAACAGAGATCAAAACCTCCTGGGTGCAGTGTCTGCCCTTTTGGTCACCACAGACCAAATGTCCTTTCAAGTCCCGTGGATTCCTGTAGACCACCTGCCCAGGGCGGACGCTCACATGTGGCCCTTTTCCCCAGAAAGACCCAGCCCCGGGGGTTCTGACTTACAGCACTCGATGGGATTGGATGCCGCCTGCAGGGAGATGATGCGCCCGCTGGGCTCCGGGACGTGCACGCGGAACACCAGGCGAACGCGAGTGTTCTTCCTGCCGATGTCTGTCTCGCCCTTGCGTAGCTCAATGTCAGCGTTTCGGAGCTTCAGGATGCCTGCACAGTCAATGCTGCGCAGAGGAGAGGCCAGGTCATGAGAGCCATCTCAGCGAACACAAACGGCCACCCACAAGCCTGCCTGAGGTGGCTAACCGTCTCCCCACCCAGACACAGTGGGGAATTGCAATAGCTCCGTGGGTTTTACAACCAGAAGGGTATACCAAGATACTGAGTTGTTTTTTTTTTTTTTCAAAGAAAAAGAAAACAAAGAAAGAAGAAAGAAAGGAAAGGAAAACTCACAGAGTACTTAGAAAAATCTCCTGTGTAGAGATTGCTTCTCTAGGGAAATTTTTTATGTCAATGTTTCTATTCTCAAAAGCATCAGAAAAACTCAACTAGGCAGCTGGAAGAACTGGCCAAGGCTATTCTGCAAATGCCAGAGTATCCTGGACTCTTGAATGTAACAAAGGAGAAAGCTCCCTTGCTCCTTGGAAACACCCACTGAGACCTGTAAAAGCCAAGGACATGATCAACCCATCCCTCAGAGGACTCAGCTCTACACAGGAGACAGAGAAGAGAATATGGACCCTGTTGGCAATGGGAGCCCTGGAGCTCTAGTATCCTCCCTCCCGGGCCTTTCTGTATGCCTGAGTTTATTTCCTTATAAAAGGTTCTTTTGATGGCAGGCATGGTGGCGCACGCCTGTAATCCCTCAGGCAGACGGATCGCTGTGAGTTTGAGGCCAGCCTGGGCTACAAAGCAAGTCCAGGCCAGCCAAGGCTACAGAGAGAAACCCTGTCTCAGAAAAGAAAGGAAAAGAAAAGGAAAGAAAAGAAAGAAGAAGAAAAGAAAAGAAAGAAGAAGAAAAGAAAAGTTCTTTGATGTTGACACGTGTGTCACTGAAAAACGTCTTTAGGTACCACAGATCTTTTTGTCCTATTTTTTGAGACTGGGTTTCATGCAGCCCAGGCTAGCCTGGGACTCAATATGTAGCTAAAGATAGTTTGAACTCCAGGTCTTCCTGCCTCCATCCACATCCCCAAGTGACAGGATTATAGGTGTGTGCAACTATGTCCAGCTTTCATGTGACACTTTTTTTTTTTTTTTTAGTTCCTGGG
The DNA here is from genome assembly GCF_964271855.1 of Acomys minous. Taxonomy (NCBI): domain Eukaryota; kingdom Metazoa; phylum Chordata; class Mammalia; order Rodentia; family Muridae; genus Acomys; species Acomys minous. Next base: position 66,475,396 of record NC_140485.1, on the reverse strand, counting down.
TTTTGGAGGGGGTGTGAGACAGGGTCTCTCTGTGTAGCCTTGGCTCTCCTGGACTTGCTTTGTAGACCAGGCTGGCCTCGAACTCACAGAGATCTGCCTGCCTCTGCCTCCTGTGAGAGCTGGGACTATAGGTGTGCGTCACCATGCCCGGCCATATAATACTTCTTAAATAGAAAAATCAGGCAGGTCGTTCCAAGATCCGGCAACGCCAGCAGTGACTGTGAGGTGCCCTCATAGAGATCCCTCAACCCTGTCACTCAGGCCCTGCTCCCTTTCCCAAGAAGCCGCGCCCCGACTCCCCGCGCAGCCTTACGTGGCCCTCATGTTGTTCTTGGGCTCCAGAGGGATCTCCAGGACCTTGGTGTTGCCCACAATCTTCTCATAGCTGGTGGTGGTGACGGTTTTCCCCGTGATCCTGTGTACCTGATAGAAGGCGTGCGGCTTAAGGATTCGCTCGTCTGCTGTCCCAATGAAGATCTGAAGCCCCAGCGGCTTGTTCTCCATGTAGCCGTGGAGCTAAGGGAGGAAACAGAACCTTTAGTGTGCAGGGTATGGCTGCCCTTGCCTGACCCCCAGAGACCAGAGAAGCGCGTGGGCAGAGAGGGAGCGTGGGGTTGCCGTGCGGCCCGGATGGACGCGTGACCGGAAGCAGGCTGGGTGTCCAGCCAGAACAGAATGTTCAAGTAAGTTACAGGGATTTCCCTCTAAAATGGATGCTAAGGAGCCAAGAGAGAGGGGGCTCAGAGGTTAAGGGCACTGGCTGCTCTCGCAGAGGACTCAGGTTCAATTCCCAGCACCACATGGAGGCTCACAGCCACCTGTAACTCCAGTTCCAAGGAAACCCTCACCCTCTTCTGACGTGCACAGGTGCCAGGTACATATGTGGCACACAGGCAAAACACTCGTATACATTAAATAAACACACACTCACACACACACTCACTCACACACACACACACACACACACACACACACACACACACACACACTGGACTTTTAATCGGCCACAAGAAAACCAGGCGTGGTGGCACACGCCTTTAATCCCAGCACTCGGGAGGCAGAGGCAGGCGAATTGCTGTGAGTTCGAGGCCAGCCTGGTCTACAAAACGAGTCCAGGTCAGGCAAGGCTAACACAGAGACACCCTGTCTCGGAAAAAAAAAAATCAGCCACAAGAAACAATACAGATCAGAAGTACATTTGTGGAGAAACTGCACTTAACCACTGGCAAAGGGTCCAGGAAGTGAGGACAGAAAACAATCTGCAGCCCCTCCCCTTGAGCCACCCTCGCAACCCATTGGCTGGTAACAGCATCTGTGGGGGAGGGACTCAGGAGGCCACTTCCCTCTTTGAGTATCTGCTGGAAGTTAGTGGTAGCTGGGGAGAGAGACATTTCTTCCGTGGTATAGCTGCTGTAGGTGCCCATGTTCCTGTAAACAGCACGAGGAAAACTCACTGGTCATCAAAGTAAATAAAGAGACATAAAAGTAGGAGGGGACCGAATGAGAAGAGGTAACGGGGGGGGGGCAGGTGGAAAGGCTAAAAATACACTGTATAGGTACAGAGATGCCATAGCGAAACCAATTAGTGCGTGTAACCAACACATGGAAAGAAAAATAAAACACGCCGGGAAAGAACAAAGCAACAGGAACATAGACACGATGAGAAGAAGCACAACTCTAGCGGTTAGAGAGCAAGTGGGCGGAGTCAGCCGTGGTGGTGCACACCTTTGATCCCAGCACTCAGGAGGCAGGGGCAGGCGGAACTCTGTGAGTTCGAAGCCAGCCTGGTCCACAGAATGAGTTCCAGGACAGCCGGAGCTATTATACAGAGAAACCTTGATCTCAAAGAGAAAGGCTGAGGGAGAGGAATGGATGGGGGTGGGGAGGAAAGAACTGGGACACTCACACAGCTCTTGTTACCAGAGGTCACCAGGGTCCCGAGAAGGTCTGTAGACAGAACTCACTTTTCACCTGACAATATCCCAGTTAGATTTTATACTTAGAAAGAAAGAGAGAAAGAAAGAAAGAAAGAAAGAAAGAAAGAAAGAAAGAAAGAAAGAAAGAAAGAACAAGACAACTGTGCAATCAATCAAGTCAAAATTAACTAAAGACCCAAGGAAAATACACGTCATGCTTGGCAAACAGAAGGCCAGCCCGTGGATGATATGAGGACTCTTGAACAGTGTCCACAGGAAGGGTGCTGAGGCGGAGCCCCACCTCCAACAGCCGCCCCCAATGTGGCATCACCATCATGAAGGGCCCTGGAGTTGCGGCCAATAAACACACACACCAACTTGACAATAGACACGCTGTGACCCAGTCATGCACCGGTCAACATACAACCCGGAGACTCCTCATGCACGTGGGAGACGCACACAGGAAAGCTGTAAGCAAATAAAAGCACAGACTCTGAGGTCCACAAACACTGGGCTAACGTGGTAGGCTCAGACAGCGCAACTCTAAGCAGCAGTTTCAAAAGCATCTATTCCACAGAGTGACTCCAAAAAGTCTACTCTATGTTGTTGGCGGCGGGGGGGGGGGGGGCGTGGGGGGGAGGGGGGCAGGGGGGGAGGGGGGACCAGAGGACGGCCCAGTGGGTACAGGCGCTTGCTGCCGACCCTGAGGATCTGAGATGCTCTCCAGAAGACCCACAACTCTCATAGGTTTTCTTCCAACTTTCACAAGCAAGCTGCGGGGTGTAAATAAATGCATTTTTTAAGAGGAGGGGGAAGTGTCAAAACCTACAACTTATAAAACAATACAGAACATTTCTACCTATTTACATATCCACGGGCAAGAGAAAGGGGTGTGGGAAGATGTGCTCCACACAGACCACCACACTGTGACCCCCGTGAGGGGAGAAGGAGTCCAAGACTGCAGAGGTGACCAAAGAGGACAGTGACGTCATACTGCATGGTACAAGAGGAATAAATAATTAGGTATATCTTAACCAAAAAGAGATAATGACATGCTCCTGCCTCCTCTCTGACGCTCCCGTTCCTCCATTCCTATACTGCAAACTGAGGAGGCCCATGACAAGTGGCGGGTCCCAGAGGACTTCAGCAGGATCTCCTGTCACTTTCCAACCAACCAAAAGAACAAAGGAAGGCTCCGGGGTGATGGGGACGATGCTTGGCCTAGAACGATGCTGCTCAGTGCAGAGCCACTGGCCACACACATGTACCATCACAGTGGACACGGCCGGAGTCACCTGAGAAGGGAGGCTCAATGGGAGTCATCTTTACTGGTAACCGATGTCCGAGGGCCCAGTCTCTATGGGCACCGCCATTCCCTGGGCCTGTGAGTGTGTGCTATGTAAGAACACTGGATAAACACAAGCCTGTGAGTGAGGCAGCAAGCTGCAGTCCTCCAAGGTTTCTGCTTCAAGCTCCTGTAGGCGCTCCTGTCCTGTCCCTCCTACCTTGCTTTTGGGCCAAGTGTTTTATCACGGCAACAGAGTACAACGAGAAGAGCCTCTGGGTCTCGCTCAGCTTATTTTAAATGTTCACTAGCCACATGTGGCCAGCAGCCACCTCAGTGGCCCGTGGTGACTATCCGTTTCCCTCCATCTTTCCAGAGTCTTCTATTGAGTGGTATAGGCTCCAGGGCCCCTGCTAGACGCCACACGGAGGCAGGCTGGGCATGGGAGTCAAGCTGAGGGTTGGCCTGCCCGCCGGGCTGACACCCACAGCACCGATAGGAGTGGCAGCCTCAAGCAAAGGTGAAATGCCAGTCACTTGTCTGCAGATCGCCCACTGCTCTCGGGTGGCACCGATCAAACAAAGGAAGGGCGCACCGAGAGAAACTTGTTCCTCGTTGTGAGGGCTTTTGCGTGGGGACCACGATAAGCGTGTTTCCTGATTGGCTTCCCTGGTTCATCAGAGGTAAACACGGCCCACGGTGACAGAAGAAAGGCTGGCAGGGGTGGCTGTGAGTGTTAGTGCCAGGCTGCTTCCTCTTCCCGTGACAAGAGCAGAGCTGCACAGCGAGGGGACACATGGGGAACATCTGGAGGACGTGTGCTAATCAAGTGCAGCCACTCCATCCTTGTTGGCGCTCCGAAGCGAGCGGCCATTGCATTGCTTCCCATTAGTGCGTCTGTCAGCACACTGCTTGCCTCTTCTGGTCTTTCAGAGATGAGTTGAGTAATCTTTTAAAAATGCAAATCAAATCCGGGCACTCCCCAGCTTACAACCCTCAGAGGGCTTCCTGCGGCCTCAGACTAAAGTCTTAACTTGGCTGCCGCCTGAATCTCCCCAAACCCGAGCCCAGCCCAGCCTTGCTTCCTCCCTCCACCCTTCCAGGCTTTAATTCCTCCTATTGCCTCAACACACCAAGCTCATTCTGACCTCAGGACCTTTGCACGCGCCACTGTCTCTGAACGGATGCAGATATTCACTGCATTTCTTCTGCAGATAAACCACAAGGAGACCTAGGCCTGGGCTCCCTCAGCCTTGTGAAAAGGAACCATCACATGCCCAGGGATTTCAGAAGCCAGCTGACATCACTTGGTGTCTCCAGCCTTCATAGAAAGAGTTCCTAACACAACTGGCAAACACCAAATGGAAAGGCGTGTGTCTGGACATGCATGTGTGCATGAGTGCATCTGTGCGTGTGCGTGCATGTGTGCGTGTGTGTGTACGTGTGCATGTGCATGTGCATGTGCGTGTGCGTGTGCGTGTGTGTGTGTGTAGCAAGGACCTTGGGTATCATCCCTCAGGCACCATCAACTTTTTCGAAACAAGGTCCCTCCCTGGTCTGGAACTCACCACATAGCCTAGGCTAGCCCGCCAGCAAATGCTAGCGGTCTGGCTGTCTCTGTCTCTGCTTCTCCAGCACAGGATTATGAGTGAGTGCAACTGCACTCAGACTTATGTTTTCCTGGCTCTGGGGACACATCTGCGCCTGAGCTCCACAGTAGTGAGGAGCTCACCCACCCTGTTCCGACGGCTAGCGAGCGTGTGTTGGCGGAGCTTCCACCTTCAGCAGTGACACTGCAGCTCATGACGCAACCTCCCTCGTACCAAACGAGGCACCCAGTGGCTCACACACATCACAATGTCGCTACTGACGAGAACCGCCCAGCCACCACCTACTTTGCACGTGAAGAAACCAAGGCTTGCCAAGGTTGAACAGCGCACGCACCCAGTCAACACTGCGACAGAGCCAGCGCGTGTGACCACTGTCTGGTCCCACGGCTGCTTCCCCGCCAGGCAAACTCTCCACACAATGGCTAATTCGCTCATCTACATCTCCAGGCAGGAGAGCACGGGTCCTCAGGGGGAATGCAAGCTGGCGCCAGGGGACAACTGGCTGAATGAGGGAAGACGGAAAAGGAGTGGCAAGAGACACAAGGAGAAGGCAGGGGACACAAGCAGTTGGAAGGGGCCAAGTGGTTGTTCCTCAACAGAGATGCCTGAGCAGGGCATGGAAACTTCCACCTGTGATCCCCACACTCGGGAGGCACAGGGGAGGGAGTTCAAAGAATGAGTCCAGCCTGCGCTGCCTAGAGATATCCCATTAAAAAAAAAAAAACACGCGTGCGTAATCGCAGCTCAGGGAGGCAGAGACAGGAGCATCCCTGGCATCCACTGGCCAGCCAGTATAACCGAGTTGGTGAACTTCAAGATCCACACGTCTGTCTCAAAAAACCGAGAAGGACCACACCCGAGGATGACAGCCAGTGTTGGCCTCTGACCTCCACACCTGTGCACACACATGCGCGCGCCCTCCCTTCTACACGTGCAAAAGAGACAGCTCCCTCCTCTCCTTTTCAGAAGCCACAGACATCTTGGAACGTCAAGCCGCCCTCTGGCCGATGGGGAAGCCTGCTACAATAGACAGAGCTGGGCTTTCCATAGCTTCAATGCCACGCGCACGTCACCTCCAGCCCACTTCTTAAGAGTAGTGGGAGTCTGGAAGAGTGGCCCGATGCTCAAGTCAATGAGGGGTGTGCTCATTCCGCACATCCCTTCCGCAGGTTCACTGGTTAGCCTCACAGGTACCAGAGCTCATGCAGGTACCACGAGGTAATACTTCTCGGACCCCTTAGAGGATGTCACTGATGGCTCAATTAAAGACCCCAACGGAGGAGCCAAAAATAGGTGGGAAGGGCAACCCCCTCCCAAACAAGCTGGGGCAGCTGAATGGAGACACTCAACAGCCACAGGCATGGGGCCCTAGCAGGAAGAGTCAGCAGGTAAGAACTGGTCTTCCTTGCGTGGCAATGTGACCAACCCTCTTCCCTTACTGGTGCGCAGGGCCCTTTTGCCCCACATAGCTTGGAACCGCAGCCTTCCCATGAGCTCCCTGTAGGTCTGAGAAGGGCAGTGTGTGGCCACTCCACCCCCTTCTCCCAACAGGGAGTGACTGGGGCCTCACAAACCCAATTCATCTTCTCAAAGTTTCACATTCGTCATTGTCCTCATCGCAGGGAGAGCTTTGTCACGTGGTTCTCTGGCCGTCCCCAGCTTCTCCAAAGGACAAGTCTTGTGGGTGGCCTGGGGCATTGAGGCTGCCTCTGACCGACTAGGTGGAAAGCCCCAGTGGCCTTGGTGGGGAAGGAGGCTCCACGCCCTGGGGGTCCACACTTCTACTGCGCATGACACCCCGGGGACTGACAGTTTTGGGATGCAGTGTGTTTGTGCACACTCCACAAGGGTCTCAGGGCACGGGTGACACATGGTCATGCTGCAGTCTAGTGTGGCTCCATAATACACTTTCCCATTAAGGTGACAGGACCAGCAAACTACAGGCAAAGGCACGCGGGGTTAATAAGCTATCCCACCCTGGCCTTGCTCACTTAGCTAAATCAGATCAGAGGAGGGAGAGATTTTGGAGACTAGACTGTCTGTCCGCCATGTGTTCCCATCGCAGCCTCTGAATGAACGAGCTAGGCTCAACCCAAGGAAAGTTACTTTGCGACCCACTGGATGAATGGTGCTCTGCGTGCTCTCATAGTAGCTGCTGGTAGAACAGAGCTTGGAGGAAAACAGTGACCCTACTCTAGATGAAAGTGAAGATGGCTGACATGCCCACAATCCTGGGAAGCAGAAGCCGTGTGTGTGTGTGTGTGTGTGTGTGTGTGTGTGTGTGTGTGTGTGTGTGAGAGAGAGAGAGAGAGAGAGAGAGAGAGAGAGAGAGAGAGAGAGAGAGAGAGAGAGATTGGGTCTCATATAATCCAGGTTGGCTGTGCATCAGAGGCTGGCTTTGAAGTCCTGATCCTCCTGTCTTCACCTGCCAAGTGCTGGGAGGGCAGGCCAGCAAGCAGGCAGGTCTGCCACACCCAGCCTCTTGGCCACTTGAAAACCATACACTGTACTATCAGCTACAGTCGTCACTGCTCCACAGGCCTCCAAAGCGCTTTCCTCTTACATGGCTGAAGATGTGCGCCTTTCTCTTAAGTACGCAGATCCACATTTGGGGGGTTGTGGTCTACATATCAGCTCATCTAATGATTCAGTATAACCATTCCCTCTCATCATTGGATCTTGTTTCACAAGGCACCAAATGGTTGTGTCCAGCGGGCGCATCCTAACAGGGCGGTCAGGAAAGATGAGATGAGTATACAAGGCAGATGTACTGCACATAGGGACCCTACAGGGTCTTCAGCCGATCCACATGGCACATGTGGAGCCAGGGAGTAGCCAGAGGCCGCATCTCACCCCTGCTGCCCAGCATCAGGAGAGGATGAGAGCACACACACTGCCAGCCTGAGGAAAGACCCCAGCTCAAGTTCAAAGTGCCCCCATCAGGGGCCTTCATATTGCTTTTGCAGTGCCATCAAGCTGAGCCGTCCCAGGCAGTGCTGGCGTACATCGAGGACCACATCTGTGCTGGGAGCGGGATGACTCAGCCCTGAAGCGTGGGGTTGATTTTCAAGCTGGCTGCCAGCCAAAGGAACTGTTTTGAATTTGCCTCAAATCAAACGTGAACAATGTTAAGTAGCATTTTTGTGTGTGTTGAATCTGGGCTATTAGGGAGAGGGTACCATCCTCAAGGTTTGTATGCTGAAGGAGAGGCCCCCGGGGTTGCCTTACTGCAGTCCTCAGCCACAGAGCCATGTGGGTAGGAGAGTTTCAGCAACACAGACAGAGCCCCGAAGTTCTGAGCTTCATTTTGGATATGGAAGTCAAAGTTCATATCTGCCACCCTAATCTCACTCTACCCTCATTCAGTTCACATGCACACACTGGAACAGACAGACAGACAGACAGACAGACAGACAGACACACACACACACACACACACACACACACACACACACACACACACACACCAGGCACTTTCTGCCTCTTCTGCTTCGCTACCATTGGGTCACCCCCCAGAGTCCTTTCCATCTAATTTCCTAACTGCCACTTAAGTCTGCCACCTGGTTCTCAGATCAAAGAAGCTGCTGGCTGGCTGCCTTCATTCCATCTCATATGCCACATGGTGGTGGCTACAATGACCTCCACGATTTTTGGCCAGAGCCTGCTTACTCTTCCATTTGAATCTCTCAAGAACAGAGGTCTCACTCCCACCGAAAACCAAAGCCCTTGGCTGAGGAGACACACAATATCTTGCTCAACGAGCATGAGGACCTGAGTTTAACACCAAGAATTCAGTTTTTAAAAGCCAGGAATAGTGATAAGGAGTGCTTGTATGTAACCTCAGTGCTGGAGAGGCAGGGATGGGTAGATTCTGGCATGATTGAGCTTAATCCGCAGGCCGGTGAAAGACTCTGCCTCAAGCAGCAAGGTAGCTGACTCCTGCAGAACATCACTTAATTTTGTCCTCAGGTTTAAATGCTCACTTGGCCACACCAGAATGAATACATACATACATACATACATACAAACATACATACATACATACATACACACACATACATACATGCCACACACACACCATACATACATACAAACATACATACATACATATGTACGTACATACATACCCACACATATACATACATGGGGGAATGGGGGAGGCAAAGTCCCCCCATGTGAGACCCTCTTCCCCACATACCCTCTCTCCTTTCCCACTGCCTCAGAGAGCTCGGAACAAGGCGGGGCACACTCCCACCCAGGACCTCCATGCTAACCTCTCCCTCTGCTGGGATGGCTGTCCCTACACGCTCAGGGCTGGCCCTTGCTGCTCTCGACCCCACCCCACAGGGCACCACACCCTCAACACTCTCTACCCACCTGCTTGGCTGCACCTCACCCGCCACCCACCTGCGTCTATCACCGCCCCACATGGCAGGGTGTGTTCATTTCATCTCCTTGCCTCCCCCACTAGGACACTGTCCCCAAGGGTGGCAGCTTAGCTGTCCCGTCTCATCCTCCACAGGAAGCCTGGAGTTCAGGTGTGATCAGGGTAGCAGGTAGGGACAGGTGGGGGCCAGGGGCTGATGCCTCCCCCAGCCCTTCCTCTTCCATTAAAAAAAAAACTGGCCTGGCTACAGCAACCATTGTGTCCCACAATGCATGTCACTCAGCATGAGCAGGCTGGTTGCACAGCTGGTACCTGCCCTGCCCTGTTCCCAGCAGGGGAGACAGCATGTCCAGAGTACAATGAAAACAGGAACTGTGTCCACCCACAGTATACAGTAGGTGCCACAGACCATGGGCATGCGGAGGCTGAATAGAGACCCCAGGAACCTGGGGCTGCAGGAAGGGGTACGTTTTCAAACACGCCGGGACTGTGAGAAGGAGAAGGAGATAGTCTGCAGGGCCCCAAAACCGGTCCGTGTCAGTTTCTCTTCATATTCTAAATTAAGAGTCAAGTCATTCTCCATTTCTCACACTAGCGGAAATTAGAAGCAGATTCCGGTGCGCAGTAAGCTTAGGGGGTGGCGGGGTGGCGGGGCGGGGGGGGGGGGGGGGGGGAGGCTGGCAGCCCCAGGCGGCAAAATTTGCTTCCAATCACCATGCCCATGAACAGTGGAGACCCTGAGCAGGGTATGTGAGCTCACGGACTCAGGCTGGGGGCGGCTCCCTTGGCCTCCTGCACACAGATCCTAGGGGCCTCTGGAGGCCGTACCCAGGTTGGGGGGCACACATCTACAGATCCTAGGGGCCTCTGGAGGCCGTACTCAGGTTGAGGGGCATACCTCTACAGAACCTAGGGGCCTCTGGAGGCCGTACCCAGGTTGGGGGACACACCTCTACAGGTCCCGTCAGCCTACTCCAGGCCAAGAGGTGGCTGAGTCTGCAAGCCTCTGGAAATCAATTTCTGTGTGCCCTTGGGTGTGTGTTGTTTTGAGGCCAAACCCATACTTTTCCCGGCTGTTCTCTGTGCTTCTCCTCGCCCAGAGCCCATAAGGTCCACAAAGCGATGACTTGTGGGTAGCCGTCTGGATCAGTTTACTGCCAAGCACCTGGCTCCCTACGGTGTTGGAAGTCAGAAAGGGTTTCCATGTCCTAGCCTCAGTTTCCGCATCTGTGAGAAAGGGCTCGGGGAGGAGCTGGCGCTGTCTGTAAAAGCTCCTACCCCAACACTCAACACATGGGGCATTCTGCTCAGACTCCTCCCCCACCACCGGCTTGGGAGACTCCGGGTTATCAGAGTTGATCTCCTCTAGCCTCTAGACTTGGAGACCATCCCTCCGTTCTAAAACACAATGCTCTTCAGGGCCATTTGGAAGAAAACTCCAAGACCTGCCTGCAGCCTGCAGAAGCCGGTGTGGTCCGGGCTTGGCCGCCACCCCCAGCTTCAGCTTCCTGTGTCCTGGTCTGGCCACATGACCTCTTTGCTGCTCCTTAAACAGGTTGAGTTTCTCTTACCTTGGAGCCTTTCGTACATGTTCTTCCCTCAGCCTCCTGTGTTCGTCCTCTGGGTCTTCCCATGACTGTCCCCGACCCTTCTCCTCTACCCTTCAGGATCCACCCAAATGCAGAGGTCCCGTGCTTTCTTTCTGTTGCTGTGATAAATCACTCTAACCAAAAAGCCAATGGGCTTACATAGTCCACTGCTGGAGGAAAGCCAAGGCAGGAACCTGAAGGCAGGGCCCCACTAACTATTCCACATAGCATGAAATCTGCCCAAGGAACTCACTCACAGGCAAGGAAGTATAGCACCGACCATGGAGGATGCTGTTTGCTGGATCACAAACCTGCTTCTGCTCAGCTAACTTTCTAAATAGTTCAGGGCCTAGGGAATGGTGCCACCATCCGTGGGCTGGGTCCTCCTGCGTAGATTAACATTCAAGGCCATCGCCAACCGATACACCCTCAGGCCAGTCTGACCCAGGCAGTTCCTCAGTGGAGGATCTCCTCTTGGTAAAGCTAATCAAAGCACAGGGCCTTCTCTGAGGAGCCCGGCTAAAACAGGGCAGTCTCGGCATCTCACAGCTTAGTCCCTTCCTCACAGCAGCAACTTTTTTTTTTTCTGAGACAAGGTTTCTCTGTGTGGACTTGGCCGTCCTGGACTCACTTCGTACACCAGGCTGGCCTTGAACTCCCAGAGACCCGCCTGCCTCTGCCTCCCGAGTGCTGGGATTAAAGGCGTGCGCCACCACTGCCTGGCTGCAGTAGCAACTTTTAATTATGCATTCGCTTACTTCCCTGGAATAAAGCTCATCCAACTCTGCCCCAGTGCTTTGGGTAGCACCTGGCACGTGTAGGCGTGCACTAGGCAACTGCTGAAGGACTGAGCAGACTGATCTTATGTGGCATGTGATGGCTATTCTTGACTAATACAGGGAGTGGCTCGTCTTCCCAAAGCCCCAGGGAAGAGGCTAATTCCAGTCTGGGAGAGTCCCCACATTTGCAGACTCTAACTAAATTCCCTGCTCTCCAGGCCGATCTGCAGGAATGCTTCCCCCCATACTCCCCACCCCTGTGAAAGAGACATATACCTGGCCACTTACACCCAGAGTCAAGAAAGGAGTCAAACTTGAGGCTGGAAAAATGAAGTTTACAACCTTGAGCCTAAGTCAAAAAGACAGCAATTTGGCAGAACCCCCATGGATCTGGTGAGGGGAAGGGGAGGCCAAGCCATGCCATGGCTCACATGGTCACCAGAAAGCCAGACAGGTGGGAGAAGCATCCTTCAAACGCAACTCTCTGGTGGTCACTTGTGCAGGGTCCTGGCCTGACATCGAAGGACAAGGTAGCAAGTGTCTATACAGGCTGGACTCTGAGAAGCCAAGAAGAAGAGAGCACATCCCTAGAGGGGGAACTAAGGAATGAAAAGAGCTTTCAGGAACCCCATGAAAGCCAGGAGAGATGGCCCATGCCCATAACCCCAGCACTCTGAGAAGCCAAAGCAGGAGTTCAAAGCCAACTTGGGCTACAGCACAAAACCCTTTCCAACCTCTTCCCCTTCAGAGAAACAGAAAGAACGCTGTGCAGTTATCTGAGCATGCTCCAAGGAGAAGGACTGAGTTCCTGCAGGATAGCCCTTGGCAGCTCTGTTCTGCGTCCCCCGACCCCAATGACACAGCCCCTCCTGACTCCACATAAACGATTCACCAAAAGATGGGCCATCTGGGCGAGTCATAAGAGCTGGCCTCTCGTCTTTCATTGCAAGGAAAGCTGGAAGATTCCTCCCAAGCTGCTGGAGTAGTAGCGGAGGGCAGGACTTGTGAAATGCAAGCCAGGGCTGAGCCAGTTGGCACCCCACTGCACTAAGGTGAGATGTCCCCTACCCACCCTCCCTGTGCCCCCACCAAATGGCCAGGCGGCTCTGGAGCTGTAACAAGAATTCTGACTCATTTTTGCCCCAGGAGGGAAAGAAAGAAAGAAAGAAAAAAAAAAAAAAAGGAGACAGACGTGATGTGTAACTTTCTGAACTCTATTTTGGGATTTTTAAAGATCCAGTTTCTTGGGTTGCAAAGGGTAGGTTTTTTGGAGGGCTACACAGGGCACAGCTCTCTGGAGCTGGCTAGACGGGGCAGAGATGCTTGTGTTGCAGACCTGGCGAGGTGGGGCCACTGGAAGATCAACAGATCGCATCAGCCTGAAATAAGGAGCTAGTTCTTATAAGGCTCTGTGGCCTGGCGTTCATTCACCAGGGATGGAGGCTGGGGCCTGGCCCGTGTGAGTCACCGCTCCACAGGAGGCAGCTCGGTTCATTCACTCCTTCCTGCTGAGATTCCTGCTTCTCTGTAACCAGCAAGTCCATGGCTAAGGGGCTGTCAAGTTCCATCTCTGATTGCTAACATCCTGGCCCAAGGTGAGGGGCAATTGACAAGGGGAAGATAGGTTGAGAGAGGGCTTGCTTTCCACAAGAACCGGTTCTGTGTGAATGGTGGCATGGATCCCTTCACCAAAGGGTTATTCTGCAACCGCGTAAGTTGCGTTGAGGATCCTGTGTTCAGCCAGGAGCTTTGAGGAACAAATTGAAGCCGTGGCAGCTGGGGACAGCGGATTATCAAAACCCCATGTAAGGCCTGTGAGGACTTCCCGGCCTCATAGCTGTTGTGGGGCGCGGGTCCAAGTGTGGCAGCATCATGCACTTCTCCACACATTAGCTGACAATGAGCCTTCCCAAACTATGATAAACAAAACGTCTCGAGATGCTGTCAGACGTCCTCTGGGGCACACAAAAAAAAATCATCCTAGTGACAGCTAATGTGTAGGGAAGCGTGCTAGAGCGACAGCCTACCCTTGTGCTACACTTCCCACCTTCTCCCTGCCTTGGCCCCACCACTATCCTGTCCTGCTGCACCGGAGGATCGTCTTAAAGGCAGTCCATGCTCTGTGAAGCCTCGACAGCGCCAGTGTTGCCTCTCTCTCCAGCTCTGCCCGCCATTGTTCCTTCCCTGTACTTCCCAAAGGCAGCCAGATGCATCTCCTGACTATTTCTAAAGCATCCTTGCTCCCCTGCCTCAGGGCCTTTGCACCCACGACATCTACTATCTGGAAGATGCCTGCCTGGAGTAGCCCCAGTCTGATTTCTTTTGCTCCTCAGGACCTCAAGAGAAATGTTTTCTGAAATTCTGCAGTAAACAGACACTACCCTTTGTCATTAAAAAAAAAAAAAGGCTGAAAATCGACTCAGGCACCTCACTCGCTCTTGGAGCACCAACCTCCAGAGTCTCCCATTTTTATCCCGTGGTTCCCCAGCCCAGCTCCACTTGCAAAGTACGGAGAGTTAAGACCTCTTTCCTGTGTGGGTTTTCTAGATGAGGAGGCCAGGGCTTGGCTTTGTTTCTTCCTTACTAATGCACTGTGGTGGCCAGGGAGAGACTGTACCCACTGCAGGGAAAGCAGGCGGTGGGGTGTCCTCCTATACAAAGGAGACTCTCAAAGGTCCCAGCGGCCGGCCAGCTATCTATCACCAGGGTCTTTCCCTAAGTCTGTCCTTCTGCACGCTTACCAAGGCCATCTCTGGACCCTGAGCTGCAGGAAATCAATAAAGCTTTAGTCTAAAATTGGCACTGCCATCTGTCCCTTTCATGTCCCCCGCTTGCCAGCCACCACGCATCTTTTATTCGCCCTTCTTTTTCCCTCCTGACAAATGGATTCTGTGCGACCATGCCAGTGACCTGGCTAAGAACCTACAGTGCTCGGCCTTCTTTGCAGGCGAAGGCGGCTGTGTCTATGTGAAACCAATGAGGTCTTAGCAGACATGTGTAGATGACTTGTCAAAAGGGTTCCTGATGGAAGCTGGCCCAGCTGGGGAGGGCAGCCTTCTTACTCTATGTATGTGAGTGTGATGGCGACAGTCAAAGCAGCTGTCTTGGTCCCATGAGGTGACCGCCGGTAGAACAGGAGTCTGATGATGTCATAGAACTTCGGCCTACTCAGACTTGCTATGTCTTCTTGGGTGTCTAGCCAGGGTGTTATTTGGGGTTTCTGGTCAGTGCAGCCAAAGCGAAGGCCAGCTGAAAGATCCGTCACCATGGCGACATGCCATCCAAGCTGAGGAGGGTTTCCACTTAAAAGACACCCAAGGTGCACAGACTCCTGAGTGTTGTCTCTGTACAGACCACGGATGCCTGTGCACATCTGCCCCCCAAAGGGCTTTTAGCTTTCATCTTGCTTTTGATTTTGAGAGAGGATCTCACATAGCCCAGGCTGGCCTTAGACTTACTGTGTAGCCAAGGATGACTTTGAACTCCTGATCCTCCGGCCTCTAGTCCCCAAGCACTGTCATTACAGGTGGTGTATGGAACACCATCTTTAGTTTCTGCCTTGCTGAGTGAGGATGGGACCCAGGGCCTTGAGTATGCTAGGCCAGTTCTCTACCAACTGAGCCACGCATGAGCCCACAAAAAGGCTTCTTTAAGCTGCTGCGTCTAAAAAGCCAGACCTGAGATTTGCCCAGAACGACGCTGCCATAAACAGCATCAGAAGCTCGTGCCCAGAACCAGGGCTGAAACCGACCCCGATCTCCTCACCATCTTACTCACTAGAACTTTTCCCAGCGGGGTGGGAAGTAGGGCGGGAAGAAGGCGACTGTCTGACCCTCACGGGGGTGATGGTGGCGCTCGCTGGAAATAAAATCCCTGCTTGCTTTCTGTCTGGTTTCCGAATTGCTTTTTCCTGGTCCTACAGTGCCAAGCCTGGCAGCTTTGTGATGATTTAAAATTCAAGGCAACTAATGTTTGCTGAGCAGCGTCTCGCCAGCAGAAGGGCCATGCTGGGGGAAATGCGTCCAACCGTGGGGTGGGGTCCATATAATTAGCCATAATAGCAGCAACAGCAGCTAAGTCACATACCCAGGGCCTAGTAAAGACACCTTCTGTCAACTCACTGGGTCCCTACAGGAACCCCCAAAAGGGACATTATTAATTTACATGAGAAGAGAGAGAAGCACAGAGATGGGGGAACAATTTGCTCAAGGCCACACAACTATGAAGACAACAACCAGGCTCTGGCCCAGACAAGCTTAGCTCCATAGCCCTTTCAGTGACTGTTACCTTGACAGCAGGGTCAAAGTTCACCCACAAACAGCCAGGACCTCGATCTCCAGATGTCAGTCAATCTCCAGCCATGATTTGGTCTTTTACTGGTCTATTAATTATTTAATATTTAACATTAATTTCATATCTTTACTTGCAGAAATTATTTCAACAGGAACCCCCTGCCACTGCTGGGAACTGGATGATCCGTCACAAAACAAAGGTGTTCACAAAATAGGTGCCAGGGCCAGTGAGATGGCCCACCAAGTAAAGGAGCTTGCAGCCAAGTCTGAAGACTTGAGTTCAATCCCCAGAACCCACATGGTAGAAGGAGAGAGCTATCTCCTATAAACTGTCCTCTGCCCTCCACACATGAGGCATTTGTGCACTCCCACAAACATATATACATATGCACGTGTGCACAAAATATGCAAACAAGTAACTCTAAAGCAATGATAAGTGTGCCATTGATTATGATGGGTAAAAACGTTGACTGACGCATTAGCTAACATCGGCTCTACCCAGTCTGCAGAACACCAAGTTGGATATCCATCTGGGAAGGTGCTGCAATTTCGAATGTGTCTGGGGCTGTGGAGCTGCAGCAGTGGGAGCTACACACAGTGGAAAGCCACTGTCCTAGAGGCCAGTGGATCATCACCAAGAGAGTTAAGAAACCTGCCCGCTTGCACCTCACTCTGGGTGCTCAGCAAGCCTATGCAGAAAGCTAGACTGACCTGTGACTGCTCAAGGGGACAAGATGAGGGGACAAGAGCCCATCACGGACTGGGAGGAGGGGTAAAGAAGTGCTAGGTGAGACACACACACCCCCCCCCTCGCCCAGAACAGTTAGCACACTTTTCAGAAATTGGTGGTGACATTCCTCTCAGGCTGTCTATCTGCCTGGCGCCTTCCCTACTGCAGGGTGTGTCCGTGGGGGTACACACTGGGGGATGGGGCAGAGCAAGGGCTGAGAGGTGAAAGAGCTTGCCCATTCCCATGGGGCTTGTTTCCAAGTAAGAGTCATTCCCCTGCCTGTGGAGCAGGAAGGGGGACATGGCTGCCACTCTTGCCTCTGATGACATCATCAGCCTCCTCGTGCCTCCTCGTGGACCACGTGGGAGGGACCTACTACAGCCTGATCCTTTCTCCATCAGCCACGTGAGCATCACATGCGTCTTCTTAGGCCGGCCGTGCCCACTGCCATGTTGTAAACACCCCCGCTCTGCCCATCTAGGGGTTCCTGTCCTCAGGCGGGAGAAGACCACAACACAGCACTTGACAAAAAAAGGTGGTGGTGGGGGGCAACAGGGGGCGAGGAAGCAAACATAAGCCAGACATGGTGACTCTTATCTGCAACTCCAGTCCTGGGGCGGAAGAGCAGAGACAGGAGGATTGCTGTAAGTTCAAGGCCCAGCCTGAGCTGTAGCACAAGATTCTATCTGAAAAGAACAGAAAGGCGGCTACCAAGGTGTTTATCAAATCGCCTGGGCCAGTGCTCCTTATAGTCCCCACCCCCCGCCCCCAGGAGCCCCAGCCTGGCTCTATTCTCCTCACTCATCCCCCTGTGCAGACACAGACCTGTGGATTGGTCCTCAGCCCCGAGCCTGGGACATCTCTGCCCAATGAGTGGGTGCCTGTGCGTGAGTGAGCCCTGGCATGTGGCAAGGCCGGGAGACACAGTCATCCATCACCCTTCTCGCTGAAAAGTGGGAAAACAAACAACTGAACCAGGCCAGGCCCCTGTTAACGAGAACCAAACACAAAGCCAGCAACAGGGCCTTCCTCTCCCCGAATTTCCCTTTTCCCTTTTCCGGCCTGGAACCAGCCACGGGCCAAGATAAGGGGCCTGGGCAGCAGAGGGTTTCAAAGGCACCGCGAGAAGCAGCGGCACCCAGGGCAAGGCCAGGGCTTGCTCGCTTGAGCTTTAAACTCATTCACACGCAAGGCAAACGCAGGGAGGAAGCGCCTGGCCAGAGGGCGATCCACTTCCTGAGGAGGCTTGCTTTCAACTGGCTCCAAGTGGCATCCGCATTGTCAGCCGCCTGTCAAGGCCGGGGGAGTGCCTTTCATGTCCCCCACATCTCCATCCTCCACAGTGCCTCATAAGCACGGCATCAGAGCACCCATGCAGGAGTCTGCACCCTGGCGTTCTGGTCACAGTGGGGGTGTGGATTGCTGAGCCTCTGGTAACCCACACGATTTCTCTAGTCACTTAACTCCTCTGGGCCCCAGCTTTGTCACCTTGAGACCACAAGAGAACCTAGTGGGAGCAGAGCCCACCCTACTACGTGCAAATCCCAACTGCAAAACAGGGGCATAAGCTGCAGGCCTGGGCCATCACACAGATGCCTGGGCCGTGTGTCAGAAGAGTCAGCTGAGTCAGCTGAGAAGGCGCATACTGTTCACAGGGTGGCCATGACTCAGTGCGTCTGTGTAGACACGGCTTGCGGAACTAATACCAGGGTACAACCGGCCCCCTGTAAGTGTTCTTCTACGTCTCCTGCATTACCACTCTCACTCCCTATGGGCCACTGTGAACTTAGGATGAGAGTTGGTGGCATCAGTCATGCCAGAGATGTGAAACGGGCAATAATTCGGAGAGATGGCTTTAGCTTTGCAGATGGGGATCTAAGTTGTCCTTAAGGGGGAATGTGGTATTTCTCATGTCCTCTTGGGGACAAAAGGCCACTCTGAGAGCTCTCCATCCCATGAGGATGCCCCACTGCCAGAGCCATGGTCACCATCATCCAATGCCACCATCAACCAGAAGGCTGTCCAGGCTGTTTCTGCAGAGGACAGAGTATCAGGGACAGGACACTACTCTGTCACCTGTGCTGACCCCAGGTCCCCAAGCAAGAATCTCCCCCCCACTGTCCTGGATGGTAGGAGGAAGCTCAGAGTGGACTCGGGACACACTACCTCTGGCTGCTGATGCTGTCGGGCCTGAGATGCGTAAGACTGGGAAACATCCATCACGCCACCGGCCTCAGTACAGGAGGATAACAGACCCTGCCTTGTGGACCGTGGGGAGGACCAGCAGGGATGGCTCCTGAAGAGTGCTCCAAGGACTCAGTTATCCTCATCCCCAGGACTATCTATCATCAACTTAAACCCCTGACAAACCATCAACATCCCTCAGTGCGCCCTGGCCTCAGGCCACCAGCCCCTTCAAGTCCAGGACAAGCCAGCCCTATGCTAGACACCTCATTTCTACCATAGCCCAGAGAGGCCAAGGGAGCTGCCCGAGGCACCCAGCAAGGAGCAACCCAGCTGTCCAAGGCAAATGCGGACATTGTTACTGCCATGGCTCAGTTTGGACATTTTCTTTTCCCTGGCAGAGCCATCCCCTCTGCTGCTCTTTTTCACTAAACTACCCATGTGACCTCACTCGCCCCATCTCTGCCTCAAGCAACTCGCAAGCCCCCTGTGGGTACTGACCCCTTGGCAAACGCCTGTCTGACTAAATGAATGTTACTGCCCAACCTTGGCCAGAGATGGGAAGGCCGCAGAGAGAGAGGGAGGGCAGCATCACTGGCCTCTGCAGCTTGGCTAGAGTTTGAGGTAGGATAGAGTCTCCCACCGAGAAACATCGCTGCAGCCCACCTCTGGCTGTTACACTTCCTAAGACGCGGCATTCTACAAACCAATTCCACGCCCAGGGTCTAAGGTTGTGTACCTTGCCCTTAACAAGAACGCTGGCAACCTCTCCAAAAAGAAAAGGCAGTGGAGAACACAGCCTCGGCCAAGATGGCATGCACATGTCCAGAGATGCTTTGGGATCACTCAGACTTTTCTTTCTTTTTGTTTCTTTTTGTTTTTTGTTTGTTTGTTTTGTTTTGTTTTGTTTTTTTAATTACAAGATCACTATATAACCCAGGCTAGCTTCAAACTCACAGCAATCCTCCTGCCTCAGCCTCCCACATACTGGATCCAGGTTGAACACACCAACCATGCCACCGCAATATGAGTCTGTAGTTTTTCCTCCCCAAGATTCCTGCTGAAAACCCCTGCCCTAGGCCTCATCCTGCTTCCTGGTCCCTGCTCATCAGCTCACAGCCATGGCCCCTAGGGACGGTCACTGTGTCCAGCTTCAACTCACTCTGCCCTGTGCTCACAGAGGAAAAGAGGGGGGCTGGGGAGGAGAGGACACCTCAGAACAGGAAGGAAAGACGAGATGGGGCAGCTTGCTCACTTGGCACAATGAACAAGCCTGCTCCCTTGTTCAGAGCCAGGCCTGGGACCCCCAACCCAAGCCCAGCCCTAAAAGCATTAGTTCAAAGTTAAAGTTAGCCACACGCAACATCGAAGCCCCAAGGGGAACTCAGAGCTCAAAGACAATGCTCTCTTTGACGGCGAACCGCAAGGGAACACCCACAGCATACTTTTCGATTAAAAAAGGAAAGTGAAAAAGAAGGTTCTCTTCCGTCTTCTTCATTTTATAAAACTAACTTGTGCTCACCCCCATGAAGTCACGACTTCTGTTAGCCTCAGGCCAGCCCGGGGCACCCTGGGCCACGGAGATGTGGGCCCTGAAAAGCCTGCCTATGGCCTGGTGAACTGAAGAGCCCCCTGTGAGTCATCGCTGCTTCCTTCCTCTGTTTCCTTAAGCAGAGGAAAGCCACCAAGGGGCGGGCAGGCCATCCTCGCATGCCTATCGCCCAACACTTAGGGCATGGCGCATCTGAGAGGCCGAGGCAAGTGGGGCTTCTGAGAGCCCCAAAGAAGCAACGGGGACCCTCACTTTGTCTGTAGTTGACACAGCTGATTAAACGCCTACCGTGTGACAAGTGGAGGGGATGATGGGTGGACGGGAGCAGGACGGTGGACAGAAGGAAGGGCATGCTGTAAAGAAGTAACACACAAGCGCAGCTGGTGATGGGGGGGGGGGGGGAAGGGTAGCTGCCGGCAGAGGAAGCCACTCCATGCTACAGACAAGGAACGGGGCGGGCGCGTGTCGCCATCTCTGCATCCGATACCTGCAGGTTGTTGGGTGATGATGTTGAAGCTGCAGGGTAGCTAAGCAAATGCTGCAAATGCTGAGGGACTGGGTCCCTCCCTCATCTACATGCATGGTATGTGCCCGCTTAAGTAATGACACAACATGGTCACTGCTGGGCTGCCTACCAGAGAATTGTCTTAACACTTCACTGAAGAGTTCCTTGGGCTTCTGGAGACTTTGCTCTTCCGGCGTCTTATAAAGAAAAAGAAATCTCTGAGTTTTGCTACGTCACAGCAAAACTCACGTAGAAACCAAAACCCCCAAGTCAGCCCTGACAGGTTCCGACCTCTATGCCGATGTCCAAGGTGGACACCAGGCAAGCAGTGTCCTCAGCCTTGGCATTGACTCTTTCCTTTGCTACAGTACTTTCTCTCAAGACGGTGGCATCAATGACTCCCTCCCCATACTCCAATTCTACCTAAATATCACTGGCAGGAAGTTGCCAAGTAGCATCTTCACAAGCCCTTAGTCGCCCCTCCCCCGCTTTTTTCTTTTCTTTTCACTCCCCCCCCCCCACACACACACATTGGACTGTGTGCTGTGCATGTCCTTCCATCAGAAGTGAAGGTCTATTCAATCTGTCCTCTCTATCCCTTTGTCCTGCCCAGACAAGATCAGACATCCTTCAGGCTCTGCAGGTCACACGTCTCTGTCACTAGGACTCACCCATGTCAAAACTATACCAAAGCCACAACAGATCTCTCTCTTTTTTTTTTTTCTTTTTTCTTTTTTTTTTTTTTTGTCAACAAGGAGGCATCACTACGTGTCAAAACAACTGTATTTGGAAAGGCAAGTGAGGGACTATACCTCATGCTCTGACACGCACATGAGCACTTGGGGCCATGGGCTCTCTCTTAGCAGCCCATGTCTCCACCACATTCTCAGAGCATGCCTGAGCCCCACCCATTGTGGGCACAGGGAGCATCCAGCACAGGGCTGGGGCCATGCCCAGGACCTAATCACCACTCACTAAGTAGCGGAAGCTGCCAAGAAAACAGCCCTTGCCCTGCACAGTGGCGAGTTGCTACACTGCACCCACACGCTATCCTCTGGTAACCCCATATCCCTGTGCCATTTTCTGATGGACAAAAGAGAGGTGAGCGGATGTGTGGTAGAACAGGTGCCCTACCGATGCCTCAGCTGACATGGCTCGGCTTGGGGAAAGGCAGAGGCGAGGTTTCCTGGACGCTAATGATGTAGGTTTTCAAGACGGCCTTCACTGGGTGGCATGCATGGCTTTACCATGACTATCAGATGGAAATATGGGATTCCAGCGGCGGCCCAGGAGTCATGAGGGATGTAAAACTTCCCAGCTTCCAGCTGGGTCCTTTAGACAGCACAAACAGATGGTCTAGAAGGTGGCAGTCAGGCCTCTGGCAGAGGAGGCAGCCACCCAGGTTGTGGGGGTGGGGGGGCTGGAAGGGGGAGGGGAACAGGGGGTCACGGGGGGGGGGCAGGGCGGCTCTATCCTGTGCAGCATACTCAGGACTTAGATTCTCACCATGGCCATGCAGTTCCTCCCCTAAAGGAACCAGAGTGACCTGTGCTCAGCCCTGTGCAAAGCTAGGCTCATTCTCTCCACCTAGCTGTTGGGGAAACTGAGGCCACAAGGCGCCTGCCTCTCCTCACACCATAGTATGTGGTTCTCGTCACACCATAGTATGCAGTTCTGGTCACACCACAGATACAGGCGAGCCCCACATGTGTTGAGGCACAGGTCCGTGGTTACCATTTGAACTTGGGACAGCATACCGTTAGAGAGGGCGGAATTTCAGGGCCAAGCACAGGCTGTGTAGACTCCCCGTGTTCTTTTTCAAGACCTAGAAATACTGGGAGCACCCCGGCCACCAAGATCCAGGAGCCTGCATTGCCCTGAGGTCCAGTGTTGTCCCATTGTACTGGTTGTTTTGTGTCAACCTGGTGGGAACCTAGACACACTTGGCAAGAGGGACGCTTGAGAAAATGCCCCCATCAGATTAGGCTCTGGGCATTTTTTGTCTACGGGACACTTTGATTGATGATTGATATGGGATGGCCCAGGTCATTCTGTGTGATGTCACCACGGTGCGGGTAGTCCTGAGTTGTGGAAGAGAGAGGTCTGAGCAAGGCACAGGGAGCGAGCCAGGAAGCAGCTGAGCTAGGAAGCAGCGAGCCTCCACAGCCTCTGCTTCAGTTCCTGCCTCCACGTTCCTGCCCTGACTTCCCTCAGTGATGGGCTATAATCCCAAAATGAGATAACCACACACACATTCCAAGCAGGGTGGGTTCTGCCTGTGCTTTATTACAGCAAGCCTAACTACAACACCTGCCCACACTAGGGAGCAGCCTCTGGCCAGGCAGGGAAGGAAGCATCACAGGGAGATAGCACTCTCCATCCAGCCTGCACCCCCAAAAACCTGGCAAGGACAAAGAAGGATTGGGAATGGACTCGTTTCTTAACTGAACTTTTCAAACACTAAAGCCCTAGGAGCCATCTGGAAAATTATTCCTACAGCTTTACAGATTTCTTTCTTTCTTTTTTTTTTTTTTCCGTCATAGCCCAAGAAGTTAGGCTGCCAGGCCTCCGAGCTAGACCGCTCAGGGTTCAACTTGTGGCTCGCCCACTTCCTGTGTGACCTTAGGCATGTTACTTAACCTCCCTGTGTCTTCAAGTCCTGCCTAGAAACACCAAAAGACTTGTATCCATCTTCACAGGGGAAGGTCCTTGAGCAATGGGCCAGCTTTACTGGTCAAAGGCCATCTCCTCCCCACAGTGTCATCAGCTACCCCAATAAAGCTGGGGCAAAGCAGAGACCCAGGAGCTAAGCCCAGGAAGGCATGCGCAAAGACAGGCATGTGGAAGAGAGATGCCAGCAGCCCCCACCAATTAGGATGGGTACCCTGCAATCCTTCGTGTTTTCCTGCATGCAAGAAAAGATGAGGTCTAGGACAGAGTTCAATGACAATACACCTGCTAACCACACTGGAGGCTCCAGGTTCAAGCTCCACACCAACAAAGCAGGAGGGCAAAGAAGCATGTGTGTGTACACATATGTGCATGATTATATAGAAGACATTTATGTGTGTGCACACATGTCTACTATTATAGAGGAATCTCAGATAGGCTTACGGATACATGCACACGTATGTGTGGTTACCTACGGAACATACCATTTCTGTGTGTGTGCTTATGCCCATGTGTGCAGGATCACAATCCCTTCTCACTCTACACACTGGGCTTGGGGACCACCTAGAGCCAAGGTGCCCAACAGGCAAGATTCGATCCTAAATTCAGGTCTCCAAGTTGAGGAGCCACATGCCCTGACCTCCCGAGGTTGGATTCATATCTGAAGCCTGGGATGGTAGCGGCAGTGTCACACCACCTTTTGAGAGCAAGGTCACCGCAGAGGTACTATAGAGCACAACCTTAGTACAGGTCTGTCACATCCGTGTCACCACAGAATCACATGTATCCCAGCATAGGGTGGGGCGAGAACTCTAAGTTGCCATGTGGGAGCCAGCACTAGTAGCTTTATCCTCACAGGAGGCCACAGAGGGAAACTGAGGAACACAGCAAGGTGGCTACATGCTCCTGTACTGTGCTGTGCTAAGTCATTTAATCTCTGCAGGGACCCCGTAAGACAGTGTTAGTGTCACCCCAAGGAGATCAGTGTCACCAGAGAGAGCACAACTCCTATGAGCTCCTGCATCCTCACCTGTCAACAGAGCCAATGGCAGGGTACAGCGTGGACAGGGTGCTTGCTGGTGAAGGCGAGGCCCTGGCTCGGCATGCTATTCCTGATAAGATTCTCCATGGGGAAGTCCCTCCAAGCTCCACTGATTTCCTTAGTAACAGAGAAGAGATAGCAATCCTGCCTGAGCCAGCGCCTAGACATAAGCCAGCTAGGGTCCGCCAGGAGCTCAAAGGGAGCATCTTTGACATCTGTGACTGTCCCAGAACCCCTGAGAAGCCATCGCTCCCACCGACCCACCCAACCTCACTGTCCAGTAATAAGAGTTGTTGACAGAGCTGGCGCCACCCAAGTCAGCTTGGAGCCTCATTCGTGGCACCATTAGCAACTGCTGCAGGGTTAGCCCAGGCCTCAGCCCCACACCCACTAAAGCCACAGAGCATCTGGAGGCTCACAAAGGCCATCTGAGGACAAGGGAGCTAGATCTGCAGATAGGGTCACCATCCCGCCCCTCTTTGTCTCTGTGTGTGTGTGTGGGGGGGGTGTCAGTCTGTATCCCTGTCTCTCTGTCTGTCTCTGCCTCTATGTGTGTGTGTGTCTGTCTGTGTCTCTCTGTCCCCTGTCTCTGTCTCTGCGTGTGTGTGTGATCTTTGTCTCTCTGCCTGTCTGTGTGTCTCTCTCTGTGTGTCTGTCTATGCCTCTGTGTGTGTCTATGTCTCTCTCTGTCCCTGTTTCTGTGTGTGTGTGTGTGTGTGTGTGTGTGTGTGTGTGTCATCTTTGTCTCTCTGCCAGTCTGTATGTGTGTGTCTCTCTCTCTGTCTCTCTGACTGTGTGTGTGTGTGTGTCTGTGTGTCTGTCTCTACCTCTGTGTGTGTTGTCTCTGTCTCTCTCTGTGTCTCTCTGCCTGTTTGTGTATGTGCATGCAAAAGTGTGCATGTGCACATGTGCTGTATGTACCTGAGTGTTTGGGTGTACACACTCCCATGTGTATGCATGGAAAGGCCACAGCAGGACATCAGCTGTTCTCCATCACTCTACCTTACTGTCCTGAGACGACGCCTCACAGAATTGAAGCTCATGGATCTAGCTGGCTGGCCAGCAGGCTCTCAGTGTCCTTCTGTCCCTGTTCCCCAACACTGAGGCTACAGGCATGCACAGCTGCCCCCCAGCATTTTACCTGGGTGCTAGGGATTTGAACTCACTCTTTGTATCTGAAGACAAGTGTTTTTTTTCTTACTACTGAGCCATCTTCGCCGCCAATGGCCACTCTTTTGAAGGACTGCTTAGCCAGAGGCTCTTTTCCCACAGGTTTCCCAGGGGTTCCACATGGGCAAGACAAAGACAAAGCCTGACACGCAACTCCCTGTCCACTGCCCACTACCATGGCCAGCAGGGCACCCTGTAAGCTGCTGCAGGAAAACCTTCCTGAAATCTGTCCCAAGTCACTCATATCAGCCCCACAACTGGAACTCCAAGTGGCCAGACACTGTCCCATGTTTCTCTTCTGTGCCTAGGTCATTTCAGAGCCATGTGGGAGCAGCAGACACCCTGTGGATGGACAGGTAAAGAGGCTGACAAAAGCCAAGTCAGAGCCAAGGCCGGGCTCTAGGCTTCTTGGCTTCGGTTTCAAGTTCCCTTCGCTTCTTGCTACATCTATAAATTGGGACTGAGTCTCTCGTCCTCGTGATGGTGGAATCTGATCCTGTATGCCCTCAGAGACAGCCAGACACAGAGGGGCCAGCCGTGCTCAGAGGGGCCCAGCCGTGTCCACTGTCCTGCCTCCCTGAATCTGAGGCTCATAGTTTCCACTAGTCTGCCTGTCCAGCAAGCCTCAGGGACCCTCCCGTCTCTGCATCCCTGGCTCTGGCACTGGGACTGCAAGCATGCACAGCTACCCCGTTTCCCTGTGGGCCCTGGAGATGCAATTCAGGTCTACATAGTCATGTAGCAAACACTCCGCCAACGAGCCATCTTCCAGCCTTCGTCCATTTGTGTGTGTGCGTGTGGTACCTAGAAGCGAAGGGCCTCCTCCAAGCAAGCACCCTAACACCCAGTTATACCCCGGCCCCACATACCAATAGACGTGATGAGAAAAAACAAGTCCAAAAGATAAAGGCTGCCCCCCATAAGTTACACCCAGTGCCCCAGAGCCAGCAAGAGCCGCATCCCTCGTCCCCCACACACACTGCTCCCTTTCTTCTCCCGGTTAACAGCACAGGCCCTGGTTTCTGACCACCCACACTCAGCAATCTCCGCAGCCTGGGTGACATCAGGCGCATTGCCTCAGTGCTGTGCCCCAGTTTTGTTGCCTGTAAAATGAGCATAGTAATCCTACCACCTATGCTCCAGGGTGTCACTGCAGACTAAATAGGTCACTGAAGAAAGCTCACTGTGAGTGTCACTCTCAAGATGACACACAGGCTCAGAGAGAGCCCAAGAAGTCACTCCCTCTGGGGAACAATGGCTTCTCCAACGTGTTCTGGAAGCCTTTATGCTCTGCCTAGACCCGAAGAGAATGTCTCTCTCCTCACCGAGGCTTACTGGGGATACTTTGTCTTCTGAGAGAGGCTCGAAGCACAGCCTTCTTCTCCTGGGTGTTTTTGGGGGAGGAGCTGAGCCCACAGAGAGTCCCATCACCTTGGTGTCTGCAGCTGGACACTGCTTTACCACACACACACACACCCCACCTCTTCTGCTCACTTTAAATGTGTCATCCTAAGGTCACCACAACTACAGCAACCCCCAGGCAGGTCACATAGCCACAGGCGGCTCACTGATGCCATTGGCTTGGGCTGAGGGATCGATAACGTTTTGATCAAACTAGTAATGCCACAAGGGGGACAGGTAATGAGGAGAGACAGAGGGCAGGACTCTGAGGCAGCTTCTCCTAACAGGGCCTCCGTGTTCACATGCTGCCCCATCCTACCTTTCCCCATCTTTATCTTCTGGAAAAAAAGGGGGGGCTGAATCAAGTCACATACAAGGTGCCTCCCACAACCACAGAAAATAAAGAAGAGTCTGCATATGGATAGACAGGATGATGTCCCCTTACACAGACAGACGGTCTCAGCTACAGTTAGCCCAACCAGGAAAACATGCCATGGGACGCATGTGTGCTGCTAAGCCCTCTCACCAGCACCTTTTACTTTTTATCAGGTCTGTCACTGGGTCATCTCTGTGGGAACAGAGATTAGGGAATGTATGAACAAATGCTCTCCAGCCACCTCAGGGCACGCCCTCCCCCAGACTCCTCCCCTTCTGAAGTCTGAGCCAGGGGAGGCCACCCACTCCCCTCCCTCTCCCATCTGAGCCCACCTTATCCCCCACCCCCTTACCCCTACACCTCCACAGATGACAGCACACCAGTTCCACCCCCCTGACAAATGACCATCAGCAAGACCCACTTCCTGTCACACATCTAAAAAGGAAGCGGGAAGCCCTGAGCTCACAAACTTATCGGAGAGAAGACCACACACACGTGAGTGAGACTGCCTGAGGGGCGCTGTTCCCTAACCTCACCAGGAAGGGGAACTCAGCTGGCTTTTCTCCCTTCTGCACAGCTTCAGAGTGAGTGACAGGCTGAAATTCAACAGATGATCCTGGAGGCCTCCAGCAGACCAGATACAGGAAGCCTGCTGACTTCCCCAGTCTCCTAACAGAAGCCACAGGGGCTTGGCAACTGCTCGTGGCTCAGAAAGCTGAGACCTGTGGCCTGATGTGAGGGGACAGCCATCTGTGACGAAGTCCTGAGAGAGCCCCATGCTTCCTCCAGAATTTGTGAACCCAGATCCCACAGGTGTGCTGGGATTACAGGTGTGCAACGCCACCCTCCGTTTATGCAGTGGCTGAGGATGGGGCCCAGGGCTTCATGCCTGCGAGGCGAGCCATCTACCAAAGACATCACAAGGAACCACATCCCCAGTCACATAGCTCCCTATTTAAAATCTGCTCCCCATGCTAAAAACACGGGGTGTCCCATATTTCATTTCCCAGTAAGTATACTCTATTCAATAAAGTTTTAAATACTAATCCACCTAGTGTCTTTTGAAGAAAATGAACAGACTACAGCCTCTGAAAACTCACATTACAAAGTCACAGGCCCAAAGAGGGACATGAACCGTGGGTGCAGAGGGATAGTCTTCCTCTGGGCTTGACATCCAGCCCACTCTCCTTCTGGAACTTTCCATGGCTCAACCTTGGATGAATAGTGCAAAGCCCCACTGAGAGCTGGAGTGCAGCCCTCTGCGATCCAGGAAGAGCAGCAGGATCCCTCCACTCAGGCCCGGGCATCCTTTGTCTCTCTCTTGATCTCCTGAGCCCAGATCTTCACATGGCTTCCCAGCCACAAGCCTCAGTCAACTGTCCTCAGTGGTGGCATGGTCCTCTGGCCAGAGCCAGTCAGACGCCTCGGGGGAGGTAGGTTTGGGCTCCAGTGGGCTACAAGAGGGTCAGAGCCAGGCCAGGAGGTGATGTGAAGAGAGAGAAGAGACAGGAGGCACGGTCACTGGCTGTCTCTGTGAGAGGGAAGTCAGGCTGAGCTGCCCAGGATGTGTGGATGACAAGCAAGGCGCTGAAGCAACTAGAGCTCTGTCCTTAAACACCAAGGACCTTGAATAAGGTTTGAGACCTCACCTTAATAAAGATGGGACAGGGTCCCATGTGTGGCAAATGCTTCCGAGCTGCTCACCATCGCACGATTCTGGCTGCTGGGTTCCTGTCATACTCAGAACCCAGAACTGTGCCTGGTCCACAGCAGGTACTCAATAACTATGCATCAAAGGACCAGTGAATGAAAACGGCTCAGGCGCCAAAATGCACAGAGCCCTCTGAAGGAGTCTCCCAGGCCCTTCCTCCCCTCAGCTCTTACTCCACACGGACAATGAGAGCCTGAGTGTCCTGTGTCCTCTTCCTGGTCTATGCCCCTGACCCTAGCCCCCCACACCATGGCCTGGGCCCCGCCTGCCCCGGCCCTTCACATTCTAGTTACACCAGCCTCTTTCTGTTCATCTCAAGTGCTCTGCCTCCTGGGCTCCTGGGCACAAGCTGAGCCCTGCCTCACCCAGGGTCCTGTGTCTTCAGTCCCAGCTCCTTCCTGAGAGACTTTCATTAGCCTCTGCCCCATCCGAATTCATTCCTCTGTTTTACATGCCTGAAGCTCCGGGAACAAAAACAAACAAACAAACAAACAAACAAACAAAAAAGAGTGGGGATAGCTCAATCTGTAAGGCATCAGACTTTCAGTCTGAAGGTTTAAGGTTCGAGTCTTCACTCTTCCACTACCCTCCAGGCCCACCCCTGCCCCACCCCCACCTCACAAAAGAGCCACAACTCTTCTCATATTCAAAGCCAAGTCCCGCAGATGGCACAGATGTAGGAAAGCATCACAAATGAATCCAGTGCTGGGTGGACTATGCAAGGCCATTCATGGGCCTTGGCTACTCTTTGGGCATCAGGCATTCAATACCTACAAGCTGTCTCTTATGGTCCCTTTCTCCTCATCTGCCTTTAGGGAGCTCCTCCGTCAGGACCCATCTCCCAGCAACCTGCAGGCCAGGGTCCCCTCCTCAAACAACGAAGCCTTGTCAATAATAACAGACTTTTTTTCCCCCAGAAAGTAGTCTTGAGGTGTGTTAAAATGGCTGGTAACCAAGTAGCCCTCCTGTCACAGAGACTCCAAATAAGACACAAAGGTCACAAGGCCAATGACTGTGGGAGATGACAGCACATTACTGACTGTGGTCCTGAGGGCACGGAGGCCTACAAGGCCCACAAGGTATCCCCTGGAGGCCTGGGAGTGGAGCTCAAACAGCATGGAGCCTCCCTGAGCCAACAGCCTCCCTGGCTGCTACCGCTGAAATCCAAGGAAGTCAAGTCAGGGAAGAGGCGGCCAGGGGCTGTGTGAGCTCAGAGGACATGGGGACAGCAGGGGACTTAAGAGGCTGCAAATAAAGTGAGAGTGGCACTTTCCAGCTCAGCAGAGTGAAGCTGACCTACCAATGGCCAGAGGTCAGGCCTTGGGGTCAAGCCATGGTCAGTATCTCCCTAGCCACTTAGGGTCCAAAGCCAGTGCTTACCTAGATCCACCAGGAACAGACCTGCCCAGGGTGCATTGCCCGTAGTGAGAAGCAACCGAGGCTTCCCACAGATGCCTCTTGACCAACCAGTTGTACAATCAGGGGACACATGCTCAAGGTGGCCAGCCAGTACTTGGGCTGACTGACCACTGTTAGAGGAAGACAGCAAAATCTAGCCTACGCTCCCTGTATGTCAACTCCAATGTCAGGGCAACAGTCACAGCCACAAGACACATAGGAAAGGGGGAGGTGAGGCTCAAGGTCTATGAACAGAAGAAACTGGTTCTAGGACGGCCAGGTCAGAGAGCAGCCCGTGCCTCCCCTCCCCCTTGACATGTACTAATTGTACAGAACAACAGGTTTCAAAATGGCTTTGTCACACCTGTGTAGCACGTGCTTTGATCGCAGTCAAGAGTCCTAACAAGAGGCACACGCCCAGTACACTTAGGGAGAATTTTAGGGTTTAGGGGTTTATATTCCTGCTTTGAAATTTCTATGGGTTTTCTTTCTTTTTCTTTTTTTCCTCTTCCCCTCCCCCCCCCCCCATATAGCCTTGGCTGGCCTGGAACTCACAATCCCCCTCTAGGATGCTTATGAACACAATGACCAGGTCCCTACGACATAATAGTTCCACCGTAAGATAGATACAAATAAACAGTAACTTAAATGTTTAGGAGAGTCTGGCTAATCGAGCTGTGTTGGGTTCACACAGCAGAACCTAAATATCTGTCAATACTTCCTAGTTAACCAGATCATACAAATTGAAGAATGTTTCAATTCAATTATTTTAGAAGTGGTGGGGGGGGTGGACAAATCACACCTCTTACTTAATTGTACAAATCTCAGGTTTACTCTCAAGCCCCAGCCATAAAGGATGTCAATTAGAAAAAGCAAGCAGAAATGCTCACAGTTCTAACAGCTCTGCCAAATTCTAGCGATCTTTCCATCATAAAGAAAAAGTAGCACTTGGGGAGGCAGAGGCAGGTGGATCTCTGTGAGTTTGAGGCCAGCCTGATTAAAAAAAAAAAAAGAAGAAAGAAAAAGAAATAAAAGCAGGACCATCTTCCACATGAACATCGTGTTTCTCCACCCTGCCCTGGAGACTTCCCCAGTCAGCTCTCAACACACAGCGTCTCAGCCTTCTCTTGCCTCCAAGGAGTAAGAAGCTGAGATGTCTGCCATCTCACAAGGGGCGGCAATGTGGAGTGAATCTCCTGCTGCCGAGGGCAGGACACAGAAGTAAGAGAACGTGAGTCCATACCTGCACCACAGGGTGGCCTCCCGTTGGGGCTTTGACAGCACCCCGGCTGCCCTCGGTCTCATAGTGGGCCCGGTGGTGCGGCTTGGGCTGGACCTCGATCCGCAGCTCATAGGAACCTGACTGATTAGAGAGCGGCCACTCTAGCGGAGGGAGGGATGCAGTCACGGGAATGCTGTGGGAAGAAAAGTCCTGGTCATGAGGATGCAAAACCAAACCGGCCTGTCTGTACACTAAATGTAAACGGCCCCCTTTCTGGAAACTTTTGCCCAGAGGTAGAAGAGTGAAATGCTGAGTGTTGAGGGGCCATCGATCGCTCAGAAGTGATAGTGAGAGCTCTTCACAAGGCAGAGCTCCTCCCTTTACTTTCCTCCTCATCCCGGTGAAGCCAGTGTAGCTGGGAGGATGAAACTCATTCCATCATGTGCTGGTTCCTGTATGTCTCCACGCCTGTAATGGTTTCTCCTCTAGGAACTGTGAAGAACCCAACCTTGACCTCTCAAAACGCCCCTCTGCCTGAACGCTTCCTTTTCCAGAGGGCAAAGGTGAGTGCAGGACACTTCAGAGGAAGCTGGGAGTATGTCACTACCTCACCGTGGACTTAAATCCTTCACCTCTTTTAGGCACAGTCTCCCACAGTCGTACGGCAGAGACCAGGTGATACCTGAGTCTCTATATCCGATCATCTCGATGAGCAGTGCCTTTGGGAGTGAGCTCAGGTCCACTCATGATCACTAACTGAGTGGAGGGTTCTAGAAGCACAGAGAGGAATCTAGCTTGGGATGGAGGAGCCAGAGCACATGAAGCCACATGAAGTGCAAAGGGACAATCAATATCATGACTAGAGCTTCATAATCAAGTGCAGGTCCCTGCCCTAACACCGCTCCCCTGTGACTCTGAACAGATGCCTGCAACTCTCTAGGTCCCAGTTTCCTCAGTTGTGAAGTGGGCATACTGGAGGCCTATGAGGAGCTTAGCATCGAGGTAACCGACAACTATTAGCACTAATAGCTTTCCTTGGAAAATGCACATGCATGGATATAGGCACACACATCCATACATACACCACACACATCCATATACACACATACACACACACTCATGTGCACACATGTACACGCACACACCACACACATGTATATTCACACCACACACATGTACATGCACACACACACACCCCACTCATATATAGGGACACACATATACACACACCACACACATTTTTATAAATACAGCTGCAGGCTCACATACAGATGCACATACACAGACACCCACACCAGACACATGTACAAGGACATATACATACACATATAACACAGAGACATACCACAAACGCATGTACATGGGCACATACATACATGTCATATGTACAGAAGCACACATACAACATGTGTACATACACACCACGTGTACACATTCATACTAGATGGTTGGATGGGTGGATGGGTGGGTGGCTAGCTAGATGGATTGATGAATGGGTGAGATGGGTCGGTAAATGGATGGATGAATAGGTGGATGAGTGGGCAGATAAGCAGTGTCGTCTCAAAGATGTACACAGTACAAGGTTCTCTGAGGCAGTACATCCTGTGGCACATCCTGGTTTTCGCATACGGCCGAGACCAACCATCCACCAAGCGTATCCTTTCCCACTCAGAGTAGCCTGTGAGGTGCTGACAGGCTCAGCCAGGCTTCACCCACTCAATTCAACGCAGTGCTTAATCAGGTGAGAGTTTCCGTGTGTGGGTAGCACAGGGGGGGATGGTGACAGCGTGTGACAGTGACCTCCTGTGCTTCTTCTGCCAGACAGGGCAGAGAGGAGAGGCCAGCACATGAACCCCTCACTCACCTTTCCCCTCAGCATCCAAATGAGATTTCTTTTTTATATAATGCCAAATAATCATAAGCCAGGTTGACATGAGGACAGAGCAGGATGCTACACAGTACTGCAGGCACACAGCCTGGACAATGGTGGTTACCAATGTCACTCTTGTCATTCTACCGTGAGTTCAATCTCCTGGCACAAGGCCTGTGAGGAAAGAGGTCCTTCCTAGAGGTCTCCCAGGGGAGCTCCAGAGTGCTGGTTCATCATAACCATCAACTTAATCTCTGCATTCACCTGGGAGATGTGCCACTCGTGGGGGGAGTCACCCACAGTGAGAGGCACCATTCCCTAGGCTGGGGTCCCATGATGGGCTGTGCCCTGGATCCGTGGGCCAGAACAGACAGACCCTTTCTTCCTTAAGTTGCATCTGCTGGGATTTTAGCACAGCAATGGGGACAGAGACTAAGAGGCCCTGTAAGAACAGGGTAACAGAGTTGTTCCTCTCCTGTGCTCTTACTTTGCACAGGCTCTAAGCCAGGACTCTGACACGTGTCATTTTACCTAGTTCTTAAAGAAGAAAAGACACTATGAAACAATTACTGTTATTATCCTCATCTCACAGGAAATGAACAAAGGCCCAAAAAATGTGCTCTGTACTAGTGCAGGGGTTGGGGTAGGGGAAGAGGTCTTATTGATTAGTGATGTCTGCTCTGGGAAGTCTCGTAAGTGTGCTCAGTGAAAGAATCATACTTGTTTACTAATGTCTGCCGCAGGCACAACAGCAGGAGGGCAGCACAATGCCAGTGTGCACGCAGGCAGTGAATGACAGAGCCAGGACACACACTCAGGCCTCACACATCCCAAAGCCTCTACCCTGTGAGCCGCACTCATTGATTCCGCCTGCCTGGTTCTTAAGTTAGTTGAGGATTGAGCAGGGTAATTTATTGTTCTTTGAGCCTCCTGATCACCGAGCTCAGTGCACAGACAGGCAACAGATGCCCTCACACACAGGTCCTCTTAAAACAAGGAAGCAGGCATTGAATACTGCCCCACAGAGGCAGGCTTACTGGCCCGTTTGGCCAGCTCACAGCTACCTGCTCCTGTAAAGAAATCCAGCCCATAGTAGGGACTTTATAAGTACTTGCTGAGTGAAGGAGTAAATGATGTCCCCTCGGGGACAGCCATTATGCATACTGTGCAATAACACCGTCACAACCACCTGCTGTATCAGAGACACCCACAGTACCTATTCTACAGATGAGGAAAGTGAACATCCTTGGGGAAGGGAACATCCTTTCCAGGTACTCACAGCTAGTAAGTGTCATCTGTGTGACTAAATTCCATGTAAACGACAAGAAAACCACCTGTTAGAGTCCACTTGAGAACTGCTCTCAAAACCCTACTCACCTGCAGATGGGGATGGCCGGCACCAGCTGCTTGGGCCAGGTGGGTGGTACCAGTAGGATGGACTCGGGAGCTGAATTCCTTCTCTCCTCCTGCTCACACGGCCCCAGGAACTCCACGGCAGGGTAGATGTGGCGGGCCAAGCCCGCCTTGGACGGAGCGGTGGACACAGGAGTCGGGTCAGGACTGGTCTTCCATATCTTGGAGGGGATCCCGCAGGGCGAGTCGGCGGCCAGGCTGTTGAGGGCATCCATGAGAACAGTAGAGCCGGCCGTGGGGGGGTACCCAGCGGGGATGCCGTCGTCCTGGGGTGCCACGTGAGGTGAGGGCTGTGGCGAGGGGCTCCTGGAGCGCTGGGGTGAGGCTGTGGGCAGAGGGGCAACCAACGCCTCTGCGCACGAATGCCTCCGCTTGGCACCGGGTGAGGAAGAGCGGGATGACGGACGGGGCACGGGCGAGTGTCGGCCCAGGCAGCTGTCCTCGGCGAGGCTGGTTCGAGGTGACATTATTGGAGAGGTTCTGGGGGAATAATGAGCAGGGATGTTTTGAAACTGGGGACACAGGTCGTCGGGCCCGGCGTTATTGGGTGAGACGCAGGGCGAGGTGTAGGGGGAGAAGGTGTCAGAAATGAAGCTGGCAGAGGAGCCGCTGCTAGCGGGGCTCAAGCAAAGCGGCTCGCGGTAGCCCTCGAAGCCAGGCACGGGCAGCGTGAACCTCGGGCTGACGCCGGCCAGGACCAGGGCCGGCTGCTCGGGGGACAGGCCGGTGTCTCTCCCTCGGAGGGCCCCCCCTGCCTGCATCAGTTCGTGGGATGGAGTGATCTCGATCCGAGGGCTTGGGCCCGAAGCCCCTGCTGGCTTGGCCGGGCTCAGAAAGTTCTGGAACCCTATCCTATCCGGCTCTCCAAACCGGCCATGGGGCTCGCCAGAGAGACTGGCGAGGGGGTTGCATGGCTTGAGGCCATAGTCCAGGACATCATCCGGGTATGCGAGTCCCGAGGGTGAGCTGATGGCCTTATGTGCGCTCGTTTCTTCTGGAAAGAGAAGGGGGAGGGGGTCTTTAAGCCTCTAAAACAGAACTGGGGTGCAGAGTCACAGTCATGGCTGGGCGTGGCCTCCTGTCACTGGTTGGTTTTAATACTCCACCATACCAAACTCTGAGCTTGCCACAAGTAAAGTGAAGCCTCTTTGTCCCAAATTCCCTCAATAAAGTCCAGAACGGCAGGTGTTGGCCACCATCTATGGAAGACAAACTGGCCTCGGAACCTCCAAGCTGAGGCCTAAAACCACCCCTCAGAAATGAATTTTAGGGACTGGACAGATGCTTTGTCCTGCCATGTGATTATGAGGCCCCTGAGTTTGATCCCCAGGGCCTGCACAAAAGCCAGGCATGATAGAGCACTTCTGTTAACACCAGCAATGGGGAGGCAGAGACAGGGACCCCCCAGAGCTCATTGGCCAGTTGGTGTAGCCAAATCAGCTAACTACGGATTCAGGGAGAGACCCTGTCATAAAAATAAGGTGGAGGGAATTTGAGGAAGATACCCAACTTCAACGTCTGATCTCCATATGCATGTATACATATGTGTGTGCACACCCATATACACGGTGCACACCTGTGTCAACATGTCTACATACATAGACACAGCGAAAGGATGTTAAAGTAGATTTGATATCGCCCTTAGCTCACAGCGCCACAGACCCACAGCTGAAGTTTACTACCCCGGCTTACTAGCTTATACTCTGAGCCTCTCTCCCGACTGAGGTTATTTCATGTCAGTGTGGGCCACAACCCCGTTACTAGAATTTGCTACGTCTCTGGGGCTGCAGTTGGCCTCATTGTTTCACATGTATGATGTGGCCACAGGACACAGAGGCGCCACATGGACTCTGGGATCCATGGAGTCTGGGATCCATGGAGTCTGTGATATGTTCACACCCATACATGGCAGGCTTTCTAGAACCAGGATTCCCTGCTCCTTCATGTCCCTTTATAGATGTGGCCCAGGAGGGGAGAAGTCCTCAAAGAAACAGAAGTAGCCAACGCAGAAACTCCTTCAAAGCAGCCCCTTGGTCCCCAAAAGTCAAGATCATGGCTATAGAGCCCTCAAACCACTAACAGGAGGGGATATAAGGTGACCTAAATACCTCTGT
The DNA here is from genome assembly GCF_964271855.1 of Acomys minous. NCBI lineage: Eukaryota > Metazoa > Chordata > Mammalia > Rodentia > Muridae > Acomys > Acomys minous. The sequence continues at coordinate 66,438,180 of NC_140485.1, read as the reverse complement.
AACAGCAGCAGCCATGTGGGCTTGCTCCCGTCTCATCACAAGGGCCCACCACTGACAAGAGTGTCAGCACAGTAGATTATGTTGCTCTTTCACCTCATTCTGTCACTTGGTCCCCAAGCTTGACCCCTCACATTCCTCACTAGGGAATCTCCTCAGAGCCACCAAGGAACGCTGGTCCTCACTAACCGACACCGACGCCGAGCCACTACTACTTCTCCATCTGTGGCGGGGTCGGCCTCACGTCCTCAGCTCCAGAGTCCGTGTTCCCTACACAGCATGTCAATCCTGAGCCACCCGTCCCCAGTCTCCCTAGGTCTCCTCTGACCAAAGCCCATCATGGAAACTTCCCTTCAGTGTTTCCTTTGACCCTTTAGATACTAGTCATCGTGGGGCCTGTCTGTCCCTCTCGCCAGCCTGTCTCACCACTCCATCTGTGCCCAGTACCCAGCCCCACCCCCGCCCCCGAACAGCTCAGAGAAAGACCTACTTTTCAACCTGTCCCCACTCAAGAGCCCCTGAGCAAACTCTCTCCTCTTCCTTCAGAATCTTCCTAGGAATGCTGCCCTTACTCCATGTGTCTGTTTCACCTCCATAGAGAGCCTCCAAAAGATCATCTCCAGCCCCGTCTCCTGCCACCTCTCCACTGCACCCACCACCCAGATCGCACCACATCTGATACATATGTGCTTAGTGAACTAGTCCTGCTAAGCCAGGGCCAGGCAAACCACACCCCAAGGGCCCACATTTTGTCTGCTGAGATAAGGTTTTATTGGTACGCGGCCATGTCTGTTATTTGCGTAGGGCCTAGGGCTCGCCTCTTCATTGGGAACAGAAGAGCTTAAGAGTTTTTGGCAGGGTCTGTGTAAGCCACAAATGTTAAAATATCTACTCCCTGGCTCTTTGTGGAAGTTAATGGTTCTAGACCTAAGCTCCACGGAGGTTTGTTTCCCCATCCACGATGGGTCAGCCTCATTTGCCTGGCACCCACCACAGCAAGTACCTGCCACTTACAGGCCTCCACAAACATCTGTGAAGTGACCAAGAGAACAAATAAAAGAATCAGGCCCAGGGTCCTGCAAAGCCACAAAGAGTGGGGTCTTCTGCTCTGGGGAGCTGAGGTGGACAGTCTGGTGACCCTTGGCCTCTGTGTACCTCTTCCAGGCCACCATAGAGGAAGTGTACTCCATCATAGCTGAACTGACATCAGAATGCCCAGATGGTGTGCCCGTTGCAGATGCGATCTCCCGAAGGGCTGCCCATCACGGTCTCTATGAGACAAATTACCTTACTTTAGCCAACATGGCTGGGGTCTGTCTGGCCACCTTCCTTCAGCCTCTCCTCTCCCTAGGTTCCTAGCAAAGTGGGGTTTGGGGGGAAAGCACCCACTTCCTTCTGGCCTTGGGACTTTGCAGTTGCTGTTCCCTCAGCCCCAGCAGCTCTATTCGCCCACACCCACAAGTTACGTCACTGTCCCTGGGCTTGCATAGAGCTTGAACACCTAACTCACTCCTCCCAGGGGTGCCTGCTCTCTGCACCCTGTTTGTCTCCCAATTCTAGTGAAGTAATTGTGGCATGAGCTACTGATTAGCAAGTCTGTCTCTCCCCTGACAGAGATGCCATGACGACTCTCCTGAGAAGCACGGAGCCGCTGCCACCTGAATGGGAGCTGGCACAAGGCGGGGCCCTTCGACAGAGAGGGCCGCCAGCATTCCTCAGTAAAAGAATGCATTCCCATTAAAGTCGAGTGGCACACCGACAGCGGTGCACACCGACAGCACTCCTCCAAATGTCACTGCCTGACCCACGAGGCAGAGGGCACCATCTGTAGAAATGGTGGCTGGGTGAGTGACATCCATCAAAATTCCCAAATGTGCACCCACAGCCCTTAAGAGCACGTCAGAGGTCCATCCTATGTGGACAATCACAGCTGTGGGACAGGAGGGAGCCACAGGTTAGTGTCTACAGCCCTGGGGCTGGGGGAGGAGGCTATGGCCCATTCTAACAGTGGCCTGCACAAGTCCTTCTGCACCAGGCAGCAATGACTACTAAGATTCAGTACAGAAGAAAGGACAAGGCGTCTAAAAGGGGAGGGGGCACATCTGGGGGGGGGGAGTGCGTGTGCGTGCATGTGTGCCTGAGCGCACGTGCACACACGTATCTAGGCACACACAAGACCAGAGGAGGATGTCAGGTACCTTGCTCCCTCGCTCTCAAGCTTATTCCCTTCGAGGCAGGGTTTCTCACTGAACTTTTTGAACTAAGCTGGTGGCCAGCAAGCCCCAAGGAGCTTCCTGTCTCTGCCTGACAGCACGGGGATTACAGGAGTGTGTAGCCATGCCCAGCTCTTTTACATGGGCACTGGGATCCGAACTCAGGCCCTTATGCTTGTTCACTGAGCTATCTCCCCAGCCCAGCTAAAAGGAGACTTTAAAAAAAATTTTTTTTCTGTATTGTGCAGAGAAAACAAACTTAATTTCCCAGACGTAATTAGCTTCTGTGGAGCAGGTGGCGGGAGGTGGGGGTGACATGGAGCATAACATGTGACAGTGAAACTCTGCTGACAGGGCGGGAAACCGAAGCCAGCCTTGCTCTGCTGCTAACTGGCTAGTGGCAGAAGAAAAGTCCCCACCCACTCCAGGCCCCACAGTCTCACTTAGAACAGAGGAAAAGCAGGTCTGAGTCCTTCGGGGCTTTGATTTTTCTAGCTTGGGTCTGCAGGGCTCGAGTTCATACGATGCACAGGCAGCGTGAAGGTGCATCTGAACTTCGAGCAGGCGCTGCATACACACACACACACACACACACACACACACACACACACCACACACTTTCCATCAGATAGCACAACACAGAGCCAATCAGCACCAAATCTATGTTCAATGATGTTCTAAGAACCCAGTTTCTATAGACCAGCCAAACCAGACACCAGCCCTGTTTGGAGATTCTAGTCACTTTACAACTCTCCGCCTCAAGGACATGACTTGGGACGTTCTAAACAATCCAGTACTGCAGCCAGAGTGGACACACATCATGAGTGTGGTAGTGCCCATAATGCCAGCTTTGGGAGGCTGAGGTAGGAGAAATGCTGTGACTTCAGATTCAGCCTGGACTACAGAGTAGAACCCTGTCTCAAGAAAGCAAGCCAAACACACACATGCACGCACGCATACACACACACACACACACACACACACACACACACACACACGCACGCACGCACGCATGCACGCACACAGGCATGTACAGGTGTATGCACACACTGCCTTAGAGTCCCAAGGAGCAGCCAGACCCACTGAGCCTAATATTGCACTGTTTACGCTGTATTAATCTATCCTGGTGGCAGGGTTTGTTTGTTTGTTTGTTTGTTTTTTCTTTTCCTTTTTCTTCCTCTTTTCTTTCCCCAAGTCTATAAATGTTTAACAGCAATCAGGGGAATGAAGGTAACAAATAGCCTTTGCCTTCCCTAGGATTTGACAGCAAAACTCACAAATGATGAGCCTTTAACATCTCCCTGTAAATGGCTGGAATCCTCGCTCTTGGGCTCTTTGGAAACAGCCTGTGTGTATACTGGGCCTCCCTGTCCTCACCTGCCCACAGCCCAGATGGAAGCAAGCGCACCCCCAACCCACAACTCACCTGCCCATAGCCCAGATGGAAGCTGACGCATCCCCGACCCACAACTCACCTCCTATAGCCCAGATGGAAGCTGACGCATCCCCGACCCACAACTCACTGCCAGTTTTCTCAGGAGGGTTTCCATAAACCTCTTTGCAAGATCTTGGCTATAGCATAGCGGCATTGCCAGTAAACTGTGTTTTATTTGTGTGTGTGCATGTGCGTGTCTGTGCAGGTGCTCACAGAGGCCAGAGGAGAGCATCAAAGCTCCCTGAAGCTACAGTTGCAAATGACTTCTCTGGAAGAGCAGCAAGTGCTCTTAGCCACTAAGCCATCTGTCCAGCCCCACATCTTAACTTTTATTTTGAAAGGAATAGTTCACACCATTCCGGAAGGCTGAGGCAGGAGCATCGCCTAGTGAGGGCCTGCTTGAATGACAGAGTGAGTTCAAGGCCAGCATGAACAATTTAGTAAGACCCTATGTAAAATTAAACCACGAAAATGGCAGGGGTGTACCTCAGTAGTGGGACACTCGGCCGCTTAATCTGTAGTACTAGCAAGGTGGGGGCAGTGCGTCATCTAGGCAAAGGCTCTAAGCCTGCATTTCACCCCCACCCTGCCCTCCCACTGCTTTTCTCTGAGGTATAATTTGTGAGGCAGGCAGAGGTGAATGGGGTTTGTCAAGTACTAACTATCTTGTTTTGCCAGCACCATCAAGATGGCACAGGTTTCGGTGACCCTGCACACAGGCAGCTGAGGGGAACCCAGGGGTTAGAGAGGCCCTCAAGACTTAGCAACTCCTAACCATCTGTACACCAGGCCCACACGAGGTGTACAGCATGCATGCAGGCAAAACACGCATACACATCAAGTAAATGAATAATTTTTTTTAAAAAAAGAGACAGCTCTCCCTATGGGCCCACTATGGGGCACTCCATGCCTCCTGCCATGCATGAGAAATGCTTGGCCTACCCTCGAGATGGCAGGCAGGCAGGAACTGTGGCTGCTCTGGGTTCTCTATCTTGTCCTGTTTCCCAACACACACACACACACACACACACACACACACACACACACACACACACTTTGCACTCGTTGTTCCCCTTGCCCAGACTTCCCTGCCATGGCTCCAGCTTCCTTTTCCTGAGCCACTGTCTTCCTGAATAGCTAGACCAGACTACAGTAGCCAGCCCTATGATGAGGTCCACTGACAGTCACTTATTTGCCCCTCCACCCCAAGAAGGGGAACTTTGTGAAGAAGAAGAAGAAGAAGAAGAAGAAGAAGAAGAAGAAGAAGAAGAAGAAGAAGAAGAAGAAGAAGAAGAAGAAGAATATTATTATTATTATTATTATTATTATTATTATTATTATTATTATTATTATTACTACTACTATACTAATTACAAAAGTGCAGGTGTCGGGTAGATAAAATACTGGGCATGGACCTAGCAGACACTGGCTTTTAACGCTGACTCACTTCTACACGAGCGAGCAGTATGGACTGTCTGCTCGCCTTCCACAGACAAGGAAGTGGAGGCACAACAAACTAGTGTTACCTACCCAGAGTCCTTAGGAACTGATGGGCCATGCCCACCCTGGGCTTGGGGAATCTGGCCCCACTCCAGCCTAAGGATACTCCCTAGCAGGGGCTGGTGTGGAGCTGAGCTATTTGCCTACCCACTCCAACAGCTGGCCACCCAACTGTCCCTAGCCTAGCAAGACCAACTGAAGCCGAGGTTCTGTGGCTCTGAGCTTCAAAGCGCCAACCTATATACTTCCTGCGCTCGGCAGAGGCTCAGTCTGCCTAAAGCGTTGCCTGTGCGCCACACCCTGGAACCTAAGGAAGCATCCTTGGTTGGCTTGCCACCTCCAGGAGCTGCACTGTAACCCCTTTGTTCATCCCTACTCCCTCTGGCTCCTCACAGCTTCAACTGGCCATTTGCTTCTACAGCTGCTCCCTGAAGCTGTCGCTCACTGATACCACGCTCTTGCCATTGGGCCCCGGGGCTCACTCAATGTCAGGCAGGGCCTTGAGAATACATGGGGTGTCCTCTGCCAATTTCTCTGGAACTAAAGATCAAGACTGCCTGCCTACCTACAAGGAAATGGTGGCACAATGATCTGGCTTCACCTACTCGGTCCTACCAGCAGCCAGGCCTTGCTCATCACGTCAAAAGAGCCCAAGACCCCCTCCCCCATGGGAGACCTGAGTACACTCCAAGTCCTCATGGGTAACACACAGGTTTGCCACAGGGCAATTCGGCTCTACACAAAGCCCCAAACACATTTAACAGACACTGGGTGAATCTTTTAAACAACAATTCTGACGTGCCATGCTATGGTTTCTCTGTTTGGTTTGACAGTGTGGCACACGCTAGCCCCAACCTCTTCAAAGGCGGTTTGTAAAAAGAGGAAGGAATTTTATAAAAATAAAATGGACTGGTCAGCACTTCAAGAATTCTCTTGGCATCCCCGACTGTGCTGGCTTCTGGACATGCGTGAAGTAGCTAGAGAAAGCTCCAGAACACTCTTCCTCTAGTGATTTGTGCCCCTCCCTCCCCCCAGCTGCCTCAGAGTAAAGCTGCTAACTCTCCTAACTCTCGCTGAAGTGTTAGTGACTCAATGAGTCGCCTGTCATAACAGAAGTGTTAAGAGTCAACACACCTGTGCCATTTGCTTTTTTTTTTTAATTTTTTATTAATTTATTCTTGTTACATCTCAATGGTTATCCCATCCCTTGTATCCTCCCATTCTTCCCTCCCTCCCATTTTCCCCTTATTCCCCTCCCCTATGACTGTTCCTGAGGTGGATTTCCTCCCCCTGTATATGCTCATAGGGTATCAAGTCTCTTCTTGGTAACCTGCTATCCTTCCTCTGAGTGTCACCCGGTCTCCCCCTCCAGGGGACATGGTCAAATATGAGGCACCAGAGTTCGTGTGAAAGTCATATCCCACTCTCCACTCAACTGTGGAGAATGTTCTGCCCGTTAGCTAGATCTGGGTAGGGGTTTAAAGTTTACCGCCTATATTGTCCTTGGCTGGTGCCTTAGTTTGAGTGGGACCCCGGGGCCCTGGGAATGCAAACTAGTACAGCCACTTTGGAAATCTATCTGGTGCTATCTCAGAAAACTGGGAATAGGGCTTCCTCAAGACCCAGGTATTCCACTCCTTGGAATATACCCAGAAGATGCTCCGGCACACAACAAGAACATTTGCTCAACCATGTTCATAGCGGCCTTATTCATAATAGCCAGAACCTGGAAACAGCCATTTGCTTTATACCACAGAGCATCACACAACAACCAACAGGCATCCGCTGGGTTTTCTCACAAGAAGACTGTGAAACAGAGAATGTAGTTTTCCCAGTTTTACAGATGGGGAAAATGAGGGTCAAAGAAGGTGAGTTATCAGTCTGAAGTTACACAGTTTTTACGCTGCAGAGCCAAGACAGTCTGAGGCAACCTGGCCTCTTCACCCACCCCCACAACTTCTCGTGAAAGAGGCTATTTCTAGAATCGTGACACCTTAACTATGCCACAGAGAAGTGACAACCCGCCCCCCCACACACACCCCCAGGACAGAACCTGATGTGGGGCCATCACTGGCCCAACAACCTAAGATCTCAACTCTTTTCTTCTAGAATGTTCTCATTCCTTCTGTTTGGCTCAGAGAAGGTTAAAAAAAAAATCACACCCCAGCCACTGAGTGGTCTCCACCAGCCTCTCCTCTTTTGGCTTCTACCAGATGGCTGTGCATGGTCAAGGCCAGGACACCTCTCACTGCCAGGTTGCTGGCCAATGGAGAGCTTTTGAAAATAAGAGGAAAAGGAGGAAGAAGGAGGAGGAAGAGCGGAGGAGGGGAGGGGGGAGAAACCATGTGCACACTGTAGTCCCAATATTTGGGAAGTTGAGGCAGGAGGGTTTCTGAGAGTTTGAGAGCAGCCTGGGTTACAAAGTTAGCTCCAGGCCAACCTGAGACTTTTGTCTCAAAAGAAAAACACACACACACACACACACACACACACACACACACACACACACACACACAGAGAGAGAGAGAGAGAGAGAGAGAGACAGACAGACAGACAGACAGACAGAAGGAGAGGGAGGGAGGGACAGCATAGAAACAATCTTTCAAGTGTCTGAAAGCACAGGCAGGCAGAAATTTTAGGAAGTGGGATAGAATGACGAAAATAGAAACCTCACTCGGGAGCCTATAGGAAGTGCTGTGGGGGAGGGGTCTCAGGCCCACAGCAGGGTGGGTTGCAGATTCTGCAGGTCCCTACCTAGGCTATTCCAAGCCCACCCACCGCTTCATGAGATCAGAGCTAAGGTCTACCTCTGAGGCTTCCCAGTCTGTCGCCATGGTAGTGCACAAAATGCCACTGCCAGGCAACACAGACTGGCAGCAAGGAGAGAGGACAGAGGCCTGTGACTCCACTAAACCCCTGCACATGTGGCTGTAGGAGCCCCACCAGCAGGGCAGGAAGGCAGCGGATTTCCCATCTGGCTGCCTTCACAGCCTACAGGGAGAAGCATTTTCAAGAGTCACTGATGGCTTCTAAGTAATGAAGGGGACTCTCAGCAAACCTCCCCCAAGCCCTCAGACCCGTGCCCCCCTCCCTCACTGCACAGAAGACAGCACAGACTGGATTCCCCGTAAATGAGTCATGTGTGTGAAGGAGAGGATCCAGGTTGTCACACCCTTTATTCAGAGGTGACACAGACACAGACGGGGCCCTGAAAGTTGAGAAATTCCACCCAGATCAGCGGGTCCAAGAACACCAGAGGAGGCGAGGGGACGTTTACCCTCCAGTCTCGCCAGCATGGAGGTGCTGGCAGAGGCCTCCTGGCACCCTCTCATCTTTGCTGACCTTGTCCCAGGGAAGACAGCTGTCTGCCTTCACCAGACAGACAGAGGCAGCTTCGGTAGTGCCTCCCGGCAGTCTGCCACCAAGCCAGGCGCCCGCGACGCTGACACAGAAGGGAGCGCACCAGAGCAAGGAGACTTGCAGAGCAGCAGCTGGCAGGATGCTTGCAAAAACATGGTGCCCTGGGCTGCATCAGAAGATGAGGGGCAAGTGCACCCTGCAAAGCCTCAAGGTCTCCTTTCAGCAGAGGACACCAAGACCTCTAGCTGTTGAGGCATTTTGGAGTCCTCCTGCCTTCCGGGATCCCAGTCGCCTTCCTGATCGCTGTCTTTCTGATAGCTGGTGTCCACTGAGCCTGCATGTGTTCCATTTCAGCAGGCTTTAACAAGCTGAGAGGCCGGTACTATCAACCTCACTGCTACGCATGAGAAAACTTGAAACTTAGGTGCAGGGAATCCCCCAAGGCCACACACACACACACACACACACACACACACACACACACACACACACACAGAGAGAGAGAGAAGCACATACGTGCGTAAACCCACCCAAGATTGTACTGTTGCCCTGGGGGCTTTCTTCCACCGTGCCCAGCCAATAACTAAACCACCTGAGCTCTCTAGCCATAGACTAGGCTTGCCTGGCCTTGAATATCACATCAACAGCTTCACACAGACAGGGATGTGCAGCTTCCTCAGCAGAAGAAGTCACCAAAAATAGACTTCAGAGAAGTCTCACACAGGAACAGGACAAAGCCCACCCACTCCGAGGCAGCCCCTTGTGAGAGGAGGCAGTTGGACAGTCATGGCTTCCCTGTAGCCTCTGCCCTCCAGGAGCTGAGACCCTTTGCTCGTCCGCACTCCATCAAAAGCCTGACCCCTGCAAGCAAAGCTTCCCCTTGGGGACCATGGGGCCAAGAAACCCTCAGCCAGGGACTCAGACCAATGACTTATTCACAGGACACATCTTATTTATACCTTCCCAACCCCCGACTATAACATGAGGACCATGTTTCCAGATATGGGTACACTTACAGTGCCCACCCCCCCCCACACACACACACACCTGGTCATTAAGACATTCCTCCCAAGCCACCCTGCAGAGGTGCCATCACCCACCCCCACCATGGATTTCAGACCTGCAGCCCACCTCCTGAGGATCAGGCAGGCAAACACCCCACTTCCCTCAGCCTTTAAGATGACTGCTGCAAACATTTAAGGCTTAAAGGCTTCCCTCACTGAGCAGCCCCCTTCTGCTGGCATGCCCCCGAAGGTCTGTTTTGATAAGGCCCTGACAAATCCCATGCATTGCAGGCCACTTTCTTGCCTTCCGAAAGCTCGCTCAGGCATAGCTCAATTAAAATTCACAGGGAAGGGCTGGCTAGGAGAAATGTACTTTATTAACTAAAACAGGCCCTTTTCCAAATCCTTAGATTAGAAGGCAGGCTGGGCCCCAGTGCCCGCTCAGGAAAAGGAACTCCCCTACTTTGCCTCCAGCTCAGCCTGCTAAAAGGCATCGAGAAAACACATTAAAGGTCCAGGGCTCTGGGTTTTGGAAGTAAATGCCAGGGGATGTGGAGACGGCTCAGTTGGTAAAGTGCTTGCAGAGCTGAGCCCAGCACCCACATAAAAAAGCCAGGCGTAGTGGCAAAGCCCAGGGGGAAGGGGAGAAGTGAAGCCAGGCAGAGCCTAAGGGGTGGCTGAGCAGCCAGCCCAGCTAAAATGGTATGTTCCAGGGCAGTGGGAGACCCTGCCTCAAACAAAACAAGTCAGAGAGACAGCTGCTGAGGAAAGGCGCCCATAGTTTATCTTTGGCTTTCACAGGCAGTCACATACTCATACGACTACACACTATGTGTGTGCATGCCCACACACACACACAAACTACATGCCAATCTATAAAGAACAGAGAGACATGCCAAAAAATAAAAAAAAATCAGAGGGTGGCACATCTAGCAATATCCAGGACACAGAGAATAGCCCTGGGATGTGATCTTATTTCTTTAACAGATAAACAGTAAGAAATTTAACTGACTGGGATTTTCAAAAGATAAAGAGAGCAATGGTTGGGCCAACCACTCACAATGCAAGGCTCTTTAGGGCTGGATGAGAAAAAAAAAATCAAAAACAAAAACAAGCAAACAAAAACAAAAAAACCAAACAAACAGTTGAGGCCTGAGTGCTACACAGTAGATGCTAACGATTTTAGGTTTAAGGATAACTCTGTCCTTTGGCTGTTTCTATTCTTGCCTTTTCCATCTGTAGCTGTGCATTTAAAATGTTGGGGGACAACATCTGGGGGTTGGGGGTGTGTTAGTCAGTTAGTACACTGGGGGTCAGTTAGTACAGTGTGGCCCTAGCAGGCAGAGGCCCCGGGGTTCTACAAGCAGCTTTTTTCATAAGCTGTGTGTGGTGGCTGCTCATAGGGAAACCTCTATGGAAAACCTGCCTCGGCCAACTTGGGCATTGTTTCGATTGCTAACTGATGTGGGAGGGCCTAGACCACTGTGGGAGCTGCCACCTCTAGGTAGCTGGGCCAGGGCTGTACAGGAAAGGTAGCTGAGCAAGCCAGAGGAGGTGAGCCTTAGTTCCCCCCACCCACACCCAGCCCCCAGCCCCCACCACCCAGCCCCCAGCCCCCACCACCCACCCACCACCCAGCCCCCAGCCCCCACCACCCAACCCCCAGCCCCCACCACCCAGCCCCCACCACCCACCCACCACCCAGCCCCCAGCCCCCCCAGCCCCCCCTTCACCCCCCCCACCCCCAGTCCCGTGTCGTCCCCCCCCCCCCCCCCCCCCCGTGGCATCTGCTGCGGCTCCTGCCTCCAGGTTCCTGCTTGAGCTCTGCCCTAATTTCCCTCAGTGAGGGACTATGCTAAGGACATGCGGGGCAAACAAAACCCTTCCTTCCCCAGGTTGGTTTTGGTCAAAGTTTCACGGCAACAAAAAGCAAACTAGAATACTGGTCCTGGAGGCAAGCTGATCAGAAGTTCAAGGTCATCCTCGACAACTCTGAGGCCAGCCTGAGCTACGGAAAGGCCCTGCTTCAAAACAAACCAACCCCAAAACTGTGCTGAACCCTGGTAAACAACATTTTACTTATTTAAAAGAATTTCCTTTAAAACAAAATTTTTACATTATTTTATGTTTGTGTATCTATGTATATGTGTGTGTGTGTGTGTACACATGTGCATGGCGCATATACACGTGTGCCAGAGCTTACATGGGGAGGTCAAAGGGCAACCTGCAGGAGTCAGTTTTTTTCTTCCGTGTGGATTCCTGGGATCAATTAAGGGGGATTCCTGGGATCCTTCTTCATAGCAAGCACCTTTATGAGCTGAGCCATGGTGCTGGTACCATTTTTAGTTTTTAAATTTCCATTTATTACTAGTGTGTGTGCTCTGATATGCACATGGTGGTCAGAGAACAACTTTTGGGGGTCATTTCTTTCCTTGTACCATGTGGGTCCTGGGGGCGGAGCTCAGGTTGCCAGCTTTGCTTAGAGTATGCCTTTCCCAGCGGTACCATCTTGATGGCTCTGAAAACTTTTTTTTTTATCGTTACTGAAGCCAGAAGGTGGGCACTATGCACTCTATCCAAGGGTTTCGATACTGGGGGACCCAGGGTCCAATGCCCTGAGGTTCTCCAAGAACAGCCATATTTGACTTTTCTCAAGTGTCCTTATTTGTTTATTCGCTTGCTTGCTTGCTTACCTACTTACTTACATTTATGGTTTTGTTTTGTTTTGTTGTTGTTGTTGTTGTTGCTTGTTTTTTGTTTTTTGTTTGTTTTTTGGTTTTTTGGGGGTTTTTTTGTTTTTGTTTTTTTGTTTTTTGTTTTTGTTTTTGTTTTTTGAGACAGGGTTTCTCTGTGTAACCTTGGCTGTCCTGGAACTCACTCTGTAAACGAGGTTGGCCTTAAACTCACAGAGATCCACCAGTCTCTGCCTTCAGAGGGCTGGGAGTAAAGGTGTGCGCCACCACCACTGCCCTGCAGGTAGGTGTCCATAGCTTTGACCCCTTCTAATCTATTAACTATAAAATACTATGAGTTATATTTAAGGTCGCTGACGGGAGATGCCATAGGGAGGGGAGACGTGGATGAGAGGGCCCATTGTACCATCACCTCTGCTTTTGCATTTGGGTGGGGGCGGGTGGTGAGGGAGTAAGTTTAGTAAGAAAAGGCCAGAGGGAAAGTCAAAGGCAGTGCCCCCTTCCCCCTGCTCCAGGTAGACTAGCAGACAGCCTGGGCCATACCAGAACAGCCCAGGCTTGAGGCAAGCCTGGTGCCCTAACTCAGTCTGGAACCTGTCAGCAAAGCCCTAGCTCTAAGGGTGCAGCAGGCAGGGAAGTGAGTTGGCCTCAAGCTCTCTGGGAGCCTGAGGCTACTTCCTGTGCCAGGGAGGGAGGAAGTCCCCTCTGAGGGAAAGCCACAGTGCACTCATCAAGGAGCTAAGTTTTCAAGGCTGGTTCTTTCTGGGCCATGGCTCAGCATACAACACCTGGGAGTAACCTGCATCACTCAGAAAAGTGGCCTCCAGAACTTTCCAGCCACAGACAGTGAACAACCAAGGAAGCATTTGCAGCCAGCAGGGGTCCAGGGCCTTTGAGTCAGAACCCAACAGGCTTCTGTGTTCACTGACTTGCTTAGTCCCGCCCCCCTCCTCCCCTGCTGTGGAACCAGGCAGCTTAACAGACACCACAGAAGAGAAGCTCATCTTCTCTTCTAGTTAAAGACTCATCAAGGGCTAAGGAAGAGTTTCTCTCGTCTCTCTGCAGCCAGCATGCTTAGGGCAGCCTGATTTCTCAGGGCCCATGACCATCCACAGTCACAAGCCCGGGCTGCGGGGACAAGAGTCCCACCCCTCACTGAACCAAGCCCCACTTCTGCCCCCAGTGGGGCCCATTGTCCTCACCAGCCATGGCACACATAAGAAACTCGAGCCAGGAGCCAAAGTCACGTGGCTTCCAGCAGCCCGCTAAAGAGACCTTAGCTTCACCTGATCGATAAGCACTGATCTGCTTGCCGCAGGCCTGGCATTTCTGCTCAGCCAAAATTCTCCCCGCCCCCCTGGCCCCCCAACAAGTCAAGCCAAGGCTTTTTTGGTTTCACCTGCACAGTCAGAAGGAAGAAGGGCTCAGGTGTCCCCAGGACGCATGCATAGCAGAGAAAAAAAGCAAAAACAGAGGCTGGGGGGATGTGGCTCATCTCTGTAGAGTACTGGCCTAGCTTGCACATCCTCTGGGGTTCCCTCCTTAGCCCCTTATAAACGGGGTGTACTGGCTCGCTCCTGTAATCCCAGCACTTGGGAAGAGGACACAGAAGCATCAGGTGTTCTAGGTCATCCTTGGCTACAGAGAAAGTTTGAGGGCAACCTGGGCTATATGAGGTGAGAGAGGAGGAGAGGGTGGAGGAGGAGAAAGAGAGAAAAGAAAGAAGAGACAAAAAACGTAGAAGGAAGAGAGGCGTGAACACCCCAGCATGTCCTGTTTGGTTTCTTTCCCCCGCCAGTTCTGTTTGGCTGGTGAGTATGGGCTCAAGAAAGGTGCATGGACGCTCCCACTCCCACCGGGCCGTGTACCAGTGCTGCAGTGCGCAGGGCCTGTTGGACACAGTTGGACACCGCCGCTATGGGCTGCTCTGGGGACACTCTGGCTGTGTGCTGGAAAGAAAGGCTGAAGACAGAGCCTCAGACCCCAAGTACCCTGGCTCCAGCCTTGCACGGGCCAATGTGTGAGGCTACATTTCTTGCACCTGGCTCACAGCACCTTCCGGGGCTAGAGAGGCCTGAAGCTCATCTAAGATCCGCTGCTTTCAGGGTGCGTGTGCCTCTGCTCCTGATGAAAGCTTAGCAATAAGAGACAGTGGCCTTTCAAGCTAGAACGACAGGCTAGAGGCCTCTTCTCACCTCTCCTGGGGGCACCTGGAGACCTTATTTGTCCAAAAGCAGGCTCACTGAGGCCTGTCCTTAACTTGACACAGAGGGCAGTACCTCTGAATGTCACGTGTCCCCAGCAAGCCAGCTTACTTAGCATACAGGCCTATTTTTAGTAGCACCAAAAAAAAAAAAAGCCAGTTACTATATCACAGCACCTCATTTGTCCCCATTTGTTTACCAGGCTGCGTTCCGTGCCGGCTCCATGGCATCCAGGCAAAAAGCAGGCACCGGGTCTCATTCATCCCCACGCCCACTGGGCCCGGCACACAACCAGCGTGCCATGTGTTTGCTGTAAGGATGAGAGGTTCTCATTGTCCCCTGCGAATGGGTTGGGAGCAGGTGTTCTCAAGCTGAAGTGCAGGTGACACCAGGGATCGGCCCACGACTCCCTCAAGAGTGGTGTAAAAAAAAAAAAAAGCACATGGCAGTGGGGCCGCAGGTGGATGGTGCGTGCATGCTGACTCTGCGCTCAGGACATATGTGTGTTCATGGAGCCCGTTCACGCAAACGTGTGTGTGTGTGTGTGTGTGTGTGTGTGTGTGTGTGTGTGTAAGAGAGAGAGAGAGAGAGAGAGAGAGAGACAGACAGACAGACAGACAGACAGACAGACAGACAGACAGTGTGGTGTCTGTGACTTTAATCAGCTTTTTCAAAGAGTGTGACCCCCCCCCCCCACCAGTGTAAGGGTGACAGAAACAGACTCTGAAAAGCAACACACAATTGATCAGGAAGTGTTGGTTTGCCCTCTGGAAGGTCAAGGCTGGTCCTCTATGATTGAGCCAAAAAGGAGTCTGAGGAGGAACTGAATCAGATCCACTGAGGCAAACTGGCAGTGAGCACTGCTGCACAGCTGTCCCCAACACAGCACCCAGGTGATGTCCTTCTGGAGGTGACCCGGGAATTCCAAGTTGGAAGGAGAAAGAGTACACTGAACCCCCTTGAGCATGCCCAAGGGACTTCTAACAGAAGGGGCTGCCAACCGCAGCACACCTCCTCCAGGGTGGGATTGGCAGCTGCCATGACCCTGTAACCCTATCTCTACCCTTTACATGGGATAAACTTGGATGTCTCATCTGGGTAGCAGAGGTATGAGCGTGCTCTTGACACCTCTCCAGCCAAACAAATTTGGAAACTGGGTTGGATGAAGGAGATCATTTCTTAGATACGGTTTACCAAAACTGACTCCTGTAGAAACAGCGGCGACATAAATAGGGCCAGTGAGATGGCTCTGCTGGTAAAGGGGCTGTCACCAAACCTGACCACCTGAGTTCAGTCCCTGGGACAGAAGAGAACTGACTCCCAGGAGTCCCGTGACATAGAAAGGAGAGAACCCTAGGGCCAAGTGCACACGACATTAGCAGAGATAAGTACCGCCCGGGGAATATGGCTGGAAAGGGCCTCAGGATACAATCAAACTGATAGGACCACCACAAGAAAATATACACAGCGGCCAAGTAGACTTTATACCAGGAATGACGGTCTTACTCACAGTATATACTTAGATGCTCATGCGCAGATGACCTCTTACTATATGAACCAATATGCAACCAATATGTGGGTGCACATACCCACATAGACACCCCAGAGCCTTTTATGCCAATAGAGTCCGGTTCCTAATAAAATTCCCAGGACACAGGAATGGATACCTTCTGAGCATAACAAATACATATATCTGAACCCTATACCAGCATCCAAGGTCCTCCCAGCAAGGTCAAAAGCAAGGCAAAGGGGACTGGAGGGATAGTGAAACAGTCCGGAGTGTCTGTTGTTCTTACAGAGGACCAGAGTTCAGTCCTTAGCATCTATACTAGAGGCTCGCTCACACAGCCAAGTGCAACTCTAGTCCCAGCCTATCCACTGCCCTCTCCTGGCCTCTACAGACACCTGCATGCACATGGTGCACATACCCACATGCAGTTACATACCCATACACATAGGTGAAAATAAAATACTATTTTTTAAAAAGGCAAAGATGCCTACCGTCTCCACTTTGACGTAATCGTTTACTTCGGGTACCAGCCAGTGCACTCAGAGAAGATGAGAGAGAGGCCTGTTTAAGGATGCTGGTTCAGCATAGGTAGTGCTGGGTCTTTCTTCCCTGGTCCCCACCCTCCCCTCCCCAGCATCTAACATATGCTCGGTGCTTAGAAGACTAGTTGCCTGAGTGACTGAGGAATGACTCATGGCTGTGAAAGCAAGAGTTTAATAGATGCTAGAGACAAAACCCACTGTGGTTGATTTCAGTGGGTTAATTCGCTCAAGGTGTGCTAGCAGACAGAAGTATTACATCAGCCACTTACAAATAAGCAAGCAGGGGGTCCAAAGATGTTAAATGACTGGCCCTAGACCACTACTCCTGTCCTTGGTTGTCATGGCCCCACGGCCCAGGTGTCCGCCATGCAGTGGAGGAGAGACTCCCACAGTCTGTCAAAGCCTAGACTCAGATTGCAGCTCTGCCCTTGACAGGCTCTGCCTTTTCCAGGAACTTACCACCCCCTGCCCCAGTCTCTGTGCCTTCAGGTTCTCCTCTGTAAACTGGGAGTCAGAAGTAGCACCTGCCTGGAGTGAGAGCTGCAGCCACGTCCCATTGCTGCCAATGGCCCGACCTCCCCCAAACTTCCCTATGTGCCTTTTAGGGATTTTCACTCAGCACGGGCCATGGTGTTGACCCTTTTCCTCCTGTGGATTTTGCCGGGCTCGTGGGCAGCTAACTTAAGGCTCTTCGTTGGTCACTAGCATCTTAGACCAAGGCTTAGTATCAGGGGAAAGGTCAGCTCAGCTCTTGGGGAGCCACACCATGAAGAAATGGGGAGCGGTGGCCTTCAGAGATGACTCCACAGTTGGAGTACCTCACATCTGCCTCCTCGTGTGCTACTTGATACCACCTGCACTTTCCCCACAGATGCCCAGAGCGCTGTCATTTGCCACTCCTGAGTAAGTGTCTCACCTGGGGACTCTCCTAAGAGCACAATTTGGAAAGGAGTTACCAGGGAGAAACGACTGCGGGGAAGGTCAGGTAGGCAGCAATGAATCGGGCTGGTGGTGCGAATCCTTGACATGCGAAGATAATGCCCCGCCCTGCTGTGATCATCTCCCAAACATGGCTATCCCTAATCTAAGCATGAGGAAAACATTATATAAAAAAATTAAAACAGGTGGGGGGCACAGGCCTGTGACCCCAGCACTGAGGATCCTGGGGCAGAAAGCTGTCTAGTTTCAGGCCAGCCTGAGCTCCCTGATATCCTGTTATAGAAATAAATTAAATATGTAACATGTCTATAGCACCTATTTCTAACACAGTACTTCAAGGCTATTAACACACACACACACACACACACACACACACACACAATCACTGAAAAAGCATGGACTTTTCTCAATGACAGAGTATCCATATTAAATAGATACATCATGCTAAAGTGTCAGAGGCCTGTTGCAAGAAGGAAGGGGTGCTGGGATGCTTCTATAAATGGGAAACTGGAACCCTCAAAATAAGGTTTATTATTTTAAAAAAACAACAACAACACAGGTTACCAGGCTTTCCCATGGTCATTAAGCTACCGATCTGCTGGCCACCAAGCTTGCCTTGCCAAGAAAAACTATAAAAAGCACCTCCCACCAGATTTGGTTTGGAAACTATTTCCCCGGAAATCCTCACCCTCCACCCTCACCTAAGAGAGAGAGAGAGAGAGAGAGAGAGAGAGAGAGAGAGAGAGAGAGAGAGAGAGAGGGAGGGAGAGAGAGAGAGAGAGAGAACTGATGTGTGGATGGCTGACTGATTCCTAATTGTGTCTTTTCAAGAGAAGGCTGTCCCCAGAACACTAGCTCTTCAACTATTACTATCATCTCTAGCCAAAACATAAAGATGGTCACCAAGCAAGTCCCTCCCCAAAGTTGCCCATGAGGACCCTGCTGGGGGAAAGGAGTTAATGGTACCGGGACTCAACAACAGACATCCTCCCCAGCCAGCATCACAGCCCTTCCTCCGCACCAGGCATCAGATGCCAGTAAGCTGGAGCCATTGAGGCATCTGGAAGCTGCCAGCAGGCTTGTCCCTGAGCCTGCCACAAGCATGAGCTGGGCTGTCAAAAGCAGGAAACCTAGTTAGGTTTTTCTTGTTTGCTCCCAGACAACAAGCTTTCTAACCAGAAAATGTGACACTAGGTGTAAAGGCTGCTATGGCTTTCTGACAAATGCTGTGGAACACTAAAATGACAGGGGCATTTGTCCAACGCCCAGCAACAGGGGACAAATGAGGCCCAGACTGAACTCTGAAATAGCCGGTCCTTCTCGGCCAGGTGCCCCATCCACTCAAG
Organism: Acomys minous; assembly: GCF_964271855.1. NCBI lineage: Eukaryota > Metazoa > Chordata > Mammalia > Rodentia > Muridae > Acomys > Acomys minous. Next base: position 66,419,437 of record NC_140485.1, on the reverse strand, counting down.
CACTGGGCAAGGGGCTAGTGGAAGATCATTTAATAAGTTGGGGCTGGTCCACCTGCAGTGACTGGTAAACTCAGAGAGGAAATGGGCCAGCCTCCTGGCACCAAAGGCAAACCACCCTCAAGCATGAGGCACAAAGCCTCTTCCTTAGTTTCAACACAAAGTCCTCAACAACCGGCTCCCAGGATGCCGCAGGGCCACTGTCTCACAGCCTCAGGGGCAAGATTGTCAGGCTCAGTTGTAGCCTTTCTGTCATCCTTGAGCACACGCCCCTCCACGGACTCCACTCTCTGAGAGCAAAAAGCAAAGACATCACTTTCACTACCTCTGAGGTGTCCAGGGAACCTGACCACCCTTTGCTATAACAGCGACCCTCAGGAGGAACAGGAAACAGCCCCCTCAGGATGATTCGGCCACTGTCTCCAGCTCCCCTCCCTGTCACCAGGCTACCGGAGGTAGCCCTGCATCGGGTTCCCAGGCCCTGTCCCCCCCGCCAGTGCTCGAGGGCCAGGCAGGGGGGAAGCCTCCACCGACCTTCGATAGGGTTCAGATAGTCATAATCGAAGAGGATGGAAAAGTCCAGCTCGTCCTGGGGACTGCCCCCAGGCTCGTGGCCTGGGCCGTCCCCGCCGTCGGGGTCTGGCTGCGGCTCCGGGGCGTCCATGGCTCAGGGCGGCGGGGCTGCGGAGCCGGAGAGGGTCGCTGTGCGGGGAGGAGGCTCGCGCAGACCGGGGTCACAGTGCCTGGGGCACACGCCGGGGCTGAGGATGGTTCACGGCTCAGTGGGTCCTGGACGCGTCCGGGGAGCGGGTGGCGCGAGCTTCCTGCTCAAGGCACCTGTTGCAGCCTGGAGGGGGCGGGGGGGCGGGGCGGCGGTGGCTGGTGGGGCGGGGCAACGCCCGGACGGGGAGGGGCACAGCCTGGTCTGGCCTGAGCGACAGGCCCAGGCAACTTCTGCTCCACCTGATCCAGGGTCCCACTAGAAGCTACTGCCCGTGAGCTCTACCTTAGGGACTGCTCGCTGAGCCTTTACTGATTCCTCTCCTTTGCTGGGGAGGGGCACCCTGTCTTCTTTGGCATGCCCACAGCTGTGGCGCAGTGTCTGTCTCTGATTTACAAGCCCCAACCTCAGTTGACCAGGCCTGGGCCACCTACTGCGTGCCACCCAGCATATAGCAGCAACTGTGGCCCGGTGGGACAGACTAGGGCTAAAGATCATCACTCCTTTTGGCAAACCGGAGAGGACTCGGCCAGGGGGAAGTGACACGCGATGCGTTTGATTGATGATGATGTGGGGACCCTGTCCTTGCAGTGAGAACAGGAAGTGGTCTGGTGTGTGGGAGGCAGGGTTGACAGGTAACTTGTACATCCTGCTGACGTAAAATGCAGATCATCAGGCTCCTTCCCCCCACCCCCCCAATGGCTTTCAGTTCCATAAATTTGGATTTAAGCCCAGGAATCTGAAATTTTGACCCAAGCCCCCAAGGTGAAAATGGGATGGCTGCTGAAGAGCTCAGGGCCGCCCTCCAATGAGCCTCCCAGCTTATAACTTCTCAAACTGAGAAACGAGGTAGCAAAGGGGAATCGGGCAACGGTGCCCCATGTCACCACAACAGCTCTTTAAAAGCCAGGCCGGGGTGCGATCGAAACCCTGCTGGCCTCCCGCGAGATGATTAAGACTTAAGGAAAGCAGAGGATCAAAAGTCTGGGTGGGTGGGGCCCTCCAGTCCTCGTGTCAACTCGGGCTTTATGACTGCACTCCTGCAGCAGGAGCCATGAGGAAGGAGGGCAGAGGACAGGCACTCTTCAGGGGAAGTCACTTCTCCACCATGGAGTTCTGCCTCAAGCTACCCGTCACTGAGCTGGGTGTGGTCCTGGGAGCCCATAATCCCAGCACCTGAGAGGCAGAAGCAGTAGAGCTGCTTCCAGTTTGAGGTCAGCCTGGGCTACACAGAGAGACAAACTCTCGCCACCAAAACCAAAAACACTTGTCCTTCTTTTCAGATCTGTTTGCTGAGTACTGGCTGCAAATGCTGACGCGTGGGGGCATCTGCAAGGCTACCCCACTGCCCTTGTCACAGGACACAGAAGCAAAGAGGCACAGCTGGCTTTCCTAACTCCCCAACATACACTGGAATCTGGTGGAGGCCAGTTAAAACATTTAATTTCTAAGCCCCACCAGGCACCAATTGAACCAGAGTGCTAAAAAGCTGGGCACAGGGCTCCCAGAATCTGCATTTAAAACAAAACAAAACAGGCCCAGGCAGTGGTGGCGCACATCTTTAATCTCAGCACTTGGGAGGCAGAGGCAGGTGGATCGCTTCAAGTTTGAGGCCAGTCTGGCCTACAAAGTGAGTCCAGGACAGCCAGGGCTACACGGTTTTAGAAACCCTGTCTCAAAAAACCGAAAATAAAAACAAAATAAAATATATAAACAAAATGGGTTCCAGGGTCACAGAGCACCTTCTGGTGGTCAGGGCATAAAAGGGTATCACAGTGGGGTCAGCCAATGTCTTAGGGGTGGGGACTCTAGCCAAGACCTTGAATATCCACATCTCTAGAAGGAAACGGATCTTCTTCCCACATCCTTTAGGACAGGGGCCCAAGGTCAGACTCTAAAATTTGGCCAAGGAAAAACAAGAGAACCGTGGTGGAAAGCTCTGGAATCCTCCCTCGCCCCCACCCATCCTTTCTTATCCCTCTACCCCAGTGGTCCTCACCCTTCCCGATCCTGTGACCCCCTTAATACAGCTCCTCGTGCTGTGGTGACCCCCCAGTCATAAAATTATTTCCGTTGCTATTGTATAACTGTAATTTTCCTACTGTCATGAACTGTAATGTAAGTATCTGGGCTTTCCTATGGTCTTAGGTCCTTAGGTCCCTGTGAAAAGGTCCTTTGACTCCCAGGGAGGCAGGACCCACAGGTTGAGAACCACTGCTCTACGCCACAATGACTAAAGTTTCTGATCAAGTGGGCTTCTATTGCCTGTGCCTGCCCAGAATCCTCCCTCCTGTATTCCGCTAACTGCTCCCCGAGGGTATCCATTTGGGAAGCTACTTTCCCTTTTCGATGTTGGGAACTGAACCCAGGGTCCTATAAATGTTAGGCAATCATTCTGCCACTGAACTCTACTCCAGCCCCTGAGAAGCTGCTCTTAAAATGATCTTTGGTAGAAGTATAATGCCTTTGTCCCATTATGCCTGACAAGGAAGTAAAGGAAAGGCCTGGGCCTGGCTCATCAGAGAATTTTATCTCCCAAAGACCCTATGAGATCCGCTAAGGTGTTGGGCCCTGACCGCCTTATTCACGGCTTCATGTATAGTGGATGTACACATAAATGGAGCTCGGGTGGATATTTGAATAGAGAGATGTTTGGGCAAATGGATGGATAGTTGGGCATTTAGATGAGTGAATATGTAGATAGATAGATAGATAGATAGATAGATAGATAGATAGGTGATGGATGGATAAATGGATGGACAGGTGGATGGATAAAGGAAGAGATGGATGAATGGCATTCTTCGTATAGGTTCTCCTTTAACTATCCTCCTCTCTGAGGCTAAACCTGGCCACCCAACTGCTAGGGCAAGAACCTACTACTGCTCTCCAGTCTGGTCTTGCTGTCCCCAAGAGCAAGCTAAGCTAACAAAGAGAAGATGGCTTCTCCACTGACACCCACATGCCAGCCTTGGGACGAGCCAGTCCACACTTTGCACCCAGAGCACGAACTTGGTTGTTCTCTAGAAAAGTGGGCTTCTCAGACCGTCTCACTCTGCTCCTCCGCACCAAGGCAGAGTAACAGAGTTGTTACAGGGAGGGCTCAGCCCAGGCCCTGCACCAGCAATGTCCTTGTGGGAACTGGGAGCCAGGGAGCTTTCTTTTCTCAGGGCTGGTTTGAAGGCTCGGGCCTTGGGACGGGGGAATGAGTACTTTTAATGCTAGAATAAATAACCAAGCTCTTCAGGCCCAGCCCTGGGAGCAGAGGACATGGCCTTTGTGTATGGGGAGGCCCCAGGTGGGCTGAGACAGAGGCCTTGACAGTGGAGCCATGCCCTTCTCTTGCTCAGCCCTTGACATCCCTATAAAAGCCTCTTCCTGTCCTCAGCCTACCCACCCCCAACAAAAGCACAGCGGGAAGCCAGGGATGTCACCGGCTTGAAGCTCGCAGCAGACTTGATAACTGACTGAGCTGGAGCCCAGGAACGCAGCTCAGTTCCACCAACGCTGACCCCATTACAAGTAGATACTACCATGGAAGGAAAAAAAAAAGGTGTGACCGCGATCACGTTAGGGAACTCTGGGGGAGATGGGGAGTTCAGGGAAGCCTTCAGGTCCCTAAAACTGGGAGCACTAGCTTGAATAGAAGTTAGGCCAGGAGTAGTCAATATATACAAAGGCCCTAGGGCAGGAGCACAGGAAACACTGGAGGACCTGAAAGAAGACAATGCACTATGCCCAGCTCCGCCTCTCCAGAACATGCAGGCTCAGATGGCCCATCTTGATGTCTACACCATCTTAAAGGAAATGTCTCCCAAACCAATCCCTGAGGCTGTGTTGTTTTCACTAACCCCCAAGGCCATGTATGGCCCTCCCATTCGTCCACCAAAAGCCAGAATGGCCCTGCTTTCTCTCCTTATCCTACATCCAAACTCAAAACAGAGGGCAGCTTCTTCCCAAATGCACCCCAAGCCTGGCCATCTCTCACCAACTCCATCACTCATCTCCCTGCTCCTCAGGCCCCATCTCCTCCCGCCTGCATGAGCACAGCAGCTTCCTCTCTGGATCTCTTTCCACATGTGCCTGAATATAGAGCAGCAAGAAGGGTCCTTTAAAAATATATGTCTGGCCTGGAGACACGGCTCCGTGGGTAGGAGGACGGTGGCTCTTGCAGAGAACCTGACTTGGTTCTCAGCACCTACGTGGCAGCTCACAACCACCTATGGCTTCGGTTCCAGTGGGCTTCTGTGGGCCCTGTACACACGTTCGAGCAAAAACAATTATACACGTGAAATACATCTTAATCACACACATACCAGGAGCTGGGGAGATGGCCAGCAGTTAAGAGTACAGACTGCTACAGGGGGAGGAGGTCCCCCTCAGTCACAGTCATAGGGGAAGGGAGTAGGGGGAAAGCGAGAGGGAGGGAGGAATGGGAGGATACAAGGAAGAGATGGGATAACAATTGAGATGTGATATGAATAAATTATATATATATGCATATATATATATATATGTATGTATAAAGAATCTACCTCTGAAGCCATAAGCCTAAATAATTGTACACTTTATAAGTTCCTTTGGTCATGTATTTTATTGCAGCAATAGAAAACTAAATAATATACTCAGCCATAAGAAACAATAAAATTATGTCATTCTCCAAAAAAAAAGAGTACAGACTGCTCTTTCCAGGGACCTGAGTTAGGTTTCCACCCACATCATAAAGCTTACAACTGTCTGTAACTCCAGCTCCAGGAGACCCGATGGCCTCTTCTGTCAAGAGCCCACAACCGTGTGCACAGACACGCAAATGCACACACGTAAGTAAAACTATTTTAAATATGTATACGTGCATACATGCATACAGAAGCCTTCCAGTAGCTTCCTGCCAAGTGTAGAATGAAGAAGAAAAGCCAGGCTCTGTGTCAGCTGCCCAGCTGTGTAGGGTATCGTGCTGAGCCACCGTCCCCCTCTCTTGCGCCTTCTGCCTGTGGATCAGTCACTGGCTTTGGAAAATGCCCAGCATGACCCCACCACAGGGTCTTTGCACCCTTTTTGGGCCATGTCTTAGCTCAGACATCACCTCCCTAGAGAGACGCCACCCTGGATGCCCTCTGTCTCCTCTCGTGCTTCCTGTCTCACTTAGGCCTGACCCTGCAGCATCCTTTACACGCATATGTATTTAATCCATTGTTGCCTATTCTTGAGCGTTAATGCGTGTACTTGGAGGGCAGGGGCAAGGGGTGTCCATTTTCTCCATCTGAATATCTTGGGTAGCCAATTTTAGCAAATAAAAATATAAGATCCTGATTTTTAGACAGTTAATTATTTTAAACGTAGGTCCTAAATATTGCATGTGGAAATAATTATATTCAATTTTCCCCCCACTGTTTATATGAAATCCAGGTTTGTGTGTGAGCGCGTTCACCTGTGTGCTTGTGTATGGAGGCCAGGGGACAGCCCTTCCTCTGACACGGTCCACCTTTTTGCTTTGTTTTGAGACAGGGTCTCTCACTGGCCTAGAGCTTACCAAGTAAGGCCGGGCTGGTGGACCAGCAAGTACCAGGGACTTACCTGTCTACACCTCCCTTGTACTGAGATTGCAAGCACACAGCACTACACCTGAAATTTTTCTTTTCTAATATGGGTTTGCGGGTTGATCTCAAGGCCTCGTGTTTGCAGGGCAAGGGCTTTGTGCGCTGAGCTATCTCCCAAGACATTGGAAGGGAGGCTTTCCCTGGCTTCCTGGCTCTTCACTTATCTCCTCAAGTCTTCAGTGATGCCCAGGACATGGAAGGATGAAGACTGGGTAAGAGGCCCAATGCTTCCCCCTGGGGGACAGAGCAGGGACAAAATATGAGAAGAGCCACTCCCTGTTTGGCTGATGTGGTGGCCCAGGACAGGTAGTCTGTGGCAATGTCAGACTGTCAAAGCAACGTCACTTTGCATGTTTGCACCCAAGCCCCAAGCATGGGTACGTGACCTGTCACTGTTACTAGGCAAACATTTCATCTGATGCGATGGCTCCAGAGGCACACTGCGTGCACACGGAGTTTTTAGAAGAGGGAAGAGCCTGTCCTGTGTGTAGGGAAGTGTCCCGCTAAGTTCATTCGAGAGTCCCTGAAATAAGTGACAGAAAAACAACAATAAAATACACATTTATAAGGTAACTGTATAGATAAGGAGCCAGGGACGCACCTGTGAGCATGCGTGTACACACACACACACACACACACTTCTAAACTGACCTTCCAGAAGGCCAGTTGCTCCCATGGGTACAAACATAAATGTCCCACCAGGGCCAGCACCAAGCACTAAATAAGAACAGCTCAACTCGAGTGGCCTGGGTCCCATTTGATCTCTTCCTGGAGTACAGGACACTGGCCTTGTCTGTGCCTCAGTTTCCTTCACTGCCAGCCAGAGTAACAGTCATCATCGGCTTCCTGGGGTATGACGTGCACAGTCGCCAGCACTCCCACGCTCAGGAGGACCTTGAACGTGGCATAACGCTCAGCCTTTGCATCTTAAACCCTCGCTAACCTTGGAGCAGGATGCTGTGGGGTCTTCCTTCTGTGCACCGCCCTGATCCTGGCTGCAGCAGTTACGGAATAAGCCATAAATTCTGGACACAGACCTCACATCCTGACGACGGCCTCCATGACCGGCAGAAGCTGGGCACTGTGAACCCAATAGGAAACGCAGGGACACACACCCAATGTCAGCACACCCTGGGATGCCTTTGCTGCTCTAGATGCTAATTGTGAAACTCACTGACAGAGGCAGTTGGCTACCAGGTGGGAGGAAAGGATCAAAATCACCAGGCGGGCTGTTGCATACCCATAATCCCACCACTCCAGAAGCGAGGCAGGAGGATTACTACAAGTCTGATGCCACCAATAAACCCCAATACTTCAACTACATTCTTTTAAGTTATTTAGTGTGCGCACATACACCATGGTGCATATGGGGAGGGCAGAGGAAGCGACTTCCATCTATTATGTGGGTTCCGGGCATTGAACTCAGGTCGTCCAAGCTCGGCAGCAAGCACTCCTACCCCGGAGAGACATCTCACCACCCTTATACTGTATTTTATACCTTGTTTATTGAAACCAAGATGCATACAGAACAAAAGGCCCCTGTGACAAGCAAATTCCTCGGAGTTAAAGATGAGTGTCAGGTCTATTCGGAGATGAACCAGACTCTGAGGGAAACGGGAGCCAAACAATACCCATGCTGCCTTTATTTGAAACTGTTATAATTTGTATAGGTTATTGTAAGACTTGGCATTTACTTTTGTTATTTTTTTAATATTTAAAATTTTTAAATTGTATTTATTATGTATACAGTGCTCTGCTTGCATGGCAGAAGAAAACATTAGATCATGTTATAGATGATTGTGAGCCACTCTGTGGTTGCTGGGAATTGAACTCAGGTCCTCTGGAAGAACAGTCAGTGCTCTTAACCTCTAAGCCATCTCTCCAGCTCTTACTTTTGTTTTTAAACTGTCACATTAACTGTGGCTCATCTTGGTGACTGGGTTTCTTGCTGCTCTCTGTGTCTGACCCCTGGAATGACTTGCTCCACACTCAGACAAAGCCACTCTCAGGAGCAATCTGTTCATCACCGGGGACACGGTGTTTTCCCTTTAAGCAGTGTTGTGGCTCCAGCTCAGGATTCTCACACACCGGGCAAGCACTATACCACTGGGCTACATCCCAGTCAACTGCATTTGTGAAACAGGGTCTTGTTTTGTGGCTCAGACTAGCCTGGAACTCATCATCCTCCTGCCTCAGCTCCCCCATGCTGGAATTACCAGTGTGTACTACCACACCCAACAATCTCTGAAGTTAGGCAGTAATGGAAACAGATGCTGAGCCACAGACCTCAGTATTGGAGTGCCACTGTTCCCCTCCAAAACAAGGCACACAGCATCCTCCCTGCCCCACCGCTTTCTTTAATTTTCAGTGTATTTTCTTTTTTGAAACAGGGTTGTATGCTGGCCTTGAACTTGCTATGTAGTCAAGGATACCTTGAACTCCTGGTCCTCTTGTCTCAGCCTCTAGTGTACTGGAATGAGAGGTGTGCCTTTGTGTCTCCAGTGACTAGGAGATCAATGCTGAGAATGGGTTTTATGCCAGTTTTATGCTATGCCAGGGGTTGGTCCAGGGCCTATTGCAAGCTATGTGCCCCAGCACCACTACCCACCCCCTCTCTCTCCTCCTCCTATGCAACCAGCAGCCTTCACCTTTGCAGTTGCCTACTTGGCATGTGAGGACCTCTCACGGCTGTGGGCCTCTGTCAGATTCTCAGCAGGCTCTGTGTGACATGAAAATACAAACACGCTGGCCTACTGCTGCACCCCAGCTGCTCTTCTGCCTGCCCTGCCCGGCACTGAAACAAACACTTCATACTCAGGCTAAGGGTTGACGTGGGTCATCCAGAGCAGGAAGAAAGACTCCTGGGTTTGGTACAAAAATATATATCATCCTTCAGGAAGGACCCTGGCGGCTCCTTTGATGGGCAAAAGGTAATAGCTTAAATTTAAACAACATAAACCAGGCGTGGTGACCCATGCCTGCACGCCCAGGCCAACCAGGGATACATTGCAAGGTCCTGTCTCAAAAAAATTAATTAACTAATTAAAATAAAACAAAGAAGCTGGGCAGAATGGTGCATGCCAGTAATCCTAGCACTGGGCTCACAGTCCAAGGTCAGCAAACAGTAACGTGTGTGCTTGTGAGTGCCCACTCAAGCGCGCTTGCGTGCGTGTGTGTGCACACACACACACACACACACACACACACACACACGCACGCACGCACGCACGCATATGAGGCAGCAAGCACAAGCTACCGGTTGGTCTAGTCTGAGGGCTAGATGTCCCTCAGACAAGATGTCCATTAGACCTGAGGACACTGTGGGTGTTATAATCACCATCACACCACTTCCCACTCAGGAAACTGGAGTCCAGACAGGTGGTGGTGTTTGGTAACTTAGCTGCTGAAATAGAAAGAATTCCTATGGAACCCCCACCGGGCCTGGGAGAGCATAGTTGGGGAGCAGTGGAGCCACCAGCTTATAGGCAGGAAGGCATTATTACTCCTGACTGTTTGCTCCTTCCACACTGGTTTCTGTCTCCTGTCCAGGATTCTCACCAGCTTCCCCAGCAACCGCTCCAACAGGCTGCAGCCCTCTTTCGTCAGTCAGTGCTAGCCTTTGAGATTAAGGACGCCACACAGCCTACTGCTGTTGGATTTTCCCATGTAATCCTGATAGTGAGCTTCAGACCCCTTACCGGATCCTTCATGACCTGTCCCGGCCCACATCTGTGTTCTCAGCTTCCATCCTATTCCTCTCTGCCCTTGGGCTGGGCTTCAAGCTTGCCCAGAGACCATCTTTGGCCCACAGCCTCCTCGGGAGCCTGGGAGCACTGTTCCTCTTGCGGGCAAAGTTCTTCTCTGCATGCTTGCAGGCACAGTGTGGCACGCCTCTCGGGGCTGAGCAAGGAGGAGGTGCCTTGGCTGAATGAAGAGCTTACTGCTGGTGGTGTCCTGTTCTGCACACTTCACCAAAGCCCAAAGCTCACAGTCTTCACTTCAGATGCTTAGGAGAAGAGGCTCTCTGCAGATGTGAACCAGTGAAGATGAAACCATGCAAGAACCGAGAAGGCTGGTCCCAAGCCGAGGGCCCTCGGAAGGGCGAGCACCAATCCACAGAGGCCACAGGAAGACAGAGACACAATGCAGCCACCAACCACGAGAAGCCAGAAGACACAGGCAAGGTCACACTGAGCCTTCAGAAAGCATGGCCTGCAAGGCCCCAACTCCAGACTTCTGCTCCTTAGCACAGGACAGAAAGACATTCTTCCTGTCAAAGCAGTATTATGTGATGGCCATTTACAGTAGCCCCAAGGAGCCAGCTTAACCAACCATACACACACACACACACACACACACACACACACACACACACATACACACACACACACACACACACACACGCATGCAGCCACATGTACAAGTGCATGCAAACATGTGTACACACATGTGCAGGCAGGCATGCACTTGCCCAGAGCACAAGAGCAAACTCTTGTCCACTGTGTTCAGCTTGCTGAACAGGAAATGGACAGGTCAGCTGCTCTAGGATTGGTGAGCCTATATGAGTCTCCGTGCACCACCATACCTGGCTCAGGGCAGCTGTTCTAAACAGTGCTCAGCTCAACATTTACGATTATTCTCTTATCTGTAGGGAAACTGAGGCACAGGAAAGGGAGGTTCCTTGGACCTCCATGACCAGCACTTAGGATGTTGATTTCTGGGGTACCATAAATTTCTTCTGAGATCCACTGGAGACTCACAGAACAAGTCATGAAAAGAAAACAGCTCCAGAAAATTCTGGCTCAGTGTTGTAAAGAAAAGCTCTCACTGGAGAGCTTCCTTCTGCAACGTTGAGCATTGGGGAGACTTGGACTTAGAAGGCTCCCTGCAGGTTGGGCTGCCTGGGAAGCCATGGGGGGGAACTAACCAGGGAGGGGCCTTGGTGGTGCTCTGCTCTGAGCTTCTTTGCTGGCCACCTTATTCTAATGCAGGGAGAATGTTCTCTTACTGTCCTAAGATGAGGCGAGGCTAGACCCGGCACCTTCTGTCTGCCTCGGTTTCTCTGACCCTGTCCACGACGTCTTCATTCTCTCGAGTGTCTCTCTTTTCCTTCCAGAATGTGTCAGAGAACATCTTGGGGTTGTAGGAAGACTCTAGAGCCAAGGTCTAAGCTATATGTATGTCGATGGCATTCAGAAGTTAGGCTGATGTCAGCAAGTATCCAAGATTGCTGAGCCTGCGCTTCAAACTGACTCGGCCACTTTCTTACTGGGTAACCCTCAGCCAGCTACTGCTTTTTCTGTGCCTCTCTCCCCTCCTCCATGGAGGGCGAGTACAGTGCACCTCAAATACAGCCTCTGAGGAGGAAACGACGTGGTAAGTCTAAAGCAGACAGCCCCAGACAACTCTGAGTCAACACAAAGTCAACAGGGGACAGCCATGGCTCATCCAGGGCCGGGCCCTCTGCTCCTCCTTCTGTATGTGACTTTTGGCAACGCTGGCCTTGCTGCCTTCAGCCATCAGACACCAACACTGGGTATGTGCTCACCGCATGTGAAACAGAGCTAAGGCTTTTTTATATGCATGGTTTCGTGTGACGCGCGCGCGCGCGACAACCCCACAAAGGCTATACTGTCATTATTCATTTTTTGCAAATGAGGAAATTGAGGCTTCTGAAGTCATTGTCTTAGCCCAGTCTGTGTCATCTCAAAGCTCCAGTAGGTTTAAAAAAAGAATACCTTAAGAGCTCTAAGGGACTGTGGATGCGGTCCAGTCAGTGAAGAGACTGTCCGAGTCCAATCTCTAGCACCCTGTATCCTGGGCATGGCAGCTCAGAGCTGTTACCCCAGCACTCTGGAGGTGGAAGCAAAAAATCGGAAGTTCAAGGTCATCCTCAGTCACAAAATGAATTTGAGGCTAGCCTGGGCTACATGAGACTCTGTTTCAAAAGAAGGGGGCAGGGCATGATCCAAAGCACATGTGTTCAAAGAATTTCCACTGGTGTCCAATTTCCACACAACATTACGCACGAGCCTCTGTCGTCACTGTGGTGGAAACTGCACCTAGGGTTTACAGGGCACCCGTGATGAGAAAAGCATCGTGGTAGGGGTTTGTTGACTCCCACAACCCCCTCCCTAGAGGCTCCATTTTACAGAGGGAGAAATTAAAGACACAGAGCGGTTAAGTTACTCCCCCTGATAGCCCACAGCTGTGCGGTAGCCGTGCAGCTCTCCTAATCCATGCAGAAGTCAGGGAACTGGGGCCTAGGAGGAAGCAAAGCTCATCTCAAGTTTGTTTATTCCTAAAATACTTTCCATCACCTTTCAGATAACACCGAACACACCTCTTTCGCATCTTTAAGCTCCCCGGGGGCTTCAGACCAATGCCCCACAGCAAGTTTGCTGTTGCCATGTAGACATGTCTATGCTTAGAGACTGCCCATCGGCATGCTCATCCAGAGGGCAGTTGAGTCTAACCATGCCCTAGCTGTTGTCTCTGGGAACTCCTATGCAGGGCATAGTGATTGGCTAGACAAGCCAGCTGTTTGTGATGCTGGCTCTCTGCTTGCCGTATTGCTATGTCATGTTTGCCAGGACCAATCTGTCATCCTGTGTCCTGCGTATACAAGCACACTGGCTTACACATGCCTGCCGTTCCTGCACACTTGACAACTGACTGGGGAGTGAGACAAGGTATGCGTCCTTCCAGACCTTAGCAGAGGAGCAACATTCTCAGCTCAGAGCAGAGAATGCTGGGTCCCTCAGCAGCCACAGTAAGGCACAAAACAGAGTTCTCTCTGTATCCTTCTCTTCCTCCTTCATGGAACTAAGTCTGGCACCCCCTCCCACACTGTCAGAGCATCCATCTTTAACTTTTGGGTTGTTGGGGTGAGGGAGGGTAGGGGGGTGCACACTCCAAGACCTTCACATATGCATGGCCTGTCTGGCAACACCACCCTGACACCTGACATAATATTAGTATTTTTTTTTTCTCTTGTCATTGTATCATTGCAGCACTACCATTTAAACACTGGCAGAGGACTGGATAAACTGGTACCAGTAAAAAGACAGGATCTGGCTTTCAAAAGTCCCGCTCCACTAAAAATAAACTGAGGTTGGAGGTGGCTAAGCGCACCTTTTGCCTAACGGGGGTGGGGCTTGGATCGGGTTTCAGCAAGAGCCCCCTCTCCACCTCAATCCACTGGCCAAAACTGTCATTTGTCTGCGCCCCCACCGCGCACCCCCGCCCCGGGACTTCAGTCCACTACGCAGAGCACAAAACCTACGTTCAACTCGGATTTTATGACACGAAGCTAACTCCTCCTACGCGGATGTATTCCGCTTAACCCTTCAGCTCTTCCCATTCGCTGGTGCCCCTGTCCCTGCGGCACAGGCTGGCCTGATTTCTGACTTCCCAGACCAAACCCCTCACAATCCCAACCAGATGGGCTAGATTTCATATCGTATTCTCACGCATCAACTCCCTCCCAGCAGAACCAAATTGAATGGCTTCAAGGTTGAGTCAAAAAGAGCAGGAACGGGGACAGTGGGGGCGCCTGTGATCCCTTTGACCAACTGGTGGTATTTTGTTCTTTAAATTGGGTTGGGGGAGCTGGAAGAGCCCTCAGACACAAACCCCAAAATGGGGAGAAAATGGATGAAATTGCTTGAATGGCCCAGAGCATCTGTTGATGAGACTACTGGAAAGTGAAGTCTTTCTGTATTAGTAAATAGCAAAATGTGGGTTGTTTTTTTTTTAAGCTAAATAATAATGATGACAAGGACGATGGCCTCTGCTGTCAAAGCCAAGAGCAGCAACAGAAGCAGCCAGGGGTTAGCAGCAAGACCTCCCCCCTTTCCTGGTGTCCCGACACACACACACACACACACACACACACACACACACACACACACACACACACACACACACACACACACACGGAATCCCGCCTAGAGACACTTCTTAAGAGTCACTGCCCTGGCCAGGATGCGTGCGTGCACCCCTGTTTGACCGCATCTACCCATCTACCTGCGAGCAGGGACAGCGTGGTGCTCCGCGGGGGGGGGGGGGGGGGGGTTGGGCAGCAGAGCCGGGATGCGATGAGAGGATACAGGCAGGGATGCGGGCAGGGATGCAGGTAGGGATGCGGAGGGCGGCGCGGTTACCTCTGTCCGCAGACCCCATGGTGCGGAGGGGCTGGCGGGGACCCGGCCTGCGCAATGCGGGGCGCTGCATCTGGAGGCGCCGGGTTCAGCGGGCTGGGGACGGGGTGCTGGGACGCGGCGGAGCAGCGCAGAAGCTGCAGAGCCCAGGCTCCGCTCCGGGGCTCTGGCTCCCCGTGCTCCCGCTCCTGTGCTCCCGCTCCGGCTCTCCGTGCTCCCGCTGCCGTGCTCCGGGCTTCGGCTCAGACTCCCCGGGCTCCCGGCGCTTCGCGGTCGCTTACTCCAGCGGCAACGCGACTTCCTTCCCCGCGCTCCGTGTTTATAGGCTTTCAATGCAGTAAAATAACGGGATTCCCTCACTGTTTCCTCCTGTTTACTCAGCGCCATGGAAACCCCTGGATCCCGTCCATCTCCAAAACTAAGGGCTTTCCTGAAAACTTCACACTCAGGAATCCATGACGTCGCCTCCTCCGCAGCCAGCCAGCTCCGTGGCTCCTTTGGCCGCCAAGCACAAGTCCCTGATTGTTCGGGGCAGAGAAAAAGTCAGGGAGAGGGAGGCGCGCAGGGGTGGGGGCGCGGCCCGCCAGGCCCTGCAGGAGCTGCGTGCAAACTCAGACAGCCACCGCCTCCCCGCTGCAGCCTTGCCTGAATCCAGCCTCCTGACACCCCACTTTCCGAGAGGGTGCCCCTCAGAGGAAGCTGCTCAGGATTTCAGCCAGCACCCCCGGGGTATCCAGGAGCCCTTGGACACTTGCCCAGGGTGCCCCTCTAGACCACTCAGTGCCTTTCTTGAATGTTCTTGAATGTTCAGGGATGAAGAGGAAGACGAAGGAAAGAAATAAATAATGGCGCCTGTGCCAACTGTCCAAGATTTTTTTTCCCCTCAAAGAGTTTATTTTTAGATTCATTTAGAAAATCCAAGGTTTCCAGTATTACTCGGAGGGTCCAGCAATAAGGCTGAAAAAGAGTCGCCGAAACCAGGCAACGCATGTGTTTACGCATGCTGTGCATAAACAGGAAAATAGAGGGGAGAGATGTCAGGACCTCTGCAGCCACGGAAGAGATGTGTGGGATGGTACACACGTGGCTCCCACCTGTGGGCCACGGCTCGAAGGAATGGGCTGGGCTGCAGCCCACAGGATGGCTGGGCTGGGCAGTTGCTCTTTCCCTTCTCCACCTGCATGCACCACGGGAATTTCTGGGCTCAGAGATAGAGCCAGCTTTGAAAAGCACATTTGAAATAGTGCTGTGGGCTCTGATTAAAACACACCACACACACACACACACACACACACACACACACACACACACACACACACACACACGGGAGCTCCCAAGGCTAATGACTCATCACCCCTTCTGACAAGAGACTTGAACTCTGAGAGATATTGATGGGGGGGAGGGGACGGGAGCCGACTTCACCCATGGGACCTCTTTGTTTTCCATGCATGGTTCACAGCAGCTCCTCCAACCCCAGGCAGATCCCAGAGTCACCACCAAAACCAACTAGAACCCTGCCTGAGAAAGTCCCACCTCACTCCTACATAGGGGACTGACTCTCTCTGAAGTTTGCATGCACCAGGGTGGACCTTGGCAGCCCAGCTTAAGTAATGGTGTACCAATCCCGAAGAGCAGTCATGTCTGTCTACCTACTGTGTGCCAGTAAGGGAGTTGTGCTGCCTTCCAATTAAACCAAGTCTCAGGGTTCCCAAATTCCTCCCAGCCACTCTGTAAGCACCCACTTTCCAGATGGTTTGAAAGCCAGCAGACACTAATGTGTAGACAGTGCGTGGGGATCTGCGCAGCGTAGCTGTTGAAGAGGCCCCGTTTCTGCGGCCTCCGTACCCATCTCCTGCAACAGCAATGGGACACCCAACCTAGGGCTCCCAGGTTGCAGACAAAGGCCGAGGCAGGTTGAGACCTCTTGGCCGTCATATGCATAAATGAGACCCCACCGCTTGCTTTTCGCTTCTAACCATATGTTACCTCCCACAGAGCAGCCACTACATTATGCGTGAACACCTCCCCTAACTCAGTGTCTACTGTGTGCCAGGTCTCTAAATCCCCACTCACACCTCTCCTGCAAAGGCATCCAGTCCTGCACAGCCCAACATGGCAGCCGCCAGCCACACATGGCTAAGAGGAAAGTAATTAATGAGTAAGTGGTAGGCCAAAGTCAGTTCTTTGATGGCACGAGCTTGCATCGCAGGTGCTCAAAACCAGGTGTCTTCCCACACCGGACAGTAAAACATAAACCACGTCCATTCTTCCAGAAAGTTCTCTTGGGCAGCATGGTTCTGACAATCCAAAAGGTCCCACACTGCTGAAGTTGCCTTGTCATCACATTTTTGCCCTGTAAAACGGAGACACTAGCAAGACTCACATCCCAGAGCTGAAAAGAGTCAAATGAACGTGTTTAATGGACATGCTGAGGACAGTGAGGTGTATAATAGACGCTAAAAATACATATCTTTAAAAAATAATAAAGCCTTCCCACGGTCAAGGCGTAAGTGGTGACTAAGTGGGGACTGGGCTTGCCTGACTGTCTTCATATGTCACCTCTAGGCCTCTCTTCCTGAGACTAAGCCAGGCCAGCTAGCTACAAAGCCTTCTGGGAGACTTGGTTAGCCAGACGCACATCTCTTGCCTGGCATGCTGGAGGCCCTGGGTTCCATCCTGGGCACTTAATCGTATTCATTTTCTTTTTCACTACATTTATTTCATCACGTGGGTATATCAGTGTGCACGTGCCGTGGCATGCACAAAGAGGTCAGAGGACAATCTGTGGTTCTCGCCTTCCATTGTGTGAGCTCCAGGATTGAAGCCAGGCTGTAAGGCTTGGCAGCAAGTGCCTTTGCCCCCTGAGCCATCTCACCCACGCTCATTCCTCTTATTTTTACTTTTTAAAGACAGAGTCCTCATGGCCTAGCTTGGCCTCAAACTTAGAATCCTCAAGTCTCCTCCTTGAGAAATGAAGGTACAGGTATGGGCCACCACACCCATCCAAAGCCCTTTAAAACAAAACAAAACAAAAAACTAGTTCCGTTATTATTGCCACTGACCAGGGTATCGTGAACCCTACTTACAGATGAGCACATCAATACTCCAAAAGTCCATTTTCACACAGCTGGCCCCAAGGTGACCCCAACTCTGGCAGCTGCGAGCCCATGTTCTTGGCTCGGCAGCCCCTGCCTCCCGAGGCCTCCCTGGGAACCTCCGCCTCCGTGGCCAGCAGCGAGGCAGGAAACCTGCATTCTGGGCCTCCTCTGGCGGACTCATTATCGGGGATAATTTTAGACTCGGGTCCCACCCAAGCTCAGGCCTTGGAGGCGAGTCCCCATCTCCACAGGTGCCTGGAGCTGCTGGAATGAGGGACGCCTTCTGGAACTCCGGAGAATCAGCATTAGCCACTTTTTTTTTTTTATGGCCCTCACTCTTTGTCACAGTTAAGCGTTTTTCCCTTTTTAAAGCCCAATTAATACTACCAGGCTGGAGCCTGGGCCTAACAGCTGAGTCACCCAACGTGCCCTCATGAGCCGCAGCAGCGTTAGGCCCCCTCCAAAGCTCCTCTTAAGTTCCTCAGACAGTTTCTTTCCTTTCTCACTGCCAGAGCAAGAAATATTTTGTCCTTTTGAACTGAACCACCCACTGTTTTTCACTTCTGTGGAGCACCCGCCTTTGCTGAGGGGGTGCTCCAAGGGGGGTTGGGGGGAGCTTCCGCCCACTAAATTATCCAAGAGAACTCCCCAAAATAGAGGCCCTCGGCTGGACCTGGGACCTGCCAGCATGTGAGGGGAAACGGCCGAAAAGAAATGGAATCAAAGCAAAGGGGAGGTATCCAGGTGGCCTTGGGACACATCTGGGCACCGGACACTCTGAATCATTCCAGACCCTTTTCTTAGATGTGCCCCTCCCTACAGCCTCATGAACAGACCTGCAGGTGTTCCTGCCAGGATACCACTGGCTAGCACTGCCCGAGCTGGCAACTGCGCCAGGACTCAGGGCAGCTCAGAGGGGCTCTCGTGCGTCTCTTCACTTGCGCATGCAGAGCCCATGTCCTCTCTATACATAGCCCAGGTGGGCTTGTAAGCTTACTGGCTTATGACAGCTACCGGACAACGGACATGGTGCGCTTGCTGCGAGGCGGCCATTAGCTCATGGAAGCTTTGTGGTACCTCATGGTGGCCATTTCATCGAGCAGAGAATGTGGCACAGAGAGGTTATGCAACGTGCCCAAGGTTGCCTCACCAGCCAATGGCAGAGGTGAGATTTGAACCCCAGCCACTGAGCTCCAGAAACCACGTATTCTTCTTTATTGCCAGGCTTTTCTGTCTCCTCAGTTGCTATGAGAAACAGCCCAGCAAGGATTTCCCATGTGTGGTGATACCACTTGCCTGAGGTCCTAGCTCCTGGGAGGCTGGGGCAGGGGCAGTGCTGTGAGTTCACAGTCAGCCTGGGTTACATAGCAAAACCCCATTTCAAAGCAATAACAAAGCCAAAGATGTCTGCGCTCTGCGGTTTCGTGGGCCTAGCCATGACAGGAGGGTGGAGGGCACCAACAGGGACAAGGCCCTTTAAAGTCGTGCTTCCCTCTCCTGCCCAGCGGCCCTGCTTTCCTTTGAGGGAGAAGAGGCCATGGCCAAGGGTGCTGATTACACAGTGGGTGCTTAATAACATCAGCTTACAGCCACCGTGCCAGGACAGCAGCACACAAAAACCCAGTTCAAGCAAATATCCTCCTGTCAGGGTGTCCCCTCCCTCCAACAATAAAGTCTGACCACCATTCCAGTCTGCAGAGGTCCCTGGCCACCCATCTTGGTGTCTCCATCCTTTGTAGTGGGACTCTGCAGGCAATGGCATTGGACCACTCTCCCAGGAAGGCCAGCATGTAGGGTAAAGGACACTCAGCCAGGCCTTTGGTGAGGCCACCTGCCAAGAGCCAACCTAAAATGTGATTGCAGCCACAGCTAGGGGTCATCTCAGGATGGCCTTGGGCCACCTAGATTGTGAGGTAGAAGCTTGTCCTTTAAGCCACCAAGTGTGGAAGAGATCACTGAAGGCTACCACCGTGGCCTCCCTGTCTGATTGCAGATCTCCTCTGTCCTGTCCTGTGCCCAACTCCTTGTCTGGAGCACTTGTCCCACATTTCTGTGGCTGGCTTCTTTAAATGTCATCCCCATGATTTAGAGGAGGTTGAGACAGAGTCTTACTATGTAGTTCTGGCTAGCCTTGAACTCCTGACTCTCAGTCTCCCAAGTGCTGGTATGACAGGTGTGTGTCAGCTCACCCTACTTCAGCACTATTCTGTGACAGTTTCCCATGACCCTCTCTGAAATATGCTCCCGTGAGCTGCGGCAGCGCCGCCCCTGTCCCATCCCAGTGAGGTTTCACCCGATGCCTGGAATCTCTATGGCACTGTTTTCTTGAAGTCTACATTCACTTATGTCTTGTCTGTGTGCCCCACCTTCCCACAAAATGTCAGCTCCCCCAGGCCAGGGCTCTGGCTTCATGGCCTGGCTATGTCCTCAGCACTGGGAGAGAGGCCTGGCCTATGGCCTGCCTCAAAAATGCTCGTTGAGTGAATGACAGAGGCCCAGCTTGTCTCGTCAGTTTTGTTTACTGGTCATGAGTCATCTTCCCACCAGACTAGGAAAATAGAGGCCTGTGTGTCCTCCTCAGGGCTTGGCGAGACTTCTAGAACGGGTGGTCCCTGCTCTGTAGTCCTATCTCATGTCTACCTCAAAGCAAGTTTGGCAGGCTGTCCCGAGCCTGCCACACACAACTCATTTGGGCCTCATAACTTTCAGATGAAGCCTCCTATAAACCTATAAACCCACCTATTGCCAGTGAGGAAACTGAGGCACAGGGTCCCAAATAGTAGGCAGTAGACTGTGAGAAAATGGCCAGTCGTGGTATGGCTCCAGAATTTCACCCCTGAGTCTGGTTAATATTTGTTGACTGAATAACTGACAGCTGGGTATGACAGTATGGCCAGCCACCTGCTCGGCAGGCTGCAGGGGACACCAACTATCCATGGCTCAGGTGTGGATAAGTTAGATGGCTCCTGGGGCCAGGAAGGAGAAAGGAACAGGCGGAGGCCGTCCACGGGGAGGTTTTCCCCCAAGTCGTGGGACGGAAAGGTTCACCTCATCTGGAAAGAACGCCCCGTCCCGTGGCTGCAGCCACGAGTGAGGTGTCTCCCCAGCCCACTCCTCGCGGCGTGCATTGTCTTGCTTTTAATAGCTTCTCTGATCTGTACTTGGAGCAGCTCCGGCCTGACTATTCCCAAAATAATCCTCAGCGCCGCTTTTTCCAACTCGCAAGTGCTGAATGGCGCTGCCTCTCCATCAGCCACTGGTCCCAGGGTCCCCAGGCAGGAATGTAACCCATCGGGAGGTTGCTGAGGATCTTGGAGAGAGCATGGGCTGCTGACTACGAGTTCTTCCCCCACGTACCCTCCCACCCCCGCCCCCCAGAGCTCCAGCTTGCAGAACTGGGCTGGGACAGCCCGCCAGCGGCAGCCCTCAGAATGCCCCGGGCTCCCCCTCTGAGAGATGGGGAAGATTTTCCTAGAAGCTGGAGAGCTGACGTGGAGAGAGAGGAAACTGGCTCATAGTCAACTTGCCTTTCTCTTTCCTGCTGTGGGCAGAAGAAAATGGAGACTGGGGGAAATCTCCTTTGCAGAGGCAGAGACTTTCATTCGTTTATTCATTTTTGAGATAGGGCCTCAGATAGCCCAGGCTAGCCTCTAGCTTGCTACATAGAACCGAGGCTGGCCTTGAACTCCTAATCTTCCTGCTCCCACCACAAAAGTGCTAGGATTGTAGGCATGTGCCACCACACTTGGTTTAGGCAGAGATGGGAATTGAACCCAGGACATCATGCAGGCTAGGCAAGCACTCTATCGGCTCAACCCAAGGCCCAGCAGGACTTCTTTCCTTAAAGAAAAAGACTGAGATGCTCATAACTGGAATTTTATTTTTTTAAAAATTCAGTGCTCTATGGAGCCTCTTTTTGTTTTTTCATTCAACAAACATTCTGGCAAACCTCCGGTAGGCTAGACTGGAGATGCAGCTATGAGCAAACCAGAGACAGAGCCTTGGCCCGCTGAGCTGGCAGCCCGGTGGGCGTGGGGGTGGGGGTGACACTCAGAGCTGGCAGCCCAGTGGGGGGACACTCAGAGGAAAAACAAACATCGAAGACACAGCTGTGGCCAGAAATGGACACAAAGTGGAGCAAGAAGACAGTACGGACTGAGAAAGAGGTGGTCTCAGTCAGGGGGTCTGAGGGGTTCACCAAGGCCCAGCTGAGTGTTGCTGAGTGAGGCCAGAGAAGAGGACTTGCAGACATCTGGGAGCACAATTGCCTGAGGCTGACGAAGTTCTCTCAGAAGTCAAGAGCTGAGTTCAGTCCTTCTGCCACGGGATGAGTTCTCTGGGCACCTGCTGTGTCCCTGAACTTGAGGTGAACCTGGGAGGCAAGGCACACCCTCCGGGTGTTCCACACAGCAGGTGAGAGGTGCCGGCAGGCTGCACAATGAAGGATCCACTGCCAGGTGAAGACGTGGGGGAACCTCACAGCATGTGGGGTGGTGCACAGGCTGGTGTGGGGGTGTGAGGTGGTCCCCACGAACAGCAATAAGCACCAAACTGTACTGAGTAATCACACTGTGCTTGGGCCTATCTTTAAGTTTTTGACACATTAACCTATTCAATCCTCACAGCCTTAGAAAGAATAAGAACAAACAAACAAACAAACAAACAAAAAAAGGCCAAATGACTGGTCCTAGGCCGCATAGCAGAGAAACAGAAATCTGGCCACAAAAAGGGTGGGCATATTTCTCACTTCCTCTTCCCAGTAAAGCTAGAGTCGATGATAGGAGCCATTTTGGGACCATGAAGTAAAAAGCATGTAAGGAAGGCAGAGTTGACACACAAAGGTCCTTTCGGCCTCTGGTGATCATGGAGTCTCCATAGCAACCCCAAATCTCCTGCCCAGAGACTCTGTTGTAAGAGAGAAATAAATAACTGATTTGTCCAGGCCATGTCTATTTGGGAACTTTGGCTAGAACAATTACATCTGCGATCGTACCAATATGGTTTTTATATTAAGAGCCCCTGGGAGCCATCGAGGAGAGTGACAGCGAATGACATGATCAGACAAGCTGGTGTCAGGAAGGCAGCCAGAGTTGGTGCTTAGAATCTGGCCTGAGTACAAACTTCAACTCTGCATCTCCCTAGGGTCAGGGACCATTTAGCTTATGTATGCCTCAGTTTCCCTGTCACCAGAATGAAATGACTACTATCCAGGTAGAGAGCCATGATGAGGATCCATAACAAGGCTTAAAATAGCACAGGCTAGCCCAGAAGATATCTCAGTGATGAAGTGCTAGCTGTGCAAGTGTGAGCAATCAAATTCAGAGCTCCCCCAGCACCTGCATAAAAATCCAGGCATAACTGTGCATGTCTGGGAGGCAGAGGCAGGAAGAGCCCATCCTGGGGCTCCCTGGCTAGCCTGTCTCTCTAAAGCAATAAGCTCCAGGTTCAGTGAGAGGCCAGGCCTCAAAAAAAATAAGGTGACAAGCAATAGAGGAAGACACCTGACAGTGACCTCTGACCTCCACATGCACACACATGGATACATCGACCCACATAAACACCTATTTACACTACCACAAACACCTGTTCCCTTCCCACACACATCCTGGTGTGCATCAGACACCTGGAGTTCAGGGAGTATGGCCTCAAGAAGCTTCCATTGGCCACACCCTCTCACCGCAGAGCTGACCAAGACCGCACTGAAACCTGCTCTCAGGAGGTGCTGATGGGAGGCCAGGGGTCCACACCTTTATCTCCAGCAGGCTGAGGGCATGTCACTAGGTGACCCTGAATGAGACTATCTGGAACCTGGGGCACATGTGTCCAGATGGTAGCACAGAATGGGACCAGGTCATTTTGGAGAAAACTATCTCCGTGTGGTCTAGCCTAGGATATCGTCCCCGGAGGGAGTCCACATGGATAGGTACAGACACCCCACTGGGCAGCACACTGCCTCCCCACGGGCCCCTGGGAGATAAGAAGCCACACTTCCTGAGGATGTACTCGGAACCTTCCGCCAGTTCCTCTGCAGTTGGCAAAATATTGCTTTGTGGAGCCAACCCTATTTTTCCATTAATGAAAGTATTTTTGGGCTCCCAGCAACAATGAGTGACTGTTACAAAAGACACAGAACCTTCCAAGGTAAACAGTGCCTTCCCCAGCCCAGGCTGGCTGCTCGGTCACTGAGCTGGTTGAAACTGTTCTGGGCTCTGAGCCCTGTGGGGTCTCCTGGCCTAATGAGGACCGAAGGCCAGAACGTGCTATTCAGGGTGCCCTGGGATCGTGAGGCCAAGTGTCCTACCCTGGCTTGTGCCTCCAGTTGACTGATTAATTCATCATACACATGTGAGTTGAGGTCTTGCTTCTGAGTCCCATACTCCCTGGCAGAAAAAGATTAGTTTTTGTTGTGTGGGAG
This sequence comes from Acomys minous, assembly GCF_964271855.1. Taxonomy (NCBI): domain Eukaryota; kingdom Metazoa; phylum Chordata; class Mammalia; order Rodentia; family Muridae; genus Acomys; species Acomys minous. Next base: position 66,395,450 of record NC_140485.1, on the reverse strand, counting down.
AGCATAGACCCATGGGACAACAGACAGGGAGGAAACTTCCTTCCCTTCTGATGAGTGGATAGATGGATGCGTGGATAGATGGATGCGTAGATAGATGGATGCGTGGATAGATGGATGCGTGGATAGATGGATGGGGAGAAGAGGTGCATGGATGGGAGACTAGATGGATGGATGAATGGGTAGATGGATGATGGACAGGTGGGTAGATGGATGGGTAGATATGGATGAGAGGTAATATCAGTGGATGGGTAGGTAGATGGATAGATGGAAGAACAGATGGGTAGACAGATGAGTAGGAGGATGGGTGTGTCAATGAGTGGACAGGTGGGTAGGCGAGTGGCTGTGTTGATAGGTGGGTGTATGGGTGAATGAATGAGTGCGTAGAAAAGTGGAGCCCATGTGTTGATGACCATCTCAGCATTCTCACATAGGAAACTCCTCACCTTGGATTCTTTGGGCAACAGTGAACACTCATTCTGACTGCGAGGCAGCCCCAGCATTGCTTGGTTGAACTGAGGGGGCCATTGCTATACTGGAACCAAGGTGGCAGCCAGGCAACGGGCCTCTGAGGCTGGCCTGTAGCCAGAGGGTCCTCCTCAAAGTGTCATCCAGGCTGCTCGAGTGTGTTCGCAGCATGGCAAACTGCCTCTCAGTGAAGAGAAACAGTAGCCAAGGAGGCTGACCCTGTGACCAATCTTAGTCCATAGCACATCCGGCTCCTTGGGGATGAATTGCTGGATCAGGTTCCTCCACTGCCTCTGGAAAGGAAAAGTGACCACACCCGCACTCACCTATGTCCTTCCATATCACAGCAGCAGCCCCTGACCTGGAGTGTGCACTGAGCACGCCCATTATGTGACAGCCTGGATGCATTGCGATGGCAGAGAAGGTGGTGACCAACAGCAGGGGGTGACTCAGGGGCAGATGTGCTTTATCGCCTCTGTGATGGTGGCAAGGCTGAAGGGCACAGGCCCTTTCCCAATGCCCATTACATCATCTATGAACTAAAATTTAGGAGAGTTCGCAGTCTAGAATACCAGCATCCTGCCATGGGGGATACTAAACAGTCTATATTATTTCTTTTCTTGTTTAGCTGTGCTGAGAGATGGAACCCAGGAGCTCCAACATGTTAGGCTCAGTTCTGCCGCTGAGCCACACCCTCAGCCCCTTACTGGGGGATTCTAGGCAGCTGCTCTACAGTTGACCCACACCTTCAGCTCCTCGCTGGGGGAATCGTAGGCAAGTGCTCTAGCACTGAGCCACATCGCCCTCCCCCCCTAGGCTCTCACTGGGAGATTCTAAGCTGAGCTACATCCCCCTCACCTTTCTTACTATTTCTTCATCCTAGTCCGGGGACTGACAGCCCTACAGATTCTAGTCCATTGCCTGCTTTTATAGTTTGTTGGAACAAAGGTATGTCTGTGTTCACAGGCTGCCGTGGCTGTTCTCCTACGGAAATAGCAACGTGGGACAATAAAACGGTTGCAATAGGGCCCATGTGGTCAGATACAAACACTTACCAGCTGGCCCTTCACAGAGTGCTCACTGACCCCTGACTCCAGAGAGCTTAAAGCTCATCTAGATGTATCTGTCTTGAGGGCCAATCCACGCCAACTTCTTAATCTCCTCCTAAACCAGCCCAGCCTTAGCCCATGTGTGGACGGCAACTTCTCCCAGCAGGGGACAGATGTGGGAAGATCCAAGTCTTCCCACAGAGTCTCATGTCGGCCCCATTTGGGAGCCATTTAACACGATCTTCCATGTGTCCTCTGGAGGCCTTGGCTGGGCTGGGAGATAAAGAAAGGGGCCCTTAAAACAAAGGAAGGGGTGCTGGGCAGGGGACCAGGCAGCAGTTTGTTGAAGAGAAATTCTACCTTACCTAGTTACAACTTTTCTTCCTCTTTCCCTTCTTGACCCCCACGCCCACCCCACCAACTTCAGAACCTACCAACCAGGCTCTCGCACACTGGGTTTTGCGCCAAGTGCCCACTCAGTGTGTGGCACATACTGTGCACCTGCACAAGAGCGAAATGAACTAGGATACAAGGTGGGAGCCTCCCCAGGAAGCCTCAGACCCCCAGTGGTCTGCCTAGAATGAGGAAGTCCAGCTTGAAGGATGTGACAGGGACCATCTTCCTGACAGATGCCTGCTGAGGCTTTTCCTGCTGCACAGAGGCCTCTCTGTGCAGTCATGAGCTCTGTTTCAATTTCACACCCTTCTATAGCCCCTGCTTCCAAGTTTACTAGGAAAGGAAGCCTTTCTGGGGCCCTATTTATGTAGTTCAGAAAAGGCTGACTCCACCCCCTCGGTTTTAGCCAATCAGAATCCAGAGTGACTGGTTCCAGCCTATAAGAATCAGCCCTGGGACTAGGGATGAGCCTTATTCCGCCTAAGATTATTTTGTGTGGAGGGGTTTGTTTGTTTGTTTTGTTTATTGAGTCGGGGTATTTCGACCCGTGCCAAGGATGATGTTAACTGCCTGGCTTTCAATTCCCAAGGCCTGGTATTACAAGCATGGGCCTTCTCGCCAGGCTGAAAACATCCCTTGTACACTTTGGATGCTGTCCGTTGATCTGTGATTGTGTCTCAGCATGAGCACACCCGTGCAATGGTTGAGATGCACTCACACTGACAAAAATGCATCACTCTGTACTTGACCTTCCCATTTAACTGGACAGCCCGGGTCTTACCCAGGGCTCCCACTGTTTTGGACCCAGTGTCTGCCCACTTGAACTCAAGCCCAACCCAGCCTAACCCCTTCAACAAAGGTATAATGGTTTCCAGGGCTCTGCCACCTCCATAGACCAGAGACTCCCTGGCTTGGGACATAATTTGCTCTTGGCAAGGACTCTGTCCTAGCAGTAAAGATCCAGGGCCCAGCCTCATAGTAGGAAACGGTCACATGACCACCCGTGTGGCGTGGCTCTTGGAAGACCTCACAGGTGAATAAACAGAGGCAGCCTGCATGCCTGAGTCCTAGCAGTGACCTCCTGGGCAGAAGGGCCCAAGGAGGGCCTGGCTCTCCCATGCTAAGGCTTCCCACACAGCCCCTGGGACCTCTGGCTGGAGGCAGGATGTAGGCCAGGGCTTCTGAGCCACGTGGTCTGCAGGCAGCAGACCAGTGGGCTCCTACCCGCCAGGCCGGGCAGAGCTAGCCTCAGATAGCATAGAGGAAGTTCGGGTCACCTGGGGCAGGTGCCAGCCTCCTACCTCCCGCTCCTTGGCCTTTCCCAGGCCCTTTACCCAGTGGCTCTTTACTTCTTGGCTTCTGTTTTGTTTTGTTGGGTTTTTTGTTTTGTTTTGTTTTGTTGGCGTTTTTTTTTTTTTAAGTTTCCTTTGTTGTTACCACTTAAAGTAAATAAATAAATAAAGCAAATGAACAAAGCAGCAGCTGGAAAGCTTTGTGGAAAATGGCACCAGCTCCGAGGGCTGCCCCGCCCTCCACTGAGTCAGGGCGCCAGAGCCTTTGAGTCCCAACTGGCCCCCAAATGGAAGCTTCTCTGTTCTCCCAAAGGCCCAGCTTCTCCTGGTGGGGCGGGGAGTTCCCTCATTCATCCTCCAGGACTGCCACACACAGGCCTGACCAAGAGGCCAGCAGATTCCTAGGACCTCTGACCAGTGCAGTCCCATCAGCCTCCCTTCGTGCAGAGCCTCCCACCCAAGTCACGGCCTCAGTTCCTGCCCTCCCTCCCTACAGCCCAGACCATTAAGACCTCTCCCCGACTGCTCAGCAACCATCTATGGCTTCCCGTTGTCTCCTGCAGCCAGTACTTGGTCTTTGTGATGGGAAACCTTCAGGGTAATGGTGTTCATTGTTTATGTTTCCCAGCATGCCTTTCTTTTTGGTGGGTAAGCCACTCTCCATGGGGTTCTTAGGGGTATGGCACTGGGGAATCTCAGGTCTCAGGCCTTCAACTTTGAGTTCATGAGGTTCGGGACAGGAGCTGCTGAGGCCACGGTGTCATCCATGGGAAGACATCCCACTCAAGAAAACACATCTAGAAGAGCCAGATGGGGCTGTCATCTTTAGCTCCTCCCATGTGCCTGGATACAGGCTTGCCTAAAGCCGGCTCTATCCATCCCTGTCAGTCAAAGGGACTTTAGTGACCCTCCCTCTACAACGGGCGGGCGTGCCTTGCTACTCAGCTTTGTTCTAACATTTGCCTGAGTGTCTCAAAATCTCTGAAAACACTGCTTCTCAACCTATTAGTAGAATCTGCCTTGTGTTCTGATCTCTGCGCCTTTCACGAAGCTGGGCCAGAGCCCACAGTGCCCTCTTCATGACAGATAAACACAATCTCATCTATCCATCCATCCATCCATCCACTCCATTAATTCATTCATGCATTCATTCATTCATTCACCTTGACAAGGCATCAACAGCCCAAGCTGGTTTCAAACTCTCTATGCAGCCAAGGATGGCCACAAACTCCTGATCTTCCTATCTCCACTTCCTGAGTGCTGGGGGTTCAAGCCTACACCTTCACCCCATTTATGAGGTACTTGAGATGGAGCCAGGAGCTTCATGCACTCTAGGCAAACACTCCACCAACTGAGCCCCACTCATGGCTGACGAATCTTCTGGGCAGCCCCTCTGAGGTGGGCCCTCTTGCTCAGAACTCACAGCTTTCTCTTATTTCCAGGGCCCCCTTTCCCTCCCTGTGGACAGGACTTGAATGGATGAGCGACACCATCATTCAGCTCTGCCTGACCTAAACAGAAGTACCTTTTGTTGCTTTTAGCAAAAATCTCAATCACTTGATTTTACCTATGAAGCCTTGGGAGCCAGATGCTGCAGTGAAAGCCTGCAAGCTCAAGGAGACATTGGAAGCACCCAGCTGACCTCCCTCCTCAGCCGACATGCCAGAAGAAATGCCCCCTCTCCCGTGCCATCTCAAACAACCTCCTTCAAACTGAACGTCCCTCCCTTTTACTTCCTGTGCATCTCTATATCTGTCCTGACTTCCTCTTCCTCTCCATCTTTTTTTCTTAATAATCCTATATTCATTCCTGGTCAACTGGTTGCTTGTGCCACCTCTTGACCTATGGTTGACTTTATTTAATCCTGTTTACAATATTCAAGCAGAAAGCTCTTGGATTAAAGGTGTGTGCTAAGGCTGAGCCACACCACAACTAGAAACAGGTTTTTCCAGTAAAGAACACTAAAACCCTTAGGACTTTCTATGCCTGCCCCAGCCCTGAATAATGACGTGGACACTTGTATTTGTTTATAATTGCCTTAGATCTTAACTTACTCTTGTTCCCAACTAGCTCTTTTTGTTGTTATTTGGGTTTTTTGTTTGGTTTGGTTTTTTGTTTTTCGAGACAGGGTTTCTCTGTGTAGCCCTGGCTGTCCTGGACTCGTTCTGTAGACCAGGCTGGCCTTGAACTCACAGAGATCTGACTGCTCCTACCTCCCCGAGTGCTGGGATTATAGGCGTGTGCCACCATACCTGGCTCCAACTGGCTCTTATAACCTATGTTAACCCATTCATATTAATCTATGCTCTGCCACGTGGCTTGTTACCTCTCCTCAATTTCAAACATCCGACTATGTACCTGATCTTTCCCAGAATTCCTCTCTCAGCCGGAAGTCCTGCCTTCCTCTCTTGCCTTTGCCATAGGCCATTCGTCTCTTTATTAAAACCAATTAGAAGGTGTTGAAGGGAGCGTTTACAAAATGTGGCGCAGCCAAAGAATACAAAGTCGGGCCTGTACTCAGCTCTCTGCTGGGGCAGAAATCAGCATTGGAATATAACGAAGACAATCTTTACACAGGGCTTAAAAAGATCACCCCAACATGACACAATCTTGGGGTCCACAATGAATCAAATATCCTGTAACAATATGGATCCTTTGGATTCCTCTAGACTTGCAGTGACCCAGCCTACTGCCTCCATAGGCGGGCATCCCATGCAGAAGGCAGGGTGCTTTCTGCAAATTGGTTTCCCCATCTTTTCTATCAATACCCTGAAGTTTCTCTAGGACCTGCTCAATCTCCCTTCTCCTGGGGACTGAGATAGAAATTCCTTCACCTGTGGCTCCTCAATGTCACGTGGCCTGGAACTGGCCAACTAGGACACTGTATATGCTGCCCATGGTGCCTGGGGAAGAATGTGTGAACAAGCCCATGAATCCAGACCTAGCGCTTTTGCTGGTACCACTGAGAGAGGGGCAGGCTCTGGTTGCCGTCAGAAATGAGTGGGACACGGTGGGGCCGGGGGGCGGGGCACAGAAAGCAGCAGATACTAACACAGAGCCAGGAGACAGTGGCAGCCCTGACCCATCAATGCCTGAAGCCAGAAACTTATGAACCCTCAGTGGTCTGCCTTCCGCAGCCTATGCCACGTGTGTCATTTGGTGTATGCATGCTCTAAGTCCTCATCCCCGTAGGTATGCTAGTTCAGAATGGTGGTCACTATAACTGTGGATGGGGACAATTCTCAGCCTTGTCACCATCCCCTCTCTTAACACCCCAAACTCTTACCCCACTAGATTCACATCCACCCCTCCTGTCTCCATCACCTCCTAAATGCCCTTCCCTGATCTGCCCGGGAAAAGCAAAATCTCCGGCCAACATCTGGACCTCAGAACGCCCTAGGGACTCCCCTGAATGTAGGCATTATGCGTTCTGTGTTTGTCGCTCTTTAAACCGCCAGCTCCACCAGGCCAGGTAATCCTTAGGCTCTCAAGGGCCAGCATGGAGCTCCCACGTGGGCAGGTGCTCACCAACCAGCCACAGACCTAAGAGGGGCCCTCCACGAACCACAGGAACGCACTACTACAGGAATGCACCCCTGGCTTTCGCAGCTTGCCTAGCGCAGGTGCAGCAAGGCTGGGATCTGCTCCATTGGCTGACTGCAGAGACCTTCAGCCTTGAGGAAGGCTTGCAGAGAGCCTGGCCTGTTCGTGCAACTTCCCCCAGACTGCTAGCATGTTGAACAAGATCGGAAAGCCCTACCCAATCATGATTGATTCCCCAGGACCCTAACCACGCCCTGAAGCAAATGTCAGATTTCACACATTTAATGAACCCCATGCTTGAAATCTGTGGCCTGTAAAATCTGATTTACACCGCCATTAAAACCCTTGGTGCCTACAAGAGAATTTGAGAAGTACGCTGTGTGTGCAGAGAAGGGGTTGTTCTTCCCCCCCCCCCAACAAGCTCCCTGAGACATTAATTCACTCCACAGCCTAGAAATGTTCCTGAGAGCCTCGTTTCAATTACAGTATTTCTTTCAGCACCTCAGATTTACTTGCTCCATTTCAGAGCAGGTTAGACACGAGCAACAAAGTCTGACCATGCAACTGTTAGGCCTGTGGAAGAGAAGCTTGGGGTGACAGCTGAGGGGGGCTGCCCCAGAAGGGCAGGACGCAGCTCACCTGGTACTACAATTAAACCATGCCTCAGCCAACACCTCGTGGCCATGGTGCGGCCACAGCCTCTGTTGATTTATTGCCGGTAACACCTGGTTTGTCTCGAGGTCCACGGTTCCACTTAGACCCCTTAGTTTTAATTCTATGGGTGGCTGAGCTTACTGGCTGGGTGACAGGTAACCTCCTCTCAGCTATCCCGTGGAACTGTGGCTACATGAAGCAACTATGAAGAATATTCTAGAATGAAGATCTTGGACATCTGGACTCCCATTTCCAAGCTGTGATGGCTGTGAGTTCTGTTCTCATGTGTACACCTTGAGAGATCAGAAGCAAGGCCGCCCTACCACCTGCATGCTCTTCCATGGCTGAATACTAAGGCCCACACTGATTGGTCTGCAATGTATTGCAGCATTGACCAATGAGTGTTATTCGGACTTCTAAGTTTTCAAAGCCAACCAGGCTGGTCAGATGGCTCAACAGGTAAAGGAACTTGCTACTTAAGCCAGAGTTCAGTTCCTCCCAGAATTCCTCCCACTAAAAGGTAGAAAGAGATAAGCAACTCTACAATGTTGTCTTCTGACCTACACATGCATGCCATGTTTTCAAAGCCCGGGGCTAGAGAGATGGCTCAGTCATTTTGCAGAGGACCCAGTTTCAGTTCCCAGAACCCACACAGTGGCTCACAACTGTCGACAACTGCAGTTCCTGGGGACCCAGAACCCTCTTCTGACCTCCACAAGCACCAGGCACACATGTGGTACACAGACATGCATGCATGCAAAACAGTCACAGGCAAAAAAAAAAACAACTTTAACAATTCATATTTTAAAAAGTCTTCAAAGCCAACCAATGCAGCAGCTTGAAAGAATGCTCCCTCTGCTACCAAAGGCTCTCCCCAGGGATTTGGGAGAGCGACTAGCCTGAAACCCCAGTGGCTGCTTTTGACAGGGTAGGCAACTAGAGCCTACAAGACCACAGTCTGCTACAGAACTCAGTAGCAAAGCCAGTGTCACCACCACCACAAGCCTGAGCATCCTTCGTCTTCTTCCAGGGAAAAGCAGCTGAGCTCTTCCAGGACCTTTATCCCTATTGCAGCTGGTCTAGAAGGAACGGTCAATAAAAACACCCTGTCATGTGACCCAAGTCCCATGTAAGAGTTTCACACTCTAACATGAACAATTCCAGTGGGGACAGCACTCCCTACTTGCTTCTCCATTGGTCCTCCCAGCTTCTCCACTGGTCCTCTCAGCTTCTCCACTGGTCCTCTCAGCTTCTCCACTGGTCCTCTCAGCTTCTCCACTGGTCCTTCTAGCCTCCTCCTCCTGAGTTCCAAGCAGACATTCATGTTTCCCTGATACAGGTTTCTGCCTTATGCAACCAGAGTTGTGCCAGGTTCAGACACGCCATGGGTGCACTGTACAAGGCAAACAGTGACCAGGAAGGGACACTGTTTAGTGGATCACTCCCTTGGCTCACTCAGCTACCTGTCTTAACACAGCTCAGGCCCAGCTGCCTAGGAATGACACCGCCCACAGTGGGCTGGGCCCTCCTACCTAGATTGTTTTCTACTTGATATCACATCCACTGAAGACTCACCAGGCACTCTTTTCCTGTAGGAACCCAGAATCCCAAATGTGTGGAACCATTTTTACATTTCAGTGAATGAGGCAGAGGGTTGGTGAGGAAGTCACAGGGCTGCCTAATGAGGTGGGGGGGGGGGGGTTGGGGATGGCCACTCTGAGGAGAGGCATCTGGGCAGAGACCTGAGGAGGCTTGCTGCCCTCATACCTTGGTAGATGCTCTAGCTTATTGGGACAGGCCTAGAATCCTCACATTACCAGAGCCTGGAAGCTTCCCTGTGTCCAGAAGCATGCAATAATTTTCATACAGTGAGTGCCAAGCATTGACTTCAGACAACCCAGGAGCTGTCCTCCTCAGAGTGACGGCATCCACGGGGTGACTCACAGTACCAGGCCTGTGCCCCAGCCTGAGGTTGGTTCTGTTCGTAATTAGAAGGTGGGAACAGCCACAGTGACAGCAGCTAGAGAGTGTGGCAATCCCCTCAGGAACCATGTCGAGGATGGAGGCAAAGATGGTCCCCAGAGAATTCTGGGAGTCAGAGAAACGGATCGCTCAACATCACTGGTGGGACGTCTCAGCCTCCCAAGACAATGCCATCAAGGAATGCAGCTCACTGGCAGAGGGTGACGTGGCTGCTGTCACCAGCAGCCTTGAAGCCATGCTAGGGGTTGGTGGGCAACCGATAGCTGCCCAGCCTGGCTCTCCTGAGAAGCTCTCTGCATCTCTTAGAGCACAGGGCCCTCTTCTAAGGACTCTGCAGGCAGGGCCCATTTATGAAGCTACAGTGGGCACAATAGCTAAACCAGGACCCACAAGCCAGACGCAGAGGCAAGCTGATGCAAATTAAAACCACCATGAAACGCACACCACAGCATGGCTGCCAGGATGGCCCAACCCCAGATGTGGGCGATAAAGAGAATGAGAAGACAAGGTGTGGGGGAAGGTGCGCCTCACACACCTGGGCATATCTATGTCCAAAATAAAGAATTCTTGACATTCAGCAATAAGAAAACAATCTGATTCTCGCGGGGGTTGGGGAGTTGTTTTGTTGTTTGCTTGACAGAAATTGTCTGGCTCAGAAACCTGCCATCCTCCTGCCTCGGCCTCCCGAGTGCTGAGAGGAGAGGCATGGGCCACCATAGCCGTTTGCAATGTTTTGCTTTTTAATGGACAAATGAGACACAGCGCCAGGGCAGATCTTTGTGGGCTTCAGCTGAGCTCGTGGAAGATACTGACTGCACCCTCAGGGCACACACACCTGTTAGGATGGCTGGGAACCAGGGTTTTACAAAGCAGAAGTATTGAGATACACATCCGCACACCACAGGAGTCCCGTATCGAAACTGCAGTCAGTAGTTTCCGGCAAGCTCACAGACCTGTGCAATCACTGTCAGCTCAGAGGAAACTCAGTGCTCACAAGAAGGCCCTAAACATCCAGTTTTCTTGACCACCACTAAGCGTTTTCCCATGGATCTGCCTCTTCCAACACTTTGTGTAGTTCAAGTGGGCTCTTCCATGACCAACTTAATTTACTCTTGTGGTTTTCAAAGTTTCTGCTTATTATAGCATGCACCATGTTTCATCCTTTTTTTATTGCTGAATGGTATTCCACTGTATGGACATACCACATTATATTTACCCGCTTGCTAGTTATGGAGACTGGCATCATGCCCACTCTGGGGCTCTTACCGATATTACTACTGTAAACATCTGCACAAAACTTCTTGTGTGGATGTGATTTTGTTTCTCAAGGAGGGCAACTGCTTGTTGGTTCTATGACAGTGCTGAATTTAACTATTTCAGGTATTTCATATTTCATGGCATATAAATTTTATCTTGATGAGAATGCTATTTTAAAACTCTGTTGGGCCCATTTCCTCAGATGGGCCATCTTTGCGCTCCAGGCCAGGCACATGGAGGGAGCCCGGTATTACAGAACCATTCCAAAATTACCTCGCTGTTTTGTAATGGCTGCATCTCGCACCCAGGAACAGAGTGGGAGACCTCACATTCCACATCGTTGCCAACACTTGTCACATCCATATTCCTTTAGCCATCTGTAAGTGCAAAGGAGAGTCCCCGAGAATGGGTGGCCCATTTTCTCCAATGCAAATCCACCTCGCTCCACAATGTAATCTGCATGGAAACTCAAGGGTGCAGCTGACCTAGGTCCACTCTGTATACTTGGCTGATTTAAGCTTTTTAAAAGTTGAAAACAATTGAAAAAGTTGTAAAACAAAACAAAAAACCTATGAAATTGTTAAGGTCAAAAGAGAGACAGAAATGCCTTTGACCAGGTTGGGCCCACATATTTTAATTTCTCCAGTACATGGACACCTCTGGCATACAGGAAAACGTGCAGGCATACGGCAAGGCTCCTTGGGCCCTCATATGCTCCCACCTTAATGCTGTTTGCCCCCCTGGCATCCCTGCCTACCTCAGAAATAGGGCTTCCCTGAGTGAAAACCACATTCCCAACCTTATTGTAATCCAGGTATAGCAATGGGGCTGTTTGACCAAGATGTCAGCAGAAACGGCCTGGGGTGGGGTGGGGAGTCTGGAAAAGCCCCACTTCACAGAGAGCACCCACGTTCTCCTGTCCTCCCTGTTGCTGGACCTTCAGAGACTTCGGGCAGCCATATCAAGGTAATGAGGGTGCAGCTTGGGTTTCTGTGGTGTTCTGAATGAGAATGGCCCCCATAGGCGCCTACATCTGAATACTTAGGTCACCGATTAGTGGAACTGTTTGGGACGCATTAGGAGGTGTGGCCTTGCTGGAGGAGGTGTGGCCTTGTTGGAGGAGGTGTGGCCTTGTTGGAGGTGTGGCCTTGCTGGAGGAGGTGTGGCCTTGCTGGAGGAGTGGTGTTACCTAGAGTGGGTTTTCAGATTCCAAAAGCCTACACCAGGCCCAGTCTCTCTCTGCCTGCATGTTGAGGATCAGGATGTAGCTCTCAGCTACTTCTCCAGCAGCATGTCCGCAAGCTCCCTGCCATGATGATGATGGGCTCTGGGGCTGTGCGCATGCCCTCATTGCTTCCTTCCATAGGTTGCCTACATCATGGAGTCTCTACACAGGCATAGAACAGTGCCTGGGACAGTTTCCAAGCCAGCTCTGCTCCCACGGACTTCCTAGCCCAAACCTTCTCTTACATGAGAATAGAAGTGTTCTAGAGGTCCTTTCTGTTGCTGTGATAAAACATCTTTGTAAAAGGCAACATAGAGGAGAAAAAGGATTACTTATCTATGGTTCCAGGTCACAATCCATTGTTGGGGGGAAAATCTAGATAGGAACTCAAGTAGCTACTGTATTTTTCAGACTATAAGACACACCTGACCATAAGATACACCCAGTTTTTAGAGCCGTAAAACAGTAAAAACAGGAATCGGACCATAAGATATACCCTAATCCCCACCCACCACACACACTTTTGGAAGGGAAAAAAAATATGTCTTATGGTCTGAAAAATATGGTAGTCACAGTCAAGAGCAGAAGAAAGCGGGTGTGCTCATAGTGCCCAATTGCTTGTGTTTTACCCACCTGACTTCCTCCAGCCTTACATAGTTCTGGGCCTGCTGCCTAGGGAATGTGCTGCCCATAACGGACTGGGCCTTCCCATGTTAACAATTCAAACAATCCCCCGTAGACATGCCCACAGGCCAACCTGATCTGAAAAAAATCTCTCAACAAACTTCTCATCCATGTGGTTCTAGATTGTGGCAGATTGTTAAAACTAACCAGCACAGGGAGAAACTCCCATCTGTTTTGAGTGTGTTGTTAGGGAATTTTCCATGATGTCACAGTGGGTTTGGGTATGTCTTCTTAGTACTCTGTGAACCTGCTCTACCCTCAAGTGTTGTTTGCTCATCTACAATAGGGCTTGGGGCACCTGCCCTGCGTGATGCAGGTGTGGACAGGGGCAATGGATTTTGCAGCTGTGACACAGGACAGAAAGGCAGAGCCTCCTTACCCCCTCAGGCTCCTGAGTCGTCCCCCAGAGGCTGCTCTCAGCTCCATGATGTGACATCCCCTGAATTGCACAGTTTAGTTGCATGGTTTCATGCTATGTACGTTTTTTTTTCCAGACTTTATAAACATTGACCCAAGCAAAGGAAGAGCTCTCAGACGTCAAGAAGGCTGAGTCCCTGCCCTGGGCCAGACATAGCAGCTAGGGACAATGTGGGATCTAGTACCCCTCCCTGTCTCCTGGGGACTCCAGGAGCAGAAGTCAGGGACAAAGCTACCGTCCTCATGTGGGCACCAGCCAATCCCTCCCCATCCCGCCCCTCGAGCTTTGGAATTTATTAAATTCAAGCAAATCCTGCCTTCTGTTTTATTAATGAATGTTTTAATGTAAAAAAAAAAGTTTGAAATCATTTTCCACTTTGATTACTTCCATGCGGTCTCTCTAAAAACCCTGAGTACACAGATTCTTGGAGAGGCAACCTTATTTTTTTCCTGTGGTCACATAGGCCTCACTCAGCCTTATAGGGGACTATGTTCCAGCTGGGTGCCCGGCCTGCCAGGCACAGGAGAGGTGAGGCACCGTCTACCTTGGAGCAAAGACTACACCGCAGGCCTGATAACCTACAGAGAGCAAGGCACATGACTTCCAGAGTGCCAGACAGGTAGGGGCCAGTTTTGACAAGGACCTCGGAGCTTGGGTGGGACGATGTCTCTGGCCACCCACTCAGACTGCCAGTGAAAAGAACCTTGGCCATGTCTGCACCTCCAGCCTTGTCGCCTGATTGCTGATTCTTAGGACAGGTGTGGAACTGAAGCTCAGAGAGGTTAGGCAACTGGCCCGGGGCCACTCAGCTAAGTCAGGGAAGTGGCTTTCCAACTGGGGTTTGGGCAAACCCGCCTGGCCTCTGACCCATGCTCTCTGCTTCCTATGCCCAATGCTGGTGTGTTCCTGGTATGACACCAACTTCCTTTATACCTCTGCTCCTTCTGGCTAAGAAGCAAGATAGTGCTGTGGGGTGAGTGTGGGAGGTGTGTGTGCACGCGCACGTGCAAGGACATATGTTCACATGCTGCTAGGTGGGCACAGGTCAATCTAGGTATCTTTCTCAATAGCTCTGCATCTTGCTTTTATGAGACAGGGTCTCTCACTGAATCTGGAGACTGCTGATTCTCCTAGGCCGGCTGGCTTAGCCCTCAACGTCTGCGGCTGCTGTGCAGTTTTTACCAGGGTTCTGAGGGATCCAAACTCAGGTCCTTATGCGTGCACAGCAAGCACTGTGCAGACTGGGGATGAGCCAGCTCCCCAGCCCCGAGGCATGGCTTTGGCAGGGTCTCCATGAGGGCTGCCCTAGAAGAAGAGCAGGAGGCTCCGTGGCTGTGTGTGTGTGTGTGCTGGGCCAGCTCTTGGAGGCCCTGGGCCATTTTCTCTAATGTGCCTGCTGATGAGCTGCCTGGCGATATTATGCTAAGTTATGTGCATACAGAGTGGCAGCTTAGATTCTGATTATCAGCCACATCTTTGAAGGATTCCTGCTTCATTTCCAGGGCAATCACTCACCTCAGTCTCTCCGGCTGATGAGCTGTTTGGAGCCAACTGAAGGCCCAGCCCAGCCCCGCTGGAATCCACGGGGTTCTGGGTGTCATTAGCGGCTCCGATTTGCCTCTTTACAAATCTGTTTCCTATATAAGGACAAATGAGGACACATTTTTGCCTGTCTTTAAGACACTCGCTGCATTCTTCCTGCAGCCTGCTCTTCTTACTGTCTTCGGGGGAGGGAGGGGGGCATGAATGCGGCCTGGGCGCCACGGTTCTGACTGCACAAAGCATCGCCTTCAAAACTTGACCCAAACGAGCACGCTTGGGGACAGGAGGCACACACGGTGGGGCTTTCCTCTGTCTTCCTGCGCACTGTTCTTACTTCCAAGTGGCTGATCTCTGCATCAGAACTTGAGGAAGAAGTCACCTCAGCACCCAGGCACCCAGGCCACAGGCTGGGCAAGGCTCTTTGGTGGTGGTTACCTGGAAAGCAAACAGGCACCTCACCCAAACTCTTGCTTTCAGAGTCAGCTGGGCTTGTGTGCATGAGCAGGACAGGCCGCAGAGGTGGTCTCGCCTGAGCGCTACTAGCTAGGGGTGGAGACGGGACAATGAGTCAAGTAGGAAAACCGGACACGGACACGGCTCAAGTGCATCAGGATGTCTCTGATGCTCTAAGACCCCGTTGGCCTGCAGGGGCCTGTGAGCCCTATGACACTCCAGCTCTCCTACTGTGGGGCCTTTCCTACCCCAGGACCTTTGCATATCACTGCCCAAACGCCCTTCCTTCTAGGGCTTTCCACGGCTCCCTTCCGGTTCCCAGCAGCGCTTTTCTGCCTTTCGTTGCCTCCCATCCATTACCCTTTGCCTAGACCCTGCCTTGTTTACTAAGCTTCACCGCCACTGGGCACTAGAATCCTTAGTGGACCACGTGCCTGTCACACACAGAGGAAAATGGCGCCATTCCTCCAAGAGCACGATGTGTGTTTCTTCACTCACACATAGTAGAGGCTCTGTCCCCACAGGCTAGGGGAAAAAATGTACAAAAACTTCAGCATAATCCATCCCCCACCTTCCCCCTCCTCCGTTCTCTTTACCCCAAACTCCCCGGTCTTTCTCAAAGGAAAGATCCCCAGGCGCTCGGCCCTCTCTTCATCCTCCTGCAAGCTCAGAACACCAAGCTCTTCCTATGGACAGACACAGCCCGCAACCAAATGCTATGCAAGGGATCTGGCTTGTGCCCAAGCCCAGGCCGTGGGTGACGTCATGGTGACTCAGTTACCCCCAAGTTCTAGAGGAGTCTCTTTCAGAATCAAACCTCAGCGTGGAGAAGAGGGAGGAGCCTCATGTGGGCATCTACGCCAGCAGGCAGCAGTCTGCAAAAGATGCTATGGAACAGGTCACTCATAAAAGAGGGGAGCGGGGAGGGGAGAAACCCCAACCCTGGGCTTTGAAGGAAACCCAATCTGGGACTTCGTGATCCTCCAAATATTCACCAGCCCCCTGAAGCGCTGAAGTTGCCCTCTCAACCACAGCCACATGGGAAATAAAACAAAATCCCATGGAAAGATCTGACCAAAAAAGAAAAAAAAAAAGTATGCAATGTTTGGGTGAAAAAAAATTGGGGAAGTAAAGGGAAGTATCAGAGAAGGGGGGAAAAAAGCAACTCAAGTTCTTTTTTTTTTTAAACTCAAGTTTTTTTCCCAGAGCCCAGCAGAGTTATTTCTGTCTTTTAATGATAGATTCCCCGTGGCTTCTAGGGTGGTTTTGAGAGGCGCGAAGGCGGGGCCTCTAGGTTATGTAACTCATTTAAAGTCGGAAATTAGCAGGGCCTGAATGAATCCTGTTACTGTATTCCGACTTCTGGAAAGCCTGGAGCCCGACAGTTCTATTTTGAGGTGAACCAATCCATCACTCCCAGGCCACCTCGCAAACACCACCAGGCCGCATGTCACCCTGCAAAGTTTCATAACAAAAACAGCTGAAGTACTCAGGGTATCGGAACATTGCGTCTCTAAAGCAAGTCATCCTCAACGGGGACTTGGCATGGCTTCCAGATGCCAGTTGCTCAAAAGCGCAAATAGTTAATACCAAATTAATATTCATCTCCTATACTCCCTCCCCTGCCATCCTTTTTTTTTTTTAATGCTATGCACAGCAAAATAGTCTACTCAACAACATGAAAAGAAATGTACATTTTTAACAGAGCCTTTGGCCACGAAATAAATTCTGGAGGCCTGAAGGAAGCGTCTGGAACTCCTCCGGCAGCTGCACGCAGGGCATCCAGTGACTTTTCAGTCCTCATGTGCCCCCTGGTGGCTGAGATGTGCAAGAGCAGCCTGGGCAATAATCAAGGGTGTCCTGCAATCCAACTAACAGTTACCACAGTGGTCACCTTAGCTGCCTGTGACCACTTTGCCCAGGGCATTGCTGCTCACCTCAACAACTAAGTCACCATTTCTAACTGATTCATAATGAAGAATGCCCTCCCTGGGACCACGCTGCTGACAAAACTGGCCAGCTGGGTGTGCTTCCACAGACAGGCCATTTCATACTGTCATCGTGGTGGCCAACTGACACGAGCCCATTACATGAGGCTGTGCAAGCTCAGCAGCTTTGTCATTGGACGTCAGGTACTTCTTCGTGGGGTGCTCTGTGCACCCTGACCTCTGCCAAGTAGCATCCAGAATCTGCTCACCAGCTGAGACACTGGAGGGTGCCTTCTGATAGTCACATGTCTCCTGAGGAATTGATATCCATAGGGTGCAGTGGTGTATGCCTCTGATCCTAACCCTTGGGAGGCAGAAACAGTCAAGTCTACATAGAAAGTTCCAGGCCAGCTCCAGCTACCAAAAAAAAAAAAAAAATAGGAACTACATGTCTACATGTGCTACTTGATTGTCTTGTTTTACAGAAATCAAATAAAGTATGTATATGTACACACCAGTGTTTGGATGCATGGGCATGTATGTGCGGGTGCATGTGTACACGTGCACCTGGTGTGGAGGCCAGAGCTGATGCTGACTGAGTCCCTTCCTGCCTGTTCTTCACTTCACTTGAGACAAGGTCTCTCACTGAACTGGAGCTCACTGGTTCGGGCAGACTGGCCGGCTGTTGAGTCCCAGGGAACTTTCTCTTTCTGCGTCCCCAGATCTGGGTTACCGATCTGTACAACTACATCTGGCTTTTACATGGGCACCTGGAATCTGAACTCGGGTCCTTGAGTTTGCACAGCAGGCACTTTCTGGCTAAGCTGTGCCCCCAGCTCCCCCACAAATAACTTTCGACTGGGAGAAGTTATTTACATTTGTCTTGCCGTGAGATAGACAGACAACAGAAGCGCGATCAGACATGCCTGTTTGATTGCCCATATAGGCTAAAGTGACCCCCAAAGGCAGAAGGAACGCAAGCCTTATTGGACAGCTGCAACAGACTACACTGGCAAAGCAGGAGACGGATCGCCCCAAAACCGAGCCAATCACACATGTCATCACAGAACTGGGAAGTCGAAGCATCTGGACGTTCCTGCAAAGTAAATGAAAACACGCTGTGCGCCAGTGTCTCTACTTTCATCAGAAAGCGCTGCCCTGGTGAGCCCGGAACTCATCCTACACACACAGCAGTCACCGAGGAAGCAAGGGGCTCGTGGGTAAGCCAGCCTGTGGTCCCCGCACACACTCCTGCTAGTACCACGTGCCCAGCTCATCCACAAGCGCGGCAGGCGCTGACACAGCCCAGCCTGCACTCAGGAGCCAGCGCTGAGCACACAGGGACAGTCACCAGGGGCGAGATAGGGAAGCCACACAGGAAAGGCCCCCATGACGTGACCAGAGCAGGCCTCTGGGGCTCCACGTTGGGGTGGCAGTATCCTCCCACAAACAATGACACTGCTGCGCCCCCCCACAAGAAGAAATGGATATAACTGTTGAAAATAGTTAAAGGATATAAAACAACAACAACAACAAAAAGCTTCACAGTAAAAGGGCGAGAAACAAAATGTACTGCATTTATAAAGCTCTCTCCTTTAAAAAAAAAAGTGAAGTCTAAGGGAGAAAGAATGTGTGTGTGTGTGTGTGTGTGTGTGTGTGTGTGTGTGTGTGTGTGTGTTTTCATGGGGGTGCATGGCTGTACGCAGGCACATGTGTATTTGCACATTTGTGAAGAGGTCAGAATTCAGCTTTGGTGCCACCCCTAGCTTTTTGAGGTGGAGTCTCTCACTGGGACCTGGAACTTGACCATTAGGCTAGGCTGGCTGCTGTCCCCAGGGCTAGGACTCATAAGCATGCACCACCAGGCCTGACTTGGGTGCTAGGGCTCAAACCCAGGTCCCCACGCTGACCCATCCATTCCACCAGCCCAAGAAGTGTAATTTTAAAGAAACAAAAACCAAGTACTACAGGGATGGCACTTCCTGCTTTCAAGCATCTGTATATCATGGCTCACAATCATGAGATCAGTATCTCTGGCCTCTGCTGGGCACCTGTGAGCGCGCGCGCACACACACACACACACACACAGTCATGCACACATGCATGCACATGCACACACACACAAATGATTTAGAAAAGAAAATCAAATATAGCTGTAAACACTGGAGATGGTGTCACTGACCTACAAGTCAAGTGCATAAATAGTTCAGAACAATAGCTCTGGGTCTTTGTGTGCATGTGTGTATATGCACGACATGGTACACATGTGGAGGTCAGGGGACATCTTCTCAGGGATCAAGGTCAGGGCATCAGGTGTCTTTACCCATCTCACTGGTACCCTTGTTAAGCAGGATGAATCAGAAGAATGTGTAGGTCCCATTTAAGATTCTGGCCAAGGCTTAAGATGCTGTCCTTGAGGGGGTCTCTCCCATCCCCCCAAGAGACAAAACAAAGCAAAACAAAAATATGGAGAAAAAAAACCAGACATTAACTTTCCAATGAACACAAATTCAAGATGCATTAAAGCACCTGGTGGCCCCCACTTCAGGAATATGGAAAGAGATACACTGGCAGAGAGGCGATGGTGTGGACCAAGGCAGCTGGGACTCGTGGCAGCTTCCGCCAGCTGGGGACAGTCTACCCCACGCTCATGGTGCCCCCTTGCTCACCTAGCACCATCGCCACTCTCATGTTCAAAGGGAGAGGACTATGGCCTGCAGCCATCTGACTTCAGGTTAAATGCTCTGTCGGGACTTCCCAGGTGACCGTGTCAGTGGAATGTAAGCGAAGTTTAGTTCAGATGGACAGACCAAGGAAAGGCCGACAGAATCCTACTGCTAGAAGGCTGCGACCCAGGCTCAGTCCCCTGCTGGCTTGCCATCTCTCTCTTGGAGCACCCAAGAGCCCTGGGTTCTTGGTGTGGGTGGGAAAGGTCAAGGTCTCTTGGTCAGTCCCTGGCCCCTGCCTTGCGTGTTCTAAGGAATGTACATGACACCAAGTTTACATGTCCTCGGTCACTCAGGGGCAGCAGGGGCTGCTGCCAAGCTGCTGATTCACAGGAAAGCCCCACAGGGTGCCTCAAGTCCTTCGTGCTCTTGACCCCTCCTCAGACGACAGGGACCCCTGAGGGACCCTGTCCAGTATCTGAGACTTCAGGCACTTCTTCCCTTCCGGGTATCACGTGGGGTCTGAAGTGCCGAGTCCATCCAAACGGGGATCAGCTTTCTGTGAGGGGCTGGACCCGGGTTTGCAAACACAGCAGAGTTCTCTTAAGGCTTGCAGCTTTCCAGGGTGGTCTCCGGAAGGACAGCCTCGGGAGCAAGGCTGAGCAAGACCTCTCCACCCTGAGGCGTGGGTCTGGCTCCAGCACTCTGAAACACTGGGGGTGGAGGGAGATGACCTCATTCCTGGAATGCCACTCTGTGTCAGGATAGACCTTACCTGGATACCTCTGCTCTACAGAAGAAAGGCTGAAGCAGAGAAGGAAACACTGCCACAGCACAAGATCTTAAAAGGGGGAAGAAAGTCAAGAGGCAACTGGAGGTTTTGAAGAAAAGAGCAAGATACAAGGCCACATCTCCGAGGTGAGGCCGGCAGGAGAGGGACCCACTGCTGGCTTCCGCTCAGCCTCCTGGAAGCTGCTGCCCGCAGGGCAAGCCTATGAAGCCTCTGCCTGTCAGCTGGGTCCTGCATAGTCCCTCCTCTCAGGAAACGGGCTGCTGGGGGAAAGAGAAGGTCCCAGAGCCCTGACCTCACCGCCCCTGCTTAAGAAGATCTGAGTCACAGCAGCCATGCTGTCTAAACACTAAACATGCATCTTATCACTCTGTCGACACATTAAAGGGCCGTGTACTTCCAGTCAGAGCAACACTGCTCCAAGTGTCCAGGCTGGCCACCGGCTGTCAGCAGCAGGGTCACACCTCTGGGACTGTTTTATGAGGTGGCAGGGACAGTCAATTCAAGGGCGGCTGCAGGCTGTCGACGAGGACTGTGCCTGACACGAGGACTGTGCCTGAGACGAGGACTGTGCCTGACACGAGGACGGTGCCTGACACGAGGACTGTGCCTGACACGAGGACTGTGCCTGACACGAGGACGGTGCCTGACACGAGGACTGTGCCTGACACGAGGACTGTGCCTGAGACGAGGACTGTGCCTGACACGCAGCCACCAACACCCTCTCCCCTCTGCTCTTAGCCCTTCTTCCTCATGCCAGATCCCTGCAGCCCACAGGCGGGAGGACTTGAGGACGCTTCAGTCCGTACCCTCTCTCTCCTACGTTCTGTGTTTTTGCTTTCCATTGTGTGTGTGTGTGTGAGAGAGAGAGAGAGAGACAGAGAGAGAGAGAGAGAGAGAGAGAGGGAGGGAGGGAGGGAGGGAGGGAGGGAGGGAGGGAGGGAGGGAGGGAGGGAGGGAGAGACTGACTGAGACTGACTGGCCTGATAATCACTCTATAGTCAAGGCTGGCCTCAACTTTCAGTAATGCCCCTGCCTCTGCCTCCTGAGTACTGGACTCCAATCATGCACCATTCCTAACTTTAGAATTTTACTTTAAAAAAAAAAAAAACTCTATGTGGCCCTGGATGGTGGCCTGGAACTCTAGCCTTAAACTCAGGCATCTGCCTGCCTCTGCCTGCCAGGATTAAGTGGCAGGATTAAAGGCATGTGCGCCTTTTAAAGAGGAAGAAGGACACGAGGAATGCATTTGTGATAAGACTGTTTAAAAATAAAAAGCCTTCTGCAGCCTTCAACTAGACAGAAACTTTTATCACATGACAACAGGTTCAAGCCATAAGGAAGCTTGCACAGTGACCCACGCGAACCTCAGACAAGCCACCCGGTCCCACGTCTTCACCCTCGATTCAGCATAGCACCCAAAGTTCTGACAGGTACACCTCTCAGGCCCCTCCCTCCCGTTCCTTCAGCGTTACAACCCTGCTAGGTGCCCGGTCTCGCCTCAGTGAAGCTGCATGTGCCAGCCATGACTGCACTGTCCACCTGAGGCGGTCCGTGCACATGGAACGTGAACTCCTCCTCCTCCTCCTGGGAGAGCGCAGCGACCGGAGCCCCTGCTGCCACCCCGCGGCTTGCAGCTTACGAAGTGAGCTTCGAGTAACTGGGGGGAGAGAATCGCCTCCGCAGGTACTTGAGGACGTAGAGGGGGAGACAGCTGACCAGGGTGATGACAGACACCTTCCACAGGAATGACAGGGTGGCAATGAAGTAGACATCTGTAAGTAAGAAGACAGCCATGAGGCCACCGAAAGAAAGCAGTCTTTATTCCTTGTTCCCACTCTCTGCTGCAGAGGGCACGCCATGAGCCAGCAGGGCGCACGGCCCTCATTTCCTCCCATGCCCCCACATTTGGTGAAATGTTACTTTCAACAACTAGAAAAAGAACCTGTTTTTGACTCTAAATTAACAATTAGTTTCTCCTAAGCCACAGAGCACAGAAAATGACATTCAGTACATGGCTCTGCCTCTCTGACTCTCTGGCTGTTCAGACTCAGTGACACCACAGAAAGCCAGGAGAGGGACCCATGGCGACATGACAAAGTGGCGGAGACCATTTGTCAAGGCTCACACTCGGAGCTGGGCGCTTTGTCCCGGGATGGGGATAGTGAAGCCAGGAGCTTTGGGAAGCTTGGGAGGGAAGCAGCTACAGACTCCCCACAGGGGATGCAGGGATAAGCCCTTCCTAGTCTTGAGCAGAGTGTGGACGGGATGTCACCAATGAAGCGCCTACTATGTGCAGGGCTCAGGACCTCAGGCCTAGACCCTTGGGCACATAGTAGGTGCCCACGAAACCTCTCTGACAGGAGACCAGTTTAAACTAGTAGCTCACCCCCAAGGTAATGCTCTTTTTATCTTCACTGATGGTCTTACAGGAGCTAGAGAGGCTGGGAAAAGAGCCTGGATCAAAGGCGATCCCAGGATAGTCTGACTGTCCCAGCCTTCCTCAGGGGCCCCAAGGAGGCCTGGCAGACTGCTCCCTCCCGTCTGCCTCCCTCAATGCTACCAGGTAGCTGTGTCTGTTAATGACACAGACATTTTATGCATGGATCTGCTCATAGGAGCCAAGCTGTGATGAGGTTTCACTGCCCAGGTGGGGGTGTATCACATGACCCTCTAAAAAGCCACTGGCCTCCTTGCAGGAAGGCCTCCCCACCCCCTTGTAACCAAGTGGAAAGTCTCTGAAGGAATGGATTTGCCATCTGGACTGTGAGGGTGGGGGGTGGTATGGGGGGAGCAGGGAAGCTGCCTGGGAGCTAAGCTGTCCCCCTGATTAGCAGACTTGCCCTATAGGCATCTGAGTTCATTCGAACACAGACACCTCACCAGTCCTACTGTGGGGTATCTAAAACACACTCTGCCTACTGGCCTCCTAGGATGACACAGGCCCGGGGGGACTTCACAGCCCAGAGGCGTCAGTCCACACTGGCTGAGTGACAAGGAAACCCAGCAGAGAAAAGGCCGGGTTGCTGGAAACAGGTCCACTCTAGAAGCATATGGAGGGGAGCCAGACAGGACTGGGCCAATAGGGTCAACCGGCAGCTTGCCATGCATGAGTAAGCACCAACTGAGCAGATGTGACCCTCAGCTGCCTTACTGAGACAGAGGCCACTGGATCTCCATGAGCCTGAAGCCAGCCTGGTCTCCAGAGTGAGGCCATCTCAAGATAAAATAGAAAGGGCAACGTCCAGGGGCCAGGGCTCAGGGTCTTACCGATGAACTCGTGGAGGAACACCAGAGAGGCAACGTAGCAGGCCAGGCTGAGCAGCTCAGCCACCGTCATGAGCCAGTGCCATGTCTGGATAGTGAGTGCCACCATCAGCAGCTCGGTGAGGATGAGTGACGTGAAGGAGATGGCCACGATGTGCACAAACTCCGACTCGAACAGAAGCAGAGCCCCGTACATGATGGTGCTCCCTGCGAACACCAGAAATGGGGCCCCTGAGGTGCACCTGCTGCCCGCCTGTCACCCAGGGGGTATCCGCCGGACACCAAGGGCCTTGCTCATCCTAGGTGAGGGACCCAGACCTACAGTTCCTCTGTTGCTCCTGCTGAGCTTTGAATGACTGACCAAGAACTGGGGGTGGGAGGGGCAGCATTCGGGGTCACCCGAGTGCCACCTGGACAGGGCACTCAATAAAAAAAGTATAAGACACTGCCAGGGAAACTTAAACACCAAGCTTCTTAAGGGGCTGCCTTTTATGTTTGCAATCTGGTTGGTTTAGTTTTGTAGATACAGGGTTTCTCTGTGTAGCCCTGGCTGTCCTGGACTTACTCTGTAGACCAGGCTGGCCATGAGCTCACGAGACCTACCTGCATCTGCCTCCCTCAGTGCTGGGATTGCACTGTCTGTTTGCTTTTGAGGTGGGGTTTCATGTCGTGGAGGATGGCCCTGAACTTCTGACCCACCTCAATGGGCGCTGAGACGTCAGGTGTGCACTGCCACGCCTGGCTTACACGGTGCTGGGGATCAAATCCAGGACTCCCTTCACCCTAGGCAACTAGTTACACCAGCTGAGCTGCATCCCAGCCTGGGACCACCATGGCAAACACGGGGAGGAGGGAGAGGGAGGACCACTGGCTATCATCTGACTGATGCATGCCTTAGGCTCTAAAACTGTATCAAACAGCAGAGAAGTGTTTCCCTGACAGTGTCATCCTCTTCAAACTCTGGGCTCTCACTAGTAAGTTACATGTGCCCATGTGGATACACAGAGATTAGTGCACAACTACACGAGTGTGCTATAAAACACACAAGAATAAAATTCCGAGAGGAGGGAGGGGAGAATTAACACAAGTGGGAAGCTTAGGTATTCCTATAAAAACATCACCTCAAGCAAGCCCTTTTTGGATTTTTGTCTATTTTAATTTTGTATTGATTTAGAGTGTGTGTGTGTGTGTGTGTGTGTGTGTGTGTGTGTGTGCGTGCGCGCGCATGCCTGGTATACATGGGAGGGTCAGAGAACAGTTTGGGGAGTTGGTACTCTTTTAGGGGGGGTTTCAAGACAGGGTTTCTCTGTGTAGCCTTGGGTGTCCTGGACTTGCTTTGTAGACCAGGCTGGCCTCAAACTTACAGCAATCCACCTGCCTCTGCCTCCCAAGTGCTGGGATTAAAGGTGTGCGCCACCACACTCAGTAAGTTGGTGCTCTTACTTCATGTAGGTCCCAGGTATGGAACTCAGATTTGTCGTCAGCTTGGTGGCAAGCACCTTTTCTCTCACCAGTGTACAAGCAAGTGCTCTGTTAGTGGACCTGGGCAAGTCCTGGGGCATCTTAGTCTCTGCATATGTATGAGGTATCCTGGGCCCCACATCTATACAGGACGTGCATTTACCTTACACGCCATGTGCCCGCCCAGAGGTTTACACAGGTTTATTAGTATTCCTGTGCTCTGCCCCACAAAGTCAGGACTCAAAACTTTTTGTGGTTTTGAACATTTCAGATTAGGGGCAGCAGACCTGAACTGTTTAGGCTCCTCCCTGACTCTGCCAACCCAAAAAGCAGCCATGCTGCACTGTAGAACCCTGATGTGTATGGTGGCCTGGGACAGCAGCCTGCTTCCTGCACTAGCTTAGGTCCCAGCTTCCCTCTGGATAACCACACCCCCTTCACCCAGCCCCCACCCCCACCCCCCACTTCCTGCAGAAGGTCAAGGTTAAAGCAAAGGAAGAGCAGGCACTTCTACCGGACCTCACCTTGGTAGATACTGATTAACACCCAAATTAAGAAGGTCTTGTAGGACAGTGGCCGTCCCTGGATGAGAAACAGAAAGACCAGCAGTTACTACAGAGGTTGGAGGCTTGCTGCCGTCTGCCTAGTTAGGGCTCTCTCCACCCACCCCTGCCAGCCTTTATCACAAACATCCACAGATGGTCCTACATACACGCGCCTGTCTTCTCAGTACGCTAAGGACACTAAGGCAGGATGATGGTGGGTTCAAGGCTAACCTGAGAAATTTAGTGAGACCACTAGAAAACAAAAAGGGAAAAGAAAGCTGGTGTGGTGCATGCCTTTAATCCTAGCACTCAGGACACAGAGGGAGGTGGATCTTTGTGAGTTCCAGGCCTGCCTGGTCTACTCAGCCAGTTCCAAGCTCAGTGGTAGAGTGCTTGCCTGGCACACACAAGGCCCTGGGCTTATACAGAATAAAACACAAACAGCAGAAGGGCAACCCCACACGTTCACATAGGAAGCCCCTGCCTCTCTGTCAGTGCAGTGCCCAGGAGATCACCTCAGGAGCACAGCTGACAGCTGCAGAGCCGCTGACTGTTGGCAGGTTGCACTGACCGTTCCTGCATAACCCACACCTCCCACCCCAAAGAAAGCAAACCATCATCCCTGTGCCCCACCAGACCGAAGGAGCAAGTGTGAAGGAAAAGGGGGGGGGGGCAGAAGATGATGGAGTGGAAGTTGGGGAGGCCTGAGGAACCTTGAGGAGATCCTTGTAGAGCTCAGGATACAACATGGCGACTTCCGACTTCACGTCTTTGTCCAAAACCAGGGAGAACACAGGAAACATGGTATAGATGGTAGAATACCTGAGGGGAGGGGCCGCCATAAGGGACTGCTCCCTACCCAAGCCTCTGCAGCCCCGCCTCCCTCCTGCCCACATGTCTACTTCGAGCCCATCATGCACCACGCCCAGCTCTTGGCACCAGAGTCAAGATATAAAACAGAGGTGAGAATTTGCTATAGCTTCCATGTCACTGAATAAGTGAACTGTGTGTGTTACAAGCGCCAAGGAGGAGGGCAGAATGGGCAAGATGGAATAAGGGGTGTGTGTGTGTGTGTGTGTGTGTGTGTGTGTGTGTGTGTGTGTGTGTGTGTGTGTGTGTGTGTGTGTGTGTGTGTTACACGTGGGATGGAACACAGTCTCGGGGAAGACAGCAGGAATGGGACATTTCTATGGATATTGGAAGAGCAGCTGTGCCCAGTCTGGAAGCCCACACCAGGTCAAAAATCGCTGACTATAGAAAGGCCCTGGGGTGAGGTGCAGCTGTCATGAAGAACAGAGAGCAGCCAAGATGGCTGGGGCCGCAGGTGGCAAGGGTCAGATCACACAAGGCCACACAGAACAAACAACCCTGCATTGTGGCCTTAAGTATGTTCTTGCTCAAGTCTTGATGCGGGACATTCCGGTTTCCAAGTGGAAACAGGTGACAAGCAGTGTGTGCTCTGAGGCTGAACCAGGCAGCAGGACAGCAAGGAAGAGGCCTCTGCTGCTGTCGCTGAGCCTGGCCAACCCGTCTTCCAGTTCTTCCTAGGCAGAACTGGGCTCTTGTGCCCCTGTGCCTGAGCTTCTACAGAGCCGCCCACCATCAGACTGGGTAAGAAAAAGCTTAGGCCAGGAAGAGAGGAGGTATCAACGTCAATGGCGGCTGATGCTCCATCAACACTCTGCATTCTGTGCAAGGCCCTGGGCCTGGACATCCTACTGGGCTCAGCTCCAGCGAAGAGGATGGACTGCAAACATTCCCCCTTCCCCAGCACCCCAGTAGGGCCACCTCAGACTCCCTCCTGTTGAGTCTGCTCGTCTTCAGGTACCAACGACCCAGCACTGCAGGCTGAGGCAGGGGGATGACTATGCACACCCATCTGGTTAATTCAACAAAGTTCCCATTCTGCCTCAAGGCCAGAATGCCAAGGTGCCATGGGGACTTTGTGTCTCTCTCTCTCCCTGTGGGATGTTTTTCGGGATGTCACAGAAAGTGAACAGTTTGTTTGTGGCGACTTACCCAATGATCAAGAAGCCTTGGTAGAGAGGAACGGATGCAAAGTAGAATACAGAGGAGAAGACGGCCTGCATGGAGGAGGGAGAGGGTGTCACCAAGAGTCTGGGCACAGTCTTCATCCATATGACGCCATGTACAGCCCTCACGATGCCCCAGGAAGTCAGGACTATTAGCATCATCTCCATGATATAGGTAAGGACACTGAAACCAGAGAGGGCCAGCAACTGGCCCCAGAGCACACAGCTCATTCATGACAAACCAGAAGAAGTGAGCGTCCACAGCCAGACTTGGTCTCTGGGGTTGGAAAGGCTTTGTGCCCCAGTCCTGAGGTCACTCACATTTTACAGGAGAAACTGTAGGGTCCTTTGGGATTCAGGCCATGTCCTACCTAAGGAGCCCACATTGCCAACAGCTGAGGATCACACCTTGCCAGGCAAGGGCCCCGACAGTACAGTGAAGCCGAGCTGGGGACACAGCTACCAATGCTTCCGTATTGGCCACTGTAGAGACCAGGGCAGAAGATACTACAGTCTGGAGTTCAGAAGAAGAACTTTTATTTGAATTTATTTTTGCGATGCTCAGGATCAAACTGAGGACCTCATAACTGCTGGGTGAGCATGCGGCCATGGAGCTGTGCCCTGGGACCAGGCAGGAGAAGACATTTTCTCAAAGCATGTGAGTGGCTAGTGTTTCAGTGAGAAAAAGCATTAAGGATTTCTACCAGCTCTCACGGAAGTACATGCTTCTCACTTTGGAAAGCAGTGCATGCTGGGAAGACTCGGTAGGGAGGCCAAGGGCTGGCTGGTGCTTCCCAGATCCTGACATCTATGCATTAACGGAGGGACCATGGCTTCCAAGTACTTTCCCCCTAGGGCAACCTGAAGGTCCAGGCCCCTTGGGGGGGTCACATATCAGCTATATGCATTACAACTCATAACAGTAGCAAAATTACAGTTACGAAGAGCAACAAAATAATCTTACGGTAGTCATCGCATTAGGAACTGTATTGGGTGATTGTAGCATTAGGAAGGTTGAGAACCACTGCCCTAGTGTAAGTAAGCCCAGGGAATGCTGGGAGTGCCGAGAGATGCTGGACCTCTGCTGCAGCCAGGCAGGCCCAGCACTCCTCTGTGCTTCCAGGAGCAGAGTGAGGCCCACTGAGAGGCCTGCTAGCTAAAGCTCAGCTAAACACCATAGCCACAGAAGCCCGGCTCCTCTCACACACCTTCGCGACCTCACCATGGGGAAAGTCACCCTGCACTGGCTTGTCATCCAGCTGGGCCACACAAACGCGCAGAATCAGGGGCGGCGGTTCAACACCAGAACACCGGCTTGTAAAGCGGCCCCCTTTACACCAGCCATGAAGCCTGCGTCTAGACAAGGGTACTCATGGGAAATAAATACACACATCTTGCTCATCAGAGATCACCGTGTCACGGTGCAGTGCCGTGGACGGGGGCTAAAGCTGCTCAGGAAGATGAGGAATCGGGCCAGCCTCACTTCAGAACCTCTGAGTGGGTACCATTGGGAATCCCTCGGTACTGCAGATGGCAGCTCATCTGCCTGCTTTTGTGTGTGCGCCCAAGGACAAGATCATTAATTTCCCAGTGATTAAAACCACTGCATAGCCCGGCCCCATTGGTGGATTAGCATAACGGTCTGATGATGGATTAGCATAAATTAAAAGTACAGATGCAGCCTGATGATCCGAGGCAGCTGTGCAGCTTTAAAACATCTCCTCCTCTCTGCAAGAGGCCAGAGGGGATCTCTCCCACATGCGAGGCGGGGCAGGCACCTTCTGCATGGTGAGCTGCCTTCCACAGCAGCGGGATCACACACCTTTCCTGCAAACTTTTACATGTATGTGTGTGTGCATGTGCGTGTATGCATGCGCATGCTCACGGGCCTGTATGTGAGCTTTCTACAGCACTCAACTTGGGCCATCAGGCTTGGCAGCAAGGACCTTCACCTGCTCAGCCATCTCACCAGCCTGCATTCTGCTCATGAAATGTCCTGCTTGGCTTTACTGATGATGGTGAAGATGCCTTCAGCTTGAACTCTGGTTTTCCAAGTGCCAAGGTCAAGGACAAGGCAGATCCTACCAGTTCACTTCAAAGGTGGAAAGGACAGCCTGGAGTTGGGGGACAGTGTGATCATGGGCCTACCAGCTCCTTGGTGACATAAACAAAAAGAAACAGGAATCAAATGTTCTGATCACCAAAGTCAAGTAGTTCACCTTAAGGCCTATGGAGGGGCTGGAGTGGGAAGTGAGTCCACAGCCTGGGCTATGAGCACATGCCTTCTGCAAGCTGAGACCACCTGAGCCGCTTTCCAGGGAGGTTTGAGCCTGAGGGCAGGCTATGCTGCACCTCCCTGGGATGAAGAGATCCTAGTGTGAGGAAGACAAGAGATGCTGGCCACATTACAAACGCTTGGCCAACAGCCAGGGTATAGGATGTAATCAAGAAAAGTGAGTTAACACCAGGTGTGGTGATACCTGACTATAATCTAGCACTTAGGCTGAGGCAGGGGGAATCACATACTCCCACACATATTAGCCTGGGCTACTCGGCAAGACCCTGTCTTAGACACCACATTTCCTCTTCTAGGGTAGCTGCCATCTCTTGACCTTGTTTCTGCACATGGCAAACAGGAGCTGGAGCATTTGCCTGGCGGTAACTCTGCCTCTCTCTCTGGGAACCGATGATGAGGCAGAGGGACCTGGCTAGAGCTTGTCAGCTGAGATGTGATCAGATGGAGATTTAGTTTGGCCAGGTGGGGCTGCCACTCCAAACCGCTGTCCAACTGCTGGGATTTTCCATGATGATGACTGCCATGAGTACCTGGGCGCAGGGCTAACTGTCACCCACCTGGGCAATGTGCCCATGTATACCAATGCAGAGGTGCCAGCTGCTACCCACCTAGGCAATGTGCGAGAGGTACCAGCTGTACCTGTGTGCACCTGTGAGAGGTACCAGCTGCCTGCTCACCTGGACAGTGTACTTATCTATGTGTACCTGTGCGAGGTACCAGCTGTACCTGTGTGCACCTGTGAGAAGTACGAGCTGCCTGCTCACCTGGACAGTGTATCTATCTATGTGTACCTGTGAGAGGTACCAGCTGTACCTGTGTGCACCTGTGAGAGGTACCAGCTGCCTGCTCACCTGGACAGTGTACCTATCTATGTGTACCTGTGAGAGATACCAGCTGCCTGCTCACCTGGACAGTGTATCTATCTATGTGTACCTGTGAGAGGTACCAGCTGTACCTGTGTGCACCTGTGAGAGGTACCAGCTGCCTGCTCACCTGGAGGGTGTGTCTGTGTATGTCTGTGAAGAGGTGACCCCCTGAGAGGCACTGGCTGCTGCATACCTGCATGGTACTGATGCATAGGCTCCTGTGGATCACAAACTGGCTGAGGGCTGCCGAGCGCTTGTAGCTGTTCCGACCATGCACCATGAGTAAGCGGCCAAGATGTTTGAACTGGGTGATCGAGAAGTCCGCAGCCAGCGAAGCCTGCTTTCCTTCCTGCAATCCGCACACAGAGGTCAGGGCACATTTCTCTTTTTAATTGAAACAACAAGACATGACAAGGAGACCTTTGAAGACGTTCAATAATGAGACTCTTTGGTTTCAGGCTACACACAGTTGGTGGTCCAAGTCAAATTTGATTTAAAAAGAGGAATTTACTTAAATAAAAAACATACTAAATCACAGATAGTTGTAATTTGGAGGTCAGATGAATCTGGTATTAAGTTCACCCTCACTCCCAGTGTGTATGAGAAGAAAAAAAAATCATCCAATGGGTGCTTTTTAACATTTAGAGCGCTAAAGGGTTAAACTCGGGGGAAAGCCTGATGCCAATTACAGCCCCTGAATGCTGCTGCATGCCTGTGAATGTGGAGACAGCGCACAGTGCATCCACACAGTAGCATTCATGTTTTAGAAGGCAGATGATTGACACTAGCATTGATAGAGAAGGACATCAGTGACTAATCATGTGACCCAGAAAATACAAATTTCCCAGCAATACTCTTGCCACATGGGCCACTCACTGGCGTTCTGAATACTTCAGAAATATCAATGGAAGGCTGGCAAGATGGCTCAGTGGATTAAGTGCTTGCTGCCAAGCCTGGGAATCTGAGTTTGAGCCCCAGGGTCCACAGAATGGAAGGCGAGACCTGATTCTCACAACTGTCCTCTGACTTCCACATGAGCGCTGGGCCATGCACGTGTGCACATATGTACGCTCCCATTAAAATAAGTAAATAAGTGTAGTATGTATCAATGGCATAAATGCCAAACATCACCCACCAACCAAAAAAAAAAAAAAAAAAAAAGACCAGAGAAGTGTTTTACATTAAAGAAGATTAAAGAGACAGGAACGCACGCTAATAAGGGAAACTCGGGTCCTTGATTATTTCCTGGAGCTTCTTTTGTTCTTAAGCTACAAAGACATTTTGGGGACAATCGGGCAAAATGCCCATGACTCATTAGGTCAGCATTACATCTAAGACGTGCGGGGGTTGGGGGGGTGTCCATCTGCTGTGCTGATGCAGGGGGATGCTGCTTCTTAAGTCCCCTGCCAAGCATTTAACACGACCTGTGTGCAATCTACATTCAAAGGGCCCAGAGGGAGAGAAAGCGGAAGTCAGAGCAGGTGAAGGAAAGGGAAGGTTGACGGAGCTCACTGCCAAACTGCAAATGTCTTGAACAAATGATATCTTAAAATATATATATAATTGTTGTGTACTCATGTTTTGAGTGTGCAGCAATGCACGCCTATGCATATGCACACTCACTCCAGAGCAGGGTATGGGGCATCCCCCGCCTCTCTCTCTCTCTCCATGGTGCTGCACTGACACGGGGCCTCAGCTTGCAGCTCAGGCTAGGCTGCTGGTCCAGTGAGCTCTCGGGACCCACCTGTCTCCATCTCCCGGTGTCGGAGATACAGGTGCACACGAACATCCCAGTGTTCTATGTGGGTGCAGGGGATGTGAGCTCGCGCCCTTGGGCTGGCAGCACAAGCACTCTCACCTATTCAGCCACATGCCCAGGTCAAGATGGCACTTGTTCAAAATAGAAAACTTGCAGTGCTGTGTTTTGCTAAACTGGCAACAAAGACTTTAAGCCTGGCACAAAAGCCAATCCTCTTTGCTTGGTATGAGTTCTGATAGAGTAAGTAAGGTGCGTGGTGCTGAGGACAGCTCAGAGAGACGACAGACTTGACAGCAAGGTTGGTCCTAAGGATGACGTTGGTGGTGTAAAAGCATGGGTAGTAAGTAAATTAGAGCACGGGTTAGAAATGACAGCTCTCCTGCCTCTGATGAAGAAAGGAATTCAAGATGTAACAGATTTAAGCAAGCTGCATGATGGGAGTTTGTGGTGTGTTTTTAATTTAAAAGTATACATGAAAATAATATATACATACATGGATAAAGTATGTGTAGACAGTATCTATGACAAATGCACACCCACCCACAATCAGCAATGCACAGAAAATAATTTTGGGAGACTACACAATGTTACTAGTTTGGTGCAACTAAGAGGCAGGGTGGGCATAACTTAAATTATTTATCTTCACTGTGGTAAGCACTCGCAGCTTTTATATGCTGAAACCTAAAGGAATCATGATATAACTTTTAACAGAAGGAAAAATGGTTTATTTGTATATGGCATCCAATAAAAGGATTCTGTTAAACACTGGCATTTTTGTTTTATCTTTAATTCTGTGTGTGTGTGTCCATGTATAGGGACGAGTATGTGCACAAGACTGCATGTGCCCACGAGGCTCCGGATTCCTTGGAGCTGGAGCTACAGGTGGCTGTGGGTGTCAGCTGCTGGGTGTGGGTGCTGGGAACCAGCCTCCAGTCCCCTTAACTCTTAGCAGCACCTCTCTAGCTAGCCCCATGCCTCCGCCGGCCCCCACCACCTTTTTGGTGCCCTTGCTCTGTGAGCCGTGGCTGGCTGGAACTTGCCACAACCCTACTGCCTCTACTTCATGAGCCACTGGAGCTGGCTCCACTGTACAGATTCTAGATACAAAGCTTCCCCCCAGGAACCACCTCCCCCGGCTCACCCTCAGTTATGAATCAAGCTCCAGACCAGCCTGGGATACATGAGGCCTTGTTTTAAAAAGCCTAGAAACTCCACTAGCTGGCAGGGTGGGTCTATCGGGGCACAGCAGGAGCACGCACCTTGCCCTCCACGCCCACACCGCAGTCGGATTCCTGGATCATGCTGACGTCATTGCCTCCATCGCCTGTGGAACACACAGACCAGAGCAAAGAGGTTAAGATGGAGACATGAGCAAGATGGCTCGCACATGGCATCCTCAGAGTTAACAATCCATGCCTGCCTTTCACTGAGTGTGGACTACGCCCCACCCAACATATCCAGCCACCCTCAAAGAGGCAACTGTAGGAGACCGGGTGTCTTGCCAGGGTCACAAGCCAAGCAGCGGCGGTGGCCAGTGTCTACTACCACTTCAGGACCTCCTCTCAGGATGAGTATACAGAACCACTGCCAGTGGCAAGTGGCCCTTGCAGGACACAGATGTCCCCAGTATGCTGTGGCCAGCACTCCTCATACTTTATAGTCTTTGCACACATAGGTGAGAAGGCCACCACCATTGTCCCCATCCTGTTGAGGTGCAAATGAAGCAAACCACCCAAGATGGCCAGTCGGTGACCATCAGGTTGAGAGGGTTGAGGTCAGCCCGGGGTCTTCACCCTCTGGAACGCCATGGCCACCTGCCACACGCAAAGAAGACAAGACTCTTCCCTTTAGGCATGTTTGTCTCCAAGAGAGAAGGGGGGGGTGCATATCAATGCACAACAGCAGAGCTCAGGGGTCCTCGTGAAAAGAAAGTCCAGAGCATCTGCAGGGCAGGGCCTCTGGCAGCTGACTGCTGCTACTGCCCAAGCAATCCTGACGACAGCCCAGGCTGTTCCCTCCGTCCCAGAGGAGCCTCCCACCAGCCCGGCAAGCTTACCTACTGCACAGGTGAGCTTCCCAGTGCGTTCCTGGAGCAGCCGAACGATCTGGGCCTTCTGGGTGGGGGCACAGCGGCAGCACACCACAGCCGGGCACTGGCAGGCCAGCTCCATGAACTCATACTCATAGTACTTGAGGCAAACCTGGGGCGGAGTGGGGGTGCGGGGGGGGGGGGCGGAGTCAGCCAATATGGCCATCTCCCTGCAGCCCACAGAAAGAGAAGGTACCCCACGCATCAGTGCCCAGCGCTGACCTCCAGAGAGTCTCCAGAGATGACCAGGGCACAATCGTGCTTCCTGCGGAAGGCGTTCAGCTCGAGGTGTGCCTCCCCGCGGTTGGTCACCTGAAAGGGGATGGAGATGGAGAAGGTGTGGCTCTCTGGGAATGGCCGGACAAGAAGGTGAACAGCGGCCTCTGGGAGTTCGTGTAGACAGTGTCCTTCTTCTATCACTAGCTTATAGCCAAAGGATGCTGTGGGCTCAGGAGCTTATGGGTATGACACCTATCCCTTTTCACTTCCCAAAGACTAAAGTCGGCGCACAGTCAGGATGAAACAGGAACCGTGAGGACCTCCCACACTACACCTCAGGAGACCCAAGTCAGGAGGTATTTGTCAGCCTGGCGCCATACAGCCAGAGCCCTGGGGAGCAGGGCCTGGGGGCTGGGCATCTATGCCGCCTTCCTTCCTGGTGCTGCTATAGGCTTTGTGCACCGTGCTTGGCTGTTGGCAATGCCAAAAGCAGCCACAGTGCCGGACTTTGTTCTGGTTCCCCAAAGGAGAGCACAACCACCCGAAAGGGCCAGAGCACAGCAGCGTTCAAGGCTTTGTGGTGGGGAGCCTTTACACTGGTTGAAGGGATGCTTGTCTGGGTCCCCTAGGCCGTCAATAACCTACAAAACCATCTGAGGCGGCCTTTGGAGGCCCATTCCAGGCTACAGGTTACAGGACAAACTCATGCTCCACCCTACAGCACAATGCTTTACCAGCCGGAAAACATGGATGTCTTGGTTTCTGGTCACCAGATGTGCGTTCTTGGCTGTGCATGTGGCGGTCTCCAGCTTGTCCCCTGTTAACATCCAAACCTGAAATCACAGCAGGAAAACAAGCCCTGAGGGTTGGGCTCTGAAGCTGGTCTGTCCCTTGGGGCAGTGAGGCTCCTAAGAACATCAAACCCCCTGTGATCCCCAGGGACAGCGCACCACAGGGCTTGGTGGCTACTGCTCATGGGAGCAAACCCGACTGTTCACCCGAGAAAGAATCAGTTGGAATGGGATGTGGTGGGGTACAACTATAATCCTAGCACTAAGGAGGCTGAGGCAGGAGGATTGCTGTGAATTTGGGGCTAGCCTGAGCTTCATATCAAGAACCCCACCCCCAAAAAAAACCCACAGAATAAAACGAACTCTGGGCAGTAGATACGGTGGTGCCTGCCTATATTCCCCGCAGTCAGGATGGGAGCAGGAGGGTTCTGAGACTGGAAGCAACCTAGGCTCCATCTCAAGATACTACCTCAGAAAGCAAAGTAAATGAAGACCGTGCTGCACAGTGGCTGGCATGCCACGCATGGAACTATCCGTGTCCCACAGAGCCTGTCTCTCAATGGCTGACAGGCAGGATCAAAGTGGCACCGAAGACCCTGAGGCTCCGGTGCCAGCTGCTTCACCTCACAGGATGGTGAGACCCTGCAAAGCGTGACCAGCTTTCTTGGCCGAGTTTCCGTGTCTGCCCAAAGGCTAGAGTAGGCCTGAACCCTAGATCTCAGTGAACAAAGAGGCTGGCTGGCCCCTCTTCCCTCCACTTGCCTGGAACAGGAACAGGACAGGGAAACCCCACCCACACTGGATTAGCAAGACCCTTGACTTGGGGATGGGACAGTGTTGAGGAGGTGAACCTGCAGCCCCAGAAGGGCAGGGCTTACACCGGCCCTGACCCCAGTGTGGCAGTAGCAGGCCTGCCACAAGGTCCCCAAATGCTGGCCACTTCCTTGTGATGAACTTGCAAGCCAGTGCTTAAGTGCTGATCCACAGGGAGACACCTCCGCCTGCCTGCCACCCCGTGTTGGCTTGTTATACAGGTCTACGCCATCTTCCCACCCCTCTTCTTTCAAAGATTCATTTTTACTTTATGTGCAGGAGTGGTTGGCATGTGTACAGGTCTATGCACTATCAGTGTGCCTGGTGCCCACGGAGGCCAGAGGAGGGCAATGAGTCCCCTGGAACTGAAGCTAAACCGCCATGTGGTTGCTAGGAACTGAACCTGGGTCCTCTGCAAGAGCAGCCAGTGGAGTATGTGAGTGCAGCTGTGGCCACGTTATGATGTGTTGGAAGGGGGCAGACCTCATATACGACAGTAATCCCATAAGACTGCAGTGGAGCTTGGACTCTCCTGACGCTGAGCAGCAAGGAGCAAGTGTGATATCAGCACCCAGCACACCCACCGCGGTCAGTCACACACGGTGAACATGTAAGAACAACACCGGCTTATGTGTACACTCCTAAACATCACAGAAAGCTGACTGCGTAGCCGGAGGTGCCAGCCTCATCTGTCTGAGCAATAGCCTGAGCCTTCACGATCAAGTGCTTGCTCAGGCACATCCTCAAGGGCTCAATGGACCTCAGACGCCCTCTACTGGCCCCTCGGAGTAGCTGTCTCAATAGTTTCCACCCCAACGCCTTGCTTCACACAGGAGTCTCTCTGCTCCTGTGGGGTGGGTGTCCCTTTCTCACTGGGTGAGAGCAGACAGCCACTAGCCAGTCACTCTACTGAATCACACTGCGCATCTGAGCACAGGCCTGCTCTGACCTTCAAGGACCCAGGTCCTGTGCAGAGGCAGCCAGGAGAAGCACAGGCACGCAGGACGGTTCCCCAAGCCACGCCACCTGAGGT
Source organism: Acomys minous (assembly GCF_964271855.1). Lineage (NCBI taxonomy): Eukaryota > Metazoa > Chordata > Mammalia > Rodentia > Muridae > Acomys > Acomys minous. The sequence goes on along the minus strand of NC_140485.1, from coordinate 66,357,933 downwards.
TGGGTGCTGCGACTCCCGCTCAGTCCTTCTGCTTCCTGCTTCTTTTCTTCTTTCATTTTTTTTCCTTTTTTGAACAGAGTCTATCTGTGTCCAGGCTGGCCCTGAACTTGAGATCCTACCGCTGACTTGAGGTACGGGCAGGTGGCACCATGCCTGGCCTTCCACCCTCAAGGCCTTGCTGAAGATCTTACCACTGCTGCCAGGTCCCTAGCCAAGCTCCGTGTCTCGGGCAGCCCTACCTTGATGCCGGCATTGCGCAGCGTCTCCAGTGTGGGCCTGACGTCGGCCTGCAGCTGGTCCTCCACGCCAGTCAGGCACAGCAGCTCCATCTCCATCTCCAGGCTCTCGATCACCGTGGCCACCTTGAGCGAGCGGTCATGCACGCTCAGCTTGGCCTGGACATAGCGGGCCTGGGGAGAGGAGAGGAGAGGAGAGAGGCTGCAGCACATTCTGCCATGCTGCCCGGGGTCAGCTAGGCCTCGAAGAGGTGAGCGCTGGCCTCCTGAAAATGACTGACTCCAACCCGACCTATTTATCTGTCAGTGAAACCTAAGGGAAGGCCAAACTCCTCTCCTTGTAGGACTGTGTCAATAGTCACAGCACATACCCATGGGAAAAAACTGGTAATTAACATCTTACAAACACAGGGGGCACAGCTGAGGGACAGGGCCAAGCCAACTGCTGGGGGATGAGGGGAGAGCCAGAACCCTAGACGCCTGTCCCTAGACTGCCCACATCCTGGCACGCATGCATGTCAGCTTTGTGCCGGGTACCACAGACATGGCCATCAGCCAGACGAGGTCCTTCCACTGGGAAGACGAGGTGTGAGACGAGAGAACCACAAGCAGATTCGAGATGGAGCTCAACTCTCACCTACTTATTTTATAGCTCAAAGGTGCTCGGGAGGGGGAGGGGCTCATGGCTCATATCAGTCATCTCAGCACTCAGGAAGCTGAGGCAGGAGGATTCCAGGCCAGTCTGGGCTACAAGCAAAACCATGTCTCAAAACAGTGATGAGACTGAACCAGATGGGCAAGAGAAGGGGTGGGAGGTGTAGAATGGAAAACGCTCTATTTCAAGCAGCTGACGAAGAAGGAAAGTCAAATGGTCATGTGTTCCCAGGAGAGGTGACCAAGGAGGTTGGGGGCAGGGGGAAGGCCAAGGTCACGAGGCACTTACTTCAAAGTCTTGGTACTGCTCCTCTGTGAGGGACTTCTTGGCCACCACGAGCACGCGCAGTCCCTCCCGGGCCATGTTGCCACACTGCAAAGCAGACAGCAGCAGTCAGTGGGGATCTGTGCTGAGGCTTGAGTCTGAGACTGCCCCTGGGAAGCCAGAGGGTCGGGGAAGATGGCAGAGAGGAAAACTGCTTCCCCATAGAGCTATGGTGCACAGAGCCGAGCTTCCAGCTGCAACTGCAGGGTGGGCGAGCAGGATGCTAAGCCTGGAACACACACTGTTTTCTCTGGCCAGTACTGTGTCTCCCAAATGGAATGGACACCAAGCATGGCTGGCTGGTTTGATGGACAAAGCTGGGTGTGCTTCTACCATGGCTGTGCCGCCACTGCTCCCATGTGCATCCCCAAACATGAGTGCCACAGAACATTTCAACAGACTCAACATGCCAGAGCAGAACCCCATGAGAAAGACACACCCAGGCCTGTCATTCATCCACATGCCCCCCCTGGACCCACCAGCCTGAAGCTGAGGGGTTGGCCTGCTAACATCAACCAGCACTCCTCTACTGGTTAGCCAGGATTTGTGGTCCCCAAGATCTTAACCTCCTGTAACTCCCACACACAATCCCCTTGAGTGTGGCCTGGACCTTGTGACTTGCTCCCCACACACAGAAAAGGGAGGGGGTGCTGTTTCTGAAATTAGGCCACCAAATATGGAGACGTCCATCTTTTCTGCCCTCTTCCACTGCTTGGACGGAGCCAGCCGTCACGTTGGGGGTACTCATGAAGAAGCCCTCAGGGCAAGATACAAAGGGTGGCCTCCAGTCAACAGCTGACAAAACCCCTAGGCCTTGGCTTACAGCCCTAAGGAGCTTTGTGCTGTCCTCACCAACGACTGAGCGAGGACCACCAAGCTCCAAACACCAAGCGAGGAGCACCAAGAACCAAGCAGAGTGAGCTCAGAGAACATCTCTTCCCGGGTGGGTCTTTGCACAAGATACAGCATCATGCACATTCTAGCTGCGGTCCTCAGCGGAGTCATACCCAGGCCCCACCCCACACAAACTGAGAAAGAAACACGTGCTGCCAAAGCAGCTAAGTACTGCAGCAGGTAGTGGGTGCCACAGCCACAGCGAACGAAGGCCTATTCACTGGCCCCTGCAAGGCCCAGCCTCTGCCGCACAGGCTCTAGGGACCCCTCTTCAACTCACCTCCTCCTCCAGCCAGTCATTGTACTGGACAATGCCGGCCATGACAACGTCCGCTCCCTTCATGTAGAACGTGATTTCTCCCGTGGACTCGTCCTGAAAAGAGGGACACGAAGTTACGGGCATGGAGTCAAATACCAGGTCTGACTTGCTTCCTGTGACAGGCAGGGTGCAAAGTGCTTTGAAGAGTCCAGCACTGTTAAATGTTTTTGTTTGTTTTTTTAAACATGTGTTTTCTTTACTTATTTTTCTGAGTGTTCTGCCTTCGTGTTATGTCCGAGTGCTCCATGTATGCGTGGTGCCCTTGGAGACCAGAAGGCGGCACTGGATCCCCTGAGAATGGAATTATAGATGGTTCTGATCCACATGTGGGTTCTGGGAGTTGAACCCGTATCCTCTGGAAGAGAAGCCACTGTGCTTAGCTGCTAGCTACACCATCTCTCAGCCTCCCAGATCTTTTACATTTGGCCAAAGATAAAACATAAGGGGGAGAGGGGTGGCTCACTCAGGGGCAAAGGCCACAGAAGGCAGAAGAAAGCTCAGCTGGGAGCACTTGGAAAACTGTTAAACGATAAAGCAAGATCAAAGAGAGCCAAGACTTTTGCTTGTGAAGTTGCCGCCACTCCAACTGGAACTGCTCTCACGCACGCACACAGTGGCCTCTTTCAATTGTACCCGTGGGCTGTGCAGCAGAGGCCAACAGTGCTCCATAAACAATAGGAAGGCAGCAATATAGAGTTTGGGGCCCTCCACATCTCCGCACTGTTTACATTTGGGGCTGCTCTGGATCTTGCAGGATGGTCAGCAGTGATGGGGCTTCCACCCACCAGAAGCCACCCCAAAGTGACAGCCATAATCTCTCCAAAACTAGTAAATGCCCTCTAGTGAGACATCCAATCTTCTCATACTGAGACTGTTAACCAAGGATGTATCAGGTCAGATTCTTAGCTTTCCTGGGACTCGTGTGTCCACAGGCCACAGGCTGGACATACCTGCATCACCAGTGAGCCCTGCATGAGAGGGCCACAACCACAGTCAATGACCTCTCATAGTCTGGTTCCCTTGACTGGAAAACCTGACAGACATAAACCCTTGGCCTGGTCCCAGCTCTTAATCAGGAGCATTGGGAAAACTGTCTCCTCTCTCTGCCTCAGTTTCCACATCTGCCAAGCAGGAAGTGCTGCAAGATCACTGGTGCTTGGCATGGGATGTGGTTTCATGACAGTGTTCCTGAAAACTAGGAGTGCCCTAATGACCTCCAGCCTCCTCTGTGGGGAGAAGGCTCAGCCCCAGATATGTAACAGGAGACACCATCAGCTGCCGCAACTGAGGGTAGGCTGCAGAGAAGCCATGGGTGCTACCACTCATCCCCAACTACCCAGGATGGCCACACAACCAAGAATTCAGCATCCGGCTCCACACCTCAACAGTGCAGAGACACTGGCTCTGAGGAATGCTGGAGGACAGAAGGTGGTAGGTAACACTGGCGATGAAGAGGGCATGGGGTGGGGCCATCAAGACCCTGGAAAGCCCCAAAGAGCTGCCTACAAAGTTGCCTCCAGCTATGAATTAGAGGAGAAGGAGATGGCTCAGTGGGTAAAGGGTTTGCCACGACCATAGGGACCCAAGTTCAGATCCTCACTTCATATGTTTAAAAAAACATTAAATAAAAAAATTTTAAAGGCAGGACATGATGGCATGTGTCTGCAATGCCAGCCCTGGGAAGGCAGAGACAGATTCTTCAGCTTGGCAGATTGGCTAGTCAATCTAAGTGAACAGATGAGGCTCCAGGTTCGGTGAGAGAAAACTCTCTCAAAAAACAAGGTAGCGGGCAAGCGAAGACGATGCCGGACATCAGTCTCTGGCCCCCATATGAATGCATGCCCATGCGCGTACACACACAAAGAAGAGGAGCTCCCCAAAGTTAACTAAATCTTTGAATGCCTTTTAGCCCAGAGCAGCACCCTGGCTCAATCTATCCCCGAGCCAAGCAGAGGAACCAACATTTTAAAGTGGTTAACTGCACTTTCTGCCCAAGAAGGATAGATAGTCCTCGGCCCAAAGGAACATGAAAGCCGTAGGGGTTTTTATCCCTCCTCCTGCTGAAGTGGTGCTTAATACCACAGCTGCAGGAAAGACCGCCTCCACCCAGCTTCCTTCACCAGAGGGGCTCTGGCCAGCTCGACCATGCAGTCCAATATAAATACTACAGCCATTATCTCCTCCGCGTGAGTCATTTCCTCCCACCCAGTTCATCCCCAGTTTACTGTGTTCCCATATTATGATGAGATGACACCATAAATATACAGGCATGGGCTGGTAGAGTCACGTTGTTTTGTCTCCCTGCAGTCCAGCACCTGATCACAGGCCTCATCGAGTCAGTGACAATGGCGATGTCTCTAGCAGTGATCCCATTCCACATGGGAAGCAGGAAGCTTAACGGGACACCTTGTACACATCCTTCAGAAAGATGTGCACAAAAGTCCTGGGGCAACAGGCTTGCTTCCCTGACTTTCCCTGATCCCTTAGGAGGCAGGCTCTCAGACAGAGAGGAAAGGGGGGGTGGGTGTAGGGAACAGGCTGTGAGCACACTGGGAAGATCACTCACATCAGTCTGCGAGGCTGGAGACAGTCTGCTGGAAGAGCAGCTGAACCCAGTCGGAGGCAGAATGAGGTAGCTCATGCCAGTAATCCCAGCATTTGGGGAGGTGGGAAGCTGACACAGGACGGTCGCTGTGCATGGGAGGCCAGCCAGGGCTCCAGCAGGAGATTTTGTCTCAAATGCCCTCCAACTGAATGAAACCTGTCCACAGCAGGTGAGGGGACAGTCACCTGCACATAACAGCCCCATCGATCCAGCACTGCAGAACACCGTTTCTCGGGTTCTGTACAGACAGACTGCCTGCCCATTACAGGTGGGTCCCACTAGATGCCAGCAGCGTCCCCATTCTTGGATTGTGACAGCCGTAAAAGTTGCATCTTTCAAATGTCAGGACAGTGAGAGTCACTGAGCTGGGTTAGTGTGCTGAGGTTGGCACAAAGGGAAAAAAAAAAAAAAAGCCATCCCAAAGCCTGGGGACAACCCAGAAATGGAAGGGCAGGCAGGGAGAGCTGGAAAATTAGCTCACTAGTACGTATTTTTCCAAATACCTAAGACAGCCTTGTGAATATATATGCCTCCAGAATTAGTATTAATAACCATAAATGAGAAGTGGCCTATTCAGAAGAAAGAGAAGTGGGACTTGCACGATGCTCAGTGGTGAGGGCACTTGCTGTCCAGTGTGACGCGTGATTCCTAAGACCCACATGGTGGGAAGAGAGCCAAGTCCCACACACTGTCCTCTGACTGTCGCATGTGTGCCATGCAACTTTAAAAGAATCAACATTTACAGTTAAGAACCTACAACACCTTTAATCCCAGCACTCAGGGAGGCAGAGGCAGGCTGATCTCTGTGAGTTCGAGGTCAGCCTGGTCTGCAAAGTGAGTCCAGGACAGCCAAGGCTACACAGAGAAACCCTGTCTTGAAAAACAGAAAGAAGTAAGAAGTAGAAGTAGCAGTAGTAGTAATAGTAATAATAAAAATAAAATAATAATAATAACAACAAAAACAATAACACATAGGCTGGAGAGATGGCTCAGAGGTTAAGAACACTGGCTGCTCTTACAGAGGACCCTGGTTCAATTCCCAGCTCACAGCCATCTGTAACTCCAGTTCCAGGGGAGCCAATGCCCTCTTATAGTCTCCCAGGGTACTAGGCATGTGATATATATTACACGTATACAATCAAAACCCTCATACCTAGAAAATAAAAGAAATAAATCTTTTTTTAAAAGTTAAAGAATCTAGAATAGACATGTATGACTAAATATAACTTTAAGAAAATCAAAAGTGAATGAGGAGTATCTTCCCCTCAGAATTCCATGCACACATTAAAATCAAATCAGCGAAACTGTGTCTTACTGGCGTAAGTTTCACTGTGTATATACACATACATGCACACATGCACGTGCACACATGCACACACACACACGTGCTTCAGTAAGGAGGTGGGAAGCTAGCTTGAAATAAAGGTGGAGGCTGAGTTTATAAAGTGTACGTGGGTATTTACACGCATATGCTTAGAAAAAGACTGAAATGAAGGTCTTTGGTGTGGTAAATGGCTCAAACCCAAATCATGGCAATCCTCCTGCCCCAGCATCTCAAGTGCTAGGCTTACGGGTGTGAGTCACCATGCCTGGCTTGATTTCCCCTTTTATAGGACCCCTACTTGTGAAAGCCAAGTCTCTTAAAACCTGAATGTTGATTAAAATAGCAGTAATAGTGAACAACTAGGCAGAATGAGGGGTGTGCTATCCTTAAGGTCAAATCAGACTTGCTAAGCCCACGGGACTCCGTACTTCAGCCACCTTGCGTGGGAAGATGCAGAGCCACTGCTCACAAAATATGACGCATGTCTGGGAAGGAGATCTCCTCACAGCTAAAGGAAGGGTGGTGTGTGCGGCTCCCTTTATTCTCAAAGTCGGGCATCGGGGACAATCTTATGATTCAGCTCTCAAATGACCTCAGCAGGGTCCATGGCCCTAGAACTCGACAAATAATGGCTGGAACCAAGTGAGAGTAAATTCTGTGGATGACGCTGACTAACTCCGGGAAACACCCACCCGACGGATTTAGTCACTGATAGCCTTGAGCTCCAATGAGTCCTGCAGATGTGAGAGCCAAGGGTCAGGCCAGGTGCAGCCCTAGGAAAAGCCACAGCTGTGTGGGAGGAAGAGGCTGCGTCACTGTCCGACATTTGCCAAGGACATGTGTCTCACAGAGCCCCGGAGTCGCAGCCGGCATCTGGGATATATGTCAACTCAGACAGGATGTTTCAAAGCACACTAACAGCAGCACATCACTGGGTCTTCGGGGTAGCAGGTCATGGAGCCACTGCCATATTCCCTGGATGGAGGGAGCTCTGTCCCCTGGACATAAGCTGGACCCAACAAGTCACTCCTGACAAGGGAGCAAGGCTAATGGAATACCCTGTCTCCTCTGGAGCCGCTTCCTAATGGTGACTTCCAGCTTGCTCACACTCTCACTAGGGAGAAGCCAGATGACACGAGGCTAGCCCGGGGAGAGGTTCATGGAACAGTAGCTGATGACACGAGGCTAGCCTGGGGAGAGGTCCACGGAACAGTAGCTGATGACACGAGGCTAGCCTGGGGAGAGGTCCACGGAACAGTAGCTGATGACACGAGGCTAGCCCAGGGAGAGGTGCACAGAACAGTAGCTGGGGGCGGCCTCAGTCTAGCTGTCAGCAGAGAACCAAGGCCCTATCCTACGGCCCCCTGAGGATGTAAAGACGTGAACCTTGTCCCAGAAGATCCTGAGGAGACAGTGACCTGGCCAAGCCTTGAAGCCCGGCCTTTGAGACACTGAACCAGAGGAATCCCCACCCACGGCTACACCCAGATTCCCGGTCCACAGAAACTGTTCGAGAACAGAAGCATTGAGGTTTTAATCTGCTGTGTGGAGCAATGTATTAGCATGCATAGTCAATACAGCACCCCAACATCAACACAGAGCCAGGGCCGTGGGCTCGTCCACATCCTTCCTATCCCATCTAGGCCCTAGTGCACAAGCAGAAGCGAGACAGCCTGGGGTCGAGTCTCTGACCCATCACCTCCCTGTGTGAACTCCTTCAGGCTTCCTATGCCTCAGTTGTCTCCTCTGTCAAGTGTAAATCACACAACTAGCTTGTGAGCATATGGTAAGACTCAGCCTATGCCAGACGCTGAGAACAGTCCCTGACCCAGCGCCAGCCCTGCCTTGCTGTGCGCCTTGTGTGTCCTCTTCACTGCTAACATCCCTCCCGCCGCTGCTGACTGCCACCACTCCTGCTGGATGCTGATGGCCCCTCACTGCTGACTGCCATCCGGCCACAAGCCCCAGCAATGCACCTGCCTCGGTCTCCCTAGCGTGGGGATGGCAAGCACACACCACCACACCCAGCCTTTCACATGGGTTCTGGGGATCACACTGAGGTGCTCATGCTTGCACAGCAAGCACTTTACCTACTAAGCTGGCCCCCAGCCCCCAAGCTTCAGAACTCTTTGGGCATCAACAAAATACCATGAGTAGAAAACGCCACACCTGAGTCAGGTTACAAACTAAAATGACACTAAAAATACTGTTTAAAATTGCCTTGCTTGGGAGGGAGGGAGGAATGGGAGGATACAAGGTATGGGATAACAACTGAGATGTAATATGAATAAATTATATATATATATTGCCTTGCTGGGATCCCAGCACTCAGGGAGGCAGAGGCAGATGGATCTCTGTGGGCTCCAAGCCAGCCTGGTCTACAAAACGAGTCCAGGATAGCCAGGGCTGTTACACAGAGAAACCCTGTCTCAAAAAACCAATAAATATAAATTAATTAATTAACAAATTAATGAATTAATTTGACCTAAGGCATAAGTTAGGATATGGAGATCTGGTGGGGTCCATGCAGGAAGAACAACAAAACAGCTCTAGAACTCATGGAATGCGGCCCACCAGTTAGCACAACCACAGTGGGTGTGTCTCAGCAAGGCATAAACCCTAGAACTACGTGCCCTGAGGAGCTCATGCTGTTATGGAGCATAGCTCTGCCTGTTACCTTTGCGGTCCTTATAATCCCTTAACATCTAACTGTGTGAGTACTATAAAGGGGCTCCCAGCCCCTCGCTGGGCAGTGTCACTGGCATACGCAATAACAATGCTTGATCTCTCTTAGGCGTTGCTGCTGGAGCAGATTAATGATTCAACCACCACCTCAAAAACAATCAATAGACGCAGATTGCTAACCCTGACCATTACCTATAGAAAGAATTTGGAAAAACTGTTCAGTAAGGTCAGGTAAAGATAATTTTGCTATTGGCCCTGATGCAGGAAATCTTAGGGAACAATTTGAAGTTAAGAAAAAGTACACTCTTAATAGTAAAGCTAGGGGCTTTTTAAGGTTGGTGAACAAAGACAAAACCTCAATCAGCACTAGCTGACGTGACTCTCTCACTAAAGCTGGGCTTCAATGACTCATTTCTTATACTCATTTTTGCCCTCAGCTTCCTAGTATGACTTAATAGAAATTATTAATGAGTAGATGAGCACCTTAAGGATTTAAAGTAGAAATGGCTGATTGCTTTTTATACAGAAGTTTAGATTTGTGATTCTTCTAAGATTATTTTTTAAGATAACTAATTCTTTGTAATTGCAAATTGCAGCCTGACAGTAAAGAAAAGCTGGCTGAGAAATTCCCTTGCTTGCTTATACTCTGTTAGTATGTAACAAGTTGCTTAGCCACAAATGTATGTGGGTTCTTGGGAAAACTTGTTTTTCATGATTGTTTCTCACTCATAACACATAAAACATTTGTTCATGTGAGGGTATTGAGGAACATGTCTTTCTTACGTAGACTCACTGTGATCATTTACTTAAAGAGAAATAGAATGTGACCACGCTGTGATCTCTATACTGCTTGAAAGGTCTTGCTGGGGTATATAAACTGTGGGAGAAAGAATAAAGGTTGCTGGAACTCGCTCTTCAGAGTTTGTTTCATCCACCAAGATATATATGTGTGTGTGTGTGTGTGTGTGTGTGTGTGTGTGTGTGTGTGTGTGTGTGTGTGTGTGTGAGAGAGAGAGAGAGAGAGAGAGAGAGAGAGAGAGAGAGAGAGAATGTGTATATGTGTAAAGGTTTAGAATCCATTTCCATCCACCCATTATGTGAATGAATGAATGTATGTAGTATGTAAGTATGTAGTATGTACGTATGTGTGTATGTTTGTATGTATATGTGTATGTGAATGTGTAAAGTAAGAGAAACTTAAAAGAAGCAGCAGCTTGTTGAAACCTACCTGCTAGCGTCTGTCTTACTTCAGCATCAAGTGGGGGGGCGGGGCATGGTGCGCGCACATGTGGGGTTTTTTTTTCTCTCCTTCTTTCCCTTTCATTTTTAAGACACCTTGCCACTATCTGTGGAAAGCCCCTGCTAGGAGCCATCAGCCCTAGCCCCTGCTTACATGGTAGCTGTAAGCCCCCACCAGGAAGCTATCAGCATTGGCCCACCACCAGCAATTTAATTCTGGCCCCTAAGTTCACCACTCTCAGTGGAACCCATGGCTGGTTAACACTCAGTTCCGGCCAGGAAAGTTGCCCTCAAGAGAGTCTGTGGGGTCGACAGCCAACCACCAGATCTGCGCCCCGCCTCAGTTTTCCCAGCTGATGTCGAAGCTAGTCCTCAGGGATCATCCCCAAACTAGCGGAATATCTAACGCAAATGTTCCAGGCTAGTCACAGGCGTCTGTGGAAAGGGTACTCAACCCCTACGGGCATGCAATGGAATATTACACAGCCACAAAAAAGAACACAGTAAGATAAATGCACCTTGAAACCTGTTACAGGAAGAAGGAAAGAAAAGAGGAGAAGAAAGGAGAGGAGAGGGAAGGGGAGGAGGGGAGGAAAGGGGAGCAAAGAAGAGAGGAGAGGAAAGGAGGGGGAGGAGAGGGAAGGAAAGGAGAGGGAGAGAGGATTCTTCTGGCCCACCATTGTGGAGGAAGGCATGGTGGCTGAGGAGAGGCCCATTGCCTCCTCCTCAGAAACCCAACAGTGAAGAGAAAGTGGGCTGGGCTATGGCTCTCGAGGACCACCCCCAAGGACCCACTTCGCCCAGGGAGGCTCCACCTCCTAAAAGCTCTAGAGAGTTATCTAAAATCCACCACCAGTGGGAGCCCAGGTGTTCAGACTCAGGAGCCCGTAGGGCACTGCACAGTCAAACTATAAATGGTTATTTCATGTTTAGTGAATGTTTCTGCTGTACTTTTGTTGTTTGGAGACAGGGCCTCACTCTGTATAGCACAGGCTAGCCTTGAACTTACAGTCACTCCCAGGCACTGAGATAATAGCAGGTGTGAACTGACTGCTAAGCGTGTGTCACCTGAAATACAGGTGGCAGGCTGCAGGACAGCTTGGCAGGTACCAACATTTCCTGCTCTTTCCAGAGGACCCGAGTTCAGATCCCAGCACCCCTGCCAGGCAGCTCACAACCATCTCTGACTCCAGCTCCAGGAGATCTGACACTTTCTTCCAGCCCCACGGGCACCTGCACGAATGGAGCACATACTCACACAGGCATGTACACACACACATAAGTAATAAAAAAAAAACCTTTTTTTAAAGAAAAGAAATATAGGTCAGGCGTGGTGGCACACACCTTTAATCCCAGCACTTGGGAGGCGGCTCGCTGTGAGTTCAAGGCCAGCCTGGTCTACAGAGAGTCCAGGTCAGCCAAGGCTCCACAGGGAAACCCTGTCTTGAAAAAAAAACAAAACAAACACAAAGGAAAGAAAGAAGGAAGGAAGGAAGGAAGGAAGGAAAAGAAATATAGGGACTGGGAGTGTCGGTTGCTTAGTGTGTATGTGCAGGACACTGAACTCCCTATACATAACAAAATACACCCACACATAAACACACAGGCACAGAGAAGGACAGATGAGGGGACTAGGTCTGATGGTGGGAATTTGAGTCCTGGGATCTACATGGTAAAAGGAGACACTGATTCCTCCAAGTTGTCTTCTGACGGTCACACACTCACAGTTCCACACACACACACACACACACACTCACAGTTACACACACACACACACACACATACACACACACACACACACACACACTCACAGTTACACACACACACATACACACACACACTCACACACATATTCACACTCACACTCATTCGGTGCTTCAGAGCCACTTTCACCACATGCTGACAGTTGAAATCAGGTGTGTCCACTGAAAGAGCTCTTTCCTTCCTGCTCAGGCATACACACTCCTTACCAGTCTGGGTGACTGCAATGAGGTCCGTGATGCACACACGAGGGGCGGGAGAGGGCTGGACTCACCCTCAGGATGATGCCCATCCGTTTGCTCTCGTACGTGAAGGGGAAGACTTGCAGGATGGTGAGATTCAGGATCTGGTCGCCAGGGGTCCTCAGCTGCATGGAGGACTGGTCTCGGCCCACCAGGGTCAACCCCACGCTTTCTGTCCACTGGACCAGGGCCACCTGGAGGTAACGAAGCATGGAAGATCAGGCGCCCTGCACATGAACACCAGAGGAGGAGGGATTCATCTGGTCTGGCAGGCCCTAAGCAGGCTGCATACCACCGGCCCGTGGCAAACACTGCCCTGGACCCCATACGCACACAGTTCCCTCTGTAAGGCTTTGCACCAAGCCCGGGAAGAAGGGGCAGGGCACTAGGGGCTCTCCAGCCCTGGCTCTCCTTTATCTGGGTACACTCTTCGTTAGGCATATTCTAGTCTTTAGTGGGTGATTCTGCACATACATACACCCTGCACCCCACCCCACCCCACACCCAGGGAAGGGGCATTTGTAGCTATCTCAACTGTCAGCCCGGAGATCACAGTCCAGGAATCCTGGCATTGACTACACTGCTCCACAAGGTCAGAGCCAAGGACACAGTCCCAGAAGTTCGTGGAACTGCCCACTAGTGATGGAGCTGAGAAGTGGCAAGGGCCAGGCCAGGAGGCAAGTTGCACCTTGCCTGGGTCAAAGGTCCAGTGCACTCTATAGCTAGAGGACCATTTGGGTCTCTCCCAGCCTCAGGCAGCCAGATCCACCTTAGCAGACTCATAGGAGGCCCAAAGGAGAATGCCAATCCCAGGCCAGTCTGAAGCCCCTTTGTGAACCACGTGAGCCTGTGTCACTGGGACCCACTGTCACCATTAGAAAGCAATGGGACAAAGAGGCCCATGTGCTGGTCTCTGGGCTCAGGAGAGAGTCCCCTTCTGGGGATATGGAGGTGCAGGCCAGATGAATTGAGGACTGCAAACAAGCTGTCCTAGACGACCCACAAAGACCCTTTCAGGCTACAGCCAGAGACGAGCTCCCTTGACACAGGAGACGTTTTTAAAATTAGATGTAAACTCATACAAATATGTGTACCTTTAAAAAAAATTTTTTTTATTCTCTATATATTACATCCCAACTGCAGTTTCCCCTCCCTCCACTCCTCAGTCTCTCCCTGCAACTTCCTCTCTCCCAAGAGCCACTCCTGTTTCCCTTCAGAAAATAGCAGGCCTCCCAGGGATGGCAACTTAACATGGCAGTAAGTCTCGGTCAGCACAGACCCCATGTATCAAGGCTGGTTGAGGCAACCCGGTAGGAGAAAACGGGTCCCAAGAGCAGACGAAAGTCAGAGACAACCCCTATTCCCAATGTCAGGAGTCCGACAAGAAGCAAGCAGAAACTAGATACATACACAGACAAGCAGTCTGGGCACATCTGTGAGGAATTTATCCATTTACTTATTGTTTTGTTTTTTGTTTGTTTGTTTGTTTGTTTGAGACAGTGTCTCTCTGTGTTGCCCTGGCTGTCCTGGTCCCTGAAGACCAGGCTGGCCTCGAACTCACAGAGATCTGCCTGCCTCTGCCTCCTGAATGCTGGGCTTAAAGGTGTCCATCACCATGGCCCAGCTAAGGGATTTTTTTTTTCTTAATTAAATCATTTAAAACGGGAAGACTCACTTCTAAATCTGGCTCTTTTACGGTGGAAAGAGCCACCTTTAATCTGGGCCACACCTTCTGCTGACAGCTAACATAAAGGACAGGGAAGAAGGAAGCTTGTTTTCTGTGCCTACTTGCCTGGCTCATGATGGCAAAGACCATCCCTTCTGTGATAAAGCCTACCTCTTCAGGAGTCCACTCTACTCAAGACCAGCCGAGACAGGATAGAGAGCCGGACCACAGCTGTAAGCCACTCTCATCACCCCCTCTATATAACACCCTGGAGAACGCTAACACGTACAGCCGGGAAGAAGTACGCTGGTTACCGGGTCAGACAGAAGCCACAAGGCTGCGCCACAGGCTGACTGAAGTCTGAGAGGCCCGTCGGACGTCAGACCTGCAGAACTGGACAGTAACGGCTCCCTCTCAATGCTTCTCACACCCACTCCCTTGCTGGCAAGACACAGGCAACGATGCAGAAGGGCTTTCCAGGGCTGGAGGTGGTTGGTAAAGCGCTTGCCTGGAAAGCACGAAGCCTTGGGCTTGGGCTCCAGCACTGCATGGTGGGCGCGCCTGTAATCCAAGCCCTCAGGAGGTGGGGACAGGAGGATCAGAGGTTCAATGCCAACTTCTTGAGGTGAACTTGGGCTACATGAGACCCTGTAGTCGAAGATGAAGGGGATCCAACTTCTTACAAAGCTTAAGGGTGGAGGGAGGGGGTTAAGGAGACCAGTCTTTGCAGAGGGTTGACTTGGTGACTGTGGTTAGACTGGGAAAGGAGACACGGGGCCACCTGCTGGAATTAAGAGAAAGCAATCCTAACATCCTGAGGGGAAAGTTTATCAAGCGCAAAAACCCACTGAGACCCCTGCCCCAGCCAGATAGTGCATGCAGGGTGGCTGCTGGCTGTACCCCAACAAGTGCCCCAGGAGACATGATCAGACCACACAAGCCTAGCTCAGGAGAGGTCAAAGGTCAAAGTACAGTTTCCTGAGTGCATGCTAGTTTGCAGCACTGTACTAAGGTGAGATGGGCGTACAGTCAACCCTGTGTGTTCCCTAGCGCGTCAGTCCTCCAGGGCATCCCAGGCAGCGCTGTCCACCTCCAGCCCTGGGCGGCTCCCCGGGCTGCTTCTCCCAGGTCTGTTCCATAGTGCCTGGGGGTCCCCTTGGCAGATCTGCTAGTCCCTAAGGTGGATCATTCTCAACTTCACCTCTTGGGTACCTTTCTATCTCCTCAGAGCCTCTATAAATAAGCAATTTCAAGCAGATGTGTTGTTCTCGGTTGCAAATTCCTATCTGTAGGAGCTCAGTGGTTAAGAGCACTTGTTGCTCTTGCAGAGGATCCGGGTTCAGTTCCCAGCGCCCACTTGGTGACTCACAACCTCTGGAACTCTAGTTCCAGGAGATACGAAGCCCTCCTCCGGCCTCCTCCGGCACCAGATATGTACATATGCGTGGCGCACAGACATACATGCAGGCACACACCCATACACGTTAGCTGAATCCTATCTTCAGACATCTTGACCTGGATGTCTAATTCAAGTTAGACGTCAATCAGACTTTCAGCTTGGGTTTCTGTTTGTGGAGATTAACTGAGCTTGACGTTAGCAAGAGTCACTTTCCTGACTCAACGTGGTTCTGAGAAATGCTCTCAGTGGACCAGGAGCAAGTAGCTTTCCGCTCTGAACAGTGAAGATACGTACACAGGTTCACATTTTTTTTTTTGTAGTCCAAGCTTCAACCATACGAAACAGCTGAGGACGGCCTTGAATTCCGACCCTACTGCCTCCACCTCCCAACTGCTGGGACACCAGGCGTGCACCAGCGTTTCCGGTTTATCTAGTGCTGGGGACAGAACCCAGGGCCGGTACGTGCCAGGCAGACACCGAAGCAACGGAGCCACATCTCCAGGCCTCATCAACACCTTTCCAAGATTTCAATGCTGAGTCTTGGAGAACCATCTCATTTAGGGTTGACTCTGTCGATTCCACGCTGAAGCCTAACTGTCTGGATCCACTAAGTTCGTCAATGTTGAGATCTAATCCCCAGTGCGGTGACCTTTAGAGGTGAGTGGGGATGTGGAGAAGAGACTAAGTCATGAGAGGAACCCCAGAGAGTGGCCCTCTGCTATGAGAGACAGTGAAAAAGACAGTCTGGTTGGAACCAGAAGGGGCGCCCACCAGGAAGCCAGGCTGATCTACAATCCAGACTCCAGAACCCAGAAAAGGAAGTTTCTGTCGGTGATAAGGCGCCCAATCTGTGGCATTTTGTTACAGACTAAGACACTGACATTTAATTGGGTTTTTTTCTAACAGTTTTCTTTTGAAATTAACCTAAAATGACAAATCAGTGAAGAGGCACACAAAACGGCCCTGCCCCACACATGCATGCGTGTGTGTGTGTGTGTGTGTGTGTGTGTGTGTGTGTGTGTGTTGCACTTGGGCATGCAGGAGTAAAAACGATTGGTGATGCTCAGCTGACAGTGATGTAAGCCCTGGGCTCCATCTCCAGTACTGGATAAAACAGACCATGCGCTCTCGTTCTCTCTCTCTCTCTCTCTCTCTCTCTCTCGTTCTCTCTCTCTCTCTCTCTCTCTCTCTCTCACACACACACACACACACACACACACACACACACACACACACACTTTAATCCCAGAACTTGGGAGGTAGAGAAAGGAGGATCAGAAATTCAAGAAGAGCAAGTCTGAGGCCGGCCTGGGCTACACGAGAACCTGTCTAAAAAAAAAACAAAAACAAACCCAAACCCTTTGGAGCACCAGTTCTCAACCTGTGGGTCGAGACCCCCAAACGATTGTTGGAAAACACAGATATTTACATTATGATTCATAACAGTAGCAAAATTACAGTTATGAAGTGGCAATAATATAACTTTATGGCTGGGGATCAGCACAACATGAGGGACTATATTGAAGGGTCGCAGCGTTAGGAAGGCTGAGAAGCACTGCTGTAGAGTGACAGCTGAAGGGCGGACAGGTAGGCTTTCCCTTGCTGCTCTCTGGACTACTTATGCACATACACTTATTTTTAGTTACACAAGAACACATCCCAAACCCGTGATTCAAAACCTAGAAGGAGAGATTTGAGATTTATAGCCTTCCTTCCTTACACTGGGTACTGCCCCATGTGGGGTGTTCTTAATGAAACCCAGAGCTTGCTGATGAGGCTACCATCCCTAGCCAGGCCGCTCCAGGGATCTCCTGTCTCTGCCTTCTCAGGAATCCTTCAGATGGGCTGCCTGGGCTGCCCTCTCCCATGGGGTCAGCTGTGGGGTTCTCCACTGTGGTCCTTCAGCAGTGCTCAGAAAGTTGTAGGCCTTGCAGCATTTAAAGGAGAGTGGTAGCCGGGTGTGCTGGCGCACGCCTGTAATCCCAGCATGCAGGGAGGCAGAGGCAGGTGGACCTCTGTGAGTTCAAGGCCAGCCTGGTCTACAAAGTGAGCCCGTAACAGCCAAGGTTACACAGAGAAACTCTGTGTCAAAAATTAAAAAAGAAAGAAAGAAAGAAAGAAAGAAACTAGTTCAGAGAGTAAGGGATGCCTATAGCACATGCTAGCCACAAACTTGCTAGTAGCCATGATGACCCTGAACTTCTAATTGTCCTGCCTCTATCTCCCAACTGCTGAAATGACAGGCTTGTGCTACCACCACACATAGTTTCCAAGAAGCTGGGGGTAGTGCCCAGGGCATATCAGATAGGAGTCTGCTAATTTAGCACAACTATAGTTCCTGGAGACTTTTTTTTTTTAATGAAGATTTATTTATTATATATACAGCATTCCGCCTGCATGTGTGCCCACATACCAGAAGAGGGCACCCGATCTCATTTTAGATGGTCATGAGCCACCATGTGGTTGCTGGGAATTGAACTCAGGACCTCTGGAAGAGCAGTCCGTGCTCTTAACCGTTGAGCCGTCTCCTCAGCCTCCCAGAGGCTTTTTTAATAGGAAGAATTCATGGGAAAATCAGAATGGCAGGGTGGTTTCCTCTCAAAGACTCCACTCACGGAGGATAGGGACAGTTTAGCCCAAAATGGATGCCCGCTGAGAGACTCCACCCAGAGGAGGATAGGGACAATTACTGAGACTCGAAGCTGGACTCTGGGCAGGGTGCTGAGAGCTGTAGGTAAGAGTCGGGGAGTGGAAGGTCCAGGAGGGAGCAGGAGCTCCACAGGGAGACCATCAAGGCCTGTGGGTCGATCGAGGCATGGGGAGGTCTCCACAAATTGATGCTCCAGTCAAGGACAACGCATGCAAAGAACCAAGACCCCTTTTTCAGATGTAACCAATAAACTGCAGATTCTCCACATGGGGGGGAAGAAAGGGCGGACTGCTGCTGAACCTCTGACATGCACTCGGGGGGCACACTACTTGGCCACTGCCCCTTGGCAAGACGGCCTAGCGGGCACACAGTGGAAGGGGATGCAGACTACCCTAATGATAGGCTGTTCTCAGAGGTCTGGGGTGGTGGTGGGGGGGGGGAATAAGCAGAAGAGGGAGGGAGGGTGGCAAAGAGAATATAAGAGGGAGGAGATAACAAATGGGAGGTAAAGTGAATAAATTATAATAAATAAAATATACACTTAAAACATCTGGATGGAGGAGCAGGTTGCTGCCGAGACAGATGCACCAAGCAAGGACCATGCACGGCAAGGACCTAGACCCTCAGCCCAGTTGTGGTAGATAGGCAGTGCAGTCTCCTTGTGGGTCCCACAATATGGGGAGTAGGGACTACTTCTTACATGGACTCTGATTCCCCCAATGTGGATCACTTCCCCCTGGCTACGTGGACTTGCCAGACCACAGAGGAAGAGGATACAGATAGCATAGAGGAGACTTGATGAGCTAAAATCAGCTATTAGGGGAGGAGGGCCCCCCCTTAAGGAGGGTTAGGGGAGGGAGGGACAGGGGATGAGGGAGGGAAGGAGGGTGGAATCGGGAGGTAATGAGGGAGGGGACTACAATCGAGATGTAAAAAAAAAAAAATGAAAACTGTAGAACAAGCAGGTAACTTATGTTCCTAATCCCACTCCATGGAGTAGCTGTGAGACAGGCTGAGATATGAATACCTATGCATAGTCAATGCTTCTTATTGGTTACATAATACATGTGACTTAGGACCAGATGCCATTCTTCGTATGGCGTGAATGAAGATTTGCAGATGTCTTTCTTCTGCTCATGCAAAGAGCAGAGAACCAGCTTTAATTGTTATGTGCATCCTGCACACCTCATACACTTATAATTTTAGGATGGTATAATGCTTGTGAGAAATAATTCTTCAGAACAAAAGAACCGGACTTTGAAGCTGATCAGACCTGACAGGATTCACTCCTCTCAGCATGCTGGACGCTGACATCCTGCATCCTTCATGCTCCAGCACCAAGTGCTTCAGTTGCTGTTCTCCATCAGAACAGGACAGGTCCCAGGACAGCTTCGAAGAAAGCTTATGGTCCCAATTGGCCCAGCATTTCAGACTGTCACACACAGGACTTTTATTAAGCCTGAAAGCTTTCAACATTTAGAAACTGGACTACAAATGATATTCCTACCTTGTTTAACCACTTCCCCAATTTTATTTGTGTCCCAATAAAGGTTTTATTCATCCCAAATCACTCAGAAGAAACCCTAAAAGAATAACACCCTATTTCCCTGAAGGGTGGGGTGGGAAGGTTTTTGGTTGCTTTCTTGGGCTTTAGATATTTATTTTCATTGGGAATTGGTTATAAGTTACTATTGGTCTTATCCAGAGAGAAAACAAGATTGGACTCAGAGATGTCTCTCCTTTCCTTTATCTTTTTTTCTTAGGTTTGGAGATAGGGGCTGAAAAGAAAGAAGGGGAATACAGAGACACATAGGGATGATAGGACAAAAAGTAGATTAGTGAGTTGACTCCTCAACTTAAGGCCTTAACGTGCTCACAAGGTTATTTTTAACTCATTGGTATAGAAATCTGTATATTGATGAAAAAAGTAAGTTTAATTTTAATATATTGATATAGAATTCAAATTTAAGATTATTCATACATATTATATCTATTTCTACTCTAATATGAGGTGCTGTGCCCATACCACTCAAGTAGGATACAAGGTTTACCTCCAATACTTTGAAAATGCTACTGCAGGCTGTTTAGGATAAGTAAGTTAGACAAGTTAATTGTCAATTGATCAAATCGTGGTCATTTCAATTACTAGTCTACTTATATCACAAGAATATACATCCTAGGAGCCGGGTGTGGTGGCACGCACCTTTAATCCCAGCACTCAGGAGGCAGAGGCAGGAGGATCACTGTGAGTTCGAGGCCAGCCTGGTCTACAAAGTGAGTCTAGGACAGCCAAGGCTACACAGAGAAACCCTGTCTCAAAAAAACAAAAAAAGAATATACATCCTAGATGTAACAGACAGGTATGATTCTATAGACAGATAAGGTAAAATACTTAGATAAGGTCTTCAAAAAAACCTCAGAGTCCTACAGAATATGGCATTTAAAGATGCTTATATTGTTTTAATGATTCTTTGACAACACCCAGCCTACCTCAAAGAAGATGATGAGCATCAATGAACCTTCTTATGGAGATGGCTTCAAATATGGCAAACCAGCCACTGGGCAAAATGTCCTCGTTTCGACCACTGATAGAATTCTGCTTAAAACTTGGCAAGCTTGAATGCAGGCAAAGTCAAACTCTGCCAACACAGGGTAAGCAAAGTCCTCAAAAGTTCCTGCCTCACAAATATGTCTGTCGGATATATTGGAACAGAAGGTTAAATATGATGCTCCAATATTATAGAGAGTTATGGGTGACTCTCCAGGCAGCAAACTGTCTCTGTTTTTGTTTGTTTGTTTGTTTTTAGTTTGGAAGCTGCTAACCTGCACTTCCTGTTTACTCAGGTAATTAATTTTACTCTTTCTCAAGTCTCTGATGAGGTTGAAGACCAAATAGTTTAGTTTCACAATTAAGCTTAGTTGTTTAGAGCTTAAGATGTTTTTAGGTTTAGATAGATGTTTTAAGTTGACAGAGATGAGATATGATAGATATTGAGTTACGTTCAGAATTTTAGACTCACCGAGATAGGAAAATGTTTTCCTCAAGGTTGCCAAATACAAACAGCTAAAACACTACGAATTTAACATGAATATAATTCCTGATTGTTCTGTGGTTTTTCTTGCTGTGTGTAGTTTATTTTATAAATGTACATGTTAAAAAAAAAAAGGAAAAAAAGGGAAAAAAGTTGTGTCATTGCTGAATGTAGTAGTGCACATCTTTAATCCCAGCATTCAAGGTGCAGAGGCAGGAGGATCTCTGTGAGTTCGAAGACAGCCTGATCTACAAAGTGAGTTCCAGGACCGCCAGGGCTACTGAGTGAAACACTGTCTGAAAATAAATAAATAAACAAATAAATAAATAGTTGTGCGTTGCCACACTTCTCTCCCACACCCTCAAAGTTGCCACATCTTCTTGAAAAGAGAAAACGCCACTGAGCTGGGAGATGAGCATAAAAGGACTGGGCTATTCTATTTTTCTAGTTACAGGATTTACAGTAGGGGGCAGGGAGGGCTCGTACCCTGGTGCTGTAATACATAGCTGAATGCAGACACATCAAGACGTCCAGGGCTGACTATGCACAGAAAAAAAAAATTTAGGAAATCCTGCTTCTGTGACAGGAAAAGAGTCCCCAGTGACTGGAGATTACAGGGAGGCAGCAGGCGGCCTGCTCCTCTGTGCTCCAGCCAGCTGACCTTGGGTTTCTGCAAGGCTTGTCGACGGTGAGCTTCAAAGGCATCATGGGACCCAGCCCAATTCAAATGGAATCCCCCATGGACTAGAACAGTGAGGCTTTCTTAAAGACGTCACTTCCAGCCTTCTTCCTGTCACGTGACATGTTTATATAAACATGTTGGTGTTTTGTGTTGGAGGCTCTAAATCTTAGAAAGCAGATGTGCACAGTACAAACAGTGGCCCTAGCCTTTGTGGACTATAGCTTATTTCTCTCTTATCTATATTATGCTACAGATACATGCTGCATTTAAGAATTAATAGTTGTTGTTTTTTTTTTAATAGAAGGTGTAGGGGGGCTGGTGAGATGGCTCAATGCGTAAAAGTCCTAACTGTTCAAGCCTGGTAATCCGAGTCCAATCCTCAGAGTCTATTAAGAAGGAGAGAAACGATTCCCAGAAGTTTTCTTCTGAGCTCACATGTGCACCATGGACCTCGCTCACTCACGTACATACAAATAATAAAATTTTTTTAATTAAAAAAAAAAGGAAGGCTGACAAGATGGTTAAGCAGATCAAAGTACTTGCTGCCAAGGCTGACAACTTGAGTTTGAGCCCCAGAACCCATGTGGTAGAAGGAAGGAATTAATTCTTGAAAGCTGCCCTCTGGGGGCTGGAGAGCTGGCTCAGTGGTTAAGAGCACTTCCAAAGGACCTGGGTTCAATTCCTAGTACCCACATGTCTATGTGTAACTCCAGTTCCAGGGGATCTGACACCCTCACACAGACATACAGACAGGCAAAACACCAATGCACATAAAATAAAAATGACTAGGTCTTTTAGCTGGGCATGGTGGTGCACACCTGTAATCCCAGCACTCTGGGAGGCAGAGGCAGGCAGATCACTGTGAGTTTGTGGTCAGCCTGGTCTACAAAATGAATCCAGGACAGCCAAGGATACACAGAGAAACCCTGTCTCGGGGGGTAGAGGGGGGGAGAAAGTAGATTCTTAAAAAATAAAAGTTGTCCTCTGATGTCCACACATGCACACACATGAATACACACACATGTAGGTAGCAGATGCTCCCAGGCTGTGGAGGACGCCAGAGACAAGAAAAAGCACGCCTTTTGTTGTTTTTAATCACAAATCAGAAACAAGACAACGTGAATCCCATTTGGAAGAACAAGTGATGCGATTAAGTATCATCCCTAAACAGAAAAGCCCCAAATCCCAGCGCGTGTGAAAGAGCAAGGCGTGGAACACCCTCCCACAGCCCTCAAAAGACACGGCGATGCTCAGCAGGGACCAGGCCGGCAGACAGCACCCGGTGCTTCTCCACAGCTGGCTGAGCACAGGGGCCACAGCCAGCCATGCAGACTCCCTGCGCAGAGCACCAGTATCTCACACACCAATATGATCGCATGCCCATACATGCTCCTGGTCCCCGGTCACTAACTACCAAAAAAAAAACCAAAAACATCCTTTCTCACAGCCCAAACCCCAGACGGTTCCAATTCCATTTCTGAATAAAACAAAGCACAGTGGACTAAACTCCACAGGCCCAAAAAGAAATGATGACATCACTCACAACAGCAGAGACCGGCCCTGCCCTACCCACCTCCACTTACACAGGGTCCCCAGATCACAAGTTGGGAGCACCCTCATTTCACCCCCAAAGGGCCTGTCTTGCATTATCAGTGGTCACAGATGGCCAGGGCTCTACGGGTTGAGCTAGCCCATAGATTATGAGGAAGGATCTCCTCCTGGGGATGCATTCTTCCCAAAATGGAGAAAAGGGACAGGTCTGGAAGGGAGAGATTTCATTATCCCCTTACCTATGGGCTCAGAAAATATTCACACAGTACCATTTCCCAGCCACCATGAGTCACAGAGCTCTGGTCCTATGAGGCCACCAGCCTAAGCTACATGAGACACTGTCCCAGAAACAACAACAACAACAACAAAAAAACCCCACAGTTTCTGTAATCAAAAGCCAAGTTTTGTGGGCAGGAGGGAGGGAATCCAGAAGGCACAGGCTGGAATGTGGGCAGTCAGGGCCACACAGGCTCATGTCCTGAAGGCCAGGCGTGAAGACTGTGCCGAGGCTGCAGCCCTCCCCGGGGCTTACCTCGTCTGGGCTGGATGCCTGGTACACTCGGCAGGAGTCCTCAAACTGCTTCTCTGCCTCGGCCTGGTCCGTCACGCCATTGGACTCGTACACGGGTGTCACGTTGTGGCAGAGAGCGATGGCCTTCACAGCCTCGTGCACACGGCTGCTCATGCTCCTTCGCACCTTGGTGGTGACTGTGGGACCCTTCTGAGCCGGCGGCTCCTGAGATTGCTACAGGAAACGAAGATGGTAGATTGGATGAGCAGAAACACAAACGGTCTGGTGATCATGTTACAGTGATGGTAGTTTGTGTTTTCTTCCCACTGCTCAGCGGGTAGGACCCTTGGCTTCCCCAAGCTGGAGAACCTGGGCTCAATCTCCAATGCAGAACAAGAGAAAGAACACAAGCAAACTGGAAAGCAATTGAGGGAGACATGGATGTCAACACGCACATCACATGGGTCCATGGCTCAGCGTTCAGTAAAGTCCAAGTCCTCTCCCTCAGCCCCGTCGGATCGGCCACTGCCCATCTTCCCTCCCTGCTTTGGAGCCTGTGCTCCTCCAGTGTCCTCTGCCTGGAATCCCATTCCCTCTGGATTTCTGCAAGAATGGCATGCTCGGGCTCGCCACACAGGTCTGCACTGGAAGGTAAACTGAGGAAAGACCTCTGAAGCCCCCTAATGCTCTCAGATCCATCACCCGACTCACAGCAGCTGGCGTTTTGGTGTCCTGGCTACCTGACCCTGGCTTGTTCACATGGTAACTTTCCCGCACTGGCCCCCAAGGCCAGAGGCTGTCAGTCATATTCCCAGCTGCTAGAGCAGGGCCTGGCAGGGAGACACCGCTGAATGAACAGACAAAATAAGTCTCGGCTTCTCCTTGGAGGTTATGGTACACTTTGCAGGTGACTGCCCTGCTGCATGCACAAAGCCCTGAATCCCACCCCTAGCACCCCATGAATCAGGCAGGCATGACACACCCATCATCCCATCACTTGAGAAGTAGAGGTAGGAGGAGGCTAGCCTGGGCTACACGAGACCCAATCTCAGTAATAAATAAAAAGCAAACAAACAACCCTAGTAGTGGTAAGGGGCGTTCTCAGAATGTTTTTCCTCTATTTCTAAGAAAAACAAATACTGAAGCCTGGCAAGATGGCTCAGCGGGTCAAGGCACTTGACACCAATCCTGACAACACAGGCCTGATCCCCAGGACCCACAGAGAGCAGAGAACAAACTCCTGGACACTGTCCTCTGATTGCCACACATGTGCTCTGGCACATGTAAATACAGACACATGAGTGTGCACACACACCTGGCACGTGTACTCATGCATGCACACCCGCTGCACAGGCACAGGCACACACACACACACATCACTGGAGCCAAGCAGCAGCTCAGAGTCACTGCTCTAGACAAAGAATTGCCTATAACCGCTAAATAGGAAGTTAGAAATGTTTATGGGGTTCCTGGATTCCGTGTTCCATTAAAAGCATATACACTGAGCAAAAGAAAAGCCATGTGAGTCTTCACCATGCATGATGCTTAACACCCATGACCCTCGGTTACCCGGAACAGAGAACAGATGGCCTGAGAAACAAGAAAGTGACATTCGTTTAATTTTTAATACTATTTTTAGTAGTGGCATTTTGGACTCCTCAGGTAATTAGACAATTACTAAATTATTCTGGTCACTGTGAGGACCCACAGGGCTCTGGCTTCCTGCCCTGTTAACCTCTGGTGTCAAGAGCACACAAGTTGCACTTCCAGGTCAAAGGGCACAACATGGTAACAATAATTAGAGTGAGGGATCAGAACTCCAGCTTCGACGGCTCATTAGCTGAGTGTTTTTAATTATGAAGATTTTTTTTTTTTACTTTAAAATTATACAGGGGGCTGAAGGTTTATGGAGAAGTTTCCTCTGCCAGAGAAATGACACTTTCTATCGGTCTGCAATTTAAGTTCTATTAAATGTATGTGATGGCGCCGCCAAGGCATGTTTCCTGTTTCCCCACACCCCTCAGCGCCTGGACTGAATCATGATCTAAGATCCGGGTCAACAGTGGAGACTCCAGCACGGCAGCTGCTGGGGCTAGAGAGTGTGAGCGCAGAGGCTGCGCTGAGAAGCTGAGCGAAGCATCTCCAGAGGCACCTTCTAGAGTGGGAATGGTCAGGTCTCAGTGCGGCAAGGCTGCCAGAAGCCGATCTTCCCCACTTTCCGGTAAGATGTCTCAGGGTGGAGAGGAAATGGCCGTGAACGCAGAGACTATCTCTTTCAACTGTTCGATCAATGGCTTCCTTACATGTGAGGGAGACCTCACATGAGGTCCCAGGGTTGGTCCCCAGAACCACACAGACCAGCTGCGGGGCGCACACTGCGGTCCCAGCATTCAGGAGTGGAGGCAAGAGGGGCAGAAGTTCAAGGTCATCCTCTGCTAAAAGTAAGTTGGAGGCCAGCCTAACCACATCGTACTTTTATTATTTTTATTTTTCTTTATTTTTTGGAGGTAGAGGCATGAGTGTACATGCCATGATACACGTGGTAGTCAGCTTGTGGAGCTGAGTCTCACCTTCCACTCAGGTCATCAGGCTTGGTAGCAAGCACCTCCGCCAGCCTGTGCCACCAGCCTCTACATGAGACTCTGTGGGGGCATGTGTGTGCATATGTGTGTATACGAGGTGTATGGTGTTTATATATGTTTGTGTGTGCATATGTGTGTGTACGATGTGTGTAGTGTTTATATATGTTTGTGTGTGGTATATGTGCATTTGTGTGTATGTATGGCATGTGTGTGTGGTGTGTATAATATATGTGTGTATGTGGTGTGTATATTTAATATATATGGGTGTGTATGTTTTGTGTGTATGTGTATGGGAGAAGTGTATGTATGTTTATGTGTATATATGTGTATATATATATATATATATATCCACATACACACACACATATATATATGGAGGAGGAGTGTATGTGTGTATGTGTGTGTATGCACGCGCATGTATCCCAGAGCCTCTGATGATGGCCACTCTGCCAGGCCCGTGACAGCCGCACACTCCCATATGGAAGAGCTTCACGCATCTGACACCATGTTCAGTCCCAGGCCCTTTAACTCACACACACTTCTTCTTACTTAAAATATACCAAGGGAAAAACAGAAACAGATGCAGCACCCACAGAGATGGGAGAAAATTCTTTTTGTACTGGAGTAAACTCCCTGGTCCTAGTTATTGTATGGAGGTAGAAAGGCAAAACCCACCATGTATGCATGTATTTTTAAAATATATTTTATGTTATATCTTATATTATAATTTATAGTATATTTTATGTATTATTATATTATATTATAGTATACTTTTTTTTTTAAGACTGGAGGGGCTGGTGAAACGGCTCAGCAAGTAAAAGTAGTAGCTTCCGAGGCTGATAGCCAGAGTTCTGTCCCCAGATCTCACAAGGTAGACAGAACTGGCCTGTAAATTATCCTTGACTTCTATGTGCACACCCTCATACAAAATAAATAAATGCTTTTTTAAAAGTTTAAAGGGTTAGATGTGAGGGGTTTAGATTATATTCAGCTTTGTAATGATATTAATAATCAAGCTAGGAGACTTCCTCCTATCTCCCCAGCATAGCAGGAGTTTTAGCTCATGGCCATTTCATTCTGTTTGTTTGGCCTTGTTATAATGATCTAGAGTATTCCAGAATGTTTGAGACCACCCCTCTTTTTATGAGGTCCATCTAGTCGCAATCACACTCAACACTGGTCACCTGGCCGCTCGTAAACCTCGGTCTGCACTTGGACACGCAGAAGATAAACAAAGGTAGGATTCCGGCTCTTTCTGCAGGATGTGTCAAGAACTGCACCTGACACTCCCATCTGATGGATTCATGGAGGTCCTGGGGTCAAGCTCGCAGGTCTTAGGGAGCGGTCAGTGTTGTGTGAATTTTCGAGGTGGAATGTCATGCAAACACACACACACTAGTCTTCTCTCCTTGTGCCCCATGTGTCATCTTGTGAACACTGCCTAGGAGCCTGCAGATTACACACCAGAGCAAGGAAGAGCCTCGCCTCACCCAGCAGTGCTCAGGGTGGCTGCTCTGTCCTGCGGAGTCACTAGGTTCACCTGCTAGTATGGGGGCAACAACCAGGCCCTCCAGCTCTGACCCATAACATCTGGCTTAGGGCTGCAAATACCACGAAAGACTAAGGAGGTCAAGGAGGCTAAGTGTGTGGCTTCGTCCCCAGAACCCACATGAAGAAAAACAACAACATAAGGAGGTAGAGGCAGGAGGATCATAGCAAGTTCAAGACTAGCCTGGTCTACACAGTGAGTTCCAGGCATCCAGGGACACAATGAGACCCTTTCAGACAGACAGACAGACAGACAGACAGACAGACAGATAGACGTAGCAGCCCAAGCCCCTGCTGCAAAACCCTAAAGGCTAGAGGAACAAGAGCCATGCCACAGTGCCAGCTCTGATGACTCAGAGGTTTGCTAAAAGTCACTAAGTTTGTACCTTTAACATGACTGGATTTTTTTGGTGTATAAAAATGTATCTCAGTAGTTATTTAAAAATACAGGGTGTATGTGGTGGTATACTCCTTTAATCCCAGCACTCGAGAGACAGAGGCAGGTGAATCTTTGTAAATTTGAGGCCAGCCTGGTCTACAAAGAGAGTTCCAGGACAGCCAGGGTTGATAAACAGAAACCCTGTCTCGAAAAAGCAAAACAGTACAACAAAACAGATCAGAATGGCTCAGCATAGTGGGACACACCTTTAATCCCAGCATTCAGGAGGCAGAGGCAAGCAGATCTCCGTGAGTTTAAGGCCCTAACTCAAAAACAAACACACACACACATGATTTTTTTTTAGACTTCAGGAGATCTGAGACTGTAGCTTAGTTGGTAGATGGCCTGCTTAGCACACACAAAGTCCTGGGTTCGATTCCCAAGCACAACACAAACCAGATGTGGAAGTACAGACCTGTAATCCCAACATTTGAGAAGTATAGGCAGAGGATGAGGCATTCAAGGTCACCCATGGCTATGCAGGGAGTGTGTGGCCAGCCTGGGCTAAAATAATTAAGATGTGCAGCCACTGACTAAAGTGCTGAGAGCAAGGCTTCACCTGGGTGTAGATACTGAAGATGTGGCTCTGCACTTCATCCATGGAGTCGAGGCCGTAGGCCACTGTACCCAGGTGCAACCGCTTGAACACCATCTCATTCTGGGTCAGGGTTCCTGGAATACAAGAGAAGCAGACATTCCTTCCACTTTCCAAGAGTCAGCGTCATGTGTTAGCCTCACTGCTTCCCCGGTGGAGGAGACAGGAGATGGACCCACGCTTCTTTTCAAAAGAGCATCCTAGTTTCCATGGGGACAAGACTATACCTGTTCCCTGGAGCTGTCAATCAGGGTGCTTGACTTGTTCTCTGAGCTAAGAGGGTAGCACATGGCATACATTGGGCCCACCAGCCTGGACTGAGCAGGAAGACACAGACAGAAGAACAGAGACGCGTGACACCCATGCCTGAGCCCCGCAGAGGCCACTGTGGAGGCCCAGTACTGAAACTTTCCCGTTTCTCTCTTTGCAGAACCCTGGCTTTTGCTAACTTGATGAGTGTTGTGGGTCAGAAATAAAATACTCCCAAAGGCTCGAGTGTGGATGGTGTGGTCCCTAGCTGGTGGCACTGTGGAGGGGGTGATGGCTCACGGGGTACTAACTTCATCAATGGATTAGCCACTGCTGATTTAGCCCTCCTGGTACACCTCATCTGTCAGCCTGATACAATCTAGGATCGCTGGGAAGAGAGTCTTGATAAGGAATTATCTAGGCCATGGGTATACCTGAGGGGACTGTATTATTAAATGATTTAGGAGGAACCAGCCCAACTGTGGGTGGCACCATTCCCTAGGCACATGGTTCTGGACAGGGTAAGAGAGAAGAAAGCCAGCATGTCCGTGTGTATTCTCTCTGCCCTTGGCTGTGGGCCATGCTGTGACTAGCTGCTTGGGAGTTCCTGCCTTGACTCCCCTGCTTGATAGGCTGTGACCTGGAACTGTAAGCTGAAGAAACCCTTTCTCCACTAAGTCACAGAAACAGAAGTGATACCAAAACACAGCTTATCTTGTCCCTAGACCCTTTCAGCTTCCTGACAGCCAATGAGCAAGCAGCTTTCCTCCTCCACCACCACTGTGTCACAATGCACCTGCCTCACCACAGACCTAAAAGCATTGGATCCATCAGCTGGCTGGGCTGGGCTGAGACATCTAAAGCCAGGAGCCAAAATAAAGCCTTTCTCTTTCAAGTTTGTTCTCTTGTTTTGCTCGCTTTCTTCCTTCTTTCTTTCTTTCTCTCCTTCCTTTCTTTCTTTCCTGATTTTTCGAGACAGAGTTTCTCTGTGTAGCTTTGGCTGGTCTGGACTTGCTTTGTAGACCAGGCTAGCCTCGAACTCACATTGATTCACCTGCCTCTGCCACAGTGCTGGGATTAAAGGCATGCACCACCATACCCAGTTTTCTTGTTTCTTTTGTCACAGCAACAAAAGCACCAAGTCTGTGCTGGTTCCCCACACTCTGCAGCCACCAGACAGACAGAAAGGCCTTTGGCCAGGTCCCACCCCCAAAACCTTGAATTCCCCACCAGGGCTCAGCTCATCAGTGAACATGGCCAGGCCTCCTGAGTCAATCACAAGTCTGGGTCTCTGACTTTGTCCCTCTGTTCTGTGCCCTGACTATCCTTTCTGACTCCGCCGGCCCTGTGTGGGAATGAACTAAGGAGCATGCCCTGCAGGTGTCTGCTGGCATCGCCATGGGTACCAAACACTTCCCCCTCTTCATCCAAGAGTCTGGGAGGAAGGCGGCTGCTGTCACCTCTCCCACCTCCAGAGGGAGCTGACTGGAGAGGAGCTCACCTGTCTTGTCTGTGAGTAAGTAAGAAATCCGGCCCAGCTGCTCAGGAATTGTGCTGGAACGAACCACGGTCCCGGGGATCTTTGAATCCCTGCGAATTACCCAGCTGTACACGATCTTGCCCATGTCCAAGTTCACACGCAAGCTAGGTAGGGAACAGAGCAGAGGGTTAGCGGGACACAGACTGCACACATATACTGTGCACATGGAGTCAGAGCCCCACCAGAAGCAGGAAACACCACAGTCCACACAACCATTCTACACGGATTCAAGTCACTGAGTGGCAGGAAAGGCAGTTTCTCCATTTTAATTACTCGTTCGTGGACAGGAGAGACAGTTGAGGGATAAAGGGGCCTTGCCTATGCTAGAGCAGCGGTCTGCCGCAGACCTATAATCCCCTGCCAGGAGCAAAGTCCTTGAGTGAATCAAGAGAAAGACCCTCTGACCGTGCCAGAGCCCGCCCCGTGCCAGGCTCACCTGATGGGGATGATGTTGGAAAAGAGGAGCAGGAAGCGGATGATCTGTAAGTACCAGCGGCCGGCGAAGTGCTGCAGGGCCACCATGACCAGTGACACCACCACCAACGCACCAAACAGGATCTTGGTGAGGCAGTTCACCTCCAGGTCGAACAGGCCAATCTGGAGACAAAGCACAGAGTGCAGAGGACCGCGGTGCAGCCCACAGCCTGGACGGAAAGCGGGCCTCAGCCCCTCACCATCACCACACCACACAGCACCGTGCAGTGGGGCGTGAGCTATTAGAAGGTGCCATCCCTACAGCATGGCCTGAGGGCAGGAACTGTGGCCAGGTGCCTAACAGACCTCCAGGGTGCTCCCGGAAGCTTCATCATCCATGTTCTAACTTAAGGCTTAACATCATCTTCTAACTTCAGACTCAGACTTGGAAACACAAAAGCAAGTGGCCACTGTGCCAGGCTGATCTCTGCATTGCACAGCCTCTACCATGCTACGATGAGACCCTACTTCGCTCCTACGCTCTCAGTCCCACAACGCACCCTAAAAGTCCAGGCCTACACAACTGGGGAAGCCTGACTTCCATTAGCCACCATTTTAACAAATGCATGATTGGGGGGTGGGGGGCTGGTCAAGCATGCCCCATGCTCAGAGTTTCAGCCAAATGAAATAAAATGGGACAAAATGCCTGTGCTTGTTTTCATGTGTCTCAAAACACAAGGACAACCAATCCATAATGTCATAGAAACATGGCTCAGAAAAGGGATGGAACCTCAAGTCAGCAACAGGTTAAGGATACGGTCAGTGCTGGTGTGAACTTGACTGAAGT
Source organism: Acomys minous (assembly GCF_964271855.1). Taxonomy (NCBI): domain Eukaryota; kingdom Metazoa; phylum Chordata; class Mammalia; order Rodentia; family Muridae; genus Acomys; species Acomys minous. The sequence goes on along the minus strand of NC_140485.1, from coordinate 66,325,944 downwards.
CTGGGAAACAGTCCAAGTGTGCTGCTGATACTGTAAACCTTTTTACAATATTCTGTTTTGTTTTATAAACAGAGTCTTGCCTCTTCTAATACAGGCTAGCCTTGAACTCTCTCTTCTAGTCAAGAATAGCCTTGAACCCCCAATCTGTCTGTCTCTACCTTGGGAACGCTGCAGTGATGGGTATTCACCACCAACCCCGGCTTGCAACAATCTGACTGAAATGATGGAGAGGCAACAGGGCTGGGAGGATCATGTGTATAAGAGGGAAATAAGATGAAATGTTCACAAGACATAGACCTGTAGTTGCTACACACATGCATGCACACATGTACACACACACACACACCTGGACAATCAGCTGGTGCAAGATAGGTTTGGAACCCAGTCACTCACTGCCGGTGCCCATCAGCAGCATGGATGAACACGTGCTGGGGTCTCACATACCTTACTTCTGGGATCGGAAGTATTCATGACACTCCGCAGTTCTCTGCCCGTGTAAAGAACAACACCCACAACAGTGCCTGGAAAGAGAAACCGTGTCCAAATGTACACAGAGGCAGGGAGGAAGAGAGGCAGGTCATAACCAAGTCTATCCCACCAGCTTGAGGACACTTTTCACAACCTGCTCACAGCCAAGACTCAGGAGTGCCAGGAGCCACTGAGCCGAAGTGGCCCTGAGCAAGCGGGGTAACACAAGCCCCAGGCAACGGCTGAAGCTTCAGCTTGTGCGTAGTAGAGACCCTCAGCTCCCAGACACACAGACTTCACTAGCCACGTGGGGCCAGTGTCTGTTTCCGTGCAACAGTGAAGATGCAGCATCTCTATCGCTACCTACAGATCTGGACAGGGCTGGCCTGTAGAAGCAGCATCCTCTAATGACAGGTGAATCGTGGGCTAGGAGTTGTGTCGTGTGCCACTGGCCTTAGAAGCTTCCAGAAGTAACTAGAAGATTCCCGTCTGAGTGGGAACTTAAAAGTGCCTCCCTTCTGACCCTGCCCATTCTCTTGCCCAGTTGCTTTTTGCATGTCTACTTAACATGGCTCCTTGAGGGAAACTCCTCCCAACAGCTCCCCTACTCCTCCTCTGTCCTCCAGGCACACTAAGGCTGGAAAAAACAGTTTCTAAGAAGAAGCAGTTTATAGAAAAAATGCTTGGTTGTGTGTTTTTCTACGCACCTTGCTGTTTGCAAACTGTCAAAACCATTCCCCCTACACTGGCAATGCTCTGAAAGGCTGACATCATCTGGTGACGCACACACTGGTGGCCAGTGTGTGAAGTGGTACCACCTACTGATGGAAACTTAGCAGTACTGTCAAAGTGTGACTCCCTTTCCCAGTGTGTGAGAACACTGGTGCTCAGGGCCAGATAAAGAAGGTAGGTACCATCTCCAACAAGGCAAACGGAGGACGCCAGGACAACACCCAGCAGAGGAGGGGGCGGGGGAGGTAAAAGTCTAAGATGAGGAGAGGTAGATCCTGCTGGGGAAACCTGAAAATGAGCATCGTGTTCCCTGCTGGGAAAGGCAAACTCCTATCCCTCCCTCCCCTGTCCCTCCCCCTCGGGACCACCACTGCAAAGGAGTTTAAAGACATCTGTGAGGAGCCCCCCACCCCCTGCCCTGATGTGGCAGGGCTGCAATGGGACAAAGACCAGAGTCTAAAGTGCGTGGCCACGCCTGCAGTGAACTCACAATGAAGCTCCGCACGGGAGGTTCAGCAGATGGCAGGGCAGGAGGGCTCTGAGCATGGTACTCAGCAGATGGCCGGCTTTGGGGAAGGAGGGCGCACTGCACCCTCAGCCTGTCACTGAGGCAGGTGGTTAGACAGCAGGACCCCAGCCTGGGCCAAGCTGAAGTGGCCATGTGGCTGCTCCTCCTCTCCTACACAATGCCAAAAATCTGCCTGGACTGCCCCGCCCCCACCCTATGCCCAAGGGAGAGGGTGCTAGAAATGAGCAGCACCCAAAGGGCACATCCCACACTCCAGCCCAGCCATGTGGGGTGTCCATCAATGGCTCTAATCCCCTACTGCTTCCATGAGCTTGCCACCAGAGCTCTGCTCCAAGAGAGGGAAGAGGGACACTCAAGAGGCTATCGCTGTGCCCCCACCTGGTCCCCGGCCTGCACTCAAGACTCAGGGTTAGTCACCATCTTTTAAAAGAGGTTTTGTTTTTGAGGTAAGATCTCACATAGCTCAGGCTGCCTCAAACTCTCTACATAGCCAAGGATGACCCTGAACTCCTGCTCTTCCTTCCTCTACTTCTGGAGTGCTGGGATTATAGGTGTGCCCCGCCGCATCTGTTTTACGTGGTACTGGGGGATCAAACTCAGGTCTTCATGCTTGCTAGGCAAGCACTCTGCTGACTGAGCCACGGCTTCAGCTCTGAGTCTGTGGCTCTGGCAGCACAGCTGTTCAGCAACCCACTCCTGTACCTGCCCTGCACACGACCCTGTTTCTGACCTCTTTTTGGGCCTCATGCTCTTCCTCCTCCTTGCTCTCCCTGCAGCCTGCAGTCTCTTGTCCTGCTGGTTCGTACACACACACACACACACACACACACACACACACACACACACACACACACACACACACACACACACCAGCCTACCTCTTGCTCCCAGAAGGGACCGATCCTGCCTGCTTCCTGGGTTATTTTGTAACCCACTTACTTCATACAAACAGACACATGCCCAGCTTCTAAAGGGGAGCTTTGGAAAAATACATGCTGCAGTGTCCCAGCATGCATCTGGGGTCAGAGCACATGAGCCAGACTGTAGACCAGATGGGCATTATCAGTCGCATGGCACAGTGCCCATGAGTGACTGTGTGCTGGTCGTATGCCAGGAGAGGATCACAGCACAGACTCAGGGGAAAACCCACAAATCAGCCCTTTCCTACCCAGTCTGAGAAGCAGCCAGCTAGAACTAGAGGCTCTGAAACACACGGGCTGCACAGCCCTGAGTCTCCCTAGTACCTTCTACTTCCATGGCCCAGCAGCGATATTGGATTGCCATGGCAACTGCATCCTTCACAGACAGATGCAGGCTAAGGCAACTAGACCTTCAGTACAACCTGGCAAGCTTTCTTAGCCTTTAAAGTTGCACTGCCTAACAGTGGGACGACAGCATCGGGAGGCGGGGTCTACAAGGAACACGTTAAGAAAGTCCCTGCAGACTGACTGAGTTGAGTGCCACATGGAAATGGCTTGCATTCAATCCTACGTTCACACCACAATCCAAATACGGTTAGCTGTCTATGGGTGACGACAGGCAGGGAGACTGAGGCTGACTAGGAACACAGGAAATGTCCAATTCATACTCACTTGGAGACACGGCAGGCGGTGCCGCAGAACACAGAACGCCAGCCTGCTCTCCCTTCCCCATAAGCCAGAACGCACATTGTGAGTTTCCCATGAACTGCTCCAATCTGTGCCATCTCTAAGACCCCAGTCTATCTACACTCTTCCCAGGAGATGGCACTCACAGGCTATGTGACACCCCCAGCAGGAAGTGTGCCCACTCTAAGACTCAATTCCATGGTCCTTTAGATGTCTTTACTCCAAACTGGAAAGCCAGAACAGGTGAATGGTGGCAGGGCTCTGCAAAGTGCCTGCTGAATAAATAAATGTCTTCAACATTGGCTATTTCTAAGCAGCAGGGCTGTGTGGAGCAGAAGTGCAACAAGAGCCTGCACAGAGATGGTGACCGTAGGCCAGCCTCAATTAAACTTTTTTTTTCTCTGTAAGAGTTGTGACGGTTATAATGTCTCTTCACAGGAATAAAACCCAAACTGAGACAGAAGTTGGTACCGGGAGTGGGGTATTGCTGTGACAGGCCTGACAGTGGCCATTCCCAGTGTGGATGCTGCAGAAGGCCCCTGGGCCACACGTGCATGCAAGGGTCTAAGATACAACCAGATGTCACTTTAGGCCCCAGAGATGCCAGAACAAGTGGGAAACTCCATTTGACTGACAGCTTATTTTCGCAGCTAGTAGGTAATGATTCTAATTCCAGAAGAGCTGTCATCCTTGTTCAAATAGCTCCCACGTTCCCTGGCCAGGTCTCACCTGATGCTATGACGGTGCCAGCCCACAGCGTGTTCTCGATGCTCAGACTCTCACTGATTGGAGGGTCACTGTCTTCCTGAAAAGACCAAATATCAATGACAGTTAGCTCTCTCTTTCCAAGGGGGTGGGGTCCAGGACCCCCAGAGACCCCAGTGTCTGACAGTGCTCAAATCTTTTCTACAAAATGGCAGGTTTGATTGGGACTGTTGAGGGTGGTAAAAGTTTGTCTGCCATGCACAAGGCCCTGGGCTCCATCTTTAGCACCACACAGATACACACTGCACACACAATACACATACACAATTAGGTGGAAGGCTGAGGCAGAAGGGTCGTAAGTTCAAGGCCACCCTGTAACACGTTGAGGGACGTTACCTCAAAAAACAAAAAAGAAAAGGCAGGTTTTGTGGTGGGGGTGTGGCTTGGCGGTACAGTGTTTGCTGAGCATTCTGGAAGAACTGGGTTTGATTCACAGCACCAGAAATGACAGGGTGGGGGTGGGGGAGGTTAATCTTTGTTTGTTTGTTTGATTGGTTGGTTGGTTTGTTTTGTTTTGTTTTTCCGAGACAGGGTTTCTCTATGTTATCTTGGCTGTCCTAGACTCATTTTGTAGACCAGGCTCGCCTCCAACTCACGGCAATCCGCCTGCCTCTGCCTCCCGAGTGCTGGAATTAAAGGTGTGTGCCACCACACCCGGTTTATGACAGGTTTTTGTATGGAACTAACACAAGTTGATTTGTACAGTAAGAGTTATTTTTGCAGCCAAGTGGTGGTGGTGAATGCATTTACTCCCAATACTCAGGAGGCAGAAGCAAGCAAATCTCTGTGAGTCTGAGCCCAGCCTGGTCTACATAGCAAGTTCCAGGCCATCCAGGGCTACACAGAGAAACCCTGTCTCAAAAATAAAGAGAGATAGCACTGGGCATTTTACTTCTGTTCCGTATGTGGGTTGTAATCTTATATTCTAAAAATAACATATTCACATATACTTTCTGTTATGAAAGATCTGAAAACAGCTTAAGTTCAAAGCTAGCACCTGGGGCTTGGTTTCTTTGTGGTTTGGTTTGTCTGTTTTGACAGGCTGGCCTCACAGCCTGCTGGGCTCACAGCAGTCCTCCTGCCTCAACTGGAGGCTTATAGGGACTGGGCTTATAGGGACATGCTGGCACAGAGAATCTGCAAGACCGAAGAGAAGCTGCCTTCTGAGGAAGACAGGGATTGGATGACAACACAGGCTGCTCTGGAACGCAGGCTCCCAACTGGGAGACCATGCCACTGTCCCCACTGAGAAGCCAACCGTGAGCCTTCAAGATGGGGCTCTGGTAAGGAACGCTGGACAGAGGCAGCAGTGTGCAGCAGCCTTGAGCACCATCACAGCCATCGGCACTAAGACAAAGGTCAAGTCCACTCACCCTGGTGAAAGTCCCCAGGAAGTTGTGAATGTCGATGTTTGGCTCTTCAGCATACACGTAAGACCGAATCTGCAGGAGGTCCTGTTCCAGAGGGAAAACACACCGTTAAAACCAGCAGTCTGGAGCCAAGATTTCAAAAGCAAACGTATCGTGACTTCGTGAATAGACCCTCAAAACTCCTCTCTTAAACTGGTGTAGAGTTGCCATGCGCAAACCCCACATTCCACGTGCAGACACCTGCTGACTTCAGCCAGCCAGCACAGGTTACACTGCAGAGAGCATCCCTGAACTACCCAATGCAGAGCTGCAGAGTGGAGAAGCTGCCAGGACAAGGATGGGCAACCCCGCCCCTCCAAAACAGACTATGAGAGGCAGGCAACAAGCAAGAACGGCTGACAGGGAGAGATGGCAGGGGAAGCCCAGAATCAGCCCTTCTACATGGGAAAGAGGGAATCCCTTACATTTATTCTCTCTCCTCTCTCTCCTCTCCCCTCCCCTCTTCTCTCCTGTCCTCTCCCCCCCCCCCCTCTTTCCCCCTTAGGTTTTTGAGTCAGGGTTTCTTCCTGCTCCCACAGACCAGCTCCAGGGAGGAGAGAGGTGGATCTACAGTAGGGAGAATTGAGCAGGCAGTGAATGGCTGGTTAAGGGAAACCAACCATTGGTTGAACAACTAGCTAGAGGAGCCAGTTGTTGAGGAGAGGCTGAGGAACGGAGGAAAAAGAAATACTCAAAGACTCAGGCATATGCGGTACAAGCTGAAGGTCTTAAAGCCCAGGAAAACTTTTCTGCTTCCCTATCTTGTCTGTCTCTCTAGTCTCTGTCTCTCTGTCTCTGTCTCTATCTCTATCTCTCTATCTGTCTCTGTCTTGCTGTCTGACTCCTTTTTGTTCTTTTTGGGCTAACCCCAGTATTTTATTAAAATGAAGTTCGATTTTTTATTTTCATTTCAGGTAACATCATGATTTTTCTCATCTTTTACCATCAAGAGGGCATTCAAGAATCATCAAAGCAAGGGACCAGTCTAATAAGGAAATACAAACAGTTCTGTATAACCTACAGTAAAGCATTCAGCAAAAATCAATCAATTTCCAAGCAATGGTCAGCATGACCTGGTGATTATTTCTTAAACAATACTCGGGAAAGTTAATCATAAATTTCCCAGGGCAAAAGCCATTGTGTTTACTAGATTGTCATAGCAACATAGTTTGAGCTAAATGGTCTCTAATAAAGAAAAAACTTGACCTACTTCCAGTCCCAGACCAACAGGTGTGCTATCCAAGCCTAGGCTAACTGCCAAGGGGTCCTCTATTGTAAAATATCTGTAAAGCATTGACATTCCAAACCCACCTTCTAGTGCTCTCAAAGCAGATTCTAAAGAAACTTTTCTACAGGTAACACTATCTAGGCAGGTACTGTTAAGTCAAGGTCCTAACTTTCTTTCATGCAGTTTCATGTCTCAAGCCTTTGGCCAGGTGCCCTCTTTCAACATTCTCCGTGGGAAAAGTTTTCCCTGTATGAATTTCCTTGGAGCTGAGAAATAAAGAGAAGACAGTTTTAGGAGAAAAAAAGGCAGATTTTAGACAAAATTACACCTGGACCATACATATTTAAGGGCAGTGGTGATCAGCCGGAAATGTTTGAACTTTGTCAGGCAAAGCCTCAACAGCTACTCTGGATATCCATGCTGGGCCATGCTGGACAGTTGGAGGTCTCCGGAACTTTGTCAAGCAAAGCCTGTATGACTTATCCTCATGTCTGTGACAGTTTCTCTGTAGCCCCGGCTGTCCTAGACTTGCTTTGTAGACCAGGCTGGCCTCAAACTCAGAGATCCACCTGCCTCTGCCTCCCAAATGCCTGGCTTACATTTATTCTCCTATTTGTATGTGTGTCTCCAGGTGGGAGATATCACACACACACACACACATACACACATATACACACACTGACACCCACACACCGACACCCACACACACTGACACCCACACACGCACGGTGACCACTTGTAGGAGCTGACTCTCTCCTTCCTCCTTGTTGGGATGCAGGGAGGAAAAGAATGACAGCAGGCACCTCACACTGAGTCATCTCACCTGCATGCTATGGATTTATCTTAAATTCATTTGCTCGAGCATTTGCTACTGAGTAACAAAAGTAACTCTGCTTCTAGAGCTCAAGGCCCTGGCCTTGGTCAGTCACCCACTAGCCACCGGCACAGCCTCACAACACTTAACAACCATCGACTGACCGCCCTTGTAGCCTTGCTCACTCAGCAATCACCTGCCCGTGGCAGCTACGGTCCTGCACACTTGGTGCAAGACGGAATCTCAGCTCCTTAGTGCACTTGGCCCGGGCCTCCTTATCTGTGATGTGACCACGCCCACCACAGCAGCCCAGAGTACATTAAAATAAGACTTGGGAAGGGCAGGGTCCCACACCTGTCCTTCCTGGACCACAGGCCCTTCAAGTCATTCCTGTGCCCCTCTCCCTCACATATTCATCTAATATGGCTTCTCCCTCTCCTCATCCTTCTCATCCTGAGGTTTTTTTTTTTAACCCTTTATTTATTCACCTCTGTGAGAGTGTGTGCATATACCAAGTGGAGATCAAAGAACACTTCTCTCCTCCTCCAGTGTGGATCCCCAAGACTGAACTCAGGTCATCAGGCTTGGCAGGAAGCGCCTTTACCTGCTGAGCCATCTCACTGGCCACAATTCGTCATTTCAACAAAAATCTTCAAACCAGACTCACATCCTGATACCTTTTCCACCGCCCCAACTTCATCCCCCCACCCCCAACCTCCTGGAAAGCCAGGCTCCTGCAGGATGAGACCACCAGGCCCTCCAGGGGCCAGGCAAGCTATGGTAGCAGTGTTGCCTAAAAATCCCAGCTCCTGCCAGTAGCTGGTCTGGCACACTCCAGCTTGACCCCTTAGAGACACTTCTTTAATCTGTTTTTGTGGTGCTGGGGAGCAGGTCTGGGGCATTACACATGCGGAAACACTCCACTCTTGCAGGACATTTTTTTAAGTAATTTATTTATTTGAATTTGTGTGCATGTGTGTCTGTGAGACAGTGTTGGGATTCTCTGGTACTGGAGTTACAGACAGTTATGAGCTGCCATGTGGGTGGCCAGGAATTGCACTCAAAACCTCTGGAAAAGCAGGCAGTGCTTTTAACTGCTGGGCCATCTCTTCAACCCTGTTACAGGATATTTGATCCCATCATGAACCCCAAGATTTCTCCTCTGGTGATGTTCAGTCCTAACACACATTTTTAAATCCAAGAACGTCCTGTTTTATTCTAAACATGTGATTAAGATGTGGTTCATCCAGCCCTAGCACACACCTTTTATCCGAGAGCTTTCTGTACACAGGATTTAATAAAGTTAACCCTAGGTCAATAGGCCTAGGAGTAAGTAACCAGCTGGCAGGGATTAAACACAGAGGAGGGACATTGAGTTGAAGGGTATTCAAGACAGAGTGGAGAAGAAGAAAGAGCTCTATGCTTTTAGCTTTTGGGTTTTCCTCCTGGGCTGTCAGCTGACCTTTTGGCCTTAGCCTTTGGCTTTGAGCTTTTCGTTTTTAGCTTTTGTTTTTTGGCTTCTTCCTTCAGGACATGAGCTGAGTAGGAAGGCCAGCTAGACGCCTTCTCTGCCTCTCTGAGTGAGCAGGTTTTCACCCCAGCATATGGCTCCTGAGTCTTCATTGGTAAAACAGAATGATTTGAGGTTTTGTTCTCTAACAACAGTGCTCAGGGGTACCCTAACTTTTGCCCCTTGGAAAGCTTCTTCCATACTGCCCCCTCACTTGCTATTTCAAGGAGACACGGAAATGGTTCACAGAGAAATGGAAATAAGGGTTCTCCTACTAAATGATCTTATTTTATTTATTTGCCTGTGTATTTACAGACAAGACTTCACATAGCCCAGGCTGACCCTCAACTCACTATTTAGGCCAAGGATGACCTTGAACTCCCAATTTTCCTGCCTCCACTTCCTGCATGCTGAGATTAGGAGCGGGCCACCATGCCTGGTTATGAATACTGGGGCTCAAGGCCAGGTTTCATGCACGCAAGCTGAGCAGTCCACCCAGTGAGTGCAATTCCAGCCCAGTAAACCTTACTTTAAAACAAAGATGCCCTTGGGATACTGCCCAGTGCTCGAGTGCTCACCTAGTACCTGTGTGGCCCTGGCCTCAACTGAGACACAAAGGAAGAGCTAGCCAGGCGCGGTGGCGCACGCCTTTAATCCCAGCACTTGGGAGGCAGAGGCAGGTGGATTGCTGTGAGTTTGAGGCCAGCCTGTTCTACAAAGTGAGTCCAGGACAGCCAAGACTACATAGAGAAATCCTGTCTGGAAAACAAACAAACAAAACGAATGAACGAAGAGCTAACCAAACAGAGCTGCCTGGTTATAAGAGGTCTGTAGGTTAGGGGGTGGGGGAGCATCTTTAATAATCGACTTCACAAGTTGATTGATTTGAGACTGGTCATTGGGCACACCTGTTACCCCAGCACTTGGGAGGCAGAGGCATAAGGATCAAGAGTTTGAGGATAGCCTGGGCTACACATTACAACCCTATCTCGAGACAGTAAAAAAGTAAATAAGTAAATATTCCAAAAACAATCAGGCCTTCGATCAGACTGGGGATGGCAAACAGCAACTAGAAGGCTCTGGTAGCTAGAGAAGGCCACTGGCCACCCCTCCGGCAGGCTGCACCATGCAGGAGGCTCTCTCCGCACATCCCAGTACGGATAAGAAGAGGCCCAGAGGTTTCCCCATACACTGACTGGGGAAAGTCAGAGCAGCAGGGTCCTAGTTCCATGAAGTGTCACCCGCGGGCCGGAAGGCACGCGTCTCTAGGCACTGAGAAAGATCTGGGAAGATCAGCACCTACATTACAGAACGCCCTTTGGAAAGACGACAAGGTCTGAGGCAGAGGCGACAGGCAGGGCCTCCCACTTCCTTCCGCGGCTTCTACACGGCTCCATGTATTTTTCAGTCAGAAATAGACTAATACGTTACTGGGAATGATTGTCCCAGTAGATTTCTTTGCCCTTGATAGAATTTTTTTTTTAAGATTTTTATTTACCTTATGTATATGAGTGCTCTATCTCATATACCTTAGAGGGCCTTAGAGGACACAGATGGTTGTGAGCCACCATGTGGTTGCTGGGAACTGAACTCAGGACCTCTGGAAGGGCAGACAGTGCTCTTAACTTCTGAGTCATCTCTCCAGCTTGAATTATTTTTCTCTCAAAACAAAACAATAACAACAACAAAAACAACCCTAAGGGTTGGAGAGATGGCTCTTCCAGAGGTCCTAAGTTCAATTCCCAGAAATCAGATGGTGGCTCACAGGCATCTATAATGGGATCTGATGCCCTCTTCTGGCCTGAAGGTGTACATGCAGGCAGAGCACTGTATACATAATGAATAAATCAAATAAATAAATAAATAAATAAATAAATAAATAAAGCCAACCCTAAAACACTGCTCCTTTGATCCCCAGGCCCAATAAGGCAATTACTGTCTCCCCGCAGCAAACTCAACAGTATCTTATCTTTAACACCCTCAGCCCAGGCCTGAGCCAAACAAGGGCAAATTGAGTGTCTATTAAACCAGGAGGTACTTCCTATGCAAGGCCGAGGGACACTCTGCCATCTTTGCTGGCCTCAAAAACCTCCCAGTCATTCTAAGGATCAGATTCCTTTTTCTGGAGAAATTCTTACCAAGAAATGAAACACAGGCCCCATAAGATTAAAGCAGTGTGGGCAGCCAGGGCTCTTGGACCATTGCTAGAAACTCATTTAAAAATGAACTGCAAGAAGGGCACTGTCTGGGCCGTGCGGGGAGGAGCAGCAAAACAGCTCTAGAACTCAAGGGAGCAGGTTAACACAACCACAGGGGGTGTGTCTCGGAGCGTGTATGGGGCATCGCTCTGCTTGCTGCCCTTGTGGTCACCACATCTCCGATAATCTATGAGCTGCACGAGAACTCTAAGGGGGCTGCCAGCCCTCACTGGGCGGCATCACCGGCACTCACAATAGCAACACTTGATCTCTTTCAGGCATGGCTGCTGGAGCAGATTAATGATTCAACCACCACCCCTGAAAAAAAACTCAAGAGATGTAGATTGCTGGCAACGACCACCGCCCTTAGAAAGAATCTGGAAAAACAGACTGTTCAGCAAGGTCAGGTAAAGAAGGTTTTGCTAGTAGCTCTGATGTAGAAAATCTTAGGGAACAATTTGAAATTAAGGAAAAATTCACTCTTAATAGTAAAGCTAGGAACTTTTTGAGGTTGGCAAGCAATTAGCACTGGCTGGTGTGACTCTCTCACTGAAGCTGGGCTCCAAGGTGACTAATTTCTTCTGCTTACTTTTGCCCTCAGCTTCCTGATATGATTTAATAAAAATTATTAATGAGTACATGCATACCTTAAAGATAGAAATGGCTGATTGTTTTTTATATAAAAGTTTAGGTTTGTGATACCTCTAAGTTTTTTCTAATATTTATTATTATGTATACAGTGCTCTGCCTACATGTACACCTGCAGGCCAGAAGAGGGCATCAGATTACATTATAGATGGTTGTGAGCCACCATGTGGTTGCTGGGAACTGAACTCGGGACCTTTGGAAGAACAGTCAGTGCCTTTAACCTCTGAGGTATCTCTCCATCCCCATCTTCTAAGATTTTTATAAGATTACTTTTTAAGATAATCGATACTTCTTTTTATAGCTGCAAATTGCAGCCTGCCAGTAAAGAGAAGCTGGCTGAACAATTACCTTGCTTGCTCACACTTCCTTAATATATAAGAAGCTGCTTAGTTACAAATGTATGTGGGAGCCGGGCGTGGTGGCACATACCTTTAATCCCAGCACTCGGGAGGCAGAGGCAGGCAGATCACTGTGAGTTCGAGGCCAGCCTGGTCTACAAAGTGAGTCTAGGACAGCCAAGGCTACACAGAGAAACCTTGTCTCAAAAAAAAAAAATGTATGTGGGTTCTCAGAAATAACTTTTTTTCATGACTGTTTCTCACCCATAACACATAAAACATTTGTTCATATGAGGGTATTGAGGAACATGTTTTTCTTACATAGACCCATTGTGGTCATTCACTTAAAGAGAAATAGAATGTAACCACATTGTGATCTTTGTACTGCTTGAAAGGTCTTGCTGAGATATATAAGCTGTGGGAGAAATAAGTTGTTGGAACTCTTTGAAGTTTGCTCTATCCACCCAATGTGAGTGTGTATGTGTGTGTGTGTGTGCGTGCGCGCGCGCGTGCGCGTGTGAGAAAAAGAGAGAAGACAGAGTATGTGGTCTTTTTCTCTCCTTTCTTCCCTTTCTTTTCTAGGTGCTTGCCACTATTAGTGGAAGCCCACACTAGAGCCAATGAGCTAACATTCCTAGCCCACACTTACCATAACAGGCATAAGCCCACATCAGGGAGCTACCAGTACTGGCCTCATGTCGGCAATTTAATTCTGGCCCCTCAGCTACCATGATCAGTGGAAGCCGCTGTTGGTAACAATCAGTTCCGGCCTGGTCAGTTGCCCTCAGAGAAAGCCAGCCGTCAGTCTACGCCCTGACTCAGTACACCATGTGGTGTGTGGCAGCTGGTCTTCAACAGGGCATTATGACCAGTGTGTGTGAGGGACATGTTCATCATGACGTAGGTGCTGCTGAGATTCGGCACTTGCACTGGCCCGCTTCTCCTCTCCTCTTCAAGCCCAGGAAGAGTAACGTTTCACTTAGCCATTCCAGGTGCTGTGGGAAAGCATTTCCGTCTGGCATGGGACAAGTGAGGTGGCTCAGTATGTAAAGGCACTTGCAGCCAGTCATGACCCTAACCCTAACTACATGAGTTTGATTCCTGGGACCGACAGTGTGAAGAGTGAAAACTGACTCCCACACGTTGTCCTATGATCTCCACACATGTGCTGTGACACACACACACACTAAATATATAAATAAATAATTAACAAATTTAGCCAGCTGCTGTGGCAAACCTCTAGACAGACACTGCACTCTGCGGCCACCTGGTTCTATGCAGGAGGGCATAGCAGGGCATACACCAGGTGGCTACTAGTAGGGACCCTGCCTGATAGGGGGTGGGGGTGGGGGGAAGGAATGCCAGGTGAGAGTGATCAGAGAGTATAGGATGTAGCTCAGTGGGAACTCAACTGCCTGCCTAGCATATGCAAAGTCCTGGGTTCAATCCCAGCACAAACAAAGGAAGAAAAAGAAAAAACCAACACCAGGTCAAAACCAAATTAATACTTGTAGACTGGAGAGACGCTGTGCACAGAGCCTGTGTGGTGGGCCTGCTGGCCCCTGCAAAGGGTGTCTCTCCCAGAGGAAGCACCAATCCGAAGGTTTGACTTGAGCTAGAGGCCAGCAGTCAGAGGGGCAGCCGCCAGGGTCAGAGCAGAGACAGTACATGTGGCTGAGGACAACGACAAGGCCTGCTGTCTTAAGTCACTATTCTATTGCTGTGAAGAGCCACCCTGACCAAAGCAACTCTTATAAAATGAAGGCATTTAACTGGGGGGCTGGCTTACAGTTTCAGAGGGTTAGTGCGTTATCATCACGGTGAGATAAGCAGTGCTAGAGAGGTAGCTGAGAGCTACCGTCCCAATCCATAAAGGCTAAGAGGGAGAGGCCCTCAAAGCCCACCTCAGTGACACACTTTCTCCTACAAGGCCGCGCCTCCTACTCCTTCTCCAGCAGTGCCACTCCCTGATGACTAAGCATTCAGATATATAGCTTGTAGGGGAGCATTCTTATTCAACCACCACACGCGCAGAACAGGATCTCAGTAGATAGACCGGCCTCTAAGATGAGCAGTTCTCACCCTGTGGGTCATGATCTCTTAGGGAGCCGAGTATCAGATACCCTGCATATCAGACAGTTACATTACAATTCATAGCAGTAGCAAAATTACAGGCTTTTTGTTTTGTTCTGTTTTGTTTTTCAAGACAGGGTTTCTCTGTGTAGCCTTGGCTGTCCTAGACTCGCACTGTAGACCAGGCTGGCCTCGAACTCACAGGGATCCACCTGCCTCTGCCTCCCGAGTGCTGGGATTAAAGGCGTGCGCCACCACACCCGGCTAAAATGACAGTTGTTAAGTAGCAACAAAATGTTATGATTGGGGGTCACCACAACATGAGGAATGGCATTGAAGGGTCGCAGCAGTAGGAAGGTTGAGAACCACTGATACGGATGCTCTTAGCAGAAGGAAAGGCCTCCTTCTCTTACACCCCAGCAAACTGGCAAGATCACCCTCGGTAGCACTCCTCATAGGGGGCTGGGGCTGCCTCTGGTGCAACTAGGTGAGTGGGGCCACGCAGGCTCAAGGGTCTCCAGGTCCCCACCAGCCCGGCTCCACATGCCACAGGCCCCGTTGGCCTCCAAGTACACCTGAGTGTGAGGAGCAGGCTGTGACCTAGTGGCCAGCATGCAGCTCTTTGAGAAAAGCTACTCACAGCAGCCGTGGGGAGCCTCTGCGTGCAGGCCACCGGCAGCCGAAGCTTCCAGTCTGTCTCTCCATCCAGCTGATCCGTGCGCAAGAAGCAAGACCCTGCAGAGAGATTTGGGCACTGCCTGATGTCTGAAACCCAAGTGTAGAACTTGAATTCTGGCAGCAGCAGCAGCTCCAGGCAGTGCTGGCTCTGGTCCTTGAAGAAATGGCCCATGAACGGCCAATGACTCTCAAGGAAAAGAAATCTCCACTTCCTTCCCCCTCTACAAGGTCTGGGTTCAAATCCTCACTCAACCCCTCACCGTAGGATCTAGGGTTGGGTGGGGCCCTTGACTTTGCTGAGCCATCGTCATCTGCCCTTATATGTATAAAAAATGGAGGCCACTATACCAATCCAGCAGGGTGATGAGACTGTGGCCAACACAGCATAGTCACTCCTCGACTATTTCTAGGCAGGGGTTTGGAATTTCCAGGCCCCTTCTCAGGACCATTTGGACTTGTCACTTACTGGCCTAGTTATCTCTGCGCTTCCGGCTCCTGAGGTGTAGGAATGGAGACAGTAAGAGCCCCCCGCCTCCAGGGGTGTTCAAGGGCTAAAGAGCTGAGCCATGGGCTTAGAGCATGGCTATTGGAAAGAACCGTGACAGGGTCTGCCCTCACTGCAAGGTGACCCCACTAACACAGAACCCCCAAGTCCACAGCGCTTCAAAATCCAACATGATTGATCGATGACTGACTGATTTAGAGACAAAGTCTCAAATGTGCCCAGTTGGCCTGGAACTCACTATAATAGCCAAGGGTGACCTCAAACTTCTGATCCTCCTGCCTCCATTTCCTGAGTGCAGGGTGGACAGGTGTGTCACATGTTATGCAGGGTGGGCAGGTGTGTCACATGTTATGCAGAGCTGGGATTGGAACCCCAGGGCCTGAGGCATGCTGGGCCAACACTCTACAAACTGGGTCACATCCTTAAAAGTTCTTTTTTTTTAAAGCCTATACAAGGGGCTGGAGAGATGGCTCAGTGGTTAAGAGCACTTTCTGCTCTTCCAGAGGTCCTGAGTTCAATTCCCAGCAACCACATGGTGGCTCAGAATCATCTGTAATGTGATCTGATGCCCTCTTCTAGCAAGCAGATGTACATGTGATAGAGCACTCCTATGCATAAAATAAATTATTTTTTAAAAGCCTATACAATAAAGCTTTGTTTCAGACATAAAATCTTAAGCCTGATGTACTCTGCTCCCATACGGGACACTGAAGAAGACAGGCTTGCACATTTTAGGGACATATACCTCAGTCGTGTCATAAGCTCTGGGACAGTGGGTAAGACAGGAAGGGAGTCCAGGTCACTGACATACAATTAACACTTCCAGGAATGAGGGCTGGGGAGAGGGCTCAGCCAATCAAGTGCTCGCTCTGTACTGGTGAAGAGCCAAGCTCAGCTCCCCAGAACCTCGTGGGACGTGGGAGGGCATGCTGTCTTCCCAGCATTCTTACTTTGCAAATGGAGCCAAGGCAGGAGAAGCCCTGGGAGTTCAACAGCTTCCAAGCACAGAGGCAGAACACCATAACCATGTAGGTTGTGTGTGGTGGTTTTTGTTTGGTTTGGTTTTTTTTTTTTTTTTTTTTTTTTTTTTTTTGACACAGGGACTGACTATTATGGAGCCCAGGCTGACCTCCAACTCCATGCAATCCTCCTGCCTTGGTCTCTGGAGAGCTGGGATTACAGGCATGAATCATCATGCCCCATTTTTCTGTGCTGTTTTTCCTTAATTGTTTATTGTATCTGTTTGCTTATTTTGTTTTTGGTTTTTCTGCGGAGGGAGGGGTGTTACTCACACAACACTGGCTTCTCTCCTTCTACCACGAGGGTCACAGAGATCCGGCTGCCAGGCTTGGAGACAAACACCTACCTGCTGAGCCACGTCGCCAGCCAAACCGCCTGTCTTTTGGTGTTTCGTCAGCTTGGGATTTTTGTTTGAGACATGGTCTCACTATATAGGCCCTCAATGACCTGGAACTTGTTATGCAGAGGCTGCATAGCTCTACCCGCCTCTGCCTCCCAAGTGCTAGGATTAAAACATGTGATGCCATCCCCAGCCATATTTTCTGTGTTTTTAGTGACCAAATTCTATTGACCTATATGCACCCAAAACACTTTTTTGTTGTTCTTGTTTGGTTTTTGTTTTTCTAGACAAGGTTTCTCTGTGTAATAGTCCTGGCTGTCCTGGACTCAATTTGTAGACCAGGCTAGCCTCAAACTCACAAGAGATCTGCCTGCCTCTGCCTCTGCCTCCCTAGTTCTGGGATTAAAGGCATGCGCCACTACCACTTGGCTCCCAAAACACTTTTACTTGTGAAGAGCATCCCTCCACAGAGATGTCCTGGCTTGCCTGTGAGGCCCCACAGTGACATCTACCCTGTGACATTTCCAAACAATGATGCTGCCTGATTATCAGTGGAAAGGCCAAAGGTCAGTGTCCATCAGATGCTTACCATTTTTCTCTGATGTCCTCAGGAAGATCATATCAGCAGGGACCCGCTGGTTCTGGCAAATGGAAGGAAACCGTTAGTGCAGCAGCAGCCAAGGTGGGGTCTCAGCCTTCATCATGGCTAAGCGCAGGGTTGCTTTTCTGGAGTCTGCAGGCTCTTGCACACTCTTAGCATGTTAGTACCCACCAACAATAAGTCGTCTGGGAAAGAGAACAGCGGGTCCTGGGACTCCTCTTGAACCTGCAGCCAGCGCTGCCCTCACCCCACACACCCGCAGCTACAGGCACTGAAGGCAAGCCTGAACACTCCCTAGTGCCTCAGCCCTGGTCCACATTGGGCTTTTTTCCTCTTCTGTGAGTGTATGTGTGCATTTGTGTGTGCGTGTATTTGCACGGAGAACAGAGGTCCTTGGTTTTTTGGTTTTGTTTTGTTTTGTTTTGAGACATGGCTCTGTCACTGACATGAAACTTACCAAGTAGGTTCCAGTGACCCCCAAGAGGATCTGCCTGCTTCTGCCTCCCCAGTGCTGGGATTACAAGTATGTGCCACTACCCAGCTCTGTTCACATGGGGGCCACACTTGGGTTCTCACTCATGTGTGGCAAGTACTTTACTGACTAACCCTTTCTCCCCAGTCCTTGCAGCCGGATGTAAGGAAGTAAAGTTGTGAGAACTAAGGCCATTCTCAAAATAAAGAGGGAAGGCCAGGTACAGTGTGTTAAGCTGTTAATCCCAGCAGAGGGAGGAAAATATGTGGGTTCCCTGATCTATACAGTAAGACCTTGTTTCAGAAACAAACAATAATAAAGAGGAATAAATACATGGCAGGCGGGAGGGGGGGGGGGCACAGCAGCCCTGTGTGGCTGAGCTAAGAAGCCTTCCCTTTTCTCTTAAGTTGACCTTGGATGCTTGCACTTAACCGGTTAACAAGGGGCATGCTTCAATTCTTACAGAAACAGAGTAAGATAGGATCCCCAGACTCTCCCCCAACACCCCCCCAAACCTTGTCACGCCTTCCAAAAACATACAAGTCTGTGTTTGCTCAAGTGATAAACGTTAACACAGACTTTCTACCGTTCTCACCACTCTCCACCCCTGCGCCCCATAAAATGGTTGGCGGGCACCGTGAGTCAGGACATACAGGCTAGCAGTGCAGTAAAGGTGAACTCGGTATTTTAAAGTGTCAATGTGGCAAGCTGTCTTCTAGAAAAGACACTATGACTAAGTGGGGTTTTGTTTTTTGGTTTGTTGTTGTTTTTTTTTTTTTTTTTAAAAACCTGCTCTCAAACAAACACAAAGCAGAAAATCAAATGTATACTGTGTGTTTATAATTATAAGCAGAGCTCCTGGCTCCCCTGCACACAGGCACCTTGGGAAAATCTCTTTGTGTTTGTCTCAAGGTATAGAAGTTTTTCTTCCCAAGACAGAGAAATGTTTGCTAGCATCCCAAAGAGTTCTGTTTTGGTTTGGTTTGGGTTTTTTCCCTCAGTCTACTAGACGCAGAGCACAAGGGCTCTGCCCAGCCTGGACCACTCCCCATGCTCCCACTCCCACCGATGCCCAGACCCTGAGAAGCTTCCAGACTCCACACACCTTTTCCACAAGGATGAGATCTCCCACCTGGATGTTCGAACTCTTCACCTTCACGGTCCCTGCAAAGCAACAGGCCAAACATCACTGTCTTGGAACATTTAGGGTCTAACAAGTAGCAGGGGCACCCGAGTGCCCACACCCCGCCTCTGAACAAAATACAGGTATTCTTGTGTCTGTAACCCCAGTGCTGAGAGGGCAGAGCTAGGAGGTCCCAGAACTCTCTCACTAGCCAGCCTAGCTACCTCACTAAGCCCCCGGTTCAACAAGACCCTGTCTGAAGACACAGGAGCTCTCCTCCTCAAAACTTCTAAACCTGATACTAAGGAAGTAAGTAGCTATCGGGTATTGCTTGGAGGAAAGCAAGACCAGCCCTGAGCCTGTTTAATACAAAAGCAACCACTGAAGGCTAACTGGGAGCACCTGAGTTCCAGCTTCAGATCCCCAAGGTAGGAGAACCAGCTCTCAAGTTGTTGTCTACACACACACACACACACACACACACACACACACACACACACACACACACACGGGGGGGGGGGGGGGGCAGGCTTTTTTCTTTCTTTCTTTTTAAAGGCCAAGAATGGTAATACACAACTTTAATAGTTGTGGAGGCAGTTTAAGAGGTGGAGGCAGAGGATCTACATGAGTTCAAGGCCAGGCTGGGCTACATAGTAAGAACCTATCTCAAAATAAACAATAAATAGCACATCCTTTTGACAAGAGAGACCATTCCAGAGATGGAAAAATTGCAGCAATGGGGCCCAGTGGAATTGGAGATGGAGAAACAAGCCTGTCCACCAGGGGGCACCAGCGCTAGTAGGCAGGGAGAGAGAGAGAGAGCTCCCAGGCTGCTGGCCCTAGCATCATAGCGCAGAGCCTGACAGGAGACCTTTAAGTCCAGCACCACCCTTGGCTCCACTCAACATTTCTTCCTCTCAATTTTACCAAACTTACCAAATGTACATTGCCTTGGGTTTTTTATTACCAAATATATGCCAATGACCACCCCTGGGTTCAGATCTCAGTCACCAATGGTTAAACCTAACTGACTGCTAACTGGTCACCCCTGGATCTATATATTTGTGAGCTTGACAGAGAACAGCATCCCGCTCTGGCAGGCGTGGCAGGGATTGGTTCTGTCAATGTTAGGATTTATTTCTAAATCCTTCACACTTGTTCATTTTACAATAAGCATTAGGTAGGTTGCTTTTCCAACTAGACACACAGACAGACAGACAGATAGACACACACACACACACACCAAAAATTTTAAACACCCAGGCCCAGTCTTTTCCTTCCGCACCCAATCCTCAATTATGATCAATTCACTTAAAGCCTGCCTCCCTCAGGCCATCTCTTGTACCTCTGCAAACCCCCTTCATCCAGGCTTCCCTAGTGGGTTAGTCCCTCATGCAAGCAAGCCTGCTATCCTCACCCAGCCATCAAGATCCCAAGGGGACTAACAGGACCCAAACATGGCCAGGACACCTGCATTGCTTAGCCAGGGACTGTCACCGAGGGGTTGAGTAGTATGACCCAGGTCAGCAGCTTCCAGAGAATTCCCATCATTAAGAGCACTGACTGCTCTTCTAGCCAACTAGGATTCTACACCCAGTACCCACATGGTGGCTCACAACCATCTGTTAACTCCCGCTACAGGGGATCTGACGCCCTCCTCTGGCTTCTACAGGCACTGCACACATGTGGTGCACAGACATACATTCAAGGCAAAACACTTAAAATAAAAACATAGAAAAGAAAGAGATGCTTATATCCACACCTGTTACACTAGTGTGAATACCAAGCATAGAACTTGGACTTCCACCTCATATGTCGTGGTGGTATGGTGTGTGTGTGTGTGTGTGTGTGTGTGTGTGCGCGCGCGCGCGTGTGTGCGCGCACACACACAAGCCAGATGACAACTTTGAGGAATTGGTTTTCTCTTTCTACTTTATGGGTCCTTGGGACAGAACTTGAAAGTGTCAAGTTTTGCTGCAAGAGACTTTTACCAAAGGGCCAGCAAGATGACTCCTTGAGTAAAGGATGTCTGCTGCCAAACCCTGTGATCTGAATTTGATCCCAGGGCCCCACATGCTAGGAGAGACTCAACTCCTGAAAGCTGTCCTCTGACCTCAACACACACACACACACACACACACACACACACACACACACACACACACACACACACACACACACTCGCACTCAGAATCTGCATTCCGTTTTGTACTGAGCCCTGCCTATTCTATAGCTGGCTCAAGAGAAGTCAAAAATACAGAGGCATCTTCCTCAAAAAGTACCCTGAAGAGTGAAGACCCAGAACCCACCCTTTCCCCTTCTGGGATCCTGTACCCAGCATCCATCACTAGGCTGTTAGACTTCTTCAGGAGTACGTTTTATTTGTGCATTTATTTATTGTGTGTATGTGTAGGAGCTTGTGTGCCCCAGCATGCGTGTGGATTCTGGGGTAGAACTCAAGCCATCAGGACTGGCAGCCTTTACTCACTGAGCCACCCTGCCAGCCCCAAGCTCAGAGGTTTTTTTTTTCAGCACACTGTGGGAGACTCCGGGAGAAGCTGGAGTGAAAAATCTTACAAAAGTGAGAAACCTTCAGACCCAGCCCTCATCATTAGCCAGCTTCTGATAAATCCACCCCACCCACTTTCATCACCTCTCCACAGCAGGCCTGACGGCAGTTCCTAACGAGGGACAAATGGCCAATGAGCGCAGCTGTTTGTCTCTAAGGCGCTGCATACCCCCACCACCACCCCAGCCTTTCAGAAGCAAACCAACAGGGCCGAAGCCGCCTTTCATGGATGACAGACCCAGAATAAGAGCAGCCTGTGTCTGTGGCAGGGAGATGCCAGATGTTTCCTCAGAGCGAAACGAGTACAGGACGACCCAGAGAGATCTGCACACGCTCCATCCCTCCCCCCAGAAGAGGGAACCCCTTCCTTAAACAAATTCCAGGGCACTGGACCGCGGGGGCCCTGGTTTTTGACCCTGAACACCTCGACTAACAGTTCTATTTTTTTTTTTTTTTTTTTGGTTTTTCGAGACAGAGTTTCTCTGTGGTGCCTTGGCCATCCTGGACTCACTTTGCAGACCAGGCTGGCCTCGAACTCACAGCCACCCGCCTGCCTCTGCCTCCCGAGTGCTGGGATTAAAGGCGTGAGCCACCACGCCCGCCTAACAGTTCTATTTTTCATGGTGAGTGCAGGACAGTGACTGCTGTTGTGGACCAGCCTCACCAGCCTTGGCTAATGGATTACTAACTGCTGACATCAAAACACCTCCACGCCCCCAGAGTTCAGAGACTTAAAGGTGAGGTTTTCATATTCAGATAGCGGCAGTTCGGAAACCCAGGAAAACTCACTTGAAAAACAAGCCAAGGTTGAAAAGTGTGGTCATAAAGCACCTCTATTTAAATCAGCTAAGAACTTTAAAAGAAAAAAAAGAAAGAATAGACTTTAAATACCTTAAGTTTATATTCAAGTCATAAGCTATAGAGACTTTTCTATAAATATACCAACGGTCAACACCAGTTGACAATATCCCAAAATGACAAATAGGCTAACAGCTTGGGAGCAGGAAGTAGATTTAGGGAAAAGTTAGTAGTGCAGGGGGTGGTGAGATGGCTTAGCAGGTAAAGGAACTTGTTGCCACACCTGGCTAGATCCCCAGGACCCACATGGAGAAAGATGAGAACTCCTCCAAGTAGTCCTTTAATTTCCACAGGTGTGCCAGGCACGTACACACATGTGTATACACACACACACACACACACACACACACAAACATATATACATGGTGCACAGACATGTAGGCAAGCAAAACAACACCCATAAGCAAAAATGAAAACAAATTCAGCCCAAGAGATAGCACTTGGGAAGCAGATGCAGGCATATATCTATGTTGAGTTCAAGGCCAGCCTGGTGTAAAAAGTGAAATACCATTAATAATAACAATAATAGTAATAATAATAAATAATGTACTTTAAGAAAACACATAAATTCATACTCAGTCATTAAACACAATCTATACTATGAAGACAGAAAAGCAGTTGCTTGAGTTAACCAATAACTGAGCAAGTTCCCATGGACTACATCCCTTCATGCTTACTAAAAGGCCAGTGGAACAGGATTCCCCTAAAAATAAATAAATAAATAAACAAACAAATAAGTGTTGTTGTTGTTATTTTTTATTATTATTATTATTATTATTATTATTATTATTGTT
The DNA here is from genome assembly GCF_964271855.1 of Acomys minous. Lineage (NCBI taxonomy): Eukaryota > Metazoa > Chordata > Mammalia > Rodentia > Muridae > Acomys > Acomys minous. The sequence goes on along the minus strand of NC_140485.1, from coordinate 66,302,665 downwards.
GTTGTTGTTGTTGTTGTTATTGTTATTATTAACAACAACATACTCAGGTTAGAAGGGATGGAAAGTAACTACAAGCCCAGGAAACCATCCACAAAAGACTCTGATAAACTGAAAAGGGTTTTAAAAGGAAGATGAGCTCTCTGGCCCCAGGCACTCTGTAGCTGGGCTAACAGTGTTCACAGACACCACAGAGTGGAAGAGAGACAAGAGACTGGAGAGAGGCAAATACAGCACAGCCCTAAGAAAAGGCTGAAGTCTGCACGGGCAGCACAGGCTTCTGGCTCAACCCTGGTGGTTGCCATCTGCCCAGATGCTCCAGCAGGAGTGAGGCCACTGTGCTCACTATGCTGCTTGCACTTTCTTTCAAGGCTAATTACCTCAGCTTCATTTAGCCCTGTGTGGGGCGTTAGCGGGGGAAGGCAAGCCCATATGAAGAACTAGGTACTCATGTGTGAAAATGCAAGCCCTAGCCCACGTCTCTCACCCCCTCTCACAGGCACACCTCCCCTAAGACTCAAACTTGTCATAAAAAGTATAAAATACAAAGTCTAAAGAGAAGTTCATTTGCTTGGCCTTTCCTGACCCAAACTGAGACTTCTGCAGCTGGTCTGTTCTCCTGTTGTTTGAGGTGAACTAACATCTTTCTGAGCAAGTAACTCCTGCAGGGCCCTCTCCTTCGCTCTCTGACCTCATATCCTGGAACCTCAGCACCCTTCAACATTGTTGGTTGGGGGAGACAGCTGTTGGGGGAGACAAGTCTCCCAGCACCCCTTTCTCCCTGTGCCACGCTTTGTATATAAGGTTGCAGAACTGACCTTCCAGGGCCTGGGGGCCTCACTGGTTCTGCCCTATACTCAGCCTGTTGCTACTTTTGTAGAATTCTTTTTCTTTTTGTTTTTGAGACAGAATCTTCCTCTACAGCCCTCTACGGCCTGGAGCTCGCTATATAGACCAGGCTGGCCTCAAACTTCCAGAGACCCACCCGAGTGCTGGAGACAAAGGCATGTGCTTTCCCAGGGCTGAGCACACATCTGGAACAGGCCTGGGACCCACATCGAGAAGGTTCTGTACTGAGTTCACAGCTCCACTAGAACCGTCTTGAAATTCCTTTGGTTTTTCCAGGGCAGGGAGGGGGAGACAGGTCTCTGGTGGCTCAGTCTCCTGCTTCCGACTCCTGAGTGCCGGGGCTATCACCATGCACCACTGCACCCAGTTTTGTTTTGCTTTTTAAAGTCAAGGTCTCCCTTTGTTACTCCAACTGGTCTTGAACCCCTGAGCTCAAGGACTCCTCCTGCCTCACCTGCCTATGGGTTTGCTTCAGAGGTGGACACCAGACCTGCCTATGTGGCTGGAACCTCTGCGAGTGACTGGAGTCCTGGAATGCTGGTTCGCCAGAGTGTGATGCTATTTGGGAGGCAGGGCCTAGGTGGAGGAAGTGTCTCTAGAGGCTGGCCTTGGAAGGTGACTTCTACCCTGGTTCCAACAGCCTCATATTCTCAGCTTGCCGCCGCCCTCCCCCCAGGATGTAAAGGTGCGAAGAGCCTCACTATATAGCTCAGGCTGCCCTCAAACAAGAGCTCTACCTACTTCTGCCTCCCAAAGGCTGTAATTAAAGGTGTACACTACCATGCCTGGCCAAAACTTGATCTTACTCGTGCCCCAGGCCAGACCTGAACTTACTATCCAACTACCTCAGCCTCCCAAAGGCTGTCATTACAAGTGTGAGATACCACAGCAGGAAGAAACCCTTACTTACACCTGACCATGGGCCTTGTTTCATTCCACAGGCCTTGCTCTGCCCTGTGAGACTCAGGGTGGGAGCCACCTCTTCCAGCCTCGCACTGCAGGCTCACGCCTCTCACTCATTTACTAACTAACACTTAGGAACCGCACTCCCCATCCAAAGCAAAACTGTCCTCAGCTCACACCAAGACTCCGTACAGGAGACACATTTACAGCACTGTGACCATGTGGAGTCTGCAGGAGTCTTGCTGTAGTCACAGCTGGTAGGACCAGCCTATGAGCAGGGAAAGCCAGAAACAGGGCCAAGCATGGGCCTTGGGACCATTACACTGATGGTGAGACCCTGCTAAGAAGCAGGGATGCAGCGTCAGCCAAGGGACACCAAACCAGGCCCCATGGCCCTCGTCTCTAATGCTCACATTCCACAGGAAGAAGCAGAAGAATGTCAAGCTGCAGGCCAACCTGGGCTACAAAGTAATACCTGGTCTCAAAAACAAAACAAGCCGGGTGTGGCGGTTTGGACGACAAAGGCCCCCCATAGACTCATCTGTTGGAATGCTTGCTCCCCAATTGGTGGAACTGCTTGGGAAGGTTTAGGAGGTGTGTCACTGGGGGTTGAGCTCAGAGGTTTCAAAAGCCGAGACCAGGCCCAGTCTTGCTCGATCTGTGTCTCCAATTTGCAGATCATGTGAGTTCTAAGTGCCATGTCTGTCTAACAGCTGCCATGACCCCAACCATGATGGTCATGGAGTCACCTGAAACTGCAAGCAAACCTCCAACTAAGTGCTTTCTCAGATAAGCTGCCTTCGTCATAGTGTCTCCTCACAGCAACAGAACAGTGACTAAGACACCAGGAAAGTAGCACACACTTTAGTCCCAGCATTCAGAGGCAGGGGCAGGGGCATCTCTGTCGGTCAAGCCATCCTGGTGTGCACAGTGAGTTCCAGGCCAAACTAGAACGATGTAAGAGCCTGATTTCAAACAAAAGCAAGGGGGTGGCAAGGTGGCTCGGTTACTGCAAGTAGAAGCGTTTGGATCCCCAGAACCCACAGGAGGAGCTGGGGGCTGTGGCATGTGTCCGCAGTCCTGGTGTTGGGAAGCAGAGACTGAAGGACCCTAAGGCTTGCTCGCCAGCCAGTCTAGCCGAGTCAGCAAGTTCCATGTTCAGTGAAAGACCCTGTCTCAAACCCTGAGGTCTCGGAGAGCGGCTGAAGAAGACATCTAATGTCAACATCTGGCCTCTGCACACAGACAGACATGCACACATGTAAACACACACTCACATACGCACATACACATTCTCTCTCTCTCTCTCTCTCTCTCTCTCTCTCTCTCTCTCTCTCACACACACACACACACACACACACACACACACACACACACACACACACGACATCCCTTAGGACAGCTACCACATAGTATAATTACTTTTTTCAGCTTCTGTATTGTCCCCATGCCTGTATTTCTCAACATAGTGATGGTTTCCAGGAAAGCTGCCCACCATACATGTAGCACAAGGTGGGCAGTTCAACGCTCTTCAAGTAACTCTATTTTGGGTGCATGTGTCACAGCTCCCGTGTGAGGTAAGAGGACAACTCCGTGGAGTCAGTTCTTTCCTTTCAACTTTACGTGGGTTCCGGGATCCAACTCAGGTCATCAGGCTCGAGACCTTGGTCTCAAAAACAAAAATCAATATATCTAAGCAAAAGGGCTTCCTAGAGAGTTCCTGGTATGGTTTTTGTTTTTTAAAAAAAATTTTTTTTGACATTTATAAATTATTATAAAGCATTAACTTTCATGTTTCCTCAAAAACACTAAAGTTGACCCGCTCTATGAGTCTGGGGTGCCCGTCCTGGGTACAGATAGAGGAGTCTAAGGTGCCTCAGAGGCACCTGCACACCCACATTTCCTGCAGCACTGTTCACAAAGCCAGGTGGGGCGAGCCTAGATGTCCACCAGCAGGTGGACAGAGAGAGGAATGTGGTCTCCATATACAACGCAGCATTATTCCATCATAAAGAACTAATCATGTCACCTGCAGGAAGGCGGGCTGTGTGAGAGAAGCTGGGCTCAGACCAGCGCTGTCTGTGTAGACCGAGATTTCATATATAGATACAGACGCACGACAGACACGTGACGTGGAAGTGGAAGGGTGGCAATCTGGGAAGAGGAATGGGATTCTCAGGGGGTGGAGAGAGGGAGGCAGGAGAGAGCTACAGGAAATGCATACCTGACCGTCACTTTGAGGAAGGACATGGTTTAAAATTAGCATTTATGCCCTGAGAATCTATTGGTCGTTAATGGTTAGGGGGATGAGGGCATTTCTTTTTCCTAGTGGTATAGACAGATGCTGGTGAGGCACCCTGCGCTCCTGAAAGCAACCTAATGAGACTCATTGGGTCAGTTACTTATTTACATACATACATACATACATACACACACACACACACACACACACACACACACACACATACAGATCAACAAGGGTGAGAGAGGACAGAGAAAGTAATGGGGTGAATTAGAACAAAATACATCATATACAGGTACTGAAATGTAATAAGAGACATCACATGTATGTGATTAATACATCCTAATTAAAAAAAAACAACCCACTTTTTAAAAGCTTTAATCCTTGTATAAAATTGGTCAGGAAATGACATCTAACGTGGGTAAGTAGCTTGGCCTGGAATCTACCAATCAAAGTTCTAAGCAGTATGCTGGGCCCAGTGGCACACACCTTTAATCCCAGCCCTTGAGGCCGGCCTGGGCTACAAGAGTTCCAGGACAGCCAGGGCTACACAGAATAATCTTGCCTCTAAAAACAAACAAGAAGCCAGGCGGGGTAGTGCATGCCTGTAATCCCAGCACTTGGGAGGCAGAGGCAGGAGGAGATTTACTGTACGGATTCCATGATGCAGCTTTCAGGAGGTGGCCATCCTCAGTGGGGTGGGACTCTGTGGTGATACAACTGTCTGGGGGAGGGGAGGGTATCACCCAGGCTCCTGGGATTTACTGTGATGAGACCCAGTAGGTAAAGGGGCTCTCTGTGGCCAAGACTGAAGACTACCTATAATCCCAGAACGCACATGACCCAGGAGAGAACAGTCCCTGACGCTGTCCTCTGAGCCTACCACCGCCCCATGCGTACACACAAATAAAAGGAGGAAGCTCCGATGATGGACACAGGTGCATCTACGGCCTCCACTTCAGCCTGTCCCTGGAGGGAACATTAATTCAACACTGGGGTGGGCAGGGCTTCCTGTTTGTCCCTTCCCAGCGTCCATCAGCTGGCTAGCCCCACCTGGACCCCTTCCCAGGGTGACAGTTTCTTGGGGTTTTTGTTGGCCTTTCAAGACAAACTGCAGAGCCAGGGCCTGGGCTAATATTCAAATCTGCATGTGTAAATTTTCTGCTAGTGCACTGGTGTGGCAGTGGGGACTGGTGGCCAACAAAAGAAGAAACACTGTCATGCTAGAGCCATCTGCCAATTCCTCTTAGCATCTTTTCAACAAGTGAGCAGAATCAAGGCAGGAGCCAGAAACGGGGCACATGGTGGGTGGGGGGGACAGGGGGGGCTGAAGAATCATTCACCAGAAAGGAGCTGAAATTTGAGAAGAAGCACAGAGGGGCGGGAACTGCGCTGGCTGAATGAAATCCAAAGGCCGCTTTGCTCATGTTCTGAGGAGAGCCACCGTTTACCTCTGATGTGGCTTTTGTTGGTTGCCAAGGATCTTAACGTTATAGTAAGAATATGTCATTAAGAGGGGATTTAACATACACAAGCCCAGAAAGCACCCTGCGGAGGGCTCTTCTGACCGGCCACGTGGAAAACCCCAAACCCCTGCCTCTGTAAAGACCTTTGTCTGAAATACAGTAGCTGCGCTATAGGAAGGTGTTTCCAAACTAAGTGTAATCTCTCCTTGTTCCAAAGGCATGAGAGCTTCTCAGACCAGCAACCTTGAGGACATCTTGAAACAAAATAGAACATTTCTTAAGCCCCAGTGTGTTTCCCAGGGAAGACATGACTACAGGGACAGGCTGCCCGACAAACTCGCCATGCTAAGTGTCCTCTCAGGGCCCCAGCTCGTCTCTTTCACAAGTCCCAATTCCCCCAAAACAAGACCCTTTGATACCGGGTTTCTCCGAAAATAACGCCCCTTGCTGAGTGAGGTCAGTGATGTCAGGGTACTTAACTGCTCTGCCCGCCAGTCAGGTCACCCAACTTTACTAACATCCTCTCACTCCAGCGGACACTTGAACCTGCTGCAGTCGGAGCCAGAGCCGAGCCGGAGGGAGCCGAGCCGAGCCACTAGCTGGGGTGGCGGCTGGCTGGGCTTCTCCAAGGGTGAATGGGGGAGGGGGGACAAGTTCTATCATGTAAATGATGGATGAAATGGCCCAGTGGTTACAGGCACCTGCTACCAACCCAAACAACTTCCATACCGGAACCAATACACGGGAGGAGAGCAGCACTGACTCCTGCAACTTGTCCTCAGAACAGGCCCCGCCCCCCAGAACACACACACATATACATATTAAGTTGGGACTGGAGAGGTGGCTCACAGGTTAAGAGTGCTGGCTGCTCTTGCAAAGACCCAGGTTCAATCCCCAGCTCCCACACGGCAGCTCACAGGCTTGGAGGTTAAGAGTAACAAGTGCACAGGCATACGTACAGGCGCTATAAAAACCCAAACACACACATAAAAGTTAAAGTTAAACAAAAGTTTAACTATGTGATAAAGTTAACGTTCCCCCATTTGAAATGTGTCCTACGAGGAGTCAGCAGCGAGAGAGTATTTGGTTACATGGGTAGCCGGGCATGGTGGCACATGCCTTTAATCCCAGCACTGGGGAAGCAGAGGCAGGTGGATCACTGTGAATTCAAGGCCGGCCTGGTCTACAAAGTGAGTCCAGGACAGCCAAGGCTACACAGAGAAACCCTGTCTCAGAAAAAAAACAAACAAAAAAATGACAACGTGGCAGCACTCGCAGGTCAAGGGTTTGTGATGCCTGTAAAAATGTCTCCTCAGGTGCACAGTGTGTAAAAAGCTGCTGCTTCTGTAAGAAGCTAAGGCATCAAAGCTGGGCGTGGTGGTGCATGCCTTTAATCCCAGCACTCAGCACTCGGGAGGTAGGTGGATCACTGTGAGTTCAAGGCCATCCTGATCTACAAAGCGAGTCCAGGAAAGCCAAGGGTACACAGAGAGACCCTGTCTCAAAAAAAATGAAAAAAAAAAAAAAAAAAAGCTAAGGCTGCTATGTTGGATGATAAGTAGTGTCAGTTGAATGCTACCTTTGAAAGTTGTCATTAATTGTGTGTGTGTGTGTGAGTGTGCAACGCATGCACTTAGGTGTATACAGGCCAGAGAGCAGCATTGAGTGTTGTACCTCAGGAGCTAGCCGTATTTATTTAGCTATTTGTATGTGTACGTTTGCCTGCATGTATATGTGTGTGCCACATGCAGACAGTGGCCATGGAGCCCAGGTCAGGTTCCCTGGAACAAAAGTGACAGGTGTTTGTGAGCTGCTGCATAGGTCCTAGGAACTGAGCCTGGGCCGTCTGTAAGTGCTGAGCCATCTCTCCAGACAGTCTTGCACTGGCCTAGAACTCATCTTCCGAGCTAGGCCAGCTGGCCAGTAAGGCACCTAGCTCCACCTTTCTGGCGCTGGGATGGTAGGCAGACACTGCCGTCCCTCCTAGATTTTTACATGGGCTTTAGAGGTCAAACTCAGGTTCTCCTGTTTGCAAGGTAAGCAATTTTATTTATTTGCCTATTCCCCCCAGCTTCTAAAAGATATTTTTAAAAGCTGTTCTGGGGCCCAGCAAGATGGCTTACCAGGTAAAAAAAACGCTTGTCACCTGTTGGGGGTTGGTCTGGTGCTATGTATTCAGATGCTAATTACTGACCCCCAAGATCTAGCTGCTGCCCAGATGAGCACATTCCCACGTACACCTCTCCTCGATGTGTAAACCTTGCTCTGCCTATTTAAAGTTGTTGACCGATTAATTTAAAAAAAAAAAATGCTAAAGCTTGGAATTTGGCAGAAGAGAGAGACACAGAGTCTGAGGTTCGAAGGCCTGGGTCGTGGGTCTTTGAGGCAGAGGGAGGAGAGAGGGACAGGAGGAGGGAGGAGGAGGAAGAAGTCTCAGTGGATGAGCATGGAGAGAAACAGATGCTGGGTCGGGAGTGTGGATGGAGGCAAGGAGCCCACACAGCAGCCCAGATGCCTGGGGACAGGGGCTGGGAAGTGATAAGGATACTTTAGAGGGTCCCGGGTAAAATGAGGCTATTCCAAAATACAACAGGGGTCTGTGTCTTTGCTGATCATGGTAACAGGTTAGAGAATACCACCGTAATAATTATAGGATAACTTTATAATAAACATTGTTAGATGTCTTTGCATTTTCTACAACAGTCACCAAGCCTAATGGCGTGAGATGGGAAGAGAGCTCCTGCCGGCTGTCCGCTCTCTCCATCTGCACGCCATAAGGCTCTCGTCCTCTCCCGCATACACAACACACACACACACACACACACACACACACACCACATAGGTACAAATGCAAAATAAAGCTGTTCAGGGATCACGTGAACAGGAGGCGCCTTTTCCTCCCTCTCAGCCAGCAAAGGGAAGGGAAAGGTGAGCCACCGAGCTAGACGCGGCCCAAGTGAACTGACAGGGCTAATTCCCAGAACACAACGACCTGAGCTTGTCCCCTAGTGTCTGAGCAACTGTCCCAAGGCTGGACCCCACAACAACTCTGCTCCCCCAACCATCTGCAGCAAGGGATTAAAGGTTATAAGCACTGCCCAGAGGCTGACCTCGTGACGTGAGCCTGCTATAGACCTGGGAGTTGACCTCCTTGTCACGCACGTAGCATCGGATCTCCTCCACCGCCTCCCGGATGATGGTGACAGCTAGCACGAAGCCCTGCAGAGAGAGGGGACGGCGGTAAGCCCTGCTGAGGCCAGTTGGACTCTCCTGATGCTTAGGACAGACAAAATAAGATGGCAAAGCAACCGACATCTGTGAGGACCAAGAGTTTGTCTTCGCCCTGTAACTCAAATCTGGAAGCACACCACAAAAGGCAAGGCCAGGAAGGCCCTGCTGAAACAGGGGGTGATGGAGTTGACAGCTGAATGCGTGCCTGGGACACCTGACCGGGCTCTGCCACAGTTTGACCCTGACGGTCCCTGAACTGCAGCCTGAAGGCTAAGAGTGGAATGCTCAGTGTGCTGGCTTAGGAACAACATGCCCCTTAAAAGGCTCACTCCACTGTTCAGGCCCCGACGCCTAGGGGACAGAAACAACCTCCTGACCTAAATCTTGAGGCTGACCTACTCACCAGGGGAACCCAGTAGGTGTAGAGGGCGCCCAGTCTCATCTCGGGGACGAACTGGGAGCAGGCGAGAAGCAGGAAGTAGAAGTTGAAGAAGTACCTGAACTGGCTGAACAGCACCTGGAAGGGAGCGCAGGGAGGTCAGCATTCCAGCAGAGCGCACAGCTGACGCGCTGCTCTACGCAAAGCTTGGACAATTCTGTGTGACCCAGGAAGGCAGATGTGGGCAACAGAAATGGCGCTTGCAGGGGCTGGGAGGTGTGGCTTCAGTGGATAGAGTGTCTGTCATCATCTTCAGCATCACTGACATCCACCTCATCCCAGCCCCCAGCCCGTGCCCTCACCCCCACCCCGCCTCCCACACACATGACATCCTGGGTTCCAATCCCAGCAGGGTATAAACTCATGTGGTTGGTGCATGCCTATAATATCAGCACTAGGTGACGGGAGGCAGGAGAGTTAAAAGTTAAGTCAGGGCTGGAGAGATGGCTCAGCGGTTAAGAGCACTGGCTGCTCTTCCAGGAGGTCGTGAGTTCAATTCCCAGCAATCACACGGTGGCTCACAACCATCTATATAATGAGGTTTGGTGCCCTCTTCTGTCATACATGCAAACAGAATACTCATATAAATAGAAAAATAATAAATAAATTTAAAAATAAATAAATAAATAAATAAAAGTTAAGTAAGGGTCATCCTTGGCTACAGAGGAAGTTCAAGACTGGCCTGGAGTACATGACACTCTGTCTCAAAAAGCAAACTGAATACAAGAGCAATTAAAGGAGGGAACCACATGGGGATATCACTACATCAGAGTCTGATTCGGAGGCGGGTGTTATGTGTGAGTTCATCTGTGTGTGTCTGCAGGACCACTGTCCCATGGGACACGTTACAGGAATCAGCGCTCTCCTTCCACCACACGGGTCTCTGGGATGGAGCTAAGGTCATCAACGCGTGGCAATAAATGCCCTGACCACCGGGCCGTCTCCCCGGTCCAGGCCTTATTTCTCTTTTAGTTTTATGTCTGGGCACAGGGTTGCTCTATGTAGACCAGGCTGGCCTCGAACTCACAGAGCTCCACCTGCCTCTGCCTCTGCTTTCCCAGTGTTGAGATTAAAGGTGTGTGCCACATGCCCAGCACTGTTCTATCCCTTAAACTGTGTATCTTAGAGGTACAACTGGCAACTCAAAACTCTGTTCAGAAAGGGATTCTAGTGAGAGACCATTACGCTATAATTAGAGAACCAAAAATGATGCCTACCATGGAATTTTTAAATTCCATGTATTTATAATAAGCCATCTCCCCAGCCCTCCTGAAACATTTATTTAGCAAAATATATAAATTCCTTCTCTAGGTGGCAGGATTATACTTTCCCCTCTTGTACTTTTAGTCCCCAGTCCTCTTGGGCCTAGTTCCCGACATTGCAGTGGCACACGGTAACAAGTTAAGCCCCACTGATAATCTGTCTTGTTATTCTGACTAAACTGCTGTCTCCAAAATACCCAGTTGGTAGGAGGTCATTCTATCGGAAAGGTGGAATGCCATACTCTTTTGTTTGTTTGTTTGTTTGTTTTTGAGACAGGGTTTCTGTGTGTAGCCTTGGCTGTCCTGGACTCGCTTTGTAGACCAGGCTGTCCTGGACCTCACAGCGACCCACCCACCTGCCTCTGCCTCCTGAGTGCTGGGATTAAAGGGCTTGCACCACCACTGCCCAGCCCAGAATGCCATACTTTTAAAGATGGGGACATCCCCTGCAGATGCAGTCCCTCACGGCCAGGAAAGATGAGGGGTCAGTGGTGAAGAGAGCACAGAGAGGACGCTCACAAAGCTACCACAGGGACCACAATCTGCTAGGACTCGATCTGTGGCATAAAGTCATGGCGGGGCAAAAAAAAGTGGCTGCACATACCCCGGGAAGAAACGTGAAGAAATTGTACTTCTGGTTGTTGATGACATTTCGAGGGTACCTCTGGTCCCTCTTCTCGGGGTGTCCCAGCCAGACGGTGCGGGGCCTGGGCTCCCCTCCACCGCAGCATCTCAGCCACTCACAGCACCTGTGGGAAAGATAAACCCACAAGATGAAGGTCATGCCCTCGTTGTATCAAGGCCACACCCTTGTTATCAAAACCATACCCACATCTAGGTCACACCCACATCATCAACACTGCCTACACCATCAAGGCCATGCCCACTTGTGCCCAGGGCAGCGATTCACATCAAGGCCAAACCTACATCATGAAGGCCACGCCCATACCATCAAAGCCACGCCCACATCTGTCCACTCTCCTCACAATGCTTTTTCTCTAAGGGGTTCTGGCCAGGGCAGGGGTCACAGCCATCCAATGTGGGGTAACAATCAACCTTCACTGACCTAAGATGCAGAGTGGTCCAAGGAGAAGATGCCGTGTCCCTGTGACCATTTGAGAAGACTCACCAAGAAAACAAGCCCTTGGGTGTGTCCGTGAGGGAGTTTCCAGATTGGGCGACTATGGTTAGGAAGAACCGCCCACATCTAAATGTGGGTGGCACCAGCGGCGCGCGCATCATGGGCTCACAGACAGAGCGGAGAAGAGAAAGCCCTGAACTAGCACCCGCTGGTCTCTACTTCCCGACTATGGCACAGTGTGACCAGCTGCCTCACGCACCACGATGGCGTGGAAGCCAACTGTGAAACTTTCCTTTCTAAGCTGCTGCTGTTAGGTGTTTAATCACACCGTTGAGAAGTGTAACTAATGCAACCCCGAAACACAAAACTATTTCAAAAAAGGCATTTATTTAAATTCTTTTTGAAAAAAAATATTTAAGCCAGGAAGCTTTTCAGGTAATATATATATATATATATATATATATATATATATATATATATGGTTTTTTTTTTTGTACATGTTACAGACGCAAACAGGGGGTGCAGAATGAAGCCCGTAAGCCAGATCCGACCTTTACCTGTTGTGTATCCCCTGCTCAACCACGTCTATTATATAAAAATAGTGGGGCTCTCTCCACCCCCAACCATTCTCTTTTTAGTAAACGTTAAAGGCACAAAGCAGAGCGGCATGCCTCTGTGCCTAGAGAACCCGGAGATGGCCAACGGCCAGCTGCAAGCGCAAGGACCTGAGCGCCACTCCCAGCCCAGCTCTCCCGGAAGCACAGGTCATTGGCAGCAACCCTCCAGCACCCTGATCCAGGCCACCTCACACAAGCCAAGAGAACACCGGGGGATCTTCCACCAGCACAGCGAAGCCACTGTGAGAATCTGCTTCAGGAGAGCTTCTAAACAGGGGACTTGACAAGGCTGCAGTGAAACCACCACACGCAACGCTTGATGCTCGCTCCATGTCCTGCATGCACAGGCTGGGAGGAGGAAATTCCCAGACTGCCGCCCCTGCGATGTCACCAGGCAAAGTGAAACCAGGCAGATACAGCTGCCATGACTCACATAATGACTGGTCCGATGTGGACCCTCCTGCTCCCCTTCCTCCTGCAGGTCCGGTTTGGGTAGGGCGCTGAGGTGCAAGAGCTAAGCCCTCGGGGTCCATGTGTGGCAGGACCCCAAAGCGGAGCCAGCCGGCGAGCTGCCTGCTCAGCCGCTCGAAATTTCCATGATGAAACACAATGCTCTTTCTTAAAAATAGCATCCTCATTCCAGTAAACTCAGCTGGGTGGAGCATGCTGGGATACAGACAGGTGCTGCAGCCAGTCACTGCTGCAGGCCACTAAGTTGTTCTAAGGCCAGAAGCCACACAGGAAGCCCGGAGGATTCGGCACCCTCCATATACCTGCTCTCAGGCAGTCATCACACTGGCCACATGGGGACACTGGCTAAGTCATGTGACCTGAGTGTTAGAAAGCTAGGGAAGAGGAAAAAGAGGGAGGTGCAGAGGGAGGGAGGAGATCACAGCACATGTAGAACATCCCTGATAATTCTCACTCCTCAGCAATCCTTCACGAGGTATCCAAGGGCTGGTGAGATGGCTAAGAGGGTAAAAGCATTCGCTACACAAGCCCAACGGTCTGAGTTCAAGTCCCAGAGCCCACAGTGAACTTCCCTGAGCGCAGTTCTCCGACCTCCACACTCAGGCCACTCATACAAACAAGTAACAATTTAAAAAAAAAACAAAAACAAAAATCAGTAGGAAACACTGTGTGCCACATATCTAATGGGAGATGAAAATAAAAGAGCCTCAGTTTATTGTCCCTATAAGTTTTGGCTTTTCTCTGTTTTGCTTTGACAAAAGGCTTCACGTATCAAGTAATCAAGTTGTTATTCCTTAATAACGTGAAGTGTGTGTCTGTCTGTCCTCTGTGTGTGTCTGTCTGCCTGTCTGTCTGTGTCTCTGCACAAAGAACCAGGACATTCAGGGCAGCATTCCCAGTGTTAAGCCAAGCACCAGAAGCAAAGCCAACCACTCCTCAGCAGGAGACTGGTTAAAAGTTTCAGAGATTATCCACAAAACAAAAACAAAAACAAAACAAAAAAAGGGCTTCCTAACAGCCTTGAGAGCTTCAAGCATGAAACGGCTCTTTCATCAATGTGTGCTACAACGCAAAGGACCAGAGCTGGGGGATGGGTTAGTCAGTAAGGTGCTTGCCTCTAAAGAGTAAGGACCCAGGATGCAATGTGATGAGCTGCCTCACGGTCCTGGGGCCATGCCTTTCCCAACATGGCAGACGGCACCCTTCCTTTAAAAGAAAAACAGCCCAGTGTGGTGGTATGGATTGCACCAACTGAGACGGGCAGGCTCCTGGGGCTTCCTTATCAACCAGACAAAGAGACTTCCAGGCCAGTGAGAGACTTGGACTCACTTCAGTGCTTGTGTCTATAAGATTATATAGGTGTTGGCTAAGAGAATAAATGTTTTCTTTTTCCAGTCAAATTCATCCTAATAAGGACCCACCCACTGAGAAAGCCCATTGGATACAAAGTACATTTGCAGTAGAGCCCAGCATACACGTAACCCAGCACACAGGAGACCTCGCAAAGCGTGTTCAAGGGCAGGCTGAGCTTAGGCAAGACCCTGTCTTAACGTCACACTCCAGAGCCTGAGAGCACCAAACACTAGAACAAGATCCTTGACTCTTCCTTCTCAGTCCCACTAGCAAACAGAACCCTAGAAATATGTGAACGGGGCCATCCTCCTGCAGTCCCAACAAAGGAAAAAGCATGTCTCCACCAGCGTTCTCTCTGAGGGACCAGTGGGTGTTATCAGGCTTGCTTAGGCTGAGGCATTCCGGCAGGAGCATGAGGGACCCCCAAATCAGTCACATGGAATGGTCTGTGCCCAGCACAGGTGATATATCCCCCGCCGCCGCCGCCGCCGCCGCCGCCGCCGCCGCCGCCGGAGTTAACCTTCCCCAGCCTGCATATACTCCAGCCATTCCCCAGAGGCCATGTGCAGCTGGGCCATAGTATACAAATGGCTGCCTCAGGACCTTCCCAGTTCCTTCCTTCTATGAGGTAAAAGTCAACCGGTCGTGCTGCTGGATGGTGGTGGACTCTTGCAGGTGTGGCTGACGTGATGGAGGGCAGCTGTTCTGTCGTAGGAGCATGGTCTACAGCATCCAGGGCACAGCAAATGAAGGGCCCTGCCTTAACTGAGCGTAAGGCAATCGACGCAGCTGGGCATGGTGGCACACGCCTTTAACCCTAGCACTTGAGAGGCAGAGAGGCAGGTGGATTGATGTGAGTTCAAGGTCAGCTTGATCTACAAAGCGAGCCCAGGATGGCCAAGGCTACACAGAGAAACCCTGTCTCGAAAACAAAAACAAAAACAAAAAAGACAATCAATGCCAAGTCCAACCCCAGTTAATCAACTTGCTTGTCCTGCCGCTCAGCTCAGTTGGCTTCCACTCCAAACAAACACGCTGCATATTTTCAATACACATCAGTTTGCCTTTTGGCTCAGCGCTATTTACTGCGCGCTTGGTTAGTATAGGGCAGGTCAGCATAATTCTTTGTCGTGGCCCCAGTACAGGCCATGCTGAGTTCTCACAAGCCAGATCCTCAGCTGGGCCACGAGTACTCACAGCAAACAACACAACCAAACTCTGTGCTCTAGTGGAGGGAAACAGCAAACCACGCCTCAACTGCTTCCAGAACGATCTTCCCTCCTATTCTTACAGGACACTGATGACGAACCGACAAACCATTCCACCAGAGTCCAACTTGGGAAGCCAGTGACTTCACTAGGCACACATGAGGGCTCCTTCCAGGAGCCAGAGAGACCCCAAAGCAGCCACACCACTGAGAAGTTACCCCAGTATGGACACTGACTTCCACATAGCTGCATAGATGGAATGCCCTCAAATTACCATCTGTCGTCTACACACAGTAGCATTTTTCCAGGCTATGAGGCCATATAGGGTTGGGACAAACTGCACAGAACTAGCCAGGAGATGAAGGAGGAATCTTGGGTGAGAGCCTAGTGACCCTACCCAGCCCTTCCCTCTACGAGGAAACATCAACAGTTAATGACCCAATCCCAGAGGACTCTAGCCATGGCCACTCTGAGGAGGGCAGCTGTGATGCTTGGAGGAGGGAGTTCATAACAAAGTCAACACACAGGAGAATGCCAGCATCTGAGGAGGCTGAGGCAGAAGGGAGTGTGAAGATATCCTGGGCTAAATGGTGAGATCTAGCCTCAAATAGTTAAAACAAATAAAGGGCTCGGCCTGGCAGCCTTGGAACTGTGCAGAGCAACACAACCCAGGCAGGTGAAACAGGACAAAGATCCAGAGGACAGAAACAGCCTGTGCAGCAGTCAGAGAAGACCGGTCCATATGGAACAGTCCACCATGCCGGGGAAAGGAAGGGCGAGATCAGAGGAGAGGAGAAGGGAAGAAGAAGGGGGGAGGCAGAAGGAGGGGGGAGGGAGGAAGAAGAGATCAGAGGAGGGGAGAGGAAGGGGAGGGGGAAGGGGAGGAGGGGGAGGAGGAGAGGGGAGGGGAGGAGGGGAGGAGAGGGGGGAGGGGAGGAGGGGAGGAGAGGGGAACGGAAGGGGAGGGAGGAGGAGAGGAGGGAATAGGAGAGGGGAGGAGGGCAGGAGGAGGGAAGGGAGGAGGAGATCAGAGGAGGGAAGGAGGGGAAGGGAGAATGAAGGGGAAGGGGAGGAGGGGGAGGGGAAAGGATGAGGAGGAGAAATAAAAGGGGGAAGAGGAAGAAGAGGGAGAAGGAGAAAGAGGAAGAAGAAGGAAGTGGAAGGGACGACACGAGGGATGAGGAAAGAACGGATATAGGGAGGAAGAGGAGGAGAAGCAGTGGGTGGAAATGACAGTCTCATCAGTAGGGCAAGGCTGGGTCTTAATCCATGCACAGGACAGCTCACTAGAGCTACAGCACCAGACTGGAAGGGCCATGTTTACATTTTAACCTCTTTTTACCTTTATTTTTATGTGTATGAGTGTTTTCTCTGCATGTATGTAGGTGCCCATGTGCCACATACATGTGGTGTCCAAGGAGAGCAGAAGAGGACTCTGAATGGCCTGGAAGTGGAGTTACAGCTAATCATGAGCTGCTGTGTGGGTGCTGGGAACTGAACCCACGTCCTCTGCTGGACCAGCCCGCCCCCTTAACTACTGAGCCGTCTCACCAACCTCCCGGTGTGTATTTTTAAAAGATCACCCTGGAGGCAGTGAGTTGGCTCAGTGGGTAAAGGAGCTTGCCATCAAACCTGATGACCTGAGTTCAATCTCCTGGACTTCCATCATAGAAGAAAACTGACTCCTGCAGGTTGTCCTCTGACCTCTACACGGTCATGTACACAAGCCCTACACAGAAGATAAATAAATAAGTGTAAACACACAAAAAAAAATTTTTTTTTTTACAAAAGAAGACATCTTGGTTGCTAAGCAGAAAAGAGAAAAGATGCTGCAGTGACTAAGAAGGGGAGGGGAAGGAAGAGGGTGTTGGAAGGAAGTGTCTGAATCAAGAATTCCTCAGAAGGCTGGTGCCGTCAGTCGGGATGAGGGTCGTCCTAGTGGAGGCCTGGAAGGACGCGCACAGACCCCAGGACGCTGAGGTTAGACCCATGCACCCTCCAGAAAGCAGGATAAAAGCCCATGTTCTCACTCACTGCTCACACTGCACAAGCTGGGTACCAGCACCGTCATGGCAGATGGAGTCCATGAGTACTGTGACCTGCCAACATCCTCTGCTCTTGCTGCTTGTCTCTGACGAAGCTGTGGAAACAGGCGGAGACTGGGCTTGGCTGGCCTGGATTCAAGCCAGGTGCTCTCAATGCCTGTGAGTCTATTTCTATTTTCTTTCCTTTGTGTGTTTGACTCATGGTCTCCAGGCTTGACCTGAACTCACGATCCTCCTGAGTAAGCCCACCAGTGCTTTTGCTCTGGGTACTCTTGATTTGCTTGTGGCAGGGTGTCATGCATTCTAAGATGGCCTCAGACTCACTACGTAACTGAGAACGGCTTGGAGCTTCTGGTGCTCCTGTCCAACCACTGGGATTATTTATGTTGTACTGCAGCTCCAATCTCAGGCCTCAGGACCAGACAAGAACTCCCTGGACAAAGCTACATCCACAGCCCTGCTGGGGCAACTCTTTAACACCTAAGGGAACTGCCAAGCCACAACAGTAAAAACTAGCTGAGTGTGGTGGTACATGCCTTTAATCCCAGGTGGATCTCTGTGAGTCCAAGGACAGCCAGGGGTACACACAGAGAAACCCTGTCTCAAAAAACAAACAAACAAAAAACTCTATGCCAAAACAGAACCCTTTAAGAACAAGGAGTTGAGGTATGGGCACAGTTCCATGGCTCCTGAGCTTTGTGGGAGGGCTAGGTCGAGAGAGAGAGAGAGAGAGAGAGAGAGAGAGAGAGAGAGAGAGAGAGAGAGAGAGAGAGAGACAGAGACAGACAGACAGACAAACAGAGAGAGAGACAGACAGACAGACAGAGAGTGACAGAGACAGACACACACACACACCCCTACTATAAAATAAGAAAAAAAAAAAGAAAAAAAAAAGCCAGACCAGGCCAGGTAGTGCACATCATTAATCCCAGCACTTGGGAGGCAGAGGCAAGAGGACCTCTGTGAGTTCGAGGCCAGCCTGGTCTACAGAGAGAGTTCCAGGCCAACCAAGACTACATAGAGACCCTATCAGAAAAGAAAATAAAGTCTGCTGTGGGTCTGGGTGCTCTGCCTACTGGCAATAGACCTGCCCAGTATATGCAAGACAGTTCTTTCTTTCTTTCTTTTTTAACTTATTTATTATGTATACAGTATTCTGGCTGCAGATGTACCTGCAGGCCAGAAGAGGACACCAGATCTCATTATAAATGATTATGGGCCACCATGTGGTTGTTGGAATTGAACTCAGGACCTCTGGAAGAATAGACAGTGCTCTTAACCTCTGAGCCATCTCTCCAGCCCCAAGACAGGAGTTCTGACCTCAGCACAAGAAAATTGTGTGTGTGCACCTGTACATTTTTAGATGCCAAAATACATGTGATTTTTAGCAAATGATTAAAAGTGTTTCTAAAACGGGAAGCTGGTGCCAGGCGTGGTGGCACACACCTTTAATCCCAGCACTTGGGAGGCAGAGGCAGGTGGATCTCTCTGAGTTTGAAGCTAGCCTGGTCTACAAAGCAATCCAGAATAGCCAAGGCTAACATGGAGAAACCCTGTCTCAAAAAAACAAAAAAAGTGTTTCTAAAATACACAAGAAGCTGGTTGGGAGCTGAGAGGAGGAGAGTGACTAACACGGGCTGACAGGAACATTAGCTAAAATGCACATATACTTCTGCACATACACTTCTGCACTTATTTTCTTTAATAATTTATTTTTATGTGCACTGGTGTTTTGCCTGCATGTGTGTCTGTGTGAGAGTGTCAGATCTTGGAGTTATAGATAGTTGTGTTGTGAGTTGACGTGCAGGTGCTGGGGACTGAACCGGGGTCCTCTCAAAGAGCAGTCAGTGCTTTCAAGTACTGAGCCATCTCTCCAGCCCTTCTGCATGCATTTTTAAATGAATTAATTTTGAAATAAATAAATAAGAAGCTTGGGCGGTATCTCGGGCAGAGTTCTTACAAGGTGTGCATGGGGCTCTGGGTTCTGCCCTTAATACTGAAAATAAATATCAAAGTGCAGCGCTCACAGCTCACAGGTGGTTGGCTTCCGCCATGGCAGCGGGTAGCTATGTGTGTCCTGCCTGTGTTCATGATTAACTCTCCCAGGCTTTTCCCATGCCACAGTCACCGAGCACTGCTTCCTCACTGCCTGCACTTCCTCTGATCTAGGCCATTTGGTCATAGGCTGTAAAACAGGTGTAGCATGCAGCCCACAGCAGGCACTAGGCACAGCGGCGACCTACAAAGTACCAAGTGTACTGGCGCATGACTGTGATCCCAGCATGTGGGCAACAGAGGCAGGAGGATTCAAGAGTTTAAGGCAGCCTAGGCTACACAGTAAGTTCAAGGCTAGCATAGGCTACACATGACTCTGCCTCAAAACAACTAAAATGAAAATCCATTTACTCCCGGACACCAAAACCGACAGTTATAACACAGTCTGCACATTCAGTGAGTGCGGGCCCCATGCACACCAGTGAGTCCTCCAGCTTCCAAGCGGCCATGCGCGGCTTCCAGCCAACCCCTCTTGCCCATGAAAAACTATCTCACAGAAAATCCAAAATGGGAAGGAGAGATAGGCTGTGGTCCTGAGTTCTGCCATGTCATCCCACTGTGGAGTGTCGCCCCTGAGCGCCTAGACTGACAACTCTGGAAGGAACCAGGACAGAGGCAGGCCACACGCCAGTGACTATGCAGCAGCAGCCCTGCCCCACTCTCTCCCCCCACCCACCCCACCCCCAGGGCCCCACAGTGCCTGACACCTACCTCTGTATATCCCCAAGCACCAAGTTTCAAGGCCCATGGGCGCTACTCACTGTCACTCACTCCTTCTTCGAAACAATGAGCAGCTTCCTGTAATACCAGCACTGGAAGGCTGAGGCAGGAGGATTACTACAAACTCAAGGTTAGGCTGGACTACACAGTGAAATCATGTCTCAAAAACAAAACAAAATGAAACACAGAACGACCGGGTGTGATGACACAAGATTGAATTCTAACCCAGGAGGCAGAGGCAGGGGTTTCTCTGAGTTCCAGGCCAGCTAGGGATGATACATAGTGAGACCAAGTCTCATAAAAGCCAAGCTAAGGTAGAGCTATTCCCAACTTTCTGAGAAACCGCCAGACTGATTTCCAAAGTGGTTGTGTAAGTTTGCACTCCCACCGCAATGGAAGAGTGTTCCCCTTGCTCCACATCCTCACCAGCAGGTGAAGTCGCCCGAGTTTTTCATCTAAGCCATTCTGATGGGTGTGAGGTGGAATCTCAGAGTCACTTTGATTTGCATTTTCCTGATGACTAAGGATGTTGAGTATTTCTTTAAGTGTTTCTCAGCCATTAGAGATTCCCCTGTTGAGAATTCTCCATTTAACTCTGTATCCCAATTTTTAATTGGGTTATTAGGTTTATTGGTGTTTAATTTCTTAAGTTTTTTGTATATTTTGGATACTAGCCCTCTGTCGGATGTAGGGTTAGTGAAGATCTTTTCCCATTCTGTTTTTGTGTTTGTTTTTTTTTTGAGACAGGGTTTCTCTGTGTAGCCTTGACATCCTGGACTCATTTTGTAGACCAGGCTGGCCTCGAACTCACAGCAATCCACCTGCCTCTGCCTCTTGAGTGCTGGGATTAAAGGCATGCACCACCACGCCCAGCTCTTTTCCCATTCTGAAGGCTGCTGCTTTGTCCTACTGACAGTGTCCTTTGCCTTGCCGAAGCTTTTCAGTTTCGGAGGCCCCATTTATTAATTATTGACCTTAGAGCCTGAGCTGTTGGTGTTCTGTTCAGGAAGTTGTTTCCTGTGCCAGTGTGTTCAAGGCTCTTCCTCACTTTCTCTTCTATTAAGATTTACTGTATCTGGTTTTATGTGAGGTCTGGGAGTCTTGTGGAAGAGCGTGGGCGGGGAGGACTGAGGGAGCTGGAGGGGTTAAAGACACCACAAGCCCTACAGAGTACACCAGCCTGGGCCCATGGAGGCTCACAGGGACTGAATCACCAAAGAAGAACATGCATGGGCCAAGCCGTGGTGGCGCACACCTGTAATCTCAGCTCTCGGGAGCCAGAGGCAGGCGGATCTCTGTGAGTTCAAGGCCAGCCTAGACTTGGACTACAGAGTGAGTCCAGGACAGCCAAGGTTACACAGAAAAATCCTATCTCGGAAAGAAGGAAGGAAGGGAGGGAGGGAGGGAGGGAGAGAGGGAGGGAGGAAGGAAGGTGAATTAGCTAGACACAGGCCTCCTAAACATATGTAGCAGATGTGCAACTTGGTCATCATGTGGGTCCCCTAACAACTGGAGCGGCGGCCGTCTCTGACTCTGCTGCCTGCCTTTGGATCCCTTTCCCCTGGGTGCACCGCCTTGTCTGGCCTCAGTGGGAGAGGATGCACTTAGTACTGCTGGGACTTGATATTCCAAGGTGGGTGAGTACCCATGCAGGGCCTCCCCTTCTCTGAGGAGAAGTAGAGGGGAAATGGGGGAGGGGGTGAAGATGGGACTGGGAGGAGAGGAGGGAGGGAGGGAGGGAGTGGTGGGGGCTGAGATCAAGATGTAAAGTGAATGAATGAATAAACAGACAGACAGACAGACAGACAGACAGAAAACAAAACCAAACAAAAAAACAAGCTGGGGCTGGAGAAATGGCTCAGTGCTTCACAGTGCCTACAGCTGTTGTAAGGGACCAGAGTTCAATGACTAGCCCCGTCTTCGGACAGCTCACAGCCCTCTGTAGCTCCAGCTCCCAGGGATCTGACACTCTCCTGGACACCAGGCATGCGATACACATGCACAGATGAAGGCAAAACACTCACTCACATACTAGAAATTTCTCTTTCTTTTTTTAAGTAAAATGAAAATCTCAAACAACAGAGCACTTGAGTGGTCCTGACTTCGGCCAGTTTTCAGGGAGGGCATCACTTGCTCCAGCTCATGGGCATAAGCAGCACAGTCCAAATGTGAGCCACACAGTCCTGTTTGATTACGCAGTCTCTGAAGCTAGTCAGGCCTTGGGGAACCGCCACTATGAACTTTCATCTCCCTTTCCCTGTTCCCATGGAGACCAGCAGCAAGCCACTGCCCCAGCATGGCTGCAATGTGGGCGGGGCTCTGGCACAGAGAAGCCATTAGGAAAGTCTGCCAAAGCCCTGTGCAGTCAGGTGGTGGTGCATGCCATAACCCCAGCACTTAGGAGAATGAGGCAGGACTTTCAGGAGTTGTAGGTCAACTTTGGCTGCACGTTGCATTCCAAAACAAAATAAAGGACATAGAGATATTACCTCTGTTCCAGAAGGGAGGCTGACCCAGGAGTCAAGCCAGGAAGGCCTTGAGCATGAGGCCAGTTTAGCGTTCAGGCACCTTCAGCAGGGAGAAAACCCCTGGACTCCAACTACGCTATAAACCCCCATTTTCAGGGAAGCTAGGCATGGCTGCACCAGGCCCTCTCACCCACAGTTGCTTGAGGTGACAAACTGTTACCCATGCCTGTCATCCCAGCTGATACAACTTTGGGACCAACCTGGGCTACATAGTGAGACCCTATTTCAAAAAGACTGGACTAAGCTTACTTAACTTTTACTCATTTGAGCCAGGCATGGTGGCGCACACCTTTAATCCCAGCACTCGGGAGACAGAGGCAGAAGAATCGCTGTGAGTTTGAGGCCAGCCTGATGTACAAAGTGAGTCCAGGATAGCCAAGGCTACACAGAGAGACCCTGTCTCGAAAAAAAAAAAAGTTTTACTCATTTGACAAACACTGAATGGCCACAGACTCATAAGTAACTGCTCAACAGGCCATAAAGTAAACTCACCCTGTAGGACTACAGAGCATTTACAACAAACATGAAGAAATTCAGGCTTTTACAGAACCTTCCAGAAACCCACATAATACAATGCGGTCAGACCTGTTGAGCATCTAATAACTTGGGAATGTGGTCAATAAACTCCTCCGAAAACAGTGTTCTCCAAGATAGCTAATCAAGTGCAGGCTTTTGCCACCAAGTTTGTCCAGTCCACAAAACCCCACGTCGGTAGAAACAACACCAGCTCCATAAAGATGTCCTCTGACCTCCACATGTGCACTGTGGTGTGCTGCCGCTCTGCCTCCCGAGCACCAGGACTGAAGCCTTGTGCCACTGCATCTAGCATAATACGTATACATTTTTAAAATGCATAAAGTTTATCAAGATATCTGCGATACAAAAATTGTAATTTACAATAGTAAAAACAAGCTGGAAGCAATTTACTGACTAGCTAGCTATTTCCTCGGAGGGAAACAAACCTAAGTGAAGCATGCACACCCTCAGCTCACAAACTCCTGCAAATCCATCTCTCAGGAGCCAAAGCCCTCTCCAGTCCTCCACCACCACACACAGATTTTTTTTTTTATTCTTTAATAATTTCACACATCCACACAATGTATTTCTGTCATATTTACCTCAGTCTCAGTCTTCCCCTCCAGCTCCTCTCAGGCCCCCCCTCAACTCCTGCCCCCTGAGACCATGAGCTCAAATAAAGCCTTCCTGTGAATTATTTTCTCAGACATCTGATCACAGCAATGGAAAACTGACCAAGACCCTTGCCAACACTTGTGAACGTCAGACTTTATGATTCCAGCCGTTCTTTTGTTGGTTGGTTTCTTATTTGCATTTCCCTGATGAACAATGTTGTCAAGTACCTTTTTGTGCACACACAGATTTTTTTAAAGGTTGAGCGTGGTATAACTCTGGGGGCAGGGGGAGGGGGGCACAGGGCGGGGGAGGGGGGCACTTTCGTAGCATATGCGAAGGCCCTGGATTCCGACCCTAGCACCACGAGGAGGTAAAGGTGATGCCATCTATGCACTGTATCATTAACTCCTCTATAACAGGAAGCATCACTTTAATACTCAGTGGGAAGGGCTGCTGCTTGTAAAATCCCACTGGAGAGCTGGGTGAGATGGCCCATAGCTGTAATCTAGGGTCCTATGAGATATGCACAAAGTGAGGCCGGCCTCAGTGCAAACATCCCACGGGGACCCCAGACGTGGGGGTTCTCACTGCAGTCCTGGGCTGTACAAGGTCTTCCTGGTCCCACAGCCCGCCCCTCTGTGGTTTTACCATGCAGGGGTCTCTGTGACCAAGGCCCTGGTCCCATGGACACTCATTCTAGCACCCAGGGCATTCAGATGGGACACTAATGACTATGTCCCCAAGGCTCAGCCATAGGTTATCAACTGCTGGGAAATCCTGGTTATGCTACAAAGGCCAGCTGGGGTGGGAATGAAGGAGCTTCAGCCATCAGGCAGGTGTGGGCTCAGTCTGTGATCCATGGCCCAGGGTCATGAGGCTGATGACCTCAAACAAGTGTGGGGGTGGAGGGCAGGAAAATGAAAGGAGGAGAAAGCAAACAGAAAGGACCAGAAGCCTCAGGGCAAATGCTGAGTGACCAGGCTGGTTTTCTTTTCTTTCTTTCTTTCTTTTTTTTTTGTTTTTTTTTTTTGTTGTTGTTGTTGTTTGTTTTTTTTTTAAGACAGGGTTTCTCTGGGTAGCCTTGGCTTTCCTGAATTCACTTTGTAGACCAGGCTGGCCTAGAAACTCACAGCAATCCATCTGCCTCTGCCTCCCAAGTGCTAGGATTAAAGGTGTGTGCCACCACACCTGGCCTAGGCTTGTTTTCTTTTTGTTTTTATCTTTTTGTTTTTTGATCTACACTAGTGGCTTGCCTGCATATATGTCTGTGTGAAGGTGTCAGATTCTGGGACTACAGACAGTTGTGTCAGCTGCCATGTGGGGGCTGGGATTTGAACACAGGTCTTCTGGAAGAACAGTCAGAGCTCTTAACAGCTGAGCCATCTCTCCAGCTCCTGGGCTGGTTCTTCAAGCTCTACAAGCTTGTTTTCCTGGGGCGCCCTGCATCAGGACCACACATGACTCCCCAGATGAGCCTTACCCACACAGGGCAAGGGGCTGGCACCTAAGACTCCAAGTTCACCTGAGCCTTCCTTGGCCATGCTGTGTGTCCCCGTGCACACAAGCTGCTGCTGCCAGGTGTCTGCCTCTGGTGTCCCCAGCACTGAAGCCGGCAGCCATGGAGTTGGTGCACAGTAAATATTTACGGAGTGCATGAATGCTTGAGTCACTGGGTATTTTTAGTCTGTGTGCTATGCTATAAATTTCGATTGGCTTTTGGGTGAGTGTTTGCAGGGCTGTCCTTGTGTGAGAACCATGGAGTGTCCCTGGGCTGGGCTGGCTTACCCAGACATGAGAGGCCTCTCTCTCCAGCTCTTCCTCACTTTGTCTCAGTTGTCACTGTGCTTTGGACCACAGAGTTCAGAACCAAAGCTGGAAACAGTCTGGGAAAATGCAATGTTCTTCTTCCACAAACTAGAAACATGGGCCTTTTTTGCTCTTTTTTTTTTTTTTTTTTCTTTTCAGTCCTAGGGCTGCAACTAGGCCTGGTCCTACCTAACGACATGCTCTACCACTGGGGCATACCCAACAGCCTCTACAACGCCTTTTAAAATTATATCTGTGCCAGGCCTGATGTGTGCATCTGTAATCCAGCCATTCAAGACAGAGGCAATTTTGAGGCCAGCCAGGGCTACAAAGCAAGACTGGCTTAGGTGGGGGGGGGGGGAGGGGTGGTAAGGAGGCATTTGCGGCAGGATGTGGTGGCTCATGTCCGGAATCCCAGTCCTCAGGAGGAAGAGGCAGGAGGATTACCATATTTTCAAGGCCAGCCTAGAATATGGAGTAACATCCTGTCCCATAAACAAAGTTGAAATGCTGGCTCATCATCAGCCACTATGAGGCCTCCACTGCCACTCCATTGCCACGTGTCTGTCTCTACTTCAGCTTTCTGTGTTTGCTGCTATCACATCTCGGCTTGGGGCTTTTGTTTGTGATACTGAGGGCTGAATCCAGTATCTCCCACATGCTAGGCAAGTGCTGTTTCTGTACTTCTCTGTGTGTATGAAGAGGCATGTGTGCAGTGTGTGCTTATGAATGTGTTTATTCATTATGCATGCATCTTTATTGTTTTGCTTTTGAGACAGGATCTTACTATATACACTTGGCTGTCCTTGACCTATGTAGACCAGGAATTCATGCCCTCGAATTCATGGAGAACACCTGCCTCTGCCTCCCCAGTGCTAGGATTAAAGAAGTGCACCACTACAACTGGTTTTTTTGTTTTGTTTTGTTTTTAATTTAAAGGCTAACTGTATAAAAGCAAGTGTGACCAGGCGATGATGTCACATGCCTTTAATCCCAGCCCTCAGGAGACAGAGGTAAGTGTATCTCTGAGTTCGAGGCCAGCCTGGACTACAGAGTAAGTTCCAGGACAGGCAGAGCTGCACACAGAAACCCTGTCTCAAAAACAAAACAAAACAACGACAGAAAGCTAAGGTATGTTCTAAGTCAATGATTTCATTTTAAAGGGTGAGAATAGGGCCCAGAGAGATGGCCCAGATGTCAAGAGCACTTGCCGTTCTTGCCAAGGACCAGAGTTCAGATCCTAACACCTACACAGTGGCTCACAAACATCTGTAACTCCATCTCCAGAGGATCTGCCTCCCTCCTCTGTCCTCTGTGGGCACTTCACACATGTGGTACACAGACACACATGCACTCAGAATATGGAACAGCTTCACCAACTAAAAAATACATAAAAATTAAAGCTGAGAATAAAAATTTAAATATTTTCTACTTTATCTTTCATTAACATCAGCATTACTCATGGGGGTGCAGATCAATACTAACCCT
Organism: Acomys minous; assembly: GCF_964271855.1. NCBI lineage: Eukaryota > Metazoa > Chordata > Mammalia > Rodentia > Muridae > Acomys > Acomys minous. The sequence goes on along the minus strand of NC_140485.1, from coordinate 66,275,773 downwards.
GAACACAGACACCATTTCTGAGAATATGGAGTTTACGAGTGTTACCAGCTCAGCCTCCTGGGTAGCACAGAGAGGTACAAGCTTGGGCTGAGGGTGTAGCTCAGTGGGCAGGACACTTGTCCAGCACGCACAAGGCACTAGGATCCATGTCCAGAGTGGAGCCGTGCATCTAAGGACCCCAGCACTCAGGAGGAAGAAGCACTACGATTAGAAGCTCATTACGTTTTTACTCGTTTACGTGAGTTGCGGGGGGGGGACAGGCCATTTCACACACTCGATCAGAGGACAACCTGAGGAAGTCGATTCTCTCCTACCACCGTAAGGGACCTGGGGAATCAAACTCAAACCATGAGGCTTGGCAGCAAGCACCTTCACCTGCTGAGCCATCTCACCAGCCCCTTTACCATGCTTGTAGGAAGTTCTTAAAGCTGGACTGAAGACAGCAGCATCAGTTTAAAGTGAAGTTTTATTAGTGACAGTGAGGTAGAACTCCCTGCCAACACTGCAACCAGTAGGTACTATATGATGTTTGTGTTGGTGTTACAAAGGATCTTAAGTTCAGACATTAGACAATAAAAATCTAATTTTGCCCAATTATGCTGGCGTGAATCTAAGATCAAGGTAGCTGCCATTTGGCTTCATCTGGGGCCCCTCTCTGTGGTTTTCAGGTGGCTGGGCCCTTCTACTGCAATTCCTCATGTATTGCCGGTGTCCCCACTGCATCTAGGCCACCCTAACTATCTTGCTCTATCTGTATTACCTTTGGTTTGGTTTGGTTTTTTGGTTTTTCAAGACAGGGTTTCTCTGTGTCGCCTTGACTGTACTGGACTCACTTTGTAAACCAGGCTGGCCTCGAACTCGCAGAGATCCGCCTGCCTCTGCTTCCCGAGTGCTGGGATTAAAGGCGTGTGCCCTCTCATCCGGTCTTTATTACATTTGTATGTAGTTATCTATGGGAGCATGTGTACAGCCATCTGCTTGCCACAGTGCACAGACGGAGGTCAGGTGACAGCTCTGGACGCCATTCTCTCCTTTCCCATGTCTGGGATTTAATTTAGGTCCTTAGACTCACTTTTACCCACTGAGCCATCTCAACAGCCTGTGTTCTGCTTTATTTTTGCCTTATTTGTACAAGCTTTATCTTTTTTGTTGTTGTTCTTTTTTTTGTTTTTCTTTTGTTCTTGTTTTTGTTTTTGTTTTTCAAGACAAGGTTCCCCTGTGTTATCTTGGCTATCCTAAACTCAGTTTATAGACCAGGCTAGCCTCAAACTCACAGCGATCTGTCTGCCTCTGCCTCCCAAGTGCTGGGATTAAAGGTGTGCACCACCACGCCCGGCTCATATTTTGTCTTAATGGCCTTATAGGAATCTGGGGGTGGAGAGTATAATACAGTCCATAGCACCTCTCAAGCACACCCTTCTAATAGTTCAACTCACCTCAGCGTCAGACCTGCAAGCACAAGCCCGTCATCCCGCTACTCTGGAGGCTGAAGCAGAAGGATCCCAAGTTCAAAACTAGCCTCATCTACAAAGCAAGCTTAAGGCAATGTAGAGAGACCCTGCGTTAAAATAAAAAGTAAGAAGAGACCCGGGGTGCGGCTCAGAGTACAGAGCTGGCCTCAACAACGAAGCAGAATAAGAAGCGCCTTCCAATTCTAAATTAAAAAGCTGGGCCATGGAGGCTCAGAGGTTAAAAACACTGGCTATTCTTCCAAAGGTCCTGAGTTCAATTCCCAGCAACCACGTGATGGCTTACAACTATCCATAATGAGATCTGGTGCCCTCTTCTGGCCTACAGGAGTTATATGCAGGTAGAACACTGTATATATAATAAATAAATTTAAAAAAGAAAAAAAAAAAGCTGGGCCAGATGTGGTGGCACACACCTTTAATCCCAGTACTCAAGAGGCAGATGCAGGTAGATCACTGAATTCAAGACCAGCCTGGTCTACAAAGTGAGTCCAGAATAGCCAAGGCTACACAGAGAAACCCTATCTCAAAAAACAAACAAACAAAAACAAAAAATTTAAAAAGCTGACCCCGCAGTGGAAAACAATGGGCCAGATATTGAGTCCAGGGTCCACAAGGTCTGCTTTGGTTTGAAGACAGGATGAGACACTTTCAAAGAACACCACGAACAGGGACACTCAAAGGGAGTGCTGGCTTCATGAGCTCAGGGTGACTCTGGCCCATTAAGAGCCATTTAACAAAGCCTGGGAACAATGCTGGCTGTCACAGTTGCAGGGGTGAGGCACTGCAGGCATCCAGCGGGTGGAGCCTGGCACACTCCATGATAAACGGGCAGCGACTACCAAACCCTGAGCATCAGTACTGCTGAGGGGAGCATCACCACAACCTACCCCAGGCAAGCCACAGACTGCCCACAAGGCCACGGCCTGCCAGACCCTGCCACGAACAAGGTGCTGTTGCCTCTGCCTCTTCCTCAGAAAGGGTAACAAGGGCTAGTCTCTGAGAGGCACCAGAGGGGTTGGCACCTGGGCGTCAAACCGTTCCAGCTCTCCCCTCTCAAATTCAGTGAAGACAGAGATCAAGGCAGCATGAAAGTTCCCAGCCCAGGGCTGGAAAGGCGCTCAGCACTTCCTGCTGTCTCCGAGGACCTGGGTTCAATCCCAGTAACCACCAGGTGGCTCATAGCTTCTCTAACTCCAGCTCAGGAACCTGATGCTGTCTTCTGGCCTCTGAAGACCTCGGCACACAGTTGGTGATACAGACACAAAGTTAGAAATTGTAAGATAAATAAAAAGGTTCTCCAGTCTGGGGATGTAGTTCAGAGGTAGACACCCTGCTATACGTGAACCCCTAGGCTCAGTCCCCAGTACCAAATACAGCAGCTGTGGTGGCGCACACCTGGAGGAATCTCAACACTCAGGAACCATGTGGAAGCAGGAGGGTCAGGAGTTCAAGGCCATCCCAGGCTATATACCAAACTGGAGGCCTAAGATACCTGAGACTCTGACACACACACACACACACACACACACACACACACACACACACAATATCTCTGTGTACAGTCAGATTATCTCATTTCCTTTCAGGACTTTGTGGCTTGAACACGACATGTTTGGTCAGAGCCAGTTAACACAGGCCACTGTCCCTTGCACACCAGCCACAGCGCCCAGCAGTTGGACAGCTGCCTCTTTTTTTTTTTTTTTTCAAACAGCCCTTGTTTTCATTTATGTTGTAAGAAGAGACTTCCTGCCACCGCTACAAAGAGAAAACAAACATGGCCAGGAGCAAAGGAACCAGACAAGTAACTCACTGTTCCCCGTCGCCTGCCTTTGCGCACGTGTACTGAGCTTGTCAACACCCACAAACCACAGGACAGACACTTGTTAAGAAAACCAGCTTCCAGCCTTAATATGAGGGGAGGTGCCTAATCTCACTGCAACCTGATGTGCGCGTTTGGTTGATAGCCCTGAGGGGCCTGCCCTTTTCCGAAGAGAAACAGAGGCGCCGTGGGGGGGGGGGGGGGCTGAGATCCAGATGTAATGCATGAGATGAATAAAGCTGGCAGAGCCAGGTGGGGTGGCACATGCCTGAAATCCCAGCACTCAGGGAGGGAGAGGCAGGCAGACCTCTGAGTTCAAGGCCAGACTGGTCTGCAGTGAGAGTTCTAGAACAACCAGAGCTACACAGCGAAAACAAATAACCAAACATGTCAAAAAAAATAATAATAACAACAACAACAATTAACAATTGAACCCGGGGCAGGCATTTAGCTCCCGAGCATAGCACTTGCCTGGCAAGCACATGGCCCCAAACACCAGATATGGTGGCAACCTGCAATGCTAGTTCTCTGGAGGTAGAGTCAGAGGAAGGCTGTTAACTGTGAGTTCAAGGCCAGCCTGGACCATATAGTCAGTGCACCACCCCCTTTTCCCCCTAGTACTGAGACTAGGACATGCTAAGGAGACCCCGTTTCAAAACAGACAGCAAATAAACACCAAAGTCCATTTCACCTGAGGCAGAAGGAACTTGCTGTCCGTGACTAAACTTGAGTGGCTACAAAGAGAACGGGGCGTTCTGAGAGTAGCCAAAGGTCCAAACACAGGCCACTCAGCATCTGACACCTCTGAGCTACCATGGCTCCAGTCAATGTCAATTTGCAGTGGCTCCTCTCCTTGCGGACTGGCACCAGGGGCTGCCCCTCCCCCACCCCCGGGGGCCCTACCTGGCCTGGCATCCACACATCCTCTGGTCTTTACAGGGACAGGCACATCCGGTTTCCTTGAGTGGCAGAGAAAGAGACTCTGTGGCTGGCAGTGGATGGCACAAGAGGAGCTGGCAGAGGGCATGGAGATTACTTCCTGATGGCCCACTGCCAAGACTTCCTCCCACTGTTTGTACTCAAATCTGCACAGAGCCCTCCTAGAGACACGGCCACCCGTCCGAAGAGAAGAAGGCGACAGGCAGGAAGGGAGAGCGGCTCTAGACATCACCCAGCAGCAGAGTGATGGCCACTCCTCTTCACGCCAAACAAAGGAGCTTACTGAACACACTCCGTGTGTGATAGCTCACAGCTGCAATCCTGAAGTAGCGTCGCACTTTGAGGCCAGCCTGGGCTACAAGAGACCCTGCCTCAAAACCGGCCAAAGCTGGGCTGGAGAGACAGGACAGCAGTTAAAGAGTGCTAGCACCACCTCAGAGGCTCACAACGCTTATCTCCTTCTCTGAGAGGAATCTGAACGTACCTGTGCTCACATGCACATAACCTCCCAACACACACACACACACACACGCGCACACACACACACACACACACACAGAAAATAAACCTTTACAATGACAAGCCCACTGGTTGGTTGGTTTTTCTCCCCCCACTTATGTTATTTATTTATTTATTTATTTTTGGTGTTTCCATACAGGGTTTCTTGGTGCAGCCTTGGCTGTCCTTTTTGCTTTGCAGACGAGGCTGGCCTCGAACTCACAGAGATCCACCTGCCTCTGCCCCTCAGAGTACTGGGATTACAGGTGTGTTTGGTTTTTAAGACAGGGTTTCTCATGTCTAGCATGGTGGCTCACTCCTTTAATTCCAGCACTTGGAGGGGGAGGGGGGACCGGGAGGGGCAGAGGCAGGCAGATCTCTGTGAGTTCGAGGCCAGCTTGGTCTACAAAGAGAGTCCAGGATAGCCATGGCTACACAGAAAAACCCTGTCTCGAAAACCAAGGGGCGGAAAAAAAAAGACAGGGTCTTGGCTGTCTTATATAGTCTTGGCTGTTGTGGCATTGACTCTGTAGACCAGGGTAGTCTCAAACTCAGAGATCCACCTGCCTCTGCCTTTGCCTCCCAAGCCCTGGGGTTAAAGGCGTTGCCACCTGGCTCTTTTATTTGTTTTTTGTTTGTTTGTTTGTGTGTGTGTTTGTTTTAATACAGAAGTTTTAAAAATGTGTATCTTTAAAAAGTGTCATGCTCAGCTGGTTGGTGGTGGCCCATGCATTTAATCCCAGCTCTTGGGAGGCAAAGGTAGGTAGATCTTTATGACTCTGAGGCCAGCCTGGTCTTCAAAGTGAGTTCCAGGACAGCCAGGGCTACAGAGAGAAACTCTGTGGGCAAACAATCAAAGAAGCACCACCAGGAAGTGTCCTGCTCAACGCTGAGGGTACAGCTCAGCTGCTGGAGTGCTTGGCTCTATGCACTCATCCCTGGGTTTGATCCCAGCACAGTTTAAAGAGGACGTGGTGGTGCATGCCCCAAGTCCCAGCATCGCCAGGTCAAGATGGAGGATTGGGAGTTCAAGACCATCGTTGGTTGCGTAACAAGTTCAAAACCAACCTGGGGTACATGAGGCCCTGTCTCAAAAAACAACAGTAACAACAAACAGAGAAACCTCTGCTCTGAGGGGTGGAACCACGAGGGCTGGGCCTGAGTGCCCCCCCCCCCAGTCAAGCTTGTCTGAGCATCACCTCAACTTTGACTATAATCGCTCAGGCCTTGAATCCCTGTGCTGGTGAGTGAGGCTGGGTCAAGACCCAGGCACCTCTTGGGTCTTAAGTAAACATTTCTCACGGCCACCTCCACCCCACCCCACCCCACCCCACCCTTGAGACACCCATCCCCAGCAGAGTTGCCATCCAGACCCCACTAGCACCATGGGGATGGGAGGGGGAACTGCCCAAGGTCTCTCTCGGCTTCCCTTTGTGGCTGAAATCAGCTTCCAATGTGTGAGTAACTCACAGGCCATAAACCTATTTCTTCAGAGCGCTAAAGGTCTGAAGCCCAAAGAGGTCTAATGGGGACTAAAGTCTGCGTCTAGGCTGCATTCTGAAGGCTCATTTCCCCGCTTCTGAAGGCCTTCCATACCATGTAACTCCTGACACCTACACAGCAGCTTCTTTTTTTTTTTTTAAACAAAATTTTTCTTTAAATGACTGTCTTAGTTACTTTTCTATTGCTGTGACAGACCACAATGATCAATGCAACTTACAAAAAAAAAAAAAGTGTTTACCTTGTGCTAAGGTTTGTGAGTAGCAGTCTGGGGTCAGCTCTCCTCAGGAATCAGATCTCTCCTTCTGTTTGGAGGAACCTGGAGGCAGGTCTGTAAACAAAGCTGGCCTCGAATGCACAGAGATCCCACCTGCCTCTGCCTCCCAAGTGCTGGGATTAAGAGCGTGGGCCAGCAGGCCGGCTCCGCCAGGTTTCTTACAGAACCCAGAGCCCACTAGCACAGGGATGGCACCACCCACTATAGCTGGGCAGTCCCACATCGAGCATTAAGAAAATGCCTTATCAGGCGGATCGCTGTGAGTTCGAGGCCAGCCTGGTCTATAAAGTGAGTCCAGGACAGCCAAGGCTACACAGAGAAACCCTGTCTCAAAAAACCAAAAAAAAAAAAAAAGAAAAGAAAAGAAAATGCCTTATACCGGGTTTGAGTTCGAGGCCAGCCTGCTCTACAAATCAAGTCCAGGACATAGAGAAACCCTGTCTCAAAAACCAAAAAATAAAATAAAATTAAATTAAATTAAATTAAATTAAATTAAAAAGAAAAGAAAATGCCTTACAATCAGATGTGTACGGAGGCATTTTCTCAATTAAGGTTCCCTCCTCTCAGATAATTCTAGCTTGTGTCAAGCTCATCTAAATATTAGCTAGCACACCCTATTTTACTTTTTAAATCTGTAACCGGTTTTTAACTATGTGTATGTGTGTACGTCTGGGGATGTGGGCTCTAGGGACACGGAACTCTGGTCCTCTGGGGAAACAGCATATACTCCTTACCTCTAAGTCGTGTCCCATTCCTCTTTTTTTTGTTTTGTTTTGTTTTGTTTTGTTTTGTTTTGTTTTGTTTTTTTGAGACAGGGTTCCATGTAGCTCAGCCTTTAAGGCAGAGGAGATGACAAAGCCTTGCTGCTCCTGCCTGAACTCTCAGAGTGCTGGGATGACAGGCAATGCGCTACAATACCTCGTTTTATGCAATGCTGGGGGTGAAGGCCCGCCAGGCGCCCCTCCAACTGTGCTGTATCCACAGGGACCCTTCACCCGTTTCCTGAGACAAGAGCTCTCACTCTGTAGGCTGGCCTAATCCAGAACTCATTAAATGGCTGACGATAACCTCGACTTTAGCCTGCTGCCTCTGTCTCCCAGAGAGCTAAGATCACAGGCACCCCCCCCCCCCATGAGCTCTGGTTTTATGTGGTTCCGGGTTTGAGCCCAAGGCCTCCCGTGAGCTAGGCGAACACTCTCCCCACTGAGCCACGTCCTCGGTGCCAGGAAAGCTGCTCATTGTTTCAAATACAAAAATACTGTTAGAATATATACGTGTGTAAAATGCATATGCATTTACGCCCAACTCATACACAGAGCATAGTAGTCTTCAGATGTTAACGCAGCAGACGTCAAAGCCTTCTTGCCGAACTGGGGTAAATATGACCTGGTAAATCTTAGGTCAGCTGGGGCCCAAGCTCCTTGGCTTCCTGTGGTCTCACACGTGGCCTCCCACATGGCCTCCCTCTGATGGAGTACTTCTGTATGTTAACGTCAAAGCCACACATCTCTAAATCCCCACCATCAAAGGCCGCCTCTCATCTCCAAAGAACACCATAGGCTGGAGACGTCGCTCAGGTTGTAGGTGCTTGCTCGGCATGCAGGAAGCCCTGGAGTCCACACCTTGCACACCATACACGGGGTGTGGTGGCGCCCGCCTTTAATCCCAGAATTTAGGAGGCAGAGGCAGAGGCAGGTGGATCTCTGTGATTTTGAGATCAGCCTGGTCTACGGAGGAAGTTCCAGGGTAGGCAGGACTACACAGGAAACCCTGTCTCAAAATGATAAATATCAGAAGAGCACCCTGGGCGGCACGCACCAGGGTCAAGTTCATATCCGTGACCATGTGTTATCATCAGACCCCGGCAACAGCTGAGGTGTCCTACTGCCTACGGTTGTAAACTTTGCATGCGTCAAGTCTCAAAACAAACCAGCAAAATATATTTGATTTTTTTTTTTTGTCATTCCTACTTTAAGGAAGAAAAAAAAAGTCCATGGGGTCGGGGGAATGACTCAGTAAGAGCACTGACTGCTCTTGCACAGGACGGGGGTTCAATTCCCAGCACCCACATGGTGACTCACAACTGTCTGTAACTCCAGGTCCAGGGCGATCTGACATCACCATCTGGCCTCCACAGGCACTGCACACACGTGATGTACATATACACAGGCAAGGAAACACTCATAAACAATTAAAAACGGGGCTTGGGCTGGAGAGATGGCTCAGAGGTTAAGAGCGCTGTCTGCTCTTCCAGAGGTCCTGAGTTCAGTTCCCCAGCAACCACATGGTGGTTCATAACCATCCATAATGAGATCTGGTGCCCTCTTCTGGCAGGCACCTATGGAGGCGGAATGTTGTATACATAGTAAATAAATATTTAAAAACCCACAGTGATGTTAAAAAAAAAACAAACAAAACTGGGACTTGGCTGGCCTGGAACTCACAAAGATCTGCCTACCTCTGCCTTGTAAGCGGTAAAATTAAAGATGTCTCAGTGGTTACGAGCACTAACTGGTTTTCCAGAGGTCCCAAGTTCAATCCCCAGCACCTACATGGTGGTTCACAGCCCCCTCTAACTCCAGTTCCGGGGGGAATCTGATGCCCTCTTCCGGCCTCTGACACGCAGTGCACTGGGCTACATAGTGAATAGGGCTACACAGTGAAACCCTATCTCAAAAAACAAAACAATTAAAAAATAAATAAATAAACAAATAATAAACCAAAATAGCAACTATTTACTTTATGTATCTGTAGGGGTACAGAGGAACACCAAGGTGCATATGTAGAGGTCAGAGGCCAACCAGCTGGAGCTGGTTCTCTGCATCCACCCATGGGTTCAGGGGTCAAGCTCAGGCCATCAGGCTCAGCAGCAAACATTTTTCCCTTCAGAGCAATCTCCCTGGGGCCTCACTACGTAGTTGTGACCAGGCTGGCCTCGAACTCACAGAGATGCCCCGTCTCTGCCTCTGCTGGGATTATAGATGTGTGTTCTACCATACCCAACAGATTTTTTGTTTCTTTTGTTTTGGTTTTTCGAGACAGGGATTCTTTGCGTAGCCTTGGCTGTCCTAGAACTCGCTCTGTACACCAGGTTGGTCTTAAAATTACATAGATCCACCTGCGCCACCACCAACACCCCACGATTAATATAAAATGATTTGCTCTACTCTCTCCAGGCCTCTGAAAATCTGTGCCTTGGCTGTGCTGGACTTGCTTTGTAGACCAGGCTGGCCTTGAACTCACAGAGATCCACCTGCCTCTGTCTCCCAAGGGCTGGAATTAAAGGCAGGCACCACCACCGCCTGGCAATGGCACATGCCTTTAATCCTAGCACTCGGGAGGCAGAGGCAGGCGGATCTCTTGTGAGTTGGAGGCCAGCCTGGTCTACAAAGTGAGTCCAGCATAGTCCAGGATAGTCAAGGCTACACAGAGAAACTGTGTCTCGAAACCCGCCCACCCAAAAAAAGGTGTGTACCCCCACACCCAGGGCATATTTCTACCCTATAAACTATCACTCTTTAATTTATTGCTCGAGTTCTTCTGTTATGCACTGACCCTGGGCTTCTCAACCCCAATTTCCATTTAAAATCATTGGGGGGGGGGGGCGGCCTTTGAAAAGATACACAATCCCAGCACTCGGGAAGCAGAGGCAGGCAGATTGCTGTAAGTTCGAGGTCAGCCTGGTCTACAAAGTGAGTCCAGGACAGCCAAGGCTACACAGAGAAACCCTGTCTCCAAAAACAAAATACAAAAACAAAACAAAAAAAGACACACAAAAGCCAGGCCTGGTGGCCCTGGGTTGTCATCCCAGCTAATCAACTAGGGTGGCTGAGACAGGAGGATCACAAGCTTTGAATCTCTCCTGGGCTCAGAGTGCACTCACAGCCAGGAGAATTTCAGTGACACCTCAAATAAAAGGCAGAAAAGGCTGAGGACACAGCTGAGCTTCTGCATGCACCCAACCTCTAGTGCTGAGAAAGAAACAAAGAGTCACATACACAGGACCTCCAGCTCGCAACAGAATCCCAGGCTGCCGCACAGCATTCCCACTTCCGTTATGTTCTGTATGGCGCCCAATACAATGTAAATACCGCCTAAGGAATCCGACCAGACCTTGGAGGGCTTGCTGACACGTTCAGGACATGAGCGATTTCCGTGTTTCACATTTCGAATATCAGCAGGTGGCTGAATGTGTGGACACAGAGGCCACCGGTACAGATCTCACATTCTCATTTCAAAGTCTTACATGGGGCAAGGATGGGCGTCAACTTTCCCAGGGAAACCCCTACAACTGCCCAGACAGGAGCCCACACGTATTAGTCAGACCTCAATCACCTGGCACAGTCCTGCACCTAGTGAAGAGCCACGAATCAACCACAACACATTAGAATCTGCTGAGCTTATTATTTATTGGGAGGCTTGGGGTGGGGTTCCAGGCAGAGCTCTAACTATGTGTCTTCATAAAAACACACATTCTGGGGGCTGAAGTACGTGTAGCTCAGGCTTGAGGGCCTGGGTTTGAATCCTAGCACCACCAAAACCCAAAACAATAAGAAAGCCAAGAAACACAAACACCACCCGCAGGAAGTGTGGGGCAGGAAGTGTGGGAACCTTGTTCCAGCACCTTCCCGCCCCCGCCCCCACCCCCCAGGCCTTCCATTTCCGTTTCCCACTCGGTATAGTTGAGTAGAGCCTCAGACGTGAGGCTTCAGAGAAGCCAGGCACAAAGAGCCCACAAGATGGCAGCTGGCATCTCCCCTTCTTACACTGACACCTGGTTAGCAGCCCCACCCAGCTCCAGCATCTAGGGGCCAAGCCACAGGGAACCCCGGAGAGGGCGTCGCAGGCCCCGCCCAGCCGCATCGCCTCACCTGCGCGGCCCGTAGGAACACACCTCCCAGGTCCCACCCCTAGGGGCTCTGATTGGCGGGTGGAGGCGCAGACAAGGACTCTGCGTTCTCCCCAGCCCAACCCTTGTCCCCAGGGCATCGCGACCCGCCCGGGCCGCCAGCCCCTGGGGGTCCCCCGCGTCCCACGACAGGCTCCCAGGGGCCGCGGAAGGTGTCCTAACCCTCCCTCCCCACGGCCGGGCCACTCACCCCCCGCGCGGCCTACTGTCCACCCGCTTCTTGTGGCGCACCGGCTGCAGCGGGATGCTGTCCGTCATGTCGCCGCCCGCCGCGCCCCCTGTGCTCCCCGCGGCCTCCGCACCGCCCCGGGGCAGGGGGAGGAGGCGTCGGCAGCGGGCGGGCCGGGCCCGCAGCGCAGGGGCGAGGTCGCGAGCGCCGGGCCACGCGCGGAGCCGCCCGCGCGGCCCGACCGACGGACACGGCCGCACCATGGGCCCCGCTCCGCGCTGCGCCCACGCGCGCGCCCGCCGCCCGGGGCCGCCGCAGTGTCCCCGCCCCGGCCCGCGCCGCGCGCCCCCCCCCACGCGCGCCCCCCCGGCCACGCGCCCCCCGCCGTGCCCGTGCGCGCGCGCGCTCGCCCCGCCGCACTCACCCCACCCCGGGCATTCTCTCCTGCTCGCTCCGAGCCGTGTGCACACACACCCCGCCCTGCTCACCCCACCTCCACGCCGCGGCCACCAGCACACACAGCCTGCCTACTCTGCTTCGCTCTGCGCCTCGGGCCCCCCCCCCCCGAGGTTCGGGATCGGGGCTGGGGGAAGATGGGCAGGTTTTGAGACCCACACACCCCTTGCATCAATTAAACCCCTCCCTCCACCTGCATGCCTAAATCTCAGTAACAGACTTACAGCTACGCTTTCACCCAAACACCCTTACAAGTCTCTAGACACAGCCCTGCTCCAGCACTGATGGCATGCATAGGGTCTGTGCCTGTCAGTCTGTCTGGCCCTGTCTCCGTCTCTGTCTCGAAAACATTATTGTGAAAATAAGAAAATTCAGGGCTGCAGAGATTGGTTCAACATTTAAGAGCACACACCATCATCACTCGACCCACTTGCAACTTGGGCCCCAGGGGATCCGAGACCCTCTTCTGGCCTTCCAGGACACCTGCACACATGTGGCATAAACTCACACACTCACACAGGTATGTGCTGGTTTAAAAAATAATAAAAATAGCCCTTTTTAAAAAAATTTTTTTATTTTTTGGTTTTTCGAGACAGGGTTTCTCTGTGTAGCCTTGGCCATCCTGGACTCACTTTGTAGACCAGGCTGGCCTCGAACTCACAGCGATCCGCCTGCCTCTGCCTCCCGAGTGCTGGGATTAAAGGCGTGCGCCACCACACCCAGCCTAAAAATAGCCCTTTTTAAAAAAAAAAAAAAATCGGTACTTAGGAGCCGAGTTTGGTGGTACATGCCATTAATCCCAGCACTCAGGAGGCAGGGGCAGGCTATCTGAAGTCCAGGCCAGCTTGGTCTACAGAGCCTAGGACAGCCAGGGATACGACAAAGAAACCCTATCTCAAAAACAAAAACAATAGACAACAAAAATCAGCATATGGGGGCTGCCAGAGAGATGGTTCAATGATTATGTGCTACATACACTTGTAGAGGACCTAGGCTCTAGGTTCGATTCCCAGCACCTACAAGCTCAGGGCTGTCTGTAATCCAGTTCCAAGAGGAAATGATGCTCTCTTGTGGCCACTGTCGGTACTGCATGCATACGGTGCAAAAATACATGCAAGCAAAACACACCTAATAAAAATGCACAGATCTTTTTTTTTTTTTAAATGAGTACGTAGCTGGGAGTGGTGGCCTACACCTTTAACCCCAGCACTCGGGAGGCAGAGACAAGTGGATCTCTGTGAGTTCGAGGCCAGCCTGGTCTACAAAGTGAGTCCAGGACAGCCGAAGCTACACAGAAAAACCCTGTCTTGGAAACTAAACTAGACTAAACAAAAACATGACAGCAACAAAGGCCTTTCATTTCTTTCTAGTGGATTTATGAGTTTAATGTGAATAGGAGGGACACCTTAGGAATAGGGAAACATTTGAGAGCCTTCGCAAAACAAAAGACGCTGAGGTCTTATGACCAGTCTCTGTTTTTATAACCATGAGTGACAGTCATGTGTCTAGTGTGTTTTATGTTGTACTGACTGCCTGGAGGACTTCGTGGTTTTCTCGTGTCTTATGGTAACATATGCTCTTATGAGCTAATGGCTAAAAGGTTGTTATGGTTGTTTTTGACTTTTTTGTTTAAAGATTTATTATGTATACAGTGCGCATTAGATCACATTACAAATGGTTGTGAGCCTCCATGTGGTTGCTGGGGATTGAACTCAGGACCCCTGGAAGAGCAGACAATGCTCTTATCCACCGTGCCATCTCTCCAGCCCCTGCTTTTGACTTTTGAGACTTCCCCATGGTCTTCCCCATGTAGCCCAAGATAGCCTTGGAACTCCCTATGTATCTCAGGATAGCCTCTAAACCACTGCAAACCTCTTGAGTTAGCCACACCGCTAGGCCCAACTTATACAAAGTCTTTCTCCAAAAACAAAAACAAAAAACAAAAATCAAAAAAGCTGGGTGATGGTGGCGGCGCACGCCTTTAATTCCAGCACTCCAGAGGCAGGCAGATCGCTGAGTTCGAGGTCAGCCTGGTCTACAAAGCGAGTCCAGGGCAGTCAAGGCTACACAGAGAAACCCTGTCTTGAAAACAAAAAGTCTTTCTCCATGAGAGATTATCTCATGGATGGAAGCCTTAAACAACAAGAACAAAATTATTTTTAGGCCAGACTTGTACTTAATTCCAGCACTCTGGAGGCCGAGGCAGGAAAATTGGGAACTTGAGGCCAGCCTGGGCTACATACGGAAAGTGTATTTCAAACACACAGGCGCGTTCTCGCTGCCCTGGAGCCCTCGTTCACAGTCCTTCTGGGCATGCACACTCTAGTGCTAAGGACTGACTAATGCTTTAACTCCTTCCAACACTCTCTGAGTCTGGAACTTTCCTGAGCTGTATTACAAGGAACTAGACCCTTGTAGCATGTGTAGCTTGCTGGAGGAGTTTCGCATCTGGAAGCCACTGGAACCCTACAGGATCCTGACTGGCCAGCTGCCCTTGCTACAGTGTGGGTCCAGGGAGGGCAACCACAGGCGGCTCCAGGAAGCCAAGGAGAGCTTGATTTTATGTTGGCTTGGTGCTCCTAAGTGTTATGGTTACTGTAGGTTCTTCTGTGACTGGAGGGAGACCCTATTTCCTGAAGGCTCAAGTGTGAGAGGTTGGGCCCTGTTCGCTGATGACCTCACGGCTTTGTGCTGGCAGCTCTGAGCTGTGCCTTGCTCATGAATGGGTTTGGTTATTTGGATTGAGTGGCAGGGCTACTGGGACTTCTTACAGGCTCTAGGCTCTAGCTAAAATCAGCTACAAGTTCAAGCTGGGGGTGGTGGCGCACGCCTTTAATCCCAGCACTTGGGAGGCAGAAGCAGGTGGATCTCTTGAGTTTGAAGCCAATCAGGGCTACATAGTGAGACAGGTGGGGACAGATTGTGGGACAGTTGGGGCATAGGATGTACCGCTCTCTTACTGTAACAGGTCTGCCTAAATGCACTTACTGAGCCCCGACTGTGTACCATGCCTCATATGGGGTGCTTGTGCATATGTGTGTGTGTGCATGTGCATGTTTGTGCATGTGCGTGTGTGTGTGTGTGTGTCTGTGTGTGTGTATGTGTGTGTGTTTTGATGCTAGGGGTGAAACCTAGGACCTGGCCCTACCATTCTAGAAGAGAGCAGGAAGCAAGCAGGCCAGGTCAGCTGGCTGTTTCCTCTGCAGGGATACTTCTGATGCCTCCTTCTGTGAGGAGTTCTTTGGAATCTTCATCATATGTTTTGGATGGTATCTTCCTAGCTACTTTTTGCCCCCTACTCCCTCCTGAATGGAGAAAATATTGTAAAAGTGTCAGGGACCTGGACAGGAAATGTTAACAGGACTTGCTCCTCATACTGTTTATGTTAGTTACATGGTGTAACATCTTTTTTTTTTTTCTTTTTTTGAGACGGGGTTTCTCTGTGTAGCCTTGGCTTTGTAGACCAGGCTGGCCTCGAACTCACAACCATCCGCCTGCCTCTGCCTCCCAAGAGCTGGGATTAAAAGTGTGTGCCACCAGGCATACATACTCATTGTTTTGGTTTTTGTTTTTGTTTTTGAGACAGAGTCTCTCTCTGTTAGCCTTTGCTATTCTGGACTTGCTTTGTAGATCCACTTGCCTCTGCCTCTGCAAGTGCTGGGATTACAGGCGTGTGCCACCACACCCAGCTACGAGGCCTGCTTGATGCAGTGCCAGGGATGTAACCCTGGCTTCCTGCATGCTAGGCCAGCACACTACCAACTGAGCTGTGGTCCCCATCCCCCAAGAACCTTCTTGCAATGGACTGGGTTGATCCAAGTCTAACGGGAGGGGCAGAGCAGCACAGACCCACGGGGTCCTCTTCAGACACAGAACATTCTTCTCAGCCCGGCTCTGCCTTGCACCACAGCCCTTTTAGAAATCCATGGCAGCCCTATCTAGTCAAGAGGTGTTGGGTGCAGGAGGTCCTTCGCTCCTGGGCGCCTAGAGTAACTTGGAAGAGCAAGGCAATCTAGGCCAGCTCCTGCTTTCCAGAACTCTGAAACACACGCCTATGGGGTTCCCACGGCACCCTCCGTGGATGGCACGTGTGAACTGGACTCTACCTAAGCCTCTTCTTGGTTCAGGCCACAGAGCCTCAAGTTCATAGTGGACCCCAAGCTGTGGGCCACTTACCTCTCTGTAAGGAGTGCTGGCAGGGACGCTGGGAATGAAATAAACACTCGTGCATCTGCCTGGTGAAATGGCTTAGCAGGTGAAGGCGCTAACCATAGCAGGCCAGTGATCTGGGTCCCAAAGCCACAAAAAGGTGGAATTGGTCATCCTCTGATCCACCCCATGCACATGGGTGTGTGTGTGCAAGAGCACGTGTTCAGGGGACACACACGCGTGCACAATTCTTCTGACCTCCACACACACAATTGGCTCAGGCATACCCCCCTTGGATGCTCAGAGGGAAGAGGGGGCCACAGCGCGCGCCCATGTGCGTGCGCGCACACACACACACAGTACAACTTTTAAAAACAGGGCCTGATAGGGCTTGCCGTTAATCCCAGACTTAGGAGGCAAAGAAAGGTAGGCAGAGCTCTGTGAGTTCCAGGCCTATAGTGAGATCCTAGTCACTTAGTGTAAAAGCAACTTATTCGCCTGCTTCAGTGTTATCTGGGAGGCTTTTTTTTTTTTTTAAGCTTTACTTATTTAGTATACAGTGCTCTGCCTGCATATACACTTGCAGGCCAGAAGAGGGCATCAGATCACACTATAGATGGTTAGGAGCCACCATGTGGTTGCTGGGATCTGAACTCAGGACCTCTGGAAGAGCAATCAGTAACTCTTAACCTCTGAGCCATCTCTCCAGCCCTTGTCTGGGAGGCTTTACTACCTCCTTCTGCTAACCTAGGCCTAGTCCTGGAAGCTTCTAGCCTCTGTACAATCTAACCTAGGTCTAGAACGTTTTTCAGCCTCTGAGACTTACTGCTTAATGAGCTCGCCCTATCTTGTTCTTTCTGAGCTCTGGCCTGGCTGGTTCAACTCAGCTTATTCTGGCTCAAACTCTTCTCTCAGCAGTCACCACCCCACCCCGCCACCATTTGGCGTTTTGAGACAGGGTTTTTCTGTGTAGCCTTGGCTATTCTGGCCTTCCTTTGTAGACCAGGCTGGCCTCCAACTCAGAGATCCGCCTGCTTCTGCCCCCTGAGTGCTGGGATTAAAGGCATGCGCCACCACACCTGGCTTCTGAGCAGATTTATTTATTATGGCTTCTCTCTCAGTCTGGAATTGCTGTTTGGCCTCAAACTAATTTAGCAATCTGTTCTAATCTTCTGGCTTCTCATTTTCTGGCTGATTCCATCTCCACCTGAGTTCTCTCTGCAACCCATCTATACTGTCCTGGTAAAACTGCCTCTTAAGTAGCTTCCCTTTCCTCTCTTCTCATGAGAGTTGGGCAGATCTATTCTATCAAATCTCTGATTTGTTAGCTTTTGTACCACTTAATGATACTTTTTTTCTGATTTTTCGAGACAGGGTCTGTTACCCTTTGTTGTCCTTTTTGCTTTGTAGACCAGGCTGGCATCGAACTCACAGCGATCCACCTGCCTCTGCCTCCCGAGTGCTGGGATTAAAGGTGTGTGCCACCACACCCGGCTTCAATTAGACACTCAGAGATCGGACAGTCTCTGCTGCCACCACATCCTGCCTGAGTTTCAATAACCCGATCCCTTGCCCTCTTTCGCTTTGGGAAAGCAGAGCTTCCTACGGCCACACTATGGGCTTCTTTCCTCTCTTCCAAGTGTGGGCCCACACCTAGCTCTAAACTAGAATATTGTTTCCAGAAGAAAGTACAGGGGATCCAAAGTAAGATTCTCCCTCACTGAGGGACCCAGATGTGAGAGAACTACTGTCAGCAAAGAAACTGCTCCTTGGAGGCCAATCCCTTGGGAGGCCACAGGGGACCAGGCGACAGTGAGTGCACCGAAGTCCTGTCTAGTCCACCCTTCCGGATAACCTAGACCTCAGTTAGCTTCGAGCCCTTCGGTTGTAAAGGCCTGTGGTGGAAATGCAGGTGTCTCCACCTGCGGCAGGCTTGCCCTTGGCTATTAGCTACACTTCCCACCCATTTGTAAATTCATCTCAACACACCCGATAGCCTGCAATTTGAAGTGTTCTGCTCAGCTTGAGGGCTGTAGGGTGGAGAAGGCAGATAGGGAAACAGAGGGAAACAATTTGTTGCGAGTCCATTTTTCTCCCAAAAAAGTCAAAAGCATTTTAGCATTAGAATGCCCAGTTTCCATATGTTAAATCTTGACTGTTGTTTGTTGTTCCCCGGGGGGCTGTTTACCCTGGGGGCCTTACTCAAAGAAGAAGCACTAGCTGCCCGTTCTTTTGGAAAGACTTGCTCAGTCTGCCCACCCTAACCCTCGAGCCTTCCACACAGGGTCAAGTCACCTGCTTTACTCTTCTGCCAAAACTTTATTCTGCTGCTTAGCGTATGAAGCGGAAGTTTCTGGTTCCTATGAAGACTTAGGCCTACGAGAATTGTCTACAGATAGTCAAAAGCACAACCTACAGCAATTTCTTTTTAGGCAAGACTAGGTGACTTCACAGTTCTGAAAACTAGTAAAGACCCCCCCCACCGCCCCTTAAACGGATGACGTCAAAGCAAGCCACACATGAGCAGACTGCACGATCACAAGACAGCTCACTGGACACCAGCAACCCCACCCCTACTGCCTAGCAAGGCCTGGAACTAGCAGTTCCCAGTCCCTATCATGTGACCATCCCGGGCTGTGTCCAGCATGAAGAGTTAACTATGAATGGACCCCTCCTTCCCATCTGTGCTGCAAGAGACCCTGTCTCAAAAACAAACAAGCCAAACCAACAAAACACTCACCCACCACCCTAAATGGCCTACTTACTTCCTTAGTTCCAAGACAGACCAGATATATGAGATTGAGATTTTAAAAAACAAACAAAAACGGGGTCTGTGTTCAATCCCCAGAACCTAGCGGAAGGAGACGTGAGGTTCACAAACACCCATGAAAGGGAGGCTAAGCAGCCAGGGCGACTTTACCTTATACCCCCACAAGTCCAG
Source organism: Acomys minous (assembly GCF_964271855.1). NCBI lineage: Eukaryota > Metazoa > Chordata > Mammalia > Rodentia > Muridae > Acomys > Acomys minous. The sequence goes on along the minus strand of NC_140485.1, from coordinate 66,256,644 downwards.
GATGGACCTAACCACATGTGTTTGTGCCTCTAAGATTCATCAACGGAGCGCTATGCGAGCAGAACATGCCAGAAAAACTTAACACAAACGGTGGCGGTGGGGGGGGAACATTCAGTTTATTTTCGGACAGACAGCATCAGCAGGTAAAACCACAGCATTGTTCACACATTCACTCACAGGGTGTGAGAAAGCCACGGCTGGTGTGTTCTCGGTAACAATTACCCACTTCACAGTGTAAACAGGTGAACAGGTGAACCAGTGACCGCCTCATCACAGCGCTCACTTTTACAATCCTAGAAGGAAAGGCACAACTTGGCAAAAAACAACAACAGCAACAACAAAAGTTCTGGATCCTAAAATCTGGTGCAAGAACAGAGAGGGGAAACTTCGGGTGGACAGTCAGCGTCCATCTTCATTTTGGCACCGGCTTTCCACAAGGCAGGAAGAACCTTCCACCCAGGACCCGGAGAAGCGAGCCTCTCCTTCCTCATTAAGCCATCAAGACACTGTTACAACAGCTTTCCAAACTATTATACAGGTACAAAAAAGGTAATTAAGACCAAAGAGCGCAGAAACCACCGCAAAGACGGCTTGAATACCCAGCCCCTCTCACCAGTACATTATTAGCTCTTAGGTTTAAGACCCGGAATACTTGGTGGTCACAAAATAGCAAAATAGACTTTTTTTTTTTTTGGCTACAAAAATAAAAATAATTGAGGTAGATAAATTAAAGCCCTCACACCTAAGACTGGCCTGTCTCAACTCAATAACCTTCATAAAGGAGAGAGAGGGTGGGTGGGTAGGTGTGAAAATCTTCAGGACTTGGGATAAGGAAATTGACATAACAGAAAGATAACATGTGGGGCAGTGAGGAGACCCTCCTGGCCTGCTAGGAGGAGTTTCTCCCTAACACAGCACGTGCAGTTCTTCAATGTGGCAGGCACTGAAAAAAGCACTAAAAAAACAAAACAAAACAAAACAAAAAAAACCCACCTGAGGTGCTCACCCACTCCAGGGTCTGAGAAGAAGGTGGGTTATGGTTGTGGGAGATGTGGAGAGGGGGTGGCACTCTCAGTCAGGGCCCCGAACTGTTTAAATAAGCAGCAGGTAAGTTGGGGTCCCTAGGGACCGGGGTCAGTTTGTAGAAGGTGTCCCTACCCAAAGGGCACAAGGTTGACGGAAGTGGGTTAATCGACCACCTTGGTTTTCTTTTCTCTTAAAGTACATTCAAAAAGAGCAGAAGATGAATACACAGTGGGGAGACGTATGAACCAGGTCCCTACACAGATGTCCATTTTACCCGCATTAGTCACCACGGAAGTCACAGCACCCCTCACCCTGGACTACGGTAAGGCGTTGTCACTTCCACTGTGGTCCAATGAGTCCCAACTGTTTCACTTTGAAACAGGTTTGAAGTCTTTGGGAACAGCCACGAGGTCACACAAAGCTTCTAGTACACAGTTCTGTCCCAAGTAACAAAGCTATTTTTCAAAACCCGCTTCTTTCCAAACTGTTTTAAAAAAAAAGTCTTTTTTTTTGTTTTTTTTTTGTTTTTTCTTGGTTTTGTTTTGTTTTTCGGCTTTTCAATTTTCCTCTTTTTTTTTTTCATTATTTTGGAAAGCAGCATAGCAACAATCATGATTGTAGGACTGCCCAAGGCTGTGGTCACAAGTGTAAACATCACTTGCATATCAGGAAGAGGAGGGGGGAAAAAAAAGGGAGGAGACAGGTTTAAGAAAACTAATCGATAAAGCAGATTCTAGAATCTCACTCCGGCTGATTTCCTCTTCCACCTTAGCTGACGGCAATCTTGTTTTCTTCCATAAAGTGAGGAAACTGGTGCTTGGCCACCCCGTCGGCAACAGCAGGCTTTTCCACGTTCCCGCTCAAGCCGCTCTGAGAGACCTCCAGCTTGGAAAGCGTGGCATTGCTCACCACGGAGCTGGCCCCCAGGGACACGGGCAGGGTGGGGATGCCTCCACTCTGAATCACGGAGATCTCGTTGGTCTTCACGGCCAGCCCCCCGTTGAGGACGCTGGTGTACTGGTTCCACGCGGCGGGGTCCACAGGCACCGAGGGATACATCTCAGGCACCCTCTTTCCCTCGGCACCCAGCACGGCCACGGCGTTCTCTATGGCCAGCTTCCGGCCCCGGCGGGCGGAGTTATTGTTGGCCCCATGGGTCATGTAGTGTACCTGCGGAGGGGACGACAGCACAGAGAGGACTTCAGATAGTTCCCCGCCTGTTGGCAAGCCCAAGTCAACCTCCTAACAGCGTCCACCATCCAGTGTTTGTTTATAAGTCATTCCGTTTTAGACTCAGAAGTTGGGCTTCATGCCAGGGGTGGTGGACAAGCAGCGACAGTTGAGAGCTTGTGTCAACAAGCCAGAAAATAATAAATTTAGGTATCTGTAATGTTAAGAACATGCCTGTGTATGTATGGGGGGCGGGGGGAAAGAAGAAACACAACCACTGCCTTTTTGTTTTTCTTAATGACTCCTTTTTTTGGGGCTGGGCAGATGGCTCAGAGGCTAAGAGCACTGACTGCTCTTCCAAAGGTCCTGAGTTCAATTCCCAGCAACCACATGGTGGCTCACAACCATCTATAATGAGATCTGGTGCCCTCTTCTGGCCTACAGGTATACACGTAGGGGAAACAGTTAATTAATCTTTCAAAAAGACAAACAAGAAAATATTATATGAATATGTTTTCATTTGAATCCCAGATGTGAGGATGCAGGCTGCAGCAGAGCTATGGTTTTGCCAGCTGCAGATACTTTTTGTGATTGCTTAACATTTGGAATTCTGGAACTTTTCAGGGGGTATATAAATGCTAGGGCCCCAAGATGCCAGGGTTGGTGGTTGGTCATGCGGGGGAGGCAAAGGTGTTTGTTAGAAGAAACTTAACATTCAAGGCTCTAGGGCTGGAGAGATGGCTCAGAGGTTAAGAGCACTGGCTGCTCTCCCAAAGGCCCTGAGTTCAATTCCCAGCAACCACATGGTGGCTCACAACCATCTATCATGAGATCTGGTGCCCTCTTCTGGCCTGTAGGTGTACATGCAGGCAAGACACTGTATACTTAAAAAAAGATTCAAGGCTTGTTCTCTCTCCCTGCCCCCTCTCCCCTTTCTCTTCTCTCTAATGATGGGGGTGGGGTGAAATTGGAAGGAGAGGGGGATAAAGGCTGGGTAAAAGAACCCACAAAGCAGCAAAGACCAGTTATATTACCCAGGATGCACAAGGCTCTGGGTTTGCTCCTCAGCAAGACACAAAAAACTAGGTGTGTGGGGGGGTTCATGTCTGTTACACTAGCAGTCAAGAGGTACCAGCAAGAAGGTTGTAAATTCAAGGTCACCAATGAGTTTGAAGCCAGCCTCGAACACCTTTTCTCCCCAAACAAAAGCTTCCAGTGCTAGCTGAGATGTCGCTGTATTCTGCTTTTCCTTTTCTTTCTTCTTTTTCTGAGACAGGATCTATGCATGACAGCCCTGGCTGTCTTGGATTTCACCGTGTGTATTAAGCTGGCCTTAGAAATCAACTTGTCTCTCTCTCCCCAGTGCCAGGATTAAAGGCATGATGACCACACTAGGTTCTTCCTCTCTTGGCCGTACAAGACTCTAAAGCCTGTGCATGTCAAACCAACACTGAGCTGCACCTTAGCCCCCAACCCCCCCCTCCCTTTTTTTTTTAAAGACAGGGTCTCACTCTGGACCAAGCTGGTCTCCAACTCAAGAGAACCCCCCCCCCCCCGCCCCGCCTCTGCCTTTGAGATTGCCAAGCATGAACTGATGGATATTGTCTGTCACACGCCAATCACCATGGACACCTGTCAGGAACCCACCTTCAGGTTGCCCTTAGTGGTGAAGGCCCGGCCGCATATGTTGCACACGAAAGGTTTTTCTCCCGTGTGTGTCCGCTCATGGATCTGAAGGGCACTGGCAGACGAGAAGTTCTTTCCACACCGAGTGCAGCAGTGTTGCTTGGCCTGTCGGCGTGGCTGTGACGCCAGCAAAGGTGTCATGCCTGGGGACATGCTGGAAGGTCCCACAAAGGTGCCAGGAACTTCGACTTTGACATAGGTGGGCTGGGCTCGGATAAATGCTGATGGGAGGCCGGGACGACCTAAAGTAGAGATGGGGAGAAATTCAAGTTTTATCACCTAACACCCAACTGTTTATAAAGAAAACAAACTCGAGCCGGGTGGTGGTGGCACACACCTTTAACCACAGCACTCGGGAGGCAGATGCAGACGGATCTCTGTGAGTTCGTCGAGGCAAGCCTGGTCTACAAAGAGAGATCCAGGGCAGCCAGGGCTATTACACAGAGAAACACTGTCTCAAAAAGCCAAAAAAACAAAAAACAAAAACAAAACACACACACACACACACACACACACACACACACACACACACACACACGAAAATCTCCCTACAACAATGCCTGCTAAATGAGTAGAGTGATTTACAGAAATTATACTTCAATAGCAGCTTGCTTTGAACTTTTTTTCAAACCTGTGCACATGTGCATGGAGGATCTAAGGCAGCTTTGGGTATTGCTCCTCTGGAACCACTCACCTCTTTGACACAGGGTCTCTCCTGGGCCTAGGAGATCACCAAGTGGGCTAGGCTATATAGGTCAGTGCACTTAAGGATCAGCTTGCCTGCCACTAGCCAACACTAACCAGCACACCCCAGTATGGTTGGCCTCCATAAATGGTTTCTGGGGAACTCTTAATTCAGATCATTATGTAACCAAGGCAACTGCTAAATCCACCACCAGCCCGGCCTCTGAGTTCGTATTTACATAGAAAACAGACTCAAACACTTAGGAAAATGTCCCTCTTTTATGGTCTGAAGTACAGGCAACACAGGACATATGAGTGCAGATTAGAGCTAAGCCTCACTGTCAGGATTCAGGCTCATCACCCCAGCTACTTAGGAGGTTGAGGCAGGAGGACCTGGGGTTCAAAGCTTGCCTGGACTGCACAATGAATTCAAGCCAACATCCTCCGCCAACCACTGGGGGAAAAAAAAGTCAAGGTACAGTGGTGCACGCCTTCAACCCCAGCACAAGGCAAGCTGGCCTGGTCTACACATAGAGAATGAGACCCTATCTCAAAGAGAGAAAACAACAACAACAAAACAAACAATGACACAAAACAACAACAACAAAAACCCCAGGGGATGAAAGCTAGGGGGCTGTCAGAGTAAAGACACCCTAGGTTGGATCTCTTAATCCCACAATAGGTAAAAGTCACCTTTACACCACACCTAGGCATTCGCTCTGATTCTGTGGTGTTTTGGACCAATGGACACCTCAACTGATGCCAACTACTATATAATAAGGTATTGTGTTTCATACATGAACTATTTCACGGCAGAACCACAGAGCCATGCAACGACTGCTTGATTTCCATGGTCCAACTATTGCCTACTTCCCCAAAGACACTTACTATGCTATGGCTAAAATCCCCCATGTCCCCATGGGGATCAAGAAAGTCAAAACCAACACTCATGCTGTGCACACTCAACCCCCCCCACACACATGATAAACAAAGCCCAGTGGGGGGTGGGGGGGGGCACTTCTCTACCTAAAGCACAGAATAGCTAATTGCCCTAAAGAAACTGCTGCTTTAGGTCACACTGTCAAGTTCAACCCTGGTGACCTTGAGCCCAAAAGGGACATCCAAAGGGAAATCCAAAGCTTCATCACCTTCTGGGTCCACTCGGCAGCTCTCGACGCCCTCAGCCTTGTGACCCTCGGGAGACCGGGACTTGACACTTCCTGTTTGGCTATTGGCAGGGGACACTGCCTGGAAGCACATGGTTTCCGTGGTATCTGGGCTTCGGCTCCGACACTCCTGGTCACCCATGAGCGAGGAAGAGTCATTGGTCAAGCAGTTGTCACTCTCCGCTGAGCCGTTTTCTCGGCTGCTCTGCCGCTGCAGGACCAAAGTGGGAAGAGCCCCCTTCCCCGGAGCATCGGCAGGCACCATCACAGAAAAGCCCAGAGTGGGCGATGCCAGGTGGGTACTAGGAACTGGTGTGGAGACTTTTGAGGCGCCACCAGGAGCATCCTGGGAACAGACCTCCTCTGCTCCAATGCCTTCCATGGCATCTTCCTGAGGGGCGGGGACGGGGCCGCCGTTCTCGCTGATGACCATGGGCTCGGGACCTGTGGTAAAGTCACAGGGACTCTCCGGCATGGGCGTGTTGGGGATCTGGCCTCCCATGTGCATTCGGATATGCTGCTGTAACATGACGGCGTTGGTGAACTTCTTCTGGCAGATGGGGCACGAATGCTGTGTCTTTACGGCCGTGCTGGTTCGGTGAACTCCGAGGTGCGTCTTCAGGTTGCCTTTGGTGGAGAAGGCCCGGCCACAGACACTACACTGGAACGGCCTCTCTCCTGTGTGGGTTCGGTAATGCATCTTGAGGGAACTCTGGCAGCTGAGGACTCGATGACAGATGAGACACTCGTTGGGATCAGTAGTAGCCTTGTCGATGTTCTCCACGAGCTGCTGCAATTTCAGAGTCTCTGACCCTGACTCAGGGGTCCCACTGCCCTGGAAGGCCCCAACCCTCGGGGGATTATGCGTCATCCCTACCCCAAGTAGTGGAAGTCCCACCTCACTTTCTGGAGAAGGCCCTAGCTGCATTTCGTTGGGTAGGGAGCCACCCATGAGGTCCTTGGAATTAGGCCCTGAAGCGAGCTTTTGAGGTAGCCCTATGGAAGGGGTTCCTGTGGCAGGAACAGGCTCAGTGTCTGCAGAGAGACTTGATTCGTCTACAGGGATGGGGACAGAGTGTGCATAGGGGGAGGCGGTGCCTGCTGCCACTTTGTCCTGGAATTCGGCAAACAGCTGCGGGTTTGCCTTCACCTGAGGATGTCGATGGAAGTGGACCTTGAGGTTGCCCTTGGTGGTGAAGCGGTGACCACAGACAGAGCACACGTAAGGTCTCTCTCCGGTGTGGGAGCGGAGGTGGATCTGCAGGGAGCTATCAGTCCCGAAAACCTTGCTACAGTACTTACACTTGTGCTTGCTGAGGACGCCCTCGTCCTTGGCCTTGACATCCGACGCAGCAGAGGCAGAGACGTTTGGGGACTTCCCTTTTCCTTTCTTGGATGGGTCTAGTGTCACGGTGGAGAAGGGACTCTGCAGAAGCACAGAGCCCGGGGTCTGAGGTAGTAGGGCACTCGGGAGGCGAGACACAATGTTTGGGAGAACCCGGGGCCCATCAGGCTTCAGGGTGAAAGGTGTAAACCCCGGAGACAACGAGCTTGCTGTCGAAGGGACACTGGCATGATGAGGTAGCTTGGCTTGTTTCAAGGAATCTAGAGACAGAGCCGGGTTTGAGGTTTTCTGGCTGAGCAGGGCCACCGCGGCGGACACCTGCTGGGATACCGACACCTGCTGAGACACGTGGTTGCTTAAGGCCTTCAGAGTGTCTGCACCCGCCACTCCAGAGTGGAGGGCGTGAGCGGCCCACATGTTCACCTGGACTCGGATTTGTTCCGTGAGCTGGATCTGCTGCAGCTGCTGCTGCTGCAGACACAGGATCTGCTCCAGGACCCACGGGATGCTGTGGGCAGCCGACACGGGCACTGCAGGGGCATCCACGCTCCGTTGGTTCACTGCCACCTTGGTGCCACGGAGTGCCTGCAGAGTCACATTGGTGTTGGCCACTTTGCCTTTGGGTAAATAGCTTATGTCCTGGGGTGTGGGTGGCAGGGCAGCCTCTGTCTTTAAGTAAAGGATGGAGTCCATGCCCAGCTTTTCCTTCAAGTCTCCTGAGCTGCCGCAGTTCTCCTGGTGACTGTCCTTATTGCTTGGGCTGTCCAGCTGGTGGCTCAGGATGGCTCTGGGGAAGTCCTCGGAAGGCACTGGCCCTTCGCTGTCATTCATGATGAGGACAGGAGGGTGCTTGGTGCAACTTCTCCTGTGTTCCACGAACTCAGAGAGACTGAAGAATTCCGCACAGCACTTCTCACAGACGTGAGTCTCCTCCCGCCGGGGCCGCTTCACCAGGGCTGCGTCCTCTGCCGCCTCACCGCCATTCCCTGGGGAGTTCACTGGAGCGCCTGTGAAGGGAGAGAAAAGGATGAGCGTTCTGCCCTGAAAGGAGCCGTGGAGGTCCAGGGGGCGGGGCCTCCCACCTAAGACCACGGCACTTCATAGAGAAGGCTCCTGCGCTGGTAATGGCTTAACTTACTCAAAGCCTCGCTTGGCCACGCTTTGGCACTATGCCAAGATCGAGCTGGTTCCCCCAGCCCCTACTGAAATCCCTACCCTACAGCTATTCAGAGCATGAAAAAAAAAATTTCAAAGTCCTAAAACTGGAAGCTTCACACAGCTTACAGTTAAGGAAGCTGTGCTGAACAGTTCGGTGGCCACTGAGGTATGCATGTGGTTTTGTAAGTGGAGAGATCATAGGCAAATGTGGCATTGTTGGCTTTGACATTTGAAGAGCAATTATTAACATCTGATACTGAGTTCTTATTTGGACTACCTGAATAAAGTACTTGCTGTGGGGGGGAAAGAAAGAACAAGGGAGAGGTGGAATGACCAACAGTGATGCAGAATGACAGACAGGTCTCCATCACCACCTGTCCTGATTCAACACCATATACGGAACACAAAGTCCCCTATAGCCTGAATGACCTTTACAGGGACGGTCCCTAGAAGACACAGGTGAGCCTCGCCCCAATGCCCGTCTATGCACATGACTTTATCTGGATGGGATCTTTTTTAGGCCAGGCAGTACCAAGCCTACTTTCTAGCTGTGGCTGGCTTTGAACTCCTAATCCTCTTTGCCTCTACTTTCCAGATTGCAGGAGTCTGTTTACCATGCCCGGCCTGGCCCGGGATCTTGGACAAATGTTAACCTCTAGCATTTAGGGACCCTTGAGAATAGGGGCCAGTCTCAGAGAACAAACAGGACCTCACAAAGGCTGGGTGGAGGAGTCAGGGGCTTCAGGGAGAACTGCTGGAGCCACAGGTTTCCCTGTGCCACAGCCTCATGGGTTTCCCAAAGACTTGAGCAGGATCCCTGTTGCCTAAATTCAGACCTTCCACACTGAGAATCAAGCAATCGTTGTTTTCAATCCATCCAAGCTGTGGGAGTTTGTTACAGCATTATGAGATACGAACCTAATTTACTAAAAGATCTTACTTTATAGTCAAGGTTAGCATTGAATTCACAAGCAATCCTACCTCAGCCTCCCAGGTGCTAGGAATATAGCCACGTGCCACTGCACACAACTAGATAGTCTGTTAAAATAATCCTCATCAACTCCCGTGCCTCCCTCAGGGCTCCCTTGCAGAGGCCAGGACCAAAGGCATCAGAACCAGGTCATCACATCCCACCTGATCTTGACCACGACTCAAGCAAAATGGAACGCAGTGAGTCACACCCAACCCAGGTGACTAGCATCCATCATCCAGGATGACAGAAGTTTAAAGTGAGAACACTGACAACATCAATCCATTCCGGATTAGGCAGGACTGTGGTATCAGGAGGCTAAGGCAGAAAAATCAAGAGTTCACAGCCAGCCTGGTAGCTGGACCTTGGGGGCCTTTAGCCATAGTACTTGAAAGGCAGAAGTAGCCAGATTTCTGGGAGTTCAAGACTAGCCTGGTATACAAACCAAGTTCTAGGCCATTCAGAGACAGACTCTGTCTCTTTAGTGAGACCGGCTCGATTCAGGGATATAGGTCAGTGGTAGAGAGCTTGTCCAACATACAAGAGATTCCGAGTTCCATCCCCAGGACCACATACATGCTCACTTGGAGCATGGAACACGGTACACTGGGGGAATCTGAGAAGGACAAGAATCTTTCCGTTTCTTGACAAAGGTGCGTTTATTGACAAAGACTGTGAGAAAGGGGCAGACAGATTTCATTTCCTCTCAGGTGGAAAGTGTGGTGTCTAACATTTAGGATACCCAGAGGAAAAACAAGCCTTTACATGAAAATAGAAATAGAAAAATAAGAGACAAGAAATGGGGCCTAGCGTGGTGGCACACGCCTTTAATCCCAGCACACAGGAGGCAGAGGCAGTGGAATCGCTGTGAGTTCAAGGCTAGCCTGATCTACAAAGCGAGTCCAGGACAGCCAAGGCTACAGAAAGACCCTGTCTTGAAAAAAATGAAAAAAGAAAAACAGCAACCACATGGTGGCTCACAACCATCTATAGTGAGATATGGTGCCTTCTTCTGGCCTGCAGGTGTACATGCAGACACTGTATACTTAATAAAGAAGTAAACTTAAAAAAAAAAAAGAAAGAAAGAAAAAAGAAAAGAAATGGGACCCAAAGCAAGACATGGTGGTGCACACCTTTAATCCTAGCACTTGGGTCTTTGTGAGTTCGGGACCAGCCTCATCTACAAAGTGAATCTAGGATAGCCAGGGCTAGCTACACAGAGAAACTCTGTCTGGGGGGGGGGGGGGGCGGGGAGCAAGCCCAATACCTCACAGTTCCTCCGTTTTATCTTTAGACTCCTAAGACTTGTACATACACAAAATTCAAGTTAGGACTGTTCTCTATGGTCTTCTCAGGGCTAAGACGGGCAACAGCCTGGCATTCGGGATCCTGAGTCCTTCCTCCTTTTCCTATTTGTCTGTCAGTGGCCACAGAGATGGGTTTGCTCATGTTATTCCATGTGTGGAAGTCAAAGGAGAACTTATAGGAGTTGGTTCTTTCCTCCACGGCCAAACAACTAAGCTATCTCCCAGGCCTAGATGGAGCCTTCAGTACTGCTTTCTGAGAGTCTCACAGAGGCCAGACTGACTTCAAACTCCACATCCTCTCAAGCGCAGGACCCACACGTGAGAGGGACAGAAACACACATGCTAGGCAGTACCCTAGCATCGCCCTCCATCCCAGCAAATTTGGGGATTTTGACTGATGTGGCTGCCGAGTTCATTATAACACACACAGCCTTAGCTGGTTTTGGACTGATTTTGGACTGCGTGATGATAACAGGATGGGCTGTTATGAGGCATGTGTGATTGTGGGAGCAACAGTAGCCCTAAATATCAGACTGCCAAGGTAATAAGTTCCAAGGACTGGACTTACACCTTAAGAATGGTAATACATACCTTTAATCCCAGCACTCGGGAGGCAGAGGCAGGCGAATCGCTGTGAGTTCGAGGCCAGCCTGGTCTACAAAGCGAGTTCAAGGACAACCAAGGCTAACACAGAGAGACTCTGTCTTGAAATACCCAAAACGAAAAGAATGTTTATATGGGGGGGGGGGGGGGGGAGAGAAGAGCTAGAGAGATGGTTCACTGACTAGAAGCACTGGACCCAGATTTGATTATTAGCACTCACATGGTGGTACATAACTGTTTGTAACTCCAGTTGCAGGGGCATCTAATGCCTTCTCACCTGTTGGCGCTGCACGGACATTATACATACATATGTACATTCATACATCCACACACACACTCAGGTAAAGCACTCATATGCCAAAGATAAAAATATAAAATGTGATGCAACTAGGCCATCAGAGCAGTGACTTCAAGTCATGCCTCAAGTATACTCAGGAGTTCGTAACTCTAGTTCAAGGAGGAAATCCGATGCCCTCCTCCACAAACACCAGCAGGCATGAGCTAGGTGAACATGCTGGAAGCAAAAAAAAAAAAAAAAAGGCAAATAAGATAATCAGCTGTTCCAGGTCGTGCACGTCTTTAATCCCAGCACTCAGATGGCAGAGGTAGGTGGATCTCTGAGTTCTAGGCCAGCCTTGTCTACAGAGAGTTCTAGAACATCAGGGGCTACACAGAGAAACCCTGTCTCAAAAAAATAAAAATAAAAGGCATGGTGGAACATGCCTTTAATCCCAGCACTGGAGAGGCAGAGGCAGGCCAGCCTGGTCTACAAAGCGAATCCAGGATACTCAAGGCTACACAGAGACACCTTGTCTCGAAAAACCAAAATAAATAAATAAATAAATAAAGATAAAAATAAAAAGCCTTAAATAAAAATTTCCTCAAGAGTGGAGAGATGGCTCAGAGGTTAGAGCACTGGCTGCTCTTCCAGGACCGAGGTTCAATTCCCAGCACCTACATGGCAGCTCACAACTGTCTGTAACTCCAGGATCCAATACCCTCATAGACATACAGATAAAACACCAATAAAAATAAATTTAGCCAGGCATGGCGGCACACACCTTTAATCCCAGCACTCGGGAGGCAGAGGCAGGCGGATTGCTGTGACTTTGAGGCCAGCCTGGTCTACAAAGCGAGTCCAGGACAGTCAAGGCTACACAGAGAAACCCTGTCTCGAAAAACAAAACAAATAAATTTAAATAATTCCTCTGGGAACAGGTAGCCATATGAAAGCATAGCTTCTCCCTGCAGATTAATTTTATTCTCTGCCTCAGCAACTCCATTGTTGGCACACACTTCCCACGCCGACTAACAGCCACACCAGTGAAGAAAATAAATGAAAATTACAGCAGGAAAATTATAGACGACTTGCTCTTCAGCTCCATGAGTGGTGCTTATTGAGCCCTCCCTCAGAAAAAAAAATATATATACCCCAAAATACCTTTGTCTTCTCTAGGAGAGTTTTATTGTTGTTTGAACTGGGGTCACACAGGCCACACTGGCCCCAATTCACTATAGCTAAAGCAGCCTCAAACTTGTTAAGCGGCTGCCTCAATGTGGATTATAAGAATATTCCAGGGGTCTGGAGAGATGGCTCAGAGGTTAAAGAGCACTGTCTGTTCTCTCAAAGGTCCTGAGAGTTCAATTCCCAGCAAGCACATGGTGCCTCACAACCATCTATATGATGAGATCTGGTGCCCTCTTCTGGTGTGCAGGCACACATGCAGGCAGAATACTGTACAAATGGTAAATAAATAAATCTTTTTTTAAAAAAAATTCCAGCACTTCAGGCTTTGTTCAAGAATTTTTAGGAGAGAAAGGAATTTTTGAAAGGCAAGAAAGAGGCTGGGCAGGGTGTGGGTGTGTAAAGGCATAAATGTCTACAGGGAAGTGAAGAAAATGACTCCTCCAGAGGGTCTGGGCGCCTGGAAGAAAAACCTTTTATGGGCAATTCAGGGAAGGTCCTTTTTTGTTTGTATGTGTTTGTTGTGACAGGGTTTCTCTGTGTCATCCTGAAACTCTGTGCAGGAAGGCTGGCCTCAATCCAGAGATTAGCCCGTGAATGCTGGGATTAAAGGCAATGACCCTCAGGAACCAGCCCCACCCACATCCCCCCCTTCAATTTGGCACCGCCCCAACTCAGGCATAATAAGCATTTCTAAAGTCTGTCCACTCTGCCTTCCCATCTCACCCGCTCTACTCTGAAAAACTACCAATACCCTGCACAAACACAAACAATTCGTTCCATTTCACTTTTTCTCGGGGGCTCAGGAAGTCTGTCCTCCCACAGCCAATAGTCCGGATGACCTCGAACGTCTGTCTGATCACCAGCTTCCAGCTCCTTTGTGGTCCAAACAATGCATGCAACACCACATCTAGTTTATGCTTTCTGGACCCCCACCTCAGCTTCATACCTATGGGGCCAGCACTCTCCCAACAGGACCACATCCCCCATCTGCCTTTAAAAGGCAAAAGTACACGTGGTGGTGCACACCTTTAGGCCCAGCACTGGGGAGGCAGATGCAGATGGATCTCTGTGAGGTGGAGACCAGCATGGTCTACAGAGTAATTTCCAGGACAGCCAAACCCTGCCTTGGGGGGAAAGGGGAGGGGCAAGAGCGCTCTCAAAGCATAACCACTCCACGCAGTACCTTACGGCCATACACACAATGAGTACTCCCACCTTTGTAGTCGGGCAATTGAAGACGATTTGAGCCCATTCTGCAGGTGTAGGCACTGAGGCTCAGCAGTAATTAAGTAATCAGAGCTATTTCTTAAAACCTTGTGGCCATTTCTGGAGGGTTTCCCCAGTTCTCACTTAGCTGTTTCTTCTTTCATGAAATTTTAGCATCAAATATGTTGACCTGGTTACATAAGCAGCTGACCTCTCCAATCCTGAAGCAAGCCATTTAAAATTTTTGTTTTGAACCGGGCGTGGTGGCGCACACCTTTAATCCCAGCACTCGGGAGGCAGAGGCAGGCGGATCGCTGTGAGTTCGAGGCCAGCCTGGTCTACAAAGCAAGTCCAGGACAGGCAAGGGCTACAACAGAGAGACTCTATCTCAAAAAACCAAAAATAAATAAATAAAATAAAATTATATATATATATTGTTTGGGGCTGGAGAGATGGCTCAGATTAAGAGCACTGACTGAGTTCAATTCCCAGCAACGGCATGATAGCTCACAACCATCTATGGGCTCTGATGCCCTCTTCTGGTGTGCAGGCAGAATACTGTATACATAGTAAACAAATCTTATTTAAAAAAAAATAAATTTTTGATCGCTGTTGAGTTCGAAGCCAGCCTGGTCTACAAAACGAGTACAGGACAATCAAGGCTACACACAGAGAAACCCTGTCTTGAAAAAACAAAACAAAACAGAAAATAAAATTTTGTTGAGACAAGGTCTAGCTATGTATCCTAGACTGTATTTGAACTTACTCTGTAGCTCAGCCTGACCCCCAACTCCTGGCAATTATTACAAGATCATACTGTGTACTAACTACAGCTCCAGACTCTAAAGTTGTAGTCCTAACATGGAATCCATCAGATTCATCCCAGATTTCTTTCTTTCAGTCAGACATGTAAGGCACATGCTATCTAATTTTAACAGTACCAGCTGGTGGTGGCAGTGCACACCTTTCACATTCCAACACTCAGGGAGGCAGAGGCAGATTGGATCACCATGAGTTCGAGGGCAATCTGGTCTACAAAGTGAGTCCAGGACAGGCGAGGCTACGCAGAGAAACCCTGTCTCAAAAAACAAACAAACAAAGCAGGGCCTAAGGACTGTCAAAACCAGAAACTACAAATGTGCTCATGGGGTGCCAAGGCGCTTGCATTTTCCAGATAAGTGTAGGAGTTGACTGACTGGTGGACAGGATACCAGAGCTGTCATTTTATTATTAAAATGGTACACACACTACCGCAATATTCCCAATATTGGTAAAGGAGATCCTGTCCAGCACACCCTCTGGTTTGACCCCCACCCCCATACTGGGTTATTGAGCCCAGGCCCTCAAACCAGCTAGGGGAGGGGAGGGCCCTCCCACTGCGCTGCATTTCCAACCCCCCAACTTTAATCTCCGGGAGTTTAGCATACCCACATGCAATGCAAATACTATGTAAATAGTACTCAGAGTGCATTGTTCAGGGGAGAAATGGCCAGAAACAATAGCCAGTTGAGGGGTCATCTTTGTCATTTTCAAGGGCCTTGAAGAAAGGGAAGGGTAAGGAGCACTAAATGGTTTCATTTCTGAAAACTGGTCACTGATCACTGTACTGGTTCGCAGGTCTTCTGTGTACACTCAACATTCGGCTGGGAAGGGATGTGTGGCGCACACACACACACAAAAAGGCTAATCACTTCTCCTCTAAAGGAATGATTTACTGCCGGGATGCCAACTGCCTTCACCATATACACAAGCCCGAAGCCTCTCACTCCCCCTCCAGCCTAGCCTCTGCACCAGCAACATCCCACTTAAAACTGCTGCCGCTGTTTGCTTAGGCAGTAAAAAAAAAAAAAAAAAAAAAAAAACACCTCACCCTCACCGCCACTGGCAAAGAGTAGAAGGCGTATTTGCCAAGGGGTTAAGAAGACCCAGTTAGGGACAATTGCTGGCTATGCTTAAATTAACCTGAAGGGAAGAAAAGCAAAGTCCACAAGGATACCGCCAACTAGCGGGGCTTCCATCCCCCACCCCGAATTTTAGGAATGTTATCTCCTCACCATCTAGTTATCCAGTAAGTTGGAAGAATGCAGTAAACCCAGCAGGGGTCTTCGATTCAATCCCGGCCAGATGGATGGAAAATACGCTTACTATTGTATAGGAAGAAAGCTAATCAACCAGGAGGCCAAATCCCTGGCAGGAGACACTCAAAACAGCTAAAAAAAAAAAAAAAAATAGAAAACTAAATCTGTATTATCTTGATAGCAGCCTGGAGCCTCGGGCTTATCTGTCCCCGGTCCTGTATTAAAAGGATGACAATGGGCAGTTTACCTAGAACACACAGTATCTTAGACCCTGCCCTACCTGCAGGATAAGCACTTAACTAAAAAACAAAAGGAATTCTGTCCCTGGCAGTATTGACCCAGCTGTAAGGGTTTTTTGTTTGTTTGTTTGTTTGTTTGTTTAAAACCAGTTTCATATAGCAAGCCTTGAAATCCACACGTACATAGATGGCAAATTCGACCTGAAATTAAGTCTCTACTAAATCAAGAGGTACAAAAATTAAAAGCAGACCTGCATCACCAAAGTTCAGGGGCCCTGTGGGGAAGACTTAGAAACCAGAAGGATGCCTCACTGAGTGAAGACACTTGCCAACACATCTAATGGCCTGAGATGGATGGCCCTTTTTTTTTTTTCTTCCCCTCGTTTGTCCACCCACCCACCCCCTGCTGCCACCACCCACCAAAGTTTCTCTCTGTAGCCCTGGCTGTCCTGGACTCGATTTGTAGACCAGGCTGGCCTCGAACTCAGAGATCCGCCTGCCTCTGCCTCACTGAATACTGGGACTAAGGGCGTATGCCACCTTGCCCTGCCGGATCACCTAACTTCTGACCTCCGACAGCACATACAATAAATAATTCAATGTTTTAAGGGTAAAAGGCTCAGAATAAACCTTATAAGTAAGGGATTTCCTCTCCCCCCCACCCCTTGCCTCAACTGGAACAAGCTTACAAACTCCAAGACAGAACAGAGTTTTCTCTTCCTGAGAGCAAAGGGGGTGGGGGCTGTCTCCAGCCTGCAGCCAGGCTTTAACACATTTAGGTGTTTGTTAAAAAAAAAATAGAGTGATAATGGTAACCTCCTGAATTCATTTCCTGTTCATTTTTTCCCCCAAATTACATGCCCCCAAGAAATAAACCCAACCACTTTGGTTCTGAGTTGCTTCCTGGAGTCCCATAACCCACAGGTTCTAAAGGCAATTTGAAAAATCAAAGGGGACCGGATATAGTGACAATTCTTCCAATCCCAGCAGTTGGAAGCAGAGACAAGGCTGGGATGGCTTACAAAGCTGACAGAGCAACAGAGACAGTCCCTGTGTATGGGGGGCGGGGCGGCGAGGAACGACCACCAACCCAAATCAGCTTCAAGCACCATGTCTCCCTCTGACAAAGGACAACGCCCCATCTGCTCTCGGCCCATCGACTGACACCCCCATGGATTCTATCAAAAGCAGAAGTCATGTGGAAGGAAAACCATGGGCCAGGCCACCCAGGCCACCCAGGCCAGAGCTTCCACTAACTTCCAAAGCTTTCAGTTGTTAAGAATTGACTTAAGGTACTGCAAGGTCCTAGCCTGCTAGGGCACAGCGTGTTCCTGTTTCTAGGACAAAACATCTTGTCATCCTGAACAAAATTACCCATCACACTCCCAACACACAATATGCTTCTACAGCATTTTTTTTTCCACTGGGGACCCAAAAGGTGGGTGGGGAGGGGGGTAAAATAATCCACCTAGCCAAGGGTCCGCCCAGAATGGAGTACTGATCCTGCTCTTACCAAATCTCCCCAAAATCCTTTCCCCAAAACTCTCATTTGACACTTTACATCCAAAAGGAGGAAGGGAATACAAAACTAAGCATGCCTCTGCTCCCCAAAATGGTTCCCCAGCCCCCTACTTAGACGGGAGCCTGCAAACCTCCACCACCAAAGGACAAAGTAGCGTTTACTGGTGGCCGAGCACCTTAGAGGGTGAGGGAACGCACTTTACATGCGACTTAATTAGGAAAACGGGTCGTGTGCAAACTAGAGTCCCCTTCCTCTTTGGTGAACTCCGAATTCGCTGGAGACGCTAACTGAGCCAGCACAGGCAGCTCAATAGAGGCTGGATTCGGGAGCTAAATTACTAAAAACCTGGGAATCGTAATAGCTGAAGGTTGTAATCCAGTTTAGCACAAAGGGCATTCGGAGCCCTTTTGAGAAAATGCTAATTTTCCTTTAAGTACTGTAAGCCCCCTCTCCCCGACCACCTGCGGATTTTTTGATCTGCTAATTATTGCCGGGATTTTATTTTCTTTGCTCAAAATTTGTAGACTGACCAAGAAGGATCCAAAAGCTTCTCGATTGAGATCTATTTACACTGAGGCTGTTCACAAAATTCAGCCATTAAAAAAAATTTTTAAGGAAAAAAAAATGCTCTTCCTAAAGACCACATGGAAGGGTTCCGCAAACGCATCCTAAGAATTCTTGGCGAAGACTCCCATGCACGGATGACGGTGCGGAAGCTAAGGACCCCACAGAGGTCCTGGGGTGCAGGTCTCTGGCTCAGCTCGCCTCACTCACCAGGTGTGTGCCGCCATCCGCACAGGACCCGTCTCCAGAGGGCGCCAGCGCGCTGGCGGCCGGGCTAGGACCGCGGGTGATCCGCAGAAAACTTGCTTCCCAAACTGCTGTGGCAGCGCGCGCCCAGAGGCCTCAGAGTGCAGCCAGGTTAACCGCGGCTCTAGGCAGCGGAGATTTCGGAAACCTTTCGGTAACCAGCCACCCTCCACAGCCCCCACCCCCCATAATGCCAACCATCAGTTTAAAAAATAAGAAGAAAAAATTAAAAAAACATACACATTAGTATGCGCCCACCCCAAATGGAGGGGGATGGGAGGTCAGCGCAGGACCAGGGGAGGGGTCAGGGCCGGGAGCTCGCCCCTCCTCTCCAGAGGAAGCAGGCGGGCTGAGGGTTAACCCTTTTGTTCCAGGTGGACCAGAAGACCCAGCCTCTCCACGATCTGTCCCGTCCGTCCCCCCCACCCCCAGCTCCCCTGGCCAAGGCACAAAGAGTCCATCCTAGCTGCCGAGTCCTATGATGTGAGATGCTCCGACACCCCAAAACGCACATCGCCCCTTGAACCAAGCAATGCCCTTCCAGTTGCCCTGAGGAAAAAAAATACAATGGGGTGGAGGGTCACTGAACTTTGATAAACTCGGGAAGTTGTGGAGAAGAAGGATCGCACTTCCAGGAAAGCAGGAGCGCCCAAGTAGAGCGCACAGAGTCCGTGGCTACCGCGCACCGCCCACTAAGCGCGGAAAGCTAAAAATCGGGCGGGAGCCCAGTGGACCCCCTCCCCCCACGTTCCCAATTTTTGCGGCGACAGTCCGGCGGGCAGGGACCAGGGGCCGGTAGAGACCCGCTGGTAAGGGGTTTGCCCGCAGCTCCCGGCCGTGCTGAGGTCCTGAACTCCGCGGAGGCGCAGGCCGGGTCAGCCGCAGCCCGACCTCTCCCCTTTCACCTCCCGGGCGTGTGCTGAACAGTGGTGCCCGGGGGATCCGAGGAATAAATAAATAAATAAGAAACGAGGGTGCGCTCCGGAGGGGGTGACCATACACCGGGACCCCGGCCGGCACCCTCCCGCTGGTCGCGGTTATTTTTAGACAGTCGGAAATCAAAGATGGCTGGAGGTCAGGCCCCGAAAGGTTAGAGCGAGGATCGGCAGCAGGCGACGTAGCCCCGGGGGAAAGACGGAAAGAAGAAAACAAAAAAGTAAACAAAATATCTAAAATTACACAAATAAAATTAAATTAAAACCTCCCAAACCGAGTAGCCTCCCCCACCCTGTGCTCTGCGCGGGTGGCCCGCACCCCGACCTGGGGGTGGGGAGAGGTCGCGCCCCCTCCCCCCACTCGTCCTGGGAGGGGCTCGAGCAACAGATCGCCCTCCTCCGGGGGGTACCCCAGAGGTGCGCCCCTCCCCCAGAGGCCCCCAAGGGGGTAGTAGAGAGGGTGTGGAGACTTGGGGTCTCTTTCTTTTAAAAGCGGCGCCACCAGCGGGGTGGGGGGGGGGGAGAAGGAAACCCAAGTCACCGGGGGTGGGGGTGGGGGGTGCTTGTATATCGAGGCCAGGGAAACCACTTATGGGACTAAGGACAAGGAGAGGGAAGCTGGAGAGAGGCAGAGAGGGAAAGTGGAGAATCAACTTTACAATAAGAGAGAGAACTGAGGGAGACTTGCATAGAGGGGGGGAGGCTGTAAGGCTACCTCCCTTCCTCCCTCCCTCTCAGTCTCTCCATTCCCGGAACGGCATCGGGAATCCCCATTCCAGAATCTGCTCGGCGCGCGGCGGTACAGGGAGCGCCCTCCCGGGACGCACGGACTGTCGGGCGCAAGACGGGGCCGCAGCTGCACTCACCCAGCTCCTCCGCCGCCGGCGCCTCTCCGAGGTCGAGGCTCGGCTGCTGCAGCGGCTGCTCGCCCTGGCCCTCCTCCGAGTTGATGTGCTGGGGCTTCGCCTGCTTGCGCCTCGACATGGTGCGCGCATCGGGGCGCCGGGAAGAGCCGTGGTGCCTTGCCCCCTCTTCGCCACCAATTCCTGGAGTTGGGAAATTTTACCCCCCTTCGGCCGGAACGCGCATGTCCCAGTAATTATTATTATCAATAATGCATTGCGATTTATCATGAGTCCTGACAGCTGATTGGCCTGGGTCCAAGACCTCAGAGATCATTTAAATAAGTCCTCATTGATCAGGGAGGGGCGAGGCATGCTGGGCCTTGTAGTCCGGTCCTACATGTGACAAAGGCGTGTTCATCAGGGAAGCGTAGCTAATTAGCATCCGGGCTCAGATTGGCCGGGGCGTGGACGGACTTGGAGGGGACCATCCTCGCGGCCACTATCCGAAGGGGGCGAGAGAAGAAAAAGCGGGGGAAACTGTTTATTGAAAATCAGGTCCGGACATGAAAGTTCTGGAACCGATGTATCTCGGGTACGCGCTCAAAAAAATTTTTTTTAAAAAAGGCAAGAAAAGAAATATTATAGTAATTGGCGTGGTTGATAACTACCAGCTGAAAAAGGTCTCTCCGCTAACAGGAAAATACTTCGGTTCAGTTTTTACCTCTAAAACCAAACCTGACAGCAGACTCGAGTCCCTTTCCAGGTTTTTGATTGAAATGTTTAAATTGCGTTTTGAAGGCTGCCGGCCCGTGGTGCGGGCGGCCTTCTGTCCAGCCCAACTCTTCAAACTGCCCGCCGCCTCGCCGCCCCCCCCCTCCGCAACGCACACCCAAATTTCACACTATTGGTCCCCACCAGGATTTGTCTCCTTCAAATGCTGAGTAATAACCTCGGGATTCGTGTTCACGAGCCAGAGTTTGTTGTTAAAATGTAAACTTTCTGAATTTTAAAAAGTACTTATAAACCACGGTCTTCTAACTGTAGAAAGCGGAGAGTTAAAGAAAACTTGGTAGAGGCGATACCAGACTAGCAAGCAGCTGCGGATCTGTCGGTGAAGCTGCTCAGTCCGCTGCAGGGGGAAACGGTGGGCGCCCAAAAGGTGTTCATCCTCACTGTTTTCTAGGACGTTATGCAATACAAGCCCGGTTACAGAAAAGGCCACTTCCGTCAGAGGGTTGTATGATCCCGATTCAGGGATGCCTGGAATTTTCTAAAAGGGTGTGTATGGATATAAAAATTTACTTCACAAATCTACATAAATGTAATTGCCTAAGTCCCTTGCATTGTGTATGAGCTCAGTGCTTGAAGGAGTGTGCAACTTGGCTGCTCAGCTTTCTGTGGCTTTCCTGTGAGGTCTCTGGATATGTGGATTTCTTTCATTATAAGGGACCGGGCAGATACTAGTCTTTCTTCCATCTCTGTGCTTTGAGTTTTCTTTGATTAGGTATTTGTCAAGTTTCCTGTTTCTGAGAAGCTGGTGAGGGAGGAAGGGGAAATGGGAGCCTGGCCTCTTGAGCACGTTCACCTGCGCCTGTGGACAACCTAAAGCTGACTAGAGCAGCTGGGACACGATTTTGATATGGCTAGCTACAGATAGGACGTTATAGAAGAAATGCCTGACTTCCCGTTCTGGGCGTTCTTCCGGAACATACTCTGAATTACTTAGACCACAGCATCTAAAACAAGTAAGACAGCCCTCCTTCCGGCCAGGGTGGGGGGGTTGGCAGGGGAGAATTCGTTTTCATGCTATATATAAGCACTTTAAGATTCTGATACTGAGTCAGAAGGCAGATCAACACCTGCTCTCTCGCTCTCTGGCTCTCTCTGGCTAATCTACGGATATTCTCAACACCTTTCTGGGAAGAGCAGAGCAGGCGCAATAACTCACGCACGAATCTAAAGGAATGTACAGTTTACAGCTCAAGAGAGATGAGCCCCTTTAAGGAAAACACTGCATACGTAAATGGAGCTCTTTCCTTTATCTAACTAGTGATAGGTGAAGCACGGTCACCTCATCTGCCTTGGAATGAGGTGGGACCATTGGGCCACTTCAATTATGATGGAATAATGATGATAATAATAATTTTCAGAAGGCTGAGGTAGGAAGGCTCAAGTTTGAGGGAAGTCCCCGGCTCAAAGAAAGAAAGAAAAGAAAAAGACAAATTAGGAAGAGGAAGCAGAGGACAATAGGGTATTCTTTCTTTCTTTTTTGGTTTGGTTTGGTTTGGTTTGGTTGTTTCAAGACAATGCCTCAGCCAGGCGTGATGGCACATGCCTTTAATCCCAGCACTCCGGAGGCAGAGGCAGGTGGATTGCTGTGAGTTTGAGGCCAGCCTGGTCTACAAAGAGAGTTCAGGACAGGCAAGGCTACAAAGAGAAACCCTGTTTTGAAAAAAAAAACAAAAAACAGGCAGGCAGACAGACAGACAGACAGACAATGCCTCACATAGACTTGAGCTCCTGGTCCTCATAGCTTCACACACACACTCATACACCACACACACACACACACACACACACACACACACACACACACACACACTCTTGGATTACAGGCATGAGACACCATGACTACAACGCACACTCCGTGTTCATCAGCTGACTCCATCTCGTGGACCACAGGCAGGAACCAGCAGACAGAAATGGAAGAAGCCTCTGGAGAGGGGCTGAAGCCGACAGAGGGCGAAGAGCAGAAGGTAAGTGTTATTTAATGACTTAGAATGCCTTAAGCAGCCAGAAGACCTGGGTGGGGCCAGATATGGGAAAGAGACAGGATTTTAAGGGGATGTCTTCTGTGACTGGGCTTGTAAAGCCCTATTGTTTCCTGGGCTGGCTCTCAGCTGTACTTGTCAGCAAAGTTAACAACTGGTGGGTTTTTCAGCAGTCGGTGAGTGCCAAACCTCTACTGTTCAGAGAGAGATTTGGGGCGCCTAATCTCATTTCATTCCTGGGGCCATCGAGGCTCTTATCTCCCTTGGAAACATTTAGTTAATTATTTGTTTATTTGTTGATCAGAGTCCTCTGCAGTCCAAGCTAACATTCAATGCACCGTGGAGCCGGCCATCCTTCTGACCTCAAGTGCTAGGATCACAGGTGCTGGCCTCCCTCTGGAGAAGAGGGTGACTTTGAATACTAACCAATGATTGCAGAATTGTGCACTCGGGGACTTTCCAGCCCAGATGTGTAGGTCTCGAGCAACACCCACCCCTCCCCCCCAGTTTCATCATATCCCTCCCTAAATGTAGCCTTCCTTCCTTCACATTAGGTCACTTATGCATGCCCTGCCTCCTTTAGTGCTCACCACCTAAGACTGATTCTTTTCTTTTATGGCATAGACTATATAGTTCAAGATTTAGGACAGATTTCTTTTTTTTGGGGGGTGGGGGAGTGGAGGTGAAGAGGGAGACAGGGTCTCATGTAGCCCGGGCTGGCCTCAAATTTGTGGCAGTCTCCCTGCCCCGGATTCTCAAATGCTCTCTCCTTCTACCTTGTGGGTCCCTGGCCTCAAACTCACGGCGTCAGGCTTGGCAGCAAGCATCTTTAGCAGCTAAATCATCTTGCCAACCCTTGTTTGTATTTTTGTTTTATTTGAGGCCGACTGACCCCCACACACACACACACACACAACTCAATTTATAGCCAAGGATGACGGTGAAATTCTGATTCTCCTGCTCCCATTTCCCAAGTGCTAGGGTACCAGGCATGAGCCACGATGCCCCATTTGAGCAGTCCTGGGGACTAACCCTGGAGCAAGCACTCCAGCAGCTAAGCCACATGCCCAGGCCCTATGGTCTTGATTTCTGATCTCTTTCAGCATCCTGTAGTTCTTCATGTCTGTCACTTCACTGTAAGCAGAACGAGTGTGTCTGTCTGTCTGTTTGCCTCTCGCACTGCAGCCGCCACCAGGGTGGACAGCCTCACCACCGTCACCTTTCCACTTAGCTGTAGTAAGGGGACGCACAAGTCACAATAATGATAATGAGTCAATGGCGATGGCTCCAGGGACCCTGAGGATAAAGTGCTGAAGGCAGTGATCGGAGAGGAAGGGGTGTGTGAAATGAGGCAGGCATCACAGGCAGCTCTTGGCAATTCCCAAAAAATAAAAAGTGGAATTATCGTATGAAGTAGCAATGAGCAGGAGAGAGGGGAGAGAAGGAGAGAGAGACAGAGAGAGAGAGAGAGAGAGAGAGAGACCGGGAGAGATTTGGATGTCTATGTTCATAGCTGAATTACTCACAATTCTTACATGTGGCAGTAACCCAAGTGTCCATCAAGGGATGAATGGATAAACACAATGTAGAATACAACACAATGAAATACTACTCAGCCTTGAAAAGGAAGGGCATTCTTCAAGCCGGGCATAGTGCCTCTCATCTGTAATCCCAGCATGTGGGGAACAGATGCAGACGGATGGATCTCTGTGAGTTGGAGGCTACTAAGTGGACCAGTACTGCAGTCTGTAGAGAGGAGACTGCAGTGACCTTGTGGAGGGCAGCAGATGGGGAGTCATTTAAACCAGGCAAAGAGGTCCAGGTTTGCAAGAACAGGGATCTGGATAAATGAGTAGTTCTTTTTTTTTGGGGGGGGGGGGAGGGAATAGGGTTTATAGGGTTTCTTTGTGTAATAGCCCTGGCTGACCTGGACTCACTTTATAGACCAAGCTGGCCTCGAAATCACAACAATCCACCTGCCTCTGTCTCCCGAGTGCTGGGATTAAAGGCGTGAGCCACCATGCCCAGCTCAAATGAATAGTTCTTAACTATCTTTAACACAGAAACAAATTTGGGAATGGTTAACCCACTTCACTTTGGCAACCTTTTTATTCTCTGTATGCACACGACCCAGTTAGAGTCTTACAGTACCCCCTCCTCCTCCTCCCCCCTCCTCCTCCCTCCCCTCCTCCTCCTCCCTCCCCTCCTCCTCCCCCCTCCTCCTCCTCCCCCCTCCTCCTCCCTCCCCTCCTACCCCCTCCTCCCCCTCCTCCTTCTCCCCCTCCTCCTTCTCTTCCCCCTCCCCCTTCTTCCTCCTCCTCCTGTACTACAGGTAGAGAACCTAGGGCCTCTCACATTCTAGGTGAGAGCTGCAGCCAGGGTCACCCATAGCCCCCATCTCCCCCTTTTTGTGCGTGGAAAAAAGTCTCCTATAGCCCTGACTGGCCTTGAATTTCTAATGCTCCCTGTGCCTGAATCGAGTGTATTTCTTTTTTTCTTTTTCTTTCTTTCTTTCTTTCTTTTTTTTTTTTTCTTTTTTTGGTTTTTCGAGACAGTTTTTTTCTGTGTAGCCTTGGCTATCCTGGACTCCCTTTGTAGACCAGGCTGGTCTCGAACTCACAGGGATCCACCTGCCTCTGCCTCGTGAGTGCTGGGATTAAAGGCGTGCGCTACCACCACACCTGGCTATAGATAAAAATTTTTAAAAAGTGTGTCTAGAGGTTGAATGCACTCAACACTTTGAAACCACACTTGCGGGCGTGGGGTTGGGGGTGGGGAGCTCAGGTGGGAAGTTTCCCGGAAAGTGTGTTTTGTTATAATTGGTAGTAAAAGAACAATTATAAACTGAATTGTTGTGTGGCTAGACAAATGTAGAGATGAGCTAGAAATCACCAAACTGTGTGCTTATACCAAAAGGCATTTGATGATGGCGTTATGGCATGTAAAGCTTTTATCTAAGGCTGTCTTCGTGTTGTTTTAGACAGAGTCTTACCATGTGGCCCTGGCTGGTCTGGTACTCACTATGTAGACCAGACTAGCCTTGAATTCACAGAGATCTACCTGCCTCTGCCTCCCAGGTACTAAAATTAAAGATACGTGACAGGCTGATCACAGGATGTTAGTAATTAGGCAGTGGAACAGACATCCCAAAGGCCCTGAGCACCGTGAGAAAACAGGCAGCTTCAGAGCTACCTCGAAAATACGTCATCAGGAGCGCGTCGCCATCATCGGGAGCGCGTCGCCATCTTCGGGAGCTCGTCCCCATCATCGGAAGCTTGTCACTGCAGATCGCCAGGATTCAGGTCCCCTAAACCATGCGTGCACTTTCTGCGCCATGTCCTGGGTCACTTTTTAAATAGGGCTCACTCCATTCTCCTCTCTCTCTCTCTACCTAATGTGTACCCAGAGACCGTCTCTGTATACCTTTCCCCCAATAAACCCTCCTACGTCGGTCAGCCTTGTGGAATGATCTGTATATCTATCGCAGAGTTGCACCGCGAACTCCAACACTGGTCTCAAACTCTTGGCTTTTTTTTTTTTTTTTTTTTGCGGGGCAACTCTTGCAAGTTTGAGGCCAGCCTGGTCTATATACCAGGTTTCATGTTCCGAGGTTTGCATAGTGAGACCCTATCCCAAACGTCCAGAACTCAGAGGGCAGAGGCAGGTGTATTTCTGTGAGTTCAAGGCCAGCGTGGTCTACATAATAAATTGTAAGACAGATAGAAGTACATAAATAGAAAGACCCTATCTCAAAACAGTAGGCTACTCACATGGGAGGCTGAGCAGAAAGAAGGATTTTGTGAGTCAAGGCAAGCCTGGGCTGCTGTCTCAAATGACCAACAACAACAACAACAACAACAAAAAAAAAAAAAAAAAAAAAAAAAGAAGCACTAAGTGCTTGACAATCCCCAAGGCAACTAAGGAGGACCACAACACTCTCCCTCTCTCCCTCTCTCTCCCCCTCTCTCTCTGCGTAAGTCTCGTGCCACAAAGGACTGGGCAGGTGACCATTGCTGCTTTAATTTGGGAGATTCCAGGTCTGACTTGGCAGGAGCAGCCATGGAGTCCCAAGGACTTGGTATCATCCCCCAGATGGCTGGCTGAGAATCTGGAAGGCATGCCTCTGCTCTGCAAGATGTAGCAGCAGAGTTAGCAGCTCAGAACTCTGGCTTGTAACATAATGGGAATGCATTACCAGGCTGCCAAATGCCCACTTTTCCAAGAGTCTTGGCACAGAGACTTCCTGCTGGAATGATTTAGGGCTGCAGAGTTTGCTAATTGTAAAGGGCACGCCTTCTCTGGTGTCCCCCTTCCCCGGGCGTCTCTCTGCTTGTTGCCGCGTCATCAATTCCAAATCTGTATTGGATAGTTTGAGCTCCACCGAGTCTTTGTGGCTGATGCATTGATGCCTCCAACTGTGTTCTCCCCCCCCCTCTCTCTCTGAGCACAAGCTTTAATTTATTAGCAATTAAGACAAAGGAGTTAATTTGATATTAGAAATGATCTGTAATGTAACTTAAAGCTCAAATATCAATATAATAATCTACACATCAAAGCTATATCACACAAATAATATCCTGTTCCACTGAAATATATAAAAAAAATTATGCAACAGTTTTGATTTTGGGTGGTGGGCAGTACTTTTATAACGGCACAAGTCTTTATGCTTTACATAGGTGCTTCTGAGTCAAATGTATTGTGAATACTATACCATTATTAGTATTTGATTTCTGGGCATTTTAAATTTTTATTTATTCGCTTTACTTTGTATCCTAATTGTAGCCCCTTCCCTCCTCCAACTGTGTTCTTTAAAAAAAAAAAAATTAAGCTGAGAGGTGGCTCTGCTAGCAAAGTATTTCCCATGCAAGCAGAGCAGAGGACCCCCAGGTACCCAGCATCCACTGGCACACATCTGACACCCCAGTGCTGGAAAGGTAGAGACAGGATTCCTGGGGCTCAGACAGCCTGGCCTAACGTGCTCAAGGTTCAATAAGAGATTCTATCTTTAAAACGTAAGTGGAGGTGCTGATGAGATGGCTCAGTGGCTAAAGGAAATGGCTGCTCTTCCAGAGGACCTGGGTTCAATTTCCAGGACCCACAAGGCACCTCACAATTGTCTGTAACTCCAGTTCCAAGGGATCTGACACCCTCACACCTATGCACATAAAAATTTAAAAACTGTAAAGTGGAAAGAAATAGAGGTAGAGGCATACACATATCTCACACATATTCCAGAAAACTGGTCAGGGTGACTCCTGTCTGTAATCCCAGCCCTCAAGAGCTCGAGGGAGGAGGATTCCTATGAGTTTGAGACTAGTACTTAGTAAGTTCCAGCTAGCTTCAGTTATAAGGTCAGACCTTGCCTCAAAGAACTAATATTTAAGGGCCCTGCTAGCTAAGTAGGAAGAGCAAGGGACTCTTAAAGGCAAACACACACAAAAAAGCAGGAATTCTTTCTTCCCTTCAGTTAAAAAGAGACGAATGGCTTGGGGTGGTGGTACACACCTTTAATCCCAGTGCTCAGGAGGCAGAGGCAGGTGAATCGCTGTGAGTTCGAGGCCAGCCTGGTCTACAGAGTGAGTCGAGGACAGCCAAGGCTACACAGAGAAACCCTGTCTTGAAAAAACGAGAGAGAGAGAGAGAGAGAGAGAGAGAGAGAGAGAGAGAGAGAGAGGGGAACCTGTTCTTCAGGTAATTTGTCACATATCATTGATGAGCATGCCGTGCACATGCTCTCTAGGTGTGTCTCAGGCTCCTGTTAAGTTTGCCTTGGTGGTTCCTGCAGTTTTACCCTCTTCTGAGGACATGTCTGGTGGCAGAAGAATTCCACTGCAATCAAGGGGTCTTATCTTTTCCTTTGTTTCTATTTTGTATGTATGTATGTATGTATGTACGTACGTACGATGTTTGAGGCCGGGTTTCTCTGTGTAGCCTTGGTTGTCCTGGAACTTTGAGATCTCCCTCTGCCTCCTGAGTGCTGGGATTAAAGGGTGCACCACCACCACCTGGCCATTTCTTTGAACAGTAAGCAGCCAAGTTCCTATGGCTTGGCCTCCATTGGTATTTTATAGATTCACAGCCCTTTAGAGCATCCCAGCCCCCGAAATCCTGCTGTATTCTCTTTGTGGGATCTTGTGCAAGACTAGAGCTTCTGGCTGAGTGATCCAGCCGCTGGGATCATCCCCAAAACATGCCTACCAGGCAACAAGTGGATTGTGAACCTAGCCAAGAGGGAAATATATAGATTTCCAAAAATAAGTTGAAGGTTCCATTGATCAAACAGTTGTGCGTGCGTGTGTGTGTGTGTGTGTGTGTGTGTGTGTGTGTGTGTAAAATGTTTTCCGTTTACTCTCTACTTAAACAACTCTTCTTATATATTTTGTAAGTGACATCCACAACTGTCAAAAGGTTTTTTCCCCCTCTTTTCTCTCATTTTGGATTATCTACAAGGCACAAATGTCATCCAAACCCCAAAGAGGCACCTTCACTCCACTGCAAACTTTGCCTTTTAAAAATATCAAGGGGGGGATATTTGGGTCATTGCCCACATTTTTGTCATTATAGCATAGATGAAAGTGCCAGAAACCCAGAATGCTCCCAAGTTTACTGTCTTCAATGTCTGCCTGTCTTTACAATATAAATTATGATTGAATATAAACTTGTCAAAGACCCTGCTGGACACACAAAACATGGGACAGCTCAAACCCCACAATTAACAGTGTTAATTGGTATAAGAAGAAAAGAGCACCCGTTGTTCACATGGCCGTCCATAAACACTCAAGAGGGGCTTGTGCTAGGGAAGAGGACTATCGCAGGCCATGAAAGAGAATATAAAATGCCCTTCCTTTGTTTTGATGTGTGGAAAGAATTTTAACCCCCTCCACACCCGCCCCAGACTCTCAAGTAAACAGACAACGAGGCCCTAGTCTGGTAAGATTGACAAAGGAAAATAGCACCCATGTGCACAGGAGCCCCAAAGCCCAGCAGGAGGGGAAGAGAGAAGAGGCTGCCGAAATGGAGGTGTAGGGGGACACAATGTAGGGGTGACAAAAAGGAACAGGTGAAGAAAACAGGAGACAGAATAAAAAGAAAATTCTTACTGCTTTAACCCCCAGAGAATCAGAAAATAGATTTCTTTCTTTGAGAGAGAGAGAGAGAGAGAGAGAGAGAGAGAGAGAGAGAGAGAGAGAGAGAGAAAGAGATTGTACATACGTGTGTACATACGTGTGCACACGTATGCTTTAGCTCTAGGGATTGAACTTGAAATCTTGATTATTCTAAGCAAGTGCTCTCTCACTGAGCTATATCCACATTTCTCCTCTTCTTCTTTTTTTCTTCTTTACCTTTGTTTAGTTTTTGTTTTTCAGACCTGGTCTCTCTGTGTAGCCCTGGCTGTCTTGGACTTGGTTTGTAGACCAGGCTGGCCTCGAACTCACAGAGCTCCACCTACCTCTGTCTCCCGAGTATGACTCGGCTCATGGCCTTTTTCTTAATTTTCTTTCCTTTCATTTGAAGAATGTTAAGCATGGTTTTTAAATTCAATATTTATGTACTTATTTGAAGAACATTCTTTTTTTGTTGTTGTTTTTTGAGACAGGGTTTCTCTGTGTAGACTTGGCTGTCCTAGACTCACTTTGTAGACCAGGCTGGCTTCCAAATCACAGGGATCCACCAGCCTCTGCCTCCCAAGTGCTAGGATTAAAGGCGTGTGCCACCATGCCCAGCTGTTTTTGGTTTTTCTTTTTCTTTCTTTCTTTCTTTTTTTGTTTTTTTTTTTTGGGTTTTTTGTTTGTTTGTTTTTTGTTTTTTTTGTTTTGTTTTGTTTTGTTGTTTTTTCTAGACAGAGTTTTTCTATGTAGCCTTGGCTGTCCTAGACTCACTTTGTAACCAGGTTGGCCTCGAACTGACAGCAATCTGCCTGCCTTGCCTCCAAATGCTGGGATTAAAGGCATGCGCCACCACGCCCAGCCTTTCTTTTTCTTTCTTTCTTTCTTTTTTTTTTTCTTTTTCTTTTCTTTTCTTTTTTTTTTTTTTTTTTTTTTTTTTTTTTTTTTTTTTGTCTTAGGGATTATCTACTTATTTGTTTTGGGGCTTTCAATACAGGGTTTCCATGTGTAGTCTTGGCTATCTTGGAAATGGATCCATAGACCAGATTGGCTTCAAACTCATGGAGACCCATCTGCTCTGCTTTCAAAGTGCTAGGATTAAAGCTGTATGCCAACACACCTGGCTGTGATTGACTGATTGATTGATTGATTGGTTGATTGGTTGATTTTGGCTGATTTATTTTATTTTTATGTTATGTGTATGTGTGAGTGCCTGCATGCATATGTGTGCACCATATGCATACAGGTGCCCTTGAACGCCAGAGGGAGTGTCCAGTCCCCTGGAACTGGAGTTAGAGGTGGTCATCAACAACCATGTGGGTACTGGGACTTGCCTGCTCTGAAAGAACAGACAGTGCTCTTAACCTCTGACCCCACTGGACCAAAGCAAAAATAAACAAGCCCTTTCTCCCTTAAGTTGCTTTTGTTAAGGCATTTTACCATAGACACTGAAAGGTAAGACACAGTAAAAGCCTTAGCTGTCTTGAAGCCAAAACCATCTGAGACAATTTGCAGGAAGATGTCCACAGGAGATGATAGTACTTGAGGGCCAGGGTGGTACAGTTCAGTTGGCATGTCAGATATTCAGTATCCATAGGGCATGTAGTACCTATTTGTGAGCTCAGTGTTAAGGAGACAGGAGGGTCCCTGGGGCTCACTGGCCAGGCAACACATGATCATTGGTGAGCCCCAGGTTCCAGTGAGAGCTCCTGTCTCAAGAAGCCAAGTTTGATGACCCCTGACCTCCACCCTTACACATGAGCACTTCATGGAACCAATGTGCCATGGAGAAGACACACAGTAAACAAGTAAATAATTATGAACACAACAATTCTGTTCTATGAATTTCTCGGGTGGGGGAAGACATGGCCTCAAATTCAAAATGTGGCTGAGGATAGCCTTGAACTTTGATCCTCTTACATCTACCATCTGAGCACTAGAGTTGCAAGTATGCACCACCATGCTTAGTTTATGTGGTGCTATGGGGATTGAACTCAGGGCTTCATGCATGTAGGGTGAGCACCACATCGACAGAGCTACAGACCCAGCTCTTGTTTGGAGTTTTAAAACCATGCAACTAACCCTGGTTGGGCTGGTCTACTGTGCAGCTCAGTTTGGTTAACCTTAAACTCTTTGATTCTCCTGTCTCAGCCTTCCAAGTTGGGATGGCAGGCCCAGCACCCAAGAGATTATTCAACCCAAATTTTAGGATGCACTTGTTCTTCTGCCCATCTTGGGGGAGTCCTGCTGAAGGCTGTACGCTCAACTCCTGCCTGGACCAAAGTGCCAGTGCCTCTCTCCAGTCAGGCATTTCCAATTGGCCATGCTCTGTTCTAGTTTTGTTTTGTTTTTCTTTCTTTCTTCTTTTTTATTCCCCCTTATACTTTTTTTTTTTTTTTTTTGGTTTTTGGTTTTTGGTTTTTGGAGACAGGGTTTCTCTGTGTAACCTTGGCTGTCCTGGACTCACTTTGTAGACCAGGCTGGCCTCCAACTCACAGAGATCCACCTGCCTGGGATTAAAGGCGTACACCACTGCTCCCAGCCCGACGTTCAGTTCTTCAGGGGCAGTGAATATTTGCAAAAGATGAACAAATGGCAGAAAGGGAGTGAAAGCATAAATCCACGGAAGATTCACCGACAGCTTGGGCAGCTGGGAGCTGTGGCCAGTGGGGGGGAGGGGAGGGGCGCACCCGGGCCTTTTGTCAGGCAGGACCTGCTCATCAGCACATTTGTGGAACATCTTGGCAGCGTTACACATGTGATTTTTAAAAGTGTGTGAAATGTTTTATGTAGGTAGTGACATAAATAACCAGTAGAGAGAGATTACTTTGAAGAAATGGGGTCTGCCCATTAGCCATGACTCGCCTGCAGACATCCTGAATATATGTCCCCTTTTACTCTGCAGATATACACACTGTATGTATATGTGGAGGCCCAAAGTCTATGTTGGCTGTCTTCCCCAATCACACAACATCTTATTATTCTCTTAAAGAATATTTACTTTGGTTGGACGTGATGGTGGCACACACCTTTCATCCCAGTATTCCAGAGGCAGAGGCAGGCAGATCGCTGTGAGTTTGAGGCCAACCTGGTCTACAGAGTGAGTCTAAGACAGCCAAGGCTACACAGAGAAACCCTGTCTCGAACCCCCCCCCCAAAAAATTACTTTTATTATTTTTAAGTATACATAGGCATGTATGCCTGCAAGGGTTTGTACATATTAGTGCTGGTACCTGCTGAGGCCAGAGGCATCAAATGCCGTGGAGCTAGAGCTACAGACAGTTGTGAGCCCCAACCCCCACCCCGCAATTTGGATGCTGGGAACCAAGCCAGCAAGTGCTCTTAGCTGCTGAGTCATCTCTTCAGCCAGCCCTCTTTAGGGCTTACTTTTTGAGACAGTCTCCGGGTGAAACAAGACCTCCTAGATTTGGCTAGGCCGGCTGGCCAAGGAGCCATAGGATTCTTCTATCCTTCTTCTATGGGATTACAGGTGTGCAACACCACACCTGGCTCACAGAAATCCACCTGCCTCTACCTCCTGAATGCTGGGATTAAAGTTGTGGGCTACTATGCCCAACCCCATGAATATCTTTTCTCTTTCTTTCTTTCTTTTTTTCTTTCTTTCTTTCTCTCTTTCTGTGTGTGTGTGTTGTTTTTTTTATTTTTGGAACACGGTTTCTCTATGTAGCCCTGGCTGTCTTGTACTTGCTTTGTAGACCAGTCAAACTCAAAGATCCACCTGCCTCTGCCTCCCTGAGTGCTGGGAGTACAGGTTTGGCCCACCACACCCAGCACCCATGGGTTTCTTTCTTTCTTTTTTTTTTTTTTTTAATTACATTTTTAAAGATTTATTTATTTATTATGTATACAAATCTCATTATAGGTGGTTGTGAGCCAACATGTGGTTGCTGGGAATTGAACTCATGACCTTTTGAAGAGCAGTCTTAACCTCTGAGCCATCTCTCCAGCCCACCCATGGGTTTCTTAAAGCTCTGTCTGCACCACATCAACATGCGTTTGTTGAACTCTCCATGTCCTATTTAAATAAGCCTTCTAATTATTCCAGCAGCCTCAGTGAAAACACTTTTTGTTGTTTTGTTTCTGTCTATTTGAGACAAGGTCTCTCTGTAGCCCTGGCTGTCTTGGAATTCACTATGTAGACCAAGCTGTCCTCGAACTCACAGCGATCCTCCTACCTCTGCCCACCGAGTGCTGGGATCAAAGGTTTGCACTACCATGTCCAGGTTTATTTACTTATTTATAGTCTTTTATTTCATTAGTTTGAAAACATTTTTAATGTATGTAGGTGTTTTGCATGTTATACATGTATATCTGTGTACCACAAGATGCCTAGTACCCTCAAGAAGCCAAAAAAGAGGGCATCAGATCCCCTAGATTGGTGTTACAGACAGTTGTGAGCCACCATGTGGGTGCCGGGAGTCAAACTTAGATCCTTTGGAAGAGCAGCCAGTGCTCTTAACCGCTGAGTCTGGCTCCTATTATATTATCGATTTATAGTGTTTGGGTGTACACACACAGGTGAGCATCTAAAGATCAGAGGACGGTTGGAGGAATTGCTTCACTTCTTCCATCATGTAGGATCTCGGGGGTCAAGCTCAGGCTCGGTCACCCATGTCTTTACCCTCCAGCCATCTTCACCAGCCTTAATTTATTTTCTCATGCAGTGATGTGGATGGAGCTCAGAGCTTTGTACCTGCCAGGCAGCACAGTACCAACCGAGATACATCCCTGGCCCCTGGGGTCTCCTTGCGAATGCGTGGGTGGGCTGGGGCAATGGATTTGTACACGGTGGGGGTTGGGGGCACCTCGAGGTGTTTAAAAGTAGCCCCTGCTTTGTATCTGCAGCTCCTCAAGCGAAATAAAGCCGTTTGCTTATAAAGAATTTCCATAAACATTTCTGACCATGTGTATTAGGGGTAATCTTGGGATGCGCATTAAACTAAACAGCGTAGTATAAACACATGAGCGGGCTGAGAGAGGGGAATGGATGGCCCAGGTTTGCCTTACACAAGCCAGCAGAGACCCAGCAGCTTGGGTTCATTTTAGAAAGAGGCAAAAACAAAGGGGCCAGGGGGTTACTGAAGGTAGCCTCCAGAGGCAATTTTTTTCTCTCTCTCTCTTTTTTTCTTCTTGGGGGTGGTATTACTATTGCCTATGCGTTTGTGTTCCTGTGTGTATATCTCTGTGTGTGTGCACATGAAGAGAGGCCGGAAGAAGACCTCAGGGGTTTTCCTCTATCCTCCTCCATCTTGTTTTATTTTGGGACCTGGACTCAGGACGTTCGTAAGAGGCAAGCGTTCTAAGTGCTCTTGACTGCTGAGCCGTTCCTCCAGCCCCCAGTTTATTCTCTGAGACAGACCTCTGGCTAGCCTGCTCCAGCTTTTTCCCTGCTGGTATGGAGGAGCTAGGACCGGAACTCAGGTCCCCCTGTCTTCAAGACAGGTACTTTCTAACTGAGCCATTGCTAGGGGCCGACTCCTGACCACGCAGGAACTAAATTTGGTCCTAAAGTGTGGTGCTGTGGATGCCTGAAACCATTTATACTGAAATGCTTGAGTGATGCTAAAATAGACCTGTCATTTCAGCTGCCCAGGAGCCTGAGGCAGGATGATTGCAAGTTCAAGGCCTGCCTGGGTTACAGAGAGATGTGAAAACTATGGCCACTGATAGTCCCAGGGGACACTTTTCCATGAGGCAGGCGTTGTTGTAAAAGCTGCCAATGTCTCTCTTTTTTCTTTTCTTCTGTTGCTGTGATAAAACATCCTGCCAAAACCAGGCTTGCACCTTTAATCCCAGCACTGGGGAGGCAGAGGCAGGCGGATTGCTGTGAGTTCAAGGCCAGCCTGGTCTACAAAGCAAGTCTAGGACAGCCCAGGCTATACAGAGAAACCCTGTCTTGAAAAAACAAAACAAATAAATAACAACAACAACAACAACAAAAACAACCAACCAAAAACACCCTGCCAAGTGCCAAGGGCAGCCAGCACTAACTGTCACACTGTATGGTCTCATAGCATCACTCCTCCCACTGCTGCTGGGAACGTGATCTTGTCACCATCTTACAGACAAGGACATGAAGCATTAGGAAGCCCATGGCTTCCTTGGAAGGTGAGCACAGTTTGCTTGCCATTTCACATCCCTGCAGGTCTGTCTCCAATGGCAGCATCTGCGGAGCACAGCACAGGGCCTTACTACAACTGCTCTCCTTTTCTCCTTCATTTCCGGCCTCCTGCCCCGTCATGTACTTTGGTGTGTTTTTACTATTTGATTTTGTTTTTCAGAAACAAGATCTCATTCTATAAACCCAGGCGGACCTGAGATTCTCTATATAGCCCGGAGTGGCCTTGAACTCATAGCAACCTGCCTGCCTCAGCCTCCCAAGTGCTAGGTATGAGCCAAAAAAACACCCAAGGTTTCAATGTTTTAAAAAATGATTTACACTTGGGAGAGTTCTTCATGTACACCTGCATGCTACAAGAGGGCATCAGACCCCAGTATAGATGGTTGTGAGTCACCATGTGGTTGCTGAGACTTGAACTCAGGACCTCTGGAAGAGCAGAGAGTGCTCTTAACTGCTGAGCCATCTCTCCAGCCCCCTAAACCAGGAATTTTAGCACAATCCTTTTGATCCTAACTCTTGAGAGGCAGAGGCAGGTGGAACTTTCTTACTTTTTTACAAAGAGATTTATTTTATGTGTATTGGTGTTTTGCCTGCGTGTATGTCTATGTGAGGGTGTCAGATACCCTGGAAATAGAGTTACAGACAGCCATGTGGGTGCTGGCTGGAAATTAAACCCGGGTCTTTTGGAAGCTAGTGTTCTTAGCCACCGGGCCATCTCTCCAGCCCTGGTGGATCTTTCTGAGTTGCAGGCCAGCCTGGTCTACACATCAGGTTCCAGGTCAGCCAGGGCTACAGGGAGACCTTGTTTCAAAACCCAACAAACAAACAAAAAAACCCAAAACCAGAATTAAACCAGAAGTAGGATGCTGAGAGACTTAGGAAAAATTCTCAATTCAAGACCAGCCTCAACTATCTAGTCAGACCTTGTCTCAAAACACAAAACAAACAATAACAGCAAAAGATACAAATACAAGTAGCCAAAGAAGAAAAATGCCCAAAGCATAGTATGTTTGAAAAATAATCCCAATTGCAGGGCAGTGGCTCACACCTGTAATCCCCACCACTCCTGGGGAGGCAGAGGCAGAAGGCCATGGTGACCCTGAGGACAAGCTGGGGGTCTGTTGCAAGGCCCTCCCTCACTAACTCAAACATACAAAAACCCTAAAGCTGTAAATCCCAGAAGAGTTAAGCTTTTCAGCAACCTGTTTTTCAGAGATATTACAAATCACTTGACTACAGTCATAGGAACACAGAAAAGCCTAGAAAAACAAGCGCCTACCTGCTAGGGTGGCAGCCCAGGGACTTCAGGAAGGAAGGAAGGGGCCGTGTGTATACAGATCCTCACTTTTGTACATTGGCATTGTCTGTCTTAAAAACAATAACGATGACAAAACAGCTTGGGGCTGGCAAGATGGCTCATGGTTAAAAGCCCTTGCCATCAAGCAAGCCTACAGACCTGAGTTTAATCATCACTAGGACCCACATGGTGGAAGGAGAGAGCTGACTCCCACAAGTTGTCCTCTGACCTCCGTAACAAATGCATACATTAACTACACACACACACACACACACACACACACCTTTTTCACTAGGAGTGTTGATGCATACTTTTTTTTTCTGTTTCTTTTTTTTTTTTTTTTTTTTTGAGACAAGGGTTTTTTTTTTTTATGTTGCCTTGGCTGTCCTGGACTCACCTGCCTCTGCCTCCCTAAATGCTGCGATTAAAGACGTGCACCACCACGCCTGGTTGGTGGTGCACACTTTTCATCCCAGTACCCAGCACCTTGGAGGCAGAGGCAGAGAGCGGATCTATATGAGTTCCAGGGCAGCCAGGGGTATTGATGACACCTGTCTCAAAAATCAAAACGAAACAAAACTTCAAACCTTCTTGCTAGGGTCAGATGAGTAGATAGTCAGGAAAGAAGCATATCTATGTAAACATCTACAGAAGAGAATTTAGTATTCACTATCACATTTAATGCGCCACAAGCCTCAGTAGACACTGGGCTGGTCTGTTTCTTTACTGGAATACAAGTGGATCATGTGAAGAATGAGGATGTTGAGATGAATAGTTAAGGCAGGTGGGGCCATTTATGCCTATAATTCCAGCACCCTGGAGTCTGAAGCAGGGGACCAGAAATTCAAGGTTATCTACTGGGAGTTCAAGGACAGCCTAGGATACAGGAGACCCTGGAGAGGTGGGGGGGGGGGGAGGGAGAAGCGTATTATTTTGTAAACTAAAAAAAAATTTTTTTAAAGAATTCAAACTGAGCAGGGTGTGGTGGCACACGCCTTTAATCCCAGCCCTCAGGAGGCAGAGGCAGGTGTATCGCTGTGAGTTCGAAGCCAGCCTGGTCTACAAAGGGAGTCCAGGACAGCCAAGGTTACACAGAGAAACCCTGTCTCGAACCCCTACCTCTCCCCCCCCCCAAAAAAAAGAAAAACAAAGAATTCAAACTATACTGGGCAGAGGCAGGCTGATCTCCATGAGTTCGAGGCCAGCCTGGTACAAAGTGAGTCCAGTACAGCCAAGGCTACACAGAGAAACCCTGACTAAAAACAACAACAACAAAAGAAAAGAAAAGAGGAGCCTGGGGGAGGTAGCCCAATTTGTGAAGTGCTTACCTCATTTGCACAA
The DNA here is from genome assembly GCF_964271855.1 of Acomys minous. Taxonomy (NCBI): domain Eukaryota; kingdom Metazoa; phylum Chordata; class Mammalia; order Rodentia; family Muridae; genus Acomys; species Acomys minous. Next base: position 66,217,769 of record NC_140485.1, on the reverse strand, counting down.
AGCCTTGGGTTCCTTCGCAGCATCCATGTTGGCAGTGCAGGCCTAGAAGTTCAATACTGTGAGGACAGGAGAATCAACAGTTCAAGGTCCCCTTTGGCTACACAGCAAGCTGAGGGCAACCTGAGCTACAGGAGACCCTGCCTCAAAACACAAAGCCGGCAGGGGGATTTTAATCCCTATTTATCTTGGCTTGCATTAATCAATGTTATTGCTGTTTTAAAATAATTCATATTTATTTATTTTCTGCATATGAGTGTTTTGCTTGCATTTATGCCTGTATACCACATGTTATGCCTGTGTACCACATGTTTGCCTGGTGACCCAGAGACTGGAAGGTACAGGGTCCCTGGAGATGAAGGGGCCGAAGGTTCTGGGTAGCCACATAGCTGTTGGGAAACAAACCTGGGGCTTCTTTGAGAACAATAAGTGCTCTAAACCATGGAACCATCTCTCCTGACCCTGGTTTGTTTTTGCTTTTTGTTTGAAACAAGTTTCGTCTATGTAGCCCTGGACAGCCTAGAACTATGTAGACTAGGTTATCCTCCAACTCACAGAGACCTGTCTCTGCCTCCTAGTGCTGGGATTACCGGCCAAGGGCCACCCTGCCCAGTTTAGTTTGTACTTATATCCATAAGAAACCACAGCTCAGCGCTGGGTGTGGTGGCACAACGTCTGTAATCCCAGCACTCAGGAGGCAGAGGCAGGCAGACCACTGTGAGTTCTAGGTCAGTCTGGTCTACAAGGGGAGTCCAGGACAGTCAAGGTTACACAGAGAAACCCTGTCTTGGGGGAGGGAGGGGGAGGGAATGAGCCACAGCTCTCACTGAGGACAGGGAAGGAGATGCAGGAGAAAACGCTGGAAAGTTGAAGAGACTTTCTAACCATTTTCTTTACGTTTTGGATTGTATGAATGCTTCAACTTTTCACAGAGCCAATCTCTCTCCTTCCTTCCCCTCCCCAACTTCTTGTCCTTTCTCATAGTCCTGACCTGTGGAATGTTCTGGGAAAAAACTGGAGAGAACAGATACCAGGCGACAGATATCACCACAAACATTTTTGGAGACATGTCGCCAGGCCATGGCAGCTCAGATCCAGAGCCATCCACTCACAGCTACCTGTGGAATGTTCAGGAAACATCATGTCCACAGGCACTAGCACCAGGCCAGGGAGGTTCATGATACAATGTGTAAGTGGACACTAACGCTTAGGTAATTTCCTACCTGAGTCTGAAGACTCCTCCCCAGGCTGCACCTCCTGGTGTTTTCCTGTGCCAGGTGCCAAGTCTATAGTCCTGGACAACACATGGAAACAGCACAAACCATGGGGATCTCCATTCGAGGCTGGATATTCCTGTGCAGGGTGGGTTCTGTTCAGAACCACCTCTATGGGCTGGCAAGATGATTCAGTAGGTAACAGTAAAGGTATTAGCCCAAAGTCCTGAGCTTGAGCCTCAGAACCCACCCCTACAAGCCCTAGACATCTATATATACAAGTCCTATGGCACGCACGTGTGTGTACACACGTAGAAGCACAAGTAAATGAATGAACAAATAGTTCTAATTGAAAATAAATGGTTATAATTTAAAAATTAAAAAAGCGGGCTGCCTAATGGTGGTGGCACACACCTTTAATCTTAGGGGAGGCAGAGGCAGGCAGACCTATAATTTCGAGGCCAGTCCAGTCTACAGAGCAAGTTCCCAGGACAACCAGGGCTACACAAAGAAACCTTGTCTCGAAAAACGAAAATAAAATAAAATAAAGTTCTGTTTATTTTTGCTGAGCTAGGAATTCAACTCAGGGCCTTGCACTTGCTGTAATCTGCCACAAGCTGGGCACCATGGCACACACCTATAATCTCAGCACTCTGGAGGCGGAGGCAGGCGATAACTATGAGTTCGAGGGCAGCCTGGTCTACAAAGCGGGTCCAGGACAGGCAAGGCTACATAGAGAAACCCTGTCTCGAAAAAGAAGAGAAAAGAAGCAGGATCCTGCTAAGTTGTACAGGCAGGCTTTGAACTTGTGACCCTCCTGTCTCAGCCCCCCAAGTAGCCAGAATGACAGGCTTGTGCCACCAGGCCTGCCTCTTTATATATCTATATACAAGGCTCTTGTCAAATATTGGTCTTGAAAATATTTTCTCCTAGCCAGATCTGGTGACACTAACAAACAAACAAATAAACAAATAAATAATAAGTAAAGGAACTGTAGACTCAGACCACCTCAAGACCTGCTGAGTGACCAGCAGACTATAGAAGAGGCCCAGGACAGCACATGTGAGTTGACGTGAGCTGTGGTGAGTTTATATTCCCACATACCAAATTCTGCGTGTGACACATATAAACAAACAGATTGCTATCTTTCCACCTATCTAGCCGTTTATCTACCAATTATCTGTCAATCACTGGTCATTCTTCTATCCATCCACCCATCCATCCACCCATCCATCCACCCATCCATCCATCCATCCATCCATCCACCCACCCATCCATCCATCCATCCATCCATCCACCCACCCATCCATCCATCCATCCACCCACCCATCCATCCATCCACCCATCCATCCATCCATCCATCCACCCACCCATCCATCCATCCATCCATCCATCCACCCATCCATCCACCCATCCATCCACCCATCCATCCATCCACCCATCCATCCATCCACCCACCATCCACCCACCCACCCATCCATCCACCCACCCACCCATCCATCCACCCATCCATCCATCCATCCATCCATCCACCCATCCATCCACCCATCCATCCATCCACCCATCCATCCATCCATCCACCCATCCATCCACCCATCCATCCATCCATCCATCCACTGGCCTTTGAAGGCACTAGAACTCATGTGCACAATCCACCCCCCCCACACACACACATACACACACATACACATACCACCACCACCTAAAAATATAATAAATCTTGGGGCTGGAGAGATGGCCCAGCTGTTAAGAACACTGGCTGCTCTTCCAGAGGACCAGGGTTCAAATCTCACCTGGTGGCTAACCACCATCCGTAACTCCAGTTCTAAGGAGATCCAGGGCCCTTTTCTGGCCTATTCACACACTGCACACATACACGCAGGCAGAACACCTAGACACATACAGTAAGCAAACTGCTTCATTAATATAAAAAAGTGAAGCGTGTACTGACACTCACTGGCAAACTGTTTCGGCTAGCTACCTGGAGAAGGTCTGTGGATGCACAGGACAGCAGGGTGGGGACCTTGGGTCAGGGATTCAAAGAGGGACGCCTACAAGGGAAAGCTGTTCATGGATCGCATGGGTAGCTTGAATTCCAATCTTAAGGTAATATAAAAACAAAGGCATGCCGGCGTTAGAAATGGCTCCCTGGTCAAGCTGCGGCTTCCTGTGTTTACAACCTGTTTGTATTCTGGGCACTAAAACAAACCTAGAAACCAGTCTGTCTGTCTGTCTGTCTGTCTGTCTGTCTGTCTGTCTGTCTGTCTCTCTCTCTCTCTCTCTCTCTCTCTCTCTCTCTCTCTTTCTCTGCTTTTTTGAGACAGGGATTCTCTATTTAGCCCTGGCTGTCCTGCACTCGCTTTGTAGACTAGGCTGGCCTTGAACTCACAGCGATCTGCCTGCCTCTGCCTCCCAAGTGCTGGGGTTAAAAGGCGTGCGCCACCATGCCCGGACAGTATCTCTCCTAAAAATTATAACCAAGCACATCCCTTTAATCTCCACTGAGGTGGAGGTTGGGGGCAAAAGCAGGCAGATCTGAGTTTGAGGCCAGCCTGATGTACAGAGTGAGTTCCAAGACAGCCAGGGCTACACAGAGAAACCCTGTCCCAGAAAGAAAACAGAACAAAGCCACTCTGGAACCGAGGACCGTATCCCATGCCACACGCATGTCCTCTGCGGGCTCAGCCTGCTTCCATCCCTTTACTGCCGCACCCTACACAGACAGGCACAGTTTGGTCTTCAGAGGACATAGGTGTCAGAGTGGTGGACAGGAGGGACCCATTCTCTTTCCTTTCAGTTCTAAACAAGGGGACTGCCCAAAGTTAGCTGTATTTATTTATTTAGTCTTGATTCTAACCCTAGAGCTTTCTTTAGTAACCCAGTGATAGACACCCACTTCCCCCGAAGAGCAGCATTTTTTTTTAAATCTAATTTTTCTTTCTTTTTTTTTTTTTTTTCTGAGACAGGGTTTCTTTGTATTGCCTTGGCTGTCCTAGACTCACTTTGTAGACCAGGCTAGCCTCAAACTCACAGTGATCCGCCTGCCTCTGTCTCCCAAGTGCTAGGCTTAAAGATGTGTATTAAATCTAATTTTTCATGTATATCTTTTCTTTTCCCCTTTGAGACAGGGCTTCCCTGTGTTGGGCTGGAACTTGCTCTGTAGACCAGGCTTGCCTCAAATTCATAGAGATCCACTTACCTCTGCCTCCTAAGTGCAGGGATAAAGGTGTGCGCCACCATGCCTGCATAGTCAGTTCATTTGATTTCTCTTCCCCCAAGCCTAAATGTGGCCCAAACTGTCCTGGAAGTTATAATCCTCCTGCCTCTACCTTTTACCCAGGCTTTTCTACCCCCACCCCACAGCCCCTGTTTTCTTCACTCATTACCACCAGCCCCTTTCCCTTCCTGATGTCAAATCTTCTGTTTGTGTGATTAGGGTTCCTTTCAGGAGCCTGGATATGGGGTTATTTACAGGAGCATGGGCGACTTGCCAGTGGGGATGCCGCTGAAGAAGACACCCCCACCCCCGCCTCAGCGGTGAACTGCCAGCAGCCAGGCAGCCAGGCTCCTCTCACTTCTGCTTTTTGAGATACAACTAAACAAGGAAAGGGAGCAGAGCGGCAGATGGAAGGACACAGGGCAAGTTCAGAACAGCTCCTGGCAAATTCAAGACAGGGAGGGCGCATGGGCTTTGTAGCATGTAAACCCAGTGCCAAGGAAAACCTGTTTCCCCAAAAGATCTGAAAATGGTCTAGCCAGTTCAAACAAACAAACAAGCAAACATCCCCCATCATTAAAAAACAAACCAAAATCAAGAAAGGCCAAAGCTCCCGGATTGTCTCTTTGTCTTTCTCCTGCTTTCCTGAGGTTGAGATTCTTGCCTAAAACAATGAGAAAGAAAACCCAAGGTTACTTAGGTAAACAGCCTGTGCTAAGGACGGCTCCAAGCGACCACAATTCAGAGCCTCAGTTTATACAGAGAGGCTCAAACAAAGGGCTATTGTGCAGGGATCAGCTGCCCCTAACTTAGCATACAGTGGCCTCTTAGTGCAGGAGGCTCCAAAGGCCAGATGTCATCAAGGACCCCCCAGGAAGAACAGTAGGAATAAACATGTGGGAGATGGAGCCAGCTATCTTGGGAGTTAGCACCCAGGCAGACAGAAAAGGCTCTGTCCTTACGCTCCACCCATTTCCATAGGAAGCTGCCTCCCTTTGCACCTGGGTCTGTGGTTGAACCAGGGATATCCAGTCTGGATCTCTCTCAATCTGGGAGCGCCACTTTAGACTCCACCTGGGGTCTCCATCTGGGGTCTTCACCTGGGATCCAGATGATCTGGAAACACGCAAACACTTCTCCAAAGACCGCTTCTGTCCATATCTCTGTGTTTCTGCTAAATACCTTAGTCCAAAAAATGGGCCTTTATACATTTTTGGATCAGCTGCCCTCTAATCCTAGCACCCAGGAGACAGGGAGAAAGCCTTTCTCTGTGAGTTTGAGGTCAGCAGGAAGATACAGTGAGGTGCTGTCTCAAGGAGGAAGTTTTTGTTGGTTGGTTGGTTGGTTGGTTTCAGTGCTGTCACATTCCATCAAATGTGACTTGTGTGTTACAGTGGTGCATAGACATATGTGCACCTGACATTCAATGAAGGTGGATGGTTGTATGCTCGTATGTTTAAAAACACAGCTGAGGACTTGATATCTTCTTCTTCTTCTTTTTTTTTTTTTTTTTTTTGCTTTTGTTTTGGGATTTAGTTTTTCGAGACAGGGCCTGGCTGTATTGCAGCTCTGGCTGTCCCGAAACTTGCTCTGTAGTCCAGGCTGGCCTCGAACTCATGGAGATCCGCCTGCCTCTGCCTCCCAAGTGCTGGCATTAAAGGCATGCGCCACTGCCAACCGGCCCAAGGACTTATCATCTTCAGAGAGGTTTCTAGACAGAAAGCTTAGATCTAAAGCTAGTGACTGCTCCCAGGAGCATGACTGTCCCTAGGAACATTAGTTCTCAAGGGCACTGGTGTCCTGGGAGCTGCCTGAGGGCCTAGCAAACTTGGACACACTCAGTGGTCTTAAAACTTAGGGTACACTTGAACTCAGGCGTGGTGGCACACGCCTTTAATCCCAGCCCTCAGGGAGCCAGAGGCAGGCAGATGGCTGTGAGTTCGAGGCCAGCCTGGTCTATGAAGTGAGTCCAGGACAGCCAAGGATACACGGCGAAACCCTGTCTTGAAAAACAAAACAAGACAAAAAATGAGAGGGCGGGAGACTGGAGAGATGACTCAGCAGTTAGAAACACTTGTTGCTTTTGCACAGGACTTTAGTTAGGTTCCCGGCACCTACATCTGGCTGCTCACAATTGTCTGTAACTCCAGCTCAGAAAATCCTGTACCCAGTCATACGTTCACACACTCACACAAGTATACATGTGCACATATGCATAAGTAACAAGAAAATAAATCTTTTTTTTTAAGAAAGAAGGAAAAAGGGAAGGAGAGAGAAGTAATTCCATTTTCTAAAAGATTTATTTATTATGTATACAGTATTCTGCCTGTATGCGTGCCTGCACACCAGAAGAGAATATTAGATCTCATTATAGATGGTTGTGAGCCACCATGTGGTTGCTGGGAATTGAACTCAGGACCTTTGGAAGAGCAGGCGGTGCTCCTAACCTCTGAGCCATCTCTCCAGCCCCAGTTATTCCATTTCATGCCACAATATAAATAAAAACCCCAAGGCCAATAAAAGAAGGTAAGCCTGGGCTACAGAGTGCATACAAGGGTGGTTTGCACAATGTTATAAGACTTTAATCTCAAAATACAAAGGAAAGAGGGCGTGGTATATAGCTCTGTGGTAAAAGACTCACCTGAGTGTGTAAGGTCCTGGATCCTACTCCACCCGCACTGTAAATAAAAGAACAAAAAACCCAACAAGAGAGCTGTCACAGCGCCATTTTGCATGCTAGCTAGGAGAAAATATATTTTCAAGTCCAATATTTGACAGGAGCTTCGTACATAGATATATAAAGAGGCAGGCCTGGTGGCACAAGCCTGTCATTCTAGCTACTTGGGAGGCTGAGACAGGAGGATCACAAGTTCAAAGCCTGCCGCTACAACTTAGCAGGATCCTGTTTGTTTGTTTGTTTTAATGGACTATGGCTGGGTGTGGTGGCTCACGCCTGTAACCCCAGCACTCAGGAGGCAGAGGCAGGTGGATCGCTGTGAGTTTGAGGCCAGCCTGGCCTACAAAGCAAGTCCAGCACAGCCAAGGCTACACAGAGAAACCCTGTCTCGAAAAAAAAAAAAAAAAGACCGTGGATGTAGCTTAGGGTAGATCACTTGCTTAGCAAGCACAAGGCTCTGAGTTCAATTTCCAGCTCAACAAAACTGAATAAAACTTTTTATTTTTGGCTTTTTGAGACAAAGTTTCTGTGTGTATTCCTGATCCTCCTGGATCTCACTCTGTAGATCAGCCAGCCTCAAACTCACAGATCTGCCTGCTTCTGCTTCCTGGGTGCTGGGAATACAATGTATAATGTTTGTGTGTGTGTGTGCACATGCGTGCGTGTATGTGCATCATGTCAATGTAATGTAGCATGTCAGAGGACAAACATACACATTGTAGCAGTTAGAGAACAAAGTCAGTACTTTCCTTCCATCAGGTAGAGCCTGGGGATTGAACTCAGGTACTCAGTCTTGGCAGCAGGCACCTTTACCCATGGCACCATCTCGCCAGCCCCAAGAAGGAAATCTTACAACTTAACAGCAAAAAGACAAACAACTCCATCCAAATGTAAGGAATGGATCTGAATAATGTCTGCTTTGAAAGACAATTCACAAATGGTCAGAATCAGATAAAAGTCAAACCACACTAAGGTTACACCCTACACCCTCTGGGACAGCTGTTAGCAAAAACTAATGAGAATGCAGGTCAGTGATCACAAAGACAGTGGTTGTATTCACAATGCTGCAACATGCATGCACATACACACACACACACACACACACACACACACACACACAGACTAAAACAAGGGTGGGAGCACGGAGGAAGGAGGAACATTTACAGCTGGTGAGAATGTAAAATGAAAATTACGGGGCTTCCCAAAACAAAAACAGATAAACAAACAAAAAACCCAAACAACCTAGAACAGACTGACTGTATGACCTGACAATTGCATTCCCAGTTATATGCCCTGGAATATGAAAATATACTCTCCAAATCTTGGTATGTCCTGCTTATACCTGCAATGCCAAGTACTCAGGAGCATGGGACAAAAGAGTTGCCAGGACTTGCTGTGAGTTCTAAGCCAGCTTCAGGTATGTGGCAAGACCTTCTCACGAACAAAAAGCAATCCAAAACAAACAACCCTAAACACACAGTCAAATACACATACACACATTGTTGAGAGTCGGGTCATTCATACAGAGTAGCCAAAAGTACGGATCACATGAAGCCAACTTATTCAATAGAATATTATTTGACCATCAGAAGGAATGGAGCCTTGATATGTACTACAATATGACTAAACTTTAAGAACATTCTGGAAAGTAAAGAAAGCCAGACATAAAAAGTTACATAGTTCATGCATTTTTATTTTACTTTTTTCTCTTTTTGTTTTGTTTTGTTTTTTCCAGACAGGGTTTCTCTATATAGTCTTGACTGCCCTGGAATAACTGTGTAGACCAGGCTGGCCTCGAACTAACAGCGATCCACCTGGGCATTCGCCAACCACACCGGCTTTTATTTTACTTTTTGAGAAAAGGTCTCACATTGGATCTTGGATGATGTGTGACTCCTCTGCATCTGCCTCCCTGAGGACCAGATTACAGTTATGTGTCTCTGTGCTTACAGGATGTGTGGCTTTGTTTATATGAAGTGGCCTGAAGAAGTTAATCTATAGAAATAAACCTGGAATGCCTAGTTGCCCAGGGCTGGTGTGGGGAGGGGGAGGGGGTGCCTGTCAACTGCCCAGGGAGCCCTGTGTGTCCTTTCAATTTAGGAAAATGTTTGGGTTTAGACAGAAGAGGAGGCTGCATGTTGCTGTGAAAGCACAAAAGACTTCTGGAATGCTCACTTCAAAATGGCTATCACTGGCCGGGCGGTGGTGGCGCACACCTTTAATCCCAGCCCTCGGGACGTAGAGGCAGGTGGATCGCTGTCTAGAAAAACCAAATAAAATAAAATAAGGCTATCATTTTCATGTTATATGAATGGACATGTTAAACTCATGTTCAGGGGGCTGGAGAGATGGCTCAGCGGTTAAGAGCACTGACTGCTCTTCCAGAGGTCATGAGTTCAAGTCCCGACAACCACATGGTGGCTCACAACCATCTATGATGTGATCTGATACTCTCTTCTGGCCTGCAAGTATACACGCAGGCAGAGCATTGTATACACAATAATAAATACATAAATCTTTTTTTTTTAATTCATGTTCAGTTTTTTGTTGTTGTTGTTCTTTGTTTATTTGTTTGGTTTTTTTTCAAAACAAGGTTTCTCTCTGTAGCCATGGCTGTCCTGGACTTGCTTTGTAGACCAGGCTGGCCTTGAATTTATAGAGATCTGCCTGCCTCTGCCTCCCTGGATTACAAGCGTGTGCCACTGTGCCCAGCTAATTTTTTTTTTTTGAGACAGGGTTTCTCTGTGTATCCTTGGCTGTTCTGGACTCACTTTGTAGACCAGGCTGGCCTGGAACTCACAGCAATTCACCTGCCTCTGCCTCTCGAGTGCTGGGATTAAAGGTGTGTGCCACCATGCCCTGCAGTATTTTTATTCTCTATTGTATGGAGTATGCACGTATGTACCAATGGCACCTGTGGTGTGTGCACATGGAGGTCAGGGGCCAATGTCAAGAGACTTCTGTCACTTCTCACCTTTTATTTCATTTACTTATTTTTAATCACTGGGTGGTGGTGTGTGTGCACATGACTGTAGGTACCCTGGAGTCTGGACTTACAGGGAGTTGTGATCTGCCTGATATGGGTGCTGGGAACCTAGCTCAGGTCTTCTGCCAGAGCAGCGTGTGTTCTTTTTTTTTTTTTTTTTAATAAATTCGTTCATATTACATCTGAATTGTTATCCCATCCCATGTATCCTCCCATTTCTCCCTCCCTCTTTCACCCTATTCCCCTCCCCTATGACTGTAACTGAAGGGGACCTCCTCACCCTGTATATGCTCATAGGGTATCAAGTCTCTTCTTGGTAGCCTGCCATCCTTCCTCTGAGTGCCACCAGGCCTCCCCATCCAGGGGATGTGGTCAAATATGGGGCACCAGAGTTTGTGTGAAAGTCAGTCCCCACTCTCCACTTAACTGTGGAGAATGTCCGGAGACAGGGTTTCTCCAGGCTATCCTGGACTAACTTTGTAGACCAGGCTAGCCTCGAACTCACAGTGATCCACCTGCCTCTGCCTCCCGAGTGCTGGGATTAAAGGCGTGTGCCATCACCACCTGGCTGCAGTTCTTAACTGTGGAGCCAGGACCTCCACCTTTCCTTTTGAGACAGGGCCTCTTACAGAACCTGGAGCTCACCTTTCCAGCCTAGTGGGCCCTGGGATGTGCCTGCCTGTGCCCTGGCACTGAGCTCCTCTGTGGGTGCTGGAGCTGAGCCCTAGTCCTTGTGCTTGGACATCAAGCACATTACCCATGGAGCTGTCCTGTAGCCTTTCATATCAGTATCTAACGATTAGCTTTTAATTCTAGGGGCTTGGAAATCTGCTGCAACCATCTAGTCATTTTGGAGTCTACTATTATAGGGTACAAGAGAGAGGAACTGGCCCAGGACTCACCCCAAGTTTCTTTCTCTTACATTTTTTCTTTTGTTGTTGTTTGTTTTTCGAGACAGGGTTTCTCTGTGGAGGCTTGGCTCTCCTGGAACTCGCTCTGTAGACTAGGCTAGCCTCAACGCAGAGATCCACTCGCTTCTGCTGGAATTAAAGGGGTGCACCACCATGCCTTGCTTTGCCCTGGGTCTTTTTTTTTTTTTCCCAAGACAGGGTTTCTATGTGTAGCCTTGGCTGTACTGGACTGGCTTTGTGTACCTGGCTGGCCTGGAACTCACATCGGTCTGCCTGGCCTCTGCCTTCCTAGTGCTGGGATTATAGGCGTGTGCTACCCACACCTGGTTTTGCAAAGAGGAAGAGGAGGAAGAAGAAGAGGAGAGGATGCTGAGGGGAAGAGGATCATCCCAAGAGACAAATTTCTCCAAGGAGCCCTGGACCTCAGTGTGAAGATTCCCTATTTCTCAATGTTTGACTTTTAGGGTCCTGTTCCCCCCGCCCCAATGATATGAAAGAAACAGGGTTATAAGAACTGTATCCCAGGGGCTAGACAGATGGCTTAGTGGTTAAGAGGACCAAATTCAGTTCTCAGCACCTGTGGCAGCAGGCTGAGCCTCCTGACACTCCAATACCAGAGGGTCTGACGGATTCTTCCTGTCTCTGCAGACAACAGCATACACGTGCCATACTCAGACACACACACACACACACACACACACAGAGAGAGAGAGAGAGAGAGAGAGAGAGAGAGAGAGAGAGAGAGAGAGAAGGATTACAAAAGAGAAAGAAAGAAACTGCATAGGAGACAAATGTTCTAGCACTGACATCTCCAGCCCTTGGGTTTTTGAGACAGCATCTCACTATGTGGGCAAAGCTGGCCTCCAACCCAACTCTGATGATGGTAGTGATGATGTATATGTGTGTAGTGTGTGTAGTGTGTGTGTGTGTGTGTGTGTGTGTGTGTGTGTGTGTGTGTGTATGCCATCTGTGTCCCCTTTGTAGTCAGAGGACAACCTGCAGGAATCAGTTCTTTGCTTTTACCATGTGGGCTCTGGGAACTGAACTCAGGCCATCAAGTTCAGCTCCAAGCACCTTGACCCATTGTGCCACTACACTGGCCTCCAACTCTTGGTCTTCCTGCCTTAGCCTCCCCTGGCACTCACAGATGCTCTGAGCTCTGCAATCCTCTGCTTAGCAGAGGGCAGGCCTGCTCCCCTGGGCACGGGAATGGAGTGACAGTGTGTGGCTGTGTCCTTCCTTCTTTCTTGCTGCACACACGAGCAGGGGTTCAGGGATCCTGAGTCTCAGAGGCATCAAAGAGACGCATCCCCAGCACCAAGAAGCAGAGGCAGGGACATTGGCGGTTCCAGGCCAGCCTTGGATACACAGCAAGCTTGGTGGGAAGACAAAACAAAAAGCAAGCGCCTGGCTCCAGCTCTCCATCTCATACAGAAGAACGAAGTTGAAGATGAGACCATCATTATGAAACTAGACCTTTAGCACCAAGCCAGACTGAGGACCTGTCCACATGTTTTCCACCTGATAGACCAGTTATGACAGCTGGGCCACAAAGAGACCCCTATCCATACCCCCTGCACCCTCCAAGGGCAATGTATGGCTCTGCCTTGTCCCTCATTGACTATGAGACATCCAATAAGATTGGGCCACAGATGAGGCGGAGACCACATTTTAATAGTCTGGGGAGGTGGCATCCTCACAGGGTGGTGTAAAGAGAGCAAAATGATTTTGGATAAACCCTGAAAAAATTTTATTGCCCAGCACAGCGTAAATCAAGCCCTCTGTAAATGCAATAAAACAATTGTTTAGTCTGCATGGCTCATACCACAGACCTCAGGATTCTGTGTTTTGATCTTATTGCCGCAATAAACTGTCTAGACAGCAATTAACAAACTGCTTTTTCCTTCAGATGTTTGGAGGGCGGGAGAAACAGCTTCAGCACTTACAAATACAGGGGCTTCTTCCTGGCCCCTGTAATGACTGGGTAGGGAGAAGTGGGCAGGACTGGAATCTAGCCAGAAGGAGCCTCTTAGAGGACTCTTCTCTAAGGAACACCCCAAGCCCCCCAGAGGATCATAGATGCTTCTTATATGTTTGGTTGTGTGCCTAGCCTTTAACGGCTGAGCCATCTCTCCAGCCCTCATATATGCTTCTTAAACCTTGGCTTATTATTTTGTGTGTGTGTGTGTGTGTGTGTGTGTGTGTGTGTGTGTGTGAACATCAGAGAAAAATCTGAGAGTCTCCTTCCACCATGTGGGGCCCAGGGATTGAACGCAGTCATCAGCCTTGGTGGTAGGTGCCTTTACATGCTAAACCACCTCAGCCTAGACATCTATCACTCACTCATTGTTAGCGCCTCCCACATGGCAGACAAGTATTCTACCACCAAACTCCATCCCCTTCTGCTGAATTAATTCATTTTTTTTTTCAGGGTCTCATTTGGCTTAGGCTGGCCCCAAATTCACTCCATCACCAAGGATGATCTAAAAACCCTCGTCTTCTACCTCCCAAGTGCTGGGATTACAGTCGTGTGCCATGCCTGGTTCTTTGGTGCTGCTGGTCAAACCCAGGTCTCCTGGCATGCCAGGTAGGCATTTACCAACAGAACTACATCCTCTGCCCCCAGAGTTTTGGTTTGGTTTGGTTTTGGTTTTGGTTTTTTTGAGACAGGGTTTCTCTGTATTAGCCTTGGCTGTTCTGGACTCCCTTTGTAGACCAGGCTGGCCTCAAACTCACAGCGATCTGCCTGCCTCTGCCTCACAAGTGCTGGGATTAAAAATGTGTGCCACCATGCCTTGAGTTATTTGATTTTAAATTGACAGCATGAGCTGTCTAAGCTAGACCCCTCACCTCCTGTAGAGAAAGCAGGTTTTGTTTCTTTGTTTTGTTTTGCTTTCTTGAGACAAGGTCTCTCTGTTTCTCTCTGGCTGTCCTGGAACTCGCTCTGTAGACCAGACCTGGAACTCAGGGATCTATAGATCACCTGCCTCTGCCTCTTGGATCCTGGGATTAAAGGTGTATACTACCATGCCTGGTTTTAAGATTAATTTTTAAAAATATGTGCATGTGTGCCTGGAGTGATGGCACAAGCCTTTAATCCCAGCCCTTGGGAGGCAGAGGGAGGAGGATCTCTGTGAGTTTGAGGTCAGTCTGGTCTACAGGGTAAGTTTCAGGCAGCTAGGACTATGTGAAAAGATCCTGTCTCAAGAACAACAACAACAACAAAAAACCCCAAACCCCAAATATATGTGTGTGTGTATACATATGTATATGTATTTATGTGTGCGTGTGTGTTGTGTGTATGGACACAGGTGAGTGGAGGTACCTGAGGAAGCCAGTAGAGGACATTGGACTCCTAGAGCCAGAGTTACAGGCAGTTGTGAAGGCCTGACAAGGGTATTGGGACCTGAACTCAGGGCTTCTATAAGGCAGTATATATTGTTTTTTTGTTGGTTGGTTGGTTGGTTGGTTTGGATGGTGGGGTTTTTTTGAGATAGGGTTTCTCTGTGCAGCCTTGGCTGTCCTGGAACTTGCTCTTTTAGGCAAGGCTGGCCTCGAACTCAGAGACCTACTTGCCTCTGCCTCCTGACTGCCGGTATTAAAGGCCTGCACCATCATTGCCCAACTGGTAGTGTATATTCTTACCCATTGAGCCATCTTCCCAGCCCCTAGCATGTTTTAATTATATGAAATGATGGGATTCGCTGTGACATTTTAATGGGTGTACGTTACATTTCAATCATACTATCCTTATGAAAGAAACTGTTTTATTTATTTGTTTTTGTTTTTAATTTTGACACTTAGAAAGCAGAGGCAGGTGGACCTCTGTGTTCAGAAAGACCCTTTCTGAACTTTGTTTGTTTGTTTGTTTTTTGAGACAGGGTTTCTTCTGTGTGATAGCCCTGGCTGTCCTGGAACTGTCTTTGTAGACCAGGCTGGCCTCGAACTCACAGAAATATGCCTGTCTCTGCCTCCCAAGTGCTAGGATGAAAGGCATGTACCACCATGCCCAGTCCTTTTTTTTTTTTTTTTTTTTGACATTTAGTGTATGTGTGCCTGTGTGCATGTATGTTGTAGATGCACTGGTGTCATGGCCAAAATTTGGAGGTCAGAGACCAATTTATGTAATTCACTTCTTTCCTTCAACCATGCGATCCCTAAGATGTGCTCACTGGGCCCTCTTTCCAGCCCAAGAGGCAGAACGTTAGCGGGGCAGTCTGTATGTGATGCTCATCCAGACAGGGGCCTGAAACCCTCTGAGTCAAACTGTGCATCACTCTCTGAATGGAGAATGGTTCTGCCCAAGGTTCTGAGCTTGGGTAAGAGGCTGGGTCTAGGGCTGGAGAGATGGCTCAGAGGTTAAGAGCACTGGCTGCTCTTCCAGAAAGTCTTGAGTTCAAATCCCAGCAATTACATGGTCGCTCACAACCATCTATAATGAGATCCAGTGCCCTCTTCTGGCCTGCAGGTGTACATATAAGCAGAACACTATATAATAAATAAATAAATCTTTTTTTAAAAAAAGAGGCTGGGTCTATAGTAAATTCTATTGTTTTCTCTCCCCCATCACCTCAGCTTCTAGCCCTGAAGAGTGGAGTTTAGATTGTTCTAGCATGCAGTCAGCTTTCAGATATCTGAACATGGACTAAGCGCCCGTGCCTCCCCACCCCCGTGTTTTAGATGGGCACACAGGGACACTCATAGGAGGACACGAAAAAGGAAACCACTTACGTGTCCGTGATAGATGTAGCTTCAGGGTGTCCCCAACCCACAGTGAGATTACAGCCCCACTGAGAACGCTGCCTGCCTGCCCTGAGCTAGAAGCTGCACATGTCAACTGCTAAGGGACTGCAAATGCAAACAGCAGCCACTGTGCTCTCTTCAGGCTACTGCCAGCTAGACTCGATTCAGGAAGGTTTGAAACCCAAACCTTGTGTCCCAGATTGACAGCTGAGGGCTCCTCTGAGGGGAGGGAGAAGGCAGCTATAAGACGGGACCTCATTTCTCCTTTTTTTTTTTTTCTTCCCTCTGAGTTGCCCTGGTTGTCCTGGAACTCTGTGTAGATCAGGCTGGCCTCAACTCACAGAGATCCTCCTGTCTCTGCCTCCCGAGTGGTAGGATTAAAGATGTGTGGCACCACAGCCAGCCTGTCCTGTTTTTGTTTTGTGCAGGATTATGTATTTGTGTGTTATTAGTGACATTAAAATTTTCGCCATGGACTTGCTGTAATGGCCACACTTTTCATCCTGGCAGAAGCAGGTGGATCTCTGTGAGCGCTACTTTGTGAAACCCCATCTCAAAAAAGAAAAGCAAATATTTGGGCCGGTCGTGATGGCTCACGCCTTTAATCCCAGCACTTGGGAGGCAGAGGCAGGTGGATTGCTGTGAGCTCATCCAAGGCCAGCCTGGTCTACAAACTGAGTCCAGGACAGCCAAGACTAACACAGAGAGACCCTGTCTCAAAAAACCAAAAAATAAAAATAAATAAATAAATAAAACAGGGCTGAGGCGATCCAGCTCAACTTATAAGGCACCTGCCCTGCAAGCCTGAGGAGCCCAGTTGGTTCCCTGGGACTTGTCTGTGCCACAGAGCCCATTTGTGAGCCTACTGCTGGGGACATGGAGACAGGAGAGTCCCCGGGCCTTACTGGCAGGCCATACTAAGTCAACCAGAGACTGCCTGTGTCTTAAAGGATGTGGTATTTCTGAGGATGACACCTGAGGGTGTCTTCCAGCCTCCACATGCTCACACATACGTCTGCACACACAAGTGCAAAACGAATTAATTAGTTAAAATGTAAGGAGATAGCCATGCATATAACCCCAGCATTTGGAACTCTGCAGCAGGAAGATGAGGCCTGAAGCCAGCCTGGGCTACATAATGAGACCCTGTCTGAGCAAACTAACAAAACAAAGAAATCTGCACAAAAGAAAAGAGAAAATCCACCGGGTGTAGTGGCTCATGCCTTTAATCCCAGCACTCAGAGTCAGAGGCAGGTGGATTGCTGTGAGTTCGAGGCGAGCCTGGTCTACAAAGCGAATCCAGGACAGCCAAGGCTACACAGAGAAACCCTGTCTTGAAAAACGAAAATCAGTTAAGGCCACAAACCCTGAGGGTGGCGGCTTCCATCTGGATAGAAAGAGCAAGGCACTCTGTGAGATTCACCAAGGTAGCTCCCAGAAATTGCAAAGCAAATGGCTGGTGCTGTCAGTCAGAGAGAGGTTGTCAGTCGGACAGACAGTTCCAGAACTGATTGAAACAGATTGGCAGGAGTTAACTGAGGAAATGACCTATAGCCTGTCTTTGTTGCTGATTACAAGCATCGAACCCTGTTGTGCTGTACCCAGGGGTACTGTTCGACTGCTGGGCCCTTAAGAAGTCAGAAGCAGGGGGATACTCAGTTAGCAAGGCGCTTCCCTGCAATCTTGAGGCCCCGAGTTAGAACCTCAGAACTCAGGTGAAAAGGGGGAAGCTGGCGGTGGCGGTGGCGGCTCACGCCTTTAATCCCAGCACCAGCCAGGCAGAGGCAGACAGATCCCTGTGAGTTCTAGGCCAGCCTGGTCTATATAGTGAGTTCCAGGACAGTTTGGTTTAGAGAACACCCTGTCTCGCAAACAAACAAAGCCATGGTTCACCGAGCATCAGCCTTACCTGATAGGCAAGCTCCAAACCCATGAGGACCATGTCTCAAAAAATAAAACAAACAAATGAGAGTGGGGCTGGAGATGGCTCCGTGGTAAAGAGTACTTGATGCTGTTGGCTTAGGTCACTTCATAGCATCCATGTCCAGTAGCTCACAGCCACCTGCATCTCTCTCTTTCTCTCATTCTGTCTCTGTCTCTTTCTCTGTCCCCTGAGAATGCCCCTTTCCCATTTCCTCCTCTCACACATTTCTACAATAAATCTTATGTATGTTGTGTGGCACAACTTTCATATTTAACATTGATTCTACAGCTTAACACATTTGGTTTGGTTTGTGGGTTTTTTTTTTTATGTGTGTGTGTTTTGTTGTTGTTGTTGGTTTTGGTTTTCGAGACAGGGCTTCTCTGTGTAGCCTTGGCTGTCCTGGATCACTCTGTAGACCAGGCTGGCCTCAATCTCACAGAGACCCACCTGCCTCTGTCTCCCGAGTGCTGGGATTAAAGGCGTGCGCCACCACTCCCGGCCAGTTTAACATTTTTGCAGGTGAGTTGTTGAGATACAGTCTTGCTATGTAGCTAGGCTGGCCTCGAACTTTCGGACCCCTGAGCCTCCTGCCTCAACCTTTGCATGATGGCACTGCAGGCATGAATCACCACCTACAACTGAACTTTTTTATGTTTTTAAAACAATTATTATATTTATGTGTTTGTGTGTGTCCATGCATACATACATATATGCATGTACATGCTGAGGACAGTGGTAGCAAACAGAGGACCACTTTGGGCAGTTGGTTGTCTCCTTCCATTATGTGGGACTTGGGGATTGAACCCAGGTCCTCAGGTTGGACGGCAAATGCCTTTACCTGCTGAGCCACCTCACCTGCCCTGTGTTAGTTACTGTTTTCCCTTCTGTTTTGTTTTTGAATTCTAAGGTGTAGTTTATTCTAAACATCCAACTTTTCTGTTGACCCTCACAGGAATAGAAATTAAACAGGGTCCAGTGAACTAGAATATTCCTACCCACTGGGAGGCAGTTTGTAGACCAGCAGTGAACACACACACACACACACACACACACACACACACACACACACACACACACACACACACACACACTCCCAGAGCAGAGCCCATCGTGCACACATTGCCATCCTCCCTGGGTTGTGTTACCTATTCTCAGCCCCACGTTCTGGGTAAGTCAGTTTAGGAGTGTGCGCTCTCAGCTCTTTGAGGCATCCAGTCTTTGCAGATGGACAGGCCCTGCCTTTGTGTGGCCTTACCAAAGTTATTTATGGAGGACAGAGACAACTCTGGGCGGATGAAAGGTTTGGCTCTAAAGGAAAGCAGGGCCTTGGAGGGGCAGGCTTCTCTCTATAGCGGCGACTCTTTGCATGAGATAAATCACCCTGGACCATTAAACCTTCAGAAGGATGCTTGTAAACCTCCCTGGACACTCAAGGAGCACACTGTCTCCCCAGGGCCCATGTGGTGAGGGGGCTCATGGCCTTGCCCCAGCCACCAGCTCGGCACAGTCTCACCCTCCTGGGGCCCTGGTCTGGGATACTGAACCAGAAAATCACTTCCAAAGTCATCAGTTTTGCTAGACAGCTGTCCCTGTTTGCCTAGGATGGACGAGTTTCCTGGGACAGGAGGTGGAGAGGACCCCAGACATAACCAGTGAGACCATGGCCACTGTGTCCTCTGCGCGTTGTGAATAGGATCTCAGAGTAGGTCTTTTCCATTTGTCAAGACCTACTGTGTGCCAGACATCAGTCCAGGATAGCTTGTACTTTTTAAATTTTTATAGTTGCATTGACTTAGGGCCAGGTGTGGTGGCACACAACTTTAACCCTAGTACTTGGGAGGCAGAGGAAAGTGGATCTGTGAGTTCAAGGCCAGCCTGGTCTATATTAGTGAGTTCCAGAAACCCAGGTCTACCTAGAGAGACCCTGTGCGCCACCTGGGCCTTGGCATACATGTGTGGGGGTTGTGTGTGTCAAAGAACAAGTTGTGTGAGTCTAGGCTCTCCCTCCACCGTGTGTGTCTGGAAGTTGAACTCAGGTTTCCAGGCTTGGCAGCAAGTGCCCTACCCACTTAGCCACTTTGCCAGTCAAAGGCAGCCCTTTATTTGGTCTTTCTGCTTTAATTCTCATGACCTAAAGGGCTTGGCACCATCACCGTACTGGGGAATTGATGGGGGCCTTAGCCTTGCTAGGCCTTGGTGCTGGCACTAACTCACGTGACAGGTGAAAAAAACTGAAGCTGGGAAAGCTGTAGGCTACACTTTATTAATTTTTTAAAATTCATTTATTTATTGTATATACAGATCTCATTATAGATGGTTGTGAGCCAATATGTGGTTGCTGGGAATTGAACTCATGACCTTTGGAAGAACAGTCAGTACCCTTAACCTCTGAGCCATCTCTCCAGCCCAAAGGCTACACTTTAAATATCATCTGTGTTGCCTTGGCCTAACCTCTGAGAGGCTCCCTCTCTCCCCATTCCTCTTCTCTCTCTTTTTCTTTTTTCTTCTTTTTCCCCCCGAGACAGTGTTTCTCTGTGAGTCCTGGGCTCACTTTGGTTTTTGTTTTGTTTTGTTTTTGTTTTTGTTTTTTTGAGACAGGGTCTCTCTGTATAACCCTGGCTGTCCTGGACTCACTTTGTAGACTAGGCTAGCCTCGAACTCACAGAGATGTGTCTGCCTCTGCCTCCTGAGTGCTGGGATTACATGCGTGTGGCATTGTGCCTGGCTCTGTTTTCTTATTACAGTGCTAGGGGGATGAAGTCCAAGGTCTTATGCCTGCTACACTGAGCTATACCGTTCCCCACTCTCCTATTCAAATTGAAATCTGGGGGATCTTCTAAGAAACTCCCCACAAAAAGGGACTTTGGAACTAGGCATGGTGGCTTATGCCTGTAATCTCCTAGGGAGCTGAGGCAGGAGGATTGCTGTGAGTTCTAGGCTCATATGAGCCATAGTGTGAGACCCTGTCTCCCTAGGAAAAACAAAATATTAAGGGATGTAGGGAGGACTTAGGAGGCAGTAATGAGTAGAGGTTTTGGTTTTTGTTAACATTGGCGATAGAAGACTCCAGGGAATCTGTGGATCAACTGTACTTGCCCACTGTGAAAAGCCAAGACCGGCTCTCTGTAAGTCTCTGGACCCCTTCTTCCCCGGCACTGGGAACCCATGGCTGCGGCTGGAAAAACCCAGCCCTGCTTGACTGACTACCTGGGACTGCCGGAAAAAGAAGACAGTGAAATTCCCCCCCCCCCCCCAGTTCAGAGGAGGAACCCAGAAAAGCACTTGCAAGCCCCCCCTACCCCTACCCTACCCCTCACTGCCACCCCTACCCCTCACTGCCACCCTACCCCTCACTGCCACCCTACCCCTCACTGCCACCCTACCCCTCACTGCCACCCTACCCCTCACTGCCACCCCACTCCTCACTGCCACTCTACCCCTCACTGCCACCCCACTCCTCACTGCCACCCTACCCCTCACTGCCACCCCCACTCCTACCAAAGTTCTTTCCAGAGGCCGGATTTGAGATTTGTGGAGATTTGGCACTGAGCATTGGCTTGGCTACCAGTTCAGTTTTATTGAGGCCCTACTGTATGTTCTTACTTTACAGCTGTCTGTGGAACAGGTAACATTCTACTGCAAACTGAAGCATGGAAGGCTGCAGCGGCTCATTCAGAATGTGGCGCAGCTTGGGGGCCCCAGTCATTGCTGGCTGGCAATGCCTAGGGGCAGTTAAGGTCACAGCACAATGTGGGGATGCTGCTGGCACCTCTGTGGAGGCCAGGGATTCTGTGTCATGTCCTACACCGCACCAAACTCTTCTCCAGAGAGGAATAATGTCAGTCCAAAAGCTATTAATTAGCTCTGGGGATGATTGTTTGCTGTGGTATGCTCCCTCCCCCATCATACATACAGGCATAATATGATAAGGATGATTATTGGTGGGCTCAGGGCCTTTTGGCCTTACCAAGTGCAATGGTACATGTGGTAACCCCAGTACTAGAGAGATAGAGGCAGGAGGATTGCTTTAACTTTGAGCCCAGCCTTGTCTACATAGTGAGACCCTGTCTCAAAAGATTTTTTTTTTTTTAAAAAGGTCTGACCATGGGGTGCACCTCAGTTGGCATAGTGCTTGCCCAGTGAGCGAGACCCTGGATTCCATCCCTACACTGCATAAACTAGGGTTGATAACACAGGCCTGTAACCCCAGGGGAGGTAGAGGCAGGAGGACATGTTTGGCTACAAGGGCTCAATTTTCCACATTCTGGAATCATAGGCCTGTGTTGCCACTAGGCAGAGCTTACCTTCCATACCAGAGTCTCTAGAAGCAAAGCCAGGCTCTGTGGCTCCAGGAAGCTTTCCACCCACACAGGGTGGTACAGATGGGCTCTCCCTTTCAGGAGGGCTCATTCTCCCTCAGTCCCCCCCCCCCCCGCCCCATGGGGTTTCTCTGTGTAGCCCTGGCTGTCCTGGAACTCCCTTTGTAGCCCAGGCTGGCCTTGAACTCACAGAGATCCACCTGCCTCTGCCTCCCAGAGTGCTGGGATTACAAGCAGTCTGGGACTGCTTATTCTTATAAAAAAGAAAAAGAGGAGGGGAGGGAGTGAAGGAGAGAAAACAAACAAACAAACAAACAAAAACAAAAGACAAAACAAAACAAAAAAACAGTGTTGGCAAGATGGTTCATGAGTGTACCACCAAGCCTGCTAACCCAAGTTTGATGCCTGGAGCCCACATGGTAGAAGGAGAGAACAGGGTCCTGAACGTTGCCCTCTGACCTCTGTGAGTGTGTGCATACACACATATAAATAAATGTAAAAACAGCAACGACAAAAATCCAGCCAGATGTGGTGCTTTGGGGGATTGCTACAGATCCCAGGCCAGTCAGAGATCCTGCCTCAAAAGCAAATAGACAAGCCGGGCACGGTGGCATGACGGCGCGTGCCTGTCATCCCAGCACTCGGGAGGCAGAGGCAGGTGGATGGCTGCGAGTTGGAGGCCAGCCTGCTCTACAGACAGTGAGTCTAGGACAGCTAAAGCTATACAGAGAAACCCTGACTTGAAAAAAAACAGAACAAAACAACAACAGCAAAAGTAAATAGACAAAGGTCTGGGTAGATGTCATAGCTTGCACTGTAAGAAGCATAGTCATGGGATGCTGTATTGTGATCAGAAAGAAAAAGTTCCAAATGTGACAAAGACAATGGGATTCACAGGGTGTGGTGTGTGTGGTGTGGCTCTTCCCCATAGAAACTAAAGGCCCCTCAGCAGAAGAGAGGTGGTGCCCCACCAGGGACCCAGCGGACCTGTCATCTTGGACATTTTAATGAATTCACCAAGGCTGTGGCTCCAGGGCCATTTCCATTTTATGACATCTTTTTATACTCCAGAGGAGAGGATTCTGAATAAAAATGCTTTTTATTCTTAGCATTTGGTTAAAAAACATCCTTAATGAGGTGTTAAGAGTCATCCCACACCCCACTGTGGAGGAAGCATGAAAGATCATAAAGTTCTGAAAAGCCACAGGGCAATTTGTGATCCTGGATGGCACCCCTGGCCGCTTGGCTTGCAGGAGCATCTTCAGTAGGGTACTTCCTGCAATTTACACGCCCAGGCTGCTCTTCTACCTTAGGAACAGGTTCTCTGTGCCAAAGCCTCTTTCTCCTGTGTGCCACCAAACCATTCCCCTTTCTCCTGAGATCCCAGAGCTGTCTGGCCCCTACAAGGTTATTTGCCTTTCTTTCCTGACTGGTAAGGAATTTAACAGTGGGGGAAAAAACAACCCAGAGAAACCAAAACAAAGCAAAAAGCAGGGCCACTTGGGCTGCTCAGCAGGGAACTGCTGCTGTGTTCCTGAACAAATATTGTGATATTTTTCTGGAGGGCCACCAGTCAGTTACCCTCCTGAGACAGACCCACTGGAAGGAAGGCTGGCGGACTTAAGATTGTCGCTCATCAGAGATGAAACTGATATCAGGCTGACTCTAAGGATATATATGTATCTAACGCAGCCAAGCTCACCCACCAGAGTGTGGTGCGGGATGGGGGGTGGGGGGCAGCGTGGGGTATTGGGTATATGTGCGTTTGCAGAGGGAAGTGGCGGTTGCTAAGGAACAGTTCCGCAGACACAGAGTTTCAGTTGGGCAGGGGTGCCCTTCAGACTCCACTGTGAACAGAGCAGATCCCTTTGTGCACTGGACCCCTCAGAACAAAATAGAACAGTGAATATCAACACACCCATAGGCTGGCATTAAGAACCTCGGCTCTCAAAAAAAAAAAAAAAAAAAAGATAAAGGCCAGGAGTGGTGGCACACGCCTTTAATCCCAGCACTCAGGAGGCAGAGGCAGGTGGATCACTTTTGAGTTCGAGGCCAGCCTGGTCTACAAAGCAAGTCTAGGACAGCCAAGGCTACACAGAGAAACGCTGTCTTGAAAAACCAACAAAACAAAACAAAACAAAACAAAACAACAACAACAAAAAAAGCCAAGAATTGCCTCCAGAAAGCTATTCTCTGACCTCTGCACACACACACACACCCACACAAAATAAATCAATGAAAGAAAAAACATTAAAGTATAACACTCATGACATCAGTTATGATTCTCGATTATGCCTCATAATGGGACATTAGATGGCTGTTCTTTTATGGCTATTAAATTTTTGATGCTGTTGCTTTTGGGACAGGGGCTCGTGTAGCCCAGGTTGGCCCCATGCTCATTAGGTAGCAAAGGCTTGCCTTTAGCCCCTACCATGGGAATCTAGGTAATCAAAGATAGTCTTGAGCCCATGGTTTTTCACCCTCCACCTCTGACTGCTGGGATTACAGGCTGCACCACCATGGCCGCGCTTAAGTTGTCACAGCATCATTTCACAGCCCCTATTTGATTTTCCTAGGTCTTTCGGTCTATTTTTATGTGACTTGAAAAATAGATATTTATGTTTCTCTACAGAGAAACAGACATCTTTGAGGGGGGCGGAAATGGTTTAAGAATTATGTATTTTTGTCCTGTCAGAATTTAGAATGAGGATAATTCTAGACTCACTGATATGTAAACCCTATGTTTGGTTCATAGATCCTTTGGGGGTAGTCTTTGGGAAGTCCCCCAGCAGGCTTTGCATTGTGTGATACGGAGCCTACATTTGTCAAGTCAGAGATTCCCCAATATCTAAAACGAAACTGATCATTCCCACAGCCCAGGCTCTTACATTCTCACTATTTGCTTTCACTGTACTTAATGTAAAAACAGGCAACTAAACTGGGCAGTGGTGGTGAACGCTTTTAATCCCAGTACTTGGGAAGATCTCTGAGCTGGAGGCCAGCCTAGTCTACAGAGTGAGTTCTAAGACAGCCAGGCTACACAGACAAACCCTGCTTGGGGGGGGGGGGGGGAAGACAGTGAAGTGTCATTTTGCATATGACATAATCTGTACTGCAAGGACAGTTCACAGCACATCACAGACACGGATGAGAAGCCCAAGTCCTACTCAGCAGAGGTAAATGTCTTGCTGGGGCCACATAGTCTGTTAAAGAGCAAAGCAGAGGTTTGAATCCAGGAAAACATCTGGCACAAACCCATGTCTAAATCCCTCAGAGCACAAGGGGCCTTCCATGATGGCATCCGTGATGCTGACCATAGGCTGTAAAACTGTCTTGAAAAGGTAGGTGAGGACATGGCCAAAACAGCAGAGATTTTTGAGCAGAAAAAGACCCTGGGAACTGGCTAATTAAACAACCTGATTTGAGAGTGATGAGGCTGAGAGCCCAGCTCGGGTCATAAACCAGCAAAGAGATTTCGGATGAGAAGAAAGGCACCCAGCTGCTCCCAAGGTCCCCGTAATGTGTGAGCAATCATTTAGACTCAAGAGCCAGAAGGCCACGCTTGCCTGAGCATCACCCCTCCACAGCCAGAGCCTGGCAAGGGGCACAAACCCTCTACTCGGTGGTTTCTGTGGAAGGGGCAAGGGTGCTTACAGAAGGATTAGACTAGCTTAAAACATGACACGCTGAATGGCGCTTGGCACACGGTGACTTCTCAAAGGATCACAGTCTTGGCTGCTGCTGACACTCCTTAAAAGGGTGCTGGTTTGGGTGGATGAAGTGAACACATAAAGAAATCCATGCGTAAAGATTCATCTTTACCTCTTGACAAATGATTAATGATGAACAACCCTCTATGTGATATTTTTCCATTCCTTCCTTTTGACAGGGTCTTACTATGTATGCCAGGCTGGCCTTGAACTCATAATCCTTCTACCTCAGTTTCCTAAATGCTGGGATTACAGGTGTGTGAACTACCCGGCTTGCCTGAGTTATTTTCCTAAGTGGTGTATCTACTCTTTCAATGTCTTTGTTTGGTTGGCTGGGTTTGGTTTTTTGAGACAAGGTTTCTCTGTGTAGCCTTGGCCATCCAGGACTCACTTTGTAGACCAGGCTGGCCTCGAACTCACAGAGATCCGCCTGCCTCTGCCTCCTGGGTGCTGGGATTAAAGGTGTGAGCCACCATGCCCAGCTCTTTCAACGTCTTGATTAATAAACTATTCATGTATCTAAGAGGAGACTGGTTTTTGAAGCATATAAAGACCCTTTTCCTTCTTAACCACTGTATTGCTTGTAAGACAAATAACACAATTAAGGGGAGAGAGAGAGAGAGAGAGAGAGAGAGAGAGAGAGAGAGAGAGAGAGAGAGAGAGAGAGATGGCTCTGGCTGCTTTTCTAGAGGACCTGGTTTCAATTCCAAGCATTCACAACTGTCTGTAACTCCAGTTCCAGGGGATCCAACACCCTCATTTAGATATACATGTAGAGAAAACACCAATGCACACAAAATAAAAATAAATAAAGTGTTTAAGAAAATAATGCAATTAAAATGGGCATACCTGAACAGACATGAGGAAGAGATTACTGACTGTCTCAGCATCCTTAGTGAGCTACAGTGAGGTACCACTGCATACCTCCTAGTGGGTGGGACTAATTAAATCAGGTGGGGGGGAGGGGAAATGGCTAAGAGCACCTGAGTTCAGATTCTAACACCATATATAAGGCTGGACATCACTGTGCTCCCTGAAACCCAGCACTGTGGGGGTAGACCCATGAAGATGGTTAGGGCTCTAGGCTCAAAGTTTCTGTTTCAAAGAACAAGTCAGAGAGTGAGGGAGGAGGACGTTGGATGTGTTCCTTTGATCTCTGTATCCGAACACATATGTGTGCATCTATTACACACACATGCACGCATGCAGCACCCTCAAAGGGGCCACTAATAAGTGTCAGTAAGAATGTAAAGAAAGCCAGGTCAGCCTGGTCTACAGAATGAGTCCAGGCCAGCCAGGACTACATAGAAACCCTGTCCTCGAAAAAAAACAGAAACAAAACAAAACAAAACAAAAAGAGTGGAAAAGAAACCAAGATACAGGCTGGAGAGATGGCTCAGTGGTTAAGAGCGCCACCTGCTCTTCCAGAGGCCCTGAGTTCAATTCCCAGCAATCACATGGTGACTCACAGCCATCTATAATGTAATCTGATACCCTCTTCTGCAGATAAAGCACTCATATGCAATAGATAAAATAAATAAATCTTAAAAAAAAAAAAAAAGAAACCAAGATACTCAAACATTGCTGGTGGGAATGTAAATAACAAAGCCCATGTGGAAAATAGCTTGGCAATTTCTCAAAGTGTTAAACACATAATTTGCATTGAGCCCAGATGTTCTATAGTTAGGCATACAACATACAACTGACATTCACACAGAAATCTGTGCTCGAATGATTGGAGCAACATGATCCTTGATAGTTAAAAGTGGAGATAACGGCCCCCCCAACCTCCACCCCCCAGTCCCACCCCACTCCCTGCCCCCTACTCCCTGCCCCCCACTCCCCACCCCCGGCATGGTGGGGCACACCTTTAATCCTAGCACTCGGGAGGCAGAGGCAAGCAGATCACTGCAAGTTCGAGGCCAGCCTGGTCTACAAAGAGAGTCCAGGACAGCCAAGGCTATACAGAGAAACTCTGTCTTGAAACCCCCGCCCCGCCCGAAAAACAAACAAACAAACAAACAAAAACAAAAACAAACAAAAAATAAAAGTGGAAATAACGGATAGATATATAAGCTGGTATGCCCAACAGTGGGTTATTTATACAGCCATGAAAAGAATGTGGACGGGTGAACTGTCTCTGATGGTAAAGGGACTCGCGGCACAAGCCTGGCTAGCAAGTTTGATCCATTGGAACCCAAATCCAGGTGAAAGGGGAGAACTGATTCCACAGAGTTGTCCCTGGACCTCTCTACTTGTGCCACACCCATCATTCGTGTGCATACACACAATAAAAAAAATAAACAACAACTTCAAGTCAAGACACAGAAGTTCTGTTGGCAGAGCAGACTTACTGCAGAGGGTCTGGGGTACTTGCGAATACCTGTAGGTGTTTTCGGTCTTTGCAACCTGGAATGCAGCAGCTAGCTTATGGACAGAGAGTGAGGATGCTGCTAGACATCCCATGGTGTGCGGACAGCTGCCACAGTGTGGGGATATCAGGCCCTGAAAGTCTGCTGTGCTGAGGCTTGGAAGGGCTGGGGTGGGGGTGGGGTGGATTTTTCTGCTTTGGGGGATGCTGTCTCTTCCTTGAGATTTGGGTGGTTTCAGTTACTGACTAGCCCTGGCCCCACGTATCCTCACTGCCTGCTACTCTGTGGAAACTGTGCCTCCAGAGGCTCTGCATCAAGATGAGGTGAGGGGCAGACTAAGGCTGGGGGTCCAAGGTCAAGTGTCTGCAAACTCAGGAAGTGGAAAGGATGACACACCTGCCCAAAGTTGAGAAGGACTTTTACACTTTTCTTTTTAATGGGTTAACCAACAGCAAACAGGTTCTCAGCCTGGGCCAGAGAAGCCTCTTTTTCCAGTGGAGCAACGCAAAGACTCAAGCCACCCAGGGAGCCCAGTGGATAAAAACTCCTGCTACCAAACCTTAGACCCCCGCATGGTGGGGTTTCGAATCAACTCTTACAGATTGTCATCTGACCTTCACACACTCTTACCCCTATAAACAAATAATAAGTGTAATAATAATAATAATAATAAAGAAGAAGAAGAAGAGGAGGAGGAGGAGGAGGAGGAGGAAGTAGTAAACTGGTCAGAGTGCTGAGAATCATTGACTATAGAAAGTGCTCAGCCTTAAGTGGTACCATTCGTATGAGCCTTCCCAAGGCTCTGTGAGGCACAGAAAACCCTGCTGAAGAGACTGCAGAGGACTTAAGAGCTGGGGAACAGGCTGCATGCTGTGAGATGCTGTGTTCTAGACAAGACATGGTGGTCACGCTCTTTACAGCCACGGTTTCATGCACGAGACCTGCGCAAGCCAGCAAGATGGGTCAACATTCCAGCCAGTGGAACTCCGTGGGTTAGAAGAAGGAGAAGGGGACACAGCAGTGGTGGCGCACACCTTTAATCCCAGCACTTGGGAGGCAGAGGCAGGCAGGTGTCTGTGAGTTCGAGGCCAGCCTGCTCTATAGAGCAAGTTCCAAGACATCCAGGGCTACACAAAGGAACCCTCTCTCAAACAAACACACAGGCACGCACACACACACAAACCCAAAAAAAACAAAAACTAAAAAATCCAAGCTATCAAAACAAACAGACAAAAGAGTAATATTTCCTGATAGAGAGCTTACGTTTCAGTGTCTGTAAGGAAAAAGCTGCTGGAGTTTGGCCCCCAGTGCTACTTCTGTACCTACTGAGCATGGCTGCTTTTAGGGCAGATGCAGAGCTAGGGGTGGGGGGTGAGGGGTGGGAGTGGAGTTGGGAGTTTGGGAGCAGGTGGGCAGGATGGATGGACAGGACACTGCACAGAAGGCATCTGACCCACAAAGCTGCAACCGTGGATGGTCATTGGTTCTCTCACAAAAAGAATTTGCTCCCTCTGCTCTGCAGAAAAAGGATTTTAGGTCTGACCCCTCCACCCCTCCACCCCCCCCCACCAACCCCCCCCCAGTTCATTTCTTCCTTCCCTCCCTCCTTCCTTCTTTTTTTTACGGGGTGGGGGGCATCTTTTGAGACACCGTCACATACAGAGATCTGCCTGCCTCTGCCTCCAAGAGTGCTGGGGTTAAAGGTGTGAGCTAGTACACCCGGCTACTTGGCTCTTTAATTTTCTTTTAAAGATCACCATTATCTGAAATTTTGTTTTGTTTTGTTTTGTTTTTTCGAGACAGGGTTTCTCTGTGTAGCCTTGGCTATCCTGGACTCACTTTGTAGACCAGGCTGGCCTCGAACTCACAGCGATCCGCCTGCCTCTGCCTCCCGAGTGCTGGGATTAAAGGCGTGCGCCACCACGCCTGGCTTATCTGAATAATTTCAATGTGTGGATTGAGGTGCACTGGCCTACTCTTAGGGGAAGTCTGGGCCAGTGGGATCAGGCACAATGCTGGGAGTTCCTGGGAACAGTCCCCTTAAGGGAATGTAGGGAGGGAAGCCCCATGGTCAGTGATTTCAGGGGCCCTGAAAATAAAAGGGGGGCTGGGTCCTGATGTTGGGTCTTCACCACAGATCATACAGAATCTGGGTGATTGTCTCCGCTTGGTTAATGCTTAACCTCATGCTCTCACAGGAATCACTGTGTCCCGAACAAATTTGCTCAGCCCTCGGCCTTTATTTGCTGACCATGAGTCTGGCTGACATTCACACTGTTCTGCAGCAAATAGAAAGTGGGCGGAGAGGATAGGAATAGAGTTTGGCCAGGGAAAATGGATTATTTACTTATTCATCTAATTTTAATTTTTAGTTTTAGTTTTTGTTTTTTGAGACAGGGTTTCTCTGTGTAGCCTTGGCTGTCCTGGACTCACTTTGTAGACCAGGCAGGCCTCTAAAACACAAAAGATCCACCTGCCTCTGCCTCCTGAGTGTTGGGATTAAAGGCATGCACCACCATGCCCGCATCCTTAATTTTTAAGTTTTGGGACATGCTCTCACCGTGTAGCTCTGGCTGACCTGGAACTCGGGATGTAGACCAGGCTATCCTCAAACTTGCAAGGGTCTGCCTGGTTCTGTCTGCCTCTCCCATGCTGGAGGACTGACAGGATGAATCCTTGTTTGTTTATTTGTTTAGACAGAGTTTCCTGTGTCTTTTGCAAGCCGGCCACAGTTTCCCTATGTCACTAAGGATGATGACTTTGAAAGCCTAATCTTTCTGCCTCTCGCTACTACACCTGGTTTGTGCTGTGCTGGAGACAAAAACCAGGGCTTCAAATATACTTTGTAACTCACCCCTCTACTGTAGCCCCAGTTTATTTTATTTATTTATATTTTTTATGTGCCTGCATATATGTCTGTGTGAGGGTGTTGGATCCCCCTGGAACTGGAGTTACAGGCAGGCATAAGCCACCATGAGGGTGCTGGGACTTGAACCCTGGTCCTCTGGAAGAGAAGCCAGAGTTCCTTAACCTTGGAGCCATCCCTCCAGTCCCCCATTGCTATTATTTTTGAGGCAGCATCTCACCAGGTAGTAGCTCTGGTTGGCCTAGAACGGTGCTATTAGACCAGGTTGGCCCCAAACTCACAAAGCTGGGATGCTGAGATTAAAAGCGTGCCCCATCGTGCCTGGCAGCATTTGATTTTTAAATCTTTGTTTCATGATGGTGAATAAATCCTGCAGCATGTCTGGGGACTGACTGAGCATCTTTCAAATGCCGTCAGTGATAAGTGAGTGAGGGTGTGAAATGTGATGCATTTCTGGGGGCTCCCAACAGATGTCATGAATGCTGACACCTTATTTTAAGAAGTAAATGAGGGGGCTGTTGAGATGGCTCAGTGGTTAAGAGCACTTACTGTTCTTGTAGAGGGCCTGAGTTGGTAGCTCTGCAGGTGGTGCACAGCCATTTGCAACTCCAGCTCCAGGAAATCTAACGCCTGCTTCTGGCTTTTCCCCAGGCACCTATACCCGATACAACTACACAGAAAGTAAAATAAAATAAAATAAAATTTAAAAAAGAAAGAAAAAAAAAAAAGAAATCTAAGCAAAGTAACAGGAATAGGAAGTGGATGACTTTGGTTCCACTGGGGACTTTGAAGAGTGACCCCAGCCAGTAGCAAAGGTTTCCAGTCCTTTTTACAGAAAGTCCCAATCTGTCCTATAAGTCACATTGAACAAGGAGGTCTGCCAGACCAGAACACAGCTTGTTATCAGCCCCCTAAACGCAGGATGTTGCAGTGGCTTCCTTCCTCACACCTCTAAGCAGTCAAAACCCCTTATCTTCCCAAGAGACTGAGATGCAGCTGATAGGACTCCCACCCTGAGCATTCCCACTCACCCTAATTAAGATCTTTATACAGGAAAAAATATTCACAGGTCTCAGCTTCTGCATTCATGGAATTTTCTTTCACAATGAAGGTACATGTGCTTACCCTGGTAAGGGTGGGTGGGAAAGGAGGTTAAGACAATCCCTGGGAGGGTTAGGAACGAGGTCTGTGTGGAGTGTGCACTCAGACATAAAAAGATGAAAAGAAGCAGTTTATTCTGAGTAAACAGTTAATAATTTTTAAAAATCACAAGAAGATTAGTCCCAACATTCAGGAGAGGCAGGTGGATCGCTGTGAGTTCCAGGCCACAGAGAGAGTCCAGGACAGCCAAGGCTACACAGAGAGACCCTGTCTTGAAAAACAAAACAAGGGCTGGAGAGATGGCTCAGAGGTTAAGAGCACTGACTGTTCTTCCAGAGGTCCTGAGTTCAATTCCCAGCAACCATGTGGTGACTCACAACCATTTATAATGTGAGCTGACGCCCTCTTCTTGTGTGTATATCTAATAAATAAATAAAATATTAAAGAAAAACAAAACAAAATCACAAGAAGTTTTTTTAAAAAAAGATAAGTGGGCAGTGGTGTAGTAGGCCTTTAATCCCAGCACTCTGGGAGGCAGAGGCAGGTGGAGTTCTGAGTTTGTGTCCAGCTAGTCTACAAAGAAAGTTCCAGGATAGCCAGGGGTACACAGAGAAACCCTGTCTGAAAAACAAAAGAAGACCAACAAAAACCAACAAAATGAGCATTTTATGATGTGTGGAAATT
Organism: Acomys minous; assembly: GCF_964271855.1. Classification (NCBI taxonomy): domain Eukaryota; kingdom Metazoa; phylum Chordata; class Mammalia; order Rodentia; family Muridae; genus Acomys; species Acomys minous. The sequence continues at coordinate 66,185,048 of NC_140485.1, read as the reverse complement.
ACAACACTCACATTTCAGCATTTGAGGAGAAAGCTGGTGAAGTGGCCCGCTGCTAACTCCATGCTTAGCATATGCCATCCCACTCAGTTTACTGCCATGCCTGGGGTGGAAACAGCCAGGCCGCCTGCATGTTGGGCAAACACTCTCCAAACAGAGCCAATCTCAAGCCTGGGGCTTACCTTTTTGGAAGCAAGGGCAGGTCGAGAAGGGGACTTGAGAAGCTCCAGGATGAGTCTCTGTGGCCAGAATCCCTATATGCCAGCAGCCTGCAGGCTAAGGAACTCTCTAGCAAGGACGGGGCTCCTCTGTGCTTCAGAGTTTGAGAAATGTGGGTCTGGGATGGGTCTCCGCTGTGATGTGAATACACCTGGGAAGCATCTGGTCAGGCCTTGAATACCACGTTGATACGGAGGCCAGTGAGGAGGGTGACATCATCCTTGAACAGGGAATCTGGGGCCGGAGGAGTAAAAACTAAGGGCCAGAGAGGGCTGCAGAGTGAGGTCAAGGCCAGCCTGGGCAGCTGCAAGTGATCTTGTCTCAAAATTAGAAACAAAATCAACTTCTCTCAACCCCTTGAGGAGAGGGAAGGAGAGAGAGAGAGGGAGAGAGAGAGAGAGAGAGAGAGAGAGAGAGAGAGAGAGAGAGAGAGGGAGGGAGCGCTAGCTAGTGGTAGAGCTCTTACCCACCATGCACAGAACCCTGGGTCAATCCCTCAGTACATACAACAAATAAATGTTCCCACGGTGGCAAAAAGACTGAGGCCTAGGCCAGCCTGGCCTACATGACACCTCATCTCTCTGAAAACAAACAAGTTCAAAATCGGTTTGGTTCTGTTCTTTCTAGCTGACAATTTCTAACCTCCAATCACCTGATAGAAATTCACCAACTTCCTGATATGTTGCTGAGCAACCTGCCTCATCACCTGAAGAACCTAAGGTGGAGACAGGCTCCCCGCTTTTTGTCATTAAATTACCTCATAATTATAGCTGTCACCTTTATTTGGCATCCAAATGTTTAAATTGGCTTTTCTTCTTTTAAAACATTTTTTTCCAGGGTGGTGGTGGCACAAACCTTTAACCCCAGCACTTGGGAGGCAGAGGCAGGCAGATCTTTGTGAGTTCGAGGCCAGCCTGGTCTGCAAAGTGAGTTCGGGACAGCCAAGGCTACACAGAGAAACCCTGTCTCGAAAAAACAAAAACCAAACCAAAAAACTTTTTTTTTTTGGAGATATGGTTTCTCTGTGTAGACTCGCTTTGTAGACTAGGCTGGCCTTGAATTTACAGCGATCCTCCTGCCTCTGCCTCCAGAGTGCTGGCATAAAGGCATGTGCCATCACCCCCAGGCAAAGAGCATTTCTTGTTCTCACAGAGGACCAAGATTCAGTTCCCAGGACCAGCATGGTTGCTAACGACTGCCTTCAACTCCCGTTCCAGAGCATCTGACACCTTCTTCTGGCTTTCACACACACTGCATGCACATGGTGCACAGACATATGTGCAGCCAAAACACCTACAAGCATAAGATTAAAAAATAAAATAAAATCTAAGAAACTTAGTGAGATACAACTCAGGGGTAGAGCCCTTTCCTAGCATCTATAAGGCCCTAGGTTCAATCCCCGGAACTGGAAAGTGGGGCAAAATAATAATAATGATGATGATGGTGATGTGCTGGGCAGTGGTAGCGCATGCCTTTAGTGCTAGCACTCGGGAGGCAGAGGAAGGTGGATCTCTGAGTTCGAGGCCAGCCTGGTCGACAGAGCAAGTTCCAGGACAGAGAAACCCTGTCTCAAAACGGGGAACCGGCGGCACAGCAGTAATACACTAGTGTTGTGATCTGAGGACCTGTGTTGGGGTCCCCAGAGCCCAGTGTCTTAGGGTAAGGCTGTGATCTCTGTACCCTATGTCAAGGTAGGAGGCAAAGAGAAATCATCCCCAGAAGCTGCAGGATGTCTGACAAGACGCATGTTCTAGACTCCTAGCCTCTGGGTCAGAAGAAGGAAAAGGAAAGGGAAGGTATTGGTGGCCCTCGAAGGGCACATGTGCAGTCTTGGTTGCTTGTACAAATCTCTAGGTGAACAGGTCGTGCACACTGTGAGTAACTGCAGGGGACGGGCAGGACATTGGAGTGGAGAGTAGAGGGGAAAGACGTGACCAATGACTAGATAGTCTGCAGCATTCCTTCTCTGCCTCCTGAAGGATGTGGCTGCCTTTCCTGATCCGCAGGGACTCCTCCTCGGTCCCTAATGGCTCCGGGTGGTAGTCACCCAGCTTCAGACAGAGCGGGACACTTCCTCTCTTGGTTCTACGTGGCATTCAGACTAGTTGTCCCTCTGTCTGTGCTACAAACAGTACAGAGGCCATGTTGTTGACTCCCTGATCTCCACTTCCGTACCTGTAAGGGTTGGCGGGGATGTGACTTGGAGAAGAGGGTGGAGGTGGGAACTGACCTGTGGCTCCCCGAGGGCCACATCCTGCCTGCCTCATTTCTCAGAGCAGGCGCCTCCAGCATTGCTCCTGCTTCCACTGTTTATTGGTCCTAGTGTGACAAATTACCCCAAACCTAGCAGTCTTCCGATGATAACCATCCACTATCTCACAGTTTCTGCAGGCCTGGAATCTGGGAGTGGTGCAGGCAGAAAGGCCTGGAGAGGAGTCTGTCCTAAGTGGCAGTCAGGATGTCACCAGGTGCCATCACCTGAAGCCAGCTGGAAGAGATCTACCAGGTACAGACACTGGAAGCTGAGTCCAGCCACGAGAAGCCATTTTCAAGATGGTATATGGAGGCTGCTGCCAGTGTCTCTGTAATTTAACACTAACTAGAGAGCACAGGGTCAGAGAGATGGTGTGGCGGCAGCCACCGTATGTTTGGCTCTTCTCCTTTACATTTATTGCTAGGGACAGAACTTGCTGGTAGGGTGTCTACTTGCCTGTGCAAAGACCCAGTTTCCAACCCATCGCTGCGGGAAAATACGTTTATCGGAAAGCCGGAAGTGTCTGACTCATATGAGGCGATTACCTTTTCTCACTATGTAGCCCTGGCTGGCCTCGAACTCACCATGGAGCTCAGTCTGGCCTCAAACTCACAGAGATCTGCCTGCTTCTGCCTCCATAAAGTGCCTCCTTGCCAGGTTGTATTTTGTTTTACTGTGTTCACAAAGCAGGTGGTCATCATCACAGGGCCCTTTCTTTATGACTGACGCTAGGAAGTCGGACATTTGTCTCCTGCCACGTGCTGTTGGCCAGCAGGATAGTTTGCTGAGGAAGGGCAGGCACTGGCACACTCCCCACACCCTTGCTGTGGTGCCCACAATGCTCTGAATGAAGGCTGAATGGCACTGTCAGTTGACTGATGGGGAATGAAGACCCCCCACCCCCACCCCTGCCCCACAGTCCACAGCATATCATATCCACTAATTCTCAAAGATTAGCTTTCTCTTTTTCTTTCTGATTTTGTCTCTCCCTCCCTCTGTTCTTCCTTCCTTCCTTCCTCTCTTTCTCTGAGACAGTCTTAGTACATAACCCAGGATGGCCTAGGTCTCCCTGGAAACTCACAGCAATCCTCCAGCCTCAGCCCCTGAGTGCTGAGATTACAGTACCATCATGCCCAACAAGAATATATATATATGTATGTATGTATGTATATATATATTTTTGTTTGTTTGTTTTGTTTGTTTGTTTGTTTTTGTTAAAAGACAGGCTTTCTCTGTAACAATCTTGGCAGTTTTGGAACTCTCTCTGTAGACCAGGCTGGCCTTAAACTCACAGAGATCCATCTGCCTCTGCCTCCCAAGTACTGGGATTAAAGGGTTACACCTTTCCTTTCTTTCTTTTTCTTTTCTTTTCTTTTTTTTTTTCCTTTTCTGGACACAGGTCTTCACTATGTCCCCAACTCATGATCTTCCTGAGTGTTGGGATTACAGGTGTGCTCTGTCATACCTGGCTTTGGCCTGGTTTTAAGAGGGACGCATGGTGGCTGGCGATGTCGTGGCGCTGGTATGGAGAGAATGTGGGGAATGCAGCTCAGTGCTAGAATACTTGCTTGGCATGTGCTACATCCTGGGGTGGCTTCTCTTCCGGGCACCGAAGTAAAACTGGAGACAGACACAGAGCAGGTCCCCTGCAAGCGTGAGCACTGGAGTTTGGATCCTGAGCACCAATGAGAAGAGCTGGGCAAGGCTTCTTGTTCCTGTCACCCCAGCAGGGAGACAAGACAGATAGTGGATCCTGAGAGCTCGCTGGCCATGTGGCCTAGCCAAAACTGTGAGCTTGGAGTTGAGAGAAGCTGGATGTGGCAGCACACACCGTTAACCCAGCACTAGGAGGCAGGAGCAGGACGAACTCTGTGGGTCACAGGCCAGCCTGGTCTACATAGTGAACCTCTGTCTCAAAACAAAACAAATAAATATACAAAAGAAGGAAGGAAGGAAGGAAGGAAGGAAGGAAGAGAGGGAGGAAGGGAGGGAGGGAGGGAGGGAGGAACACGGAGCGTTGGGTTGGCACACTTCTGCAGTCTCAGCACTGAGGGAGGCAGAGGCAGGTGGAGCTCTGTGCAAGCACACACACACGCACACTCTCACACTTACACATACAAATAAATAAATGCAATTTAAAACAAGGCAAAGAAGTCCACTGGTAAAGTGAGATCTTCAGGGTTGAATAAAAACCCATCTGTTTTCAGTCTAATGAAGACCAAGTGTGAACCGGACAAACTGGATGGAAAAGATATTGGGGGGAAAAACCAGGTGTGGTGTGCATGCCAGTCAACCCAGCACTCAGGAGGCAGGGCTATGAGTGTGAGGCTAGCCTGGGCTACATAATGAGAACTTGTTTCCAAAAAAATAAAGAAAGAAAGAAAGAGGAGGAGGAGGAGGAGGAAGATGGTGTTTGGGGAGCATTGTGGTTGTATAAAAATCCGGCAGCTCAAGCTACGTAACCTAAGGGGTTTAGTGACAATTCACAGGCTATAATTTCAAATTCCTGAGGAGACATAAACGACACATGGTGTTTACGATCATCCCTAACACACACAATCTCATTTCATCTCTGAAGCCAGGCGAGGGTGGGCCTGGTCAGTGCCTGGACCCGAAAGCCAACACGGTGAATCTCATCACCACTGCAACTGAGCTTTGGAGCTAAGATCTGCACTGGCCCTTCAGCAGCTCGGAGATCTTTCATTAGGCATTAGGCGAGCTAAAGAGAGGTCTAGAAACCAGAGGCGCTTCTGAGATTCCGAGGCTATAACACCAGGTGCCTCCTCTTCCTGCTTAGCATCTGCATTGTATTACAAACAAGGATGTTTATTTAATCCTTGTTTGGCCTCAGACTTGGCCCAATCTTTTCCCTTCAACTATGCAAGAGCTGGGACTACAGTTGTGAGCTACCATCCCCAGTGGAGGAGAGTGATTTTAATTCGGTTAGGCTTTTAGTTTGAGGCAGGGCTTCATGTAGCTCAGGCTAGCCTCAAATTCACTATGTGGTCAAGTATGACCTTGAATGTTCCTCCTGCCTCTACCTCCCTAGTGATGGGGATTACCGGTGTCCCCAAGCCTGGTTCATTGAGAGTGATTTTATTAATTATTTTGTTTGACGGTGATGTGAATACATAGTAATATCTTGAGGAAAAAAGTGTCCGTGGGCGTGTCTTCCTTTCTTGTGTCCCATGTTCTCTGTGACTCTGTGTGCCTGCATTCGAAGACACGCCTGATCTCAAGGCAGATGACTCCCTGGAGCCGTCTGAGACTGAGATGGGACTGGGCTGCCTGTTGCTTCTTTAATCTTTTGCCGTCGAAGATTCTGCCTGCGTTCAGATACCATGACACCCCAGGGACTCACCCCATGTTTCTGAAATCTCTGTTTATTCCCTAGAGCAAGAGAGGGTGAGGTGGGAAGCAGAGGTGGGAAGCAGGGGGCTTGTTAATGAAAGAGATCGAACGTCACTGCTGTGATGGGATCAGTTAACTTTCCAGCGGAAGCAGCTATGAGGAGGCGGGGAGAGCATCAATGGTAAGCAGTGGCTGAGGTAAACAGCTTAGTTTGTAGTGCACTGGCCCAGCAGGCACAGAGCCCTGGGTTCAGTCCCCAGAGCCACATAAATCCCTCGTGGCAGCACATGCCTATGATCCCAGCTCTTTGGATAGGGGAAGGCAGGAAGCTCAGCCGTTCAGGGTCATCCTCAGTTACCCTGACGTCTTGGAGACTAGCCTAGGCTGCTCGAGAGAGTTGGTTCCTGAGCTCAACACAAAACACCAGCTTTCGTTATGACTTTCCGATTGCTCTCTGACCTTTCTCTTCGACATTTAGAAGACAGTATTGTCAATAAATGCCTGTTACGAAGCAGATACCCTGGTGATACCGATAAAGGGATTTTGGAAGACTCAAAGTCCACAGACCACGCCCCTCTTTAAGCAGTGAATGCCTTAGGCTGGGATCCAAATCACAGTGTGGCACTATGATGCAATTTCTAGGACTGGAATTTTATAATGGAAATTTTATATCTTTTCCCCCCAAGGCAGGGTTTCTCTGTGATTCAGCCCTGGTTGTCCTGAAACTCGATCTGTACACCAGGTTAGCCTTGAACTCACACAGATCTGCCTGCCTATGCCTCCAGAGTTCTGGGATTAAGGACATGGGCCACCATGCCTACCTTTAACGCGTTTCTTTTTCTTTTTTAAAAACCTGTTTCTTAATAAATGAATCTACAGAGTATAATTTTGACTAATAATCTAAGTATGGAACGTATGTGTTGTTTTATCTGGTTACAACTGGGCAGGGTAACTGTCAATTAAACTAGCAGTACTTAGAGTAGCCACACAACATTTTGGACATTATGTATTATTTTATTTTAATTTTTTTTTTATTTTTTGGCTTCTTGAGCCACGGTTTCTCTGTGTAGCCTTGGCTGTCCTGGACTCACTTTGTAGACCAGGCTGGCCTCAAACTCACAGCGATTTGCCTGCCTCTGCCTCCTCAGTGCTGGGATTAAAGGTGTACACCACCATGCCCAGTTCAGAACTATTATTTTTTAAAAGATTTATCTTTATTCTTTTTAATTATATGTATGTGAGATGATGCATGTGCGTATTTGTAGCTGGTAGGGCCCTGAGATCAAGTGGTGGTTGTGAGTTACGACCTCTGGTCCTAGCCGGGCCTGATAGCGCACACTTTTAATCCTAGCACTTGAGAGGCAGAGGCAGGCAGATCTCTGTGAGTTCTTGAGTAAATTCTGGACAGCCAAAGCTACACAGAGAAACCCAGTCTCTGGTCCTTTAGCCAGGTGGGGTGGCCTATGCCTTTAATCCCAGCACTTGGGAGGCAGGGACAGGTGAGTCTCTGTGAGTTCAAGGCCAGCCTAGTCTATGTAGTGAGTTCCAGGACAGCCAGGGCTACACAGAGAAACTCTGTCTCAAACAAAAACAAAAGAAGACTTCTGGGCACTGAAGTTAGCAAGTCCTCCCCCCCCCCCAAAAAAAACAAAAAACTAAGGTAGTAGCCAGGTGGTTGTGGCTGTATGCCCTTAATCCCAGCACTCAGAAGGCTGAGGCAGGGGGATGACTGAGCTAGAGGTCAGGTTGGTATGCAGAGTGAGTTGTAGGACAGCGAAGACTACACAGAGAAACTCTGTCTCAAAAAACCAAAAACCAAAAGAAAATACAAACTATAGCAGTTACTATTATTAATTTAGAACTTAAAATACTCACAAATTAACAAATGTGTTATAACAAATGTGGATGAAATGTTTGCTTAAGTGACATGGCTGCTCCCATGTCAAAGGGTGTTTGTTGTTTTGGGCATGGTGACAGATTGTGCAGGGTTGTTGGTCTATTGTCAGGATTTTCACACTAAAATGTTCCAGGAAGAATGGACAGCAATAATGAACTTCAGTAAGAAGGGAAGAGAGAGAGGAAGAGGAGAAAGAGAGAGAGAGAGAGAGCGCTAGCTAGTGGGGTTGCTTACAGGAGGGTGGGTGAACAAGGCAGCCACGCCACAGAAGTCGCCCCAACCCAGCGTGAAGATAGATGGCTTCCGCAAAGCCGCACAGATGGACTTCCTAGCTCAGGCTGCTTTCTGCTGGGTATATACTCCAGCACCTTCTGATGCCATGAGGCCACAAGGCCACCAGGCCACCAGGCCACCAGGCCACATGCAGTCAGGGCAGAACTATAAGCAAGCTGGCTGAGAGATGCAGAGATCAGAATCTCAGGTGAGGAGGGTCCGGTGGTGATGCCCCACACCCTTGTGTGAGGGAACACTTACAGACAAGCTGTAACTCAGCGGTCCCTGTGATGGAGAGCAGTCAGCCACAGCATCTTTAGCAGGCTGGGCTCGGTTTTGCTGGCTTTTTCACAGTGGTGGGAACTGCTTCAGCGGATCACAGTTTGAAACATTCAGTAAGTAACAGCACCCTACACCTGAGTCCCCCTGGGATCTCTGTTTCTTTTCTCTCCTGGTGGGGTCCCTCTATCTTACCCAAGCCCATCTGGAGCTCTTGGCCTCCAGCAAGTCTCTTGGGGTTACAAGCATGAGTCACTATGCCTGGTGCTCTCTCTCTATGTACATGACCACTCTCTCCCACCCCTGACCCCCATTGGACATCCAGAAGAATCCAACCCTGGAGAGTTTTCCTGCCTTAAGCTGTCCTCAGGCCAATGATGCTCACAAGACTTCAAGCAAGTTGTGCATTCAGCAGGAAAAACAAAAGTAAGAGGACACCAGGCCAAGCATGGAACTGATTCAAGGGAAAGTTATCATCAACCATTTGTCACCTAAGCCAAACAAATGGTCAAGCCGTTCAACCCACTTTTTAATTGGTGCCATGCATGTGGAACTGCGGTGCACGTGGGAGTGAAAGCAGGCTTGCGTCGAGCCTAGTTGCCAGATCGTTGGAAGAAAGAGGAAATCAAGGTCCATTAAGTAAAAGATTCCCTGGAAGGAGGGGAAGACAGAGGGAGGAGAGAGGGGGAGGAAGGAGACAGAGATCTCTTCAAAACGTTTTGTTGTGAGACTTGCTTCCTTGCTAGTAACAAGCCAGGCAAGTACGGTGATAGAGGGGGATCGCAGGGGGAGGGGGAAGGGGGGAGAAGAAGGGGGGAGTCTGGGTAAAGGAGACCTACCCATGTGCCATCAGGACACTTGCTGAAGGATGCTGGGCGTTTGTTCTCTGGTTTTTTTTATGTCTTTCCTGGTTCTGATTCTATGTGACTGTACAGGTTATACCTAAGACTGCAAGAAGAAAGTGAATGATGCAGTTGGGGAAGTCATCTCTAGCCAGGGTCAGGATAAGAAGAGAAACTAAAAAGAAGAAGAAGAAGAAGAAGAAGAAGAAGAAGAAGAAGAAGAAGAAGAAGAAGAAGAAGAAGAAGAAGAAGAAGAAGAAGGAAACTTCCAAGCCTGCAATCCCAAGCACTTAGGGTGGCAGAGGCAGAACTCTGAGTTGGAGGTCAGCCTGGTCTAGGACAGCCAAGGCTACAGAAAAACCCTATATCGAGAAAAACAAAAAACAAAAAACAAAAAAAAAAAAAAAGAAAAGAAAAGAAAAAAAGAAAAAAAAGGAGAAGGGAAACTCCCACTGTGTGTGGTGGGACCAGAATCTTCAACCAGTTATTTTTGGGGGGATGGGGTAAGGATTGGTTGTTTTTGTTTTTTTAAGGCAGGGTTTCTCTGTCTGGAACTCACTCTGTTGACCATGCTGGCCTCAAACTCACAGAGATCCACTTGCTTCTTCCTCCTGAGTGCTCCGATTAAAAGTATGTTCCACCTTACGTAACTCCTGATTTTGTCATGGTTCTTCTTGCTGTAGGTAGTTTATTATATATATGTGTGTAATAATATAAGTGTATATGTAAAAAATATTTAATAAAAAAAAAAAAGCACGTGCCACCATCTCAGGGCTTCACCTAGTTATGTTTAAAAGCAGGAGGCTGAGGAAATCATAGAGGTGACCAAAATTACAAGCCTACATGTATTCATATGATCACAGCTTGCCACTTAAAATTGTTACTTATAGGCCCGACATTGTGATTGGTGCATACTTATAACCCTAGCATTCAAGAGGAAGAGGCAAGGTCACACTCAGCTACATAGTGAGTTTGAGGCCAGCCTGGGCTACATGAGACCCTGTCTTGAAAATAAAACAAATTGGGCTGGAGAGATGGCTCAGAGGTTAAGAGCACTGACTGCTCTTCCAAAGGCCATGAGTTCAATTCCCAGCAACCACATAGTATCTCACAATCATCTCTTCTGGCCTGCAGGCAGAATGCTGTATACATAATAAATAAATAAATCTAAAAAAAAAAAAGAAAAAAAGAAAAAAAAGAAAAGAAAAGAAAACAAGTTAAGTAAACAAGAAGTGAAACTGAGGGGTGGTGGTGCAGGCCTGTAATCTTAGCCAGTTGGGAAGCTGAGGCAGGGGAATTGCAAGTTTCAGGCTAGCGTGGGAAGCCCACTAACTTAGACAACTTAGTGAGAGCGTGCCTCAAAATAAATAGTGGTAAGGACATGGCTCAATGGTAGAGCAATGTCGGTGTGCCTGAGCTCAGGTTGGATCCCCAGTCACACTGCCCCTCTCCACCAAAGGTTATGAAGGCAACCGAAATTGTACCACCCATTATCCATCTATCCACTCTTTCCTCATCCATCCATCATTGGTCTCCACTTATTTCCCATCCATCCATATAGCCATCATCCATTCATCCTTATTTATCTATCAGTTATCCATCCATCCATCCTTATTCATCCATCCACTCTATCTATCTATCTATCTATCTATCTATCCATCACTCATTCATTCATTTCCCTTCCATCCATCCATCCATCCATCCATCATTCATCCACCCGTCCATTTTCCTTTCTTCTTTCCACCATTGTCCTTCCATTTAAGATATGACACAATATAGACTGTTTTGGTTTGACACCCGACTCCAGCTCTCTGACTTAGAGTGAGTGGCTCCAGCGCTCTGCCTTACCTTCCCCATCCATGCAGTGGGTACAGCAATAGACTCCACCTTCAGTAGACAGAGTAATGGTCTCTACAGGAGCCTGTGCTCTGGTGCCTGGAGCCCATGACTATATCGTTTCATGGCAAGGAGGGTTTGTAACTTCAGGTGGAATCAAGGCCTCTGGTAAAATGGCTGTGAGACAGACTTGCTGGATTATTAGAGTGTTGGGATTAGCACAACGTGGATGTGCAGAAGATGTGAGTGTGGGAACTGGGGAAGTGACTCAGTGGTAAAGAACACTGCCTGCTCTTGCAAGGATGCAGGTTCTGTTCCCACATGGCAGCTCAGAGTTGCTTTAACTCCAGCTCCAGGGATCCGATGCCTACTTTTTGGCCTTTGCAAAGACCGGGCATGAATGTGATGCCCATACATAAGTGCAGTTAAAACACTCACACTGCTGGGCATGGTGGTGCAAGCCTTTAATCCCAGCACTCGGGAGGCAGAGGCAGGCGGATTGTTGTGAGTTCGAGGCCAGCCTGGCCTAAAAAGCGAGTCCAGGACAGCCAAGGCTACACAGAGAAACCCTGTCTCGAAAAACCAACCAAACCAAACCAAACCAACCAACCAACCAACCAACCAAACAAACAAACAAAAAAACACTCACACACACACAGAATAGAAACAAACAAATCTTTAAAAACTTATCTCTAGGGCTGGAGAGATGGCTCAGCGGTTAAGAGTGCTGGCTATACTTCCAGAGGTCCTGAGTTCAATTCCCAGCAACCATGTGGTGACTCACAACCATCTGTAATGAGATCTGGTGCCCTCTTATGGCCTGCAGGCACCCATGTAGGCAGAATACTGTATACATATATAATAAATAAATCTTAAAAAAAAGAAACCCTTATCTCTAGATAAGTACAAATGCAGATTCCTAACAGAAAACTAAAGGGGAGAGTTTTATATAAGATACTTTAAGTAGATTAAAAATTGATACCGGCCAGTATCCCTGAATTTGGGAGGCAGAGGTAGGCTGATCTCTGAGGTTGAGGCCAGTTTGATTTACAGAGCGAGTTTCAGGGCAGCATGAACCCTGAGTATCACATGCCTTTAAGGAAAAGCAGGCCTCTGAGTTACCTGCCAGCCCTTTAGTGTCATTTTATGCAAATGACACAAAAGCCAGAAAGAGGAGCCTCATGCTTGATATTTACAGGATTTCTCTGTTAGGGCTGAAAAGAGATTTTTTTTTAATTATTATTTTTATTAATTTTTGTACGCACTATATTGCTGGTCAGCCTCTTGTTTGTTCACGCACTCATCCTTCTTGTGAAATGGCCTAAAATCTGGGTTGTTTAGCAAATAGAACTATTTTTGCGTAGCCGAGAGCAGTGGGCAGGGCTCCTCGGAGCTCTCTCTCCCCAGATTGTCCTGATCCCCTAAGGTCTACTCTGTGCATCGTAAAGTTATCATCTTTAATGAAAAATATGCTCACGGCAGGGGAGAAGCTCTGAGCCATTTGGTCCTTTCCTGGCAGCAGAGGGAAAGGACTAGGGGCTGAGCAAGGCTGAAGGAGTTTATTGTCACATCGTAAAGGAGCAAATGGCGTCTGTCAATACAGAGCCTGTGAGAGCCTTAGTCTGGGGGAGGCCATCAAGAGTGTCAAAATGGATTTTGATTAACCCCAGTTCAACATCTTTTTTATTTTGCCTCCTTCACTCTGCAGCATATCTGCTATAAAACCATGCAGGCAGGAAGCTGATGACCATTAAAACCCTGCAGGGCCACCCCTTACCGAGTGACAGTAAATAGTTCACATCAAACTGTAACTAGGCTGAGGATGTATTTACACACTCCAGCTGGGCCTGTTTTGGGGTTCTATCTCTGCCGGAAAAAAATTCTCTCCAAGAATAACAAAGTTCACTTGCCTAAGTGTTAATTCTCACACGGCTTTCATATTTGGGTCATAAATATCTTTTAGACACTGATAAAAAAAAAAAAGGCCAAGGTGTTTATGGTCTTCAAAAAGCATGGATGACAAATGCAGAAACGGAATCAGCCGAGTCCTGCCTGGAAAGGAGCACTCAGGAGTGGATCTCTGTGGGTTCGAGGCCAGCCTGGTCTACAAAGCGAGTCCAAGACAGCCACTCGAAAAACAAACAAACAAACAAACAAAAACAAAAAACAAAGAAAGGAGCACTCAGGAGTGGGAGAGAGGAGGCCACCCACCCCTACCTACCTCACTGCCCTGGAAGTCATTAAACTGTCTCATAAAGACAGGCCTGGGATTCGGGCCTGGGCAGGTGTGGGGACACCGGGCAGGCTGGTTGTTAGAACCCGGGCCTGGCTGTTGAGGGGCCACTTTCTCCTCTGTGGCCAGAGAGGATCATGGAGCCTCAGGCTCAGAGAACAAGGAAGGAGATCTCAGAAGAACCTTACAACGGCAGCCATTCCTAACAGATACCGCATCTGAACTCCAGCTGCCTGGGAACTGGCAGAACCAGTGTCATCCTCATGCTAGGGATGCCACACCTCACTGCTGGATCGAGATTTGCTCTAATCTGCAAGGAGGTCCACTCTTCCTTCCTTCCTTCCTTCCTTCCTTCCTGTTCTATAACATTTATTTTAAGCCTTAATGTGCACTTGGGCGGCAGAGGCAGAGGCAGAGGCAGATGGATCTCTGTGAGTTCAAGGCCAGTCTGGTCTACAGAGTGGGTCCCAGGACAGCCAAGGCTTCACAGAGAAACTCTGTCTCCAAAACAAAAAAAAACAAAAAAAAAAAACAAAAAAAAGACTTAATATATCTCACCATGGTGCATGCGTGGAGGACAGAGGACAGTTTTTGAGAGGCTGTGCTCTCCTCTACCAAGTGGGTCCTTGGGTGTGATGGACAGAGGGTATCTCCAATTGCCTAATGCTCCACCTCACCAGCCTACATTTTAAAAAATTATATTTTATTTGTGTGTGTGTGTGTGTGTGTGTGTGTGTGTGTGTGTGTGTGTGTAAGTGCAGTCATGGAGTGCCTGTGGAAGTTAGAGGATGACTCAACAGGATTGATTTCCTCCTGATACATTGTGAGATCAGAAATCAGACTGAGGTTGTCAGGGCCTTCTCAAAAGGCCTGCTTCTGCCTGCTGAGCCACATCCCTACCTCCCCATGCCCAACACCCCAACATTTCTCTCTTTCTCCCCCCCCCCCCCCGCCCCGCCCGGTGTGTGGTGTGGGTGTGTGTGTGTGTGTGTGTGTGTGTGTGTGTGTGTGTGTGTGTGTTTGCAGGGGGCAGATGTATACCAAGCATTGTGTAGAGATTAGAGGAAAATTTGTGGGAGTCGGTTCTCTCCTTCTACTTATGTAGGTCCCAGGGATTGAACTCAGGCAATCAGGCTTGGTGGCAAGTGACTTTATCCACCGAGCTGTCAAACTAGCCTGTTTCATTTTTTAAAAATTTTGTGTATATGTCTAAGTTTTCCTGTGTGCATGTATGGGGAGGGGGTGTGCACACGGCTGGGGAGGGGGTGTGCACACGGCTGGGGAGGGGGGTGTGCACACGGCTGGGGAGGGGGTGTGCACACGGCTGGGGAGGGGGGTGTGCACACGGCTGGGGAGGGGGTGTGCACACGGCTGGGGAGGGGGTGTGCACACGGCTGGGGAGGGGGTGTGCACACGGCTGGGGAGGCAAGAGGTGGACAGAGGGTATCTCCAGTTGCTTTCTACTATTTTTGAAAAGATCTATTTATTTGTATTTTTTATGTGTATGAATGCGCTGCCTTCTGTGCACTACAAGGGTGCCTGGTTCCCACAGAGGTCAGAATTGAGTCTTGGATCCCTAAAACAGGAGCTACAGGCAGCCCTGAACAATCGTGTAGGTGCTGGAAACTATACCCAATTCCACCACAAGAGCAGCAAGTGCTCTGCTCGGGCACCCATCTCTCCAGCTTCCACTTTAGTGGTAGTGACAGGGTCTACCAGTGAGCCAGGAGCTTGATGCTTTAACTAGATTCCGGGGAGCTACCTGGCTCCCCCTCCCAGTGATGGGAAGATAGGGTGTGCTCCCCATTTTTGGAGCTGGGGACACACAGGTCTTCATGCAAAAAAGCATTTCACTGAGCCAGTGTGCTTTATTCTTTGTTTCCTAAGGCAGACTTTCAGCTAGCCCAGGCTAGCCTTGAAGTCACTAGCCTTGGAATTCTGACGCCCTTGTCTCTACCTCTAAAGTTCAAGGATTACAGCTGTATGAACCACCTCAGGCTAAAGTTACTAGGTGCTTGTCCTTGATGTTGGTGGGGACATGGAAGCCAGGGCCACAGTGAATGCCAGGCCAGCACTCCATCACTGAGGCCAGCCCTGGATTGCACCTGCCTGGATGTCCTGCCCTCAGGCTCAGTGAGAGACTCTATCTCAGGGAATAAGGCAGGCCAGGCGTGGCCCTCAGGACAGCCAGAGCCCCCCTCCAGCCTCTCCGTATGTGTGTACATATCCACACACACCATTCCAAAATAGAACACAACACAAATCATTTGAAGAGGGGTGGGTTAAAATAACACACTGTACCCGTTTTAACTCATTTACACTGACTCACTGCCATTGTTGGGAGTGTGTGACAAAGACATAGAACACACAAGTGAATTAATTGACTGCAATTATTTCTGAGTGTGTGGGATGGTCAGCCATTAGTGAATCCAGGTGACTGCTACAGTGGTCACTTTGTTATTCGTGGAATCTAAAACTTTACAGAATGAAAAGTCCCAGGAAAATACCAGATTAAAATATAGTGTTGAAGCCGGGCAGTGGTAGCTCACACCTTTAATCCCAGCACTCAGGAGACAGAGGCAGGCGGATCGCTGTGAGTTCGAGGCCAGCCTGGTCTACATACAAAGCGAGTCCAAGACAGCCAAGGCTACACAGAAAAACCCTGCCTGTCTGGGAAAAAAAAAAAAAGTACTCATCGCTTTTGTAACAGTCCTATGTAGCAGCCTTTCAGTTCCTAGCACCTTTGTGGCAGCACACAACCATCTGTAACTCCAGTTTTAGGGGACCCTACTGCCTTTTGTGGGCACTGCATGCAAGTGGTGTACAAACTCACCCAGGCAAACACATAAATTATTATTGTTGTTGTTATTTTTGGTTTTTCTTTTTTTTTTCCCCCCCAAGACAGAGTCTCTCTGTGTTAGCCTTGGCTATCCTGGACTTGCTTTGTAGACCAGGCTGGCCTTGAACTCAGAGAACCTCGTGCCTCTGCCTCCTGAGTGCTGGGATTACAGGCATGTACCGCCAAGCCCAGCTCATAACTTTTTTTACATTTTTAAATTTTTTTTATTTTTATTTTTTTGAGACAAGGTTTCTCTGTGTAGCCTTGGCTGTCCTGAACTCGTTTTGTAGACCAGGCTGGCCTTGAACTCACAGTGATCTGCCTGCCTCTGCCTCCAAAATGCTGGGATTAAAGGCAAATTGTTTTTAAAAGAAGGAGAGGAAAGGAAGAACGGTGGGACATGACAGCGTTATGCAGCTTCCTCAGGGGAAATGATAGCACATTAAAATTTTGTTTTGTTTTGTTTTCTCAAAAACTGACTTTATATCTGATTAGCTCAGTCTGGACTCAGTCAAGTTGGAAAGACAGTCAATAATGTGAGATAAAGGAAGCATAATGTAGTTTCTTAAAAAAAAAACAAACAATTTGACTATAAATTGAAAAATATTCTTAGGCTTTCAGCTGTGTCAGGACACTCTCCCTCACCCCCCCAACCCAACACACACACACACACACACACACACACACACACACACACACACACACACACACGGACAAAAAGGCTTACTGGCATCCTTAGAAGTAATGAGATGTCTGAGCTGCAGTTATGATCTTTGTTTGGTTAAAAACAACACAAGTTTTTTTTTGTTTTTTTTTTTTTAGTTTTGATTTTCAGTTTTTAGGATAAAGCCTAGTTCAACTCCCCTACTCCCCAGAAATTGTAGACCTTTAGTTACTGCTAAAGGGGGGTTAATTTGAATAGTTGTTCTCCAGAACAGAGACCAATGGTTTTTTTTATGAGTCTTAGACCTATGGGTTTTTTTTTAAATTTTGTTTTGTTTTTTTCTTTCTGTTTTGTTTTCTTCTTTAAAATGTTTTGTTTTGTTTTATATACAGCCATTTAAAAAAAACCCACAGTTTGGCGTGTCATTCTTTTTAATAGAGAAGTTGACGCAAAAGTCACTCCCAGGGCATTGAGCTCTGCATTGAGGAGGGTTTTCCCTTGCTTGTGTGTGATTTTTGAGGGGACCCGAGTAGCTAAAATTTCACTGAAGTGACTCCTTGAGTTTCTCTCTCATTGTCTTTCTGTTGACTCAACAAACACGACCCCAAGTGGCACAGCTTACAGAAAAGGGGGGCTGGAGAACCTGGCAGCATTTCACACTTGCAAAGAGCAAAGAGGAAACGGACTGACGGACTGACGGACTGACGGACTGACAGCATATATTCCTGTCAATTGTTGACATCTTGCAGTGCGGGCCAGATTATCTCTCTTCTCTCCCCCCCCCCCCCCCAGCAACTGTCTCTGCTCTCGAACCCAACTTGGCATTAAGAAAGCAACAGACAACCCAATGGCTGGGAAGCGAGTCCTTTGTGCGTGCCAGAATGAACAATTTTTCCTCTGGGCTCACCAAAGCTGTTCAAACAAGAGCTGCGTTGTCCCTTTCAGAAGCGGCTAACAGGGGACTGAAATGAAATCTGGAAGTCATTTGGCCCCTTCCACTTTCAGGTAGATGTATCAGCTCCAAACCCTGGAGCTTGTTAGCACAGGACCAGTTATCCGCATTCTTCACAGCAGATGGGGAAGATGCCGAGGCTCTGGGAAGTGGTGGCAGACACATTGCTGGGATTCTGACCCTCAACCAAGATTGGGGACCCCACCAAAGAGGCTTTATTTAAACCAAGATAACCGGCCAGGCAAAGTCATGTGGTCAGAGCAGCAGCGGGCAGGACAGAGACCACTGGTTTCTTGAATGAATGGTGGAACGAGAGAGAGAGAGAGAGAGAGAGAGAGAGAGAGAGAGAGAGAGAGAGAGAGAGAGAGAGCGCATGGGCCTGCTCCACACACTCATCACTTAGGGCCAGAGACAGCAGCTTCTCCAGGGGAGCCATGAAGTTGGCCTAGGACTCTCTATGTAGACCAAGCTGGCCTTGAACTCACAGAGATCTCTCTTTCTTCCTTTCCAAAGTGTGGGGTTTAAAAATGTGTGCCACATTGCATTTTATTTTATTTTATTTTATTTGAGACTGGGGCTCTCACTGAACCTGGAGCTTATCAACTGAGCTAGACTGGCTGGCCAGTGAACCCCAGGGCTGCTCAAGTCTCCACCTC
This sequence comes from Acomys minous, assembly GCF_964271855.1. NCBI lineage: Eukaryota > Metazoa > Chordata > Mammalia > Rodentia > Muridae > Acomys > Acomys minous. The sequence continues at coordinate 66,166,756 of NC_140485.1, read as the reverse complement.
CCCAGCACCAGGATCACAAGTGTTGCCGACCTCGTCCAGTTCTTTAGGTTGGCTTCGGGGATTGAACTCAGGTCCGCCTCGTGCAGCAAGCATTGGCTGGCCTGCACCATATCCCCAGTCATTCAGGGATTTGTCACAGCAATAGAAAGTTGTAACTTTTTTTATACTTTTACAAATCATAGTTTGAGAGTATCCAACACATTGAGTGGAAAAAAATCACAGAGGTTTATAGAATTGTTAAGAATTATCATCTTAGCCGGGCGTGGTGGCGGACGCCTTTAATCCCAGCACTCGGGAGGCAGAGGCAGGCGGATCGCTGTGAGTTCGAGGCCAGCCTGGTCTACAGAGCGAGTCCAGGACAGCCAAGGCTACACAGAGAAACCCTGTCTCAAAAAAAAAAAAAAAAAAAGAGAGAGAGAATTATCATCTTAATTAGGCTCAGGCCTTTTCTGGACTCAGTCAAGTTGGAAAGACAGTCAATAATGTGAGATAAAGGAAGCATAATGTGGTTTCTTTAAAAAAGAAAAAGAAAAAAGAATTCTATTACGAATTTTATAATTATTGCCCGAGTGGATACAACCATGCGGAGGCCGGAGGGCAGCCTCTGCCAGTCTGTTCTCTCCTTCCACCATGTGGGTCTCAAGTATCAAGAACAGGTTTGGCAGCAAGAGCCTTTAGCCACTGGGCCATCCCACCAGCCCCCACAATGTGTTTGCATTTAAAAATCCTGCAAAAGAGGCCTGCACAGTACAGGGCAATCTCACTCTAGATGGGGCCTGGGGTGGGGGGTGGGGTGGGGGGGAGCTGTGATAACAGACCTCAGTCCTGTAGTGTCTTGGGCCATTAAACATATTTTCTAAGGCAGAGAAAGTGCAGGTTGATGAAGGAAGGCTGAAGGAGAGATACACATGTTTTTTGTTTTAGATCCCAGGTGTGGGATGAGGAACAGACTGGTGAGAGAGCAGGTGAGTTTATCCCCTTAGAAGTCGAACCACTTGGGCTGGAGAGATGGCTCAGAGGTTAAGAGCACTGACTGCTCTTCCAGAGGTCCTGAGTTCAATTCCCAGCAACCACATGGTGGCTCACAACCATCTATAATGTAACCTGATGCCCTCTTCTGACCTGTAGATGTACATGTAGACCACTGTATAAATAATCAATAAATAAGTCTTTAAAAAAAAAAAAAGTCGAACCACTTATCCGGGAGCTTGGTTTTTACCAGTTGAAAAACATCCTTGGACAAATTCTGAGAGAAGATATAAATGTGAGCCAAAAACAGGAGGTGTAGGTGGGGGGGGGGGTGTCTTTTGAGCCTACAAATGGTTGTTAATATCCAATATTTTCCATACAGATGCCTTATCACTCTTCTAAAAAAGAAAAAAAAAGAAAAAGAAAAGAAATCATTTTAAGCCGGGCGTGGTGGGCAGGCCTTTAATCCCAGCACTCGGGAAGCAGAGGCAGGTGGACTGCCGTGAGTTCGAGGCCAGCCCGGTCTACAAAGCGAGTCCAGGACAGCTAAGGCTGCACATAGAAACCCTGTCTCAAAAAAAAAAAAAAATCAGTTTAGTCTTTCAAAACCTGCTCCTTAGCATAGCTGCTCGCCCACTTGGGGCGCACTCACTTCACCCACAATAAATCCAGAAGCATCTGGGGAAGATGCGCTGCTACACCGGAGCCTTTTCGGCTTTAAACCGGGGACCTTCACCAAATACTCTGACCTCCTTTCCCTCCCTCCCATCCCGAGGCGTAGTGGGGACGAGGCATTGAATTACCAGCTTGTCACCGACGCCATGGGCTCTCTCATTCCTTTGAACAGGAGCTGGGCTTAAGAAGAAAGTTTTTCTTAATAAGTAGCTGCTCCCCCTTTGATATGCACATCTGGATGCGAGGTCTTATCTGCAGCCAGCTAAGACTGCTTCCTGTGGGTAAATGATAAAAGAACAACTCAAAATAACAAAAACGGAATAAAATGTGCCAGATGCCTCCGAAAGCCAGACAATGTGAAAGAAAGGCACTATTGACAATTGAAGCAATCATTTTAGAGACCGACTGACTCAAGATTTTTTTTAAGGGATTAGGAAGAAGAGAAAGGGCGGGGGGGGGCGGGGGGGGGGCCGGGGGGGGGGGATGCCAACCTCGGCTGACAGGCACGGCTGTATTCTGTTGGAAATGAAGCCGGGAATAACGCCGAGCATGCTATCAATCACGTTGGGGGTTAATTTTGCTTCTGTCCTGGTCTGTTTCTGCAGCTTAAAAAAAAAAAAAACTTCCCTTTTTCTTTGTTGCCCTCTGTTTAAGCACAGTTAACTCTGAGGCCCCAACTCAGAGATTCTGATTCACAAATTCTGTCAGGAATGACAAAGGATTTCACACAGTCCAAAAGCACCAAGATTGACCCTGGGGTGGAGCCACCTTCGCACTTTCTCTCTCTTTCAGTTTTAAAGAATACGTTTTTATTTACTCTGAACCCTACCTAAGCAGATGTCTTTTCTTGATTTCTTCCTCACCTCTGCCAGAAAGTGTTGAAAACTTTCCTTATGAAAACGTTATGACTAGTGCAGTGCGGGCGGGGTCTTGCGAAGGGGTTTCGGTCCCCTCCTCTGTGTGGGCCGGTCTGAGATTTTTTTCGGAGTTAGAATGCAAGGGAAAACTGGTTTAGGGGGACGCACAAATATGCTTTCTCGAGTGTAACTTGCCACTGTTCTCTTCAAAAGGAAGCAAGGCCAGCGGGGCGGGGGACCTCAGTTAATTCCGCAGCTGATTGCAACTGATATGTTAATAGACAAATGAAGCCTGGGTTTTACATACATCGCCCCTTAAAGTGGAAACTGAGGAGGGGCTTGGGGGAGGGGACGGGCAGGGCAGGCTGGGTCCCCGCACCTTTCTTAGCCTAACCAGATAACGCCTGCATTGATTGCACATTAACATGCAGCAGGCATGGGAAAATGATAAAGTCCTACGCCACTGTCATGGCAACTGAAAAAATGGCTGCTTTAGACGGGTAGGGGGAACAAGGGCCACAGGAGAAGAAAAGCCAAGGCCTCTCTCTTTTTTTTCCTGGCTGACATCTGTTGTTTAACATACAAAATTGTATTATCATGACGAAGGCCCGCTGCGGGGCTAAAGCCTCGCTTAGAAAATAAGGGAGTGAACGCCCAGCTCTGAAGTAAGAGTAAGTTCCCCCCACATTTCCAACGACAGCGGAAAGATCCCCACTTCCCCAGCCCTGATCATTACAGGTAGGAAAAGTTAGGCCTTCCTAGGGAAGGTGGGGTGTAGGGAGAAGGGGGTAGGGGAGGGGGCGAGGGGAGGGGTAGGGGGAGGGGAAGGGGGCTCTAAAGCACTCGTGAAATCTGGTCAGTTACCTTCATTTCTCCTCCTCCCCTACTTTAAAACAGAATTTTGGAATTTTTTCCCCCCTAAAGTGCCATTTGAAAGGGCTTGTGATCTCACGGACACAGCAGATTCAGAGGCTACAGCTATGGTTTGTAAACACAGGTGGGGGCCCAAGGTTTAAAATACTTACTGCTGGTCACTGAAAAGGGCGGGAAGGGCCTGCCCCTCCCCCTCTGATCTCAGGACCTTGCACACGTGAGGGATTCCAGCCCATGAAGAGGCTTTTATTTCCTTCCGTCTGCCGTCCCTTCCCACATTTTTATAAAGTGATCATTCACACGACAATGAAGGTTTCCAGTGTGGCTGTAGAAACTGATATTTAGGGCTCCCAACACTGATATAAAATTTCCATATTGCCCAAAACATATTACCTGGATGAAATTCCTTCCTTGCCTCATATATACATACATGTATATATATGTGTGTGTGTGTATATGCATATATTTTTTCCTTAACAGTAAGTGACTTGGTCTGGCCAGATGGCTCAGTGGGTAAAGGTGCTTGTTGCCAGGACTAATGACCCGAGATCAGTTTCAGGAACCCACCACTCACAGTGGAAGAGAACCAACTTCCAAAAGCTGTCCTCTGACCTCCGAGTGTGTGCGCGCGCGCGCGTGCCCGCACACACATACACACTCTTTAAATAAGTACACGTTTTTAAAGACTAGAATTTTAAACGCGGCAACTTCCAGTCACACGTGGTGGCTCCCGTGGGTAACCAGTTCCCAGGGCTCTACAGCAGCTGCTGAAGATTGCTACCATCCCCACACAGGCAAACCGAGGCTTTCCAGGAAGGCTGAGATTAAACCCCCTGATAGGGAAAGATCAGATAAGTCCAAACAAAGACCATTTATATAATTGCCATCAGTCATCAGCAAAGTTAGCATTTTAAGGTGGGGAAGCAGGGGGAAAAAAAAAAGAAAAGAAAGAACCCAACCCAGGGCCACTAGTTAGCTACCTCAAGTTCTGTAATAATGCGGTCCTGACAAATACAGGCTTTGGTTGGGTGGGGGTGCGGGGGGGGAGGGGAGCCCAGAAGCCTAAGAAATCCGAAAGGTCGGAGTGCAGTTGTTTGTTTTTCCAAATTGTCGAGTAAAGTTACAAGAAGCCACCTGGGTAACCGCAGCCTGAATCCCAGATAATGTATACAGGGGCTGCAGGGAGTCTCCACAGATTGGAGACTCGAAGGAAGGATTGACTGGTGGGGGGTGGGGGTGGGGGTGGGGGTGGGGGTGGGGGTGGGGGTGGGGGTGGGGGTGGGGGTGGGGGTGGGTGGGCGGGGGAGGAGCAAAGGGCATTAGAGGTTCCAACCTAGCAAGGAGGAACTGCTGGGTTCTTGGCGTGAAAATGGCCTGACTCCTGACCCTTAAACGGCTTTGCAGAGAAGGGCGTTGGCCAGCCTCTTGACTTCCGGGCTAGCCTAGCAGTGGATTTTTTTTTTTTTTTGCTCCTGGCTTTTTTTTTGCTTTCAGCTTCCAGGTCTCATCAGCGTGGGCCTTGTCAGAGGGGCAATTTGCAATTCTAGATTTTCATTCACTTCCGGGAAGGGCAGCCCACTGGGTGGTTGTTATTGTTTTTCACACTCATATTTAGTGCATATCAAATGAGGGAAGCCTTCCCAATGGTCCTCTGGCTCTCCTGGCGATGGGTTGAGGGGCTGAGAGCTGAGAGGCATAACTTTGAGGGTAGGAGCAGAGGTCGCCCGGGAACCATTCCTATTCAAACCTTCTGCCTTCCTCCTGAGTCCTACCCATGGGTTTTGGCAGATCTGAACGTGTCCCCAGTAATCCCTTAGTAAAGTGGATCCCATATCATCCCGCACTGTGTGAGAGGCACCCAGGGAGTTTACAAAACGGGGGTTGGCCTCAGATTTTCTGGCTCAAGCTCCGAAAAGCAAGAAATTAGAACAATCGAGAAAGTTCTCAATGGTCAGAGAAAATGAGCACCTGGAAATATATGGAGAGTTAAAATCAAAGGGGCCGGGGGCCGGGGGCCGGGGGCCGGGGTGGGTGGGGTGGCCAGGGGTGGTGGTGGCTCACGCACGTCTTTAATCCCAGCACTCGGGAGGCGGAAGCAGGTGGATCGCTGTGAGTTCGAGGCCAGCCTGGTCTACAAAGCGAGTCCAGGACAGCCAAGGATACACAGAGAAACCCTGTCTCAAAACAAAACAAAACAACATAACAAAAAATAAAATAAAATCACGGGAAACACCGCTACATTCACTGAAGGCAGTTTCCGGTCTGACCACCAGCCGGGTCATGCCTCCCTTTCCTGCCTCTAATACCTGACTCCAGCTCTCTCTGGGGACAAAGCCAAGTCCAAAAGGCTGAGTGAAGGACTTAAAGACCCCTGCTGCCAAGCTGACAGTTGAGTTGGAGCCCCAGAATCCACATGGTGGGAAGAGAGAGACCCATGTCTTGCAAGTTGTCAGATGAACAAATTGGTGACTGTTGGGGGCTGAGCCATGTTTGCTCCAAACCCACAAAGTGACTGTAGTTGGAGACAGAAGCTTTTTGTTTGTTTGTTTGTTTGTTTGTTTGTTTTCGAGACCAAACATGATCAAAAAACATGAGCCTGTGGGGAGATGATTTAGATTCAAACCATAGCAGTAAGGTCATAAGGCTGGGGTGCTAAACAATACACTAATGCATTTATTTGTCACTATTTTTGTTTGTTTGCTTGCTTTGTTTTTCCAGATACGGTTTCTCTGTGAAGCCTTGGCTGTCCTGGAACTCCCTCTGTAGTCCAAGCTGGCTTCGAACTCACAGAGATCCCCCTGCCTCTGCCTCCCCGAGTGCTGGGATTAAAGGCGTGCGCCACCACTGCCCAGCTGTTTATCACTAACTAACCTCATTATTCATTTATTTTCTTTTATGTTATCGTCAAAAGTAATAAAGTGTTTTTAATTTTATTTATTTTTATTTTTATTTTTGTGGTGCCTCTGAAAGACAAAGGAAAGGGGATGGAGCGATGGCCCAGCGGTGAGGAACACTTAGTGCTCTTACAGAGGACCCGAGTTTGGTTCCCAGGACCCATGTTGGGCAGTTCACAAAGACCTGTAAGTCCAGCTTCAGGGTCTCTGCCTTGGCCTCAGTGGACATCTGCACTCAAGAGGGCACACCCATGCACATGCACACACACACACACACACACACACACACACACACACACACAGACACACCACTAAATAAACAAATCTTAAAACCAAACAAGGGCTGGGTGCGTTAAGGGTGCTTGCTGCGAAGTGCGAGGCCTGAGTTCCTGCCTGGTGGAAGAAGCCCCGCGTGCCCTCCTCTGCCCTGTGCTAAGAACTGTGGTGCTCACATTCAAACACATATGTAACACGCCACCAAGTGGGACATTACCTAAGAACCATATTCAAGTTGGCCTTTGGGCTCTCTCTCCCTCTCTCCCTCTCTCTCTCCTGCCCTCCCTCCCTCCCTCCCTCCTTCCCTCCCTCCCTCCCCCACCCCCTCTCTCTCACCCATGTGCGGGCACACACAAATAAGTCAAAGGCAGGTCTACTCCCTTCCCTGCTGGGGGAATCCAGGAAAGAACTTCACCACGTCCCTCTCTGGGTGTCGAGTTCTCAGATGCAAGTACCAACAATGGACTAAATTTTGCACCTGATGCCACTGTTTTCTTCACTTAAGAAGAACCCAAAGGTCACTAAAAGGTGGCATCAGATCACCAATAGCACTGAGAAACCAGCCCTCCCCAATCGCTGCATCCTTGTCCAGTGGGCACAGTCACAAGAGGTCACATACTCTCAGAGCAGGCACCATGCAGCTGCGTTGGAAGGAAAGCCCCAAGCTCTCTAGAGGCTGGGACGGGAGGCCAGACAGACATCTCTGCCTCCTTTTGTTTCTGTGCTTTGGCTGGAGGTGCAGAGATAAGTTATTGTCCTAACCCAGCAGGCCCTTAGATTCCTGGAAGAGCAGAAGCTGAAGGGACTTTTTCACCACCCCTCCACCCCCCAAAGGAGGATAATTACCCAAGAGGGTGAGGCCACACCCTGGAGCAGCAGCCTGACTTATCCCCTCAAGGACATGACAGGGGGAAGGGCCACTGGGGGCCGCCTCACAGGTGCCTGAGATAGCGATCAAGGAGATCAGGCACCCAGGAAGGGTTCCCTATGCATACCTGTGTCCCTCCCTCTCACTCCTGCCTTTTAGGCCAAAGATCGGCCCAGTACCCCGCGGATGGACTTGGGGGTTGGGGGTGGGGGTGGGGGTGGGGGTGGGGGCGGTGTGTGTCTCTGGATCGATTTGTCTTAATGTGTTTGCACTTGGTAAATGTATTCTCTCTGCCTCTTACCAAGACTCATTTCTTCCATTGGTGTGCTGGGGGCAGGTGGCGAGCCTATTGGGGCTGCTGGAACCCAGGCTTGTACCCTAAGGATGCTCCTAGGACCCCCCACAAAAATATCCAAAGAAGTAGGAGGCAATCTGTCTTGAATAACATTCTTTTTCATGCTAGGAGGGAAATCCTCCAGAAAGAGTCCTTCTTAAGGGGTGCATTATTTTATGTGAATGTTTTGTTTGCATGCATAAATGTGCACCACATGGTTTCCTGATATCCTCAGGGTTTTAAAGAGGACATAGGGCCGGGCATGGTGGCGCACACCTTTGATCCCAGCACTTGGGAGGCAGAGGCAGGCGGATTGCTGTGAGTTCGAGGTCAGCCTGGTCTACAAAGCGAGTCCAGGGCAGCCAAGGCTAACACAGAGAGACCCTGTCTCGATCCCCGGGAGCTGGGCTTGTTAATGGTTGTGAGACACTATGTGGGTGCTGGAAATTGAGCCTGGGCCCTCTGCAGGAGCAAAGAGTGCTCTAAACCTCTAACTTACCTCTCCTGTCCTGAACGTTCCTTTTTTAAAATTTTTTATTTTATTTTTTGCAACACACACTGAACGTTTCTTAGTAGGGCTTCCCCTTCCATTTTTGTGTTCACAATTGGATGACATTCTTGATTCTAGAATAATCTCTGGCAAAAGAATTCTAGGTTCTGCAGCTGGTGATGAGCTCTTTTCAAATTTGATAAGTGATCAGGAATTAAAAAAAAAAAAGTAGCCTTTGGGTAACCACAACAGGTCACAGTCTTATTTCATGAATACTTCCCTGGTGATGCTGAGAGATTTCCCTGCGGCTTCAGAGCCTGCCTTCTCACATTCTGGGGCTTGAAATGACCAGGTTGATACCAAGAAGATAAACAGGGGTGCTCTGCTGGGAAGGTGGGGGGCCTTCTATGCAGCAGTACTCCTGGCACAGAAGCACCTCCCTGCAGACAGCTGGGAACATTCAAGCTAATGATGACGAACACAGATGAGCCCAAAGAGGCTTCCGTCTCTAGACAGACTCGGTCCTCTCCCAGAAGCTGACACTGCGCAGCCTTCCTCAGTCCTCCTCTGCTTAAAAGCCAGTGAACAGTAGTCCTGAGGAGAGGGCTCTGTGGACGAAGGCGTTTGCCGCCAAGCCTGACCAAGCCTGATCACCTGAACCTGGAAGACGGATGGGGAGAACGGATCCCCAAAAGTTGTCCTCTGCCCTCCACGGGTGCACTGTGGCACTCGTGTGCTCCTATACAAAATAAATAAATGTGCAAAAAAAAAAAAAAAGTAGCTAATGATTAATGAGCAACAAGTTCAGAGCCAACTTATCTTTCTGGTGTTTATTTTTGTGTGTGTGTGCGTGCAAGCGCCTGAGTGTATGCATGCCTTTGCACCACCTGGGTGCGGGTGCCCACAGAGGGAGACAAGGTCGGGGTTCCTTGAGCTGGAACCACCGTGAGTGTGCTGAGAACCAAACCCGGGAGAGCAGAGCCCGCCTAACCCCACCCCCTAGCCATCTCTGCAACAACCCCTCCTCCTCTTCCTCATGCACAGAACGAAGAGAAGCGGATAGATTATGCTCTGGTTTTATCCTTGCTTTCAAAGGGGGTCAGTGTCTCCACAGCCGACACCATACGCCACTCACAACAGGGGAACCAGTCACGTGCAGCAGAGAAGGGAGTTATGGGAGGTGGTGTCTAGTTCTTAGCTTTGCATCTTTTTGATTGTTACCTTTCTTCTTCTTTTAAAGACAATGCCATGTAACCCAAGCTAGCCTGGGACGCCAGGTCCTACTGCCTCAGGCATCTAAGGGCTAGGATTCCGGGCAGCCAGGGCAGCTGGCCCTCTGTACCTTGGAGACCGCTTTCCCTCAGGCCACTTCCTTCTACTGAGCTGAAGATGAGGTTTTGATAACCGGTAGAGGGTGGGGTTGAGATGGCAACGGTTAACTCTGTATAAGCCAGGCATCATGCAAAGGACTTTCTTGTAGAAAATGGACATCACACTTGGTTGCGGCGGTGCACCCATGTCATCGCAATACTTGGGAGGTGCCAGCAGAAGGTTCAGGAGTTCGAGGCCAGCCTCAGATACACAAGGAGCTGGAGACTAGCCTAGGCTAAATGAGACCCTGTCACAAAAACCATCGAGAGATGGTTCAGTGGGTGGGGTCCTTTTTGTTTAAGTATAAGGACTTGCGTTGGGAAGCCCAGTACCCACATAAGGACAGGCTAAGCACAACACTGTGGTACCTCCACCTGGTGCTGGAGGCTCGGTGACACATGGATTTCAGGGGGGCGGGGGCCTTCCTGCTAGCCAGTTCAGACAAAAGAGTGAAATCTGGGCTAAGTGAGAGGCCCTGTCTCAAAAAGCAATAAAGTGGAGGCCATTAAGGGAAGCATCAACAGGAGCCTCTGGCCTCCATACTGCTCTGCTGGTGGTGTACTGGTGAGCAGGAGTGTGCACACATAGGCGTGCTCACACACACATATTTGCATATTCACTCATGCATGCCCATACACACATATATTTGAATACACTCTCACACATCTGTACACACTCACACACAACACATACACATACCCTCTCCGCCAGACTAGGATCCAAAGCTGGGTTACTATAGATACATCACACTATAAAGTAGCTAGATCTCTTCCCACGGCTCGTCTCCAGGCGCAGAAGCTGTGCTTTGTGGAGCCTCTGGAGCTGCGGCCAGAGCTGAAGGACTAACATCTCTTGCCTCTCCAACACTGGTGAGCCGTGCAGGAGCAGAGGGCGAAATGCCGCTCCTAAGCCATGTCTGCTGGGGAGGTGGGTAGTTTGGAAGGAGCGGGGCAGACCCTCAATCCAGTGATAAGCAAACTTGTAAGAGGAAAAGACAGAGCCTGGAGAGGCCACTGAGTCATGGACCCAGGCTAAGGCTGACTGGAGCCAGCTGAAGGTGGATGAAGCAAGAATTTTTGCCTAGAGCGCCAGGGTGAGCACTGGCCCTGGTGCGGCCCCCAGAGGCAGACATCTGTTCTTTGCAAGTGTGAGAGAAAACTGCTGTTGTTCTAAGCCAACCTGTCTGTGATGGAGTCTTTCAGCAGCTCAGGCCGCTCAGGACAGCCTGGTGCAACTGGCAATCACCAGACTTCTTTTTCTTCATCTTCTGCCCTCAAGGCTTGAACTACGGGAGCAACTCTGAGGGGCCTGTGCCCGCAGCTATCCGAGAGGGGGTGCATACTGTATGCTCACATGCGAACCAGAGGGGTCTAATTACTGTGCTTGCATTCAACAGGGACTGTTTGGCAAGGTCTGGAGTCTTTCGTTTCCTTTTCTCTTTTGGTTTTTCTAACTAGATAGGGATGGGGTGTAGGATTGTTCCTGACATTCAGTCACCGTACTGACTAAGATGGCCCCACGACAGAGGTGTATCTGACCCTGTGGTGAGGACTGGGAAGGCACCGTGAAGGCTGTGTTGAAGGGGCTTCCTCTTGGTAAAATCTCCCAGCTCTGGCCTGATACCTCCCACTCAGCAGGCAGAAGTTCTCCCCACCTTCACAGCCAGCTTACTGCACCTAACCGTGCACCTGGGAACTGGTCCCATAGACCAGGCGGGCCTTGAACTCATGGCTATCCACCTGCCTCTACATGCTGAATGCACCACCACACCCAGCTTTGACCATACCATTTGAGCCACATGATGACCTAGGGGCTGTGACAATTCTGACACAAAGCTGTCTAGGCTTGTTTGGTGAAAAGCTGGCAGGGGCTGCACTTTGCCACACTGATGGGGTCATTTCCAAGCGTTGAGCCTTTGTGGCATCCTCGAGGCCTGGCTTTTCCTCTAAGCCTCACTGGACATGGGCTAGTGACCTGAGTAAGGCTGGGTCTAGTCTAGCTCTCTGTGAGCACCTTGTGAAGAGAGGAATATGGCTCAGGTATTCCAGAGACTTGAATCAACTACCATTCAGATTTTGACCTTTGTTTATTAAGGTATTTTTTAAAATCTATCTATCTATCTATCTATCTATCTATCTATGAGTCTCTTATAACCCAGGTTGTCTTTCAGATATATATAACTATATCTGAAGTGAGCTTTAAACTCCCGATCCTCCTGCATCTGGCCTCCCCCAGGGGCTGAGATTATAGCCAAGCTACACATTTGCTTATTCACTCACTCACTCACTTATTCACTCACTCACTTATTCACTCACTCACTCACTCACTTATTCACTCACTCACTCACTCACTCACTCACTCATTCACTTATTCACTCATTCACTCACTTATTCACTCACTCACTCACTTATTCACTCACTCACTCACTCACTTATTCACTCACTCACTCACTTATTCACTCACTCACTCACTCACTCACTCACTTATTCACTCACTCATTCACTTATTCACTCACTCACTCACTTATTCACTCACTCACTCACTTATTCACTCACTCATTCACTTATTCACTCACTCACTTATTCACTCACTCACTCACTTATTCACTCACTCACTCACTCACTTATTCACTCACTCACTCACTTATTCACTCACTCATTCACTTATTCACTCACTCATTCACTTATTCACTCACTCACTCACTTATTCACTCACTCACTCACTTATTCACTCACTCATTCACTTATTCACTCACTCACTCACTTATTCACTCACTCACTCACTTATTCACTCACTCATTCACTTATTCATTCACTCATTCACTTATTCACTCACTCACTCACTTATTCACTCACTCATTCACTCACTTATTCACTCACTCACTCACTTATTCACTCACTCACTCACTTATTCACTCACTCATTCACTTATTCACTCACTCATTCACTTATTCACTCACTCACTCACTTATTCACTCACTCATTCACTCACTTATTCACTCACTCACTCACTTATTCACTCACTCATTCACTTATTCACTCACTCACTCACTTATTCACTCACTCACTCACTTATTCACTCACTCATTCACTCACTTATTCACTCACTCACTCACTCACTTATTCACTCACTCATTCACTTATTCACTCACTCACTCACTTATTCACTCACTCACTCACTTATTCACTCACTCACTCACTCACTTATTCACTCACTCACTCACTCACTTATTCACTCACTCACTCACTCACTTATTCACTCACTCACTCACTTATTCACTCACTCATTCACTTATTCACTCACTCACTCACTTATTCACTCACTCACTCACTCACTCACTCACTCACTCACTTATTCACTCACTCATTCACTTATTCACTCACTCACTCACTTATTCACTCACTCACTCACTTATTCACTCACTCATTCACTTATTCACTCACTCACTTATTCACTCACTCACTCACTTATTCACTCACTCACTCACTCACTTATTCACTCACTCACTCACTTATTCACTCACTCATTCACTTATTCACTCACTCATTCACTTATTCACTCACTCACTCACTCATTCACTTATTCACTCACTCATTCACTTATTCACTCACTCACTCACTCACTTATTCACTCACTCACTCACTTATTCACTCACTCATTCACTTATTCACTCACTCATTCACTTATTCACTCACTCACTCACTCACTTATTCACTCACTCATTCACTTATTCACTCACTCACTCACTCACTCACTTATTCACTCACTCATTCACTTATTCACTCACTCACTCACTCATTCACTTATTCACTCACTCATTCACTTATTCACTCACTCACTCACTCACTTATTCACTCACTCATTCACTTATTCACTCACTCACTCACTTATTCACTCACTCACTCACTTATTCACTCACTCACTCACTTATTCACTCACTCATTCACTTATTCACTCACTCATTCACTTATTCACTCACTCATTCATTCACTTATTCACTCATTCATTCACTTATTCACTCACTCATTCACTTATTCACTCACTCACTCACTCACTTATTCACTCACTCATTCATTCACTTATTCACTCACTCATTCACTTATTCACTCACTCACTCATTCACTTATTCACTCACTCATTCACTTATTCACTCACTCACTCACTCACTTATTCACTCACTCACTCATTCACTTATTCACTCACTCACTCACTTATTCACTCACTCATTCATTCACTTATTCACTCACTCATTCACTTATTCACTCACTCATTCACTTATTCACTCACTCATTCACTTATTCACTCACTCATTTACTTATTCACTCACTCACTCACTCATTCACTTATTCACTCACTCATTCACTTATTCACTCACTCACTTATTCACTTATTCACTCACTCACTCACTTATTCACTCACTCACTCATTCACTTATTCACTCACTCATTCACTTATTCACTCACTCACTCACTCACTCACTCTCTCACTCATTTGTCCATTCACTCATCCATGTAGCAAGCATTCCTAGAGTTCACATTTGTGAGCCTGGCTTGGTACCTGGCCTATGATGTCACGCTCTGTCATTTTGGGCCACTCGTACTCAGTTTATTGACTGAGGCCTCTTGTAACCACTCACTCGTCCGCTCACCCATCCATTTAGTCGGTCTATAGAGAGGGTACCTAGCTGAACGGCCGACCCTATTTCCCTCCCGCCTTCTCTTTCTTCCTTCTCTTTTCTCTTTCACTCTCTCTTCTTCTTCTTCTTCTTTCCCCAGCTCTATTGAGTTATACATGGCAATATCACAGACTTTGCAGGTGAAAAGTCCAGGTACAGGGCCCTCCTTGTACTGCCTGAAGTCCTGATGGAGCAGGGTTCAAATCCAGACATTATAGAGAGCGGGTTTTTAGTCAACGTTCCCAACCATCGCTCTGGCTGGTTGTGGTGATGCGATGCAGGCCTGTAACCCTGCATTCAAAAAGCTAAGGCATCAGGAGAGCTCTGGGTTATCCTGGGCAAAAGGCACAGCATCAGGGGAGTTCTGGGTTAGCCAAGGCTTGCAGCCTCCCCCCCCCCCAGACCCCCATTTTATTATATATTACTTTTTTTTTACTTAAGGCAATATAGCGAATAGAAATTTAAAGTCTTTCTTGCATTTCACATGGTAGCTCTTTAAAAATCATTTGTTTATTTATTTTGGTTTTTCGAGACAGGGTTTCTCTGTGTAGCTTTGGTTGTCCTGGACTCCCTCTGTAGACCAAGCTAGCCTCGCACTCACAGTGATCTGCCTGCCTCTGCCTCTGCCTCCCAAGTGCTGGGATTAAAGGAGTGCTCCATCACGCCCGGCCTATTTATTTTTATTTTATGTGCACTGGTGCTTGGCTTGCACATGTGTCTGTGTGATAGTGTTAGATCTTAGAGTCACAGACAGTTGTAAGCTGCCATGTTGTGCTCTGGAAAAGCAGTCAGCACTCTTAACTGCTGAGCCATCTCTCCAGGCCCCACATGGCATCTTTTAAAGGTTACCCTTTTCTCTTATGTATTTACTATAAACTTATTGTTTGCATGACGTATTAAAAATTTTGGCCAGGCATGGTGGTGCATGCCTTTAATCCCAGCACTTGGGAGGCAGAGGCAGAAGCAGGCAGATCACTGTGAGTTCAAGGCTAGCTTGGTCTATATAGCAAGTCCAGGACAGCCAAGGCTACACAGAGAAACCCTGTCTTGAAACACACACACACACACACACACACACACACACACACACACACACTTGACCTTGTGTTGCTGATCTGAGAATTATTACCCAATCTTGGGTGCAAGAAGGGCTCCCAAAAGCCAGGTGTGATGGCGCACGCCTGTAATCCCAGCACTCGGGAGGCAGAGGCTGGTGGATCACTGTGAGTTCGAGGCCAGCCTGGTCTGCAAAGCGAGTCCAGGACAGCCAAGGCTACACAGAGAATCCCTGTCTCGAAAAAAACAAAAAACCAAAAAAAAAAAAAAAAAAAAAAAAGGGCTCCCAACTGTGGTCAGTTGCTACTGGGCTAAATCAAGCCTGCATTCTTTCTTAATTATAATAATGCAACTACATTTTATATATTAAGTCAGGGACAATATCTGAGTCATTGATCCAGGCAAAATCGTGCTTTCTTTTCATGTGAGACGATTGTCACCAAACAAATAAAAATAGAGGTTAAAGCTAAGCAAGACCTCGACTGACACTCAGCTGAATCAAACCACACAAGGATGAGTGTGTTTGTGTGTGTGTGTGGTGTGTGTGGTATGTGTGTGTGTGTGTGTGGTGTGTGGTGTGTGTGTGTGTGTGTGTGGTGTGTGTGGTGTGTGTGTGTGGTGTGTGGTGTGTGTATGTGTGTGTGTGGTGTGTGTGTGTACGGTGTGTGTGTGGTGTGTGTATATGTGTGTGTGTAGTGTGTGTGTATGTGTGTGTACGGTGTGTGTGTGTGTGGTGTGTGTATGTGTGTGTTTATATGTGTGGTGTGTGTATGTGTGTGTGTGTGGTGTGTGTGTGTGTGGTGTGAGTATGGTGTGTGTGTGGTGTGTGTATGTGTGTGTGTGTGTGTGTCTGTCTGTCTGTTCGTCTTTAGAAGACAATACAGGAAGCCGGGCATGGTGGCACACGCCTTTAATTCCAGCACTCGGGAGGCAGAGGCAGGCGGATCGCTGTGAGTTCGAGGCCAGCCTGGTCTACAAAGCGAGTCCAGGACAGCCAAGGCTACACAGAGAGACCCTGTCTCGAAAAACAACAACAACAACAACAACAACAAAACAAAAGACAATACAGGAGACCCTGTGAGATGTCACAGTGGGCTAAGGTGTATGCTGTCAAGCCTGACCACCTGAATTTGATCCCTAGGACCCACAAGGTGAAATAAGAGACCTGATTCTGTCCTCTGACCTCCACAAACACATCATGACATGCATGCGCCCACACTCCATCATTCACCTACATATGCAAGTAATGAAATAAAAATGAAAGGAAACTTAAAAAAAAAAAGAGTAGAAAAACATTTTTAAATGAAAAAAAAAAAAGAAGACAAACTGGAAACAAATCAGATGTGAGAAAAATCACAGAGCACAGTAGGGGCGCAGCCTTGCCTTCCAGGACAAAATGGGACTTCCTGACTAAACTTAGGTCTTGTTGGGCGAAGCGTCGCAGCCACCATGCTGAGAAGGTTCCCATGGGTTTTGGGATCCTTCCATATCTGCTTCTCCACGTTGGGCCTTTTGGAATCCAATTCACTGTGTGTGAGACGTCTCTATGACTATTTTGCCAGTGGAGACTATGAGGGATTTCTCCCCTCTAGGCAAATGCGATGGAGTAAGCACTGGAGCCTGGCCATTTCCACTCTTCTGCTAGTGTTTAATGAAGAGCAAAGTTTGTTTTCTTCCCCAGCGCTTTAATTGCTACTTAGATGTCTAGGCTGTAATTTTGCCGCTATGTAAATGACATCACCAGCAAGGAAGCCCAGCAAACAGTATTTATTTCCTTCCTCCCCCCCCCCAGCAGAAATGAATAAGACCCAGCTCCCAGCCCCACCCTGCGGAGTGCATTTTAAATTTGTCCCCAGAGGGAAGGACGGACAAAAATGACACAAACCCTAGGTGGTAGCATCTTAGCTCTTTCTGACAAGCTAGTCAGCCATAATGATGGTGTCTTACAGCAACCACAGCACAGGAGTCAGGACGAAGTGGGAGACACAGGAGGTTTGGCGGGGCACCCCAGCAGCAGGAGGCTGTGCTGGGTGGCTTTTGGGAGGGGCTTGCCAATTGCACATGGAAGTTAAACGGAAGCTTAACTTAATTTTTATTCCTGCCTAAGATTGCTTATTATATACGTTCAGCTGAGAGGGACCCAGAACCCACCCCGTGCCCAGTGCCTCCCACAGGATCAGAGTTTATTTTCATTTGATTAAAGGCTACGTAGGTGGTCCCAGGCTGCGGTGGTGGCTGTCCTCCCACATCCCAGCCTCTTTGCTGGTGCAAGGCAGGATCTCATATAGCCCATGCTGGGCTCTAAGCCACTGCGTGGTGGAGGATGATCTTGAACTTCTGATTTCCCTGCCTGGTTAATACGGTGCTGAGGATCGAACCCAGGACCTAATGCATGCTGCGTGTGCACTCTACCCGCTGAGCCACAGCTCCGGTCACTTCTTTGTACATGGAACTAACCTCATGGCTTCAAGGTGACGGCAATATCTAGGCCAAGGCAGTGAGCAGTAAGAAGGGGAAAGGTGAGGCTGGAGACGTGACTCAGTGGTTAAGAGCGCTTGCTGCTTTTCCAGAGGACCCGAGTTCAGTTCCAGATGCTCTGTCACCCTTTTCTGGCTTCCATTCCAGGTATACACAGGCGCACAAACATACATGCAGACAAAACACTCGTACACATAAAATGAAAATAAAAAGTTCATCGGGTGTGATGGTGCACACCTTTAATCTCAGCACTCAGGAGGCAGAGGCAGGCAGATCTCTGCGAGTTCGAGGCCAGCCTGGTCTAGAAAGAGAGTTCCAAGACATCTAGGGTTATTACCCAGAGAAACTCTGTCTTGAAAAAACTTAAATAAATTAGTTTTTTTTTTTTTAATTAATAAAGACGAGTCATTTGGAGTTTACTCTCTCTGCTCCCTGCTTCTGGTTCAATAAGCTCTCAGATTTCAGCTCCATGCCATGCCTGCTGTCTGCTGTCTCTGCTCTGTCTCATGCCTAGCACTCCGCTATATAGACCAGGCTGGCCTCGAACTCACAGAGATCCCTTTGCCTCTTAAGTGCTGGGATTAAAGGTGTGCACTACTATGCCTGGCTCCTTCATGAATTCTCACCCCTAGAACCTTAAGCCCAAATAACCCCCATTTGGCTGTATGTTCCCTTGATCACAGTGTTTTATCACAGCAACAGAAAAGTAATTAAAGGCACCAGGCATTAGAGAAGTCCCTCACTGGGGCTGCCAAGATGGCTCAGCAGATAAAGGCACCTGACTCCAAGCCCGAACAGATATGCTGGCTCTCTAGGACTCACAGGACAACGGAAAGAGAGAACCAACTCCCACAAGATGCCCTTTGACCTGCGCATGTGGGCTGTGGCAGCTACCTTCTACCCCGCTGCCAAATATGTATTCACTCAGTAAAGGAAAAGTGTTTGCATAACTGTTCAAGCCATCTCTTACTCACCCAAGGGTCCAGCAGACAGGAAGGAGCCACCAGAAGTGGGCACAGCAGCTGCTCCTAGGGACACAGCATAGGAGCAAATATGAGATGTGATTTTAGTAGGTGTGTGTGTGTGTGTGTGTGTGTGTGTGTGTGTGTGTGTGTGTGTTTTTCTCTGTGTAGTGCTGGCTGTCCTAGAACTCACTATGTGGATCAAACTGGCCTCAAACTCAGAGATCTTCTGGGATTAAAGATGTGTGCCACCACAGTCTAGCTTGTAAATTCCTTTTTTTTTTTTCTGAGACAGGATTTCTCTGGCCCTGGACTCACTTTAAAGACCAGGCTGGCCTCGAACTCACAGTGATCTGCCTGCCTCTGCTTCCTGAGTGCTAGGATTAAAGGTGTGTGTCACCATGCCACCTTTTGTATTCCCATTTTTAAAAGTCACAAATCGGGCTGGAGAGATGGGAGATATGGCTCAGAGGTTAAGAGCACTGTCTGCTCCTCCAGAGATCCTGAATTCAATTCCCAGCAACCACATAGTGGCTCACAACCATCTATAATGTGATCTGCTGCCCTCTTCTGGCCTGCAGGGAGAGCACTTATACATCAAAAAAAAAAAAAGTCACAAATCATGTTCCCTTTTCTCTTTCTTCCTTCCTTCCTTCCTTTCTTTTTTGTTTTGTTTTTTCAAGACAGGGTTTCTCTATGTAGCCTTGGCTGTCCTGGAGTCACTTTATAGACCAGGTTGGCCTCAAACTCACATCAATCCACCTGCCTCTACCTCTCGAGTGCTGGGACTAAAGGAATGCGTCACCATGTCTGGCTTTTCCTTCTTCCTTCCTTCCTTCCTTTCTTTCTTTCTTTCTTTCTTTCTTTCTTTCTTTCTTTCTTCCTTCCTTTCTTTTTCATTACAGACTCAAGTCACCCAGGCTGGCCTCAAACTCACGCCTATAGCTGAGAATGACCTTGAACTTCTGGTCCTCTCTCCTGTTTCCATCTCTAGAGTGCTGGTGTTGCTCCTCTGTACCCAGTGTGTGTAGTGCAGGGGGTGGAGCCCAAGGAGTCATCTAAGCGAGGCAAACACTCTAGGGACAGCCCCCTTCTTGACATTTTCAGTCTCATAAGTCTTTGTGGTGTCATCAACGCAAGAGGGGAGGGAAGTCTGAAGTGCTGGAAACTAATAGCATTGTGATAGGACAATGTCTCCAGACACTGTTGTATCCTATTGGGTGGGCCAGGCATACATAGTGACACATGTTTATTTTAACACCTGGGAAGCTGAGGTAGAGGGATTGCAAGGTTAAGGCCAGCCTGAACCATATAAGGAACCTTATTTCAAACAAAACAAGCAGCCCATGGTTGACATAGACTTCTGATACTTAATATACATATTTAAATATATAGCTATATTTATATAATTACATACACACATACCACAAACATGTAATACGCCATATGTTTATGTATGTATATACAACAAATACCATTTTAATTGGTACAGATACTGTATATTTGTGGATGAAAATATATACACAAATAATATAACAAAATACACAATATGAAATTATAAATGAAGTGGGAAGCATATGGAGACATTTGTATAGAAGAATCAGAAACTCAAAGGAAAGATCTGTTTGTCTTTCTGTATAGAAAGCATTGATGGAGACAGTCTAAAAGTTAAGAAAAATATTTAAAAGCTACATATATAGAAAGGAAAATCTTAAGTAAACAAAAGGCCATTCAAAATCCAAGCCCATGGTGTCATGGTGTTTAATTTCTACCAAGGCAAAATGTAGACCAGATGGGATTCACTGTCTGCACGGAGGAATGTGGTTTTTTTTTTTTTTTTGTGTGTGTGTGTGTGTGTGTGTGTGTGTGTTGTATGCCTGTGTGTATGTGTGTGTATGTATAGTGTATGTGTGTGTGTAGTGGTGGTGGTGGTGTGTGTGTGTGTGTGTGTGGTGTATTTGAGTGTATTGTAGTTTATACATGATCTGTGGATGGTGTATGCAGTGTATGTGTGTGCTGTTTGTGTTTTCATTAACAGGACCAGGAAAGAAGGAGCGATAGCCAAAGCCATGTTGTAGCCATGGACTTGCTGGTGTGGCTACCTCGTGCTTGGAAGGCCACTGAAAGCTCTGGGAGGACTAATATCCCCGGCTGTGGAGACCATGTTCAATGAGAACAAATCTTCCTTTCTTCCATCACTCAAGGGTGCAGGAAGCATTCAATACTGGCACACTGTGGTCATTTGGAGCTCAGCAGTGAATTCCAACAGCTCTTTTAGACTGGTGTGTGTGTGTATGTGTGTGTGTGTGTGTGTGTGTGTGTGTGTGTGTGTGTGTGTACACCCATCTCAGGTACAGAGTTGGTTCCAGGCTCCTGAGTGGCTGCTTGGCGAGGACAGAGAGTGTTGCTAAAATTCCTTCCCAGGAGAACTCAAACAGCTTCGGCCCTTCTCATGTGGTTCCAGCAACAAACCTGGATATGGCTCCACCAAAGTTCAGCAGGGGCACCCGTGAGTTTATGGGCTTACTAACAGGAGGGGTTATGGGCAGAAGTGTGGGTGGACCTTAAAACAGCCACAGTGGAAGAGCTGACCCTGCAGGGGTGATGGTTTCCTCTCCTCCTCTTTTACCACCTACATCCCAGCCCTTCCCACAAGCCCACAGGCAGCTAGAGAAGATCTGTATACAACTGGTTGGGAGCGGTGGACACAGAGATGAGGATCCTGTGAGCTCCTTGCCGCCTTCTTCTTCTTCTTCTTCTTCTTCTTCTTCTTCTTCTTCTTCTTCTTCTTCTTCTTCTTCTCCTTCTTCTTCTTCTTCTCCTCCTTCTTCTTCTTCTTCTAAGATTTATTTATTTATTACTATGTATACAGTACTCTGCCTGCATATATATTTTCAGGCTGGAGGAGGGCATCAGATCACATTATAGATGGTTGTAAGCCACCATGTGGTTGCTGGGAATTGAACTCAGGACCTCTGGAAGAGCAGACAGCGCTCTTAATAGCTGAGCCATCTCTCCAGCCCTGCCCTCTCCTTCTCTGAGAGAAGGTCAACGATTGACAGGCCCAGTTGTGAGGATTTGTTTGTTTGTTTGTTTGCTTGTTTGAGACAAGGTTTCTCTGCGTAGCCTTGGCTGTTTTGGACTCTCTTTGTAGACCAGGCTGGCCTCGAACTCACAGAGATCCGCCTGTGTCTGCCTCCACACATGCCGGGCTGTGATGATCTTTTGAGAGCAAGCCAAGTCAAACTCCCCAAGATGGTGGCAGTTTGGTCTGGAGGGCAGCCTGTAGAATAGCAGGAAACTGAAGAAATCCCAGGCATTAGGAAACGCTGGGAGACAACAGATGATGGTTGCTGCGCACCCGGTGTTTCTACGTGTCCCGTCCTATCGTAGAAAGTTGAGGAAGCCAGATGTAGGGGTGCTGTGTGTTACAACAGCATTTGAGAAGTGGAGTGGAATTATAAGCCGGTAATCAGCTTGGCTAAATAGGGGGAACTTGTCTCAAAAACCAACCCTCATCATTGCAAATCCCTGGAAGACATTGTGTCTGATCTTGTCTTACAAGAACAAGATGAGGGAACTGAGGCATAAAGGGGAGAAGTCACAGGTTCCCTAGCAGGCAGGGGACAGAACCAGGGTGCCAGCCCAGGCCTCACCTTGGACAAGAGGGGGTCTCAAAGGTGAAGGTGTGAGTGAAGGCATTTTGATTCCCAAGGCACAGATGGTTGTTGCACTGGGGGCGTCACTAGAAAGTGGAGATTAAAGGTGTCCCTGAAAGTCCTACAGCACAGGGGACATCCAGCTCTGGAACCTATTCTGCTGAAGCTGTCAGAAGCAAGCCTAGTTAGTACCTTTGAAGATGTAGCTCAGAGGTGTAGAGGGATTGACCCCTGTGTGTGGGGTCCTGGGATTGCTCCTTGGTGCTGGCGAAAGTGAGGCTGGTAAGAAACCCAGCTAAGTACTGCTTTGGTTTTGAGACAGGGTTTCATGGACTCACCCATGCTAGTCTCACTGTGTGGCCAAAGATGTTGAATTCCTGACCTTCCTCCCGCCTCCACCTTGAAAGTGTTGGAATCACAGGCAGGCACCATCACATCTGGTTAGCTCTTCTTTCTGTCTCTCCCTTTACTTAATCCTTTTTATTCTTATCAGTGTGTGTGTGTGTGTGTGTGTGTAGACATGTTTCTGCATTATGTGTATCTGTTGTCAACAGGAGTGGGAATTGAGTCCCAGATGATTGTGAGCGGCTGTGTGGGTGCTGGGATGCGAACCTGGGTCCTGTGGAAGAGCAGCCAGTGCGCTTACCTGCAGGACCACCTCCCCAGCCAGCACTGAGGGTGCTAAGGCAAAAGGATTACTGTGAATTTGAGGCTAGCCTGGACTTTATAGCAAGGATGTTCAAGCAGCAAAACGAAATAAAACAAACAAACAAAAACAAAAACAAAAACAAAAAAACCCCACAAAAAACAAAACGCAAAAAAAAAAAACCAAACAAACCAAAAAACAAAACCCAACAGTCACAGTACTTGAATTTATAAGCATGGCAGTGCTTGTGGTAATCCCAGATCTTGGGAGGTAAAGGCAAGAGGATCAGGGGTTCAGCGTCATCCTTGGCTACATAGTGAGTCCGAAGCCAGGCTGAGCTACAAGAGGGCCCTATCTCAAAACAAATAAACAGAGCTGGGTGTGGTGGCTCACATCTTTAATCCCAGCACTCAGGGAAACAGAGGCAGGTGGATTGCTGTGAGTTTGAAGCCAGCCTGGTCTACAAAGCAAGTTCAGGACAACCAAGGCTACACAGAGAAACTCTGTCTTGAAAAAAACCAAAACAACCCAAAAAACAAAAACAAACAAACAAAAAAAAAACAAAACGAAAACCCAAATAAGCAGGTTGGAGAGATGGCTCAGCGGTTAAGAGCACTGAATGCTTTTCCAGAAGTCCCGAGTTCAATTCCCAGCAACCACATGGTGGCTCACAACCATCTATAATGTGATCTGATGCCCTCTTCTGGCCTGTGGGTGTATATACAGACAGAGCAGTGTATATATAATAATAAATAAATACATCTTTAAAAAAAAAAAAAGCACTTGCTGCTTTCACAGAGGATCCAGGTTTGGTTCTCAGCCTATATGGTGGCTTATAATTCTTGGTAACTCCAGCTCCAGGGATCTGACACCGAGCACATGTATCATACACACACACACACACACACACACACACACACACACACACACACAAAATAAAATAAAAACAAATCTTAAAAACTGTCTCTATGGCCGGGCGTGGTGGCACACGCCTTTAATCCCAGCACTCAGGAGGCAGAGGCAGGCGGATTGATGTGAGTTCGA
This sequence comes from Acomys minous, assembly GCF_964271855.1. Classification (NCBI taxonomy): domain Eukaryota; kingdom Metazoa; phylum Chordata; class Mammalia; order Rodentia; family Muridae; genus Acomys; species Acomys minous. The sequence goes on along the minus strand of NC_140485.1, from coordinate 66,142,629 downwards.
GGCCAGCCTGGTCTACAAAGCAAGTCCAGGACAGCCAAGGCTACACAGAGAAACCCTGTCTTGAAAAACAAAACAAAACAAAACAAAACAAAACAAAAACAAAACAAAGCGTCTCTATGGAAACTACCCCACACAATAACATCTTGAAAGGTATGTACTATTTAAACCCACATATTTTTCAGTTCTGCCAATTCACACTGACTACAAGGAATGGAAAATAATAACTCATTTTTTGCCAAAATAATTCAAGCTGGTATGTTATCTAGTACTAGGAGCGTCTAAATGAAACCAAGACAGAATAAAACAGCATAACGAGTTAAAAGTGAGCTATATTATTTTAGTGAGGCAGGGGCTCATGTAGCCTAGCTGGCCTTGAATTTCCTATGTAGCCGAGGATGGCCCTGCTCTTCTTCACCCTCCTGCCTTCACCTCCCAAATGGTGGGGTTGCAGACCAGAGCCAGCACTCCTGGGTTTGTGTGCTGCCAGAGACCAAACCCAGGCACTCATGCACACAAGGCAAGCACCCCACTCAGTGGGCTACCTTCCCAGTGCCCCAATATCTTTAAATGTCTCAAATATACTTTAGGAGAAATCACTTTGTGTGTCTCTCTCTTCCTAATAAAATGTGAACAACCTTGTCTTGTAGTTGTATTTGTTCTCTAACAAATATGGCTTTTTTTCTTTTCTTTTCTTTTCTTTTCTTTCTTTCTTTATTTATTATTTTTTGGTTTTTCGAGACAGGGTCTCTCTGTGTAGCCTTGGCTGTCCTGGACTCACTTTGTAGTCCAGGCTGGCCTCGAAATCACAGTGATCCTCCTGCCTCTGCCTCCCAAGTGCTGGGATTAAAGGCGTGCACCACAATGCCCAGCTGCTTTTCTCTTTTAAATTTTGATGACATTTTTAGTGTGTGTGTGTCCATGTCTATGTGACTCATTCCTGTGTACTGGTCAGACGACAATTTTGGGAGTCACCTTTCTGCTTCCGTGTGGCTCTCAGGGATCCAACTCAGGTCGTCAGGCTTGGCAGTAAGCACCTTTACACACTGCGCCATCTCAGCAGCCCAAATGAGGCATTTTCACCATGACAACCCAAAGTCCAACTTTCAGAGAATCCGCTGCCTGGTTCATCTTAGCATCGAACTCAAAATCTGACACGTAATTTAACCTTCGTCTTCGTGTCTATGTAGAGGAAGAAGGAGGGCACTTTTATCTAGTATTCTTGTTTTCTTTCCTTAACAAGGCTCAAGATACTGGGTGATGAACCTTCTTTAGCGTGTGTGAGGCCCTGAGTACAAGCTCTAGCCTCTCTCTCTCTCTCTCTCTCTCTCTCTCTCTCTCTCTCTCTGACACACACACACACACACACACACACACACACACACACACCTCACATCACACCTTTTGGAAGCCAGAGGTAGTGGTGCACACCTGTAATCCCAGCACTCAAGAGGCAGAGGCAGGGGCGCTGGAGAGATGGGTCAGTGGTTAAGGGCACTGACTGCTCCTCCTAGAGGACCAAAGTTCAAATCCCAGCACCAACACGGCAGCTCAGAACTGTCTGTAACTCCAAGATCTGACACTCTCACATAGACATGCTTGCAGGCAAAACGCTGATGCACATAAAATAAAGGTAAAAAATTATTTAAAAAAAAAAAAAGAGGCAGAGGCAGGAGGACCTGCATAAGTACAAGTTAGACTAGTCTGTCAAGTGAGTTCTGGACCATCAAGGGCTAAAAAATGCGACCCTATCTTTTTATTTTTATTATTTGATTTTTCAATACAAGGTTTCTCTGTGTAGCCCTGGCTGTCCTGGAACTCTCTTTGTAGACCAGGCTGGCCTCGAACTCACATTGATCCACCTGCCTCTGCCTCCCGAGTGTTGGGATTAAAGGCATACACCACCACACCCAGCTGTAAATGCGACCCTGCCTAAAACAAGCAAAACAAAAAAAACCCCAACCAAACAACAACCAACAAGAACAACAATCAGACAGTCTGGCTATGGTTTTGCACTTTAGTTTCAGTACTTGGGAGGCAGGGGCAGGAGGATCTCTGTGAGTTTGAGGCCAGCCTGGTCTACAAAGTGAGTCTAGGACAGCCAAGGCTACACAGAGAAACCCTGTCTCGAAAAACCAAAAAAATAAAATAAAAGAAACAAAACAACAACTAAAGCAAACAAACTTCCAAGCAAGCAAACAACAATAACACAATTCAGAGCAAGTATAAGAGAACACTAGGTGACATGTTGATACTGTGATTAAAAGAGAGTATTGGGTGGCTCTCCCTTACTATCCATTTTTTATTTTTTAGGAGCACTAGTTAAGCAATTTGCAAGTTGCTAGTAAGAGTCAAACGGGTCGCTTCTCACCTCGGCCCCAGGCCTGGCTGCTCTTCAGCCAAACCCCTGTCCTATTGCTTTCATCCACGAATTGAGACGCTGGCTTTCATCCTAATGCCGTTTTAAAACAGGAGCATATGTTTCCGGGAGTAATTAGTGCCTGTTTAATACAAGGACCCCGCAGGCTGGAAGGCTACGGGTCTGAATTGTTAACAGGCAAAGCAGTGAAAAATAGCAAAGCATTAGCAGATAGCATAAATAGTCAGGCTTGACCTCCGAAGGTCAGCAAGAACTAAATAACTGGGTCCCAGCACTGACTGATTTAAGTCTCTGCAGCCTTCATTTCCTTTCCGAGGGTGCACCCTTGGCATTCCAGGACGGGTGGCTGGAGGCTTAGGAGAGGGGACAGGCGGTGTCCCCCATCCCCCCCCAACCCCCCTCCCGACACGGGACCTCAACTGTATATGGCTTCAAGAGGAATGAAAAAAATAGCCACAAGTATTTCAGGAGCCAAGTGAAATTACGTAAACAGAATGCCACTGTGGTCCCTCTGCCTGGAGCGGCTGCTGCGCTAACGAGGAACCCACAGCTAACTATGGACGTACATCTCGGCCGTCAAATCTTCACACTCCATTTGCTCCGTGGGCTTCTGGGATTGGCAATTACACCTTTATCTTAGAAAATGGAAATTTGGGGGCAACATTTTCCCTTGGCTCAACCAAATGATAAACTTTTCTTTAAAAAAAAAAAAAAAAAAAAAAAATATATATATATATATATATATATATATATATATAAATTTGATAGTTTGTGTTCTTTTAGATTTCCGGCCATTTGAAAAGAAATTGCAGGACTCTCTTCTTGGACGCCTCCTTGTACTTTTCTATACACCTCCTGCGGATACTGAATAATTTGTTTCATTCATTTTTAAGGTAAGCGTTGTATATCTAGTTTTGATTAAGAAAAGAATATTTAAAGCAAAAAAAAAAAAAAAAAAGTCCACCCCCCCCCTCCTTTGGGCGATCCCCAATCACTCTAAGACACAGCGGGACCGTGCCTCAGCACCAAAACAAATTTGTCACAAATCATCGTATAAAAGAGCAGCAGGGGCCCCTCGCATTCATCCTGCCCCTGTTTGGGAAGCCCCACGCTCCCCCTGCCATGTTCAGTATCTAATTGGCATTCTGACCCTTGAGATGACTCAACATCTGCGACTCGGATGCGTCCTGGAGACCCTTTGTTCCTTCCAGCGGAGTTCAAGGGGCTCTCCACGGATACACAGGGCTCACGCAGGCTATTGTGCGCTGTGGCCTCAAGGAGCCGGCACAAAACTTTTGCCGGCCCGTATGGAAAACTGAGCCGGCTCCATGGTCCCACCACACCGTGCTCTTCTTGTTTAAACATTAGGGATAGCCAGAGGACAGGGCAGTGACATACTAATTTATCTTCTCTTTTATAAATTTTATTAATGTGTATTAGCTATATATAATATAGTATAATAATGGGCTTCATTAAAATTCATATATGTATAAATATAATGTATATTGATCATATATATGTATGTATATATGTGTGTGTGTATATATATATATATGTGTGTGTGTGTGTGTGTGTGTGTGTATATATATATATTTGTTGTTGTTTTTGAAACAGGATTTCTCTGTGTAGCCCTGGCTGTCCTGGAACTCTGTAGACCAGGCTGGCTTTGAACTCAACACCACCCAACTTATTTTGGTTATTTTATCCTCTCTTCCCCTCTCTCCCTCCCCACCCGCCTTTGAGAAAGAGTCTTACTATGTAACCTTGGCTAGCCTGGAACTCATGGAGGCCCATTTGCCTCCTGATTGATATAAAAGATGTATACCACCACATTGGACCAAAAATTTTTTTAGATTTATATTTGTTTATCATGTGTGTGTGTGTGTGTGTGTGTGTGTGTGTGTGTGTGTGTGTATGTGTGTGTTTTTTTTTTTTTTTTTTTTGAGTCTGTAGAGAAAGAATGAGGTCATGTCCATGAAACTCAGCATCTAAGAGAAATAAGAAATCCATCAGGAGCAGGGCAGTGGTGGCGCACGCCTTTAATCCCAGCACTTGGGAGGCAGAGTCAGGCAGATCGATGTGAGTTCGAGGCCAGCCTGGTCTACAAAGTGAATCCAGGATAGTCAAGGCTACACAGAGAAACCCTGTCTCGGAAAAACCAAACCAAACCAAAACAAAACAAAAAAGAAATCCACGAGGAATAAGATTTCATAATTTGAGATAAAACAGGACTAGTGGGCCAGGTTTTAGAGAGTGAGTTTTCGGTCCCTTCACTTCAGTTACTCTATGCTTCTTTCTTTCTTTCTTTCTTTCTTTCTTTCTTTCTTTCTTTCTTTCTTTCTTTCTCCAAGACAAGGTTTCTCTGTGTAGCCTTGGCTGTCTTGGACTCACTTTGTAGATCAGGCTGGCCTCGAACTCACAGAGATCTGCTTGCCTCTGCCTCCCAAGTGCTGCGATTAAAGGAGTGCGCCACCACGCCTGGCTAAGGCCCCTTTATGAGATTACTTTATTGTATGTATTATTGGTAATGTGTATGCTTTCGCCCATGCACATGTGTGCCAGGGCTAAGTGTGGAGGCCCGAGGCCGACTCTGTAGCAGCCATTCTCTCCTTCTGCCTACATGTGTGTTCTGGGCTCCAACTCACATGCGTGTCAAGCGTGCTTTTATCCACTGAACCGTGTGGCTGCCATAAGATTATTTCATTTTATGTCATGTTTTATTTTTGGCTTATTTGAGGGCAAGGTTTCACCTTGCGTGCGTAGCCTCCTCTGTAGACCAGGCTGGCCTTGAACTTGTAGCAATCCTCCTACCTTCGACTTTCAAGGCGCGGGATAACTCACATACTGTACCACGCCTCACCTCTCCTACACACTTAAAGCTGGTCCTCCCCTTGGTTTCACATACTAGACCAAACAATGGTGACAGCTGAGGGTGTCTGCTGACACTGCATCTATTAGGGCCAAGGCCATAGTAGGTTACTCACTGTATTTAGTGATTGTGAGAGCTCACCGTGGGGTGGCTGGGGTGGTGGAGTGTGGAATTCCCAGTCTCCAGAATCCCCAGCCCCTAAGCATGAAACACAAACAAACAAACAAACAAAATTCCTATCTATTTTTCAGTCGTGTTTAATCAAGGGAAAAGCCAGAGGGCCTGTGAAAGCAGTTGTGGACTGGGTGTTGGCAAGGGTGGGACAGGCCATGGCCCTCACAGCACCCAAAACCTCACTCTGGCCTAGCCTGGCCTCCAGGTGCTGGTCCTCCAAGCCCCTTCACTATTGTTTACTGTCTCCCAGGGACCTAATCCCCTGTCAGTCAGGGCAGGGATGTTCTGGGAGCCAGGCCTGCATAGCATCCAGACTCAAGGCCCCTTTGATACATTTTATCTCCCCTCATCTCTGCAGAGGCACCGTGACCCTCTGGCAGTCACAGCTATCCGAGGACTGACACCCCTTGTTTGGATGGGAAATGGGGAATTTTCTTTTCTTGGACAGAAATCATTGTTGATCCAATAAGACCTTTGTCAGGGAATTGTCAAACTGGCAGTGCCTGGAACCCTGGATGCAACAGCAGTTACCAGCACTACGCAGCCTTGTCTGTTCACTTGTCTGACCACTTTCTTCACTGGTCAAAACCTAGGACTTAGTTTTGTTTAATTTTTTGGTATAGAGTAAGGGAGGGTGGAGAAGGAGTCATTACAGATGAGTATGTTTTCTAATATATGCTAAATATAAAAATGATCACATGCTTTAAAGTTTGGTGTAAGGACTCATGCAAGGAAAAAAGCCTGAGCATGGCATATTATGTTGTACAATAAATATAAATGTAATAATGTTAATATCAGACTATGGTACTTGGCTGAAATTTTTACCAGCTACTGATGCTTTTATTTTTTATTTTTTGGTTTTTCGAGACAGGGTCTCTCTGGCTTTTATTTTTTAAAAATATGATTGTCTTACAATTTTATTTTATTTTATTTATTTTTAGATAGAATCTCACTGTGTAGCCCTGGCTGGCCTGGAACTCCCAAATGCTAAGATTAAAGACATGTGCCACCATGCCCAGCTTTTCTGGGCAGTCTTGACACACACGTGGAGGTCAAAGAACATCTTTGTGTAGTTGAGTTTCTTCTTCCATCTTTACCTATGGAGCAAATGTACATTGTCAGGCTTGCATCACTGGGTATCAAGTGTCTTTACCTGATGAAGCAGAAAAGCAATTTTAATCAATTATACAACCAACAAATGATTTCAGTTTGTCTAGTGAGTATTTTTATATGCTCCAAAAATAAATGTTGTCTGGGCATGGTGGTGTATGCCTGGTCTACAAAGCAAGTCCAGAACAGCCAAGGCTACACAGAGAAACCCTGTCTTGAAAAAACCAAAAATCCAACCAACCAAACAAAAACTAAATAAAAATAAAAAAATCAAAATTAAAGTCTTAAGCTGGGCGTCGTGGTGCATGCTTTTAATCTCAGCACTCAGGAGGCAGAGACAGGCAGACTGCTGTGAGTTCAAGGCCAGCCTGGTCTACAAAGTAAATTGAGGACAGCCAAGGCTAACACAGAGAGACTCTGTCTTGAAAAACAAAAACAAAAACAAAAACAAAAATAAATAAATAAATAAAAAGTCTTAGGGGCTGGTGAGATGGCTCAAAGGGTAAGGAGCACTGGCTGCTCTTCCAAAGGTCCTGAATTTAATTCCCAGAAACCACAAGGTGGCAGCTCACAACCATCTATAATGAGATGTGGTGCCCTCTTCTGGCTTGCAGGAATACATGCAAGCAAGACACTATATGCATAATAAATAAAATAAAAAATAAAATAAAATAAAATAAAAACAGTCTTGTGGTGCACGCCTTTAATCCCAGCACTCGGGAGGCAGAAGCAGGCGGATCACTGTGAGTTTGAAGCCAGCCCGGTCTACAAAGTGAGTCCAGGACAGTCAGGGTTATATACTGAGAAACCCTGTCTCGAAAAACCAAAAGAGAAAAAAAAAAAAAAGAAATCATATTTATTGAATAAATGAATACTCAATCAATCAATCATGTTTATTTGTCTGCATCTGGTCAAGCTTCCTTTGATCTCAAGTGTTAGTCTCCCAAGCGCGGCAGGGGGTGGGGGGGGCAGGTGTGCACCCCTATGCCTGGTTCCTTACAAGGTCCTTCCAAAGAGTTATTGGCATCAGGCAGATTTAACATTCATTCTCAGAAGGACATGGCAGAATCTCCATGTCTCTGAAGATGGAAATGGAGGCCTCAAAGGAGACCGGGGCTCACACAGGTGACAGAGCTGAAGCTTGTGTCTAGGAGTTTATGTCTTTTCTAAAGGAGGAGAAAATTCTTGCTTTGTAGGCCAGGCTGACCTCAAACTCATGGTTATCCTGCCTTGGCCAATCAGGAACCTGGCTTATAGGCATGTGCCACTTGCTTTGCCTGAAAAAAATTTAAATATAGTATTCTTATTTATTCTTTGAAAATTTCATACATGTGTACAATGTATTTTGATCATATTTGACCTTCCAGTTCAACTTCATGTCCTTTTCTTTTTTAAAAAAATAATTTATTTATTTTTATTGTATGTGCATTGGTGTTTTGCCTGCATGTATGTCTGTGTAAGGGTGTCAGATCTTGGAGTTATAGACAGTTGTGAGCTGCCATGTGGGTGCTGGGAATTGAACCTGGGTTCTTTGGAAGAAACAGTCAGTGCTCTTAACCGCTGAGCCATCTCTCCAGCCCTTCTTTTTTTCTTTCAAGTAACCTGTGGAGTCTAGTTTGTGTGGACCATATGCACATTGGTCTGGGTCTACTGGAACAGGGTCAGCTTCCCAGGGACCATACTCCAGAAAGCACTGATCCTTTCTTCTCTGACAACCCCTGCCTCCTCCGCCCCACCCTCCAGGTTGGAATATCAGTCAGTTAGATCTTGTGCAGATCTGGTGCCGACAGACACCACAGCTGGGCGCCCATGAGTGCGGTGGTCCTGTTGTGTCCACAAGGCACCATGTGCCTCAGTTCTCCTCAACACCTGGCTCTTACCGTCTTTTCCATTTTTCTTCAAAGTTACCTGAGCTTTGGGGGAGGGTGTGATATTTCCATCCTATGTATGGCTGAGCACTGTTTGAATTTTATGTTGTGTTTTGAAAACACAGAGTGTTGTAACATAGGCTGTAATCCTAGCAGCTGGGAGGTAGAGGCCAGGGCGCCCAGAGTTCAAGGTCCTCCTGGACCACTTGGGAACCAGCCTCAAAAAACGGAAACACACCAAACTTTCTTCTCCTTATCTGACCTTCCCTGAGTGCTGACCAAGCAGGGATTGGTTTTGGGAGTGAGCACTTCCAGCCCACAGGACTTCTGCTTAAAGTTTGTGTCTGGAAAACAGGCAGCAGTGACAGCAGGGGCTGTTCCCGTCACCGTCTCCCGTGTGCTGAGAACACACTTTGGCTGGAGAGATGGCTCTGTCATCCTTACTGCTCTTACTGAAGATTGAGTTTGGTTCCCAGCAGTGACGTCAAGCTGCTCACCACTGCCTGTACCTCCAACTCCAGGAGAGCCAACACCGAGTCTGGACTCAAGGGCACCTGTACACACACAGACACACCACAAACACAAAAGTGACCAAAAAAAAAAAAAAAAACCAAACAAAAAAAAACCAAAACAAAAACCAAAAAAACCAGGCCTCTAATCCCAATACTCAGGAGGCAGAGGCAGGAGGATTCTGCCAGTTCCAGGCCAGCCTGGTTTGCATGATGCACTCCAGAACAACCAGGGCTATGTTGAGAGACCCTGTCTCAGAAAGCCAACCAACCAACCAACCAACCAACTAAATACATAAACAACTCTCTCTTGCTGGGCGTGGTGTAAAAGCCTTTAATCTCAACACATGTGTGCACACATGCACATGTTTTCAAGACAGGGTTTCTCTATGTAGCCTTGACTGTCCTGGAACTTGATCTCTAGACCTGACTGGCCTCGAAATCCTCCCTCCCTTCCTTCCTACTTTCCTTCCTTCCTCCTTCCTTTCTACCTTTCTTCCTTCTTTCCTTCCTCCTTCCTTTCTTCCTTCCTCCTTCCTTCCTCTTTCCTTCCTTCCTTCCCCTCCTTCTCTGCTTCCCAAGTGCTGGGACTAAAGACCTATGCTACCTCAACTGGCTACAAGACCCTGTTTCCAAAAAAAAAAAAAAAGAAAAAGAAAAAGAAAAGAAAAAGATAAAATAAACAAAAAACCAAAAAAGAAAAACAAAAACAAACCCTTGTGTCTGTGCATGCATGTTCCCTGGCGTAAGTGTGGAGGGCAAAGGACAGTTTGCTACAGTGCGTTCTCTCCTACCATTGAGTCCCAGGGATGAAACTCAGGTCAGATTTGGCAGCCAGCCAAATCTGTTTGTTTGTTTGTTTTTCAAGACAGGGTTTCTCTGTGTAGCCTTGGCTGTCCTAGAGCCACTTTGTAGACCAGGCTGGCCTTCAACTTACAGTGATCCACCTGCTTCTGCCACCCAAGTGCTGGGATTAAAGGTGAGCGCCACCATGCCTGGCCAGCAGCCAGCCTTTTTATGTATCTTGCCAGCCTCCTATTGGTCTAGCTAAAAAATCCCAGTTCTTACTAAACAAGACCAGCAGGCTCTGATGAAAGTGCCAGAAACTGCTAACCAGATTGTCAGTCTAAGTCTACAAATTCTGAGAATATTCAAACCTGAGCGTATCACAAAACATGGCTTTTAAAGTCAAATTCAGAAAGAAGGAAAAGAAAGAGGTCTCTTCCATTTGCTTAGCTCCCCCTCGGATCCAGATGATCCTGCACCTGAAACTGGTGATCCCACCAGAAAACCGCAACAGGGCCTGAGATGCACCCTGGGGTCCCTGGTAGGCTGCCCCTCAGCACTGTCTCTGGGGTGTGTCTCTGCTTCCCAAGTGCTGGGACTAAAGACATATGCTACCTCAACTGGCTACAAGACCCTGTTTCAAAAAAAAAAAAAAAAAGAAAGAAAGAAAAGAAAAAGTAAAATAAACAAAAAACCAAAAAAGAAAAACAAAAACAAACCCTTGTGTCTGTGCATGCATGTTCCCTGGCGTAAGTGTGGAGGGCAGAGGACAGTTTGCTACAGTGCGTTCTCTCCTACCATTGAGTCCCAGGGATGAAACTCAGGTGTGGGGCTTGGTTTTTGCTAGCTGAAACACATCTTAGTACAGACACACACACACACACACACACACACACACACGAGCCCAAAACAGCAGGAGGCAGGGCTTGTTGGGTCTTGATATTGTTTGGCTGTTCATCGCTCCACTTTGAGATGCTCCTAGAGAAACCGCTCCAGAGAACACTTCGGGGCTCCAGGTTTCGGCTGCTGTTCCAGGTTCCAGCACCAACTTTGGTGGAATTGCCGGTCTGCTGAAATCCCACCGACTATGCCAAGGGAATCGCTCCCAGGAACTGAGTCCAAAAAGGTCTGCTTCTCCTGTTCCCATTAACCTGCTTTCTCTCCTATCTAGGGTAGGTGGGTTGGAAGGGAGGTATAAGCATTAAAGAATCCCAAATAAAGTGGGTTTGGAAAAGGTCAAAGCCTACAGCTCAGGGGGTAAAGGAAGTAGCCACCAAGTTGGAAGACCTGAATGTGATTCCCAGGATCCACTTGGCGGAGGGAGAGATCTGACTCCCACGTCTTGGGACCATAGGTACATGTCACCAGATCTGGCTATGGCCAGCTTTTTATATTTAATTTTAAAGATTTGTTAGCTAAGATCCCAAAAGCACAGCAACAGAAGCAAAAATAAGCGGAGTGAATAAAACTAAGAGTCTCTACACGGCTTTGGCCAGGACACACAGACCAGTACATACAATTCCAGTGTGTAATTCCAGTGCTAGTCACATAGAAAATTTATTTTATTTATTTTTTGGTGTTTTTTATTTTTTATTTTTTGGCTTTTCGAGACAGGGTTTCTCTGTGTAGCCTTGGCTATCCTGGACTTGCTTTGTAGACCAGGCTGGCCTCGAACTCACAGCAATCCGCCTGCCTCTGCCTCCCGAGTGCTGGGATTAAAGGCGTGCGCCACCACGCCCGGCTCACACAGAAAATTTAAAAAGTGCTTTTTAAAGGATAAGACTGATTTTTCATTTTATGTGTACGAGTGTTTAACCTGCATGTACGCATGTGCACCACATGCATGCAGTGCCTGGGGAGGTCAGAGGAGGACGTCAGACTCCCTGGAACTTAATAGAATTACAGACAGTTGCCGTGACAGTGGTGGCAATCAAACCTGGGTCCCCTATGAGAGCAGCAAGTACTCCCAACCTCTGAGCCCCCAAACTGCTTTCTTGACTTCTTTTTTTTCTTTCTTTCCGTTTTTGTTTGTTTGTTGGATTTGCTTTGTTTTGTGTTTTTCAAGACAGGGTTTTTCTCTCTCTCCTCTCTCCCTATGTAGTTATGGCCTTTCATTCCCTTCTGCACTTGGACTATGACTTCCATGTCCTAGCCACATATCTGACTTTATGGACTCATATAAAGGCTAGGAACCACAGGCGACATTTCTGAGATCGCCTCACTTTGCTCACTACTTGCTTTCCTAGTTGCATCTGTTTTCCCGGAAAGTGTCACAGCTCTACCCTTCTTCATGGCTGCAAACTGTTCAGCGGGGGTGCTCTGGGAGGTGGCTAAGCTGGAAGAGTGTCTGCCTAGCATTCCTGAGGCCCTGGGTCCTGGGTCCAGTGCTCACAAAGCTTAAACTAGGCATGGTGACAAGCACCTACGATCCCAGCAGTCTGGAGGTGTAGGCAGAGGGATTGGAAGTTTAAGGTCAGGGGCCGAGATTCTGGCTTGGATCATGTGCCCAGGATTTTTGTTTGGTTGGTTTTGTTCTTAATGTGGCTCATGAGGCCTAGAGTCAAGCCTTCACGCTTGCACAGGAAGCTTCTTTCTGACTGAGACACGGTCCCAGCCCTGCTTTCTCTCATTTTTGCAAAGAATTGTATTTATTGATTCTTTTTTCCTATGTGCATTGGTGTTTTGCCTTTATATATGTCTGTTTTTGTTTTTGTTTTGTTTTGTTTTGTTTTTACTTTTCTGAGATAGTTTCTCTGTGTAAAAGCCCTGGCTGTCCTAGACTCACTTTGTAGACCAGGCTGGCCTCGAACTCACAGCAATCCACCTGCCTTTGGCTTCTGAGTGCTGGGATTAAAGGCATGCGCCACCACACTTGGCCATAAATGTCTGTGTGAGGATGTTGGATTCCTGGATCCGGAGTTACATAGTTTGTGAAATGCCATGTGAGTTCTGGCCCTTTTAAGCACTGAGCCATCTCTCTAGGCCTGTTTTCTCTCATTTTTAAAGACAGGATCTCTGAGTTGGAGGACAGCTCATTGGCTAAGAGCACTGGCTGCTTTCCCAGAGGACCGGAATTAGAGTCCCAGCACCTAGGTGGTGGCTCACGATGGATCTAATGTCCCAGGCAATTTGACACTCTCTTCTGGTGTTACAGGCATGTACACGGTACACAGACATACATGCAGGCAAAACACACATACCCATAAAATAAAATCAATAATAAACTTAAATATGACTGGCATATGGGAAGTACTTAACGGAAGTGAACTATTAATGCCTTCATATCTCAGTTTTATCACATCTGAAATGCGCTCAGTTGCCCCTCCCTACAGGAACACACCCACACATATACACACCCACACACTTGTAGTCACATCCTCACCCCACTCACATCCCACTCACTCGCCCCAAATTAGCTCATCCTTCCCTCCATCGTGCCCCCACCACACACACACACACACACACACACACACACACACACACACACACACCCCTCCCTCAAAGACATACCGAGAAGCAGTTCATGACAGCGACAGGCGACCATGAGCCAATCACAGATCCTTCTGAAACTGCAGCCCGATGAGACTGATGCTCTGGCAGTCAGCACTGTCCTGTCCCCTGCTGGCGCAGGCTGAGAGCCGGGAAAGGCATCTTTCTCTGCCCTATTACATGCTTGTGTCCACTTCTGGTTCCAGGACCTGGGAATCCCATCTGACCCCTAAGGCTTCTCTAGTGCAGCCAGAGAGCGTGAGACCCTGCGTCTCGCTCTGAAATCAAAGGCTGGACCAGCCCTGGATAAATGAGAGCTGTTCAGATGAAGGCACCTCTGTTTCCTGTGTTCATGGTTCCTCGAGTTCACAGTGAAGCCAGCGAGTTTGCAATCGAGGAATAGGGCTAGAGAGGCAGGGCTGGGGAAGGAACCCGGAGGCAGGAGCTGATGCAGAGCTCCCCAAGCTTTGCTCATCCGGGACCACCTGCCCAGGGATGGCTCCGCCCCGAAGTGGGCTGTGCCCTCCTACATCAATGGGGGTGGTGGTGGCATTTTCTCAGCTGAGGTTCTCTTTTCCCAAACGGCTCCAGCTTGTGTCAGGTGGACATAAAACCAGACACCACAGTTGGTGAGACCGTGTTTAGAGAGAGATCTTAAGAGAACAATGTGGGTGGCCAGGCGTGGTGGCACACACCTCTAATCTCAGCACTTGGGAGGCGGAGGCAGGCAGATCTCTGTGAGTTCGAGGCCAGCCTGGTCTCCAGGGTTACATAGTGAGAGCCTGTCTATAAATAACAATAACTTGGAGAAGTGGCCTATGTGTGTGCATACTGTCCCCCATGCCCACTCTGTGCGTGTATGCTCACACATGGACTTGAATGCATGACTCTCCCTACGCCCATGGCTCAGACAGACAGACAGACAGACACACACACACACACACACACACACAGCCTCAGATGCTGAACAAGGCCAGAAACATTTTTCTTTTCTGTTACCAGAAAAAGTTTTAAATAAACACTATCTATCTATCTATCTATCTATCTATCTATCTATCTCTCTGTGTGTGTGTATGTCTGTGCATCTTATGCACACCTGGTGCCCATAGAGGGCATCAAATCCCCTAGAACTGGAGTCTCATGTGTTTCTGAGCCATCACGTGGATGCTGTGACTCAAACCTGCGTCCTCTACAAGAGCAGCAAGTGCTCTTACCTACTGAGCCATCTCTCCAGCTGTGAAAAAATTTTATATCACATTGTGTTTATTATGTATATGTATACATATATGATGTGTCTGTCTGTCTGTCTGTCTGTCTGTCTGTCTGTGTGTCTGTCTGAGCCAAAGGACAACTTTCAGGAGTTGCTTCTCTCATTCTACCGTGTGGATCCTGGGTTTTGAACTCAGGTCGTCAGGCTTGGCAGCAGGCATCTTTATTGTAAAGCGGTCTCTTAGCCCCGATCTTATTATTGTTGTATTTTGCCCACCAGTCTCAGCTAAAAGGAAAGAAGGGTGCAGTTTTGATTTGCACAAGAGCGATGTTTGCCTAAAGCTTGTCAAAAGATCATGGTGGAACTAGAGGAGGGGAAAAAAAATCAATCAATCATTCCTTTCTTGATGGCTATTTTAAATATTTAGCTGAAATTGCCCTCATCTGTGTGTCAGCTGTTTTCTCTGCAAACAGCCCTAACCCCTGTGCTCACACACGATTCGGGGAGGCGGGCCCCAACCGTGGGCCCCCTCTTGTGTTTTCAATTTAAAGCTTCTCATAGATCGGTCACTCAAACACGAACAGAAATATAGGCAACCTTCGGATTGAGAAAGCCGTAGTTTTGACTCATAAAATCCTTTGATAGTTTAGCCATCTGGTCAGAGTGAAGCTTCACATAAAAGAGGTCTGAGGAAGGTCAAAGGGCACCCTCTCCGAGGGTCAAGGGGCCCGGGCAGAGTTTGCTCCAGTGGACTGGGCTAAAAGGACGCCTGACAAATTATTGCGCATTCCATAGCTTTTTGCGTAAGTATTTGATTACAGTGGGCAGGAATGTTGTTGATATTTCTAACTTGAGTGGGGGAGGAGAGGGAGGCAGGCTTGTGTGCCGAATGCTTTTGGCTTCCCCGGTCTCAGCCAGGCTTGCTGGCTGTGCTTTGGGCCTTGTCCCTGATCTGTGCTGTGGTTGCCCAGGAGGAGCTACCTCTCCCTTGAGAGAGAAGGAAGCACACAGCCTTGCCTGGAGTGTTCCAAAGACTCCTGCTGCTGTTTTTCTGGCCGAAAGGTAGTAAAAGAGGCAACAGACAGTGTTGTTTCCGGTGTGAGTGTCAACAGAGCCACACATATTTATGGCTGTGTTTCTCAGAGGGGATCTGGGGCAGATGGGGATTTGAGGTGATTGGGCGGCATTTGCTTTTCCAGGCTTGGGCCGGAGCTCTGGAGGGAGCTTCTTGATTTTACGGGCCTTGGAGAACAGTTATGATAGCCAAGTAATGGGTTTTGGAATAGCTTTGGTCCATCAGTGAGATGTTCTGTGAAGGGCTATAGAAGACATCATCTTGCCAGAAATCTGCAAGAATTATCTGTGGACACTGGTACAGCAGGGGTGGGGGCGGGTGGAACAGGACTGTCTTGTTATGGTGACATCGGTGTATCCATGGCAACTTTGAGACACTTTCTCACTAGACATTGCTTGGTAATTTTCCAGGAGGAAGTAGAGGTAGAGGGCCAGAGCATCCCCACTGGCCTGGGAGGAAGTGCTACACCTTCTTCTCCAGGATTTGCGGATTCGATATGGTGGGGGGGTCAGGCTGTGGGGAGTCCCCTTGTCACCATGGGAGGGACTGGAAACTCTTCTGGGACACTCTCGTTTGCTCATTGTAATATAAAGCATGTAAGGTAAAAGTTAACTTTTCTTTCTTTCTTTTTTTTTCTTTTTCTTTTTTCCTTTTTTTGTAGTGCCGGAGTTCAAAGCCAGGGCCTTGTGGATGTTAGGCGAGCACTCTGCCACTGAGCCACACCTACCAGCCTAAATGTTACCATTTGATTTGATTTGATTTGATGTGTCTGGATGTTTTGCCTGCATGCATGTTTACATATCATATGCATGCAGTGCCTGTGGAGGCCAGAAGAGGGCGCTGGATCCCCCATGTCCCCAACATATCAATGATGCGAATTGAACCGGTGTCTGCTGCAATGTGACCATTTTATGATGCACAGATTAACGGCATTTTATCCATTTACAACATTGTACAATCAGAAAAGCTACTTAGTTCCAGAAATACCTGCCAACTCTGGGAAACCTTGTGATCACCGCACAGTCCTCAGGTGTCTCTAAATCCCAGGCTCTCTCATGGTGAAGACGGAGCTATGCACTGATTCCTGAAGAGGGTGAGAGGGCTGGGGAGATGGCTTGGTGGTAAAACCCTCCCTGTGTAAGCAATAGGATTGGAGTTCAGATTCCCAGAAGCCCCATACATGCCTACAACTAATGTATGCTTTGTGGTGTGTGTGTGTGTGTGTGTGTGTGTGTGTGTGTGTGTGTGTGTGTAACCTGCTAGTGAGATGAGCCATGTCAGTGAGCTGTGGGTTTGGTTGTGAGACCCTGCCTCAATGAATAATAAGGTGGGAGAGAGGACCAAGGGTGACTCCTGACATCAGCCTTGGGCCTTCACAGGTACATGTCCTTACATGTGCAAACACACACACACAAGCACTCCGCACACAAACACATGAAAAGGCGGGGAAGGTGGTGGGGAAATCACTTCCTAGATCTATCTGTTTCTTGGTTAAGATGTAGGGGGTGGGGGCTGCGGGGCACCGTTTGAATGGATGACAGCGAACAGAACAACCAGGCCACGGTGTCACACACCTGTCGCCTCTGCTCAGCACTCAGGAGGGCTGAAGGAGGCAAGTCATGACTGCAAGACCAACTTGAACTACACAGTGAGTTCAACGTTAGCTTGGGCCACATAGCAAGACTGTGTAAAAAAGGGGGTTGGGGACCTCAATCTGCTGCCAGTGAGGACTGCATAGGTCACTGTAGTTTTGGGGATTTCTCTGACCAGCATGTTAAAATATTGTCCTGGTGGTCCTCCGTTTTCTCAGGGGATGAAGCGGCTATGGGTGGGGCTGGCTCAGGAGGTTAAGTCAGATGACCTGCGTTCTATCCCTGAGACCCACATGGTAAAAAGAGAGAGCTGACTTCTACATGCACACCGGCACACGAACCCACATGCATATGTACATATGGGAAATAAAATAAAATATGAGGGTCTGTGGCTTTATTCTTGAAAGTCATTTTTAAAATGCATGCTGGGCAGGGCAGATTGCTGAGTGAATAAAGCACTTGCGGTGTAGGCATGAGGGCTGGAGTGGGGGTCCCCAGGACCCCCACACAAAGTGGGGCAGTCACCACTCCAGCACTCAGGATGTAGAAACAGGATCTGCTGCTCCCCAAGACCAGCTCCAGGAACAGTGAAGAGGAGAGAGGTGGATCCGCAGTAGGGAGGATTGAGCAGGCAGTGAATGGCTGGTTAAGGGAAACCAACCATTGGTCGAACAACTAGCTAGAGGAGCCAGTTGTTGAGGAGAGGCTGAGGAACGGAGGAAAAAGAAATACTCGGAGACTCGGGCAGATGAGATACAAGCTGAAGGTCTTACCGGCCAGAACTTTTCTTCTGGCTCTCTGTCTCCATCTCTGTCTCACTTGCTGTTGACTCCTTGTTCCTTCCTTGCTTGTTGTCTTTCTTTCTGTTTTTTGTTTTGTTTTGTTTTGTTTTTTGAGACAAGGTTTGTCTGTGTATCCTTGGCTATCCTGGACTCACTTTGTAGACCAGGCTGGCCTTGAACTCACAGTGATCCACCCGCATCTGCCTTCCGAGTGCTGGAATTAAAGGCATGCACCACCACACCTGGCATTTTGCTTGCTGTCTTTCTATCTAATTGTCTCTGTGGGCAAACCCCAGTATTTTAGTGAAATAAAGTTCAATTTTTTTTTCATTAAAGATTACATCATGATTTTTCCATCTTTTACAATCACTAGGGCAATCAAAAATCAACAGAGTAACAAGGATATACAAAAGTTCTGTAACCTACAACAAAGCATACAACAAAAATCAATTTTCAAGCAATGGTCAGCATGACCTGATTGTTATTTTTTAAACAATACACGGGAAAGTTTAATCATAAATTTCTCTGGGCTGAAGCCAATGTGTTTACAAGATGGTCACAGCAAAATAGCTTGAGGTAAATACTCTCTAAAGAAAAAAACTTGACCTACTTCCAGTCCAAGACCAATAGGTGTGCTATCCAAGCCTAGGCTAACTGCCAAGGGGTCCTCCATTGTAAAATATCTGTAAAGCATGCCGTTCCAAGGCCACCTTCTATTGTTCTCAAAGCAGATTCTAAAGAAACTTTTCTACAGGTAACAGCATCTAGCCAGGTACTGTTATGTCCAGGTCTTAACTTTTAATTCATACAGTTTCTGCTTGGGTGCTCACAGTCAGAGCAAAAACCTGTCATTGTCTCAAGCCTCTGGCCAGATGCCCTCTTCCAACATTCTCTGCGGGGGGGTGGGGGGGGGGGAAGCTTTCCCTGTATGACTTTCCTTAGGGCTGAGAAATGAAGAGGGAAAACAGTTTTAGGAGAAACTGCAGATTTCTAAACAACACTACACCTGGACCATACATAATATTTAAGGGCCGTGGTGATCAGCTGGAGATCTTTGGAACTTTGTCAAGCAAAGCCTCAACAGCCGCTCTGGATGTCGAGAGACCATGCTGGACAGTCGGAGTTCTCTGGAACTTTGTTAAGCAAAGCCTGTGTGACTTATCCTCATGTCTGCGACAGGGATCCCTGAGGCAAGCTGGGCTAGACCAGCCGAATGGGTGAGCTCTGGCTTCAGTGAGGAAAGTGAAGATGATGGATGAAGACGCCCAACATTAACTTCTGCCTCCACATACACCTGCACACATGCACACATACACCCCACCCCACCCCAAATCTATACAGATCGGTCATCTATCTATCCATCCTTCCCATCTATCATGTATCTATAATCTATTACCATCTATAGCTATTATCTATCTATCTATCTATCTATCTATCTATCTATCTATCTATCTACTATCTGCCCACCTACCTGTCATCTCTTTCTCTCTTCAGGAGACTGGCTGTGTGGCTCAGAGGGAGAGAACATGCCTAGCATAAGCATGGTCCAGGGTTTGTATCTCTAGCACTAAATGTAAAAAATAAAAATAAAAATAAAGCTAAAAACGGACCATCACCTAGGCGGTGGCGGTACACGCCTTTAATCCCAGAACTCAGGAGGCAGAGGCAGGTGGATCTTTGTGAGTTTGAGGCCAGCCTGGTTTGCAAAGTGAGTCCAGGACAGCCGAGGATAAAGAGATAATCCTGTCTTGGGGGAAAAAAATAAAAGGTAAAAATAAATAAATAAATAATTGACTACCACCTGGCATTCTGAATACGTGTTTTAACCAGGCAGGATTTTTACAACATCTTTAGTCATGTGGACTGGAAAACTGTTTTATATAGACCACCCAATTATTGACATATTTGATTATCAAACATTAAAAAGCTACTATTAGCACACATCACCACTGTCCTCACATTAGTGTGGGAGTGGGGACTAGAGAGATGGCTCAGTGGTTAGGAGCATTGGCTGCTCTTGCAGAGGACCTGGGGTCAGTTCCCAGCTCCCACATGGCAGTGAGTCACCTGTTCCAGGGGGTCTGATGCCCTCTTCTGATTTCCAAAGGTATTACATGCACGTGTCACACATATGTACATCCAGGAACATGCGCACACATGTAAATCTAAAAATGTTTACAAAATAAATAAAAGAACTATGTGCGTGTCGTGGAGCTGTGAGCTTAGGGTGGTAAGTGGGAGCACTCTCCCACATCCTAGTTTTCACTTAAAATTTCTAGCATTTTCCTCAACCAATGCTCTGCTGCTGACCTTGGCGTGACGAGTTACATCATTCATTTTCAAGGAACTATGCCAGGCATTGGAGTTTGAGAAACCATGGCTTGTTCGTTGTACTTTGGTGTGAAAAGAATTGTTCTTGGAAAGTGCAGTGAAGGGCTCAGTGGGGTGTGGGCTGTGGGGCGTGGGCTGTGGGGCGTGGGGTGTGGGGGGTTGGGGGTGGGGGAAAGGTGCCTGCCACTATGGTGGAAGAACTGAGTTCAAGACCAGGAGCTACACAACGGAAGGAGAGCACTGACTCCTGCAACTTGTCCGCTGACCTCTACATGCACACCACAGTGCACCCGCCCCCCAAACAAACAAACAAGTAAAGGTAAAGGCGGGAGAGATGGTTCAGTGGTTAGAGCACTGGCTGCCTTTCCCCCAGAGGACCTGAGTTCTATTCTCAGCAGCAACGTGGCAGCTCACATCTGTAACTCCAGTCTCAATCCACCACTGACTCTGTTGTGTGGCCTCTGTGAACACCAGGCACACACATGGTACACATATATACCTGCAAGCAACATACATGCATAAAACAAAAAGAGGTGGATCTTTTTTTTTAAAAAAATGTAATTAAAAGGTCACCCATCCTCACAAAGCCACTTTAAGATTTAGGTTTGCATATGTGTCGTGAGTTTATCAGGCTCACTTACCCACTGAGCAATCTTGTCTGCCCTTAGCTCTTACATATGCGTCTCATACACACTCTGTCAGGTCCATTTAGCCTGCTTTTTTGTTTGTTTGTTTCTGGTTTTTGAGACAGGGTTTCTTCTGGGTAGCCCTGGCAATCCTGGAACTCACTCGGTAGACCAGGCTGGCCTCGAACTCAGAGACTCACCTGCTTTTGCCTCTAAGAGCTATGGTTAAAGGTGTCCGTCACCTCCACCTGGCTTATCCCATGTATACTGAAGGGAAAGCATTATAGGTAGGAAGGACCAGATGCTCAGAGAGCACACGAGCATCACACAGAAAGGGAGGGAACAGCCCCTTCCAAAAGGACCTGCCCAGGAGACAGAGTCTCACAGATTGACCCAACAATGGCACATTTGGGCCCCTCAGATTTCTGGACCAACCTTTGACTTGCAGTGTATCCAGCCCCCAGATGTCCCATGTCAAGCTTGCTTTGGAGAAGGCGGTGGCCCCACCTCACCCCACTCCCCATGTGGTGCCATTTGTCACAACGAAAAGGAATGTTTAGATGATGTGCCAGCCTCCATCACTTCATCCGTGGCTCCTTGGCTCTCTCTCTGCCCACTCCTCTGACAGTTCATCCGAAGTTCTGGGGTTACCTGTTCAGGCTGGAGGTTCCCTCAGGCATGAGCTACTTATGAGAGCCATGGGGTCTTCTTGGCTTATAGCAAGAGCTTGGAGACAAGCGGTCAAAAGAATGGCTGCTAGTTTTTTTTTTCCCAAAGAAGGGAAACATTTACACACACACACACACACACACACACACACACACACACACACACACACACACCCCAGTTTGAAAAAATAAACATTCAAACTAGCAAAATACGAGAGCTAACTCTGGTTACTCGAGAGTGGATCTGTCCAAACCACAAAGAAAACTCTAGAGTTATTTGATTTTCTTTTTAAAAACCAAAGCTGGGGCTGGAAGGATGGCCCCAGCTGGTACAAGCTTGGGCTGCTTTTCCAAAGGACCTGAATTTGGGTCCTATTACCCACATGGCAGCTCACAACCATCTTTAGCTTCAGTTTCAGGGCATCCCAAGGTCTCTCCTGATCATCACACGGGCACTGCATGCATGTAGTGCACAGACATACGTGCTGGCAAAATACACACAGACACACAAACACACAGACACACAGACACAGACACACACACACCCCCCACACACACAGACGCACAGACACACAGACACACACACACACACACACACACACACACACACACACACACACACACAGGCACACACAGTTGAAGCTATTAGCTGTGCATGGGAGTAAAGGCCTGTAATTCTAGCAAGTCCTGGCAAATAGAAGCTGAGGGATCAGGAGTTCAAATCCACCCTCGGGTACAGTATATGTCTGAGGGTAGCCTGGACTACAAAAACCTAGCCTTTTTTTTTTTTAAGGGTGTGTTCAGGGAGGTGCAGGGCAGCGCTAGAGAGAAATGGGTCAGTGGCCAAGAGCCCCTTGAGGAGGACTGGAGTTTGGTTTTCAGCACCCATTTCAGGTAGTTCACAGCTTCTGGCTCTTCGTGCTCCTCCCCATCTACATAGACAAACATAAAATGTAGGAGGTGCTGGTGGCCGGAGCTTAGTGGGTGGGCTTGCCCAGTGTGCCAGTTCTGCAGGCATCTTCACATCTTGATCTTGGACGCCAAGTCTTGAGAACTGTGAGCGAATCTGTAGTTGTATCTGTGGCCCCTGGTCCGTTGCTATGGCAGCCTGAGGCAGCAGATGTGGGTGGGGAGCCTCCCAGAGCCAGGAGCAGCGGCCTGTTCAGCATGAGGCATGGGACTTAGGCAGCAGCTTCATTCTAGAGAGCTCCCTGGAGCACCTGAGCGTCCTTTTCTGCAGAAAGGCTGCTGATAACATTTGTCCCCTGCCCTGGGGAGCTCTGCACACACTTGGGGCACTGGATGCTATAGTTCTGCAAACAGACTCTTTGTGCTTTTAGGCAGACGGGGTAGAAAGGGTAAGTTCAAATCTGAGATCTGGTCCAGTCTGCGGGTGCCTTTCTCTACCTGAGCCTCAGTTTACTCATCTTTAAAATGGGGCTAAGAAGACACAGTTCCGGGGAGGCCAGGCCTGCTAGGCCCTTTAGCCGAAAGTAATATGGACTTAAATGCTAAATAGACTTTAGTTATTGTTATTGTTATTATTATTATTATTATTTTTTTTTGAGACAGGGTTTCTCTGTGTAGCCTTGGCTGTCTGGATTTGTTTTGTTGACCAGGCTGTCCTCGAACTCATAGTGATCCACCTGCCTCTGCCTCCCAAGTGCTGGGATTAAAGGTGTGTGCCACCACGCCCAGCCTAAATAGACATTGTTAAAGTTTCTTTTTTTGTATGTGTATGTGTGAGTGTCTGTGTGTATGTTTGTGCACCACGTGCATACAGGTGCCCCTGGAGGCCAGAGGAGGGTGTCAGATCCCACTGGAGTTACAGATGGTTGTGAGCCTCCATGTGGGTACTGGAAATTGAGCCTGGGGCCTCTGGAAGAAAAGCTAGTGTTCTTATCTGCTGAGCCATCTGTCTATCCCCTAAATACATTATAAAAAACACATGTGTGTGCATGTGTACTTGGACGTGTGTGTGTGTGTGTGTGTGTGTGTGTGTGTGTGTGTGTGTGTGTGTGTATGTGGAACGCAGTGGACGACATCAGGTGTCATCCTCAGAAACTATATACACCTTTGATAAAGAGACGCCCCTTGGCCTGGAGCTCATAAATTAGGCTAGGTTTGTTAGTGAGCCCCAGGGATCTCCCCATCTCTCCCTGCCCAGTCCTGGAATTTCTACCTCATACCACCACCCTCTGCATTTTTTTTTTTACCTTTAATATTTATTTATTTAACATCCTAATCACAGTTTCCCCTCACCCCTATCCTCCCAGTCCCTCCCCTTTCCCTCCCCCTTCTTTCCCTCCCCATCCCTCCCATCCTCCTGTCCTCCCTTTTGAGGCCTCCCAAGGATATTATTAACCCTCCTTGGCGTTTAGTATGCGGTAGGGCTAGGCACATCTTCTCCTCTTGTGGTTGGGTAAGGCAGCCCAGTTAGATGAAAAGGGGTCCCATGGAGGGCAACAGAGTGAGAGACAGCCCCTGCTGTTAGTAGTCTTACATGGAGACCAAGCTGCACAACTGTTGCCTACATGCAGAGGGCGTGGTCTGGCCCACATGTGCTCTCTGGTGGGTCAGTCCCTGTGGGCCACCCTCTGTCTTTTTATGTAGGTCCTGGGATCCAACCAGGTTCGTACACTTCCAAGATATGCACTTTATGGACTGAGCCATGTTCCTATCCCCTCTTAGTCCTCGTGTGTGTGTGTGTGTGTGTGTGTGTGTGTGTGTGTGTGTTATTGAGACAGGGTCTCGTGTAGCCCACACTAATGTGATTCAATTATAACAATGGTTAGAAAGGTTGTACACAAGGGTCTTTGCTTGGCGACACAGCTGGAGAGATGACCCAGGGTGCTCACTGTTCATGCAGAAGACCCAGGCTCAGTTCCCAGCACCCACATCAGGGAGCTCACTAGTGTCTGTAACTCCAGTTCCCAGGGCATCTGATGGCCTCTCCTGATCTCTGTAGGCCCTGCATGTATGTGGGGTGCATACAGATGGGAGGGTTTACACATACAGACATTTAAAAAAAAGTATTTCTGGAGGGCTGGAGAGGTGGCTCAGTGGTTAGAGCATGTGTTGCTCTTATAGAGGACCCAGTCTTGATTTCCACATCCAGCAGCTCACAACTGCTTGTAACTCTTGATCTAGGGGATTTGACATCTCTCTGACCTACACACACAAACACACACACACACACACACACACTTGCTTGAATGAGAAAGTTTCTAAAAAGCCAGCACTTGGGAAACTGAGGCAAGAGGACTGACTGTCTGAAGTTCAAGGTCAGCCTGGGCTCTCTCTCTGTGTGTGTGTGTGTGTGTGTGTGTGTGTGTGTGTGTGTGTGTGTGTGTGTGTGTAGACTGACTTCGGGAAGGTCTTTGAAGGCTAGTCATGGTGGTGCTTCTGGGCTGGGATCCTGTGTGATTGGGACAATATTGCTGCATGGTTCTCTGAACTTTTTGAATATTGAATCATATGAATGGATTATATCTTTAAATGAATAGCAAGATGGGTCACTGAGGAAAGGGACTTGCTGCACAAGCCCAACTCCCCAAGTTCAATTCCCGGCTCTCACATGGCAGAGGGGCCCTTGAAAGTTGACTGCCTTCCACACCCATTTCCCACCCCCACCCCCCCATAACAAATAAATGTAATAAAAATTTTCAAAATTGCTATGGGGCCACAGGATGGCTCAGCAGGTAAAGGTGCCTAGTCCAGAGCCCTGCGCGCAATCCCGGGAAACCACACAGAGGTGAAAGGAGAGCACTGATGCCCGGAAGGTGTCCTCTGACCTCCCCGCACATAAAACACAACCCACACACCATTAAGCAAAAACAATTTTCAAAAAATTAACGTGATGAGTGCCGTTCTTTAGAGATCCTCTCCCCATTTTGAGATGGGTTCATAAAGCTTTCAAATTTACAGCATAGCCAAGCATGGCCTAGAATTCTTGGTCCTATCCTCCTGCCTCAACGTCTAGAGTGCTGGGTTACAGGTGTGTGCCCCTGTGCCTGGCTTTTGCTTCGCTGGGGAAGGAGCCTGGGGCTTCTTTTACTAACCGAGTTACATTCCCAAAACTCAGCTAAGTTTAAAAAAAAAAAAAAAAGGAGCAAGGCTCCTGCTTTCTTTTCTTTTCTTTTTTCTTTTTTTTCTTTTTTTCTTTTTTTTGAGACAGGGTTTCTCTGTGTGGCCTTGGCTGTCCTGGACTCACTTTGTAGAGCAGGCTGGCCTCGAACTCAGAGATCCACCTGCCTCTACCTCCCGAGTGCTGAGATTAAAGGCATGCGCCACCACGCCTGGCCTGGCTCCTGCTTTCTTATTGAACCAGTAGAGATCTTTTCCTTCTTAGAAATATTTAAAAATATCTGGGGATTGGGGGGGGGGGGGATCTTTAATTCTAGCACTCAGGAGGCAGAAGCAGGTCTATCTCTGATTTTTGAAGTCGAAGCCAGCCTGGTTTACAAATCGAGTTGTAGGACAGCCAAGGGTACACAGAAAAACCCTGTGGTCATGGTGCTGCTGGTGGTGGTGGTGTTGGTTGGGGGGCCTCAAGAGAACAAAAGTGAGTGACCTGGTGACATCTCCGCAGGGGACAGTGATTGTGCAGATGTTAGGGAGGACACCCTAATCTCCTGGAGACAGTTAGTAGATGACTACAGTGTTCCTTTGTTGGGGGTGGGGGTGGGGGTGGGGGTGGCGGTGGGTGGGAATTTAGTTGTAATTGTCATGACTCGTGAATACAAAGTGTCACTTTAGTGGGCTGGGTGGAAAAAAATGCTTATTGGGAAGTTAAGTTTGGCGTCACTAACACTAGGCATGGTTTTAGTTCGTTATTTCTCACAGGTGAAGGGTATGTGTGTGCGCGAGGGTGTACAGGGGTCAGAGGCCAACATCAGGTGTCTTCTTTGGTTTTTACTCTTTCCAGACAGAGCCCCTTACTGAGCCTGGAGCCCGTGGGTTTGGCTACACTGACTGGCCAGCATGCATCCACGGAGCTGCCTGTTTCCTGGCACTAGGGTTATAGGTGGGTATGTCTGTACCCAGCTTTTCCATGGGTGCAGGGGATATGAACTCAGTCCTCACAGAAAGGATCCTGGGGACCATGGAGGAGGCCTCCAAGATGGCTCAGGGCAGGGCATGTAGGAGGGACAGACCCCACGTGAAGCTCTCTGTATTTTAGTAAGCCCCTCCCCCACCCCCCAGCAAGCATCTCTGCTGTTTACCCAGAGAGCAATCAATCAAACAGTGGGGAATGCAAACATGGAGCCCAAAGCTGGAGACAAAAACTGGAAACCAGCCTCTGTCTGAGGAACCTGAGTGGTCTGGAGCAGAGTGTTTGTCTGTTTGGTTGTTGTTTTTTATTTATTTTTTATTTTTTGGTAACATAGTCTTGCTATGTAGCTGTGTTAGTCAACAGGAGGAGATCGTATTAAAAGAGGGTGTGTTCAACTGGCTTACATAATACCGTCTAAGACCCCCCACACAGTGGCTGTCTCCTACTGAAGAGGCTGAGAACACTATGACTGTTCAGGTCACAGGCTGGACGCCTCAGCAGTCCCAGAGTCTCTGGTCTTCAGTCAGCACTGGATGGCTGACGTCATAAAAAATGGCAGCACTGGCTGACGCAGTGGCAGTGAAGACCTGGAGCTGGGCTCTCAGGCTTCGCCGCCCACATTTGCAAACTCAGTCAAGTTTGCAAAGAGTCATTGGCACAGTAGCCCAGGCTAGCCTGGAACATGTGACCATCCTGCCTCAGCCTCGGGTACTAGCGTTTTGGAGGAGGGTAGACCCAAGAGATTCTTGCCTTTTTTTCTTCTTTTTCTTTTTTCTTTTTTTAAAAAGACATTTGTTTTAGAAGGTAATTGGTGAGCCACCATGTGGTTGCTGGGAATTGAACTCAGGACCTTCGGAAGAACAGTCAGTGCTCTTAACCTCTGAGCTAGAGCTTCAGCCCTTCCCTTGTGTTTCAGCGCAACCACTGAAAACACAGGCGTGCCAGTTTGTTTCCCAGTGCCGGCACTGGGAGGCTTTCAACTGCCTGAAACTCCAGCTCTGAGGAATATGGCGCCCTCTTCTGGCCTCTACAGACACCTTCATGCACACACATACATACACATAAATAAAAGAAAGTTTTAAAAAACAGAACTCAGACAGGGGAGTGGAAGGGAAGGTGGGGAGAAAAGAGAGGGGGGGAGAAGGAGAGAGAGAGAGAGAGAGAGAGAGAGAGAGAGAGAGAGAGAGAGAGGGAGAGAGAGAGTGCATGAGCGATATGGTGCTGAATCTGGTGGTTCAGCTCTGTAATCTCAGCTGAAGCTGAGGCCTGAAGATTGAAAGTTGAAAACACAGCTGGAAAAAAAAAAAAAAGAAAGAAAAGAAAAGAAGAAAAAGCAGCTGGGCTTGGTGGGGTACACCTTTAATCCCAGGCAGGTGAATCTCTGTAAGTTTGAGGCCAGCCTGGTCTACAAAGTGAGTCCAAGATGGCCAAGGCTGCACAGAGAAACCCTGTCTTGGAAAACAAAAACACAAATAAAAACCAACAAACAAAAGTTGTCTTAAAGCCACAACTCTGCCCTCTGCACTATAGATTCTTCTGAAACTCGGCCCTGATGGAGACTAAAGGGCAAGTGTCACCTACTGCTCCAGTCTGAGCTGAAGGAAAAAGAAAGGTAGGAAAAAGTAAAGTGGAGGAAAAAAAAAAGAAAAGTAAAAATCTCCTTGTGGAAGCTGCAGTGTGTCACAGTGTGTCCCACAGTATATCCCCTTTTGGTCCACACTTCTTTGCTTGCAAATGTGCATCGCAATGAGTCACTGGTGTGGTATGAGGCCTCCCTGGCTTCTGTTACTCTGTCATCAATACTGGAACCTCACTGGGACTCCTCTCCAACATCCTATTGTTGTCCTGTGGGAATCCTGTAGTTTTAGATCTGTGGGAGGGGCCCCTTCACATGCTCCAGCAGTTCATCAATGGGGGAGATGTTGGGGTGGGCCTGAGAGGTACCTGAGTTGGTTAGCCTGTGGCTTTCCTGATCTCACACCTTAGGGAAGGCTCGCCCCAGCAATCCCCTGCAACCAGCGCCAGCTCTCCCCTGCAACCACCCAGGCGAAGCGCGGTGCCTGCTCCCTCACAAAGTGCAGCAGGTGAGGGACATGGCCAGCTCTCCCGCTCTCATGCCTGCCGTAGGTGGCAAGGGCTGAGGGTGGGGAGAGAGCCTCCCCCTTGCCTGTTGGACAGACAATTTACAGGGCCAGCTCTCCCATGCTTGCCTACACCCTGGCACCAGGGTCAGCTCTAGTGTGTGGCCCAGGGAAGGGGCAGGGACAACTCTCCTGCTCTTGTGCCTGTACCAGCTAAGCTATCCTTTCTGGCCGTACAAATGTCCTTTTTTTTTTTTTCTGCTCCAAGATTCAACACAATGTGTGTTGTCTTGTAGAACCCTTTACTGTTTTCAATTCTTTCTTGTTTATCTCCATTCCCCCATTGCTTCTCCCCACCTCGCCCCAGACAGGGTTTCTCTGTTCAGTCTTGGCTGTCCTGGACTCACTGTGTAGATCAAGTTGGCCTTGAACTCACAGTGATCCACCTGCCTTTGCCTCCTGAGTGCTGGGATTAAAGGCGTGAGCCACCATGCCCAGCTCCCCTATTATTTCTTGAGAGCAGAACTATTTAAAAAATTTTTTTAAAGTTTTTATTTTATTTTTTGTTTTTTGTTGTTGTTTATTTATTTGTTTGTTTGTTTGAGACAGGGTTTTTCTGTGTAGCCCTGTCTGGGAACTCACTCTGCAGATCAGGCTGGCCTTGATCTCACATAGATCTGTCTGTCCCTGCCTCCCAATTACTGGGATTAAAGGCATGTGCCACCATGCTTGGATTTAAGGTTTATTTTTAATTTTTGTTGTTGTTGTTGTTGTTTTTTTCAAGACAGGGTGTCTCTGTGTAACAGCCCTGGCTGTCCTGGATCTCTCTTTGTAGACCAGGCTGGCCTTGAACTCATAGAGATCCACCTACCCCTGCCTCCCAAGTGCTGGGATTAAAGGTGCGTACCACCATGCCTGGCTATTTTTAATTTTTAAGTGTGTGTGTGTGTGTGTGTGTGTGTGTGTGTGTGTGTGTGTTTGTGTGTCTGCCTGCTGCCTAGAGTCCCCTGGAGCTGGAGTCATAGGTGGTTGTGAGCCACTGTGTGGGTGCTGGGAACTGAACACAGATCTTCTGGAAGAGCAGCCAGCATTTGAAAATTTTTTATTATTTGTTTATTTATTTGTAACCATTGCACCATCTCTTCAGCCCAGGAGCAGAACTACTATGGGACATTTCTCTGGAGTCTACCTAGAGCCCAAATGACAATACTGGGTGCACAGCAGTGTGTGTATGTGTGTGAAGATCAATAACAACAGGAAGTGGTTTATTTGTGTGGCTCAATTTATAAGGTTCAAACAGGAAGTTCCAGGGCTTTGGAGGATCAGGTGTGCCAGACCAGCTGGCAGAGCAGGTGAGGCTTATCAGCACACTTTTCACTTTGTCTACCAGGTGCTATCGGAAGTGAGAGATTTGTCATAATACCGGATCATTTCCTTCTGTCCCTCCTGACCACCCACCTAGGTGGCCACAGCCTAAGTCGCTTAGTGACACCTTAAGGTGAGGTAGAGAACTGGCAGCTAACCTCACAAGAACTTTTCCCTGCTTGGGGTCATGGTCACAGGGAAATAAGCAACCAGACACTGAGTGATCATGGAATGATGCCTTAGAAAGCCATGGCTGTGGCTTAGCAGGCAGTGTATTTGCCTACCGTGCGGAAGCCCCGTTTTCATCTCTGAGCGCTTTAATCTCAACGCTCAGAATGCAGAGGCTAACCTGATCTACGTAGTAAGTCCCAGCCCAAGGAGGGCTACATAGTGAAACTCTATCTCAAAAGAAATGAATAAGATACAATAAAAATTACTGTATTTTTTGGACTATAATACACACCTGACCATAAGACACATCCAGTTTTTAGAGCATTAAAACAAGAAAAACAGTAAGAACAACTGGACCATAAGGCACACCCTAATCTCTCCCACTTTTGGGGGGAGATATGTGTCTTATGGTCCAAAAAATATGGTAAGCAAGGTCAAGCCTTAAGCGATTACAGGAGGATGCCTTCCCTTCCTTTCCAACCCCTCAAGGCCCTTTTTTTTTCTTTTTCTTTTTCTTTTTCTTTTTCTTTTTCTTTTTCTTTTTCTTTTTGACACAATGAGCTTGGTCTGCAGATCTGTCTACTTATTTGATTGTGGTTTCCAGCTCTCACAGCCCTTCCGGATCCCCGTCTTGTTCCACTGTCAAGATTTACATTTAAACGTGGGAGTCTGAACTGCCTTGAGAGCTAATCAATGGGAAATGGCTCCCTCCTGGCCAATTGCAAGTGGAGACATCACCAGAAGCCAATTGTGCTGGCAGCTTCAGGTCACGGGGAGCATCCTGTCCCATTAGAAGAAGGCCCAGCACTTACTGAGTCCTGGGATCTATATACAAGTGATACTTTATGTGGATCGAGCAAATCAAGGGATGGAGGATAAATCCCCAACACTGTTGGCGCGAAAAGCCCAACATTTTAATAACATGCCTTTTGGACAGTCACTGTAGTAGTTTTTGTATTAAAGTGGGCAAATTTAAAATCAGCTGACGCTTATAAAGCTTTCTGTACTGTTAGCCTGAGAGTCGGTGGATTTTACAGCTGTATATTGACACCTCATTCAGAACCCAGTAGGGAGGGCATGGTGGCACACACCTGTAATTCCATTGGTTGGGAGACAGAGACAAGAAGATCATAGGTCCAGGGCTAGCCTCATCTACATAGTGAATTCCAGGACAACATAGGCTATGTGTAACACTCTCACCCCCAACCTCTTCTCACAAAAGACCACTCTGTGGCTTGGTTTTGTTTATTTTGCTTTGTTCTTTTGTTTTTGGACAGGGTCTAACTATGAAAAAAAGTCCAGTCTGGTTTTGAATTTGCAATCCTCGTATCTCAGTTATGCTGAGATTACATCATGACAAACTGAAATTAAATTGTTATGTGTGCACTCGAGTGCTTGCGTGTGTGCTTAGGCACCTGTGCAAGTGCCTGCCACGGTCTGTGGAGGTCAGAGGCCAACCCGCAGGAGTCAGTTCTCTTCTTCCACCATGAGGGTTCTAGGGCTTGAACTCAGATCTCCAGGCTTGGGGGCAAGTGCCTTTACCCACTAAACCATCTGTACGGCCTGAGATTTTAAAAACATCACAACTTAATCCGAAACTGTGGTCCCAGATGGATTGTGTAGGGGGGAGGGTGTATTCCCCAGCTATGCTCACCCATGGAGGTCAGAGGCCAACTCGCAGGAGTGGATCCTTTCCTTCCAACATGTGGGGTCCTGAGAATGAGAACAAGTCATCAGTCAGGCTTGGTGGCAGGTGTCTTTACCCACTGAGCCATCTGCCAGCCCTCTCTACCTTGTTTTTTTTTGAGTCAGGGTCTCTCTTTGAACTAGGAGCTTACAATTTTAGAGAGAGCAGAGGTCCAAGGACCCCCTAGTGCAGTCTCTGTCCTTTGGGCATTTGGACTCATCCCTGAGCCATCTCTCTAGGCTCCTGCATAGACTTTGAAAAACTTCACTGAAGCAGGTGTGGTGGCGTACGCCTTTAATCCCAGCACTCGGAAGGCAGAGGCAGATGGATCTTTGTGAGTTCGAGGCCAGCCTGGTCTACAAAGCAGGTTCCAGGCCAGAGTGCTCCACAGAGAAACTCTGTCTTGAAAAAAACAAAAAACAAAGCAAAACCTTCTTCACTGATGCCATGAAGTCACTAATGCTACAGTGATGATCAGCTTGCCTGATGATGAGCAGCTTGCATCCCAGTGTCAAGTCCAGCACCACACACTAATGGCTGCTCGGCATCGGAGGGTTTTGTTAGGCACAGCTACACACTTCCCTGCTGTAACAGGTCCCTTGCCAGGTATTCTTACCAGGAGGCAATGCCTGCTCACACACCTGAATGTGGCGGATTGTGTACCCCCAGCAGGTTGACACTGATGTGTGACATGCCAACTGCAACCCAACCCAAAAGCAGAACTGGATGACAGCACCTGTCTGCCTCTGGGGAGCTAAGGGGTCACAACAGCCCGAGCCAACTTGAAAGGAACAGAGTTGCAGGGGCTGCAGGCCCACTCCTTGTCACATACGATTTGGCTCTTTTACGTTTGTCTGCTGATGTCTACAAAAGTCACAAGTGCTCACCCATAAAACCCAAATCATGTTTGCCTCATGGAGATGAAAACAAGAGCAG
Source organism: Acomys minous (assembly GCF_964271855.1). Classification (NCBI taxonomy): domain Eukaryota; kingdom Metazoa; phylum Chordata; class Mammalia; order Rodentia; family Muridae; genus Acomys; species Acomys minous. Next base: position 66,109,867 of record NC_140485.1, on the reverse strand, counting down.
ATGGAGGCTGGCGAGGTGGCTCAGCTGGTAAAGGAGCTTGCAGCTAAGCCTCATGGCCTGTTTTCAATCCCCTGCCCTGTATCTCCTACAAGTTGTCCTATGATCTGTACACCCATGAAATGACACTCACCACCACCCCCCCAGAGAGAGACAGAGACAGAGAGACAGAGACAGAGAGACAGAGAGACAGAGACAGACACACACACAGAGAGAGAGAGAGACAGAGACAGAGACAGACAGAGATACACAGACAAACAGAGGTAAGGATGTAACAAAAACATCAAAGTAAACAAACAGCGGGGTGTGGTGGCCAGCCTGGTCTATAAAGAGAGTTCCAGGACAGCCAGGGCTACACAGAGAAACCCCGTCTCAAAAAAAAAAAAAAAAAAAAAAAAGCAAGCAAACAAACAAATATGGACAAACAAGCCGATAAAGTGAGAACTGAGGTTTGACCCCTGGCTTCCAGGTGCACATGCACACACGTGTGCATATCTCTCCCCAGGAACGGGCACATGCACTCCCAGATATACAAAAGAAAAGACCACTTTCCACCTTAATAAGCCCACATTGCCCTCAGAGTGTGGATGACACTCATCCATCCAGAAGCTCTTTCCAGGCTTTTAGCATTAGCACACCACAGGGAGCTGCCTCCCAGCATCCCTTGCAGCACAATAGCCGTGACATTGCACGGAGGCGAGCAAATGCTGAAACGCAATTTTCTAGGTGTGTTCAGGGGGAAGGGAACACCCTCTTCCCTTCTTCTTTGCTTTGTTCTTGAGACAGGGTTTCTCTGTGTAGCCTTGGCGGTCCTGCACTCACTGTGTAGCCCAGGCTGGCCTCGAACTCACAGAGATCCACTTGCTTCTGCTTCCCCGAGTGCTGGGATTACAGGTGTGCTCTACCTCGCCCGGCTCCCTCTGCCCTTCTTAAGACTTTATGTTGTCACCTAGGGCTGAGTGTTGACACTGTGGACACAGGAAGAAGGCAGACAGAGGCCTGAGTCAGAGGTGGAATCTCAGCCAGCTAGCCAGCCAGAGGCATGGTTTCTCCTCCTCCTTCCACTCATTAGCTTATCACAACAGGTGGCTTCCAGGAAAGCTGAGCAGGGATTCCCAGGGCCTGAAGGAAACCAGCTGTTGGTCAAAGGGCACTGATGTTCAGCTGCGAGATGAGCAAGGTCTGTGGTGGAGGGTGCAGCAGAGTGTGGATGGCTGGCAGCTTTTGGTCACCGGTCACACAGGGGCTCAGGCAGGCCTGCTTGCCACACTGGGTGTGCTGAACACACACACACTCTATGTCAAGTAGATATTTTTAAAAAGAAGATTCTTTGGGATTGTTCTGTCACCACCTACCCAGAGCCGTCGTCATTCTAAGGACCCCTCACTGTAAGCAGAGACAAACAGGAAGGCCCTGGGCAGGAACCCACCCCACCTCTACATGATGAGAACATGGTCCCTGTGAATAGGGCAGGGAGGGGCCGGGGATCCCTGCCTTGGGCGCACAATAAAGTTGGGGCTGCAGTCTTAGTGATTAAGACAAACCTCATAACACAAACCTGTTAGAAACCAAAAGCAGGGCAGGAAGATGGCGTGGTTGGGGAAGTGACAGCTGCACAGGGCTGGGGCCCCCTGGCTCTGTCCCCAGATCCCACATCAGAAGCCAGGAGTGTGGTGCACACACACACTCTTCCAAAGGACCCAGGTGACTTGCAAGTGCCTGAAACCCCATCCCAGGAGTTGCCGATGCCCTCCTCTGGCCTCCACGGCGCTGCGTTCATGGGACGTGTACTCTCTGCCGCTCACCTACAGATGAAATAAGTAAATATGAAATCCTGGGTCGGGGTACATATTTCTTATTCTACTTGGGGGGTGGAGTGGAAGCAGGAGGATCAGGAGTTCAAGACTACCCTCAGCTCTATAGGAAGTTCAAGGCTGGGCTACCTAAGACAGTTTCAGAAAAATAAAAAGCCAAGAGTGGTGGTGGTACTGGGAACCGGGGTTCGGGGAGTTGGGTCAGGAACAGGAGGATCCCTGCGGCTCGATGCCAGGCAGGCCTAGCTTAAGCACTTAAGTGAGAGACCTTGCCTCAAAAGCCTGGATGGCATCTGAGGAATGGCACCTGTGGTTGCCTTCTGTGCTCTGTCTCTCTGACTGTCTGTCTGTCTGTCTGTCTGTCTGTCTGTCTCTCTCTCTCTCTCACACACACACACACACACACACACACACACACACACACACACACACAGGGCTTGGGATGTGGCTCCGTTGGAACTCTGGATTCCACTCCCAGCACCAAATACATTGTCTTGGTGCCGTGTGCCTTTAATGCCAACATTCAGTGGGCAGAGGCAGGGGGATGGTGAGTCCAATGTCTTCCTTGGTCATACAGTGAATTAGAGGCCAGCCTGAGATATGTAGGCTTGTCTAAAAAGGAGAAAGAAAAAGAGGAAGAAGGGAGGGAGAAGGAGAAAAAGAAGAAACACAAACGACAATGACCTTCAGTCAATATTCTTTCCTGGAGCCTGGGTGGCTGCCCCTGACAACCTTCACTCGATGTTCGCCTTCTGCTTCCGGCTCTGAATAGGATCCAGGAGCCCAGGGGTAGCCAGGGCTGCTCAGAGCTAGAGCGTCTGTGTCATCTGCTCATGGCGGCACCAAGAGGCCGAGGCAGTGTCCTTCTTGGATGTTGTCCATAAGGCAGCCAGAAACCCCCAGCCAAGGAGTGAGATTTGCTCCTTAGTGGCTCCTGGCTCTGCCTCGAAGGCTTCACAGCTGAGGTGAGGTAAAGGAAGCCAGCCTCCCAGCACACAGCCTGGACCCTTGCTGGCTATTGCTTGAAACAGCCCTTCCCGAAGCGCTTCCAAGGCCATATATAGCCCCTCTTTTTGTTTCCCCTCATGTAGAGACAGGGCCTTTTTCTGTAGCCTAGGCTGGCCTTGAACTCACACCCCCCTACCTAATGCTAGGGTTGCAGGTATACAGCAGCATGCATCTCTAGAAAAAGACTGTGGTGGTTTGAATAGGTATGGCCCCCATACACTCGTGTTTGAGTGCTTGGCCCATAGCGTGTGGCACTACTAGGAGGTGTGGCCTTATGGGATCAAGTGTGCCAGTGGAGGTGGGCTTTGAGGTCTCCTACGCTCAAGCTATGTCTAGTGTGGCAGACAGTCTCCTGCTGCCTGTGGATCAAGATGTAGAACTCTTAGCTCCTTCTTCTCACCACGCTAATGGACTAAACCTTTGAGACTGTAAGCCAGCCCCAATTTAAACGTCTTCATCTATAAGAGTTGCCATGGTCATGATGTCTTCTTCATCACACTGGAAACCCTAACTAAGACACTCCTGTGCCCGGTCTCCATACGGAAAGACAACCTTGAACTTCAAACCCTCCTGTCTCTATCTCCTGAGTGCTGGATTCCAGTCGTTCACAACTGTACCTGGTTTGTGTGGTGCTGAAGGTCGGACCCAGTGTTTTGAGCATGCCAGGCTAGCAGTCTTCAACTGAACACTCCCTCCCTCTCTCTCCCTCCCTCCATCTCTTTCTCCCTCCCTCCTTCTCTCTTCCTCCCTCCCTCCCTCCCTCCCTCTCTCTCTCTCTCTCTCTCTCTCTCTCTGTCTCTGTCTCTGTCTCTCTCTCTCTCTCTCTCAGAAGCTGGTCTAGACTCACTATCCTTGTCCCTTTCTAGCACTTTTCAAATGAACTTCTCCATACCTCCGTTTTTATTTATCTGTTAATTAATTAATTGGATGAGAAAGCATGTATGTAGCCCAGGCTGGTCTGGCTTCATTACCCTCACCCCTTAGCCTGCTGGGTGCTGGGATTACAACCTGCACCACCACACCCAGCCGGATTTCCTCTTTGAAATCTGTTAACTTTGAAGAATACCAGTGAACTCAGCTGTGCTCCCGGCCATCCTCACTCACGACTGGCAGCAATTCTGGCCTCTTTGGGTGCATTCGGCAAGTCATTTTTTTTGTCAATTTAGATCAAATGGCTGTTCTGTGGGGGTTGGAAGGCGGTTGTTACCGGTTTCCATGTCCTTTCACTGGATGGCTCACTCAAGTCTTTGTCTTGCTATCTTTGGTTGCTTTTGTGTTAAAGCTTCAGGGCTGGGGCTGGAGAGATGGCTCAGCAGTTAAGAGCCCTGATTGCTCTTGCAGAGGACATTGGTTCGGTTCCCAGCATCCACATGGCAGCTCAGAACCATCTGTAGCTCCAGTTCCCAGGGGATCTGATGCTCTCCTCTGACCTCCACAGGCACCTGGCACATACGTGGTGCACAGACATAAATGCAGGCAAAACACTATGCATATAAAAATAAAATTTAGAAACCTGAAAAACAGTGGCAGAGCTAAGTGGGTTGCAAGGGAGCCTTTGCAGGCTCACAATGCCTAGAGTAGTCAACACCTCACACCAAATGTTCTGCTCCCTCTGTGTACCATGAATCAAAATTTGCTAAGTGAGCCAGGTGTGATGCAGCACACCTTTGATCCCAGCGTTATGGGGACTGAGGCTGAGTCAGAAGCAGGTGGATCTGTGAGTTCAAGGCCAGCCTGGTCTATATAGTGAGTTCCAGGAGAGCAGGGCTATTTAGAGAGAATAACAATACCAAACTTGCTAAGTGATATCAAGTTGGGTCTAAGGCCCTTGAAGTCCACACAGTTAGCCTCAAATGCCTTTGAAAAGGCTGACCTCTTCCACATTTGGTTGAAGGCAACTGTCTGTCTCCCTTCTCTGAGCTGTTACCTGAAAGGTCAACAGCCTTTTGTGTCTAGAAATGGAAAGGTGAGAGGAAGCAACAGAATCTGCACAGGAGCCTGGATGCTCACACAGCAGTGACCCAGTGAGATGAACACAATACACAAGATGTGCTGAACAATTCCCTCATGGAGTCCGTACCTTTTGGTCTTGTCTTCCTGTGCCACAGTGTCATCAGTGTGCTGTCGCCCGCTGCTGCAGAACGCATCACAAGTCACAGTGTCACTATCCTAGCACAAGCTATTTCAAGCTAGACAGGGCTCTTCCACTGAGTCACACTCCAACTCCCACTGAGGGACTCTAGGGAGGGGCTCTATCTCTGAGCCACGCCCCCAGCCCCTCACTGGGGGGTTCCAGGCAGGGGCTCTATCTCTGAGCCATGCCCCTAGTCTACATCTTTGTGTTTCCTAAGTAAAATCTTGTTCAGTCTATAGAAATTTCTCATCTTGTCCTTTTTCCGAACACTAGGTCTATTTAGCCCAATTAAATAAACCCATGGAGCTAATGAGGTACAGTTTTGTTTTAGTTTGTTTTTTGAGACAAGGCTTCATGTAGTCCAGGTTGGCCTTGAACCCCTGATCTTCCTGCTTCTATCTCCATGCCCAGCTCACAAGGGCAGTGCCTGAGAGGCACCAAACACCAAATTCTGGATGACTGATCTGGAGCTTCCAGGCTTTAGAGCAGGTAACAGATCTGACTGGGTTAGGTTTTCCCTTGTGCAGTGGTAAGTAAATGCCGGGGTACCCAGTATGATGCGACGTCTTGCACTGCTCCACTCACCACACACCCCAGAACCCCGTCCAGAATTTTCTTACTCAATTTGCATTTCAAATTCTGTAACATGCAACAGGGTGTGTTGGGGCTAGCTTGATCTTTGGCGCCACCATCAGTTCAAAGTGCATTTTTGCTACACTGGGAGACCAATTCCCTGGGAGAGCCTTGGCCATCAAAGGGGACTGGAACCTTCTACCACAGCCTGTCTGTGGACGACAGTAAAGACGCTCACATCCGTCTATAGAGAAGTTTGCTTTTTTTTTTTTTTTGAGTTGAAAAAAAAAAAAAAACAGAGAAAAGGAACCACACAAATATGTAAGGCGAACACTAACAGCCACCACCCAGGTTAAGACAGAACTTTACCACACGCCCTGACAGAGCATGGGACTCCTTCCCCGACACAGTGCTCTGGGTTTGCCCCGTTTCATAACTCCACCAGAGACCCCTCAGTTTTTCAGTTGCATCCCCACACGAAGCAACTCTCCCCAAGGGGGCGGAGTAGTGCTTAGCGGACCCCACCTTCGAGTGCCCAAGGCCACAGCGTGCACAGTGGACCGCTTGCAGGGAAAGGCAGTTGTGCTGTGGGCAATCGTCCCCGTGGCTGTACTTCGGCACCTATGCCCTCATAGGTCAGCTGCTCCGCTGCTGGAGGCTGGGGAGGTCGGGGCTGCCAGCCCCCAAAAAGGAAGGCGAGCTCCTCCTTATGGTGTCTACATGAAAGGCCAGAGTCAGCTTCGTTCAGATCCCTGAGACCGCCCATGCTGCTCTAGAGGTCGTGGCCCGGCTCCAGGGCGCCCTCTAGCTGCCCCACGGAGACCAAGGGGCCGAGCTGCCCAGAAGCAGCGCTTTCTGAGGGGAAAGTGACCAGGTTCGAGTTCTTACTCTCACCCCAGTCACTGTGCTGCTTCCGATGGCACCTCAGAGAGTCGTCCCTGACAAAGGAGGCACCACACTTGTCACATTGGAAGGCCCTCTGGGTGACAATCTTGGCCGCGTGATGGGGGCTACTCTCCCCGGGCCCATCCTTGCCCTGCGGGGCCCTGTTCTCTGTCTTGGCCTCTTCCCTATGCACCTTGTCAATGTGTTTGGCCAGGCTGCTGGGCCGCTTTGTATCAAAGCTGCAGAAGTCACATTTGAAGGGCCGGTCCTTGCAGTGGACTCTGCTATGCACGCGCAGGGCAGCAGCGCTGGAGCACGAGTAGCTGCACTCCGGACATTTCTCGGGATGGTCGGCCTGATGCAGCCGGCTGTGCTCCAGCAGGTCAGCCCGGTCCTGGCCCTGGAAGGCACAGTGCAGACACTTGAAGGTGTGCTTGATGCGAATGTGAGACTTGAGGTTCGCCTTCATGGTGCAGCGGACGTCGCAGAACTCGCACTTGAAAGGCTTCTCCCCCGAGTGCACGATCATGTGCCGCTTCAAGTCCGAGCTGATTTTGAACTTGGCGCTACAGAGCCAGCACTGGAAAGGTGTGTCCCCTAGCAATGGAAAGTGTGATTACATTAGAGTGGGCTGGCAACAGAATCCCCAGCTAGACATGTACCACACACCTGGCCTGCAATTTAATGATAACAACACTTAACCATATATAACCACTCAGTACTGTTAGCCTAATTTACAGATGGGGCAACTGATGCTCAGAGAGCTCAAGTGACAGGGACCCAAACTTATATACCATCCCACTCCTTCCCCTAGTCCGCACTCAATGACATCTGCGTTCTAGAAATGCAAAATATGTTGCATATGTGTTCTACAAGTAAGATTTAAGGACACAGGCCTGGCAAGATGGCTCAGTGGTTAAAGGCACTGGCAGCTCTTTCAGATGACCCCTGCTCAGGCCTCAGAAGCCACATGGCACCTCACGAGCACCTGTAACTCCCAGTTGCAGGGACTCTGGTGTCCTCTTCTGGCCTCCACGAGTACTGCACACACATACGGTGTACATACATACATATATACATACATACATACATACATACATACGTGCAGATAACAATGTCCATACACATAAAATAAAATAAGCAAACCTTAAAAACAGTAACCACAGAAGTTTACAGAGATGCAAAACTATTGTGTTTGATGTGCAACAGTTAGTCAGCGTGTGTTAATAGCTTTTCAAATTTTCTAATCACACATTGAATTTTTTTGTTTTTGTTTTTGTTTTATTCCCCTAAGACAAGGTCTCACTGTGTAGCCCTGGCTGTCCTGAAACTCACTATGTAGACCAGGCTGGCCTTGAACTCACAGAGATCCACCTGCTTCTGCCTCCTAAGTACTGGGTTTAAAGGCGTGCACCACTATGCCTGGCTCAGGATGGAACGTTTTCCATAGAGGTAACACACAAGGGTGGCACCAAGCACTTGGGACAATTAGTGAAAAGCCACAGCTTGCTAAGGTAGTTCCGTTTCCAGGCTTTTCTCCGAAGGCCTTGCAGAGGTCTTGGTAATTTTGGAGGTGGCTACTTTAGTCATGACCAGCTGGCAAGAAGTTAGTAAGGCACTCTTGCGCATCCCACCTATCAGCTGTGTAGCCATGGCGTTACCTTCTAAAGCAAACAGCAGGCCACACCAGAACGATTTTGAACATCACACCAACCTCCCCCCCCACCCCCCCCACCCAATTACCGGAGCCTCTTTACTTACACACTTCAGTTCAAGCACGGTTTCATTCTCTCTGTGTCCCCACCCCCGCCCCGAGACAGGGTCTTACAATGTAGCGATGGCTGTTATTGGACTCACTATGTAGACCAGGCTGGCCTTGAACTCACAGAGATCCGCCAGCTTCTTCCTCTGAAGTGCTGGGATTAAAGGCGAGTGTCACCATGCGTGGCACATTTTCATTCTTACCAGGCATGGTGGCTCATGTTTGTGATGTCGGCACTCAGGAGATTGAGGCTGGGGATCACTGTGAGGTTGAGGTCAGTCTGGGCTACAAAGTGGGATCTTATCTCAGATAACCCCCTCCCCACCCCAAAATACAACAGTTTAGAAAACAGGCCTAGGGAGATGACTCAGTGGGTGACGTACTTGGAGGATCTGGGTGTGGTGTACATGCAGGATACTGTATGCATAATAAATACATAAATCTAAAAATAAAACAAAACAAAATAAAAATGAAGGTGGGGAGCAATAGAGGAAGACAGCTAGAGTGTCCCTCTGGCCTCTTCCTGTCCTATGTTAAACACCTTTTACAAGCCCGTACATGTGCATATACCACACACACACATGCATATACCACAGGTACACATGCATATACACACATACTTTTAAAAGACACAAAATTTCCATTCTGACTGTGATTTGCCATATTTTGTTTTCATATTTCCACATCGGAATTAAAGTGTAAATAATTTAAGTTAGGACCAAGTGAGTGCTAGAGTCAAACACTGAACCAAGATTAACAGCAGTTCCTCACAGGGTGACTGTGCATGGTGTTACCAGTATCAAAAAAAAAAAAAAAAAAGATTCTCTTCTTATATGCACCCTCAGGGGCGGGGTTTAGCTTGCTTCTTTGACTGGACTCTGAGTTTCTTTCTTTTTTTTTTTTTTTTAAATATTTGTTTATTTACTTATTATTATATATACAGTGCTCTGGCTGCATGTACACCTGCACACCAGAAGAGGACATTACATCACATTACAGATGGTTGTGAGCCACCATGTGGTTGCTGGGACTTGAACTGAGGACCTTTGGAGGAGCAGTCAGTGCCCTTAACCTCTGAGCCATCTCTCCAGCCCCCAACTCTGAGTTTCTTAAGGAAGAGTAATCTCACACAATCTTGAAATCAGTTAATCTCTTTGGTTTCCTTTCACATACAATTTTGAGTGGGTTTTATAATTTCTGGTGTACTTAGTGGTTTTGTTTGTTTGTTTTGTTTTGTTTTTCAGTGCCAGTTAGCAATGCTCAAAGGAGCATTGACAATAATTTGTGATTGGGGGGGTCATCACAACATGAGGAACTGTATAAAGGATCGCCCCAGCGTTAGGATCTCCCAATTTAGGGGGCCTTGCTTTCTTGGTGTTCTCCACCCCTAGCAGCTCTATTTTTAACTCACGCCTCTCTTTCTTACTATCTCTTCACGACTCTTACCTGCATTTCTGCTGACAACAGACATCGAGTTGAAGGCAAAATCCTTTTTTTTTCCTAATTCCCAAGTACTCTCTGACTTCCAGCATTTGCTGTTAGGCCTAGCATATTTCCTGGCACTAACCTGAGTGGGTCAGAATCTTTGGCTGGCTGTCCGTGGGAGGAGGTGACTGCCCTAAGCAGAGACACACGGATGGATGCATGGCTTCCCCTGCAACTTAGCAGGCTGAAGAGCACTGCTGCTAGCTACTGGCTTCTCTCCCCACCCCACCCCCAATACAGCGTGGCCTTGGATATCTGTACCCCAGTTCAGAGTTCAGAGTTCTCGGGGCACTCAGATGTCAGCTGGGAAGGTTGGCTCCGAGGACCCATGCTGTCCACTGGAATACAGCTTTCTTCACCCCAAGTCTTGAGTCTTTGACTAGACTACTGTCACTCTCTTGCACATGGGATAGTTTTGCTGGCTATAGAATTGTCTGTCCAAAGCCAATTACTTTGCGACTCAGGGTCTCATGTATCGCAGCCTAACTCTGATCCCCATTGCTTCCTACCTCCCATGTACTGGGATTACAGGTACGAATTAGCACACACCTGACTTATGAGGTAGGTACTGGGGTTCGAACTCATGGCTTCATGCATGTGTTAAGCAACTCAGCCACATTCTTCAGCTCTTCTTAACTCAGTTTAAAATACCAACGCATTCCCATTGTCTCAACGCCGTCCATGAGCTTATTGAAATGTTCGTATCTCACTGTGAATGCCTCAGCACTGCACTTACTTGTATGTGTATAGGTGTGGACCATGACAGGTTGTTTTTTATCTTGTGGAGTCCTACCAAGAAGGGAAGGGCAGTCTTCCAGAACAAGACGTGTGTGTGTGTGTGGCTTGCAATCACACTCAACTGACTGAATGAAGTCAAGAAGGCACTAAACACATCGAGTTGGCTGGTCACTTTTATCTGAGAAGCATACTTTGACATGTAGCTGTTGTGATGGGCACCCATCCCTACCTGCATTCTATGTAGTTTTTAAAAAATTAATTTATTCATATTACATCTCGATGGTTATCCCATCCCTTGTATCCTCCCATTCCTCCCTCCCTTCTATGTAGTTTTAAAATGCAACGGTCACACTTTTCTACTGAAAAATTGCTGTTCTGGGACTCCAAACCTTTATTTCTACCGGCAACACGTCACAGTTGCTTGAGTCCTAAGAAAGCACAGGTGAAGAAATAGGGCAAGTAAAGCAGCGAGCTCCCGGGTGAGGGACTTGCCTGTGTGCGAGCGCAGGTGCACGGTGAGCTGGCTGGAGTTACGGCTGGCGTAGGGGCACAGCTGGCACTGGTACGGCCGCTCGTCCGAGTGGATGCGCAGGTGCTTCTTGAGGCTGCTGCTGTCCACAGCCGCGTAGTCGCACAGGTGGCATTTGTGTGGCTTCACACTCGTGTGGCAGCGCATGTGCATGGTCAGGTTGTCCTTCCGGCTAAAGCACTTATCGCAGAACTCACACTTGTGTGGCTTGTCACCTTCAAACACACAGGCAAGTCGAGGTTATACGATTTCTGGGTTAGGGTTACATCTCTCGGTTACTTTTTCTGTTGCTGTGATAAAATAACCCGGGGCACAAGCAACTTAAAGGAGAAAGGGTTTTATTGTGTTCACAGTTCACGGTTTGGTCCACTACAATGGGTAAGTAGCTTGAAGGGGCTGGTCACATTGCATTCACAATCAGGAAACGCAGGAATGAATGTCTGTTTCTGCTCAGCTCCCTTTCTCTATTTAAACACCCCAGGATCCCAGTTATGGAATGGTGCCCCCCCAAGGTGGGCAGGCCTTCCCGCCTCAATCAACTCTACCAAGACAACGCCCAAAGGCCATGCCCAGAGGCCTATCTCCCAGGTGAGTCTGGAGTCTGTCAATATGGCAATTGCACTAACCATTATGAGGTGACAGTGTGGGCAGGTGAGCCTGCAACCCCCTCCGTCCATTGGCTGCACACAGAAGGGGAAACCAAAAGTCACCGAGTGGGGAGCAAGAAAGCGGGCAATGCGTTCATGGCTTAAACACTACAGAATCCCAACAGACAGATTAGGCAAAAATGAGAGGCTAACTCCCAGTTGGGACAAAAGAAATGGTGACAGAAGCAATGCAAGGTAGGGAGTGACAGGTGTAGGGGTCTTGGACAGATTTCAGCTTCCCAAACGATGACGTACTCAGAGAATGTTGACTCTCTTACGACTCCCCATCTCCATCCAGGGGCCTCATGTAACCTAGGTTGTCCTTGAACTCACTCTGTAGCTAAAGGTGACCTTGAACTCCTAACTCTCCTGCTTCTACCTCCCTTAGTGCTGGGAGCCATCATGCTCACCGCCCACCTTCTTGGTTTTGTTTGTTTTGCTTTTCTGACAGGGTCTCACTGTGTATCCCTGGCTTTTGCGGACCTCTCTATGTAGCTTAGGCTGGCCTTGAACTCATGATCCACATCCACCTGCCTCTGCCTCCTGAGTGCTGGGATTAAAAGTGTGCATCATCACCATGCTTGGCCTTTATATCTTTTTTGGATTAGAGTTACTCGCCTTTGAGCTTCTATTATATTAGAGGGGGAGAGAGGAAAAGAGAGGGTGGGGAGGAGAGTGAGGGGGGGGATGGAAGGAGGGAGGGAGGGAGGGAGGGAGGGAGGGAGGGAGGGAGGGAGAGAGAGAGAGAGAGAGAGAGAGAGAGAGAGAGAGAGAGAGAGAGGACACAAACTCTCATGACACCATGCAGGTGCATGTGTGGGGGTGAGATGACAACTTTGCTTTATGATTTCCGTGGGTTGAATAAGCTTGCTCAGCAAGAGTCTTTTATCCTTTGAGCCATTTCACTAGTTCTTCATAGTCATGATAATTTTAAAAACACACCATAAAAAAATCAGGCATGATGGTGGCCTCCGGTGATCCCAGCTTGAGAGAGAAGAGAAGAATCAAGAGTCCAAAGTCGCCCTCCACTACGCAGTGATCTGGGAGCTAGCGTGGGATACAGGAAACCCTGTCTCAAAACCAAGAAAGTGCACCACTAAGAGGCATCTTCTGGTGATGATGATGGTGATGTCCCCTTGAAGGCTTGGCTGTGACTATATGTACCTTTTGTTTGGGGTGTCCAGAGCAGGAGAGGTTGTGGGAAGTAGGAACTGGGAATGTACGGGGAGTTGCTTTTGGTCCAGTTTCTGTGTACACCCAAAATTGCTCTAGAAACATCATGTATTAGGAAAGGAACAGGAAATAAATCCAAGGACCACAGTCATGGCTGGGTCAAGGCTCAGTGGTAGAGCACTGGCCTAGCATACACAAGACATGGCCAAGCATGCTCCTTCAGTGTAAAAAGTGACAAAAAACAGAGAAGCCACCTCTTGTATTTCAGAAGTCTCCTTTTCTAACCATACACGAGGCAAGAATGTTATCACACGTGTGTGTGTCAACCCTGTGTGTGTATACCTTTGCCATGCATATGTGTGGGGATCAGAGGACAATTTGTGGGAGTCAGTTCTCTCCTTCCATCATGTCATCAGCTTGGTGGCAGGTGCCTTCACTTGCAAAGCTCGCCCCTCTCCCTCCCTCCCCCTCACCCCAATTCCCCCCTCTGCAGGATCTCCAGCAGACCAGGCTGTCCTCAAATTCTTACTGTAGTTGAGGCCTTGAACTCTTTTTCTCTTTCCCTTCTGAGACAAGGTCTTTCTGTGTAGCCCTGGCTAGCCTAGAACTCGCTCTGTAGACCAGGCTGGCCTTGAATGCAGAGATCCTCCTGCCTCTGCCTCCTGAGGGTTGAGTTTAAAGGCGTGTGCCACCACTGTCTGGTTGAGGCCTTTAACTCTTCCCTCCTCCCTTAAGACAGGGTTTCCCTGTATAGCCTTGGCTGTCCTGGACTCAGTATATAGATCAGGCTGGTCTTGAACTCACAGAGATTCACCTGCCTCTGCTGAGATTACAGGCATGAACTACCTGCCTGGGTGACCTTTAACTTTTTTTTTCTTTCTATTTTTTTTTTTTTTTTTGCTTTGTTTTGTTTTTCTTTGGTGGGGGAGGTTTTTGGTTTTTTTGTTTGCTTGTTTGTTTTTGAGACAAGGTTTCTCTGTTTCACCCTGGCTGTGCTAGACTCACTTTATAGACCAGGTTGGCCTCAAACTTACACTGATCTGCCTGTCTCTGCCTCCCAAGTGCTGGGATTAAAGGCATGGCTTTTAACTCTTGATTTCTTCTACTTCAGCCTCTGGAGCGCTCGGCTATGGAAGTCCACCACCATGCCCTTTTTACTTTCTGTCAGCTAAGAGATGCCAAGCGCAAAACCTGATGCCGTGAACTCAAGGAAATCAGCCCTACCTTTCTAAGCCAAGGATGGGACCTTCTCCAGCTTCCTGTATTCTCAGCGTGCTTGTATCAAGCAGTTAAACATCCGCAGAGTGTCCACTTCTGTAAGTCACCCTTGGTGCAAAGAACACCGGGGCCAATGGATTTTGGGTGTAGTTTTCTTCTGCCCACTAGATGGCAGCAGTGGCAACCCTCGCGCGTTCCCTCCCCCCCCCCCCGCCCCCCTCCCGCGCCCCAACAGCTAAGGATGAGTGCTCAAACTATCCTCAGGATACTTTAGTGGCCCGGAGTTGGCCTCCGTCTTGGCAGCATTTCCTCGTCCCCACCCACCCCTGCATGTTTCCAGGGATGCCTGGCTGCCTCATCTGCGGAGGACCGATCTTCCTCACTAAAAAGGAGGAGGCCGACCTTCCTTCATCCTTTGGCTCAGCTTCCTGCCCATCAGCCCAGAAGCTATCAGAGGTCCAGAAGGCTCTGGGATCGCAATGCTGTATGTAGCTCCAAGGTTGCACTGGGCAGTTGGCCAACCATCTCCGGAGCTCTATGCCTTAACCCCTCCGGATGCTATGGGAACACCACTAAATCTCCACTCATTTCACTAGACCAGAAGGGGCGCTGCTCCTGGGCGACGGGCAGAGGGAGAAATGCAGTAGGGATCCCTCACCCCAATCTTGCTTTTCACTGAAGGGGGTTCAACAGCTTTGGTCCCAGAGATGGCAGAGTCTATAAAACTATGCAGGAAATAATGGGATTATATTTAATGTAGGAGGCACAGTTTACAGAAAGCATTAGAAAAACCAGAACTGCCGGGCATGGTGGCGCACACCTTTAATCCCAGCACTCGGGAGGCAGAGGCAGGCGGATCCCTGTGAGTTCGAGGCCAGACTGGTCTACAAAGCAAGTCCAGGACAGCCAAGGCTAACACAGAGAGACCCTGTCTCAAAAAAAAAAAAAAAAGACTGGCACCTGGTCACCCAGCAGGCTGGAGCGGATCTTGTCTAAAACCTGGTGATCTTTTGCCATTGTATGGGGCCAGTCTTCACCTGAATCCCCCAAGATCCCCCCAAACAATCATTGTGCAGGCCCTAATCCTATGAACAGAAAGAAGCCTTCCTCTGATAAAGGCCCTATGTACTTTGCATTCTCCATCAATAGACTCTACCCTTATGTTTATTACAAACCTTTCCTCCCTTGGCCCAGATCCCTGGGTACTGTTTATCTGTCAGTGGAACTCATTCTTTTTTTGTTTTTGTTTTTGTTTTACGACAGGGTCTCTCTGCATGGCTTTGGCTGTCCTGGACTCGCTTTGTAGACCAGGCTGGCCTCAAACTCACAGGGATCCACCTGCCTCTGCCTCCCGAGTGCTGGGATTAAAGGGGTGAGCCACCACGCCTGGCTGGAACTCACTCGTATGTTAAGGGTCACCGCACTTTGCAAGGGAGTTTTGGTTGTGATAACTGTCACTCGGAGACTTCCTCCAAAGTCTTACCATGTTTGAATGGATTAGGGAAAATAAACCCCTTGGTCAGACTCTGGAAGTTTTTGACCAAGAGCTTGCTCACCTCACTCGGATCTGGCTGTTTGTTTGCAGGGCCACCAACAACTTAAGCGACTCAACTTGGTTCCATTAGCAGCAAACGAAACAACTTTCTGGCCCAGACAGGCACTTAGAGGGTTTATACTTTAATGAGCTAGGCTGTTTCAGACTTTGGGGTACCACTCTTTGCCCTCAGCTCCATCACTGTGTAGGCACATCAGCCGCAGAGGACAGCTAGACAAAGGGGCGTGGCAGTGGTTGGGGAGTACTTGGGCGGAAGCTGAGTTTCAGAGACAGGGGTGGTCAGCCGGGGCCCTCCATCATATAGCAGGGGATAGGTATGAACACGGAGCAACAAAATATTCTGAGGCCTTTCTACCCTCTAATCAGAGCATGTGGTCAAAAGGTTAGGCATGCCAGTAAGTCAGACCCAGACTAAGAGCATACAGGCAGCCCTGTTAGCCTACGTCTAGTCCCAACAATCTCTGACATCATCACCTGCTGCCACTGCCGGGTGTGTGTTGGGTTAAAGGGACCCACCAGCCTCTTACTCTCTTTCTGTTTCTATTTCTTTCTTTTTTCTATCCTCATGGCTCTGTCCCTGTCTGTCTGCCTGCCTGTCCACATGTTCAATCACCCTCTACCCCTTCTCCAGGCCCTAATTCCTGGCCCCTTCCCCTCCCCCCCCAAATAACCCGCCTTATAGCAGGCACATTGCAGCATAGCCTTTGTCAAATATGATGACGTTGGTGCTGTGACTGCTAGGTGCGTCAACCAATACCAGCAATTGGTGAGTTAAATGCTTTTCTGAATCCTTTCCCTGGGTGAGATTTTTCTCTTCTACCAGTATGGTCTCGGCAATTCTCTCTCTCTCTCTCTCTCTCTCTCTCTCTCTCTCTCTCTCTCTCTCTCTCTCGCTCTCTCGCTCTCTCTCAATATCTCTCTCTCTCACTCACTCTCTCAATCTCTCTCTCTCCCATCCCCACCCCTTTCTCAAATGTCGAAAATCCTAGTACTAGGTGAGCCATGCCTGTTGGGCAAATTTGCTGTAGGGTCTCTGACCAGCGCATGACGACCCACTGGAACAGTTGCGCCAACCTGACACTTGTCTCTAGCCCCCCCCATGCCTTCAGGGATACCTGAGGTTCAGGGCTGTGGCTTACTTCTCTCTTCAGCCATGGGAACAATGCTCCCATTTGTACCTCCAATCTTTTTGGAGACACCTAGCTTCTAAATTGCCTCGTCATACGGCACAATCCATAGGGGGGATCATGAAAAACTCTCTTTTCTTTATGCCTTTTTTTCTGCTCCAAACTTGGTTTCACTCTCAAAGGAAAAAAAAATATAAAGCCAGTGTGGTGGTGCACACTTTTAAACCCAGCACTCCAGAGGCAGAGGCAGGTGAATTGCTGTGAGTTCAAGGCTAGCCTGGTCTACAAAGGGAGTCCAGGACAGCCAAGGCTATACAAAGAAACTCTGTCTCGGAAAAAAAATAAAAATAAAAATAAAGGATAAAAGTCACTGCCTTAAAATATGTTTTTGCTAATGTTACTAATCTATAATAAGCTATAGACTTTTTATAAACTAAATCATACGGAACACTGTTGTGCTTTATAGTGGTACACCATAAAAAGGTCAAGTTCCCAGTCTCCTTATGAACTGTGCTTATGATTTTTAAGGTTCCAACCTAACAGGGAAGAAACCTAAAGTCCTAGTCTTTAATGATTAAAAAAAAAAAAAGCAACTCAATAGTCATCTTAAAATGGTCAAATCCTTTAACATGTCCAAAAATAGATTTGAGTCATGCTGAGAACTGATACAGTCAATTACAGGATTAAGTTTATTTAGCATCCTGTACAGGTTTTCAGAATTAAACAGAAAGTAACTAGAAACAAGCTAAGTTTGTCTATTTAGATCTACTTGAGATAGACCTGGTCCTCAAATGCTTATCTGAAGAATATGACACAATTATATATAGATCATAACATTCTGTTTTATGTTTATAAGGTGTGGTTTAGACACCTAAAGACAGACAAGATTAACTCAGATATGCTAACCCTCAAGCCTGTCTGAGAGCTACTGAATATGGCATTAAATATGTTTAAGCCTATTATGACAGACAGAGACTCTTAAGTCCTAACAGTAACTCCCAAGGTCTCGGAGAAGATTTAGGCACAATGACAGATGACTTCAAGCCTGGATCATGGTATGCTAATCACTGGGCCAGGCTGCCCCCAATACCTTGCCCACTGCTAGGGCTCAGCCTGAACTGTGGAAAATCTGGAAACCTGGAGAGTTATTTTCTCAAACTGCTGAAAACAAGGTGAGGTCAGTCTCTCCCAAGTTCTTCTTCCACAGAAAAAGCCTCTCATCTTCCGTGCCTGATGGCCAGAATGTTTCTGCCTGTGTTGACAAGGAGACCCCAGGAGCCTGGGACAACTGTCTAGGTTGTGAACTATGGACTGACTGGTCATCTCTGTCATTTAAAAAATATTTATTTATTATGTTTACAGTGCTCTGCCTGCATGTACACCTGCGGGCCAGAAGAGGGAGCCAGATCTCATTATAGATGGCTGTGAGCCATCATGTGGTTGCTGGGATTTGAACTCAGGACCTCTGGAAGAGCAGCCAGTGCCCTTAACCTTTGAGCCATCTCTCTAGCCCCATATCTGTCATTTTGATTGATACATAGATTTATTTAGGCTACAATTTATTCTTCTCTGATCACATTAATGGCTAAGCCAATGGTAGCTTGATATATAGAGAACAGTTAGCTCTTTACTCCAATCCAAGGTAATCCACTATATTGGCTAAAACTACTAACTACTAGATCTCTTATTTAAAAGGAAACAAGGTTTGCCTTGCTCACAGACCTCGTGCTAAAGGTAAACAGGCTTCAGATGCCTTCTCAGTCATCTTAGAGATGCTACTGCAAGGTCTAGAGCTTGTTACCAAGCTCAAGAAACAGGTCTCAGATGTAGTCTTTTATTCTTCAGAGAGTTGACATTAATCACTGGAGTGCTGACTTATTAATTTAACTCTAGTAAAAAAGCCAAAAGAACAAAACAAAACCCCAATGGGCTGGAGAGATGGTTCAGTGGTTAAGAGCACTAGCTGCTCTTCCAGCGGTCTTGAGTTCAATTCCCAGCAGCTACGTGGTGGCTCACAAGCATCTAATAATGAGATCTGGTGCCCTCTTCTGGCCTGCAGGGCACATGCAGCTAGAACACTCATGCGTAAAACAAATACATTAAAAAACAACAATAACAACAAAAACAAAAACCCATTCCACTATATGATCCACAATCACAGTTCCAAGCTTAAGATTTTAAAATTCCTTTGGTTTGTCTTTTAAGTATAGATTTTAAAAATGTTTCTCATTGTTCTAGATTTATATACATCCAGTCTTCTGAAAAAATACTGAAAATCAAGACCAAGTGAGCTTTGGCCCCTTCTACTTCACGGTAGGCATCTGCCTTTCCTGAGCTCACCTCAAAGAATGTTCATGCTGTTAACCCAAAAAAGTTGTGTCTACTGCCTTTTTCTTTTTTTTTTTTTACAATGTGTATTTCACTGCAGATTGCAAATAATGATGACACTAACATGTTTAAAACTTTGTAAACTTAAAAAGGATTCTTGTAAGCTATAGGACCCACCTGAATCCACTTCTCAGGTCAAACGGACTCCAGATAAGGGCAGCCAATCAACAGCCTAAGTTTCCCCCATCACCCCTTTCAGAAGGCGTTGGGACTGTCTTCCCCCAACAAGCAAAACCATGGGTCCAAAAGTTTCAAATGTATACCTAAAAAGAATCTTCTCCCTAACCCACTTAACTTTGTCTTCTACCCATAAATATGTTCCAGTGTCCTGTCAGGTCCAGGTGTTTCCTACATGCAGGACAGCACGGAAGCAGCCACCCGCAGGTGCTCAGTCCAACCTTGTAGATTGCATCAGCTGGGCCGGCACTTTCCTTCCTAGCTGCAGATGTTCTCACAGACCCGGACAGCAGCAAAACAGCTGGCTTTCCCAGGACTTCACCTACCCCCACCCCCATTCTCTCAGGGTCCCCAAAGAGGTGGTCACCCCCCAAGTCAGCAGGAAGCAGCCCTTTTTAAACACAATGCTCTTATTTCCGACTTACCGCCCCTTCCTAGTTCCTCATTTTCAAAACAAAAGGGGAGGAACACTAGTTTACAGGCAACCCCGCTAGTGGGCCTCTAGGGTCCCAGCAACCTCTGACATCATCACCTGCGGCTGCAGCCAGGTGTGCCCCAGGTGTGCCCCAGGTGTGTGCTAGATAAAAAGACCCAACAGCCTCTTCTGCTTCCTGATCTCTCTTGGTTCTCTCTGCCTCTGTCTTTCTCTCTCTCTCTTTCTCTGTGCTCATGGCTCTGTCCCCATCTGTCTGTCTGCCTGTCCACATGTTCACTCATCCTCTACCCCCTTTCCGGGCCCTAATTCCTCTCCCCTCCCCCTCCCCCTAAATAACCCTCCTTACAGCAGACATGTTGCAGCGTGGCCTTTATCAAATATTATAACACAGACCCTCATTTGTTTCAGCACCTCTCTTCTATCCTTTGTGATTGGCTGACCAGAGACATCTTGAGGCAGCAGCCTGAGCTTTGCCAAGGCCACTCTTACATTCCCCCCTTTTCTTCCTCCTCCCACCACCAGGCAGAGAGACTCTCTCTCTCTGTCTCTCTGTCTCTCTGTCTCTGTCTGTCACTCGCTCGCTAGCTCGCTCCTGGGTACCCGGCCCTTAACTCAACCCACTTCCTTGTGTTTGTCCTCAACTGCTAAGTGAACGGATACATGCCTGTGTGGATTCTGAGATGTCGGTCCAAATCCTTCATGCCGTGGACGGTTTTGAAGCGACAACCTAGAAGAGAAGGAAAGCTGTCTCTTAAGATGCCCCGTCCCCGAATCGCCACGGCAGACTTTGATGGAAGCCCACCCGAGCCTTCATCTCCAACCGTCACCAGATGACAACATCCACCAACACCCCATCACAAAACAGGCATCGTGGTACGTGGCTCTGATCTCGTAGTCTAAGGCTAGTGTCCTGCAGGCGGCTTAGAGAAAGGTGGCCTAGGACGTTTGGGCCAAGGGGTATCAAGTGCAGTTTCCATTTTCCTTCTGTCTGGCAGAGTTCTAGGGATGACAGCCAGCACCTTTGGCATCCTTGGTGATCGCCGTGCCACTGAGACAAGTCCTCAGCCTTCATGCGTTTCCTTCCTTCCTTCCCTCCCTCCCTTCATCTGGCTAGGCTGGAACTCACTACACACACCAGGCTGTCCTCAAACTTGCAGTAATTCTCCTGCCTCAGCCTCCTGAGCACTGGGATCCTAGATGTGTACCACCATACCCATGTCTCCTGCACTTTTCACTCAGCGCTGTTTCAACTGAAAATGGTTTTATGGAGACACTATTGATTCCACACTGAGTCAAGGAGCAGCTGCAAACTCAATTATAGTCTCTCCTGGAGCTCTGCCATTGCAGGACTCACAGAACCGCCCCGCCCCCACCCCCCAGGCCGTGTGAGTGACCTTGGAGCATAATTTGAATTTGCTGTAGACCCTGCATCAGTGCTAGGCAGGGAAGGGCTTCTTTCCACTGGGTTTGACCCTTTACCTGGATAGCAGCAGCTAAAGACCCTTTCTCCGAGGGTGGCAGTCTGCTCCTTTGCTTCGGAGGCCGGGGCGCCTGCAGGGGTCTGCTGGGCATCACTGTCTTCAGCAGAGAGGCCTGCTGGGTTTGGAACATCATGATCTTGCACCGAGGCTGAAATGGAGACAGGAAGGAAGTTTGGCTTGATTGCTCAGCTACAGCTGTCAAGAAGAGTCTGAGAATAGACTGACTACCTTTGACCTTCTTGTATATTTCACCAGTTTCCCAAAAAGTACTTTATAATACAAAAAGCAGGGACTAGAGAGATGGCTCTTGATGATCTCGCAGCAAACTGGAGTTGGACCTCTCAGCGCAGGTCCGGCTGCTTACACTGCCTGTCCAGCCTGAGGGAATCCGATGAACTCTCTGGCCTCCACAGACACTTGCACACCCATGCTCATACACACAGACACATAGCTACACGTATACATATTAAAATAAGATGAATCATCTGGGCGAGGTGAGCCCAGGACAGCCAAGGCTACACAGAGAAACCTTGTCTTGGAAAAAAAAAATCCTTAACCTACTCAGTTGGTAGAGTGCTTACCTAGCATGTAGAAAGCCCTGGAGCTAATCCCTGCCATTACACAAACCAGGCCTGGTGGTGCAGGCGGGAAGAAAGTCATAGTCATCCCTGGCTGTATAGTATATCCAAGGCTAGCCTTGGCTACATAGTGAACCCAAGGCTAGCCTTGACTACACAAGAGCCTATTTCCACCAGGCAGTGGTTGATGCATGCCTTCAATCCTAGCACTCAGGAGGCAGATGCAGGCAAATCTCTTATTGGAGGCCAGGGCAACCAGAGCTACACAGAGAAACCCCTGTCTCAAAACCCAAAACCAGGGCTGGAGAGATGGCTCAGAGGTTAAGAGTACTGATTGCTCTTCCAGAGGTCCAGAGTTCAATTCCCTGGAACCATATGGTGGCTCAAAACCATCTATAATGCAATCTGATGCCCTCTTCTGGCCTGCAGGTGTACATGCAGCCAGAGCAATGTGTGTGTGTGTGTGTGTGTGTGTGTGTGTGTGTGTGTGTGTGTGTGTGTGTGTGCAGGTGTACATGCAGCCAGAGCAGTGTGTGTGTGTGTGTGTGTGTGTGTGTGTGTGTGTCCCCAAAACCAAACCAAAGGAAAAAAAAGAAAGAAAAAAAGAAAAGAAAAGAAAAAAGAAAAAAAGAAAAAAAAGAGAAAGAAATCAAACCCCTAAAACCCAACAACTAAAACCTAAAACAAACAACCCCTCCCAAACCTGTTTCCAAGAACAAACAAACAAACAAACAAATGGCTGTGACAACGCCTCTAGAGAAATTCCCAGCCAGCAGGGCGCTTCTCAAATACCGCTAGGATCTAACATCGGGTTTGTCTGGAGACAGGCTCTCACTATGTATGCAGTCTTAGCTCCAAACAGCCTAGATCTGACTGGTCTTGAAACTGTAGTGAATCCTTCTGCCTCTGCTTCCCTAATGATATGACTCCAGCCATGCTCCACCAGCCCTCAAAGACGGAGCTTGGCTTTCTCCTCTTAAGATGTATTTCTTAAAAGATAGGCCATTTTCACTTTATGTGTCTGGGTATGTGTCTGGGTGTTTAGCTTACATGTATGCATGTGCACCGCGATCTCCCGGAACTGGACTTATAAACAGCTATGAGCCACCACACAGGCGTTAGGAACTGACCCCAGGTGCCGTGCGAGAGCAGCAAGTGTTCCTCAGCATCGAGCCACCTTTCTAGCTGCTAAAGATGTAGTTGTTTTCTTTTCTTTCTAGATAGGGTGGCACTATATAGCACTGGCTGCTGTCTGAAAACTCACTTTGTAGACCAGACTGACCTCAAAGTCACAGATCTGCCTGTCTCTGCCTCCCCTAGGCGTGTAGTTTTTAAAACAGCTTCCTAGCTGGGTGGTGGTGACACACACCTTTAATCCTCTGGGAGGCAGAGGCAGGTGGATCTCTGTGTTCAAGGCCAGCCTGGTCTACAGAGTGAGTTCTAGGACAGCCAGGGCTACACAGAGAAACCCTGTCTTGAAAAGCCTATTCAGCCAGGTGTGGTGGCGCACGCCTTTAATCCCAGCACTCGAGAGGCAGAGTCGGGCGGATCACTGTGAGTTCGAGGCCAGCCTGGTCTACAAAGGGAGTCTAGGACAGCCAAGGCTACACAGAGAAACTCTGTCTCAAAAAAAAAAAAAAAAGGCCTATTCACCACTGGTTAGTATTTTTGTAATAAATAATAAACAAAAATTATAAGAAAATGGAATTTAAAAAAAAAGCCCCAGAATTCTTATTAGGTACACAGAACACTGGTGGCCCCAAGCTGCTTTATTATTACTACTATTATTTTATATTTATTTTGTGTGTGTGCATACATGGGGTTTACACACTCATTCGTAAGTCGGAAGGTAACTTGTGGGATGTCTCCTTCCACTGAGTGGGTTCTGAGGGTTGAACTAGGACCATCAGGCTTGGCTGCACCTGGCCTTATGCACCCATCGCGCCAGCCCAAGAAGCAGTTCTGCATCGCGCTTAGGCTCGCTTTGCAGCTGAGCTGCTTGGCTTCAGTTCAACCTCAACCCTGGGTTGCACGCCACCCTTGAGGCGTTGTGCTCTCCGGGATAAGACATTTCAACAAATCGCTTGAGAGGAGGGAGATGGAGAGAGCAGCGGAGATGACCACAAGCTGAGGCCTGACCCATGGGGGCCTTATCTGGTCCTGAATCAAACATGCTGCAAAAGCCACCTGAAATGGCGAAACATTCCGTGCTGACGGATGGGTTTTAGATTAAGGGCGGGGCGCCTGGATGAAAATGAAGAAGAGATTTAAAACACCTTCCTGCTTTAGGGACAAATGCTGACATGTTTGCAGAACCAAACAGTACCGTAATTTGGTCCAAACATGATTAAAGAAGGGAAAAGCGTTTGTGTGGAGGACAAACGGGGTTGGCCCTGAGCAGGGACCTGTAGAAACTGAGCAGTGGGTCGCAGGTAACTTGGGGGGTAACTCTCCCTAGTGCAGCACAGCGTGGAGGAACCAACATGGTTTTGTGTGCAAGCACATATGTGTATGTGTTCGTGTGAAAGCCGGAGGTTGATGGCTGTGTCTTCTGCAGTCATTCACTGGCTTATTTCTTTGAGACAGGGTCTCCAACTGAACTGGAGCTCACCAGTTTAGCTAGACTGGCTGGCCAGCGAGCCCCAGGGATCCTCCTGTCTCAGTCTCCCAGGGCTGGGATTACAGATGCAAGCCAGTGCCTGCTACTGGTGCAGGGGCTAGCCTGAGGAATGGGGTGAGATCCTCCTGCCTCAAAAAAGACCACATGGAAACTGGAGAGTTGGCCCAGCAGTTAAGGGCATTCTTAACTCTTGAGGAAGATGCTGGGTTCTGTTCCTAGCATCCGCGTGGTGCCTAACAACTGTCTGTAACTCCATTCCCAGAGAATCAGTGTGCTCCTCTGACCTCTGAGGGTACCAGGCACGAATGTGGCACACAGACACTGGGGGCAGTCACTCATATACATAAAATCAGATAAACAAATCTTAAAAAAAAAAATTATGGGGCCTGGAGAAAGAGCTGAGTCAGTAAAATGCTTATCATGTAAAATGAGGTCCTGAGTTCAATCCCCAGGAACTGCTTTAAATGAACAAACAAATAAATAAAAAAGTTGGAGGGGGTTGGAGTGGTAGCTCGGTGGTTAAGAACAGGCACTGCTCTTGCAGAGGACCTGAGTTCAATTCCCAGGATCAGGCAGTTCACAAACACCTGTAACTCCAGTTCCAGAGTGTCTGGTACCTCTGGCCGCACTGGGCACCTACACTCACATGTACGCACCTACATACAAATTAAAAATAACCAATTAGGGCTCCAGGGAGACGGCTCAGTGGTTGAGAGCAATGGCTGTTCATCCAGAGAACACGGATTTGATTCTCAGCACCCACGTGACAACTAACTACCTGTAACTCCAGTTCCAGGGGCTCCAACTTGACACTGTTATTTTTAAATTTACCTGTATAGGCCTGGTAATTGTTTATTATCAGGCCTATAATTATTATTACTTCAGTAAAACCCAATAGAAATCAATCAAGACACAGACACTTGTCATATTTTAAAATAGTCTTAGTTAACCCGGGGCAGGGCAAATATCAGTTCTCTAAACTACCTGTCCCAATCCCATGCCATCTGCTTCTAGTAACTTCTATCAAGCTACCTCCCATCCATAATCCCAAATACTTGCTCATGTTCTTCATCTGGGCCAAATCCCCATCCATGCCGGCCACATGCTTTTCTTCCACCTAACCCATGGTAGCCTTCTTCTCCCTCTCTCTCCTTGGAACCCTTTTCTTTCTTCCTGAACTTTTTTTTAGAGAGGTTAAGGAGAAGTGTGACTATGACTAAGCCCATTGCAAACAAATTCATAAACACCAAAACAAAGCCAAAAAAGATCCAGGAGCCTCCTGCCATGGCACCTTGGAAAGGGACCATAGCAGTTTTTATTTTATTATTGTTTTAGGCTGTTAACTCCATTCCCTAGGCCAGTTTATAAGACTGCCAGCCTCCTCGTTCTGCCTCTCCAACCAGCCATTTTTACTCTGTGTCTGTGGCCATCTTTACTCTGGCCCATGGATGCTCTCTGGGAGCTATTCTCCCTTTCAGACGATGACAAAATATGATTTTTAAGAGCGTGGATAACTGCCCCACGTCAAGCGCCACTTGTTTTTAAATTTACCTGTATGGGCCTAGTAATTGTTTATTGTCGAGCCTATAATTATTATTACTTCAGTAAAACCCACTAGCAATCAATCAAGACACAGACACTTGTTATATTTTAAAATAGCCTTGGTTAATCTGGGGCAGGGCAGATATCAATCCTCTAATGGAAACGGCTCAGTGGTTAAGAGCAATGGCTGTTCATCCAGAGAGCACTGATTTGACTCTCAGCACCCATATGACAACTATCTGTAACTCCAGTTCCAGGGGCTCCAATTTGATACCCCCCCCT
The DNA here is from genome assembly GCF_964271855.1 of Acomys minous. Classification (NCBI taxonomy): domain Eukaryota; kingdom Metazoa; phylum Chordata; class Mammalia; order Rodentia; family Muridae; genus Acomys; species Acomys minous. Next base: position 66,083,718 of record NC_140485.1, on the reverse strand, counting down.
TTGGCCTATGTGGGCACTCTAAGCACACAATGCAGATACACATGCAGGGAACCACTGCCCACCCCCACCCCCACCCCCGAAAGCAAAATGAATAAAATCTTAACCACTGAGCCATCTCTCCAGCCCCAATGAATGAAATGTTAAAAAACAAAAACCACCAAAAAGACAACAAGGCAAATCTTGTGTGTGTGTGCCTGTGTATGCTTCTAATCTCAGCTCTGGGGAGGCAGGGACAGACCCTTAAAACCTGTCTTAAGAAACAAGTTAGGCCGGGCGTGGTGGCACACGCCTTTAATCCCAGCACTCGGGAGGCAGAGGCAGGCGGATCTCTACGTTCGAGGCCAGCCTGGTCTACAAAGTGAGTCCAGGACAGCCAAGGCCACACAGAGAAACTCTGTCTCAAAACAAACAAACAAACAAACAAACACAACACATACACACACAAAAACACCAAAAAAAAACACCAAAAAAAAGAAACAAGTTAGGCAGTGTCCTGAGGACACTCGAGACCAGCCTCGGCCTCTACACATACACACAAGACCTCACTCATGCGTAGAGGTGCCCAGGCAGTTCGTTCATCATCCTGGGGACTGCCAGGGTTTTCAGTGTCAGGAGCAAGTCAACATCTTGAGACCTCGTCAGAGCATCTGGATGGATACAGGCCCTGGCTCTAAACTGGGAGCATGTAGCTGCCTAGAGAGATTGTTACCCGGGAGGCCTGACCCATCGCTAGAATTATACAAGCAAAAGAAACTTAGTCTAAGTTCTACCATTCCATTTTTTTCAGACTCCATTTAATCACAGGGAATAACTAAGTTCAAGGTCCTAGGTCCTAGGGGAGCTGGGGACTTCCCAATAGCTCAAACAGTTATCCGAGTCTAGGCATCTTGGGGACAGCTTGGAAGGAAACAGTTTGTCTGAGTCCAGACATCTCAAGGACAACTTCTCCATCTTGCTGGTAGGGTCAAACTAAGTTCATGTTCCCAGGCCCAGGAACCTACTCCTCTCCCTGATTGGTGGAAACTTCCTTGCTCAACCCTCCCGACAAAATATGATTGGACAGTGCTACAGCACTGTCCCCCGCCTCCCTTGCTCCCCCTAGCTTTATGATTTCATCTTTTAAATACATTTTCCTTCCAGGGTCCTAGTTCAGCTCCCCGAATCGGTTCTGTGGCCCTGATCAATCAGTAGTGACTTGATTACAATACATTTTGTTATCCCTGTTGACCTAGTGATTGAGTTATGTTGGGTTTAAATGGACACCCTTCCCCCACCCCCACACATATACACACACTATATCCTCAGGAGGGTTATGATAGAGTTGCTGATATTTTCTCATTTCTAACAAGTCCCCAGCTGCTGCTGGTGGTCTCAGACAACACCCTGATACTTTGTATTTGATGAGAAATGGATGTTTCTAGATTATTCAGACCAACACACACTCATATCTGCTGCCTGCAGGAGGTAAGCAGTAGTAAATCTTAGCTCCTTACCAATTCACATATTAAAAAAGGAAAACCATACAATTCGGAAGATTTTTTTTTTTCCGAGACAGGGTTTCTCTGTGTAGCCCTGGCTGTCCTGGACTCTCTTTGTAGGCTAGGCTGGCCTCAAACTCACAGCTATCTGCCGGCCTCTGCCTCCCGAGTGCTGGGATTAAAGGCGCGTGCCACCACACCCGGCTACCAATTAGAAAGAATTTTAACTTCAGGGTAGCTAGCTATGTTGGACTGAAAACTCAAATCCAAATGAGGTGTTGGACAATAAACAGTTGGCCTGCTAGTGAGTTACAAGTTCTGGTTGTCATTCTAGCTGTGTGGCCCTGAGTCAGAACTCAACAAGTACTCAACTCAGAGGTCAAGTGTAGTTCAAGTTCACCATTACATATAGAAGAACGTTGTGCACAAGTTAGCCCATTTCAATGTAAACTTTAAAAAGAGACAACAAAGAAGGGGCAGGGGGGTCGGGGATGGGGGAGGGAGAGAGCAGCCAGCCTGGAATTGTGGGCCCCCTTGGCACACTAAGTTGGTACCCCATGAAGCCTCTGGTGTCCCCTGTTGTTTAAGGTCACTTTTGTGACTTTACTAATGTAATGGGTGTCTACCAATATTGGAAATGTTAATACTTTATTTGTTTATTTTTTTAAACAGGGTTTCTCTGTGTAGCCCTGGCTGTCCTGGAACTCACTCTGTAGACCAGGCTGGCCTCAAACTCAAGAGAGCCTCTGCCTTTCAAATGCTGGGATTAAAGGCTGGGGCCACCGTCACCCAGATATTATTACTTATTTATTTATTTATTTATTTTGGTTTTTCGAGACAGGGTTTCTCTGTGTAGCCTTGACTGTCCTGGACTCACTTTGTAGTCCAGGCTGGCCTCGAACTCACAGTGATCCACCTGCCTCTGCCTCCCGAGTGCTGGGATTAAAGGCATGCGCCACCACGCCCGGCTTAATTTATTACTTATTTTTGAGACAAGGTCTCACTATACAACCCTAGCTGGCCTGGAACCCCTTATGTACACTGGGCTGGTCTCAGACTTATAGCCCTCTAAAAGGTTGGGTTCCCCAAATCTGGAGATTTTTAAGGCCTCTGAGCAGTTAACAATGGCCTTGAGGGAACAGAAGGGTCCTTCATTGGGTGACGCAAACCCACGAGAAGCGGGTGAAGACCCACCAGTCTTCAGACTGCATTTCCTGAAGGAATGGCTGGGAGCCAGCACCCCTGAGTGGGAGGTTGGGATGGGGAACCTTGGGTTCCCTAGAGCACACAGCCCTGGGGGTTGGATAGAAGCTCAGCTTCCCACACAGGGCTTTGACCTCCCAGCGGGTTATTCAGAAATTCCTTCCTGTTTCCCCTTCCCCCTCCCACCCCTAGTAGAGAGGGCTCTCTACCTCACCTTGCCTGTGGCAGGCCAATGTCACCTGGACTTCAGAGTGGGTAGCTTATGAGACCCCTTACTAGGTGTTTTAGAAGAGCCTTAAACTACCCTGTCCACTGCCTCGGGAGATAGGCTCATCAGAGCCACGGAAGAATCTTCCCAGAGGTTGATGGGGGGTTTGGAAACGGAATTTAAGAGCAGGAAAGGAAAGAGTACTCCCCACCCCTGCTTGCTGGCAAGGTGCACGTGGACAAGGGCCTAAAGTCCACTTAAAAATCCTGCCCGCCCCCCCCCCCGGGCGTGGTGGCCCACACACCTTTAATCCCAGGACTCGAGAGGTAGAGGCAGGTGGGTTGCTGTGAGTTTGTGAGTTCAAGGCCAGCCTGGTCTACAGAGTGAGTCTAGGACAGCCAAGGCTACACAGAGAAACCCTGTCTTGAAAAAACAAAAGAAAAAAAAAAAAAGAAAAACAAACAAACACCCTTCCCATCCTCTAGCTCCAGAAAGCATGGACAGGAGAAATCTACAAAGTCCTAAGCGAAAGAAAATCTAAGAGGAGGCGCCTTAGAAATGCCAAGCTCCAACCTTCCTGGGGGCATGTTCCTTGAGGGTGACTGAGGAATGGGTAGAGATATAAAGTCTCTTCAGAAATGGGGGTTCCTCCAGTGAGAAGGGGGCACACGACCTAAGGTACTTGGAGGGGAGGTGTCACTTCTTCGCTTCCAGCTTCGCCCCCACTTGGGTGGGGGGCGGAGGCGGGAGCGGGAAGCAGAGTTTCCTAGTTCCAACAATGCGGTTCCACCGATCCCATCCCCTATGGCTCCGCATCCCAACCTCCTACTGGTTTCTGCTTCACAACACTGTTCCCTAGTCACCCTTCACACATCCTTCAGGTCCCTGGAAGGTCCCCTCTCAGGGAGGTGCCTAACTCACTTGAAACCCACTCCACACCGGCCCTAAGGACTTCTCTTGCTCTCGTTTTGGGTGGAGAAGAGCTGGTTTATCTTGTCTTTGGCTCCTACTTCGTCCCTCCCTGACATCACTCACAAAGGCGCAAGTGTTTCCAGGATGTCCACCTGACCGACACGCGGGTGAAGCAAGAGCCCAGGTGCGAAACTCGGGGGTTCCGGCACCCCACAGACAGCCTCTGGGCTCTAAGCATCCCTCTGTCGAGTGTGGGAGGCGAATTCTCGGCTCTCAGAGCTTTCCTGGAGCGTAGCGGCTGAGTCAGTTTTCCCGCGGAGGGTGAAATTGACACGCACGCGTAATTCACAAAGACCCGCTGAAGCGCCCAGGTCTGGGTCTCCGGACTGGAGCTGAAAGCTTTGCACACCATCATACATACCTCCCACCCAGGTACCAGATCTGACACCTACGGGGGTTCCGGGGACAGAGACATCAGAGGAACTGTCTCCAGGTCCCAGACTTGAGCTGGAAGCTTCGCGCACCGTTCCACGTACCCCTCCCTTCATCTGACACCTACCGGGGCACACGGACAGGGACATTAGAGCAGTTGTCCTCAGATCTTTGGGCTGGGGCCGAAAGCTGCTTACCATTGCACGCACTCCAACCTCCCCATTTCTAGATCTGACATCCATGGGAGGTCCAGGGACTGGGGAGTGTTGGGGGGACATCTGAGAGGCAGGCTCCAAGTCCCAGGACTGTTGCTCGAAGCTTCGAGCACTATAACATGCTCCCCTTCCCCCGTCCAGACCCAACACCTACACAGTTTCCGGGGTGAGGAGTATACTAGAGAAACTGGGAACAGTCGGAGCCACTGTCCCTGGAGTTCCCGGATACTCACCCGGCTCTGCTGTTACGCGGGGGGCCACTCCGCCTGGCTCATTGAGCTCGGGCTGCGGCTGCTGAGAGCGCAGGTGCTGGGGTTTGGCCTGCTTACGCCGCGACATGGCGCGAAGATGAGGCTCCCGACGAGTCCCCAAGAGTGGCCTCCTGAACAGCGCGCGTTTTCCGACTTTAGAGGCACCCCACTACCCCGCCTCACCGGCCAAATCGCGCATGTCCCGGCCCCGCCGCCCGTCAGCCCAGTAGAACGATTTATCAAGTGTCCTGACAGGCGCTTGGGCGGCAGCCAGGACCTCAGGGGTCCCGGGAACCCCTCTCCCACGCACGAGCTCCGGCTCCACCCCGGCCCCACCACACCAGAATCTGCATTTTAACAAGCTCCCCAGGTGATGCGCGCGCACGCTCAGGTCGGAGAAACCCTGTCTGCATTTTAACGAGATCCCAGGTGATTCGTTGGCTCATTAAAATTGCAGAAGCGCCAGCCCTCTTCCCACTTTAATGTGCTCCTCGAGTCGCTGGGGAGCTCGTTAAAATGCAGATTCTGACTCGGTGAGTCTGGGGTGGGGCCCGAACGTCTGTATTTCTAACGAGCTCCCACGTGAGGCCGTGGCCACTGCCACGCGGGCTGGAGAGCTTTTATATTCCCTCTTAATTGGTCCAGCCTGGGACCCGCGGTACTGGGAGATTTCTCCCAAAAACTCGCAGGGATTTTCTCACTCGCAGGCGAAGGTGGAGAAGGACCTGGGCTTGTGGCGCGTCTTCTCACCTGCACATCCGAGTATACAATTTAAGGAGAACAAGGTGTCTCCAGTTTGCAGGGAGCACTCTTTTTTCCTGCAGCCAGTAAAAAAAAAGTATGTTTTGGTTGGCGAGATAGCTCAGCAGGAAAGAACTCATCCTTGTAAGATGTCCTCTGGCACACACACACACACACACACACACACACACACACACACACACACGCAATAACAAAATAAAAAGTAGATTCTGAAAGTCCTGGAGTCAGGAGGGGAGGCCTGTAACTTGTACTCTTTTTATTCTGCCCTCCGTTCCAGCGGGACGGACGTCTAGGACCACACAGAAGAGGCCTTTGGGGCCAGCCAGGGCGCAGGCCGCACCCACTGTGTGACTGAGGCGCGGTCCCATCCTGGGGGTTTGTGGTTAATTGACTTTTCGTGCTCAGACTAGCTGGGACCTTGCGGAGACCCGAGAGGGACCTCTCCTTCTGAACGACGTCCAGCAATGATCGAGAAAGCCACCTACGTCCCCCCAAGGTGTTTACCTTTTCACTGGGAAGTTACTTAAAACAGGGCTGTGCCCCAGGCCTGCCCAAACCTGAGAGTCACGTGGTGGCCACAGCTCAGAACGACCCAGCAGTGCTCAGCGGCAAATTCTTGCGGTGGGGACCTGAGACTCTGTATTTTTAAATCAAGGCAGGTGTGATACGTTAGAAAAAGATGGCTGTCTCTGAGGGCTTAGTAGCGGGGCAGACCAGTGCCAGATCCCTCAAGTGTGTGTGTGTGTGTGTGTGTGTGTGTGTGTGTGTGTGTGTGTGTGTGTATTGGTCAGAGGAAAACCTCCTTTGGGAGTCAGTTCTCTCCTTCCACCATATGAGTCGTGGGAACGCAACTCTGGTCGTAGGCCGGTGACTAGTGAATGCTTTTTTTTTTTTTTTTTTTTTTTTTTTACCTGCGGAGCCATCTCATCCGCCTGTCCTGTACACAGACAGATTTGAAAACACACACACATGTCTGGTTAGTGTCTCCCAGGACCATCTCAGGATCAAGGAGAAGCTGGGAACAGAAATCACCTCTGCGGCTGGGCATGGTGGTCCACGCCTTTAGTCCTAGCACTTGGGAGGCAGAGGCAGGCAGAGCTTTGTGAGTTCAAGGCTAGCCTGGTCTACAAAGCAAGTTCCAGGACAGCCAAGGCTAACACAGAGAAAGGAATCCTAGTTTCATTCTCACTGCGTATTATAAGATTCTTTTTGTTTGTTTGGCTGTTGTTTTAAGTTTTTAGAGACAGGATTATTTCTTGGTGTAGCCTAGAACTCTTGCTGTAGACCAGGCTGGCCTCAAATGCAGAGATCCACCTGCCTCTGCCTCTCGAGGTGTGCACCATCAAGATGGGCATAGATCTCTCAAACTGCTGTTCATCCATTTTGACGGATGTAGGATAATCATGGTGTGAAAAATGCCATAATTTATTCTCTGCTCTCCTGGGCAGCTGTGCTTCTGCTAACCCTGTGCTAGTGTGGGCTGGCCTGCCAGCATGCATGACCTTCCCCCCCAAGAGTGTCCCCGTTTGTCCCGAGTAAATGCAAGTACCACATTAGGATGCCGGAAGAGAGGATGTGAAAATGAGCACATCATTCTCCCTCCATCCCAGCAAGGGGGAGGAGACTGCGACCTAACAGTATCTCCCACATACAGCTTTACCAACTGTCTTAAGTCTGGGAACCGTACTGATGAAAATGGTCGCTCATTACCATGGTAATTTGTATTTTCCCTGCATATGTGATTCCTACAAAGAATAAAATAAAGATTATATTTTATACCAATGTAAGGGCGAGAACTGATAAGTATTTATTCACCTATTGAGACAGGGTCTCACCGACTAGCTCTGGCTGACCTGGAACTTACAATCTCGATGAGGCGTCCCTTGATTGTACTCCCTGAGATCTGTCGGCCTCTGCCTCACAAGATTAACGTTCCCTTTGGTTCCCTAGTGGCCTTTTCACTTAGGCTTGTATAGGTAATGCTGGATGACCAGGGCTGGAGAGCTGGCTCAGCAGTTAAGAGCACTGGCCGGAAAAAAAAAAAAAAAGAGCACTGGCCACTCTTCCGGAGGACCTGGGATTAATACTCAGCACTAGCTGATGGCTCACAACCACCTGCACCTCCAGTTCCAAGGGATTCAATGACATCTTCTGGCTTCCTTGGGTACCAGGAATGGGTGCACAGACACGTGAGGTGAAACACCCATATACATAAAATAAAAATAATAAATAAAACATTTAAAGGTGCGTGCCATCATAGCCAGTAGTTAGGTTATACTATTTTTCAAAGTACCTATTTAAAGTTCTAGCCAGTCTGTCTGTCTGTCTGCCTTCCTTCCTCCCCCCTCCCCACACTCTGCTTTCCTCTCTTTTTTCTTTCTGACAGGGTCTCCCTATGTATCCCATGCTGTCTTGGAACATGCAGCCTCAGTGTTCAGTGCTGGGATTACGAGCCTGCTTGACACTTGTTCAAAGTTCTGCTCCCACGTTTATTACCAAGTTCATTACCAACTTTTAATGATTTGGTTTTAAAGATCATTACTGAAAATTGTGGAGAGCAAACCACAGGGCCTGCGCTCGGGAACCATGGCTGTTACCGCTTACCCAGGTCCCACATCACTGTTTGTTTGCTTAAATCTAGCTGATGATTTTTGAGTGTGTTGGTATGGTCTGCACATGTGTGTCCAGAGGCCGGAGGAGGACATCAGGTGTCCTGCTCTGCCACTCTGCCTTATTTATTCAACAGTGAGCCTTCACTGGACCTAGAGCTTGGCCAGCAGCCAGCAAGCCCCAGGGATCCACCCCTGTCTCCCCTCTCCCCTCTCCCACAGGCTGCAGTTACAGAGTTGTGCATGGACCAAGCTCGTTTTTACACATGCGGTTGCATCTGAACTCAGGTCTTCATGCTTGTGCAGGGAGTGCTCTTCCCCACTGAGCCCAGCTGGAGACGGATACATTTTGAGCCCTCCTGATAACCAGGGGCTTTTGCAAATTCAATGGAAGAGGAAGTCACTTCCAACCACTTAGGTTTTGGGATGACACCTACACAGTTGGGAGAACATAGCTGCTGAGTTCCAACACACTTTGGGAGGGGGTGTCCTTATGTACAGGTGACAACCCCCCTTCCCAGATCTGCATTTCTGTGCTCCTGACCACTGCTGGAATTATTTCCTCATTCCAGATAGACCCACCAGCTTTCTCTTCAAAGGCTGCCAGGCACCCCACTTCCTTCAGAAAGTCATGCCGTTTTCACTGGAACTGTCAGCAGGTCAAAGTGAAATGACGGGAGCCTGTGGATTTTCAAAATCCAAGTATTTTGTCAAGAGATAAACAGCACACCTCTGATTTATGAGAAGACTCTCCCGGTCTCTCTGTGGTGTGTGTGTGTGTGTGTATTGCACACATATTAGTGTAAAGTGCACATGCCCTTTCAGGAACATGTGCAGCCAGAACAGGATGCCCCAGTGTCTTTCTTTCTTTATCACCCATGACATGGCTTGAGACAGGATCTCTCAATAAAGCAATAACAAACAACAATCAAACAAGCCAATAATAAACAAACAAACAAACAAGCTCTTTTTGTTTGGCCAATCTGTCTCACCTCCCAAGGTTGGGGTTACAGGTATAGGCTTCTTTTTGTGGGTGCTGGGGATTCAAACTTGGGCCCTCAGGCTTGCAGAACAGATGCTCCTACCCCTGAGCCATCTATCTCTCCAGTCCCTGGGTGATCTTTCGCAAGTTGCCATTTGTTTCCCACTGTTCATCAATGAATTGACAATGCTGCCACAGTGAGGGGACTGGAGGAATAAAGCATATATATGGAGCACAGACGACGCCTGCTACTGAGGCAGTGACTGACATGTCACTAATTCTTCTTCTTTTTTTTTAAAAGTTTTTCGAGACAGGGTTTCTCTGCGTAGCCTTGGCTGTCCTGGACTCACTTTGTAGACCAGACTGGCCTCAAACTCACAGAGATCCTCCTGCCTCTGCCTCCCGGAGTGCTGGGATTAAAGGCATGCGCCACCACTGTCCAGCTAACTCAGTCCATCTTAACTGGAGAAGACAGTGCTCGCCATGGAAACAGTCTTGAAGCAAGCAAGCATGGGGTGATATTATTCTTCTGACTTACAGAATTCCCACGTATGTTCACACCAGCTTCAACCCATATGTGTCTGTGAGAACACAAAAGTGATGGATTTCTGTGCTCACAGATATGGGAAAAATGCTTCAGGATGTAGCGAGTGGAAGATGCAAAGGATAGGAAGCGTGTGCTTGACACGCTGTGCATTGTACATATGCACGCCATCATACACAACAGCACAGGAGGCACAACAGAGATTTTTCACACACATTTAGAGACACTTTGAAATGCAGGAGAGACCTGAAAGGTGGCTTGTGACTTGTCCCTGGAGATGAGGACAGGGGAAAAAAAAAGCACAGTGGAACTGTGGTTGAGTGCCTGACATCTTGGTATAAATCTTTTCTTTTTTGAGACAGGGTTTCTCTGTGTAGCCTTGGCTGTCCTGGACTCACTCTGTAGACCAGGCTGGCCTTGAACACACAGCGATCCACCTGCCTCTGCCTCCTGAGTGCTGGGATTAAAGGCGTGTGCCACCATGCCTGGCATAAATCTTTTTATAATCTTTTAAGTTTTAAAAAAAATATATTTTTAAAAGGTAAAAGTGGCCGGAGAGGGCTGGTGAAATGGCTCAGCGGTTGGGAGCACTGACTGCTCTTCCAGAGGCCCTGAGTTCAATTCCCAGCAACCACATGGTGGCTCACAACCATCTATAATGTGATCTGATGCATACTGTATACATAATAAATAAAACTTAAAAAAAAAAAAGCGGCCAGAGAGATGGCTTAGTGGTTAAGAGCATGGGCTCTTCTTCTAGAGAACCCATGTTCAATTCTCAGCAACCCCTGGCTACTCACATTGTCTGTGACTCCAGTTGTAAGGTGTGTCCTGTCCTCCGTAGGCACTGAATGCATGTGGTGCACAAACACACATACAGGCAAAACATCCATACACATAAGATATTTTTAAAATTTTTTTTTAGAAAAATATTTATTTTAACTGTGGGTGTATGTCTGCACATCTGTGTAGGGTGTGCGCACACAAATGCAGGTTCCCCTGGAGGCCCGGAGGTGTCAGGCTCCCCTGTGGCTGAGGTTACAGGCCATAGAGAGAAGCACCACGGATGCCAGGAATTAACTCAGGTCCTCCGTAAGTAAGAGCCATCTCTTCAGGCCCTAAATGCCTCAAAAATTCAAACAATAGAATCTGGTTTACATGTGAAAATGGTAACTGTCATTTCAGGGCAACCCCTACCCCGAAACAAACAGCAAAAACCAAACTGCCTCTGAGATCCCTTCCAGCTTTAGGAGCGGCACATTCTTGCAGTCAACAAATCCAGCTTTTCCCTCCTTGGCCAGCTTCTTCCACCACCTCTGTTTTTATTTTTTATTTTTTTCCGTAATAAGCTTTACTTACAAATTTCATACACAAACGATACGCTGCACAGTCTTGCCTCCTTCATTCAGTGTTTTTCCCTTCCCTGGAATCTGACATGTTGCCACAGGCAGCCTGTTTTCACTCCCTCCACAACTCAGTGTGAACTCACCACACTGTGAGCCCTTCCCTGCCTTGCCAAAGGCACTCTCCAGTTTGGTAATTATGAGCAATGCGTGTATGTACTATCCGGCACAGGTTTCCTGGTCTATGTATAAGCTTCTCCATACCCCGAATTTGGACTGGACCAGCTCCCTGAGTTACTCAGTACGAGGTCACAATCTGTTTTTAAAACAAGGTCCCCAGAGTGTCATGTTGGCACGTGATGGCTGGTCCTCGGATCCCGCGCAACCTTCCTAGGAATTATGTTACACTCTCTTCTAAAATGGTTTTTTTTTTTTTTAAATCAGTTCATATTCTATTCAATGAAAAAGAAAATAGTTGGGGGCGGGTGTGCTGGTGAGATAGTTAGGGGCTTTGTAATTAAGCCTTTGCCTCCCAAGCCCCAGAAAACCCATAGTGGAAGGAGGAACTAACCCCACACAAGTGTCCCCTGATCTCCACATTCATACTGTAGCACGCATGTACCCCACACCCCCACACATCATAAATAAATAAAGGCCTTTTAAAAGTGGCCGCTCGGGCTGGGGGTGTAGCTCACCGGGTAGCGCGCTTGCTCAGCACACAGAGCCCTTGGGTGCCACCTCAGCTGTGCAGGGACTGGTGCTTTCCAGCTGTGACCTCAGCCCTCAGGAAATGCAGTCCCTGGGGAGAATCATGAGCTCAGGGTTCTAACCGGCCACATAGAGAATTCAAAGCCAACCTGGGCTACCTGAGACCCTGCCTCAAAAGTAAAGAAACGCAAAAGCCACCCCTTGCCCCACACAACACCGCCTCCAAGAGACCAGCAAGGAGCTTTCTTAGCTGAGACATGGGACAGAGTGGGAGCAGGTAGTAGGGGCTTCAAGTGCTTGGCTCAACATCATTAAACTGCCCTCCCACCTCTGTCCCCTGTCCGTGGAGGTCCCAATGTTGGTTGTCCTTCAAACTCAGAAGTCATGAGGGTGGGGCCCAACTGGATGGATTCATGTCCTTCTAAAGGAGAGTCCACGGGGGTTGGGGGTGAGGGGGCGGGGGTGGGGTGTGGTGGTGTGGTATGGGGTGGGGATGTTCAAGGCACATTTTAAATGTGCATGGAACTTTCAAGGAATAAATGCCAATTAGAGTAAATAAATAAGAGATAGCAGGTGAGGAGGAAGCGGGGAGATGGTGTCTGTGAGAAGGCAATCCTTGCCCAGCGCTTCAGCCTCCATCCTGGTCTCTAGGATTGTAAGAGATGGTTTTCTGTGGTCTGTAAGCTACCTGGCTTCTGGCACTTTATTACTGCTCCTCAATAGACTAAGGTGCCCACTCATGCCCTGCTCAGCCCTAGACGTATCTCGAGGCAGGCCTCTTGCCAGGTTTGGGAAGGTGACCTAATCACTCCTGGAGAGGGAACATGACAGATAGCAATGGCAGAAGAGCGGTCACGAGGACCAAAAAGTTAACACAGAGGCAGACCGAGGGCTTAGGCTGGTTTGAAAACTTAATTTAATTGTATGCTTGAGTGTGTGTGTGCGTGAGTATGTACGTGTGATGCTGGGAGGAATTGAATGCGGGACCTTGCACATTCTAGGGACGGGCTTTACCACTGAGCTGTGCCCCCCTTAACCTTCCTGAGCCCCAGGTGCCTCAGCTGTAAAATGTTTCCCCCAAATATTAAGAGAAAAATGTGTCTGGCTGGAGAGGTGGCTCAGCAGTTAAGAGCACTGGCGGCTGTTTCAGAGGACCTGGGTGCAGTTTCCCAGCGCCCACATGGCAGCTCACGATCAGTTCTAACTCCCAGGGAATCTGATGTCCTCTTCTGGCCTTCATGGGCACTGCACGCACACGGTGCTTAAATACACACATAGGCAAAACAAACACATAAAATAAAATTTTTTAAAAATTAAGAGAAAATGTATAGAAGGGACATTCTGGCTCTGGGTGATAAACACCTCCTCTCCATACACTATAGGGCTTTCTGTGGCTATTTTAAAATAGAAAAATAATTGTGAATTGTACTGATTTTAGTGGCATATACATCGAGCTAGGAAATACTTTGGTAGAGAAGACAGATTTGAGCTGGTGCATGCCAGTAATCCCAGCGTTTAGGGAGGCAGGGGCAGGCAGATCACTGTGAGTTCGAGGACAGCTTGGTCTACAAAGCAAGTCCAGGACAGCCCAAGGATACAAGAGAAACGCTGTTTGGGGGGCAAAACCACAGATTTTGGAGGCTGGAGAGATGGCTCAGTGGATGGGAGTGCTTACTGTTCTTGCAGAGGACCCCAGTTTAGTTCTCAACACCACATTGTGGCTCAAAGCCGTCAACACTCTAGTTTCAGGGGATCCAACACCCTCTACTGGTTTCCACAGGCACTGCATCCACATGCTACTCAGACAAAAAACCATAAATAAAAGCGAGTAAAGTCAGCGAGGGTGGCACATTCCTTTAATCCCAGCATTCAACAGGCAGAGGCAGGTAGACCAGGAGTTTGAGGTTAGCCTGTCTACATAGGGAGTTCCAGGACGGCCAAAACTATACAGAGAAACCCTGTCTCTTGAAACAAAACAAAACAAAACCCAAAAACCAAAAAGCCCTCCTCAAACAAAAAAAAAACAAACGAAACAAAACAAAAAGAGTATATATTTAAGAAAAAAAAAATCTAAATAAAAACCAAACAAAAATAAAAGTTGGAGCTGACAAGACGGCTCAGTAGGTTAAAGTACTTGCTCCCAAGCTTGAACACTCGAGTTGCATTTCTCCCCAACCTGGAGAGAACTGACTCCTGCAAATTATGCTCTGACCACCACTGGATGCTATGGCATGTGGGAATCACCCCACTTACACGCACACAAAATAAATAATTCTAAACCCCACATATTTTTCCAGGTCACATCCCATCCTCAGACTCCAAGCTGTCAACATTAGGGCAGACCCAAAATATGCCTTCCCAAATTTGAACTACTTAAAAACTAGGGTATGTGGCTTTAGGCCCCAGATCCCAGTTCCTCCAAAAAACTCCCTAAAACTGGAACAGCAAAGTAGCTGGCTGTTCAGGAGAAGGATGCACCATGTTAAGTTTACAGGCGTGGATGTGAGGGAGCGCTGGAGAGTTTGAAGTAGGCGGATAGATTTCTAACCTCGTCTGCTGTCACTTCCTATTTTTTTTTTAACCTAAATCAGAATGACGTAAGTCATTATTCTTGCCCATATGAAAAAAAGAGAATTTCTGACAAAGAGCTGAGGCAGTGAAGAAATAAGAACTGTGGGCAGGCCGGGCAGTGGTGGTGCACGCCTTTAATCCCAGCACTCGGGAGGCAGAGGCAGGTGGATCACTGTGAGTTCCAGGCCAGCATGGTCTACAAAGGGAGTCCAGGACAGCCAAGGCTACATGGAAAAATCCTGTCTCGGAAAACAAAAAACAAACAAAACAAAAAAACCAACAAAACAAAACAAAAAAAGAATTGTGCTCAGATATCAAGGATTCAGGAAAACAAAGGGAACAGACAGACCCAGCTCTAAGGCAAAGCTCTCTTGGGGACCTGAACTTTGCCTTTACCCCAGTGTGACTCCCCTGCCCCATCTTATGTAGCCCGGCTTGGCCTTTAACTTGCTACATTGTTGAGGTTAACCTTGAACTTCTTGAACGGCTGGGATTATAAGTGGGCACTTGGGAGTCGGGAGGGGGACGGGGGAACCCAGGTCTTCCTGCATGTTAGGCCAGCTCTGTACTGAGCCTGCTTCAGGCTTTTAAACTACTATTCTGTATTCACCCAGCATATTACCCAAGGCAGACGCCACCTCTTCGTGTAAAAGTGAGAGGATTACGCGGCCGCTTTTATTAAATAAATCATGTCACTGAAGAATGACACTGGAAACCAGAGACGCCCTAAGACTTGTCTCACACTCTTGCTCACTCTAGGTTGCTCTTTGGTGCCACCTAATGACCAAATAGCATTTCAATTCACAGGAGAACAAGGCTGCATTTCTCTCCTTTGAGAACAAGGTCTCACCTCGACCCTGAACCTGAGCAGGTACTGACATTTAGGAACCAGCTCTAAGAAGACCCTGTCAAGTCTACGTCCTGTTTACGTCTGAACAGAAATGTCAGAACCTTCAAGTCTCTCGGGTTCCACATAGCTGGGTGGGGGCCAGGAGCGTCAAGAGGCACACAGGCTCGTAATCCTAGACAGCAGAAGGCCGATGCTCCTGGATCTTATTTGAGGCCACCCTGGGCTACAGAGCGAGACCTTGCCTCAAAAACAAAAATAAAGAGAAAGCATTTTGGTCACTTTAGGTATCTGTGAAGGAGGGAGTTTTTTGAGCCAAGCCTCTGCTGTTTCAAGTACTGGCCAATTCAAGTACATAATTCACAGGGCTGCAGAGATGATTCATCAGTTAACAGGGCCTGTACTGCTCTTGCAGAGAACCCAGGTTTGCTCCCCAGCACACAAGCCAGCTCATAAGCACTGGTAACCCCAGCTCTGGGACAATCTGACACCCCCTCTGGCCTCTGTGGGTACTTGCACTGACACACACACACACACACACACACACACACACACACACACACACACACCAAAAAAATAAAAATAAAATAAAATAAATTAAGCTTCACAGCCTTTTCCTAATTACATCCTGAACCATAACAAAGCATCACTATTTAGTCCATTTTAACCAGGTGTTTGGTTTGGATCTTCACCTCCAACACTCATTAGAAAATGGTCTGTTGGGGCTGGAGAGATGACCCAGTGCTCAAGAGCACTGTCTGATCTTCCAAAGGACCTGGGTTCAATTCCCAGCACCTATAAGGCAGCTCACAACTGTCTATAACTTCGGTTCCAGAGGATCTGGCATCCTTAGAGGCAAAACACCATAGAGAAAGTGTTAGAAAGAAAGGAAGGAAGGAAGGAAGGAAGGAAGGAAGGAAGGAAGGAACAAAGAGGTCTGCTGCCAGGCACAGTGGCACATGCATATAATCCGAGCACTCAGGGAGGCAGGAAGAGGCAGGTGGATCTTTCTGAGCTTGAGGCCAGCCTGGTCTACAAAGCTATTCTAGGACAGCCAGGGCTACACAGAGAAATCCTGTCTCAAAAACCAACTAACCAAACACATCTGTTGGCATGGTGGCACACTCACTCAGGAGGCAGAGGCAGGTGCATCTTTTGAGTTCAAGGCCAGCTGGTTTACAGAGTGACTTTCAAGATAGCCAAGGCTACACAGAGAAACCCTGCCTTAAAAAACATAACATAACATAACAAACAGGCCGTCATAGACTCCCCTACACATACACACACAACACAGTCTCTCCCTCTCTCTCTCTCTCTCTCTCTCTCTCTCTCTCTCTCTCTCTCTCTCTCTCTCTCTCTCTCTGTAAATCTGGAAAGGGGCGCCAGAGAAGTTAAGTACACACAAACTATACTATACAAACTGAATACGATGGAAAACCCAAACCCAAACCCAAACACCTTTATTCCAGTTGGAAAATCAAATCCGAAACATGAAAAAAAATCAAACTGGAAATAAACGAGTATGTTCAAGTCCCCAATGCAGCGAACTCCTGATCCTCCCTGGGATCCGCGTTGGCAACCATTAAGACAGAGTATTGAGGGAGGATGGTCTCCACCTTGTTACCCTGTTTTTAAAAAATTACATAAACTGTATAAAATACAATTTATTACCAGGGCCCAGAGGCCTCTCACAGCACTCTTCCTGTAGTTTCCCTTGGTTACCGCCCCCCCCCCCCCCCAGCTAATCTGGTATGGAGTCAGCCGGACAGAGAAGGGCAGGGTGTGCAGCCCCGTGGATGATGGAGTAAGTCTGCTTGGGCAGGTCCTGCTGGGAAGCGAATACGGATGGTGCCGTGGTGGCCACTGCGATGCTCTGGCCCACATCGCTCACCACAGTCACTTCTGCAGTTCCCTCGTGAATCAGAGCGTTAAGGCCTTCGAAGTCTGAGCACGTGATCCCAGAACTCGCAATGAACGTCTGGTTTCCTGTGCCATCCTGGGCGCCGGCTAGGGTGGTAGGGATCAGTGTCTGCTGCAGGGTAGCCTCCACTGTCTGGTCATGGGTGGTCAGCAGCACAGTTGGTTGACTCAGGCCACCTGCTTCGCCGGGACACTCGGAGGACTGAGGAGGGGCGATCAGACTGACCTGGCGAAGGATCTGCAGCCGGCCGTTCCCTGGGATCTCCTCTGGGGTCTGGGCTACGAGGGCGGGGGGTACAATGTTGACGGCAGCTGCAGCCGCTTGGACGATGGTGTTGGTCTGAGGCACCTGATGCCCCACGATGATCTTGACCCTCCCCTCGCTGAACTGGGACACCTGGCCGGACTGGAGGGGGACCTGGAGATGCTCCACGGTGAGGGGCTCGGCCGGCTGCTTGCCGGTGTCAAGGTGAAGCTGCACTTCAGTCACGTCCGAGTTCTTACTGTTGTGGAACTCACTGTGCTGCCTCTTGTGGCTGCGGAGCGAGTCCTCCCGCATGAACGAAGCATCACAGATGTCGCAGTGGAACGTCTTCTTGGCATCCAGCCTGGTCACCTGGCGGCTGCTCTGCCTGCCCGTGTCCTTCCTCTCCGGGGCCTCACACTTGAGCATGTCCGCGTGGAACTTCTTCATGTGCTTGCTCAGGTTGCTGGGTTGCTTGGTATCGAAGCTGCAGTAGCGGCACTTGAACGGGCGCTCGGTGCAGTGGATGCGCTCGTGCACCCGTAGCGCCGCCTTGCTGGAACAGGAGTAGCTGCACTCCCGGCACTTCTCCGGGTGCTCTGACTGGTGCAGGCGGCTGTGCTTCCGCAGTGTGGATTTGCTGTCACCGAGAAAGTCGCAATGCGGACACTTGAAGTTATTTCCGCTGTGCTTGATGCGGATGTGAGACTTGAGGTTCCCCTTCATGGTGCAGCGGACATTGCAGAACTCGCACTTGAAAGGCTTCTCCCCCGAGTGCACACGCATGTGCCGCTTCAAGTCCGAGCTGATTTTGAACTTGGCACTACAGAGCCAGCACTGGAAGGGGGCGTCCCCTGTCAACACAAGGTGAGTTTCCATAAGAACAGACAGGTTAACAACTACAGAGGATTCCACCCCCCTCACACACAAGCGCACACCAGAAAATGGCTTATATCAAAGGCAGGAGGGTGGCCCCCTCCTCACCGCAGCTCCCAACAGCCCTTGGGATTCTATTTGGTCCCCAAACCTGAGCCATCACCAGCAACCCCAGTGCCAGCAACCCCCCTTTCGCCCCCCTGCTGCCACCACACCTAGGAACCCAAAGGTAAGAAAAAAAAAAGGGGGGGGCGGCGGCGGATTTTGAAAAGGGCCTTTTAAATTTAAATGTCCTGGATAGGATGTGCAAATCTAAATCTACTCCCACCCTCCCCCCCTCCTCTCTCTCTCTCTGTGTATATATATATATATACACACACACACACACTTTTTTTTTTTTGAGACAGGGTCTATGTAGTCACTGCTGTCCTGGAACTCACCATGTAGACCAGGCTGGCTCCTAACTCACAGAGATCTCCCCTCTGCTGCTGGGATTTAAAGACGTGCACCACCATGACTAACTTCCTTATAATTGTTTTCTTTTTAAAAATGACTTCATTTCTAATTTTATATACATGTGCATGCTGATGCAGGTGTCTATGGGAGCCAGAAGAGAGCGCTGGGTCCCCTGTGAGCTGCCTGGTGTGGGTGCTGGGAATCGAACCCAGGTCCCTAGAAGAGCAGCCAGTGCTCTTAATTGCCAGGTCATCTCTCCAGCCCCTTCTCATAGTCTAGTTAAGAAAGCCAGTTTCGGGCTGGAAAGATAGATGGTTCAGAGGTTAAGGGCACTGACTGTTCCTCCAGAGGTCCTGAGTTCAATTCCCAGCAACCACAAGTTGGCTCACAGCCATCTACATGTGATCTGATGCCCTCTTCTGGTATGCAGGTGTATGTGCAGCCAGAGCATACATAATTAAAAAAAAAAAAAGACAGTTGCTTGTTAGAGGCTGACAATTGGGCAGCTTTGCATCTTTCTGAATTTTGACTGAACTGAGTGTCTGGCATAGGCCTAATGCACTGCCAACAGATCAGTACAGGCTGCATTCATGAAGTCCTCCCCTGCACCCCCCCCCCCCCCCCCCCCCCGCCACATGATGACTACACCCAATGATAGTTTTTGGCAGCTGTGTTCTCTACTTGGGAAGAAGTTATAGAATCCAGTTGCTTTTTTTTTTTTAATTTGTACTTGCTGAAAGATTAGTGGGGAAGGTAAAATTGCAAACATCCGAGTGGATGTGATATCCCAAATTTATTCACTCAATGGATGCCAGGTCCAAGCTAGTAGAGGCAGTGATCATCAAACAAAGGGCTTGCTTTCCAGCTCAGTGTATTTTCATGTGCACGTCTATGTATAGGCAGCGAATGCGTGTGTGTGTGTGTGTCTGTCTGTCTGTCTGTCTGTCATGCATCTGTGTGTATGTTTAAGGAAAACTTCAGAGGTCACCCTCAGGAATGCTGTCCACCTCCTTTGAATCATTAGCCTTTGAGCCCCAGGGCTTGAGCCTGTCTCTGCCACTCTAAGTGCTTGGGATCATGATGATGCACTTTGGCTAACAGTTTTACGTGGAATCTAGGAGCCGAGCTCTTATCAGCTGAGACATTCCCTCAGCACTTTGTGATTGCTTAAGCATGTGAGTTAAAGCGGCCCACAGTCTTAGGTTGGTTCTGGGACTTATGAGTGGTGCCAAGCACACTACAGGGTGTGGTCTTGTCACTGATGGCAACAACCCTACAACATAGGAGCCATTATCAATACAGTGTTGAGTGCTATTCTACAAATGAGTGGGGTCCCGAGATGACAGAACCCTGGCCCGGCCACTGAGCAGCACGTAGCGGGGCTTGGTTCCAAGCCATGGTGACTCAAGCCAGGCAATGAGTTGTCCATGTAACCCACACTCGCTCTCTCAGGCGTCTCTCTGAGACTGTGGTCATGTGTCACTTTGGTAGAAGGCCAACATCACCCCGAGCTGCCTAATGCTGCCAACCAGAGGCTGCAGGGGTCAATTTAACTCAGTTCCGGAAGTCCAAGATCCTGGAAGTAATCAATTCTTCCCGTAGTTGATTGCCACTGACACAGGAACTCCTGAGGCAGAAGCGGAAAGATCCAGCCTGTAGCCCAAACCTTGGTTGCTGGTGGTTTCATAAATAAAGCGTATTGGGGTTAGGGCCATTTCCTCCTGAGCTGAAGACTGAACCCAGGCCCCCCCCCCCCCCATGTCAGGGCAGCACAGCTATTTAGACCTGCCTACTTCCACATGGCATTTTTTCCTGGTTAGCTCTCTATTGTCAACTTGACACACCCTAGAACCACCTGGGACCCTCACTTGGAGGACCGCCTCCATCAGATTTCTACTCTAATATGAGGTATTGTACCCATATAACTCAATTATAATACAAGGTTTACTTCCAATATTTTGGAAATGTTATTGCAGGCTGTATAGGATAAATAAGTTATACAATTGTTAGTTTATCAAATCATGGTCATATCAATTACTAGTTTATTTTTTTATCACAAGAATATACATTTTAGGTGCAACAGATAGATATGATTCTATAGAAAGATAAAGTAAAATAGGTAAGGTCTTAAAAAACCTCAGAGACATACAGAATATGTCATTTAAAAATGTTTTTAATTATTTTAAAGATTCACTGACAATGAGACAGGTTAACTCCTGGCAACACCCAGCCTACCTCAGAGAGGAGATGAGCATCAAAGAACCTCCTTATAGAGATGGATTCAAATGCAGCAAACAAGCCACTGGGCAAAATGTCCTCGTTTTTACCACAGACAGAATTCTGCTTAAAAAAGGGCAAGCTTGGATGCAGGCAGAGTCGATGGCCAAACTCTGCCAAGACAGGGTAAGCAAGTTACTGCCTCACAAATATGTCTGTCAGATATATTGGGCCAGAAGGCTGAAGATGATACTCCAACATTATAGAGAGTTTTGGGCGACTCTTCAGGTAGCAAACTGTCTCTGTCATCTTTTCATTTGGAAAGCTACTAATCTGCAGTCCTGGTATACTCAGGTAATCAATTTTATTCCTTCTCAAGTCTCTGATGGGTTTGAAGACCAGATAGTTTAGTTCTACAATTAAGCTTAGATGTTTAGGGCTTAAAATATTTTTAGGTCTAGATAGGTGTTCTAAGTTGATAATGACAATATGTGATAGAGATTGATTTATATTCAGAATTTCAGACACACCAATATAGGAAAGATGTCTTCTTTAAGGCTGTCAAATACAAATAGCCAAAACACTAAGAATGTAACATTTATATAATTCTTGATTGTGTCATGGTTCTTCTTGCTATAGATAGTCTGTCGTATATGTGTGTAATAATATAAATGTATATGTAAAAAAAAAAAAAAAGAAAGCCAGCTAAGAATTAGCCGGAGATGGAGCAGTCAGCAGCAAGTCGGCTCGGCTGGCCAACAGTGAGCCTTTGGGATCTTTGTGACTCTGCCCGCACGGCCAGGATTACAAACGTCTGCCAGTATTCTCAGCTCTTTATGTGAGTTCTGGGACTCGAACTCAGGTCCTCGTGCTTGAGTAGCAACCATGAACTGTACCATCTCCCCGACCCTTAACTGGTGTTTTCAGTAAACATTAGTTTTCTCCCTGACATCATACACTGTCACTCCCTTACAGAAACTTGGCAAAGCTCACAGAACCCTTCTATACGAAGCTAAAAAAAAGTACAAACAAACTCAAATAAAAACAACGGCAATGCAGAGGGAACCAATTATACCTAGCCAGCTATTAAAATCACTGAAAGAATCATAGAGAGCTACACAGTCCGTAGCATGTTCAATAGCCCCCCCTAGCGGCGGGTCTCAGAACTACCGCACCTTCTAGACATGCTTTCATAAAATGTATTTTCACCCAGCTGCAATGATTGCTTGGAGACCCTGTGAGTTCCCTGGGTAGCAAATTCATAGCATTTGCTCAATGACAGACATGACTGACATTTCCTTTTTTTTCCCCTCTTCTTCTTTTTAGTCAGTTCCATCAGTGACAAAATCCAGGAAGATAAAAAGATAACCAAACCTCACAGCTATGCTGTAGATAATATCACTTTTCTAGAGACTGAGTTTTTTGAGACAGGGTCTCTTGTAGCCCAGGCTAGCCTCCAACTCCCCATGTAGGCGAAGGAGAACGTGTACTCCTGTTTTCACTCCCCCAGCTGTGATTATAGGCATACCCCAGTGTCCCGCCTATCCCTTTTTTCTTTAATCACAGATATTTCTTTTTTTTTTTTTTTAAATTACTCTATCTGATTATTTCGTGTGTACAGGTGTTTTGCCTGCATGTATGTCTGAGCACCACATGTGTTCAGTGGCCACACAACCCCAGGGGTCAGGTATCATATGCACGCTGGGGATCAAAGGCCAGGGCTTCTTCAAGGGCAGCCAGTGCTCTTAACAGCCGAGACATCATCACTATGCCCCTGTAAGTATTTCCCTAGCTTTCTTTTTTCTTTTCTTTTCTTTTTTTTAAATTACATCTGGGTATTTAAAATGTATCAATTGCTTAACTGACTTAGTGTGTGGAGCTCAGAGGACAACCTGTGAGAGCCAGTCTCTCCTTCCCTCATGTGGGTCCTGAGGACTGAGGGCATCGGGCAGCAAGCACTTCCACCCACCGAGCCCTCTCGCCTCCCCTAAATGCACTGCTTTTGCTATTCTTCCTTTCTGTTGGCCTTTTTGAGTCACAGTTTCTCCGTGTAGCCCTGGCTGTCCTCAGACTCAGAGATTTCCCTGCCTCTGCCTCCCAAGTGCTGGGATTACGGGCTTTTGCCACCTCCCTCCCCCTCTGCACCCCCCCTCCCCCCGCCTGGCTCTAAATGTATTTCTTAAATGAAGTATACTGGTCAAAATACCTATTGTAAGCTCTTCAGTAGCCAATTGACTGTACCCTCCGTCCCCAGCAACCCAGAGCAGAGTTTAAGGAATGCTGCCAAGCGAATGAGCAACAGGTATATGCTGCTTCCTTAACTTTCAGTTAAGGAAAAAAACCAAAGGGAGGGGGGTGGGGGGCGGGGGGCGGGGGGGCTGAGCGGTGGCATGAAGCATCAGACGGTGAGTAGTCTTAGCTTAAGTTGTACACGTGTCACAAGCAGAATGAAAACAAAATGAAACATTCCACGGGGGTGGCACATAGCTGGCGCACGCTTAAACCGTTAGGAGACGCCTTTCTACACCAACCTAAGGATGCCACCAATATAAGACTGAGTTTAACAACGCAAGCCAAAACGGGCCTTTGATGGTGTTGTGTGAGATTACGTACTGCTAGGTAGCCAATGGTTGGCTCTCATCTCTCCACGGTCGCCTTATTTAGTGCGTATATTTTATTTTATTGTTCTTGTATGTGTTCATGTGTGTGAGAGTGCATGTGAAGGCCAGAAGTTGATGTCTTTCTTCCTCCACTGTTCTACACTTTCGTTACTGAGGCAGGGTCTCTCGCTGAACTCCCAGCTTAGCTATTTGGTTAGTCTGGCTAGTCGGCTTGCCCCAGGGGTCTTCCAGACAAGCCACTATCCTTGCCTACCTGGTGTTATGTTCATAGCACAGCAAGTACTGATCTACTGAGCCATATCCTTAGCTCCTCCCCATGGCCTTCGACTCCTATATAATTACACAGGCTTTCAAGAAGGGCGGTGTGTGTGTGTGTGTGTGTGTGTGTGTGTGTGTGTGTGTGTGTGTGTCCCACACTGGGCTCTAAGGTCACTGGATTTCGCCGATACTGTTTAGCAGGATCAAGCCGATGTGACACAAAGGTCAATTTGTTGTTGTCTTTTGTTTGTTTAGTTGGTGGGTAACGGGTTGTCGAGACAGGGTCTCATGTAGCCCAGGCTGGCCTCAAACGGTTTACATAGCTGATGATGACCCTGAACTGCTGATCCTCCTGCTCTGCCCCGGAGTGCTGGGATGATGGGAAACCAGTCCCAACAGGAGCTTTGAAATGGCTCTGTGTCGCTTACACCTCGTGAGAAGGTTGCACCTGGCTAGCCCACTGCTCCCAGAAGAATGAAGAG
This sequence comes from Acomys minous, assembly GCF_964271855.1. Lineage (NCBI taxonomy): Eukaryota > Metazoa > Chordata > Mammalia > Rodentia > Muridae > Acomys > Acomys minous. The sequence continues at coordinate 66,059,579 of NC_140485.1, read as the reverse complement.
ATATGTGGGGCCCAGGTAGATTTACTCCAGCCCAGGGGACAGGGACTTCCAGTCACAGCCAGAAGCTTCTCAGTTAAAGCCCCGCTGCGGGTAGAGAGTTACCTACGGGACCTCAGCACGTGACTAGAGGATGCTGCTGCATTTAGAGAGGTTTTGGGGAGGGGAGGTTATTAGGTACCTGGAAAAGAGAGACTGTCAAAGCAGAGGGCCAACAGCATGGGTTTGGGAATCAAGCTGTAAAAATGGTAATTCACACATCTCTCAGTTAAACTTAATTCAGCCGACCGGGCGTCGTGGCCCGAAATCCCAGCACTCGGGAGGCACAGGCAGGCTGGTCTCTGTGAGTTCAAGGACAGCTTGGTCTACAGAGTGAGTTCCAGGACAGCCAGAGCTGCAGAGAGAAACTCTGTCTCAAAATACAAAAAACAAAACAACAACAAAAAACAAAAACAAACAAACAAAAAAGAAAGAAAGAAAAAGAAAAAAGCCCTCCCCCCCCAAAACCAAACACTAAATTAAATCAACCCCCTTTTAATTCTGCACATCGGTCAATACACCCAGGCAGCTTGGGCGTGGCCAGTGCTTATGACTGGCATCAGAAGAAAAGTTCACTAAGGAGCCAGTCACCCCCAAGCAGTGATCGAGGCAGAATCTGTTGTTTCCAGACAGCATCCGGGAGAGTCATCTCCTACTAGCATACTAGCAGCTTTTTGAAAAGTTTACTTTAGTCAGGCACAGCAGCACATACCTTCAATCCCCGCACATGGGATGGGGAGGCAGGCGGGTCTTCATGGAGACCTTGCTTCCAAACAAAACAAAACATGCAAGTTTTTTTTTTAATTTTAAGATTTTATTTATTTATAATATATGCTGCTCTATTTGCATGTACACCTGCACTCCAGAAGAGGGCATCAGATCACATTACAGATGGCTATAAATCACCATGCGGCTGCCGGGAGTTGAACTCAGGACCTCTGGAAGAGCAGACAGTGCTCTTAACCGCTGAGCCATCTTTCCAGCCCAACACAGAAGTTTTCACTTATGTGCATGTGCCTGTGGTGCTGCCACCGCCCCTGCTGGCTCCTGCTGCTGGTTGGAGATGTCCTGACAATGACGTAGATCAAACTCGCCCCAAGAAACTAGATGCCCCTATGACAATGACGTAGATCAAACTCGCCCCAAGAAACTAGATGCCCCTAATCATCAGGAAACAGTCTAATGAGACTGACACCCCTTTCCCCTTTCTCCTCCTACCTAGTGTCTGTCGGGGGTGGGCGTGGCTGGAGGGATAGGGGCTGTCTAGGGAGGTGGGAAAAAGAACCCAATAAAGTAGCCAACAGCTGGCTACAACCATGGAGTCCAGATGAGGGCTACGCATCCCCTGAAGCTGGAGTTATGGGTGGCTGGTTGTAAGCTGCCTGAAGTGGGTGCTGGACTTTGGTCCTCTGAAGAGAAGTCAGCGCCCTTAACGACTGAGCCATCTCTCCGGCTCCTCCAACTAGCTTTTTAAAGTAAGACAAAAACATAAGGGCCAAGGAAAATGACCTCTGAATGAAGACCAAATGAGAAAAGGGAATCCTAATGTCAGGTGCTGTCCAAACTGCCAGAGCAATTAAGCTGGTGCCAGGAGACCCTCCAGCTGCCCCCCCCACCCGCCCGCCTATGTCAGAGGAAGAAATTCCTACAATTGAGTCTATGAAGAGGCAGGATGCCCCCTCACCCCAAACTAGTTTTAAGTTTGTTTGATTTAAACATACAGGAAACTCAAAGTTTTTTGTTGTCTTTTTTTTTTTTTTAATTTAACTTTGAGATAGGGTTTTTCAATGTAGCCCAGGCTCGCCTTGAACTCAGAGACCTGCTTGCCTCTGCCTCCTGAGTGCTGGGATTCAAGGTGTGTGCCACCATTCTCAGCTCAGAGAACTCAAAAGTTTAGAGACAGCTTTAGTAGCAAATGGCACAGCAGTCTACACCGGAACGAAACGGAAAGAGATTCTTCTGGCCTTTGCGTGCAGGTGCATCCACACGCACCCTCCTTCTGCAGGTAGTGAGCAGGCAGGAGAGAATGCCTCCCAAGCCTTTTTAGAAGTGGTTGAGGAGTGTAACCAGAAAGGATATCCCAAGTGGAGGAGTTATGAGCCAGCGCTAGGCTACCCCACAGAACCAAGAGTGTCTCTTATTCCCTGAACCAAAGGACCTGGGGGGATATGCCAAGAGAGATTTCCGACGTGCTTAGAACCAGTCACAGCCCCAAGAACAGGATCACTGCCAATGTTGGGGCTCCATTGTGTCACGGCATGCTAGAACCAGGTTTCTTAGCCTTACTGGGCCTGCGGGGGTTCACTCAACCACCATCTCTTGGCCTGATCCTATGGCTGGCTGATATTTATGGGGGTCCTGGAGATGGGGTAAATGTCAGAGAGATGAGCCTGCTGGTGGGGACAAAGGTGGACTGTGACCATTTGCACGAATGGTTTCAAACCCTCACCCAACTGATGCCCCGAGCCTTTGCCAGGTAACCTGGTGGTGGCCGGTCCCATGAGCTCACTCAATTCTATCCCTGACACCGGATCCAACCTGTGACTTGCGTTAGGCGCCAACGTGTTGTTGGTGGACACATGCGATCACAGGCTTCAGTGAGCTTCCACACTGGGCTTGCCTGCTGGTTCCTCTGTGGTGATCATGATGCTGCCAAGCCTTGGCCAACCACAGACATGAGAGGAGGATCAGAGGCAGACGGAGCACAGCCTCATCACCCTAGCTGAGTGCACTCCAGCTGAGCAGTGCCCCCTGAGTGCACAGCTGACAAACCCACACTCAGCTGTTCCCCAGCAGAGGTAGGCAGATGCCCAGCCTTCTCATATGTGCAGCAAAGCTGAGCCAACACCGATAGCAACTCCTGCTGACCTGAAGCATGTGAGCGATATCTTCAGTAATATAGCGTTGAGACATGGTTGTTACGAAGCACCACTGTATCATTAGCTGGCTGATACACATGCAGAAAGAAACACTACTACATAATCTGAGCCACCGGCTCTGCTGGCTTCGCTATGTGTGTGGATGTTCTGCAGTGCTGAGGACACACCCCAGGGCCTCTCACATGCCAGGCACGTGTCACCAAAGAGCCACTTCCTCAGCCCTCGCTGTGTGCTGCTTTGTGATCAAAGGCACACTATTCTAAGTGCTCAGCATTTAAACACTACTGACCTAACTGGCTGTAACTCAAAATGATTATTAAATACGCAGTTTGTATCTATTTAATGGAATACATTTCTTCAATCCCACACTTACACAGTTACATAAAACCACACACAAAAAAATGATCAACCTTGACAGCTGCTGCAGGGTTACTGGGACAGGCTCTTTCACCCAGACGCAAAGAGAAAGGCAAGCGAAAGGACGAACGACCACCCTGCCCCTTTAAAATTGTTCCTTTGAGACAGGGTCTTAGGTAGCCCAGGCTAGCCTTGTACTCTGTATTCAGCCAAGGATGACCTTGAACTTCTGATCCTCCTGCCTCTATCTCTTGAGGGCTGAGGTAACAAATTCTTGTCACTGGCCCTGGTTTATATGCTGCTGGGGACCAAACCCAGGGTTTCACACTTGCTAGGTTAAGTATTCTACCAGGAAAGCCACATCGCCAGCCCCTGAATTAAAAATAACAATAACAACAGATTTTTTTTTTTAAATTAGTTTTTAGAAACAGGGTTCCTACAGTCCAGATTGGCCTTGAACCAGATATGTGGCCGAGGATAACCCAAACTCCTGAGTCTCTTACCTACACTCCTCCAGTGTTGGGATTACAAGTGTGTGCCACCATGCCTGTAAAGCGGTGCTGGGGACACAGCCCTGTGCGTGCTGGTTGAGTGCTCTACCCACCAGGCCACACCCCTAGCTCCTCTCCTTCCCTTCCGGCTGCCAAGTGACCGCTCAGCTCAGGGATTAGAGGCGGCGCAGCTCCGCTTACCTGTGTGCGAGCGCAGGTGCACGGTGAGCTGGCTGGAGTTACGGCTGGCGTAGGGGCAGATCTGGCACTTGAAGGGCCGCTCGTCCGAGTGGATGCGCAGGTGTTTGTTGAGGCTGCTGCTGTCGGCCGCTGCGTAGTCGCACGTCTTGCACTTGTAGGGCTTGACGCCCGTGTGGCAGCGCATGTGCGTCTTCAGCTTGTCTTTCCGGCTGAAGCACTTCCCGCATACCTCACACTTGTGGGGTTTGTCACCTTTGGGTGCACACGCATGCGCGGCGGGGCAGGGGGCGGGGCAAAAGGAAGATGGAAGAGTTAATATCTACTTCTCAACCCCTTAGGAGAGCAGCAACCCGCAAGCTTCAGGGCTTGTTTAGAAACCTCAGAGGCGTGGGGGTGGGGTGGTGGCTCTGCTGCATTGCTTATTAGAATTTTCAAACGTTTTCCTAAAATGAATACTAGTTCCTTCTTAGTTAAAAGTATACAGCAACTAAAATAAATACAATATTGTGTTGGTTCCAGACAGGGATCTTGTAGCTCAGGCTGGCCTTGAACTTCTGAGCCTCAACTCCTGAGATCGGCATTAGATACATGCCTCCCTACGGCATGGTTTAAAATGAATGTCACAGCCTTTCTGTTCACTTCCGGCTTGGACATTATTTCTGTCCACTTTACTCGATGCTCCCCAAGCCTTAAAGGGTCTGGTATAAATGTTCTGTTCACTCAACTACCCCATTTCTATCGTCTTATTAATTTTGATTATCATATTTCTTTCCTTTTCAGACAGGGTCTCACCATGTAGGCCTGGCTGTCCTGGAACTTGCTATGTAGACCAGGCTGGCCTCGAACTCAGAGACCCAACTCTTGCTTCCCAAGTGCTGGGATTAAAGGTGTGTAGCACCATACCTGGCATACCTTTTTAATTGCGTATTTTGTTAAACCTTTCTGATACTGAAATATTATTTTATACTATAGGTACACACACACACACACACACACACACACACACACACACACACACACGTAATGTGAAACAGCCATCACCCTTTTCACAGCCTGGGCCAGAGTGGCCTGCTTTCCTCCAGGCAGTTATGTGAGGGACACATGGCCATCTTGCCTAGGTGCTGTTTAGATTCCTCAGTTAAAGCAGCTTAGTCTAATCCCTGATGACACATGCCAATTGGTGAGCAACAGCTCACTTTGACCTTTATCGTCCCCACTTATTAAGTGTGTGTGTGTGTCTGCATGTGTGGCCATGTGCATGCCAGGGCATGTGTGGAGGTCAGAGGGCAACTTGCAGATGTTGGTTCCTTCCCTCTACCATGTGGGCTTGGAAGTGAACTCATGTCTTCAGGCTTGTCAGCAAGTACCACTGAACCATCTCACCAGCCCAATGGAGTTTGTGCGTGCATGCGTGTGTGTGTGTGTGTGTGTGTGTGTGTGTGTGTGTGTGTGTGTGTATGTGTGTGTTGTTAGGGAGTAAAGTAGGGTCTTGGGATTGCTAGGGAAGTGTTCCACAGCTGGGATACAGACCCGCCTCTTTTTACTTAACTAATTTTCGTATATGGGCTTATTTTTCCTTAATACAAAAATCTTTGCCAGCTGGTGCCTTTTTATTTTTTTTTGAAATAAAGCCCACGTTGGCTTTGATTTGCTAAGAAGCCAAACAGGACCCTGAACTTCTGACAGTTCCACTACTACCTCCAGGACAGTGGATGTGCACCACCACCACCTTCCATTTGATGCTGCTCAGTGCCACGCCCCCAGAGCCACGCCCCCAGCTCCTCACATCTATTTAGACACTTTACAAAGCTGGGACTAGAATCCGGGACTCTCCTGCTTTCCCAGCAGATTTGACACCACTCCCTGTTGACTTCGTCTTGCTCATACAGTTATCTCTGTCTTTTCCACATCATTAAACAGCTAAGGTTGAGCGATTTTGCTTTATGGATTCAGCCATAAATCAGTTCCCCAGTTGACCAATAAAAAAGAGTGAAGCAGAGAGAGACACAACAGCACAGACCGCAATATTAAGATGAGATGGCTCCAAGGGTTATAGGCACCTGGCATCAAGTCTGAGTTCAATTCCTGGGACCACGTGCGGCAGGAGAGTTGACCTCTGACCTTCACAAGGATACAGTGGTGTGCATGCACATACACATGCACAAAATAAAGTTTAAAAGTAATAAAGGCATATGATATTAAATGGGAAGATGAATACCACATCTGCTTAGTGAAGATGATAACATTGTATGTCTGGAGCTGGGCGTAGTGGCGCACACCTTTAGCCCCAGCACTTCAAGAGGCAGACCCTACCTTTCCTCTTTTGAGGTAGGGTCTCATGTAAACTCAGGCTGGTCTTGAACTTACTATGTAACCAGGGTTGGCCTTGAACTCCTGATCTTCCTGCCTTTGCCACCTAAGTGTTGGGATAACAGCTGTGAGTCACCTCTCCAGTGAGATTTTTACTTTATACTCTGTACGTCAAGTACGTACAGGGCCTTGTGCAGACACACTGTCTGCCAGAGCTGATCACCATCATGTCGGAGTAAGGTTTGGCATCTAAGAATGCATCGGCATGGTGGTACGCCTTTAAGCTTAGCACTCAGGGAAGCAGAGGCAGGCAGAATGAGGTGAGTTCGAGGCCAGCCTGCTCTACAAAGTGAGTCCAGGACAGCCAAAGCTACACAGAGAAACCCTGTCTCAAAAACCAAGGAAAAAAAAATCGGACAGGCTGGGCAGTGGAGGTGCATGTCTTTAATTCCAGCACTGGGGAAGCAGTGGCAGAACTCTTTGAGGTCGAGGCCAGTCTGGTCTACAGAGTAAGTTCCAGGACAGCCAAGGCTACACAGAAAAATCCTGTCTCAAAAACAAACAAACAAACAAACAAACAAAACAAAAAAAAAACAAAAAGCAAAAGAAAACCACCTGAGAATTTCTTAAAGGGATAATTTTGTTGAGGTATAGAGCTCTTGCCTTGCAGGCACACGGTTTGACCCTCAGCATTGCAAAAGCAGAATCACTTTACTGAAACTGTTAGCAGTCAAATTACAAAGTCCTGATGGGTCACCACTGCAGGCCATATCAGCTGCCTGCTGTTGCCTGTGCCCACTGGACTGTCAGTTTGCACCAGCCGCGCTTCCTGTCAGTCATGCAGCGGCTGGTTTTCAGTGGCTCTGCTGGGCGGGAGCCACACGTGTTCCTCAGGGCCGCCAACTCCCAGGACTATTATCCATCCTCCTTAAAGTGGCCAGTCAGGGCCCCCTCAGGTCCAACAGTCCCGCAGCGAAGTGTTTCAGAGGATGAACAGGATGGAACTGAGGTTGCTGCGCCATGCGAGGGTTCACCTTCACTGTCAACTTAGAGAGACCTAGGGGACACGCCTGTGAGCCTGGTGTGAGGGTGTGTGCAGAGAAGTTCAACTGCGAAGCGGCACAGCACCACTGTGGGTCCTGAGCCAAACAAAAAGGAGCCAGTGAGCTGAGCACCAGCATTCATCTCTCTCTGCTTCCTGACTGTGGTTGCCATGTGACCACCCGCTACGCTCCAGCTGCCAGGGACTGTACCCTCACACCGTGAGCCAAAAACACCAAACCCACTTTTTCTTCCTTCCTTCCTTCCTTCCTTCCTTCCTTCCTTCCTTCCTTCCTTCTTTCTTCCTTCCTCAGCACTGGTTGGACATCTTCTCAGAACATCAATACAGTAATTTATATGTCTTCCTTTATACTCTCGCCTAATTTTCCCAATTGTCACAGATAACCAGTGGAATTCACTTGACGAAACCTTAACCCACGGAGCCCATACGGCAGAGTCCCTGCTTGCTTATGAAAGCTAACATTTGAGTAATTAGAATAAACCATGTCTCAGCAGTATGAGGTCTAATGGCAAACCCACTGCCACTCATGGGTCACAGCCGGTAACTGTTAGCTCTCTGAGTTTCCAAAGGCTGAGGCCACACAGCAGATGAAATATGAGAGGACTTGCCACTCCCTCGACTTTGCACACCTTAGACGGTGACTAGGAACCTCTCAGACTTCCTCTAAAGTCACCTGGCAGCCATTCTTTTCTCTATACAAAACATCTGAAATCCATTAATAACATGCAAGCTGGCCTCTGTACCTACAGGGCCCTGGCATCCCCCCCCCCCTCTTTACTGATGTGATGTGCATATTTGATTCACTTCCTCTCCAGCAGGCAGATGCTAATGAATTATGGCCGACCAGGTCCTGGCCCTCTGGCTTACTTACCCCACTGCAGGGTTTTTAATTGCTTTAGATGTTTCTACCAAAATCACATGTATAAATAGTATCTTTATTTACTTTGTGCCCATGTCCCTGTGGCCTCCATGAGACTCGGGCATTGGCCATGAATCTGACATCTCTGGGTCCCCAAGCTAATGACATGTCACTTACCTGTGTGGATCTTCAGGTGTCGCTCCATGTCCTTCATGCCGTAGGCAGTCTTGAACTGGCAACCTGAAAAGGCCAAGAGAAGATGAGGTCCCGAGGGGACCGGAGGGGCAGAGACTTCTCTTACCATGTGGAGATGGTCAGGAAAGACGCCGATTTTACACGCGTGACATGGCACAGTGTAAAAACCACGGGCTCAAACTTTACAACACGGGCCATAGGCTAGAAAGACACTGTCATGAAAAGGAAGAGACACACAGAGGCTTGCCTCTCCCGTTCAGAGGAGACTAAGAGCCATGAGTACCAGGGTAATGAGGGCTGGAGATGGCTCAGCAGTCAGGAGCACCGGCTGCTCTTCCGGAGGACCCGGGTTCGGATCCCAGCACCCACACAGAGGCTCTCGGCCACTCGGAACTCAAGTTCCGGGGGTTCTGTTGCGCTCCTCTGACTCGGTGGGCATCAGACACACGTGACGTATAGACATACGCGCAGAAGCCGGCTGGGTATGCTTGCAGAGACCTCGAATTCTAACACCTGGCAGCTGAGGCTGAAGAATCGTGAGTTCGAGGCCCACTAAAAACTATAGAGTGACTTCCAGGTCTGCGTCATCTACAGTGGCGGGCCTCGGTCTCCCACCGTTAAAATGAACCTCCGCGCCCGCCCCCCCCACTCCCTCAGAAGAACCCTTTCTGCACAGGCAGCGATTACTTATGCGCCCTTTACCTGGATAGCAGCAGCCCAACTTCTTCTGAGCAGGGGGCGTGGTGGGCTTTTTGGTGCGTGACTTCGTGGGGAGGGAGATCACGGTGGCTGTCCGGTTCTCACTGCTCTCCGTGGGCAAGAACGTCGTTTGATAGCCATGTTCGAAGACGAATTCTGGAGCCGAAACTAAAGAGAGCACAGCGCTTATCAATTTCCACAGGGTGACGCGGAGCAGCGACATAAACTCACTCCAGCTAATGAAGCACGCACGAGGGGCAGCATCTATGGTAAGAGTTTCCTTTCTCATTCAGAAATCAAGGGTGTGAGTTGGAGAGATGGCTCAGTGGTTAAGAGCACCGGCTGTTGTTTCAGAGGACCCGGGTTCAGTTCCCGGCACCCACATGGTGAGTCACAGGCACCTGTAACTTCAGCTTTAGGGGGGATCTGAGGCCCTCTTCTGGTCTCCTCTGATACCAGGCATGATGTGGAATTCAGTCACACACAGGGAAAATACTCATATACATAAAAACAAAAAACAAAAAAAAACTAGCCTGGCATGGTGGCGCACGCCTTTAATCCCAGTACTCAGGAGGCAGAAGCTGGTGGATCGCTGTGAGTTAGAGGCCAGCCTAGTCTACAGAGTGAGTCTAGGACAGCCAAGGCTTCACAGAGAAATCCTGTCTTGAAAAACAAAAACAAACAAAACTCCAAAAAACAAAACAAACAAACAAAAACCCCTAAAAATTGGAAAATTTTGTTATAAGATATTTTTTATTTGCAATTATTATTATTATTTTTTTTTACTAGTAAAGTTAATAAGGAAAAAAGTTGCCAGGTGTGATGGTGCACAACTTTATTCCCAACACTTAGGGGGCCGAGGCAGGTGGATCTCAGCGAGTTCCAGGCCATGCTGGTCTACACATGAGGTACCAGAGAGCTGGAGCTACACGGTAGAGAGACTCTGTCTCAACCCTCACGCTGGAGTTTCCTCAGGACTCATGACCACATGGCAGATTCTCAGCCTGAACCCCAGACCTACTAAATCAGACATTTTGGGGTGTCTCTAGGGATCTGGCATCTAAAATGCTAACTGACACTTGCTGAGTGTGAGAGCCACTGCTTAGAACAGCCCCTTCCATCCCTCTGGGAATAAACCGTGGCCTCTGCATCAGCTCCTGCCTCCAGGTTCCTGCCCTATTCGAGTTCCAGTCCTGACTTCCTTTGATGATGAACAGCGACGTGGCTTTGGTCAAAGTGTTTCATCACAACAACAGAAACAGTAAGACGAGTTGGTACTCGGATAGCGGGGTACCGCTGTGACAGAGCTGACCATGTTTCGGGGAGGGACTGTGGGAAGAAGTTTGGGGCCTAGAAAAGCCACTGAGTGTTGAGAGCTCTGGGAGCTGTTCTGTGGGAGCTTGGAAGACGAGAGTGTCGAGAACAGTGCAGACGACGGAGGCCCGGCTTGTGACGTTTCAGAGGGAAGCAAAGGCTCTACTGGGCCTTTTGTGTGTAGGAGCTGTGGTTCCGGTTAGCGGGGCTGAAGTGTCAGCTGGGATGAACGAACGAGAGACCAGAACTACTGAAGTAAACCTTTGCTTTGCAGGGACACGCAGTTGGGAGCTGAGAAATTAGCGGCGATTAAGAAGAGACCAGCATCACTGAGGTGAATGAAGTCTTCTGGGAAGTGTTTCCTGAGAGTCAGAGTACAGAAGCCGTGTTCCAGAGGCGGCCGAGGTTGTACCCTGTGCTGGTACCTGTAAAGAGTCACCCAGGTGGTGCTGGTTTTGAAAGTATAAAAGCGTCATGGAGAGCAGCTGAGGCTTGGCACTGTGTGGTGGGATTGGAGGCCCTGAAGAGAGCCCAGGAGAGGCTACTGGCAGCCCGGTCGCAGCATGGGAGTCTAGCAGTTTTGGAGCTGCCAGTACTATGGGGTGACCATCAGGAAGAGCAGCAGCAGTGGGACGGGACCAGCCAAAACCTAGAAAACAAGCTGTGTGTGCGGCAGAGGGCGGAGCTGGAGAAGTGACCTAAGCCCCTTGGAGGAGCCTCGAAGATGGTGAGTGAATCCCAGATGCTGGAGATTGAATTATTTACACTGTTGGCATTTGGGTTCCCTTTGCTCAGACTGTGACTGTGCTCTGGTTCTTTCCTCTTAAAGAATGTGTTTAACTTAGTTTTGATTTTTAAAGGAGCTCACAGCTGAAAGACTGATTTTTGTTTGTTTGTTTGTTTTTCGAGACAGGGTTTCTCTGTGTAGCCTCGGCTGTCCTGAACTCACCTTGTAGACCAGGCTGGCCTTGAACTCACAGAGATCTGCCTGCCTCTGCCTCCCAAGTGCTAGGATTAAAGGCATGTACCACTACCGTCCAGCTAAATTTTTAAAAGAGATTTGGGATTTTAAAAGAAATTGGATATTTTGGCCGGCTGTAGTGGCCAGCATGATCTACAAAGTGAGTCCAGGACAGCCAAGGATACACAGAGAAATCCTGTCTTGAAAAACAAGAAAGAAAGAAAGAAAGAAAGAGAGAGAGAAAGAAAAAAAGAAAGTGGATATTTAAGAGACTAAACATTTATTGTGTTTGAATTTATAAGGACTATGTGTGTTTTATATTGTGATATTAATAACCTGTCATCTTGGGGATAAATGATAAATGAAAGGTTTTAACTGAAAAGTGATATGTGAGTTTGTCAAGTTGACAAGGGGTCAGTGGTACTGGCAATTTTATGTCAACTTGACACAAGCTAGAGTAATCAAGAGACGAGAGAGCCTCAAATGAGAAGATGTTTCTGTAAGGCTGTAGGCAAGCCTGTTGGGGCATTTTCTTAATTAATGGTTGATGTCAGAGGGACCGGCCCATCCTTGGTTCTATAACAGTGGTTCTCAACCTTCCTAAATGCTGCGTCCCTTTAATACAGCTCCTCATGCTGTGGTGACCCCCAACCATAAAATTATTTGTGTTGCAACTTCATAACTGTAATTGTTACTGTTATGAATCATGAAGTAAATATCTGTATTTTATGATGGTCTTAGGTGACCCCTGTAAAAGGGTTGGGTTGTTCAATCCCCAAACGGGTCATCACCCACAGGCCGAGAATCACTGTTCTAAATGAAAGCAGGCTGAGCAAGCCATGGGGAGCAAGCCAGTGAGCAGCACCCCTCCATGGCCTCTGCAGCAGCTCCTGTCTGTCAGCTTCCTGGCCTGCTTGAGTTCCCGTCCTGACTTCCTTTGATGAAGAGCTGTGACGTGGAGGTGTAAAGCCAAACACACCCTTTCCCCTGCAAGTTGCTTTGGTCTTGGCGTTCCATCACAGCAACAGTGACCCTGACTGAGACACAGCCTCAGTCCACCCTGCCCCCCTGTCAATGGGATCATCTCCATACCCACTTCATAAAGTTGTTACAAAGCTGAAGGCAGGAATGGGGCGGCTCTGGGTGTGAGTGGCAGCTGCAGCCACTAAAGCTGGGCTGATCTGGAACCGAAAGCCATGATAGTGAACTCTCAGCTGTCATGCTCAGGATCTAAGGGGGTCTTGATCCCCATTTGTGGGACTGAGGGTTTCCCGGGGACATGGAACTACAATGACAGGTTGGTGGGGCTTCCTAAAGTGACCCCACTTTCTGCCCCCCAGGCTGTCACAACAGGTAGGCCTCTGTGGTGGAAAAGCTCCCAGAGTGTGGTGAGGAGGGCAGTGTTCAAGCGACCTTTACAGGTCAGCTCGTGTGATGCTTACAACTCACTAGAAAGGCGAGCATGGGCCTCCTATCCCTGTCCACACCCCTTTCAGCAACATCCCAGTGGGAGACACAGGCATCTCCTACCTATGGCTTCTTTCCGGAGTCATGATTTAAGTACCTTCTTTCTCATTCCAGAGGCTGCTCTTTTGTTCTCTTGTGGCCATCGCTGCTCTGAACGTCACGGTTGGAGTTAGATGGAAGCATAGAGGGGTTGGGCAGGAGAAACCCAGCAGGGACAGCCAGGCTCCAGCTGGGGCTTATTCTGGGGATGGCACTAACTACGTGGGATCCCTGAGTCACCCTGAGGCAAGAGTCACATATGGGCTGAGAGAGAGGCTTCACCTCTATTAGTCTCACTTCCCTTCCTTCTTTATTTCGTTTCTGATTTACGTGTGCTTGTGTGTGCCACAGCACATACGGAGAGAGCAGAGGACAACCTGTGGGGGTGGGGGGGTGTCCTCCGCAGGATTAAATTCAGATTAAATTACCTACCTAGCCATTTGGTTGGCTCTGGCCTCAGTTTCTCCATCTGGGAAATGGGGCTTTTTTTTCGTTCCTATCTCTTGGCGTGTCCCAGAGGGGTAGAGATGAGGTACGGAAAGCAGCTAACGCTCTTGTTACTTTTCATGTTGTACCACGGCTTCTCTGGCAGCAAGGCCTGCCTGAGAGAAGGCCTGATTTCATCGAGCAAGGGCAATATCAGGACAAGGGCTCGGGAGCCATCAGGAGCTATCGCCTTGAAGCCTTGGGCCCAGTGAGTGACTTTCCACACTGCCAGAGAAGTGGGTCCCCTGGGAGCTTATTACACTGATTCTGGAATCTCTACCCTAGGAACCCTGATTCTGTCAGGGATGGAGCCTGGGTGCTGGTGTCTAATAAGTTCCCCAAGGACCCCGACCTACAAGTTAGGTCTTGGAACTGACAGCGAACAGAGCAGCTGTGTCCTAACTGGTGTTGCGGGTAGGAGCGGAGTCCAGAAATTGTGATGGAGAAAGGCAAGCAGGACTCTGCCTGTTTGGTTGTCTGGAGAGGGGCAGCTAAGTCAGGTAGAGGCCAGGCACTAGAGGCTAACACGAGTTAGACTGCGCTGCGAACAAGGGCTCATGGACCCCAGCGACCAGTCGTGCCCTCTAGCGGCCTGTTAAAGAATTTCTGTGGCAGCTCAGGCAGGAGGAAGGAGGTCCAATTGTGGCCAGAGCCATCAAACTGGGTAGGATACGAGACTTGGGATCTGTCTTAAGGCTTAGATTGTAGCTCCAACATTCAGGAGATGACTCCCTGAGCTGGGGTACCAAGAAGACCCCAGGCCTGGCCTGGCGTGCAAAACCACAGGACACTGCAGACTGCAGGGCTGGGCTATCCTGAGAGGAGGCACAGACCTTTGAACAGAGAGATAAGAGAGACAGGAGAGGAGGCTGCTATTTGGTTGTGGGGTCAGCTTCCGAGGACTGGACACTTAAGAAGCTGTTTACACTCAACAAGTAACAAATTCTTCTGTCAAGAGCCCATAGTAAGCGCTCGGTGTACAGCGTCTAGGGGCACCACAGCCTTGACCTCATGGAGTGGAGACAGACGGACAGAATGACCTGACCCGAGGAGTACTGTGTGTGTGTGTGTGTGTGTGTGTGTGTGTGTGTGTGTGTGTGTGTGTGTAAGTAGGAAAAGCCTCTTTGAGAAAATGCCTCCAAGCCAAGCTCAGAAACCTCAGATGTGTACATAAGAATTAAGCCAGTTCCAGGCAGAGGAACATCGCCTGCCAGTGATTTAAGGTTCTAAGAAATGGGGTTCACTAGTAAAACTTCAAGGGGTTCATGCCACTGCATATGTGGAGGCAAAGTGTGTGCTAGGGAAGCCAGAGAGTCTGTGTGTGTAGATTGTCACCTGTCACCAAGTGGTGTCAACCAGGCAAAGCTGGGAAAGGCATTTCCAGCAGAGGGAATGGATTTAAAAAAAAAAAAAAAAAAGACCCAGAAGTCCGAGTGATGCAGAGGCTGCAGGCAGAGTGCAGCTCAGGCTGTTCCGGTGGCAGAGACTCTCGCAATTTCTTCTCAACTTTCTGGGGCTTTGTGTTTTGAGGTCAGGAGGTCAAACTTTCTTCAGGGAAATGCCCATGAGGAAAAGGGACAAAAACACTCCTCCAGGATAGCCCTGATCTGTGGGCTCCTCCTGGATAGGCCTCTCCACACAGGTGTTTCTCCTTGTCTATATGAGATAGAAGTAGGTCATAGCAGGCCACAGAGGCCACCTCCAAGGTGACTTCTTGTCTCTCTATTTTCTTGATCACTTCCTTGAAGGTTTAGTTTATTTTCAAGTTCTAAAACCTCTCCAGACACATGTGCTGGGAGCACTAAATACACCCAAATTGTTTTATGTGTATGTATGTGGGCCTGAGTATAGTATGTATGCATGTTTATACATGTGTGTGGGCCTGAGGGTACTATGTGTGCCATGTTCATGCATTGCCTTCAGAAAGCCAGAGGGAGGGCACTGCATCCCCTGGAGCTAGTTTCAGTCGGCGGGAGCCACCATGTGGGTGCTGGAAACTGAACCCAGGGCCTCTGCAAGAGTAGCCAGTGCTTTTAACCACCAAGCCGTCTCTCCAGCCCTCATGCCCCAGTGCCAGTGGATCTAGTTGGTAAACATTCTGTGAGAAGAAGCCTGTAGGCTTGGCCAGGCTTACTGGGGTATTTTGCTTGGTGAATGAAGTCTCAAAAACTAAGAACATTTGGGCTGCTGAGATGGTTCAGCTGGTAAAGGGGCTTGCTGCCAAGCCCAACGACCCAAGTTCAATCCCCAGGACTCACATGGCAGAGAGACCTGACACTACAGCTATCTTCTCGATTCTACACGTATGATATGGCATGCACACTGGGGCATATATACAAATAATCATAATTTAAAAAATTTTTTTAATTGGGAAAATTCATATTCTTTGGCAGCTAAAAACCCAAAACAAAACAAAACACAGAACTGGCCAGACCCAGAGATCAGCTGCTTTGTCCATGATTTTTCCCTACTTTCCCCCAGTCCCTGATATGCCCTAACATACCCTATGGGCTCTCATTGATTCTGCTTCCTGCTCTAGAGGCTTGCACTGGGTGTGACACTGTTCCACGTGCACATGCCTGCTGTGCTCCCCCCATGGCCTGGTCCCCGTTTCTGAGGCTCAGGTACGTTCCACTGTACGCATGCCTGACGTGGTTTCTCCATCTCCTCCCTGACGGCTACATAGGAAATGTCTCACCTTTCTCCACATACAGACAGTATGAACAGCCTTCATTTACCATCAGGTTTTACAGGATAAATACTTAGAAATAGAGCCATTAAGGAATTTAAGTATATTTTGTTAATTTTTTTTCACATTCATTTATTTAATTTGTGTGTGCATGTATGTGCACGTACACACATCATAGTGCATGTGTGTGGAGGTCAGAAGACAACCCTTGGGAAAAATCAAACTCAGGTTTGCCAAGATCAAACTCAGATCATCAGGCTTGTTGGTAGGCACTGTCACCCTCTTCCTACTATTCCAAAATTTAAAACAGAGATTTCAAGTTTAAGAATTAACATTTGAAAGATGTCACACAATTGTCTAGGTTCTAGGAATGTACATATACAGGGCACATGTGCCCTGTTTTATTCTGCCTCGCTCCCATTCTGTGGGGGCACCCCCCTGATGTGCTCAGCACACCCTTGTATGTATCTGTTATCCTTTACTGACTCTCCCACTTGCTTCTTTTCCTCTGCTTTTGTTTGTTTTTAGATGCTCTTTATATAGGAAGAAGCTTCTACTTGTGAGCTGCAAACTTTTTCTCAACACACTTATCTTTAGACTTTGTTTTTCTGGGAAGAAAATAAGTAACCTTGTTGCAGTCACATTTATGACTCTCTTCCTCTGTGGAGGATAGCCCAATCATGAAAGAATACATTATCAAATAATTCCTACAGCACCCAGCATATTGGAGATCAGTACTGTGCATTTGAAAGTTGCCATCTGTTCCTTTAAGGCGGGTTATGTACGTGTTATGTGTATGTATCTGTCACTATGTTGATACTATGCACTTTAGAATGCAAAAGACTTATTTTTTATTTATGTGCATCTGTCTCGATGTGTGTGTATGCACATGTGTGTGCTGGGGTCCCCAGAGGTTAGAAGAGGTCATTGGGTCCTCAGGAGCTGGAGTTACAGGCATTTGCGAGCTGCCAATAGTGGATACTCTGCAAGAACAGCTAGCACTCTTTTTTTTTTTTTTTTTTTTAAAGATAGGGTTTCCCTGTGTAAGATAGGGTCTCACTTTGTAGACCAGGCTGGCCTCGAACTCACATTGATCCACCTGCCTCTGCCTCCCGAGTGCTGGGATGAAAAGCGTGTGTGCCACCACGCCCAGCAGCTAGCACTCTTAACCACCAAAGCAGCTCTCTAGCTGCAGACCCCAGAACTTTTTATGGTTTCATTCGGTATAATACACTTCTTCCTTAATTAATTAATTTCTCCCCAGGCTGGCCTTGACCTCACTAGATAGCCAGAGATGACCTTGAACTCTCGATCTTCCTGCCTCCACCTCTGAGTGCTGGGATTAGTGCCCATATCCCCCACCATGCCCCATGTAGTTATATTTAACTTTTTGAAGCCTCTGTAATTTATTTTGACAAACTGCATGGAGAAGGGAGGATGTATAAGGAGGAGAGACAGCTGTCATTTACAGATTAAACAAACAAACAAACAAACAAACAAAAAACCAAGATAAAACTTGAGATGTTCCCGTTTTGTCCCACAACGATGCCAACACATGCCTCATGTGTACCCTGCCCCCAAATCTGCTTCTCAGCATCCAGAGGTCAGGCTTAGAGACCTGGCCTTTGTTTTGCTTAAACAAGTGACATTTCTTGCTACTTGCCCTCACGATCCGAATCCAGCAGCTTCCAGACCTGGCTGGGCAGCTGCTTCCCAGTGGTGTTGGTTAAACATTGTGAATCCCATCACTTGGGAGGCAGAGGCAGGCAGATCTCTGAGTTCAAGGTTAGCCTGGTCTACAGAAAGGGAGTTCCAGGACAGCCAGGACTCCACGGAGAAATACTGTATCAACATCCCTGATGATGATGATGATGATGGTGAATTGGCGATTAAGGGGCTAGCCTGGGCAGGCCTTCTTAACAGGCCCTGCCAAGGTGAGGGATGCAGGTTCTATCCATCCCTCCCCATCTCCGCCCAGCTGTACCTGTGATGGTCTGGGTCTCTGAACTGATGGTCGTTGCGGCAGTCTGGGTCTGGGTGGCAGGCACTGTCTCCTCCGATACAAACTGGACTGTGCTGGGGGCTGTCACAGGAGTGCTGGTTAGCTGGCAGCCGCTCTGCTTGTGGACTACGAAGGCGTCCAAATTGCTGAAGTGCTGCTTGCAAATGCCACAGATGTGGATGTCCGCTGTCAGCTCTACCAGCACGGTGGTGCCTTCAGGGACTTCATGGGACAAAAGAAAAGTCACAGATTAATTCTAAACAAGCCAGCTTCATGGCAGGAGGCATATACAGCTAGTGGATGGCCTATGTCCCATCCTACTCCAAATTCCATCCCAACAGCTGCATCCTCAGATGGGAGCCATGGCCCATGATGCAGTGCTGCTCATGGGTACCACCAAGGGCTTGGGGTTTATGTTTTTATAGGAAAGTTCTTTGGGGCTTGCAAAGCCCTTGCAAGCATGAGGCCGTAAGTTCAATTCCTAGAAAATGTGCAAAAAGCCGGGTATGGGGCTGTATTGTAATCTCAGCATAGGGGAGGAAGAGGCAGGGTGATCCCCAGGGCTTGCTGGCTGGCCAGGTGGCCTAGCCTACTTGGCAAGTGTCAGGTCAGGGAGAGACCCTGTCTCAAAACAGAAGGTGGATGGTGCCTGAGGAGCAACACCAAGGTTGTCCTCTGGCCTCCATTTGCATGTACACAGGATGTGGGTACTGGTGCACACACACACACACACACACACACACACACACACACACACACACAATCAATAAAAAAGACTTCTTTTGAAGTGCAGGATGCTCAGCCCTTCCCGGGTCCCGAGGCCATCTCCTGTCCCAACAGAAAGGTCATTATGAAAACCACCGTCATCCCAACACAACGTTTCCAAACACCTCATTCCCTTGCGACCCACTAGTTCATAGTGGTGGTTTGCATGCGTGACCTCCTCCAGCACACACACACATACACACACTGCCAAAGCAGCAGAAAAGGCCACCTATGGCTGCCTCTGCCTTTGCATGCGGATGCAGACGTGAGGTGGCACTTCTGCAGACGTTTGCTAACGACGAGGAACATGCTAAAATCCCTGATTCTTGTTCTCACGTCCCCGGTCCCTGGATGCAACCTCAGAATTGATCAAATAGAATAGTATAGTTCAGGTTTCTGACCCCTGTCGGCTAAATTCATCCTCAACTGTCAGGGACCATTTTTCTACAGCGGCGAGACTGTATTGAGACTGCCAAAGCATTTACAGCACTTGACCCTATGCTGGAAAGTGATACGGCTTCAGATGCAGCTCAGCGGGTAGAGTGCTTGCCTTGCATACCTGAAGTTCTGAGATCGATACCCAACACCTCCTAAAAATGGGGTCCTGGAAGCGCACAGGCCAGTAGTGCAATCCCTGCCACTCCAGAGATGGAGGCTGGAAGGCTACATCTTAAGACTCCTCCTGGGCCTTGGCCTGTTCGAAGCACCTAGACCCTACCTCAGAATAACAGCAAAAGAAAGTACTGTATGAACGTTTGTTAAAGAGCAGGGCACAGAGGCGCACGCCTGTAACCCCAGCACTCGGAGAAGCAGAGGCAGGCAGATCTCTGAGTTCAAGGCCAGCCTGGTCTACAAAGTGAGTCTAGGACAGCCAGGGCTACACAAAGAAACCCTGCCTTGAAAAACAGAAAGAAAGAAAGAAAGAAAGAAAGAAAGAGCGAGCCACCACGAAAACCAAAACAAAATAGCATGTGTTAAATAAGATAACAACTAATTAGTTAAGTCTCAACATGAGAAATTTAATTTTTATTTCTTGAAGTTTTCTTTTGTGGGGTTATAGGGCTGGCTCAGTAGTGAGGACCATGAGCTGCTCTTGCAGACGATCTGAGTTCAGGTCCCAGAACCCATGCTGGGCAGCTCCAACTCCAGGGGACCCTGATGCCATCTTCAGGCACTCACAAGCATATGCCCACCCCTGTCTACACATCATTAAAAATAAAACCCTAAAGTTTTCCTCTTGAGTTATAATAAAACTTACTCTTATAAAAGAAAATCTGGAAGAAACATTAATTGGCAGGAAAAAGAACCTCATAATCTTAGCTGGGCAATGGTGGCGCACACTTTTAATCCCAGCTCTCAGGAGCAAGAGGCAGGAGGATCACTGTGAGTCGAGGCCAGCCTGGTCTACACAGTGAGTTCTAGGGCAGTTCGGGCTACACAGAGAAACCCTGACTTGAAAAACCAAACCAAACCAAAAACCAAAACCTCTCATAATGTACCTTTCCATCTGTACCTTTCACAGATATTACAAACACACTTTCTATTTATGCTTATAATTTGATTTTTTCACTGTATAGTGAAGCTAATCTTTTTCCTACATAGAAACATATAAATGTGCCCATCATAAAAAACTTGATACATGTAATTGTTTAGTGGGAACATGTCAGTCCATGGTATCCACGTATCATATAATAATGTCTGTAATCAGTGAAGTTAAACACTACATGACCATATTTTTTTTTTCCAAGACAGGGCTTCTCTGTGTAGCCTTGGCTGTCCTGGACTTGCTTTGTAGACCAGGCTGGCCTCGAACTTACAGCGATCCGCCTACCTCTGTCTGGGATTTAACGGCGTGCACCACACCTGGCCCACAAGACCACATTTATATAACACAATCTGGGGTCTGTACAATGCAATTTCCTGCAAATTCTGTCCAGTTTCCTCCAGGACTAAGACAAGGCATTTATTTGTGTGTTGTGGTGTCCTGTGGTGGTAGGCTTACCAAGGAAAGTGAGGCTGAAGGGCACACTTGAACAAGGCCTTCCTCCTCTGCGCTTCTGCAGCCTGGCGGCTACAGGAACAACCCCGGTACTAGAGAAACACTGTGACTGAAACCATATTTGCACAATTAAGAGTGTCTTAACGGTGGTGCAGGCTTGGTGTCCAGGACGAAGGAGTTTGGGTACCAAGTTATGCTTCTGGTACCCACAAAGGGAGTGTGCCACAAAGGAGACTTTTCTTAGCATCTTGAAATTGTCATTATCAACAGTGACTTTACCTCTGGGTTTCCAGTCTGCACTGGAAGACACTAGAGTTGGGTGGGGTTCAGAGTACCATCCACCTTTCATTAAGTCATACGTGGAGCACTCAGGTGAGTTT
This sequence comes from Acomys minous, assembly GCF_964271855.1. NCBI lineage: Eukaryota > Metazoa > Chordata > Mammalia > Rodentia > Muridae > Acomys > Acomys minous. The sequence goes on along the minus strand of NC_140485.1, from coordinate 66,038,387 downwards.
GGGAGCCAGTGGCTCCAGCAGCAGCTCCCGGCAAGAACCAGGTGTCTGCAAACCTTGCCCAGGGCTTTTCAAACTTCCGGTGCTCAGAGCAGCAGGGGAAGATTTGAGATCCCGCCCCCCTCCCCTCCATCCTCCCTCCAGACTTGAGGGGCGGACCCAAAAGCACCAATATCAGTCAAGCTTTTAAACACTCGCTCCAGGTGGCTCCCTCAGGGTACAACCTGGCTCCATGTGGCTTTCACTGTTCAGTCCCTGGCCCAACAAAGGCGCACAGAGATACCGAGAACTTGGGAAGGATAAACTAAAAGCTGGTGTTATGTCAAGAAAATAACAGAGAACTCCCAAAGTCAGTGCAAGCCACCCACTCCGACCTGGTCTTCCTTGCCCACATTTTCCCTTCTTCTACTCTTGAGCGAGGGGAAGGCCGTGCAAACCCGCCCTCAAGCCCTTCTGGAATGCTCCAACCGGAACCACGGGGGAGAAGTTTCCTTAGTACTGGACCTGGATCATCCTACTTTCCCCTTCCATCCGCTGTGCTCCAAACTCTGCCCGACATGGGCAGGGGAGGCGGTGACGGGTACCGCGTGGCCTCCCATAGCCCTGCCTCCCCGGGCGGCCGGGAGGGTGTTTTACAGGAGTTCAAGGCAGCTCTCGCCCCGGCACGCCACTGGGGCTAGCGGGGGTGGGTGCAAGGTTCACCACCGATCCCAGGGCTCCCCGGCCTGCTAGCTGTGCAGGCCAGCCCTGATTCCTGGTCCCAGCTGCGTCCCGCCCAGCACTTACTTTGCACTGATCCTGAGAAGCTGTCACCCTCCCCGGTCGCGTTCATGGCCATAGACCTTGGGGCGCCGTTCCTGGGGCCCCACGGCTCGCTCTACATGATGTAAAGGCTATGCTATTGCATTTTCCCTGCACACCCCTCCAACCTAGCCAGTTTGCTCCCAACTCTTGAGAGGCGGGGACGGATGTACAACCAGCCCCACTTCCGCTATCTAGAGGGCGCTGGACCGGAGCTGAGCTCTCCTGGGAACGAGTGGGAGGGACCTGGGCACCAAGGCACCCCGATCCGGCCAGGCACCGCGGGGACTCTGAGGCTGTCCTGTGCCTTTGCACTTTGCCCTCCGGGGGGGACCCTCATTCGGGCACAGATGCCAGGAGGATGAGCTGCTGGATTAGGAGATCTGCCCTTTGGGCAGGCACAGCACAACACCAGGGCGGGGCTTCTGCTATGGCGGGTGAGATGGCTCAGGGGAGTGAGTCAAAAGGCAGAGCGGGAATTGAGTATAGTCCTTGGTTGCGGGGGTCAGCCCTTGGCTTTATGAACCGACTAGGGAAGGACACTAAGATCTGAGGGAGGCGACCCCAGAGTAGCACTGTTTGTTGTTGGGAGGCTTTAGTGAGGTTATGCAGGGTTGCCCTCTGCTGGATGAGGCCCAACCAGGAGTAAGATTCATTTTTTTTACTTTTTTACCTGAGATTGGGAGGACTCTCCCAGGTGCAATTGGAGGACAAATTCCTGTTGTTGTATGGTCTTGGGGAGGTTTGCCAGGTTCTGGGAGGCAGAGGGTAGAGGGCAGAGGGCAGAGGGCAGAGGGTCTGGATGTAGGCTCACCAGATTCTATTCAGATGGGTATGAAGATATTTCACTCTGATTGACCTTGCCTATTACCTCTGAGTCCACTGGTCATTGCAACGATTTAGTTTTTTTTTTTTAAGCCCCCTCCATCCTCTTCTCCCCCGTCCCACACTCCCTCCCCCTCTTCCTCAGAAAAGGGGAGGCCCACCTACCCACCCCACCCCAGCTCATCAAGTCACATCAGGACTGAACAGCCTTCTTCCCCTATGGCCTGTCTTGAGTGATTAAAAAAAAAAAATCAGACAACAATTCACATACCCAAAGACGATAAGTAACAAGGAGGACTCAACGGAGGATGCTTGAATCTCACTGAGAAGGGGAAATAGACTAGCCAGGGGAAGTGGTTGAAGAGAGGGAACAAAGTAGGAAAGGGGGTGCAGAGAGAAGTGAGGGTGGAGATCAGACTTGGGGATGGCAGGAGGACGGAGGGCAGAGAAAAGAGAAGCCGTAGCCAGGGGCATCTCTGTGACAAAGCCGGAGACCTAAGACAGGCTAGGCGTCTGGGAGGATACGGGGGTGACTCTAGCTGAGACTCCCAGTAACAGGGTCATGGAGACTGAAGAAGACTCACCAACCCACCCACTTCAACCCCAAATTTACCCTGCCTACAAGATATGCAGGGAAAGCGATAGAGCAGAGATGGAAGGAATGTCAACCAATGTCTGGCCCAACCTGGGACCCACCCCACGCGAGACAGCCAACCCCTGACACTAATGACAGTCTGCCATGCTTGCAGACAGGAGCCCAGCGTAGCTGTCCTCTGAGAGGCTCCACACAGCAGCAGATCAAAAAAGATGCTGAGACTCACAGCCAAACACTGGGTGAAGCATAGGGAATTTTGTGGAAAGGTTGGAGGGTAAGGATAGAAGGACCGGGAGGTAACCAGAGCTCCACAGGAAGACCAACAGAGCCAACTAACCAGGGCCAAGAGGAGCTTGCGGAGACTGAAACACCAACCCAAGGAACACACATGGGGCTGTCTCTGACATGGACTCTGTTGCCGGCTTTTTAGATGCAGGGTATTAATGTACTGTTGTATTTTAGTGGGGGAATATTCAGCCAGAGGTTTGACCCACTAAGGTTGTAACTAGGACATAGCCTCTTGTAATCTGTTAAGAACGGACTGCTGGATTCTCGTTCCTTTGTTGGGTAAGCTCTTCGAGTCGTATCAAAGTTAACTAGCTTGTTAGGAATTTGTCTCCATGACTTCCGGGAGGCAGCAAATTTCCTGTCCCTGCTGGTATTCTCAGCCAGGGTTCTGGAGCGCATCATCACCCGCTGGCGTCGCACGGTCGGCCAGGTGGCAGACGTCTGCATGGCCACAACCTGGACTCTCTTGAGCTCTTCACGCCGTAGTGGAGGGCTGAATGACACGGAGAGCATGCCAAGTTAAGTCACAGTGGTAGAATTCTTTTATGCAGGCAGATGGATTGGTAGAGGAAGAGCCCAAGCCTTGGTCTATGTTAGCAAGATCGCGGAAGGAGAAAGGAACAGCTACTCGCCAGACACCTTTGACTTAAGCCACTTCCGGGAGGGGGCAGAGGAAAGCAGGGTCCTGATGGGACCCCGTGGGTAACCAGAAGGGAGCTCCCTGGAGGGGTAAGCTACTGTGTTGCAGGGGGCCAAGAAGACGGAAGTCCAGAGGGAGGAGTCTGAGTGACAGTGGGGAGTGAGGGCAGGCACACAGGTCAGAGGGCGGAGCCCTTGTGGTGTGGAGGAAGAGGAGGAGAAGGGGGAGGAGTCGGGATGAGGAGGCCGGAAGGCCTTAGATTCCAATGTAGAAGCAGGAAATGGTGGCTTAACGCACAGGGGTGGGTGGGATAGATGGAGCGCAGGGAAGATTGGAAGGCACAGGTCAGGAAAGGGAAGTCCGAGCCAGCCTGCTATGCCTTCCCCGTCGCGGTGGACTAGACCTTCTGGAAACTGGAGCCAGAAGCAGTCTTCTCCCTCAGGTCGCTTCTGTGAGGCAGTTTGTCACAGCAATGAGAAAATCCACTGGCGTAGTAACTAATTCAGCACAAGCCTTTGTTCCGGGCAAGCATATTTCCCTTTGCAGTAAAGAGCAAAACGGCAACAGGGCCAACATAGGAACATTAGAGATTCCGTTTAAAGTTGGTAGCAGCGGCTGCTTTATTTTTTTATTTTATTTTTTTTTCAAAGATTTATCTATTATGTATACAGCATTCTGCCTTCAGGCCAGAAGAGGGCACCAGATCCCACCACATATGGCCGGGAGCCACCCTGTGGTCGCTGGGAACTGAACTAAGGACCCCTAAGGACCCCTGGAAGAGCAGCCAGTGCTCTCTCAACCTCTGAGCCATCTCTCCAGCCCCTGCTTTTATTTTTAATTAATTAATCAAAGAGTCCAGAAGAGCGCTTTGGCGTCAGAGCTCATGGCTACGATGACTCAGCAGTTAAAAATAGCTGTTGTTTAAAAAACACCTTCCCTTTGTTTTTTTTTTTCTTTCTTCCAGGTAAAGGCTTTAAGCTTACAGGCAATTCTGCTGGCCCTGGCCTGCCCTCTGGGCGCTAGCAAAGTCTTACATCATCCTCAGGATGCTGCTGTTGCTGCGCTGGCTACAACTGCTGCAGCTCAGCTGTGCTGGGTGTCTGTAGGAGACAAGGACTGCCTGCCTGCCACCCCCAGCTCACTCGGGTTCCCCCCTTTCTCTCTCCTCCCTCTTTCCCTTCCCCCTCTCTCTTCTCTCTCCCCCTCTTTCTTTTTCCTCCCTCTCTCTCTCCTCTCCCCTCTCTCTCTGTCTCTCTCCCCCTCCTCTCTTCCCTTCCCTCTCTCTCCCCTCTCTTTGTCTCCCTCCCTTCCCTCCTTCCCCCTCCCTCCCTCTCTGCCCCCTCCTCTCCCTCTCCCCCCACCTCTGTTCCCGCTGTTTCTCTCTCGTGTGTCCTAACTGTTCCCTTTATCTGCCTCCCTCTCTCTGCCCTCATGGCTCACTCACTGTCTTTACCTCTTCTTCAGGCCCCCACTCCTCACTGCCCCCAACAAACTTCCTTATATCAGTTCTGTTGCATGGCATAATTCCTCAAGGGGTACACCTTCGCATTGGCCCCCCATGGTGCACCCCCACTGCTAGCAAACCTTAGCAGTGATTCTGGTGTGGCCTAAGGCTTGATTGCTCAGTTGACCACGGCTGATGAGCCAGCGGTGCCTGTGGCCTCCCTCTGTTCTGCTGTGCATCTTGGGGAAACCTATGCTTGTCCCTACTGCTTAGGCTTCCGGCTTCCTGCTGGGTCTCTCTAATGGGGGGGATGGGGAAGTCATCTCTGGTCTGGTCTCCATAGCCGCGTCTCCTCCTGAAGTCCAGGCTGGGCCCACCGGGACTTCACTTCTGCCAGGTGAATTTGGCCAGTGGTCTCTGAAACATAAACATCTCCCTTTATCTCCCTTTCCCTCCCTTTCTAGGGGAGAGAGGGCAGTGGCTTCCAGGCATCATGTCTGTCACATCGCTGTTGGCTTTTCAGTTCCTTTTGTCATTAGATATCAGTTCTCAGCTCCTGAGGACTCTTATTCTCCGAGTGGCTTCTTTTCTCCCCGTCGGACCCTGAGGGACACAGCTGGAGGAGGGCATGGCACATCTAGACCGTGCCACAGGTGGTCTTACCTGGGTGGGTGTCTCACACTCTCCCAGGGTACTTGCTGAGGCCACCCATGTTTGGGTGCCACCCAGATGTTCTGTTCTGGAACAGAATGCTAAGGACGGTGCAGGCGTCGGCCCAGGCGTGCACAGCTCAGAGACATGCCCCAAGTGAGTCGAGGGGGAATTCCCATTCTAAAGTGGGTTCCCTAATGTTTAGCAATGGCTTGTCACATTTTACATAAACATGAATGTCAGCAAAGACACACTTGAACCTTAATGTCACTGCTAAGCCCTTAATGGGAACAATCAAGACTGAACCTGCTGGGCACTGGGTGGTGGGCACACAACCACTTATTTTCCTGAGAGTTCACCTGGCATCTAACTCAAGATGACAGACCTGTGGTTTTCAGTGTGTGCCCATCAGATAATGTCTCACAAAGTAAGCACCCACAAGGCTGCTTCTCTCTTCTGTGCAGCTAAAGGAACATGGAGATAGCCAAACCTTACTAAGGGGCACCCAATGAAAAGCAAGTTCCAACCCCCACCACCACCCAGTTTCCCTGTATTATACTGGCTGGGACCTCAGATTAATTCCCTCTTCCAGGAATTAATCCTTAATACCAGTTTCTTTTTCTTTTCTTTTCTTTTCTTTCTTTTTTTTTTTTTTTTTTTGGTTTTTTGAGATAGGATTTCTCTGTGTAGCCTTGGCTGCCCTGGACTTGCTTTGTAGACCAGGCTGGCTTAGAACTCACAACGATCCACCAGCCTCTGCCTCCCAAGTGCTGGGATTAAAGGGGTGTGCTGCCGCCGCTGCCACCACCACCACCGGCTCTGATACTGGTTTCTTAAGGGTGCCTTAAAAACTCTTACAGATACACAAAAGGGCACATGCATATTCAAGATTTTTTTTTTTTAAAGACCAAATGACTACAATGGGGAGAGAATCCCCTCTGTGCTTTCTTTTGAATAACAGCAACACTAGGGAGACAGAGGCAGGTGGATCTCTGTGAGTTCTAAGCCAGCCTGGTCTACAAAACAACCCTGTCTCAAAAAACCAAAAACCAACCAACCAAACAAACAAAAAATACCCCACAAAAAAATGACAAAAACCAAAAACCAAAAACCAATGAGATCAGGGAAGCACAGTTCTTGGTGAATCTAGGTTTGCTTCAAGGATTTAAGGGGAGTTTAGATTTCCCTTTTGCAGTCTCTCACCTGTGGAGTTCAGAGGACATCTCGCAGGTTGTTTTGGGGGGGGGATTTTTATAATAATGCTAAGGAACTGCACACCACGCAACAGGTTTTGATACAAAGAGGTTTATCTGAAGCTGGAAGGGAGGAGAGTTAGAGCCCCAGTTAACTTGAGGGTGGAGAGAGACAGGAAGAGAGAGACAGTGGGAGAGCGTAAGGGGGCTGGGAGGGAGGTGGGGAGGAGTGAGAAGTGAGAGAAAGGGGAAGGAGCCCCAGAGAGAGATGGAGGGAGAGAAAGTGAGGGAGGGAAGGAGAGAAAGAGAGAGAGAGAGAGAGAGAGAGAGAGAGAGAGAGAGAGAGAGAGAGAGAGAGGTATCTCCAGGGGAGGCAGGCGGGTTCTTACATTTATTTTTATAAAACTGTGTTTGTCTCTCTTAGTTTCTCTCTTAACCTGGCTATCACACAATAATTGAGACTCTAATATTTGTTTAAATGGCTTTACAACACAATCTTGAGCAGTTTACGTCTGCTCTTAACCCTCTATGTTATTTTGTCTTACTCTCAGCAAACACCCTGGCGATACTTGCACTTTGCAGCTTTCCTTGGCTACAGCCCCTTTCTCCTGATCTTTCTTGGACCTTTCTTGGCCTGTACTGAGTCCCCTACTTCTTCCTCTAACTCCTCCTCCCCTGGCTGGCAGGAAGTCCAGCCCTATTCTCTCCCTATCAGCCATTGCCTATAAGCTGCTTTATTGGCACAATAGGGGAGCAGTGTTTACACAACGTTGAGACAGAAATCAGCATTTAAACTACATAATAACCTTGTGCCTACAGCAGGTTCTTATCTCCTTATCTCCCTCACACCCGAGAAGGAGAAATTATAATCGAAATGAATCTGCGGATCAGTCAAAATGACAGAGATGACTACTCAGCCCATGACCCACTACCTAGAAAGTTGTCCCAGGCTCTGGTGGTTTTCATGGCGAAGAGGGCAGAGACAGTCTGGCCATCAGGCACAGAGGATGAGAGGCTTTTTCTGTGGAAGAAGAACATGAGAGAGTCTGACCTCACTTTGCTTTCAGCAACGTGAGACAATAACTCTGCCGGTGTCCCCAGTTTGTTCCCAATTTAGGCTGGGCCCTAGCATCAGCCTAGGCAGTGGGAGCAGTCTTTTCCAGTGGTTAGTGTACCGTAATCCAGGGTTGAAGTCATCAGTTGTTGTGCACAAATCTTGGAGACCTCAGTAGTCGTTCTGCCAAAGCTGCTTGCTTCTGAGTAGTCATCGGTGGGACCAGATGTGTGCTGCTGCCTGTGACCCTCTACATGGAGAGAGCGTGGGAGAGCAACCAGGTGGCGCAGAACAGGGTTTGGATCAAGGAAAAAGGCATAAAGAAAGGAAAGATTTGCATGGTCCCCTGATTGCTTGGGCAGTGTGATGAGGCAATTTGGAAAGTAGGTGTCCCCAAAAGCTTGGAGTTCTGACTGGGGACAGCCTTCCTATGGGTAAAGAGAGAAGTAAGCCACAGCCCTGAACCTTGGGCGTCCCTGAGGGCACAGAGGGGCTAGAGATGAGTCGCGGGTCATCACACACTTGCCAGGGCCGAGGGTAGATGCCCGAGTGGCATGGTTTCACCTGGCACCAGGATTTTTGAGTGTGATAAAGAGGGAGGGGAAACCATGCCGGTAGAGAGGAAAAGATCACCCAGAGAAGGGATCTGGATTGAGGTCAGTGAAAACAGCTGGCTGTTGCCGCTTAATGATGAGCAGGAAGGGAAAACCCACCACTCAGCATTGGGTGAGGCACCTAGTGATTGGTGGAACAGAAAGTGAATCTGTTGCGGGCAGCATTGTGGGTAGAAGGGGTCCTGGCATGCCCAGACAGACACTACTGGGAGAACCCCATGTGGTCACAGCACCAGTGTTATAATATATAATAAAGGCTGCCATGCAAGGGGTGGAGGGAGCAAGAACACCAAAATGTACTGATTATATGGTGAAGGGGGAAGCCCCTCCCCTGGGAAGTCCTGGGTAGAGGGTGGGGTATGCCAGCCATGCCCTGTGGCAGCTAGGGACTGAGGGATGCTGGGGGAACCTGGAGCTGCTTGTCCTGGATTGGAGCACAACATCCCAGCCTTCTGTTGATAACAAATGGATAAAGGAGGGAATAAATTGTCTTTGGCTACTACCTACTGACATTGGGACATTGATGGGGGGTGCCCCAAAAGGCTGGAATGTTGGCAGAGTCCAGGAAGAGCAGCCGTCTTGCTTGGTGTCCAGGATCTGAGAACATCTGTGCCTAGGAGGGAAAATGCAGGTCCTGCTGACCGCATATGGATCACCACCCCCATCCAAGCTTTCACAGCAAGCCCTTAACCACTGAGCAATTTCTCCAGATTTTAAAAGTGTTGCCTCCACTTCTTAACATACCCTACTGCTGTGAGTCACTACACTTGTTGTCTCTTGTTCTCTTAAATAGAAAATGCAAAAGAGAAAATTTTAGACATGAATCAATAATGCCATATCATAAAACTTGTAGCTGCAAAATGTGTGAGTCCAAGTTAGCCTCAAGGGTGCAATCCTTCTGCTTCAGCATCCCCAGGGCTAGGCTTACAGGTGTGTACCATTACACCTGCCCAGAGGCTAGCGTGAGAACTCAGTCTTGAGTCCATGGATACAGTTACGGTGTTGAAAGCCAGGGGCTAACACACAAGGCAAACATGGCCAGCCAGATGTATATTCTCCTTTGGCAGGAACATGAAGTGGCCCAGACCAGAAACAGAAAGGCCTTTTAATGGCAAATGTGCAAGTGATTTAAAAAAAAAAAGGCAGAATTTTGCAGTTATTTTTATGATCATGGAAAAGGTACATGTTATGGGTTAATGGTCATACAGTTACACCACATGAAACATTTTATGGACAAGTCAATTCTCAGAATAATGGCAACAATTTGCAGTGTGTGTTTCATAAGATTATTGAGGAAAAACCAACCAACCAACAAACAAAAAAATCAGTTGACTTTAGCTAAGGACATGATCCAAGTCTAACATTGTTTCCCTAAAAAGAAAAATGGAGTCAGATGCCCCTTAACAGGCACATCTTTCCCTGTTAAAATCTATTTATTTATTTTTATTTTAGGTTTTAAAAAATATATTTTATTAATTTATTTATATTACATCTCAATTGTTATCCCGTCCCTTGTATCCTCCCATTCCCCCCTCCCTCCCATTTTCCCCTTACTCCCCTCCCCTATGACTGTGAATGAGGGAGACCTCCTCCCCCTGTATATGCTCATAGGGTATAAAGTCTCTTCTTGGTAGCCTGCCATCCTTCCTCTGAGTGCCATCAGGCCTCCCCATCCAGGGGACGTGGTCAAATATGGGGCACCAGAGTTCATGTGAAAGTCAGTCCCCATTCTCCACTCAACTGTGAAGCATGTCCTGTCCATTGGGTAGATCTGGGTAGGGGTTCAATGTTTACTGCATGTATTATCCTTGTTTGGTGCCATAGTTTGAGGAGGACCCCTGGGCCCAGTTCCGCCCATCATATGTTCTTCTTGTAGGTTTCTAGGACCCTCTGGATCCTTCTGTTTCCCCATTCTCCCATGATTCTCTCACCTAGAGTCCCAATAGGATGTCCTCACATCTATCCCAATCTCCTGGTAAGTGAAGACTTTCATGGGACATGCTCCTTGGACTAGTGTCCAGATTAAGTGAGTATATACCAATTGCCTCTTTCTGTTTCTGGGTTAACTCACTCATTATGATCATTTCTAGTTCAATCCATTTGTCCACAAATTTTGGGAATTCCTTGTTTTTAATAGCTGAGTAGTATTCCATAGTGTAAATGTACCACAGTTTCTTTATCCATTCTTCTACTGAGGGATGCTTAGGCTGTTTTCAGGTTCTGGCTATTATGAATAAGGCCGCTATGAACATGGTTGAGCAAATGATCTTGTTGTATGCTGGAGCATCTTCTGGGTATATTCCAAGTATTTTAGGTTTTTCGAGACAGGGTTTCTCTGTGTAACAGCCCTGGCTGTGTAGACCAGGGTGGCCTCGAACTCACAGAGATCCGCTTGCTTCTACCTCCTGAGTGCTGGGATTAAAGTCCACTGCGTCTGGCTTCCCTGTCAGTTTTGATGCTTGTGACGACTCTGGGCTAGTTCAGGAAGGCTGTGTAAAACACCAAACTACTTTTGAAACTCTAGTCCATAAGTGTCCAGTATGAACGTTTCATTAAGAAGATCTAGAGGCAAACATGTGGTGGTTTGAATGTAAGACTCTCCCCACCCACTCAATAGACTCAATGTTTGAAAGCTTGGCCCATGGGGAGTGGCACTATTAGGAGGTGTGGCCTTGTTGGAGGAAGTATGTCATCTCAGGGGTGGGCTCTGAGGTCTCCTATGCTCAAGCTATACCCAGTACAGAACAAAGTTTCCTCCTTGCTGCCTGTGGATCAAGATGTAGAACGTTTGGCTCCTCCGGCACCATGTCTACCTGTACGCTACCATGTGTCCCACCCACCTTGATGATAATGGTTGAAACCTCTCTGAAACTGTAAGCCAGCCCCAATTAAATGTTGTCTTTTAAAAGAGTTGCCTTGGTCATGATGTCTCTTCAAAGCAATGGAAACCCTAACTAACACACACACATGTCCTGTGCTTTCACTGACAAATGTTGGAATTTCTTGTGATCATTGATGTGGCAAACCCAGTCAGACCTACAGATAAAATGTCATGTATTTGCCATAATAATGATACTGGTGCTGGTTGTCATGACAGGATGATTATCCTGATGCTCTGTGGCTAGCTCCCATGTCCTGAAAGGGCATAGGTACGAGCATACAGAAGTAACTAGGCGACATCAAGCCAAACATTGGGACATCTATCACCAGTTCCAAGGAGGCTCCCAACCAGGGCCTCCTTGGCCTGGGCATCATTTTTATTGGCAGCTGGAACACAAATGCCTCCAATAGCTCCATTGACCTTGGCCACTGTACCCACTGGAAAGCCCTGTACTATCTCTTTGTGGTCTTCTCCTGAAGGTGGGGCCACTTTTTGTCCATACTCAATGCAGGGAGCACTGTCAGTCCTGTTCAGGGGAGGGCTGTGGGAAAGATTAAGCTTTGTCACAGGTGGAAGCAGTCTTGGCGGGCTTTACCCTTGGGGCACACCATGAATACCTTGTGAGAGACTGTTTGGAGCCTTCCTGGGCTTGGAATTCAGGAAGCCTACCTGGGAACCCCACCGTGGCTATTGTTTTCCTAATTGACCCTCGAAGGGAGGAGGAGACCGCCCTTTGCATATGACTGGGAAGAGGTAGGAGGAGAGAGGAAGAAGGCGCGGAGAGAGAGGAAGGGACCGGACCAGCTCGTGGGACTGAGATACCTAAGGACCCGTCCTGCCGAACGGATTCCAGGAGGTTTTAATCTTCTGTCCCTTTAACCTTTTTTTCCTTCTTGTATATGCTAGTTGGGTTGTATAATAAAGTTTAATTGTTAATAAACAGAGCCAACAGAGGGCCCACCTTAAGACTGATACCGATGTTTGGACGGAGTTCCCGTAGCTAGTATAGTCTATTAGCCAGGACACACACACACACACACACACACACACACACACACACACACACACACACACACACACAATTTGTTGTTGTTGCTGGGTGGTGGTGGCACATGCCCTTAATCCTGATGTTTAGGAAGCAGAGGCAGGCAGATCTTTATGAGGTTGAGGCCAACCTGGTCTACAGAGTAGGTTCTAGGACAGCCAGGGCTACACAGAGAAACCCTGTCTCAAATAACAACAGGACACAGTAGCATGCACCTTTAATCCCATACTGGGAGACAGAGGAAGACAGATCTCTGGTCTGCACTGTGAGTTCAAGGCTAGCCAGGGCTGCACAGCGAGGCCCTATCTCAAAAAAAAAAAAAAAAAAAGCTAAAATGTTTTAATTAATGCATATTGACTATACATTATAGAGGATTTCATAGTGACAGGTTCATGCATGTGTATAATATAGTTTGGCTATTTCATCTTTTGTCCTCCCTACTCTGCTGACCCCAATTACCTCTCTTCTATGCTTATGTTTTTTGAGGGGAGCATCCAGTGACCTTCGCTAGTGCTGTATACAGCGGGTAGGTGAGAAGTTATTCACAGGAGCGAGTACACCTTACCAGTGGCTACAAGCCTGGGTAAAATATTTCTCCCTACCCTCAGCAGCTTCACTGCCTGAAGATCCTCAGGAAGGAGTGGGGGGAAGATCCATGTTGAGGGGATCAATCCCGTGCAGGTAACCACAGGTGCTGCACATATAAGAGTGTAAGGTCTGGGGCTGGAGAGATAGCTCAGAGGTTAAGAGCACTGACTGCTCTTCTAGAGGTCATGAGTTCAATTCCCAGCAACCACATGGTGACTCACAACCATTTATAATGTAATCTGATGCCTTCTTCAGCACTGTATACATAATAATAAATAAATCTTTAAAAAAAGAAAAAGAGTGTAAGGCCCACATCATGGCCAGAAGACTGCATCCACTACACTGCAGGCCGTCTTTCCTCTCTCACGGTCTTTCTGCCCCTTGTCTGCTAAGTTTTCCAGGCCTCCGATGCATTTGCCAGGGTTCTTTTGCTCTATGGAGACAGAAGCTCAACTTTAAACTGGTTTTGTACACTGGAGGGAACTTACAGTTCTATTAATAGTGTTAGAGATGGTTCCAGGTGTGACGTCACAGGAATGGCTCTTTCTGAGTTCTGATTTAGGAAAACTAAGAGACTCTATCATGTTCTACACTTGGAATTTAGTTCCAGTCTTCACCTGGGTTCGAAGGGCACCCAGTCTAAAGAGTTACTCTGAATGTTATGAAAAAGAGGTCTCTCACCCTCCTTTCTCAGACCTCAAAGGAATTACAGGGTGTTTTTAGACAAACATTCAGTGTCTGCATTGTGCGAACAAGTGTTCCCAGCTGGGCCACAGTGTATTCTGATCATTGCCTGTTGTGCAATGTGTTCTTCTTGTTTTCATTAGCGTTAACCACATCTTGTGCTTGCTTGCTTTTCTGTGTGGGCATTAATCTGAATTACTCACCACTGGCTATGCAGGCCTCTCTCAGTGTATCAAACACAAGCCAGGATCTGTTGATTTTTGTTCTTAAAGACAGTTCCTTGGTACCCTAGGATACTGTTTTGAGCATCACCCTGAAATTCCTCTGTGTGTGTGTGTGTGTGTGTGTGTGTGTGTGTGTGTGTGTGTGTTTATATGCCTGATGTGGATGCGGGTGTTCACAGAGGCCACAAGAGGGAGTTGGATTCCCTAGAGCTGGAGTTACAGTGAGCCAGCAAACATGGGAACTGGGAAATGAACTCAGGCCCTCTGGAAGAGCAGCCAACACTCTTAACTATTGAGCCGTCTCTCCAGCCCCTGGTACTTGTATTTTAAGAGTTAGCATCTTTCTTCTGTTTCTTGGGTGTGGAGTTTAATCTCTCTGAGGTTGCTAATACCCTAGGTGAGGGGCCTCACCCTTCTGCTGTGCTCTGGCTTTCTTCCCAAGGTCTTGTTACTATGCGGTTCTTTGGTCTTTGCCTTTGAGGCACCCTCAAGGGTCCTGTGCACCTGTTTATTCTAGAAAGCAGCTGCAAGGAGCCGATTGACAGCTCTGAGAGCACGTGTGTGTGTGTGTGTGTGTGTGTGTGTGTGTGTGTGTGTGTGTGTGTCAGGAACTGATTGACAGCTCTGAGAGCATAAGTGTCTGTCCAAAGCTGACTGACTGCTCTGAGTATTGATTTATTTGCATGTGTAGGTGTATGCTTGTGGACCATAGAACACATATGGAGGTCAGAGGGCAACTTCTAGCAGTTGCTTCTCTCCCTCTACCATGTACATCCCAGGAATTGAACTCAGATTGTAAGTCTTGGTGGCAAGGGCCTTTACCTGCTGTACCATCTCTCCTGCCCTAGTTCTGCATTTTCTGTATTAGGCAGATTTCCCAAAAGAGAGACAAATAGCTCTACATGGAGGATTCCTGGGGGTTCTCTCAGAATATGGTAGGAGAGGAAAGCTGTGGCACCCCAAGTGTCCTATGTAAACATTACCCACCACTTGTTTAGGTCTAGGTGCCTGACGCTGGTACAGGCAGAAGGAGCCATGATGGGTCCACGGCTGTATACTCAACAGTTCACAGCTGGAAAAGATAGAATTCTTATAGACCTCCAGGAGGAATTCTGCCACGCCATCTGCCTAACACCTTGCTCCGGCCTTCTGACCTCGGCACCTATGAGGTAATGAGTTTCCAAGTGCCCTACAGATATGAGTGCAAGCCTGTTTGGAACACACATTTTAGTAGTTCTGATCTATGAATGTCTGCTATTTGGATTCGATGTTGAATTGAGGCCCAGCACCCGCTGGAGGAATGAACCCCACTGACACCCTGAGTTTAGGGGATGGGTCTGACTTTAGAACTTCTGACCTCTGGGGCGACAGTGCAATAGGGAGTATGTGTTACTCCAAGCTTCTGTGTCCAGGGTCCTTTGGTATGATAGTCAACAAAACAAAACAGAAAAACAAAAACCAAACCAAACCAAACCCCGAATCCTCTGGGGCTGGAGAGACAGTTCCGCAGTTAAGAGCATCTGCCATGCTTCCAGTGGATCAGAGTTTGGCTTGGATCTCCAACTCCAGCTCCAAGGAGTCTAACAGCCTCTTCTGGCCTCCAGGGGCACTAATAATCACGTGGACATTCCTGCACAAACACACATGTCCAACAGTGAAAAGTCAAGCCAACTGTGGTGGCCCACACTGGCAGGATATGCTGGAGAGAAGGACAGAAGTGGACCATGAGTTTGAGGCTAGCCTGGAACACCCTTTAAAGTACTGGAGAGATGCCCCAATACTTAAGAGCCCTTTCTTCAAGGGACATGGTGGTGCATGCCTTTGATCCCAGCGCTTGGGAGGCAGAGGCAGGTGGATCTCTGAGTTTGAGGTCACCTAGGTCTACAAACCCATTTCCAGGATAGGCAGTGCTACACAGGAAAACCCTGTTTCAAAAAAAAAACAAACCCAAACAACAACAACAACAACAACAACAACAACAACAAGGCCCCCCCCCCCGAAAAGCTCTTGTCGCTCTTCTAGAAGACCTGGGTTACATTCCCAGCACCCACGTGGCAATTCACAACAGTCTGTAGAACCACTCAATAATGTGCACACATACACACACATGCAGGCAAACAGCCATACAATCAATCAATAAAAAGTACATTATTAAGTCTTTCAGGATGGTAGTAGTGGCATATGCCTTTCATCCCAGCACTCAGGTGGAAGAGGCAGGAAGATTTCTGTGAATTCAAGGCCAGTTTGATCTACATTGAGAGTCCAGGCTAGCCAGGGGTGCACAGCGAGTCCCTGTTTCAAGAGAAAAAACAAAAACAAAACAAAACAAAACAAAAAAACCCCCAAAACCCTTAAATGTCAATCCTAATACTTCTGCTTGGGGATACAAAGGAAATTTTAGTAGGAGGTCTGAAATGAAAGGTTGTTGTAGAGATGCTCTTGAATAACTTCCCATAAAAACTCAAGATGGCTGGGCATGGTGGCACATGCCTGTAATCCCAACACTGGGGAGGCAGAGACAGGTGGATCTCTGTGAGTTTGAGGCCAGCTTGGTCTACAAAGTGAGTCTAGGAGAGCCAAAGCTACACAGAGAAACCTTGTCTTGAAAAACAAAAACAAAAACAAAACAAAACAACCTCCCCTCCCCTGCCGCCCGAAACCAAAAACCAAAAACCTCAGAGTGAGACATCCACCTGAACTGAAGCAGGCTTTTATTGTACCAGGGCCTCTTATGTAGTTAAAAAAAAATCTGTTGAGGTCCCTGAATTCCTATTAATTCAATAGAAATTGTCCTAAAAGGAAGACACAAAGATCCGGTTGGGTCAGCATTCCTGCCTGGCTGTGGAACACTGAAGGTTGTCCTCGCCTCCTGCAATCCTGGGGGGGGGGGGGGGGAGAATGTTGGCCCTAAGGAGGCCACGGACAGCAGGCGCCAAAGGCCGAACAGAGCAGCCAGGGAGAGCAGCTGACTCACTTCTCTGTGTTTTGCAAAGATGACTTTCCCAGCTGAAATACCAGTTGACCCCGGTTCTGAGTTTGTCTGTTTTTTGTTTTTGTTTTGTTTTGTTTTGTTTTGTTTTGTTTTGTGTGTGTGTGTGTGTGTGTGTGTATGTGTATGTTTTGTTTTATTAGCACATTTGCCATACTCTCCCTGCCCCCATTTTATTCTCTCAAAAATCTTACTCACGGAGTGGAGTGGCGAGATGGCGCAGCAGTTAGGAGCACTGGCTGCTTTTTTTTTTTTTTTTTTATCATGGTTGCTTACAGCGGCTTGTGACGCCAATTCCAGGGGATCTGACTCCCTCTTTCGGCCTCTGTGGGCACTGCACACATGTGGTGCACACACATACATGCAGGCAAACAGTTACACACATAAAATAAGCACAAATAAATCTTTAAAAACATCTTGCCCAGCATCTTAAGCTCTACACTATTCTTTTTTCCCCCAACATAATATTTTTATTTATTATTTGGGAATTTCACATCATACACTCTGACCATACTTACTTCCCCATCCTCCCAGCTCCAACCCCCAACCCTGTGAGCCCCTCCCCCCACAAAAAAAAGAAGATGAAGAAAGAAAGAAAGAAAGAAAGAAAGAAAGAAAGAAAGAAAAAACCCACCCTAGTCTATTTGCATTGTCCATAGACTCACTGGAGCGTGGTCAAACTCCTAGTGGCCACTCCTTAAAAGGGTCCTTCCCCACCAGCACCCCTGCCAGAAGCCATCAACTGTGGAGAGCTGCACCTCAGCATCTTTATCCCAATATCTAAGAGTTCTCTTTGACGGCTTCCTGACCAGGCTGTTATTTTTGGGGTGGTGGTGTGGGAGTTTGGGTTGTCACAGAAGCCTTCTACATGCCACAGTCAGCAATACCATTGCAAAAATAGCTTCCTTGCCCTTTACAGCCAGTGGGAGTACAGATCATGGAGTTCTGTAGGCATGAGGTTATGGTGTAATTCAAAAGCTGATTTCTGTACCCCTCCCTCCATATCCGTTTGCAATCCTTGTTCTGAGAATCTCCTGTCTCAAAGTTGTATAAGCGCTGCTTCCCCAATTGTCCCCTGATGTGCCAACAAAGCAGATTACAGCCAATAGCTGAGCAGGGGAGAGAATAGGGCTGGACTTCCTGCGGACCAGGGAAGAGAGGATAGAAGAGGAAGTAGGGGAATTGAGCCGCCAGAGAGGTCCAGGTGACATCAGGAGAGGAGTTTGAACATGGAACACCACAAAGTGCAAGTATTTCTGAGATATACACTGGGAGGAGACCAGATTAGCATGTGACACAGACCTCAGCATGGTCTCCAGTGGCAGCACAGACCACGGACATCAACACAGCCCTCTGCCATAGTATGGGCCTCAGACACCATCATAGCCCTTGGTGGCGGCACAGGCCAAGAACATCAACTTGGCTTTAGGTAGCATCACAGACCATGGACATATTCCTGGCCTTTGATGGTAATGTGGGCACGGATACCAACAGGATCCCCAGCTGCAGCAGGACCACAGACCATGGACTTCAACATGGCTTCCAGGGGCAGCGTGGACTATAGAGGTCTTTCGAGGAGGTCCCTCCATGACTCCTGGGTTAGTTAGTCTTCTATTCCCATGTCCCAGTTACCCGATGTGAACACATGAAGGAGAAAGGAATTATCTGAGCTCCTGGCTTGCAATGGCCTACTTATTCACCACATCAAGAAGACATGAAGGATTGGCCCAGCTGACCAGGAAGGGGAGGAAGCAAGAAGTAAATAGTATACCCCAGGGACCTGTCCACAGCATCCTACTTCCTCCGGCTAGACTCCACCTCCCAAAGTTCCTACGGTCTCCAGAGAACATCTCCACCATCTCAGGACCAAGTGTCTAAGACAAGAAGCCATAGGGGGCATTTCATTTTCAGCCCACAACCCTCCTGTCCAGAAATGCTTGTGGAGATTCATGCGATTGCTTTTAGGGACAGCTTCTGTTATGTCTTGATTGATAGCTCCCGTTCCTAAAGAAGAGGTAATGAGTTCCCAACCCTCTGAGCTGTGAGAATGTAAATGTCTTGGGTTGTTTTCCGGTTCCTGTGATAAAGGTAACTTAAAGGGGAAGTAACTTATTCTTACACTTCTGGGTTATAGTTGAAGTCACAGTGGCAGGAGGTCAAGAAAGCAGGTCACATGGCCTTCATAGGCAAGAAGCAGAGGACTGCTCTCACAGAGGATTCAGGTTTAATTCCCTGAGCCTACACTGGACAATTCACAACTGTAGCTTCAGCTGCTGGGGGAATCCCACATGTCTGGTCTCCGAGAGCACATGTGCTTACATGCACATGCATGATCATAATTAAAAATAAATTAGAGAAAGGGATCAGAGAGCAATGAATTCTTGTGCTCAGCTCTTTCATTCAACCCAGGCCCCAGCCCATAAACCGATGCCGCCAATGCTAAGATGGTGTCTTCCCACCTCAATTGACCAGTTAGTACAATCCCTCAGAAGGATGCCCACAGGCACGCCTGGTCTGCACACTCTCTCACTGAGACTCCCTTCCTAGATGACTCTAACTTCAGTCAAGTTAACAATATACCCTGCCTGTCACAGTGACCGCACTTGGAAATAGGATCTTTGCACACGTGACTGAGATGTAAGTTAAGATGAGGTCCCTCTGGAGTAGTGTGTGTCCTTAATCCAATATGGCTGGTGTTTGTACAAGAAAAAAAAAGAGAGAGAGAGAGAGAGAGAAAGAGATAGTGGAGGAGGCACAGACATTGGAGGGGCACTGCTTGTGTCAAAGAGGCCAGTATCTTTTGTTTTGATTTTGCTTTTTTGCTTTTTTGTATTTTTGTTTTTTTGTTTTTATTTTTTCAAGATAGGGTTTCTCTGTGTAACCTTGGCTGTCCTGGACTCACTTTGTAGACCAAGCTGGTCACCATGCTCAGCTAGATGCTAGTATCTTTAGAAGCTAAGAAAAAAAAAAAGTCATAGAACAGGTTCTACTCCTGAACCTTCCGGGAGAACATCACCCTGCTAACACCTTATTTCAGCCTTCCGGCTGCTAGAGCAGCAGAGAAAACATGTTATATTAAGTCACTCAGCCACTAGAATTTTGTTCTAGCAGCTTTAGGAAACTCATAGTTTCTTGACTTTGGTACTATTGATACTTAGGAACTGGATAGTTTTCCTTATGGGGGCTACACAGAGGATGTAAGCTCAAAATCCTGGCCTCTACCCATGGAAGGATTTATTCACTTGTGAGAGCTATAACTGTCCTTTGACACTGTCATGGCTTCCATGGGTGCCAGAAGAACTCATTGAGGTTTGGCTTAAGCTTCTTTTGCTTATAGAAGGTATTGGAAAGATGGCCAGAAGCAATGATGTCATCAGCCTATAACTGATCCCCTTGACACAGCCCCCTTTAGTTTCTGATCACACTCTGTGAAATATTTATTTCTCAAGTATCACATTCAAGTTCTGAATTTCTTTAGGTCGGGTTTTCTCTCCGGCAGTCGCTACACTTGGGTTGTCTCCCTGGGCTATAGGAGAGCCTGTCGGGGTTCAAGATGCGTGGCAGCACCTACCTCTGCGTGGCTGTGAGCCCCAGCCCGTCAGCAGCTCTGGTGGCTGTAAGTTGATGATAACGAAGCAGTCGGTGCCACAGTATGTAGAGTCTAAGTGGTAAGCCTGAGACCTTGGGCTCTACATTACCAGCCGACTGCGTCAGCTGCTTCTGACACTGTTGACATTTCGGGAAGCTACACAAGTTAGAAGAGTGTTATCAAGATGGGCGTGGTGCCTCGGGCATGTAACCCCAGCTACTCAAGAGGTAGAGGCAGGAGGATCCTGAGTTCAAGGTCTGCTTGGTCAAACGTAGTGAGACCTTGTTGGGGACACAGCTCAGTGGCAGAGCACTTGGTTAGCAAGTATGTGGTGGTTAAAAGGAGATGCCCCACAGTCTTGGGCATTTGAACATGTGGTCCCCAGTTGGTGGTGCTGTTTGGGGAGGCTTTGAAGGTGTGGCCTTGCTGGAGGAAGCATGTCAGTGGGGGGGCCGGGCTTTGAGAGTTCAAGCAATTTTTTTTCTGCTTGTGGTACAAGGTGAGTTCTTTGAAAAATATAGTTATTATGTATTTATTTATTTAAGTGTTCTATTCGCATGTATGACAGAAGAGGGTATCACCCCATTATAGGTGGTTGTGAGCCACCATGTGGTTGCTGGGAATTGAGCTCAGGACCTCTGGAAGAGCAGACAGTGCTCTTAGCCACTGAGCCATCCCTCCAGCCCCACAAGGTAAGGTCTTACCTTCCCACTCCAGCTCCAGCTGCCTGCCTGCTTGCCTGCTGCCGTACTCCTTGCCATGATGGTGTTCGACTCTAGCCCTCTGGGATCATAAGCCCTAATAAACTCTTCCTTCTAGAAGCTGCTGTGATCATGGTGATTTAGCACAGTGACAGAAAAGTAACTCATATACTGTGTAAAGCCCTAGTCTCAATTCACAGTGAAAGAGGGGACAGAGAACTGCGTGGATTTCTGTGTGGTTCATGCTTATAGGCAGAATATTTCTAAAATACAGTTATCCACAATAATCTCTAATAATCCTTTTTATTTCTGTGACACTAGGTGTAATTTCTCCTGTTTCATATGTTATATTTTGTGTGTGTGTGTGTGTGTGTGTGTGTGTGTGTGTGTGTGTGTGTCATATATGCATGTTTGTACTGGTGTGTGGGTATACATGCGTATGTGCACATAAGCTTGTGGCTGTCAGAGGTCAATGTTAGCTGTCTCCTTTGATTGCCTTCCACTTTATTTACTGAAGAACAATCTCTCACTGAACCCCATTCTAGCTGGCTACCTTGCCCCACTGATGCTCTGTGTCTGCCTTCTGAATGCTGGAATTACAGGTGGTGGGCCACTAAGTCCCCCGGGTTATATGTGCGTTCCAGGGGTCAGGACTTGAGTTCTCATGTGATGTTCCCACTGCTTTACCATGGAGCCATTTCTCCTGCCCACCTGATTTTGTGTTTAATTTTGGGTTTTCTCTCAAAGTCTAACTCTTAATTTTATTGACTCCCTCATTCTCTATTTTGTTTATCTCTGCTATAATCTTTTTTATTTCCTTCCCTCTGCTAACATTGGGTCTAGTTTATTGATTTCCTTTTCTTCCTTCCCTCATGCATAAAATAGATTTTTTCTTATTTACTTACTTACTTATGTTGTTATTAGTAGTAGTAGTAGTATTGGTTTTTAAAGACAGGGTTTCTCTGTGTAGCCTTGGCTGTCCTGGACTCACTTTGTAGACCAGGTTGGCTTTGAACTCAGAGAGATCCACCTGCCTCTGCCTCCCCAGTGGCTGTATCACCACTCCCTGAGTTCCTCTTACTTTACACGGAAATGTTCACACTCAAACTTTCACCTTTCTACTTTTCTTGATGAACCCTCTAAGGTTTGTTGTATTGTGTTCTTGTTTTTGTTCAGCTCAAGACAGTCTCCTCTCTCTTGAGATTTATTCTTTTCCTGTTGGTTATTCAAGAGTAAGATCTTAATTTACATGTATCTGCTAATGTGGTCTTTAGGTTTAAATGTGAATTTGCTACAACTTATAATCACCTTAGAAGGGAGGTTAAGTTGAAGAATTGTCCCGGTTGGTCTGTGGGCTGTTTGTGGGGGACTATCTTAATTTTTTTTTTTTTTTTTTTTTTTTTTTTAGCATGTAGCCTTGGCTGGCCTGAAACTTGGTGTGTAGACCAGGCTGGCTTCAAACTCTTATCATTATGCCTGCCTCTGCTTTTCAAGTTCTGGGATGGAAGGTGTGCACCATCATTCCTAATCTGATTGTCTTGCTTGTTAATCAATGTAGGAAGAGTCATCTCATTGTGGGCAGCACCACCCATTCCCTAGGCAGGGCTCCTGATCTGTATCAGACTGGAGAAAGCCAGCTGAAAACAAGCCAGCAGCACAGGCACACTCATTGCTTTCTTCTCTTGCCTGTGAATGTGATGCTTAAAGTCCCGCTCCGACTCCCTCAAAACGATGGACCGAAACCTGGGCTTAAGCCAAACCAACCTTTTCTTCCCCCAAGCTGCCTTCTGTCTGTCTGCTAGACCTGACTGGCCATCGTGTAAATCCTCTATTACCTTATTGAGCTACCTGGCTTGCCTATGCATTTTATAGCTATGGATATAGTTATTTTAAAATGATAGCAACTTGATTTCAGTTGTGTACACAGACTCCATGAGGGAAGTGGCTTGTCCAGGGTCACACGACTGTTTCCACAAGCACCAAGGACATTTGTCTACTGTGGTTCTGGAGTTTGGGAAACCCAGTAACCATGTGCCATTTCATTCGGCTCTTGGAGAAAGCCAACATCCTACCTCTTTCTCTGTGTGTGTAACTGCATCTGTTCCTTGTCCCAACAATTCAAAACATTCTGGCAAAAACCCAATGATTGTTGGTTTTAAGGAAAGGGCTTCTACTAAGTGAAAGATGGTCAACTGGCCCCTGATATGTGTAATTAGAATTCTCCTTCCCTTGGATTTGATGAATTCCTCCAAAGTGCCACATGGACACTTTGTGCCATATTTGCACAACAATCATAAAAATTAGTGGCTTTTCTTTTGGAAATCACTTGTTGAGGCTCATCCTCCACTTACCCTATTGACATGTGCTCATAAAAGCATAACTGAGTATTGATGATAATTTCATAATAGTGAAGACACATCAAACTAATTATGTCCAACAGCACTTTGTCTGCTTCCTCTCTGAAATATGTAATTATTAACTTTGGGGAGGATGTGGAAAACACCAGCCACACTCTTTGTCAGGGTCTCTGTCCAGCTAAGAAGAGAAAGCACACAACAGTTTTTTTTCATTCCTTAAATATCAACTTAAATATATACACTCAGAGCATCTCTTATTCATTATTTATTTCCACATAGGCGCATGATTGCATGTGTGTACATGTACTGGCCAGAGGTCAGCCTCAGGTGGTGTTCCTTAGATGCTGTCCCATCTTGGTTGTTGAGACAGGTTGTCTCACTGGCCTGGAGATCACAGATCTACTTAATCTGATTGGCTGGCAAGCCCCAGAGAGTCTCCTGTGTCCACCTTCCCAGTGCTGAGGTTATTACCTAGGCCGCTACACTTGGCTCTTTAGGTAGGCTCTGGGGCTCAAACTCAGGCTTTGTCTTTATGTGGCAAGCATATTACTTATTTATCTTAGAAGCCCCGAGGCTGAGCATTCTATTCATTTGTTTTTAGATTTCTTTATTTTATGTGTGTGTTTTGCCTATGTGCATGTATGTGCACCACATGCCTGCAATGCCCCGGGAGACTAGAAGAGAACATGAGATGCCCTGGAACTGGAGTTCCAGGCAGTTCTGAATGGGATGCGGCTGCTGGGAACTGAACCTGGGTCCTTTAAAAGAGCAAAAAGTGCTCTTAACTGCTGAGCCATCTCTCAAGGCTCAAGGCTGAACATCAAAAATAAATACTTCATTTCTTCTTTGAAGTTTTCATATATGTGTATAATATATATTGATTATATTTACCCCTCATCCCCTCCAACTTTCCCAGAGCCCCCAAAACATGTCTGAGTGGAAGTTTTGGTTTCTTTGAAAAAAAAAAACTCAGTTATGTTATATAAACATGTTTTTATTTTAATTCCAAGTATGGGATATGAGACTGCCTTGGTTTAACCACAGCTGGTAACAACCTCACGTGTCTCTGAGAATGGTGTGGTCTTTGCCAGGTGCAATTAATTTAATTCTGAGGACCCAGAGAGGGTATAAATATCAGAGCCCAGAGAGAGAGAGAGGAAGAAGAAGAAGAAGAAGAAGAAGAAGAAGAAGAAGAAGAAGAAGAAGAAGAAGAAGAAGAAGAAGAAGGAGAAGAAGAAGAAGGGAGGGGAAGGGAAGGGAGAGGAGAGGAGAGGAGAGGAGAGAGAGGATGCGCCAGGAGAGAGAAAAGCACACTCCCAGGGAGGAAGGAGCTTCGGGGAGACGGCAGATAAAGAACACTGCTGATTCCGCTGGACATCCTGATGACCAAGATTGGTATTTTTCCCCAAAAAACCCCAATGGCCCTTATGAGCTGAAAGTAGCTAAAGAGACCTCTGCCCCCTCCCCGCTAACCTTCTTTCTCTCCTACCTGGTGTCTTCGGAAAGGAGCGGAGTGGAGCAGGGAGAAACAGGCATAAGAATCCCATTAAAACAGACTTTAAAAACTGGCCCCTACACGTCTCCCTCCTAAATTCATTTTCTTTCTTGCTTGCTTTCTCCCCTCCCTCCTTCCTCCCTCCCTCTTTCTCGGCCTGTCTATCTGTCTGTCTGTCTTCTTTCTTTCTTTTATGACTCACTGAGTCCAATCAGTGCTGGCTGTATGTGCATGGGTGTCGGGTCATTCACTGGGCATGGTCACCCTGGCACTGTCCACACCCCTCAAGAAGAAAAAAAAAACCTCTCTTCCTTTCTCAGCTCCTATTGGCTGCCAGCTCCTCAGTGGCAGGCAAAGCCCCGTGAGCCTCTCACTCCTTGTTCTGGAATGTTGACTCTCTTACTCTTGTATAGGTCTTGTGCCCGAAACCACGGTAACTGAGTTCCTGAGGGCAAGTGTCTAGAAGGCAGCGTTTAACAGCCCCGCTCTACCCTCTGGCTCTGACAGCCTTTCCCGTTGCTCTTCTGCCATGCTCTCTGAGCCTTGCAGAGGGGAGGCTGTGGGAATAGACATCACATTTAGGGCCAAGTACTTATGGTCAGTTATTGTCAGCACTTTGGCTAGCTGGCATGTGAGTGACTTCTAAACGCCACATGTCTACTGAAAGTTCTGAGTACAGCATGGTGATTCAGGCAGCTATAGCTCTCACATCTTAGTACACAAATCAGGATTTTTTTATTCTGGGGGCTGCAAGCATGGGTAAGTTGTCTGTTCTTTTTCCTCACCTATTTTCTACTACTTTTTTTGATGTGCACACATAGTGTGTAGTACACACACATAATGTGTAATGTACATGCCATGAATCTGCCATGCTACTTGGCCAGGGACAGTATTCAATAAGGAGGGGGGTCCAGAAGGAAGAGGGCAGAGGAGTCTCTGTGTATGTGTGTATGTGTGTATGTGTGTGTGTGTGTGTGTGTGTGTGTGTGTGTGTGTGTAGACTAATCAAAACAAACCATGGGGGCCCAGGGATGTGGCTCAGCTGCTGATTGAATGTCTGACACGCATGAAGCCCTGGCCTTCACCCCCATCACTGCTCAGACCACATGTGCTGGCAATTGCCTGGAATCCCAGCACGCAGACGGCAGAAGCAAGAGATAATCCTTGGCTCCATAGTTAGTTGGGGGCCAGCCTGGGCTACATGAAACTGTCTCAGAAGGACAAAAAAAAAAGATGTATGTGTGCAAATGCTATAATGAAAACCATTACTTTGTATATACGAATTTAAAAAGAGCAATAAAAAAGAAAAATAAGGATGACACTGACGGGATGAGGAGAAAGCTTCCCCTATCCCCTCAGCATGGCTGTGCCGCTTGTTCCCTTCTCTGAGTCCTTTAGACAACTGCTTGAAGCAATGCATCGAGCAAATAAACAACCTTGTTATAAAAATGCAAACAATGCTCAAATACAGCCACAAGTGCTTATTTAGCCTGAGACCCTCCTGTACTGGCTGAACGCCGAGTGGGTCCCCCATTCAGAGCTGAGAATACAAGCTTCTGTGTCAGAGTGACAAATCTCCCAAAATGACTGCAACTCAAAAAGCTGCATTTCCTGGGGCTAGGATCCTAATAAAATTTATTATCCATTCCCTACAGATAGCAACCATCCACAATTTGTTACTATTATAATTTGATATGCTCGCTGTATGTGTATTTTTGGTAAGTCTTAGTGTAGGACGGAGGGTAACTTTATTATTACTAATTATTACTCTTCTGTATGTGTGCAGCATGCAGTGTGTGTGAATGCAAGCTCATGTATGTGACCACATGGATGTCGAAGCCAGGAGACAAATTTCGCTCTTGTTTCAGAGTCAGTCCTCTTCCTCCGCAGTGGGCACCAGGATGTGAAGTAGCTCACCCGGGTTGAACAGTGAGCACGTTTCCCAGCTGAGCCATCTCATTGGTCAGGGTGAGGAGTTCAACAGTACTGGTGTAGGTGATAAGCAAAGGAGGTAAAGTTAAGATTTGAGGCAAGAGCCAGGGCATGGTGTTGCACGCCTTTAATCCCAGCACTCGGGAGGCAGAGGCAGGATGATCGCTGTGAGTTCGAGGCCAGCCTGGTCTACAAAGGGAGCCCAGGACAGCCAAGGCTACACAGAGAAACCCAGTCTCGAAAAACAAACAAAAACAAACAAACAAACAAACAAAAAGATTTGAGGCAAGAGTTGAGGATGTAGCTCAATTAGTAGAGGCCCTGTCACAGGCCTCTAATCCCAGTACCTGGGGTGGAGGCAGGAAGGTCAGGAGTTCAAGACCATCCTTCTCTAGAGGGCAGCCAAAAAGTAAAAAATAATAAAGATTTGAGACAGTTGCCTAATGCATTCCAGCAGAAATATTTAAAAAAGCACATTTATTTAATTTTTATGTGTATGGGGATTTTGCCTGCAAATAGCGGCAAGTATCCCACATGGGTGCCTGGTGGCTTCAGAGGCAGGATGGGGCTTCAAGGCCCTGGGATTGGAGTTAGAAAGGTTGTGAGCGGCCCCATGGGTTCCGGGAATTTAATCTGGGACCTCTGCAAGAACAGTCAGCGCTCTTAACTGCTGAGTCATCCCTCCAGCCCCAACACAAACATTTTAAATTAAAACTAAGGAATGATGTGGAATATAGAATAACGCTTCCAGAAGACCTGAGTTTGGTTTGCAGTACCCAAGTCGGACAGCACATTATTGCCTGTATCTTAAGCTCACGGGGATCTGTCGCCCTCTTCTGGCCTCTGTAGATAACTGCACATACACATGCTGACACCCTTAAAAAAAAAAAAAAAGTAAACCCAATGAATAATAATTGTAAAAAGCCACACTGTTCGGGTCTGTACCACATACATTGTGTCCTGGCTTTCAGATTCCTCTTTTATTTTCTTTGCCTTTGCCGTGAACTTTAATTTTAAGCTGTGTCCTAAGTCACCTTTAAAACAAATCATTGATTCCTTAGATTTGCCTGGTCGTAAATGCCTGGTAATCTGGAGGATGCATCCCACGATAAAACAAAGCAGCTATTAAAAAAAAATTGACTCTAACGTACATTAGTTCACAGGTACTGGGCAGATGTGTAGAATCGGAACCCATAATGGGTTTGGAAGCCAGGGGTTCGAGTTTAGGATTGAGTTATTTTAATCACCTTGTTGGGTGGGAAATGAAAGAGAAAGCCCGCAGACACTCTTACTGCTTCTGGAAGTATCTGTCGCCTGCTGTGCTGCTGAGAGAGGAGCTGTTCTAGTGCTGCGGCCAGCCCCAGCCCGGCGCGCTTTACGGAGGAATGGGAGCCCAGAGGGAAATGTGCGTTCCATAATTTAATGTTAGCATCCTTATAGAAGGAAGAAAACAATCAAGCTTCTGGGGGCTCGGCTGTGATTCAGAACCTGAACTTGCTTGCTCACTTGCTGGTGTTTTTCAGAATTCCCGGGAGACGCCTGAGGAGGTCCACGCTGTCTCTGCGCGCCTAGGCCAGTTTATGAAGATCATGAGCTGAGCTTGCGCTGTTTCCAGGCCCAGCCCCACAAGAGAGGAACTGAGAAGGAAAAATCAATCCCCCCCTCTCCTTCCCTCTCTCTCTCCTCCTCCTCCTCCCCCTCTCTCTTTCTCTTTCTCTCTCCCTCTCTCATACACATACGAAATCTTTCCTACAGAGAACCTTTGGATGGATTTATCCTACAGATCTAGCTCAAATCCAAGTGTCATATACAAGATGGGGTGGATTTTATACTGACTTTTTAAAAAGGCACTGAATAGCTTCCAGTTTTTGTTTGTTTGTTTTTGTTTTTTTGAGACAGGGCCTTCTCTGTGTAGCCTTGGCTGTCCTGGACTCACTTTGTAGACCAGGCTGGCCTCGAACTCACAGCGATCCACCTGCCTCTGCCTCCCGAGTGTTGGGATTAAAGGCGTGCGCCGCCGCCGCCACCACCACCACCCGGCTTAGCTTTCAGTTTTTATTTATTTATTTATTTATTTATATTTAATTTACTATTTATTTGTGTGTGTGTGTGTGTGTGTGTGTGTGTGTGTGTGTGTGTGTACATGTGTTCAG
The DNA here is from genome assembly GCF_964271855.1 of Acomys minous. Classification (NCBI taxonomy): domain Eukaryota; kingdom Metazoa; phylum Chordata; class Mammalia; order Rodentia; family Muridae; genus Acomys; species Acomys minous. The sequence goes on along the minus strand of NC_140485.1, from coordinate 66,009,647 downwards.
GTGCTTGTTGGAGTTGTGGGAGGTTGTGACTGCTTATCCTGGACGTTGGGAAGCAAACTCAGCTCTACGGAAGAGCAGCCAGTGCTCTTAACTGCCAACTCTGAAGCCCTGGGTTCTTTATATTTTAAATTTTTCTTTATTTTGCTTTGTTTTTATTTACTTATTTATTTATTTGTTTTTGTTTTTCGAGACAGGGTTTCTCTGTGTGTATCCCTGGCTGTCCTGGGATCCACCTGCCTCTGTCTCCCGAGTGCCTTTATTTATTTATTTATTTATTTTAAATAAAGTTATACTTGGTAATGACAATGGGATGGAGCCAGTGCTTCCCTTTTTTTCTTATTAGTGGCACAGTGCTTGCCCTGGTTTGACTGTGGGATGTGCCTCATGCCTGTGTGTTTGAATACTTGGTCCTCAGTCACTGTTGCTGTTTCAGAGGGTGTAGAACCTTTAGCAGATGGCGCCCTGGTGGAGGAAGTGCAGCACTGGGGAGGGCGGGCTGATGCAGGCTGCATCCCATACAGCAAGGTGTGTGCTCTCGGCTTCCTAGTGCGGCACTGGGGAGGGCGGGCTGATGCAGGCTGCATCTGATACAGCAAGGTGTGTGCTCTCGGCTTCCTAAGTCACCCCGCGGTCCAAACTAGCTGTCTCTTAGTTCTGTTGCCCAGCAATGAACCACCTCAGCCCCTCCATTCCTTCACCAGGATGGGCTGTGCGCTCTCAACCGTGAACCCAAATCAGTCTTCCCTCCCCCTCCCTCCTCTCCCTCCCTCCCCCTCCCTTCTCTCCCTCCCTTCCCCTCCCTCCTTCCCTTCTTCACGTTGCTCTCCTCTTGGCAGTGTCTAGAAATATAGATAACAGACTCTCAAAATTAGGATGGGAGGAAGGATGAAAAACTCGTTCAGGGGAAATTCTTCTTGGGACTTGGAATCAAGGGTAAGTTTTGGGGAAAGTAGTTGCATTTCTGTGTAATCCATTGGCGCTAAGATGTCCAGACAGCCTCTGTCTTAGAGCAGAAAGCATGTAACAAGGGGAGAGATGCAACTTAGGGAGATGATGCAGAGGTCTGCCAGGGGACCGGAGTTCAGTTCCCAGCATCTGTGTCAGGATACTCACAACATCCAGGAACTCCATCTCCAGGGCATCTGACACCCTCCTCTGGACTCTAGCCCCCCTCACCCCAGGCATGCGCGCGTGCGCGCGCGTGCGCACACGCACACGCACACGCACACGCACACGCACACGCACACACACACACACACACACAAATAAAAAAATAAAATGAAATAAACCTTAAAAAATAAAAAGAGGGGGCTGGAGAGATGGCTCAGTGGTTAAGAGCACTGTCTGCTCTTCCAAAGGACCCAGGTTCAATTCCCAGCACCCACATGGCAGCTCACAACTGTCTGTAACTCCAAGATCTGACACCCTCACACCAACACACATAAGTAAAATAAATAAAAAATATTAAAAAGAAAGAAAGAAAGCAGAACTCAAAAAAAAAAAAAATCCCATGCTCGTTTAATGTTGTTACTGTTCTCTGGCTGTGCCCGGGATGGTGAGGCAGGAACCTTGGATACGCTCAACACCGACTGTTCCGCTCACCTGTCTCATGCAATGCCAGGCTGTTTTGCAGCCCAACTGGCGTTCTAACGAATGAATTTTTTAAAAAAAGTGACAATCAAGCATTTTTCAAACCAGAGTGATTTAGCGCAGTTTGATTTTAATATTTATAACAAACCAAGTATAAATTAAAAATATATTTTATTTATCTGGGGTGTGTGTAATGTGATCTGTGATGCGTAGGTAAGGTCAGAGAAAAAATGTGGGACTCAGTTCTCTCCTTCCACCATATGGGACCCCTGTCTGCTCCCTCTTACCACCCCCCCCAACAACAACAACAACAACAAAGAGAGGAAAAGAAAAAAAAAGTCCATTTTGTGTTGTCCATATACTCACTGCAGTATGGTCAAACTCCCAGTATCCAGCCCCACAACAAGCTGAGACCTTCTGTTGCAGGATATTGACCCTCATGTGATCCCTGAGATTGTGAACCAGAAAAAGCTATCTTTTGTTTGGGGTGGTTAAGCCCTAACACACACCTTTAATCCAAGAGCTATCTTTACACAGGATTTAATAAAGTTAACCTTAGGTCAAGAGGCAGAGCAAGAAACCAGTTGACCGGGATTAAAGAATTGGAGGGATTTTGAGTGGAGGGGTATTTAAAACAGTGTGTAGAGGTAGAGCGGCTCTTTTTATCTCTTTAACTTTTAATCCCTTGGCTCTTAGCTCTCTAACTCCTGAGCTCCTCAGCTCCTTGGCCTTTGGCTTTTTGGGCTTTGGGCTAGGAAGCCGTTGACCTTGGGTTTTTTGATGTTTTCTTCCTGGGCAGTCACCTGAGCGAGTAGGTCTTTTGGGCCCTTTCCATCAGGACGTGAGCTGAGCAGGAAGGTCAGCTGGGTGCTTTCTCAGCCACTCTGAGCTAGCAGGTTTTTCATCATAGCATCTGGCTCCTGAGTCTTTATTGGTAAAATAGAACGATCTGGGATTTTCAATTAGAACAACAACCTGTTCCGTCTGCATTCTCTCCAGAAGCCATCAGCTGTGGAGAGGGCTACACCTCAGTGTCCCCAGCACTTTTTTTTTTTTAAGTTCTCCTTGATGGCTTTTAGGCTGTCAGTGTGTGTGTGTGTGTGTGTGTGTGTGTGTGTGTGTGTGTGTATGTGTGTAAAATAGTTGGGGTAGAGGTAGGGGTTGTCTCAGAAGCTTTTTGTGTTCCTTTTTCTCAACTATGCATCTGCAGTCATTGATAACATGGCAAGGGTAGCTTCCTCGCCCTTCGTGGTCAGCAGGAGAACAGATCTTAGGTTTCTGACAACAGCATGGACCATGAACATACACTTGTTCTCTGATGTCAGCATGTACTGTGCACCGCCACCTGGTCTCTGGTGGCAGTACGGCTGTGAACATCAACTTCATCCCCTGTTGAAGTGAGTGAGTGCCGCTGACCAAATAGTCTCCGGGAGAAGCACTGACCATGAAGGCCTTATGGGGAGGCCCCAATCCAGAAAAATGGACCATTCTTCCTCTTGAATATCTTGTCACTATTCAGAGCCAGGGCAGTCTGGTGACTGACTGGGCAGCTTGTTTGGGGGTTGAGTCCACGTAGTCTCGAGGCAATTATTACTCACCATCATGCCAACCCTACTGAATAGTGACCCACTCCTGTATCAACCACAGCCAGGCAGCTGCTTTGGTCTCCGAGTCTTTGTAGCTTTTGTCCTCTGAGAGTCTGTGCAGCTCAGCTTCACTTCCTCAGAGAGGAACTCTCAGCCTTTATTGTCTACTCTGGCAGGGAGGGACGTAGTGAATCTGGTCTGTTTCAGGGACTTCCTGAAGCTATTGGGAGTTGTTTACCTTTCTCAAGCTTCCCTGTAGGATGGACTGTTTCACAACAATCACTCTTTGCTTAGTCAGGGTTTTGTGTCCCTGGGACCAAATGCTGAAACAAAGCAACTTTAAGGAAGAAAGGTCAGTCTGGGTCCACGGTTTCAAAGCGTCTATGTTTCTTGTAGAGAAGGCATGTGATGACAGCCCACATCATCCTGGGAGAGGAGTACAAGAAAAGGTGGGGCAGGATCTAGCCTTCAGGGACACGCCCCAGTGATCTGCTTTCCCCAGCAGGGCACCATTGCTAACCTTTTACCATGTCCCAATGATACTGTCATATTGGAGATCCACTGGGATGAATCCATTCATGTCAGAGCTGTCATGGTCCACTGGACCCTTGGGACAGTCTCACAGACACCCCCAGTAGCATAGGTGCTTCTCAATGCAATCAAGCTGCCATTTCACTTTAACCACCATACCCAGTGTTTGCAGAAGAAGCACAGCAGTCTTGGTAAATTGGTCACTCAGAACCATCGAGAAGGACTGTCCCAGCTCTAGGACTCATTAGTTATCATAACATTCCTGGTGGACTGATCTCACCTGGGAGAATGGGCAGGAAGTGTGTTCTCATGCACACAAGGCCTAGGACCCAGTGGGGAAATCAAATGCCATTCCTGTTGTGTGTAACAGGCAGGTAAGGACATTGGTTGATATGAGAGGCTGTAAACTTTGGTGTTTTTTTTAAACCTACTTTATTTGGGGCTTCTTAATGCCTCTACCTCCCTTCCAACCCACCAGCCCTAGGTAGGTTAGTAGGAACAGGGGATGTAGATCTTTTTAGATTCAGTTCCTTGCGGGGGGAGTCCACTCTTTGTCATCAGCATTCCAGTAGTCCAGTTAAACAGCAAGCAGCAAACAGCGAGCAGCAAGCAGCAAGCAGCAAGCAGCAAGCAGCAAGCAGCAGCAGTGGAATGAATCAGCAGCAACTTCTTTGAAGTATTCTCTGGAGCAGTTCTCTCTAGGAGCATCTCGAAGTGACTTTTCTCTCTGTGGGCTCCTATTTATACCCTCTCAGACTCAGCATAAGAATGTATTCCATCTGGCAAAGACCGCTCCCCACCCCCCCCCACACGAGGTAGTCCCCAGCTGACAAAGATCATGTACCCTCTCACAAGGCTGTTAAAGACAGTCTCACATCCCATACTTTGGGACCAAAACAAAAACATGTTTACATAACATAACCAAAATGTCCACTACGAGAGATACAGTCTTGCAAACCCTTGCTTGAGGTAGGTGTGGGCACTCCAGAGGACCACGTGGTAGGTGGAATGCTGCCTTCACGCAGTGTGAAGATATCAGTGGTCACTTCCACTCTCTTCAAGTGCTCTACAGCAGGGGCACCCTTGTGGTGTGTGTACAGATGGGTGACAGAGAACCTGGCATGGGCTCATAAGCCAGGGGTTAATATTAGTTCACAACTCAATGTTGCCTGTGTCCAATGTTAGTGCCAGGCACCAATGTTGGCTCAATTTTCTTAACAATTATACTTTATTATGAACTCACTAACAGAGTGTCCCTCACTTACCATCCAACTAACCCAAACAATAGGAAAAGGAGATTAAAGAACACAATAATGAAACCTTACGGCTCTCAGTTCTGAGGAACAATTCTCCTGTGTAGTCAGCAAAATCTCAGCAAACCTACAATTCAATCAATGTTCCTGCTGGAACCCAGAACAGCCGCTGAGGCCCAGAGCTTTAGCTGGAGCCCAAAGCCTTGAAGCTTTCCCTGGAGCAGCTCTCTCTAGGAGCATCTCTCAAACTGCAGGGATGAACAGCCAAAATAATCCCAAGCCTCTTGTTTTGGGCATATATATATATATATATATATATATATATATATATATATATATATATCTCCTCTCTGGTAGCATAGTTTTAGCTGGCAACCTCAGCTCCCCCACCAAGTAGTTCAACTTCTAAGGGGATGAACATCCTGCTCTCTCACTTGTCTGTTCCCAACCCCACGCTTGGGATCAACACAAAAACATGTTTATCTCTCCTACACACCAAAATCCAGTAGTTAGCTCCATTTGGCAGCTTCATCCTGTGTCATCACCTGAAAGGGATGCTGTGCTGTCAGCAGGCTGAAACCCCAGCACAGCCCCATGCATGAAGGCAGCGGCTCCCTGGGGGCATCTAGTAGATCCCATGTATGAGATGGAGGATGAAGAGCTCCTGAAGGGACAACAAGGATGGAGCCCATGGGTTCCTCACTGACCGTAAGCATCTCAAACTAGTCACTTCTGCAAGCATCACAAAGAGGAGATTTTTAATACTTAGAGGACAAAGGCATTTGACCAATGTGGAACTCTTACTTCCTGCATTTCAGGATGCTCCTGCTCCTCCCTAGGTGCCTCACACTGTGTTCAACGCTTCTCCTGTGCTAACCCATCTCTTGTGATGCCCTTCGGAGATAAGGTCCTCTATGAGCTTCCTCATTTCTTTTGTGTTTGTGGTGACTGAGGCATAGAAAGGTTACCTGGTTGCCATGGTAACCTGATGGGCAGCCCTTGTCCTAGATTGCCTTCTACTGCTGTGATAAATACCATGACCAAAAACAACTTGAGGAGGAAAAAGGTTTGTTTCATCTTACAGTTTTATAGTCCATCATGAGGAGAAGTCAAGATAGAAGCTCAAAGCAGGAACTGAAGCGGGGGTGGGGGGGGTTGGGGGGGCACAGAGAGTGCTGCTTGCTGGCTTGCTTTCATATACAAGCCAGGCCCACCTGCCTCAGGATAGCAGGGCCCACAGTGGGCTGTACCCTCCCACGTCAATCGCTAACTAAGAAAATGCCCTCCAGGCCATTCTGAGGGAGGCGATTCCTCGCTTGAGGTTCCCTCTTCCCAGATAACGTTCCCAGGTCTGTGTCAAGTTGAAACACCAACGGGAACAGTGGTTGTTGACTTGACTGGTTGACTGGTGTTTCACTCTAGGCTTCTTGACCCCAGATGTCTACTCCCTGGCCCCCCCCCCCACTGCTTCCTCCCTCCCCCCCCCCCCCCCCCGTGCCCACTGTTGATGGCTCATGATCTGAGCCTCGTTATCTGCTAAGGATGCGAAAGCTGTTGCACAGGACCATGTTTCTCGTGAGTGTGCCCCACTGTGTGTGTGACCTTTCACTGTACAGCCAGTGCCCGTCTCTCTGCCCACAGGATCTCTTTGTCTTGTTACAACACTCTGGTGTCATTCTCAGAAGCCATCTTGCCCTCACAAGCACTGTCAGTCAAAGTGTTGCGGCCCTTTCCATGATAGAAGCCAAAGGACACCTGCAGTCATTCAAATGGGAAATGTCCCCCAAAAGTTCATATGGCCGAACTCATGGTCCCCAGTGGTGGCACTTTTGAGGTTACTGGCACTTTTAGGTGGTGGAAACTTCCTGGAGGAAGTATGTTATTGGGGTGGGCTTTGAGAGTTTATAGCATCACCCCACTTTCTGTTTAATCCCCCACTCCTGCCTCTCTGCTTTCTGACTGCCAGGCTGGCCTCCAGCCCCTGCCACCATGACTTTCCTGCTGTTACAGACTCCCTCCCTCTGGAACCATTAGCCAGGATCCACCTTTTCTTCCCTAACTTGCTTTTGCTCCTGATATTTAATCACAGCAAAAATCAAAGTAACTAATATGTCTAATTTCCAGAACCTTCTCGTTATTCCAGCGCAGCCAAAATGGGCAAACTACCTGCAATGGTTTGGATATGACACGCTCCCCCAACGACACACGTTGAAGGCTTAATCCCTAGCTGGTGAGACTGATCACAGTAACTGACTCACGAGAGCTATGGCCTAATCAATAGATGGCCACTGATAGCTTTGTGAGCAAATGGATTGCTAGGAGGAAGTAGAAATGGTGTAAGGTGGGGCCTGGGTGGGAAGAGGTTCTCTGCGGTGTGCATGTCACTACGTCTGGCTCTTGGCCTCTTCCTCCCAGTTTCTTTTTGCCTCTCCGTCATGAGGAAGTGAACAGGCCTGTTTCCCTGCGTCCTCACCGCCCTGCCCGGCATGTTGTTCTGCGTTAGTCTGGAGCCAGCTGACCAGGTACCAAATCTCTGAACCCATGAGCAAAAGTAAACTTTCCTGTTGTTTTTAAATTATCAATAATATTTATTATCAGGCCTATAATTATTATTACTTCCACAAACCCGCTAGCAATCAATCAAGACACAGACACCTGTTCTGTTTTAAAATAGCCTTAGTTAACCTGGGGCAGGGCAGATATTAATCCTCTAAATTACTTCCCATAGTGGGGCAGGTATCCCATACCTGCCCCAATCCCATGCCATCTGCTTCTAGTAACTTCTATTAAGCTACCTCCCATCTATAATCCCAAATACTTGCTAATGTTCTTCATCTGGGGCATGGTGGCCTTCCTCTCTTCCTCTTCTCCCTTCCTCAGTCTCCCTCTTCTTCTTCCTAGGATTCCCCTCTCTGTCTCTCTCAGCCTGGGAACCTTAGCTACACCTGTCTCATCTGCCCTGCCCAGGTGGGATGGCTTTTTATTAATTAGCATCAAAATACATCCGATCAACCTCCAACACTTTCCTTTCTTAGTTTCCCCAAATGTGGACACAGTGACAAAAAGTAACCCAACCTCTCTACTCTGGCCAGCCTCTCCTCAGCATAGTGGACTTGGCCCAGAGATAATGGTTCGTGCGGGGGCTGCTCCACATGAGACTGTCTTGCTTTCCGTGTGTGTGTGTGTGTGTGTGTGTGTGTGTGTGTGTGTGTGTTAGTTAGGGGGGCACACATGCATCATGTCATGGCCTACACGTAGAGGTCAGGGGATAACCTGCAGGGGTCGCTTCTCTCCTTTGGGTCTCAGGGATTCAGGTGGCGAGTCTCAGCAGGAAGTGCTTTCACCCACAGGCCGGTCTCACAGGCCTGACCCTCCATCCTGCTTTCTGTCTCTCATGTCTGCTTTCAGTCTTCCCACTGTTCTCCTGTAGCCTCCTCCACTGCACTCTTCCTTTCATGTCCTGTGTCATTTTTTTTTTTTTTTTGCCCACTCTGTACCTTCCTCTTTACTTAATATTATCCACCTTGGCCTCTGTTTTCGGTGGTTTGAATAGGTATGGCCCCCATATACTCATGTATTTGAATGCTTGGCCAGCCGGAGGAAGTGGCACTGTTAGGAGGTGTGGCCTTGTTGGAGTAGGCGTGGCCTTGCTGGAGTAGGCGTGGCCTTGTTAGAGGAAGTGTGTCCCTGTGGGGGCGGGCTTTGAGGGTATATATGTCCAAGCTACACCCATTGTGACACACAGTCTCCCTCTGCTGCCTGAGGATCAAGACCTTCTCTAGCACTGTGTCTGCCTGCACACGGCCGCTTCCCACTAAATCTCTGAAAACGTAAGCTAGCCGCAACTAAATCACAAGAGTTGCTGTGGTCCTGGTGTCACTTCACAGCAATAAGAATCCTAACTAAAACATTTTTTTTCTGGGTTTTTAAGTCTTCACCCTCGTTGTTTACATGTGTACATGTGTGTGTTATAGGCTGAGACATGTATATGTGGTTTTGTAGATAGGCTAAAACCTGTACATGTGGGAGTATGCGTGGTTTTGTCATCTGAGTTTGGGCTACCTCACTTAATGCTTTCCAGATCTACCCATTTTCCTGAGTTCGTTTTCCTTTAGAGACAAATAATACTCCATTGTATGTGTGTGCGTCATGTTTTCATATCTGCTCGTCTGTTGATGGCCACCTAGGCTGGTCCCACTCTCTTCCCTTTTCCATCTGTGCTGTTGTGACTGTTGTCACAGTAGTGTTGGATAGACAAGCATTTCTGTGGGGGGGGGATGGCATGCCCCCAGAAGGGGGGCATAGTGGAGGTGGTGTGTGTGTGTACGTGTGCGTGTGCGTGCGTGTGTGTGTGTGTGTGTGTGTGTGTGAGTGTGTGTGATATGGTAGGTCTATTTTTAACTTTTGGGGGAGCTGTAAGAATGGCTGCACTCATTTGCACGCCACTGGATGTCACTTTGGCCCTGTCTCATCTCTTCTGCTTTAGCCTTGCTGTGTTAGTAAGCAGCTTTATTTATTTACTTATTTGATGGCCAGTTTGCATTTGTGGCATGATTTTGGTCTCCCTGTATTTAAATGAAAGTCGAGCTGCTTTAGAAACAGATGTTAGAAAGAGATGGATACAGATGAGATGCTCACGTTCTCAAGACCCCCGAAGGGCAGACCCTGAGCAGAAGTTCTGGAAACACTCCCCAGGTAGAAGTTCCATGTGTCTGTGTCTTTGAGAACTTTGTTTTGGGAACCCCTTGTGGTTGACTTAAAAAAAAAAGTTTATTTATTTTTATTTTATGTACTTTGGCATTTTGACTGCTTGTGTCTCTGTGTGAGGGAGTCTGATTCCCTGGGACAGGAATTACAGCCAGTTGTGAGCTGCCATGTGGTTTCTGGGATGAACAGGTAGTGCGTGTAACACCAAGCCGTCTCTCCGTCCCGCAGTTGACTTTCTGAGTGTGCTCGTGGGTTGTTCCATGTTCCAAGGAGAGACAGAGAGAGACAGACAGACAGAGAGAGAGAGAGAGAGAGAGAGAGAGAGAGAGAGAGAGAGACAGAGAGAGAGAGACAGAGAGAGAGAGACAGAGAGAGAGAGAGAGAGAGAGAGAGAGAGAGAGAAAGAGAGAAAGAGCGAGAGAGAGAAATAGAGGGAGATATTAAGATTAATGCCGCCCAGAGGTTGCTAGGCCTGGGCACTTCCTTGAAATATGCTAAATTCGGCTCTCTCCCCATCTCCAGTCTGCCTAAAGATGGCTTTAAATTTGTTGGTTATCAGTGTCACCATCGGCCCCTAAGATGACACAGTTGCTCTGCCGGGAGCCTAGAGGTGAGTATCTAAGGGCCTGTAAATGGGTCTCCACCACGGTGCAGCTGGAGTCTTGGTAACAAGCTAGGATTTCCAAACAAAGGGACTTGTCTGAATAAAGGTTGAAGCCTTGATGTTTCCTGAGAAGAAGAAGGTGTTTTAAAGAGGAACTCACGGGATTCCACTCAAGTTGGAAAAGGAGAGCCGTTAATGAAGATGAGGCACTAACAAAGAGTGCGGTGATTTCAAGGACTGTATTCTAAGCACAGTCGATTTATCCACAGCAAATCCAAGACACAGCATTTTCTGGAAATAGGTCAAATTCTGAGTGTTTAGTGTACACAGCGTGCTTCACTAGAGGGCGCTGTTTAGTTGTGTATTTCACATTTTCTTTTTTTACAATAATAATAATAAAAACGACGATGGGGCTATGAATTCTGATACAATTCTTGTTGAACATGTTATGAGATTTCCTCCCAGACATTGTTTTATTTTTCAGATTCTATGTGTGAAATTCCATTTTAAGAAGTATAACATGACCCCAAATTCGACCGCGTGTGTGCAGTCCCGGTGGCATGCTGGCGTGGCAGAGGCAAAAAGACATAAGTTTAAATTACTGCAATCCCATAGGTCTTTGGGCTATTGTTTTTCTATATACACCACCGCTCAAAGGAAATAAATTGTAAATATTAATTTTGTCCGCTTGTCCTCTTAGATCCTTTGTGAAGAGACAAAGAGCGGCCGTGTGGTCTGGGGATGAGATTCTGTCCAGTTTTCCAGGGATTTTTGTCATCTGAAATCATTTCCAAGACAATCTTTCAATTTGTTTTTCAGGAGGCTGTGTCTGAAGCTCATCCTGCCGGCGCAATAACTCTGACCCACTTTCCCCTCTTTGATTTTTAGTCTAGCTTCTTTGCCTTTCTCTCAGCTCAGCCCGTGCTGTATGAGGCGCTGTCATTTTTAAAACTGCACCAAGCCACACCGCCTCCAAAAAAAGGCAAATCTCCTCACTGTCAGAAAAGAAAACAACACACATCAATGATTTCTTTCTTTCTTTTCTTTCTTTCTTTCTTTCTTTCTTTTCCTTTCTTTCTTTCTTCCTTCCTTCCTTGTTTGTTTTTTTCAAGACAGGGTTTCTTTGTGTAAGAGAGCTCTGGTATCTGGACTCACTTTGTAGGCCAGGCTGAGATCTGCTTGCCTATGCCTCCCCATTGCCGGGCTGGGATTCCAGACTCAGTGTATGTGTGTGTGTGTGTGTGTGTGTGTGTGTGTGTGTGTGTGTGTGTGTGTTTAAGACAAGATCTCTTTATATAGCCCTGGCTGTCCCAGAACTCCTTCTGTAGACCTGGCTGGCCTCAACCTCAGAGATCAACCTGCCTTTGCCTCCCAAGTGCTGGGCTTAAAGGCGCGCACCCCCACACTTGGCAGTTTTCCTTAATTTAAACCGTCTCACTGTGCTCCACAATTTTTAAGATGTTACAGTTTGAAGCTCAAGTTCCCTATGATAGTGATATGGCAGACTTGTGAAATTTAGGTCCCTCATCATTAAGAAATGGATTTTTGTGCTGGGTAAAAAGTCGCCATCATAGTATGCTTGAGAAATCCCTTCTGAAATCATTTACAGTTTTTTGGTAAGTACCCATGCCAGCCCCTGATCACACATTAAAAAAAGATTTGTGCGTGCGTGTGTGTGTGTGTGTGTGTGTGTGTATGTGAGTATGTGTGCATGTGTGAGTGTTTGTGAGTGTGTGTGTATGAGTGTGTGCATGTGTGAGTGTGTGTGAGTGTGTGTGTGTGAATGCATACCACAGGTGTGCAAGTGCCTGTGGAGGGTCTCTGCAAGAGCTGCTGAACCTCTCCCCAGCCCCAGCCCACCCTATCTTTAAGTAATGGTTTATATTGTCCCAGCTGTCCCACAGTCCGCTCTGTCTCTCCGTCATCACTGCACTGCCACTGGAAATGCTGCCCATCTCTCCAGAGTCACCTGTGTTCTCTCTCTCCCTCGCTCCCCCTCCCCTCCCTCTCTGCCCTCCCCTCCCCCTTCCCACTCGCATTCTCTGACCCTTCCACACATCCACAGCCACACTCCACCGTCCAGCCTGGTGGGAAGCTGATTTTTGTCTATATTTCATCCTCCGGTTTGGCCACTCCCCTCTGTGCCACAGACACTACAGGACTTTGATTTTTTTGCTTTGTTTTGTTTCAAGTCACAGACGCTCATAGATTTGGCTTCTCTTTTTAGCTAACCAAGCAAAATTTATGCCACCAGAAGAAACGATTGTTGTTAGGTTAAAAATTGCAAGATGAGAGGCTGGAGGGAAAGCTTGGAGGTTAAGCACACTGGCTGCTTTTCCAGAAGAGCTGGGTTCACTTTCCAGCACCCAGGGGATCTGCTGAACTGTGTCTCTCTGCCACCCTCTTCTGGCCTCTGTAGGGATTGCGTACATATATAACAGACAAACTCATACACCTAACATGTAAATAAGTATTAAAAAAAATAAACCCACCAAGAACTGAGAACATGGCTCAGACAATAAACTGCTTGGGACATAAGCAGGAGGACCTGAATTTGGTCCCCAGAGCCCACATAAGAAATGTCACATGCTTGCGATCCCAGCAGGAGAGCTGGAGACAGGAGAATTCCTGGTGCTCACTGGCCAATCAGCCTAAGCTACTGGTGAGCTTCAGACCAATGAGAGAGCGTGTGTCCAAAACAAGGTACACAGTACCTCGGGGACAGCACCTGAGGTTGGCCTCTGCCCTGCGCGCGTGTGCACACACACACACACACACACACACACACACACACACACACACAGCAAAATCCCCATTGAAATGTGTGCGCGTGGTAGAACACTTGAAAAACAAAGCAAAGCAAAGCAAACCAAAATAAGACAGCCCCAATGGGAAAAGTCTCATTAATCCGGTCTCCCAGGAGAGCCACGGCTGCAGCTCTGAGGTATCTTGTATCTTTCCCCAAATGTGTTTTGTGCCAGTGGGACCCACATATGTCAACACAGGAAGCCTGTAGTGTGAGGGGCTCTGGCTGGTGAGGGTGGGGACAGAGGCTCCGCCTGCTATCCTGTTGGGAAAGCACCCGATTGCTCCTTAAAGAAGCTGAGCCCTAATAACCAACAGGGAATCAGTGGGTAGACTTTCCTCAAGGGCAGTAACAGGTCTGTCTTTATCTCATCCTATTGTGCAGCTCAGAGAAGCCTTGAACTCACAATGCCCCTGCCTCAGTCTCCCCAGGAGCTGAGGTCACAGGTGTGTACCACTATGCCCATTAAAAAAAAAAAAGCATAGCTTTTGAAATACACATTTGTCTGATCTCCACAGAAGTCAAACACACTGAGTGTACATATCAAAACATGAAAACATGTTCACACCTGTCTACATTTGTCAAGACCTTAATCAACGCCACAAGATGCTTCTCCCTCACAAAGTTCTGTTATCCCTATGCAGAAGAACAGGAGGGGGTGGGCCAAAGGATTCTGACCAAGGAGTGAGTTATTATACATTCATTTTCTTTTTACCCCATTTTTTTTCAAGACAGGGTTTCTCTGTGTAGCTTTGACTGTCCTGGACTCACTTTGTAGACCAGGCTGGCCTTGAACTCACAGTGATCCTCCTGCCTCTGCCTCGCAAGTGCTGTGATTAAACAGGTGTACCACCACGCCTGGCTATACCTTAGTCTTTGTTTTCCGAGGCTTGGGTGTTATTCCGTGTTCTGAAATCTTGTCACCTACCACAGAAAGTAGAGAGTCACCTTCCCAGCTTCCTTTTGCAGCCAGGGCACAGGCTCTGTGAGACACTTTACTATGGAGCCTGAGATGTGTCTGAGTGTGGAAGCTAGGCTCCACCTCAAGGAATCCATATAGTGGGTGAGTGTGTGTTCCCCTGGGATTCTGGAGCGACTTGTGCAGGGTTTTTTTTTTTTTATGGTGTGTGACCTCCAATGTGGGAATGTGGTCTCTGAACGAAGACCACAGGGTGTGAGTCTGGAGGGTTTGCAACAGTCTCTCAAGTCATTCTGTGCAAAGTCTTTTATAAAAACCTTTGAAAGAATTGTTCTTCATTTGTTTGTGTGAGGGTGGGGGTGGGGGTGGGGGAGGAAACCAACTTCTACCTTTTCACTCAAAGTATTCGGAGCTGTCTGTATCACTTGCAGCTCTAAATGCTGACTTTAGGGTGGGACATTGGAAAGACGCTGAGAGAGGCAGCGAAGATGGCACAGTGGGTACAGGGTTTGCAACCAAACCTTATGACCTGAGTTCATTGCCTGGGACCCACATGGTAGAAGGAGAGAAGCAAGTCCCACAATTTGTCCTCTGATCTCCTCACTCAAGCTGTGGCATGTGTATCTCTTATGCACACATACACAAATATATATATATATATACATATATATATATACACACACACATATATATGTATAAATACATATTTATCTAAAGAAATTGGGAGAAAGAGACTAGATGAGGTATTCATGGTGTGATCTGACACTCAACAAATGTCCCTGCAGACCAAGGTACAGTAATGAAATTTAATAGCCTCAGGTAATTCATAGAATCTATTAAGCATATAAAATCATGCAGGCTCAGTAATTAAAAATTTCAAATAAAATTAAGTACCGCTTTTACATGGGATGGAGTCCTCGGTGCTGGCAAGAGAGTGGGAGAAGAGACACCTGGGGTCTTGTTGGTGTAAGCTTGGCGGAAGACCCCCCAGGAGCAATCCTACACGTTCTGCGCCTGCATCAGGCAGCCTCACCTGCAGGGCTTGCTTAGGGAGGTTTGGACACAGGCATGAGATGGGCGCGGAGGATGCTCCTCACACCATTGCTTATATAGCGAAACTCTCAGCTGTCCACCAGTGGGACTGGCTACTGCAAATCATCTCACCCTGTGCTGTGTAGTTTAGTGACGTACATTCAAACGAGGGAAAGGATCTTTAACTTGAAGTGTGCCCATGACTGATAATAAGCTGTATACATTTATTGGAATTTTTATGGGATTTGACAAAGTGCTACTCATTTTTTTTTCCATTTAAGTTCTAAGTCAATGGAGTGATGGTTCCAAAAGTCATCCAGATGGATGTGGAAATGTCAAGCTCTAACTAATGAAATAAAAAAAAAAGATTTAATTTATTTTATTTTATGTGTATGGGTGTCTGAGAACATGTACCATGTGAGTGCAGTACCAGCTGAGGCCAGAAGAGGGGGACTAGAACACCTCAGAACTGGGATTACAGATGGTTGTGAGCTACCATGTGGTTTCTGGGAACTGAACTCAGCTACTTTGCAAGAGCAGCTGGTGCTCTTAACCACTGAACCCTCTCTCCAGACCTCATGAATGTTATTTTGAAGTATACAGTATGCATCCACACAGACTTGGCTTAGCTCACCCAGGCCAAGGTCACACCTGTCAAAGACTTCCATTTCAAAGATTTCATGTTTCTGGTGCAGAATGAGAAAGGGGGCAAATTGCAGCCATTCTTTTTTTCTTAGTTGGAAAACTTGATCAGCAGTTTTCACCCATCAAATAACTCAGACCTCTGTGAGCATTGATACTGTAATTATGGTCCCTTCATAAGAAAACAAGTGGAACACTGAGCAAGTGTTCCTGAAACACAGATGGGTCTTCTGTTACGGTCAGGCTTGTATTGAGTAAACTTCTTTTCTTTGGAGGGAGGGAAAGAGGAAGAGAGATGGGGGGAGATGGAGAGAGAGAGAGAGAGAGAGAGAGAGAGAGAGAGAGAGAGAGAGAAAGAGAGAGAGGGATTGATTCTGCCTCTCACGCTGTCATGAATTTTCATTAAAGTAACATTTATTTTTATTTATGTGCTTGTGTCTTTGTGCATGTGCATGAGGTGCCTGTAGAAAGCACAAGAGGGCGTCAGATCCCTGGAGTTGGAGTTATAGGCAGTTGTTGGTTGCTCAAAGTGGGTGCTGGGGGACTGAACTCCAAGTCCTCAGCAAGAACAGCAGGTGCTCTTAATCATGGAGTGATTTCTAGCCCTCCATTTTCATTTTGAAAATGTATATATGTTTGAATAGTTTTCTAGTGGTGGGAGGCAATGGGAGGTATTCAAACAAAAATATTATTTGACTTTACTAGTAGTGATGCTGCATACCTCAGGAGGCAGAGACAGGCCAGCCTGGTCTACAGAGTGAGTTCCAGGACAGCCAGGACTACACAGAGAAACCCTGTTAGAACAAACAAACAGAATTTTTTTACTTAAAACTAATTAATAATAATAATAATAATAATAATAATAATAATAAGTAATATTATTTTATTGCAATGCAGTTCTTAAAAACCTGAAGCAAATTTCCTTAGGAAATGAAGATTCTGTCCACTATCTGAGTAATTTGTTAAGTGATGTTTTTCCCTGTAACAAGTGCCATTTATGGTTATACAGGGGGAAGTAACAGTCTCCACAAAGCACACCATCACCAGGGCTTGTTAACTTCCTATGTCCAGACAGAGGCCAAGGTCCTCTGGCTGCCTTGGGTCTCACTTGCAAACTCTGCCTCTCTCAGCCCCTGCTGCACACGGTGGGAGAAGCTGGCTCCTCACACGGGTTTCCGTGGTCAAGTGGCATCCAGGTCAAGAGCAAAGTCACTTCTGGACCTTTATTCTTTGGGAGACTCCCAGGCTGTAAATCTGGAATTTGGAGAGTCTGCCTTCTAGATTTTGCTAAGTAAGGGACTGCTTGTAAAGAACTTTAGTCACACTCAAAAGAAAAATTTAAATAAAAAATACAAACATATAAAAAAACCACATATATAAACATATATATGTTTTCTTTAAATTTTTCTTTTGAGTGTGACTGTTACACACACACACACACACACACACACACACACACACATATATGAAAGAAAAAGACAATTGGCAAAAGAGGAAGACTTTGCTTTTTTGTTTCCTGTTTTTCTGTCAGTCCACTGGTACTTAAGATGAGAACAAACAGGTTCGCGCCCACCCTTGAAAGTTCAGTAAGCCTCAGGCAGTCATAGTTCACAGACTTTGAATGTCAAACCTACTATTTCTTCTCTGAGGGCCTTTTCTGAAGACCCAGGCATGTGGGCACAATGCCAGCCTACTCACAGTCAGCTCTCCTTCGTTTGTTTGTCGTTCGTTCGTTCCTACCTTCTGTAATCCCAGCCTTCTCTTTCTCTCTCTCTCTCTCTCTCTCTCTCTCTCTCTCTCTCTCTCTCTCTCTGTGTGTGTGTGTGTGTCTGGTGTCCAGATACCCATCATGCCCTTCTTCCTTCTCCTTTGTGAGCAGGATCAACCATCCTCTGGAATCCGGAGTCAGCAGGATTGACACAAGGCTTCCTACAGGAACTGATTTCCTAGTGTGCAGTCCTTCCTACTGCTCAAAGCCCATGCACAGTCCCTTTATCAGGGCTCTGTGACGGGCCCGTGGCAATCAGTGTGCCGTTGATTTAGGGAAGGGCAGCTGGCCACACGAGGGGCCAATGGTCGTATAATTTCATGGATGTTCTATTTTACTTTATATAACAGCTGAGCCAGGGAGTTGGGAAGCCTGGGAATGAAGCTCAAATTGGGGAGAGCTGAAGCAAGGAGTGGAGGGTGCCCCGTCCTGCTGAGAGTGTCCTCTCTGGGATCCAGGTGTCCCAGAGGCCAGCTTTACCCTCCGTTCTTTTAATATTTCCTCTCTTTGCAACAGTCATGTAGCCCAGGCTGGCCTAGAACTCCTCGTGTAGAAAATGCTGTGTACTTGAGGCTGAGCTTGAGCTCCTGGCTCTCCTGAGTGCTGGGGTTACAGGGGTGCATCACACCTGTTCTGTGCGATGCTAGAGATGGAACCCAGGGCTTCCTGCATGCAAGGCCAGCGCCCTACCCACTGACCCACCCCCCCACCCCACCCCGCAGCCTCTACACTTGATCTTTTCATTTCTTGGGGTCCATTGACCTCCCTTTCTCTTGAGTAGTCATTTCAGATAAGATTTTCTGTCCCTTCCCACCCAGAGTCTCGGCACTCACAGCAGCACTATGTCTGCACACCACTGCTGCTCTTCCTGAAGCCCAGGAGTCTGTGGTCTGTGGCAGACCCTTCTTCTAGCTGTCACCTTAGGCCCGTCACCCCAAGGCTGCTCAGGAGCCCCACTGGCGAATCCCTGTGCTCAACGTCAGCAAGCTGGGTCCCCTCTGTCATGTTGGTGAGTGTGACTGCCCCTCTTCTGGGCAAGAAGAGAAGAAGTGTTTCCTCAAGCAGACTGAGTTTCGGACTTGGCATTTTTAATGAGCCCTTTCGGAGTTGGTTTCTGTAACCTCTGTGGGCTCTTTATCTGATCACATACTGCTCAGATGCAAGATGGCTTTGATTTGGTTTCTGGGTGACTGGTATGCTCCACATCATTAGGCAGTCGGAGGAGATCTGGCTAATTACGCAAAATAAAAAGAAAGGCCCGAGTCCGCCTTTCCTTTGGAAAGCATGCTTTGCCGGGCCCTATG
This sequence comes from Acomys minous, assembly GCF_964271855.1. Classification (NCBI taxonomy): domain Eukaryota; kingdom Metazoa; phylum Chordata; class Mammalia; order Rodentia; family Muridae; genus Acomys; species Acomys minous. The sequence continues at coordinate 65,990,905 of NC_140485.1, read as the reverse complement.
AGCTCACGAAAACACGTCACTAGCGAAACGTGGAAGACGCAGAGGAACCTGGGAGAGACAGTTTTACCCAGTGCCTCTGCGACAAAAATATCTTCAAAGGGAGTTCTATCAATTTTATTAAGCTGCATTGTGCACTTTCCACGACGAACATATCAAGCACAATAGCATTGGAATTAGCAATCAAGTTTTAATAGTATTTGACACTTCCCCACCTTGTACTGGCAGAAGCTGTCTCTCCAAGGGAGATGCCACGCAGGGAACAGTCAGCCCCCAGCAGGGAAGTGGGTGGTGTCCGAAAGTTCATGGATATTTTTGCGAACACATCGCCCCTTGGGAAGAACGGTATTTTGCATCCAGGGCTGTCTATTTATTTGACAGGAGAGTTTATTTGGCCCATTTTCATCAGTGAGGCTTTGTGAAGCTGAGGGGGATGGTTCAGCAGATAAAGTACTCGCTGTGCAAGGGTGAGGCTCCTAAACACCCCTGTAAAAGCTAGGTGGGTGTGACAGCTGCCTGTAATCCCAGCGTATGGGGGGTGGAGACAGAGGAGCCGTGGAGCAGGCTGGCTAAATAGACTAGCTCAATTGGCAAGCTCTGGGTTGACGGGGAGAGCCTGCCTCAAAACAGAAGGTGGAGAATGGTAGAAAAAGACACCCGAGACCAACTTCTGGTCTCCACACGCATGCAAACAAATGTGGATACACACACACACACACACACACACACACACACACACACACACACACACACAAACCGATTTAGGTGAACTAGAACATATTGGAAGGGTATTGCAGATTCTCAGTCAGTGGGAACCCAAACTTCCCACAAGGCAGCCCCAGAGAGCCCTTTAAAGTTGTGCCCACAGGACTGGCTGTCATCACTTTGTGTTGTCACTATGACTACCAGAATCCCGCTTCTGTTGTTCTCCACCTTGGCAGGTGGCTCTTGTCTTGCTTAAACTCAAAGCCTTAGCTCCAGACATGATTGCGCTCATTTTTAAAATTACATATACTCTCTTTCTGTCCTCCCCTCCCGTGTCCATGTCCATGTGTGTGTATGTGTGTGTGTGTCCGTGTGTGTGTGTGTGTATGTGTCCCCGTGTGTGTGTCCCTATGTGTGTATGTGTGTCCCTGTGTATGTCAGTGTGTGTCCGTGTGTGTGTGTGTGTGTGTGTGTGTGTGTGTGTGTAGGTCAGATAATAACTTTGAGAGTCAGTTCTTTCCTTCTGCTGCATACATTTTGGGGACTGAGTTCCGGTTGTCAGGCTGGCCTGGTCTGGTTGTCATGTCGCTGACCCTCGACATGAGCCTTGGGTTTCCACCTCTCTCCCTTCCCCATCAAGCCCCCTCTCAGCAGTTCTACCTTCCACACGTGTCTGGTGCCTCACCATGCTCACGGCCCCTCGGTTACACTTCTGGCCCAGGGTTCTTGTACACAGAGCCCTATTCCTTCTCACTGGCTGGCATTGCTGTGGTGCATCCGGCCTTCTCCTCATGCTGACAGCATGACAGCAGACTACCTGGGCTTCCTGTTTCTGTATAATCTTCAAGAGAAGGAAGGGGTTTCATGTTCAAAGCTGCTGGCTCCCCTGGTGGGGGCGGGGGGGTGGGGTGGGAGTCGGGAGTGGAGGCAGCTGGACTCTCCCCATGACTCTCAGAGGCAGTATGACTAGAACATTAGATTTTTTTTTCTCCTAGGATGATCCCCACCCCCATCCCACCCCAGGGGATGCTTAGAGATTTTTTTTTGATCTTCTCTGGTGACATATGAGGGTTAACTATCAGAGGCTCAGGATGCTACAACATAGCACCTGGAAGGAGGAACCCTACGTTAGCGGGGGTAAAGGGAGGTGGGCCAGCCACAGCGGCAGACTTTGGCTTTCGGGCAGGTGGTGACAGGCTGGAAGCAGAGGCGGGTGACGATCCTGCTCAGGTGGCTGAACGGCTGATTTGCTGAGAGTTTCAGCTGTGGTTCATATTGGCTTTGAGAAGTTTCTAAGACGTACACATCAAAGCCCAAAGAAAACAGCGTCTCCTGTCTGTTGCAGAGGCTTGTTTGTATGTGTATCTCTTAGTAGAAATGACAACGTGTGTGTGTGTGTGTGTGTGTGTGTGTGTGTGTGTGTGTGTATCAGCAAAGATAATGAGCAAATGTGGAGAACTTGGGGCCCCTGGGTGCTCTCAGTGGTAATGCCAGGTGAGGTAATTACAGCGAAACACAAAAATGTCAATGGCTGTATGGGGCAGCAATCCCACTCCCAGGTATTTTATCTTCAAAGAATTGAGACCACAGTTGTGAAGACGCAGTTAAATGTGTATTTTCCCGATGGGCATTGTTTACGGGGTCCAGGTTCTGAAGAAAACCTAAATGTTCACTGCCACGTGAGTGGTTAAGGCAAACATGGTCTATCCATTGCTAAGGGGATGGATACGGAAACCATGGTCTATTCATACAGTGGGCCGTTACTCAGCTTAAGGAAGGTAGTCCTTTCCTATCTAGGAATATAATTGAGGATATTATGACTCCTTGGAAGGTCAATGCTGTATGATCCTTTCGCAGCCAAAGTCAGAAGATAAGATAAAGTCATGGCTGCTAGAGCCTGGAAACTTGGGAGCAGAAAGCGGCTGTTCTATAGGAATGGGGCTTCAGTTTAGCATGCTAACAACATCCTGGAGATCAGTCTTACAACATGGCACTTCCCATTAATACTGTATTGCATCTCCAAGAGGGGGAATCTTGTGTTACATGCTCTTTCTTAACACACTGCTAGTCAAAAAAAAAAAAAAAGTGGTAGGCACTGTCTTAGCTTTACTTGTCAACTTGTCACATCCTAGAGGCACTCGAAAAGGAACCTTGAGTGGAGGATTTCCGCGATCAGTGCGGCCTGAGGGAATGACTCGGGGAGGGGGGGTTTGTCTTGGTTATAAATTGATGTGTGTGTGTGTGTGTGTGGGTCTGGCCCACTGTGGGCAGCACCATCCCCTACATGAGAAAGCTAGCTGAGCCTGAGCGTGAGTGAGGGAGCCAGAAGTGGTACTCCGTGGTGTTGGCTCCAAGTTTCTGCTTGAGTTCCTGCCCCGACTTCCCTCAAGGATGAACTGTGACCTGGAAGTAGAAACCAAATATTTCCCCTTTCCTTCCCTAAATTGCTTTTGGTCAATGTTTCTTTTCTTTTCTTTTCCTACAGCAACAGAAAGGCGATCAGGGCAGGTGCCCTCATGCATTGCACCCATCTAGATCCCCATCTGGAAACTTACCCCAAAGCACCCACGAAGGCTGGCTGTTAGACCACCTGTTATGTTCGCCAACAGTCTACAGCCACAGCCGTCACCTGTCAACAGCAAGAGCCTCTCTCTTCACATTCCCAAGGAGGAGCTTCGGACAGTTACCAGGCCGCCATGTTCCCTGAGCAAGGTTTCGGAATTACTGCTTTCATTAGGGGCAAAACTTGGACCACGGCCCCACTCTCCAGGAGACCACAGCGGGTCAGTGTGACAAGAAGGAGGCGAGAGGAGACTGAGGACTCGGGGCTTCAGGAGAGAGGGCCTAACCGGCGGGAGTGAACCCAGGATGGGCCCAGCTCCAGTGCAAGCCACCTCGGCAAGGGGCGTCTCTAACACCCTTGGGGACAGATGTTCTGAGGTGGATTTTTGTTTGTTTGTTTGTTTAAAAGCAATCTCTTACTATGTTCTCATCGGCTAAGCGAGACTTTGATGAAGGATAATGAAAACAAAATGACAGGCAGGTGAATTTAGCGGCTGTTGGAGAAATCTTGTGAGATATTCTCAGTGGTATGAAGATAAGGAGATCGCATAATTGAAAGAGCTGAAAACAGCATTAACCGCATGAGGAAGAGAGCGAGGAAATCAACTGTGGAATGCATGAAAAGGGGGTTGGACAAGAAGAACCTCCCTTCCATGAGGAAACCGTCCATGGTGGAGCCTGGATGAACTAGCTCATTGCTTCTCAACCTCAAGACAGGAATATGGTCAACCCCCCCCCCCGACCCCAGGAGCTATAGCAGCTAGGCCCCTCATGGTTTTAAAGTTCATTTTTAAAAAAATAATTTATTTATTTTTATTTTATGTGCATTATATGTCTGTGGGTGTCAGATTTTGGAGTTACAGACAGTTGTGAGCTGCCATGTGGGTGGTGGGACTTGAACCCGGGTCCTCTGAAAGAACAGTCAGTGCTTCCAACCGCTGAGCCATCTCTCCAGCCCCTAAAGGTCATTTTTTTTTCATGGCTGTAACTGTCATTCCCAACCCTAAGGTGGGAGAGTGCCTAGACTACAAAAGAACTCACCAACCCCTGAGCTCCTATTGATCCTCACCCAGGACATCTTTGTCCTGGAAAGCTCCGCCCCCTAGGAAATCTTATCTCAGCCCTGCCTACTGTTTACTTCCTGCTGTCTTCTCCCAGGAGCCAAGGCAGCCACCCCTGGGTTCCTTGTCTCTCCGTCTCTCCCAATAAATCTCTTTTATGAGATTTGCTGCCTGGTGTGACTCTCTCATCAGAGGAAGCCAAGAAGCAAAGAAGTAAAGATGTGGAGCTTGGCTGAGGCGCCTGAGCTCAACTGGGGATGCGCTCCCCAGGAGCTGCAACGGAAGAGGAGGAGCCTCGAAATGAACAGTTATTCTGTAGCACTCCAGCTCAGCCAGGATATCCTCCCTTAGGCCTGCAAAGCCTCTGCTGAGGAGGAGGCTTCCTCTCAGAGATGTGTGGTTCCTGGGCGCCCTAGTCTCAGGGTGCCCTTCCATTGGGACACTGTTCTACCTCAGAGCTGTGTAGTTCTGGGCTCTCGTGTCTCAGGAGTAATATACCCTTCCATCCGAGAAGGAACACCAACAGTCACCACCAGCTCTGTTGTGCTGGTGGCTTACTTTACAGACCAGTGCAATCTGGACCGCAGAGGTAGGACCAGTTAGAAGATGTTAGCGGCAGGTCGAGAGAACTCGATTTGAGCAAGGTAACACCCGGAGAGGTACCTACCACATTACAGAGAACTGGGATTGGCTACACAGCGTGCAGCATCTGATCCTTTGAAAGCAACAAAACCCCCAAGGTGACCTTAAGAAGAAGACAAAGACTTTATCAACTCAGGACGTGGGCAGTTTAGTAATGGGACTTCGTTCCCACAGGGCCCAGGACTCCCGAGATGCTATGAAAACTTGTCTGGCTGTCCTGCTTCCTTCTTTCTCTCTGTTTGCTTTTCCCTCCTGATGTTTTCACACCATGACCCAAAAGTTCCAGCCACTTCAGCGCGAGGCGCCTCTCCCTCCAGTGCTTTCCCAAATAGTTCTGCGAGAGTTTCTCATTGGTCACCTAGATAGAACGTGCCTGTTTATGGACCAATAATTGCTGTCTTGGAAGGCTTGGGTTATACTGACGTGTGTGAGAGAAACATCCACTCCAGGTGGGCAACCAGCTCAGTTCTTGCTGAGCCATGAAGGCTGAGCGCATGGCTGAGCTGGTAAATGTTTAACATTGGAGGTTCAGGGTGGGACAGGGAGACCTATTCATTTGCAAGTCTCCATGAGTAAGTATTCCCACCATAGCTGATTTGAAACCACTCACATAATATCAAGAGGCTTCGAACGTTCTTGATAATGTACCAATGGGCCCCAGTGAACAGGCAAGCGCTGGTTCCATCAGCACCCCCCCCCTCCCCGCAACGCGCAGACCAAAGGGGACGTGGTTTCCTCCCAGGTAACCATCCTTATGGCACCAGCACCAAAATAATGAGGAAGTGATTGTCACTGCACAATAGCTGGGAGGCAAAGAGCCAGAAAGAGGCTGCTCTGGGGGCTCATTATCTCCTCCTGTAGCGTGGGAGATCGGCGTGCAGGATGATGTCATGGGATGTGAGAGAGCACCACAGAAGAGGAAAGGGGGCACCCAGGAGGAAGGGGGGCGGGAGAGTAGGACCGAATGCATGGTTGGCCTAGGGGAATTTTCACAAGGCAGGATTCACTTGTGCTGGGTCTACCAGGGGTGGTAATAGATGGGGTGAGGTGGGCCAAGCTGAGGGCACAACATTTGGGAAGTCATGGGCGTGTGACACAGTGCTGAATGGTTTCGGATGGGGAAGTAGGTGGGAGGTCACCTGGGGGCTGAGTCTTAAGTCAGGTGTTGCGGGAGTTGGATTTTTTTTTTGTCCTGCTGGTTCTAAGAGACCAAATCAAGTGTCTCCATGAGGAATGTGGACCTTGGGGGCAGTCAAGCTGATTATGGAGATGGGGACAGTATGGAGGTCTGTGGGGCTTCATGAGAATTGGAGGAGTCAGGGAGGAGACGGGAAGCTGAGTGGTGGCTAGTAAGAGGTGACAGAGACACGGACCCAGAAAAAACCTGCACTGAGCCAACACTAGACTCAAACCAGTGGGCAGACAGGGCTTCAAAAACCAAGCAGGCCCCATGGCCTTCCTATGCTAACCTAGGGCACTTGGTAGATCAGTAAGGAGGATTTTGAATGGATTTTCCATCAGTGACTAAATCCCTGACACAAGCAATTTAAAAGGAAGTAAGCTTATAATATTTAAAATTATTTTTATTTTTATTTTTATTTTTATTTTTCAAGACAGGGTTTCTCTCTGTGTAGCCTTGGCTGTCGTGGACTCACTTTGTAAACCAGGCTGGCCTCGAACTCACAGTGATCTATCTGCCTGCCTTTGCCTCCCCAGTGCTGGGATTAAAGGCATTCGTGGTGTCTCTGTGTGGGGAATGTGCACACGGGGCTTGCAGAGCCTTTGGAGCTGGAAATATAGACAATTACGTGCTGCCTGATGTGGATGCTAAGAGCCTATCTCAGGTGCTCTGGAAGAGCATGCTCTCAACAGCGGGGCCATCTTTCCAGCCCCAAGAAGAAAATGGCGTGAGTAATTCCCAGAACCCACATGGTGGAAGAAGAGAACCCACTCCCACAAATTGCCCTGTGACCTCCATACTGTCTGTGACTGCTTAACTCTTCTGCCTTTGCATCAGCAGCAAATTCTGCAGCAGATACATGCCAGGGCAAACCTAGTCACCTCATGATGGTTGGGAAGCGAAGAAAGACTGAAAGAGGTATGTCTGGGGACCCTTCACCTCTCTAAGGACACACCCTTGCCCCAGTGACCCAAGGCCTCACAACTACTACTACTTCTTCTTCTTCTTCTTCTTCTTCTTCTTCTTCTTCTTCTTCTTCTTCTTCTTCTTCTCCTCCTCCTCCTCCTCCTCCTCCTCCTCCTCCTCCTCTTTCTCCTCCTCCTCCTTCTTCTTCTTCCTTTCTCTCTCCCCCCTCCTCCTCCTTTTTTTGGGTTTTCAAGACAGGGCTTCTTTGTGTAGCCTTGGCTGTTTTGGAACTATCTCTGCAGACAAGGCTAGCCCGGAACTCACAGAGATCACCTGCCTCTGCCTCCAGAGTGCTGGGATGAAAGGTCTGTGCCACCACTGCCCGGCAAAGCCTCATTTCAAACAGAACCATCAGCAGGGACCAAGCTGTCAGCAGACAGTCTTTGGGGGGACATTTCAGATCCAAGTCGTTATAGAGGGCGATCAATATCACTTGACACAATTTAAGAAGACTCCATGGAAGAGGCAGGATGACAGATCCACTTTAACTGTGAGACGCTTCACGTGTCAGTGGGAGCCAAAGTGCCAGCGACAAAGAACACACCTGCTGAGGTTCTGCTTCATTAACCCTTGACCCCCCCCCCCCTTCCCTCAGTTTCTCCCTTCTACCCACTTCCTCGGTGCAGTCTTTATTCCTGTGCAGGTATTGGCCCATTTTTATTCTGGAGAAAAAGGGAAGAAGAGGGAAAGAGGGAAAGAAGGGAATGGTAGCTTCTTCTCCCCACCCCCCCACCCCCCAGAGAAAGGGTATCAGTGAGTTTAAGTTTCTCTCTTCCTTTTTTCTTTTGGTTTTCAAGACAGGGTTTCTCTGTTTATCCCTGGCTGTTCTGGAACTTAACTATGTAGACCAGGCTGGCCTCGAACTCAGAGATTGCCTCCTCTGCCTTCCCAGTGCTGGGCTTAAAGGTGTGCGCCACCACTACCACCAGGCTAGGTTTTAGTTTTTAAGGTGACAGATTTGAACATACGTATTCTAACTTTCATGATTAAGGCACAGTTTAGTTGGATATAAGATTCTTGGTTGGAAAGAAATAGTCTTATTGGTGATTTGAAGAACCATCTTTTTGGTTTCTAGTTTCCAGGGTGACTCTTGTAGCCTGGGGATGGGGGGCAGGTGGACATTGACACCCTTGTGCAGTTTTTAAAGTTGAGATTATAAGGAGAGAACTGGGCAATAAACTTTCTGCACATTGGTCTTAGAACCTGATGGTTCTTGGAGTTTTTCCCCTTTGGTTTTGGGAAATTTTTTCAAATAATTTATTGCTTTTTATTGTTGTTTTCTAGAATTCCTGTTACTTGAATAGCTTTTTTTTTAAAAAAGATTTATTTATTATGTATACAGTGTTCTGCCTGCATGTGTGCCTGCCCACCAGAAGAGGGCACCAGATCTCATTACAGGTGGTTGTGAGCCACCATGTGGTTGCTGGGAATTGAACTCAGAACCTTTGGAAGAGCAGCCAGTGCTCTTAACCTCTGAGCCATCTCTCCAGCCCCGCTTGAATGCTTTATCTTTAATTCTTGTAGTGCTTTTGATTTATTTTTTTCTACTGGTCTAGTGTCTGGAAGACTTCTTACAATAACCTTCCAAGCTAGCTTTAAAAACATGTTTAGTTATTTATTTTTTAGTGATAGGCTCTCATGCAGCCTAAGCTGGCCCGAAACTCCTTATATATCTGAGGATAGCCTTGAACTTTTGATCTTCCTGCCTCTGTCTCCTAAGTGCTGGGGTTACAGGTGTGCACTACCACACCTGATTTATATATTTTTGGGGGAATGAAGTCCAACAATGCTAGATATGCACTTTATCTGCTTAACTACATCCCTAGTCCCTGAAGCTATCTTTTGAATTTCCAATTGCTGTATTATATCTTTAAATTATTATACATTTATCTGTCTATCTGTCTGTCTGTCTGTCTGTCTGTCTGCCTGTCTGCCTGTCTGTCTATTTATTTGGTGTGTGTGTTGACATTATTGTGAAAGTCAGAGGACAACTTGTGAGAGTGGGTTCTCATCTTCTACAGCGTAGATTCAGGAATTGAACTCATGCCTTCGTGCTTGGTGGCAAGCTCCTTTATCCACCGAGCCATCTCGCTAGCCCATATTGTATCTTCTGCTTCCCCAAAGCTATTTCTCACACTGCGATGCCTTTTTAAAAAAAAAAAAAGATTTATTTATTTATTTATTAAGTATACAATGTTCTGCCTGCATGTACACCTGCAGGCCAGATCACATCATAATGGTTGTGAACCACCATGTGGTTGCTGGGATTTGAACTTAGGACCTCTGGAAGAGCAGCCAGTGCTCCTAACCTCTGAGCCATCTTCCCAGGCCCCGATGCCTTTTTTATGTACATTACCACGAATGTGTGCATGTGAATGTGTGGGCGCGCACATGTGGATGGTGGAGGACAATCTGGAGTGTCATCCTCAAGAGCATCATCCCTTTGCCACCTCAGAGACAGGGCCTCTGATTGGCCTGGAGCTAACCAATTAGGCTAGACTAACTAGCCAGTGAGACCCAGGGACCATCCTTTCTCTACCTCCCCAGCGTTGGGATTACAAGCATGTGTGAGGCCCTGCTTTTTGTATGAGTGTTGAGGCTAGAACTCAGGTCCTTGGTGCGCACAGAGCAAGCACTGAGCCATTTCCCTAGCCGCCCTCTTCACCCACTTTATGGTCATTTTAGTGAGATGAGGAGGAGGGAGTTCAGGCTTCCGGTTTCCCATTGGAGACTTTTTTTTTGTAAGCTTTCTACCCATTTAAGTATACCTGTTGCTTCTACTTTGGTCTCTCACCTCTGTAGCCTGGCAGGGCACCATGACTGAACTGTCTTTGAGGATTCTGTTTGAGGCTTCGTGCTAAGAACATCACAAGGTCCAAGTGTCCCAGTGCGGAGAGTGGATTCCCAAGTGTGTTGCGCTGTCAGCTTCACAGGGTGGTGGTCACCAGCCACTCAGCGGCTGTGGTTGTTTGAATGATAATGTCCCTCAAAGGCTCTGATGTTTGAACACTTGGTCCCCAGTTGGTGATGCTGTTTAGAGTTAGGTGGTGCAGCCTTGTTGGAGGAAGTACTCCACGAGTAGTGGGCTTTGAGAGGTCACGGTCTTACCTCTCTTGCAGTTTTTCTTGCCTTCACCCTTGCATCTGAAGATGTGAGCTCTCAGCTTCTGGCTCCTGCCATTGTGCCTGCAGCTCTGTGTGTCCCTGCCACGACGGACTCTGACCCTCCAGAAACTGTAAACCCAGTTAGACGCTTCCTTTCTTGGGTTACGTTGGCCATGGTAGTTTATCACAGCAACAGAAAAGGAATGAATACAGCATCTTTATCCCATTTCCTGTCTCACAGGAGCCAGGAGAAGGGGGAAGGGACTGTGGAGATCTCAGGGACAGATTCAACTGTCTCCCAAGAAAACTGTCAGTGAGGGCCACCATGTGTTGTCTGTGCTGCGGTGGTAATGTCTTGAAAAGAGTCCTTTCTGTTGTTGATAAAGCCTTCTGTAAAATCTCATGCTGAAAAATCCCAACCATGCTAGGAGTCGACATACGCTCCCCCTCAGACTATTAGAGAAATGTCTTGGAACACACACACACACACACACACACACACACACACACACACACACACCAGAAAAACTCTCGGGGAAACATCTCTAGGTAGTTTAAAATATTTTTAATCTGTTAAAAAATGTGAGCCTTCACACTCATTTTTTTTAGAAAAACAAAGTCAATTTTATATTTAAGCACAATCAATAGACCTCGTGTCCATCCTCCGGCTGTGGTGTGGTTGGATTCTAAAAGGTACACGTCACCAGACTTGAAAACTGGAGATATCTCAATCTTATTACCAGGATGGGAGGGTCTGGATGCGGTTGCTAATGGTGACCACTCACAGTTACTCCCAGGACTGATCTCCAATCAACTCCCTGCATTTTGGAGAAGTTATTTCCTACAGGGTGATGGGTATCGGTCCTTCCTTCTTTCCTCTATCTCTCTCTCCGTGGGTGCATGCACGTCGTGTTTGATTTAACCTAGCTGCTGCATTTTCGTTTGTTGGCACAATGTGCTACGTAACCTAAATGAACTTTTAGACTCATCAAAAGGCCTTGCTGTGCAGCGCGGGAAGGCAGAACGACCTTTATGAGTGGCCTCACGTGCATGGCGGGTCCAACATTTAGCCCCACCCCCCGCCCCCGCCCCCGCCCCCCGCCCCGATTGGAAATTCTCATACTATTTTCCTTTCATTAGAGGACAAAACCAGAAATCAGCTGGACACGTGCACTAAGATTAGATCCTTGAGTAAACAGTCTGGGGCTTAATAATTCATGGGAAGATGCAGGGCGAGATGAGGAAAATAATGGGAGCAGGGTATAGGCAAACACCACGTCCATTTGAACTGCCCCACGAATCATCAGTACTGGGCATTGCTGAAGTGCGCGGCTATTAACGAGACAGGAGGCGTTGGGGCTGGATAAAGAATGCATCACACGGAACGCTCGTGTTCTGCGCATGCTGGAGACCACTGACACCTACCAGTTGGTCTTATATCAAGGCTCTGTATTTCACTCTGTCTGCAGTTTGTCAGCCTCTGCTTTGGGTTGAATAAATGTTGTGGTTTGTTGTGCTTTTTAAATTTTTTTTTTTAAGTATTGTGGCGAAGAACCAGGTGAAATGCAAAAGTAATTATTAAAAAAAAAAAAGTCAGCAAAACCAGTGCTGTGTGTGCCACGGGCAGCCCACACAGTGACGCAAGCGCTCAGCGGTCATTTCCGCCATGGCGCAGCCTCGAGATTTAGGGAAAGAAAAGGACGTTTTGGGGAACTTTTTTGTTAAAAGACTACACACCCGTTAGAGTATCCATGACTGTGGACGGGGGGAGGAAAAATTAGCTTTGTCCTCCTGAGGAAGTTATGGGGAGGGTCTCGAAACAAGGAGTCAGGAAGTGGGTGACAGGAAACAAACCATCCACCCGGACTGCAAAAACGACTGGATAGAGCTTAGAAAAACAAAACAAAACAAAAACAAAACAAACAAACAAAAAAACAAACCCTGAACTCTTTAGAGGCCTAACGGAAGTAGACGTCATTAGCTGTAGTGATGTCTATGACAAATAAATAACAGTTGAAAACAATAAAACTCGTGGTAATGTGTGGCAGTGTAATATTGATGGCAGCATGTGGGGAACGCCTGACAGCTGTTAAACAGATGTGGCAATTAGCAAACCTTATGGTCACACTGCAGAGATTATTATGCAACGCGTTCCCCAGCAAAATTAGCCGACTTCCTTCTTTGTGTGGTTTCTTCTGCATGGAGTGTGAGTGTGAGCCTCCATTTAAGCAGCTATAGCTTGAGCCATAGAGGTGTGTGTGTGTGTGTGTGTGTGTGTGTGTGTGTGTGTGTGTGCTTGTATAGATACACATATGCATTTTTGATGTCTTCTAAAAGATTTATAGAAACTCAGAATTTTAACAAGAACAATATCATCTCAGCGCTTTAGCAGATGCTTCAATTATAATCGTTAATGGACAAATTGAGAGATAAAAAGACTTTTCTATCACGTTGAAATTCAATGAACAGTTTTCAATTAGGTTTAGGAAATAAAAGGGGGTGGGGGGGAGAAAGAAAGTGACTTTTCCTTGATGTTAACATTGCCGAGAAAGATGAGAAGGACTTTGCTTTTTCTTTCTGCTCAAGAGAGGCAGATAATACCGCATATTTAAATTATAAATCAGGTTGCTCTCTGCCAACTGAAAGCAATATCAATTAGGACCTAGGTGGATGAAGCTTTAAAATGCCTTATATTTAATGATAAAAGCATGACTGTTAATCTCCGTGGCCATCAAAGGGATAATTTAAGGTAGTAAGAAATCAGAAAATGATGTCACAAAAATAGGCCCTTGCAGCTTTTTGGATGGTATTATCGTAATTAATGTACTTCGAATGACTTTTTTTTTGTGTGGGTTATGAGCTTTCAGGAAAGCATTTATTGCAGGCATAAAATATAAAACTCTAAAGAGTGGGTTTGACTAAGGTTGACTTGGAGGGTCCTTAGCCTTTTTGCTACAGTAATTCCTGTAAAATAATAGTTTCATTTACAGGCGCAATTTATAATAGTGGATTTATGCCAGTTCGTCGGATATAAATCATAGTAATAGCATGATCTATTGTATGTCACTTGAGTGAATGCAAATTAAATATCGTTAAATTAAAGAAAAACTGTTAAAATAACATTAGGTTGTAACTGGAGCTTCTGGGATAAAGGAAGCACAGGGTTTTCAATGAAGTTTTACTCCGGGCAGTCTGATCTAATACCAGAAAGTGTCGCTCAAAGCAAATATACACATGCAAATAATATGTCAACAGACGTCAGCAGGAGACAAAGTCGGAAATTCATCCTAGAGCATTCTTTTGCCCTAAACTTCCAACACAACCAAAAAAAAAATCATCTCTTCAGTGGAGTTTTGTTGTCTGTGATTATTTAATCTCCCCCTCAGCAGCTGCAAATGAAGGCTCTTAATTTTCTGGTGATTGATTTTTGCTTTTGACTCGTGCTCTGACCCGCTCTGCACATTTCCAGACACAGCTCGCCCCACACCACCGGAGCCCAAGCAGTAACGGTGTCGGGAGTCAGCTCTTCAGCCCGCGGAGCCCTGCATGCTGCCTCTGCTGGGAGACAGAATCCGGAGGGCCCTCTCCAGCTCTCACAGGCGAATGTGGCTCAGGAAAGGCCGGGTCATTAATAAACAAGAGTCATTAAAATGCAACGCTCCGTCAGAGCCTCTTCCTCCCGCAAATCAGAATTCTCTTTCTTCCATTTCAGAAGTTGATTACAACTCATCTTCAAAGCCAACCGGCGCCATTGTGCTGAGATAAATGAAGGGAGGGAGGTGGGGGTGGGGAGGGGAGGGAGCAGGGATCCGGGCATTGTGATTTTTCATTCTGCATTGGGAAAACTCTGTACACCCCAAACCATACAGTAAGTGGACCATCAGAAGAAATAAGTTGGATTTTGGTGTGTGTGCGGGGTGTGTAAGTGAGTGAGTGTGTGTGTGTGTGTGTGTGTGTGTGTGTGTGTATGTATGTGTGTGGTTGCTTGCGCTTGTGCGCGTGCTCCACCACATGTAACCCAGCACATTGTCAGAACTCAATAAATGTTGATGGATGACAGGGTGACATACCCATTATAACATCAATTAATTTGCTGTCAAGAGAAAGTGGGCCCTTCAAATTATCCAGTCATAATTGCGTTGGCTTTACTAGCATTATCCCTCCATCGCAGGCTATGCGAGGAGTTATCAACACATATGCCTCAGAAAGATTCAATAAAAAGGGGGCACCCCCTCATGCCATGATGGGAAAAAAGGAGATGTAATTTATTGTGGTGGCTGTTAAGCTATGACTATGTGGTTATCCTGATAGGCCAAGGAAGCAGCATAGAGCTGTTGAAAGAGATCCTCCAAGCGGACCCGGACAAGCGGGGCTGGGGACAGGCGGCGGTAAAGCTGTTGATTGCTAAGTAATGCTTCTGTACTGACACGTAAGATTGGCTTAAGCATCTTATGTATCCTAGGCAGGGACAAGAGGGGACAAGGCCACTAGGATAGTCACCTCAGGTGTAAACCTGGGGGGTATCTGGGAACCCTAACCTCAGGAAGTAAGATAAATTGCACCCTGACCCAGGGCTTGGAAAATTGAAGTTAACATAAAAATCCAAATTGAACACAAAGGCAGCGTGGTAAATAAATGCAGACTGAATAACAGGACCATGTGGGAACGTGCTCAAGTCTGGGGGAGAGGGCAAATGCGCAACCACTGTCTGTATACTTTTCTAATAAGCACATTTTTGATCATCCATCCGCTGTGCAGATCATAAAGAAGTTTGAGGAAATATAGAAAATTTAGAAGTAGGCGTATGAAAACCCACGACATCATTTTTTTTTGGACGTAATTTTAATTTACTTTTGAGACAGGGTCTATGGATCTATCTCTGGCTTGTCTGGAACTCTATCTGTAGACCAGGCTGACCTCGAGCTCACAGAGATCCTCTTGCCCCTGCCTCCCGAAGGCTGGGATGGAAGGCGTGGTGACCACGCCAGGCCAAGTGCTAGCTTCCTTTGTTCATCTATTGTCATTTATTTGTTCACTATCTGTGTTATGTGTGTGTGTGGGGGGGAGGGGGCACTTGTGTGCCATGCTTATGGGATGGTATGTCCTCCTCCACCCTGTGGGCCTCAGCTTGTCAAGGCTGCTGGGAGGCATCTCTGCCTTGTGGTTCATCTTTCTGGACCTATCCATCTAGTCTTTATTTTTGGGGTGTGTTTCAAAGGTTTACAGCACAGCTATTTGAAAACATCCTCAAAGCATAATTCTGAGAAAGATTACACATTAAAAATGTATAAAGCAGGGTTGGTGAGGTGGCTCAGCAGGTAAAGGCACTTATACCTTGACAGTGAATGCTCGGCAGCCTGAGTTCAATCCCCCAGTTGACCTAAAAGTTGAAGGAGAGAGCTGACTTCACAGAGTTGTCCTCTGACCTCATATGTAGGCCACGACACAAGCACTGCTGTGCATATTCTCTCCCTTTTTACACACCCGCACACACGCACCCACATGCACACGCACAATTAGAAAAGCACATGGAGAGATGAACGGATTTTACTTTGCCTCAGGTGCTGCACAGCCCTGTGACTAGTCTGAGTTCGTGTTTTGTGTGTATGTGTGTTCACGTGTATGTGTGTGTGTGTTCAGGTGTGTGCATGCAGGTGCACAGGACAGCCTCAGGTTGGCCTAGCACTCTGCCGAGGAGGCTCTACTACCAGATCAGGAAGATTCTGTGGACCCACCTGTCTCTTCCTCGCATCTCACCATCGCTGGGATCACAGGTGTTCGCAACCAAACCTGGCTTTTGATGTGAGTTGTGGGGGAGGATAAAATTCTGGTCCTCACATTTGCAAGGCAAGCACTTCACTGAGAGAGCTATCTCTCCTGCCCTGATCCTGTTTTTGTTTTAGTTAAAAGGGCATTCATCTTGATTTATTATTATTATTATTATTATTATTATTATTATTATTATTATTATTATTATTAAAAAGATATGATTTTTCTTGAGTCCTAAAATTTGATTTTTCTTTTTATCCTCTGAAGTTCTGTGGTCCTGTTGCCTAGTCCCAGGCATAAAGTTTGTGATGTGCTAGTTCACGGTGTCTTCGGTGTCTTTACCTGAGACTCCCACCTTGTGCAGTGGATGAAGCTGAGGGGACTGTCACTGACATTGTACTCAGGCCTTGAATACTCTGGCTGTGCTTCCTCTGGCTCTGGCAAGATGTTCTGTCCACAGGGGCACAGTGCTGAGGGCTCCCGCCTGAGAGCAGCCTTCAGTCAAATGAGGGAGAGTTAGCCTGCAAATTCCCTTCCTGTTTCACCCAGAGGCCCCGCAGCAGCCATGTGTTCCGGTCTCTCCCTTCCTTGCCTGGCTCCCACACTACTCTACCTGAGTCTCCTGGGACCCTTACGCTGGAAACATCCCTCAGGGGAGCCCAGCCTGGGACCCTGAAACTCAGAGATGTCAGTGAAGAAATTCACTGAGAATAGCCATTGTATTTTAACTTTTTTTTTTTTTGAGACAGGGTTTCATGTAGTCCAAGCTGGCCTTGTATTTTCTATGTAACTGAAGACAACTTTATTTATTTAATATGCGTGCGTGCGTGCGTGTGTGTGTGTGTGTGTGTGTGTGTGTGTGTGTGTGTGTGTATCTATGTGTGTCCCATATGCTTCTAGTGCCTGTGGGGATCAGAAGAGGACACTGGGATCATATGAGACTAGCGTTATAGGTGGCTGTGAGCCCCTGGGCATGGGTGCTGGGAACTGACCAGACCCTACAGACAGGAGGATCTAGGCAAGCCCTCAGCTGAGACTCCCGGGTCAGGGGACTCTAGGTGGTGTCAGTTGATAGTTAACAGATAACTAGGGCAGAGGTCAGGTTTTTAAAGTTCCCACTATAAGGCATATTTTCTGTGAATCTAAATTCTCTGTGTGTGTCCTTTTAATTAATTTCAAACATTAGTATTGGAAATTTTAATACACTATATATTTTAAAATCACATATTCTGCATATCCTAACACTTCCCAGAACTTCCTCCTCCATCCCTCCCCCCACCCAACTTGAAGTTCTCCCTCTCTCTCTCTCTCTCTCTCTCTCTCTCTCTTTCTCTCTCCCCCCAATAAAACAAAAGCAAAAAATAAAAGCAAAAGCCATGGGAAACCATGGAGTCTGAGGTGTGCTGGGAACTCCTCCTGAGTGTCTGTCCTAGAGTGGGGCTAATATTTTAAAGTAGGATACAAAATCACCCACTTCATTAGGACATTTTCACACACACACACACACACACACACACACACACACACACACACACAACCCCTTGCGCTTTGTTCATATCCCCTCACTACCCTCCACTATTTTCCGTGTCTACCTAACAGTTTCATGAAACGATCACATCTAAGCTGACCTTTAGCCTTTGTAAGCCCTAGTGAGCAGTTAGGTGAGTTCTCCGGCTGGTTGGTCTGAGATGGCTTTTGCGTTCTATACATAAGGGGCGGGTCTAATTGCCTGCTGATGCAGATTTTTAAAAAAATTTTTTTTAGAAAATTGGGCAAGACATAGAAAAGCAGAGCAAACAAACAGTGTAAAACAAAGCAGCATGAAAAATGTCAGGGGTGGGTGCAAGAAACCGGAATCAATATTCAAACTGCACGCATGTCTCAATTTTTCTTTGTTACCGTGTCAGTGTTTTGAAAAGTCTAAATTATGCTTGCAAAAACTTAACGTATGCATACATATGTATGAAAGTCTACAACTTAGCAGGGCAGAGAGAGACAAGCACAGTAGTGGGTTTTCTCCTCAAGGAAGAGGCAGAAGGAGGTGGTAAGATTTGGTTTCGCACAGGGCTGGAGTTTTGGGTCACTCTGGCAGCTTCCTGGGTGCGGGGTGCACACACACAGATCTGAGCCCCATAAAGGCAGCCTCTTCTACACTCTCCTTCAGCCTGCGTCCTCCTCCTCCTCCTCAACTCGGTCCAGCCTTCCTTTCTCTCTCTTCTGGCTTCCGGCTTCCAACCTGGCCTCCTGTCTCACCAGGGTTCTCAAATCAATTTTGCCCCATAGGGTATATATATTTTTTCTTTTGTTGCTGTCATAACTGAGAGAGTGCTACTGGCACCTAGTGGGGACAGGCCATGGATGCTAATGAACTTCAACAGGACATATGACAGGCCCCCTCCCCAAATAAGGAATTACCAGCTCCAAACACCAGTAGTGTTCATGGCAGAGGCAGAGTCTCAGTCCAGGAGCCAAAGTAAATTTTATTTCCTAAAACATAAATCGTCCATCTCCTGAAGTTCCCTTCCTTGCCGTAGACTTTCACTGCATTCTTGCTCCTTGAGGGGTGAAAAATCTCAGTCCGTACACGGGAGCATAAAGCCTTCATTGTTCACCTCTCTCCTCTCCCTCTACCCGCGCTCTCTCCCACTCACGGTGCACCAAGTCTTTGCTTACTGCTTGGACTTGGCATAAGGTGTCTTCAGAATCAGGATCAATCTCTCATCTCACAGTGTGTGGTGTTTTAAATGAGAACGGCTCCCAGAGGCTCAAATGTTTGAATACTTGGTCCCACACTTGGTGAAACTGTTTGGGAAGGATTAGGAGGTGTGGCCTCATTAGAGGAGGTGTGGCCTCATTAGAGGAGGTGTGGCCTCATTAGAGATGTGGCCCTGTTAGAGGAGGTATGGCCTCGTTAGAGGAGGTGTGGCCTCATTAGAGGAGGTGTGGCCTCATTAGAGGAGGAGGTGTGTCATCAGGGGTGGCTTCAAAAGATGTACATGGTTACCTGTGTGCTGTCTGCCTCCTACTTGTGGATCCAGATAGGAGCTCTCATCTGTTCCTGTCACCACACCTTTGCTCTGCCATCAAGGACTTTAACCCTTTGGAAACGTAAGTCCAATTAAATGATTCCTTTATAAGTTGCCCATGATTATGGTGTTTTGTGTTAGCAATAAAACATAATGAAGATACTTTGTCACATCTTGTGCGACAGTGTCATTCAACATCAGCTCATGGGTATTACTTTCCTTGTGCTGGTAATTTATTTATTTACCCCCACCCTGAGGCAGGGTTTCTCTGTGTAACAGCCCTGGAGGTCCTGGAACTCACTCTGTAGGTCAGGCTGGCCTTGAACTCACAGAGATCTGCTTGCCTCTGCTGGGATTACAGGTGTGCTCCACCAAGCCCTGCTTGTTGGCTATTTTTAACTGTCATTTTGGCACAACCTTGAGTCATGTGATAAGGGAGTCTCAGCTGAGGGATTTCCTTGATCAGCTTGGCCTGTGAGAAGGTCTTTGTGGAGCCGTCTCGATTGTTGGTTTATCCTGGAAGGACCTAGCCTATTGCTGTGGGTGGCATCATTTCACGGGCAAGGCCCTGAACGGTGTGAGGAGGAAGGCTCACTGAAAGCAAGAAAACAGGCAGATGACACGGCAGAGAAGCATTAGTCTTTCTCTGCTCTTGACTGGGGATGGGATGTGAGTGGCTGATTTAACTTCCTGCCTTGATGTCACTCCATGACGGCCTGTGACCTGAAACTGTAAGACAACAAACCCTTTGTCTCCTCAGCTGTTCTTTGGGTTTGGGCACATCCACAGAGAGGAAACTGGGACACTTCACCATGATGGCAGCTGCCATCTCTAACACAATGATTGATTGGCCAGTCACTTGATTATGACTCTAAGGTCTCAGAGGGCAGAGATTCTGTCTGTCCGTTCTATCTCACAGGCCCTGCTAAGGTCTATCTCACAGAGGCTCTTTGTAAACACCATTGACGAGTAGTGCACGTAGACCAGCTTATTTACATAAGTGCAGAGCATTCTTAAGACATTAATCAAACATAGGTTGCATTCTGAATGAGAAATGTCCCCTATAGGCTCTGGTGTTTGAACATTTGGTACCCAGTTGGTGGCGCTGTTTTGGGGAGCCTGGGGAACCTTTGAGAGATGGAGCTTTGCTGGAAGAAGTACATTTTTGGGGGTGAGCTTTGAGTGCTTAGAGTCCCGCCCCGGTTTCTGTTCATTTCCTGTCTCACACTTGCATTTGAAGACGTGAGCTCTGAGTTTCCTCACCCTGCTACCATGGAGCCTTACCCTCAACCATAAGCCAAAATCCTCACTAAGTTGCCTTGGTCGTGGCATTTTATTATGGCAACAGAAAAGTAGGTAATACAGAAATCTTTGCATCCCCAGGTTGTGGAAATTTTCAATCTGTTGGCAGCAGTAAGAGGGAATAGCAGCTAGGGGGTGGGGCTAGTTGGGAACTGGTGCTGTGCTTTTGAAGGCCACATTTATCCTTGGCCCTGTCTTTGCTCTCTCTATGTCTGCTTCCTGGCTTCCGTGAAGTGAGCAGGGAGCAGCTGCCTCTGTTAAACACACTCACTGCCACATGTTCTGTCTGCCTCACCCCAGGCCCTTTGCTGTGGAGCTGGCCAAGGACTGATTGGAATCTATCAAACTGTGAGACAAAACAGCTCCCCTGGGGTGATGTGCAGGAGCATGGGTGAGGGGTTTCTTACAGGAATAGAAACGACACAAAGACAGCTCTGTATTACCCCAGCATGGATGAGGACTCGTTGGGGGTACACAGTATGAAGTCTTGTCTCTGCATATTCGATTATTGATTGCTCAACCAGGCAGCTAAACACTAGCCTGTAAGCTGGCTCTTGGTATTGTTATTTCTAAGACCCATCACTGGTCTCATATTTTGTAAACGTTTGCCCTTCCTCACTTGCCTATTGGATGTAAGAAAGAGCTGACAGACAGTAGCTGGGCAGGAAATGGAGGGCAGAACTTCTCCAAGAGAGAGAGAGGGTCTCTAGGAGGAGAAAGCAAAGATGGGAGATTCACCAGAGCGACACGTGTGAATGGATAGATGGGCGGGAACGGGAGCAGAGAGGTAGAGCGGGCCATGTGGAGGGATATAGTGCCAGGGTTAGTCAGGTTAAGCGAGAAGGCTGCCTGGGAATCTGCCTAAGCTTTAAAATGTTAAAAAGCCTTTGCGTCATTACTCATACCTCTGGCAGGTCTGAAAGTCCTGCTCTAGGGACCCATGAAAGCTAGAACCTGGAACCATCTGTATGATGTGCAGCCAGCTTGACAGGCCTGCTGCTCTAGGCATTTGAGCTGGTCAGAGTCTGTTTTCCCAGTTGTCCTTTACTGCATCAGTAACACTAGGGAAGGCCCCTGGGAATCTTGTTAGTTTCAGGAACTTCCTGAGACTTGTGAGTTTCAATTTAGAAGAAACTGCTCCACATCACAGTAGTATTGGTAAATACAACCTGGGTAGTGGGTTAACTTGGTAACCGAGTGCCATTATGTTGATGTAATCTCCAGTCTCCCAAGAGCTGTTCTAGAAAATGTAGGAAAAAAGGTCAGAGCTTTTGAAAACCCATGAAACGCACCAATTTTTGAACTTGGAAACACACAATTCCTGAGCTTGAAATCCCACCAACCCCCCTGGGTGTGCCCCAAGTTTAGGACCTGAAACCCCATTAATTGCCGTCCTGGAAATCTCCACCGTGGAAGACTCTGCCCCCAAGAAACCCTATGTAAGCCTGTCTCCTGCTTTGTCCCTGCTGCTTCTCCTCTGAGCAGGGGCAGCCACCCTCTTGTATTTTTTCCCAATACATCTTGTGTGTGAGGTTTGTTGTGCGGTGTGACTTGGTGGCATTCCTTGGCTCTCTAATGCCAGGAAACCTTTCCCCTCAGAGCTGCCGCATTTGCATTGGGGAAACCTTTTTCCTCAGAACTGTCACACCTACAGAAAAGCTGCCTCCACCTTTGCCTCAAAGGAAGCCATTGTTTACCCTCCTCTGGTCAGGAAGCAAGTGTGCACTCTGCCCTGGAAGTGTTCGCTGCCACTCTCCCCCAAACTGCTTACTATATAAACATCACCCAGAAAGCAGTGAGACAAGGCATTCGAGCATGCTGCAGAGAATTGTCCACCCCGTGTCGTCACAGTGATGCATTGGCTGTCAGGCAGGCAGGGTCTCAGTCTCCTCTGCCACTTGAAGACTGAGGCAAAGGGTCTGCACATCTTCACTAACATGCGAGATGGATGGAGCCTGGGAAGGTGTGAGTACATGTTTGGGTTTTTGTCTTTTAATATACTATTTTTATTACTATCAGATATCTCGCCAACCCTATGAAAACACATTGCTCTAGGAATGGTACCCGCCCTCTCACCATGTAGTCCTGGACTGACTTCTCATCTCCCCAAAATTTCCTGATTTCATCCATCTGTTTTCACCTCATAATCGCCATCTTGTTTCTTCCTCCTTCTTCTCTCAGAGTCCATGACCCTGGCTTTCCAAGAGGCCTTCCTCTCTCTCCCAGCCACGTTTGGCCTTCTGAAGCCCTGTTAGTGTCCTTATCTGAAGTGGAAATGGCAATATCCCTCTCAGAGATTTATGTGGAGAATATGTGGAGTGATGCAAGTCAACACAGCAAGGGCCGAGACTCATGTAAAGTCAGTCAGAACAGAGGCTGGAGAGATAGCTCAACAGTTACGAGCACTTGCCTCTCTTGCAAGGTACTCAGGTTTGGTTGCCAGCACCATTTTGAGTAGCTCCCAGTTGCCTGTGACTCTAGCTCCAGGTGACCCTACCCTTCTGCACTCTGCACCCAAACGCACAACACTGCCTTACATAACCAAAAATAACTCGGTGCGTTGTGTACACATGCACATATCTGATGTCTCATACGTGCATACAAGCCTCCCTGTATTAGTGACTTTTCTTGCTTCAGTGGCCAAATACCCCACAAGAAGCAGCTTAGGGTTCATTTTGGCTCACAGTTTGAGGGTGTCGTCCATCATGGCGGCAGGAGGAGGCTGGTCACATAGCAGCCACAGTCAGGAAGCAGACGGAGACGAACGCCGGTGCTCAGCTTTCTTTCTCCCAGATCCCGGCACAGAGCTGCCCACACTCAGTGAGGGTCCTCCCTCCTCATTAAGCCTTTCTGGAAACACTTAGAAGTGCATTTCCATGGTGGTTCTAAGCCCTGTCAAGCTGACAACAAAGCTTAACCATCACATCTTCTGAACTTGGAGGCGGGCTCTTCAGAGCAAAACCCTTCTTCCTGGCGCTGGGTCAGGTCCAAAGCACATTCTACTGAAGGCTACAAGGAGCAGGGTTGAGACGGGAAGGGGTGAGGTGGGTCAATGCTTACCCTTCAGGACAATACAGCTTTAATTATTCCCCTTTGCCAACCACACTCATTTCCATGAGCTTGTCCATCTTCAGAGCACATAGGAACTTTTCAGATATGGGTTTGAAAGCCTTTCTCTGTGTTGTGATTAATTGGACATGTTTGGGCCAATAGAGGAGGAATCAAATTACCACATGTGAGATAAAATATATGATTACAAGTATTTATTATACCGATGCAGGGAGAATAATATGTTAAACAGATAAGCATGTAATAATGCATATTTTCCCCATAAAATTTAATTTATCCCTAGGGCTGGATATAAACTTTCCTTTTGAACATCTTGCCTTCTGACTGGGGATTGCTGAGTTAAAGTACTTATGTTTTCACAGCAAATTGATCACTACTGTAATATTTCAGGGGCAAAATGATCCTCACCAGTCATGTTGATTTCAAAGGCCAGAATTTATAGTTTTGCTTCTGATTTAGTGATAAGGGTTTTTAACGTATTGAGTATTTTGTCACCTATCAGCACACGGGGTTGAACTTCCAAATGGGAAAAAAAAATCAACAAAGAAGATAGCCATAAATAATTTACCACAGAATGACAAAGAGGTTAATATTCCCTTGGGGCCAGCGGGAAATTACTCAGCTTTCTGTCCTTGTGCACACATGTCCTTATCACTATGGAATTTTAAAAAATAATCTTTAGGCTCCCAGAAGAGGAACCACAGAAAATTCTGGAACCCAGAGAGCTATAAGCACTTTGTCTAAATATAAAGGAAACTTTATTATATGCATGTTTCCCATTGTGCCCACCTGAGTTCATCCTTGGTGGATAAAATATAGTTATTGCATACTTCTGATATGTTGATAATAAGTGCAAGCGGTATCTGTCTCTGCATATATAAGTGTACACATCGATATTCATCTCTGTGCTGTATATATATGAGTGTGCATGGGTCTGGGTGTCTATCTGGGGGCCAGAAAAGGTCATCAGGTATCTTCTATCCCTGCCTGCCTTATTCCTTTGTGACAGCAAACCTGGAACTCACCGTTCCAGGATGGCTGGCAGCCAGCAAGCACCAGATACCCTTTTTTTTTCCCTTTGACTCCCTCCAGCACAGGGTCACAGGTGCACACAGACATGCCCATAGTTTTTGGGATTTGAGCTCAGGTTTTCATGCTTGCACAAGGAGGGGTCTTACCCACTGAGGTGTCACCCTAGCTCAAGTGTAGCCTTTAATGATGAGAAAGAGTCTGAGTCAGGGAGAGTGCCCCCTCACTGCTGCTTTCAGACAGGATACTACCATAATCAAATCGTGACCATCACATGAGTCAGGAGAACGACACTGCCCCCTCCCCCGCCCCGCGCCAGCTCTTTTTTTCATGGAGTTCTGAGGGCTTTCATCCCTCCTCCTTTGCAAGTACATGGAACAGAGTTTGAGTTTGTTAAAGACAACAGAGTTGGGCAAGATGCAACACGCCAAAGAGACAATGAAAACAGTCCGCTTAAGACCGAGATGAGTCTGTATGCATCCCGGGACCGCCTCTGCGGGTAGGGCATTGGTTTGACATTAAACTGGGAAACCAAATGTGACGGTCTTGGCTTTCACCCTCAAGCACCATGTTACCCCAAACAATGTTTCCATCTCATAGCGCCATCTACCTGTCCTGGCGCAGCGTTGAACCATCTATCTGGAGCTTAAACAGGGCTTCTCTGTGAATGTCAGTCTCAGCACAGGGACTATGCATGTTGAGTCAGCAAGGCCAAGCATATTCCGCAGAGGCGCAAGCTCCAGCCAGCTGGGGTCTGGGAGGTTCTTACTGCTTTTAACCTTCACTCGGATCCATGTTTCAGGGAGGGAGCTGACCTTTTCTCCCTGTGATATTAAGCATATCTGTATAGACAGTGCCCTTGAGTGACAAGTCTCACTGATAATTTTAAATGGAATGCCAGCCCTCAGCGTGCTGGGTTACACAGCTGCTAACAGCTTACGAGATGCCTGCTTCAGGGTATGGCTGTTAACATTTATAGAATTCTTAGGATGTGCTTAGCTCTTTTGTGCTTAAAAATTTTTCGTACTATTTTTGTAGTATTTAGCTGTTGCTGCACAGAAGCCAGCTACTGGAGGAGCCTAGTAATGCGTGCCATGCTTACTGTTCTGGTCAGAGTGGGCCGGTGAGGCCCCTGCTGCCCCATCAGGATTGGTCATATCTGTGGTCTGTGGCTATTGGCTGGGTCACTAGGTGACCCAGTGATGTTCTATGTGTCTCCCGTCCTTACCAGGCCATCCTGGCCACATTCCCACAGAGAGGCAAGAGAGCCCCTACATTGCCAGGGCTTCTTTGAGACCCAAGATGGACACTCCAGCTCCATTATCATCATTGTGTTTCTATTGGCCAAAGCAAGAGAAGGTGTCAGCCAGGATGGAAAAAAAACTGCCTTAAAAAACCTTTACATTATTAATAGTTTACAAGAGAATTAATTTTTGTGTATATGGCATATGTGTGCCATGTTTTTGTGTGTATATGTGTGCCTTTGTGGAGGCCTAAGGTTTACACCTGTTTTCTTCTTCTCCTTCTCCTCCTCCTCCTCCTTCTTCTTTGATTTTTTGAGACCGAGTTTCTCTGTGTAGTCTTGGCTGTCCTGGACTTGCTCTGTAGACCAGGCTGGCCTCGAACTTATAGTGATCCACTCGCCTCTGCCTCCTGAGTGCTGGGATTGAAGGTATGCACCACCATGCCCAGCTGTCTTCTTCTTTTAGAAAAATATTTAATCTTATTTTATGTGGATTAGTGTGAAGGTGTCAGATCCTTTGGAACTGGAGTTACAGACAGTTGTGAGATGCCATGTGGGAGCTGGGAATTGAACCCCAGGCCCTTTGGAAGAGCAGACAGTGCTCTTAACCACTGAGCCATTTCTCCAGCCCCCTGTTGTCTTCTTCTATTGCTTTCTAGCTTACTATGTAGCCCTGACTGTCCTGGAACTTACCATGCAGATCAGGCTAGCCACAAACTCACAGAGGTTTGTTTTCCTCTGCTTCTCAAGTTCTAGGATTAAAGCACCACCACTTCTGGCTTCTGCATCTTTTAAAAAAGTGTTTATTTTATTTTTAGTTATGTGTGTTTGTGTGTATCTGTATGTGGATATGTGCATGAGTGAGTGCAGATGCCCTCAGGATCCAGCAGAGGGCACTGGATCCACTAGGCCTCAAGTCACTGAAGTCACAGGTAGTGGTTAGCTGTTGGATGTGAGTGCTGGAACTGACTCAATAAAAATGTATTTTATAAATTACGTTTATTCATTTGCTTGTGTATGGGAGAGTTGCATGCCACATCATATGGGTAGCAGAGGTCAGCAAACAATTAACATTAGTTCTTTCTTTTCACTCTTCGGGTCACAGGGCTTGAACTCAGCTTGTCTGGCTTGGCAACAAATGCTTTTTGCCAACTGAGCCATCTCACCTGCCCCACACCTTATTTTTGTGGCAGAGACTAAGACCGCATCTGAAGTTTACCCATTCGGCTGGACCCGCTGTTGCCAGGATTCACCTGTCTCTGCCTCCGCAGCGCTGGGATCGCAGGCATGCACTTACACTATGCCCGGCAAGAGCTCTGCCTTTTTGAAGAGAAAAAAAAAACTCTGCAAAGTGACTTGGTAAAGAGTGTAAGTACGGGGATGGCAGAGTTGGTTTTCCTACGGCTCTTTCATCCACTGAGGACAGCAAAGGGGTGTGGTTACCAGTCTTGTTTGTGGCAGAGGAAATGAAGTCACAGAGTAGTGAGAGGGATGGAACAGAAGTCGCACAACCGACAAGGGGGAACGCACAGAGCTGAGAAAGCCTGGTCTCTTCATGACTGTTCAGGACAGTTTGATTAGGACAGATCCTCAAGTCAATCATGGACAAATGCCCTTGACAATGACGCAGTGTCGTGGTGGAAGAAGATAAACGGTCGCCGGCAAACTGAGCTGCGCAGTGGGGTTTTATTTCCTTTCCTTCAGCAACACTGCTGACTCGGTGCTCTCACGCTGCTGACACAGCAGAAAAGTTAAGCTCGCGATCATCCCCTCTGCTCCCCTCCCCTCCCCGCAGGCACACGTGAGATCTCAGCCCCGGGTGGATGTTCAGTGCTGTTCGCTGCTGCCCTGCCCGTCGGGCATCGGCTTCCTGCATGTGAGCGTGAGCGCTCCTAGGCTGTGTGAAGGAGTTTAACCTTCCACTCCTGAAAACCAGCACTGGCTGGGTGAGAAGGTGCATGCTTTTCACCCCAGCAACTAGAGAGGCTGAGGCAGGCAGATCTCTGTGAGTTCGAGGCTAGCCTGTTCTATATAGTGAGTTCCAGGCCCTCCGGGGCTACACAGTGCGAGGCCATCTGTGGATTGTATGACAATTGTACCCATAGGCTCATATATTTGAAAGTTTGGTCCCTGGTTGGTGGAACTGTTTGGAAAGGCTTAGGATGTATGGCTTTGTTGGAGAAGGTGTGGAGGAGGTATGTCACCGAGGGGGGGGGCTTAGAGGTTTCAAAAGCCTACACCATTCCCTTCTGCCTGTCTGTCCGTGTGTCTACTTTGTTGTTGTGTCTCAAGATGTAAGCTCTCAGCTATGGCTCCAGTGTGATTCCTGCTGTCTGACATGCTTCTTACCACGATGGTCATGGATTCTACCCCATTGAGACTGGTGGGTCTCAGTCTTCCTAATGCTGTGACCCTTTAACACAGTTCCCCATGCTGTGACCCCAACCATGAAATTATTTTTGTTACTTCATAACTGTAATTTTGCTACTGTTATGAATTATAATATCATATGCCTGATATTTGACCCCTGTGAGAAGGTCATTTGACCCCCCACAAAGGGGTCTCCATCCACAGGTTGGGAATAACTGCTCTTGAACCACGAGCCCCAAATTAAATACTTTTTTTTTTTGGAGACCCGGTTTCTCTGTGTAGCCGTGGCTGTCCTGGACGTGCTTTGTAGACCAGGCTGGCCTCGAACTCACAGAGATCCACCTGCCTCTGCCTCCCGAGTGCTAGGATTAAAGGCATGCACCACCACGCCTGGCTAAATATTTTCTTTTGGTAATGGTGTTTTGTCATGGCAATAGAAAATTAACTGCAACACTCTCAAAACAAAATAAAGAACAAAACAACATCAACAAAACCCCATGAGCTGAGAGGATCCTCAGTTACCCAGAAGTTCCCTGTTGTAACTTAGAACCCTAAATAGCACAAGACAGAAACTACAGAGAGCCTGTGCCACTGGCTACTGCCAGTAGCAACAGCCAGGGCCAAATTCAGGAGGCGGAGGAAAGTGTTTGAACCTTGGTGTTCGGTATCCAGTATTGTGGCAAGACCAATGCCAGTGTCTGCACAGGCACTGGTGGCACGCCTTGGCTCCGTGCTGGGCGCTGTTCTGGATCGCCAAGCCTTCAAACATGGCTCTTTGAAGCACCCACAAGATTCTGCGTGTTCACATGTGTGCATTTGCACACGTGTGTATGTATGTGTATTTGTAAGTGTGTGGGTGGTGTGTACACATGTGCACATGAGTGTGGACATCAGAGTATACCTCTGGTGTCATTTCTCAGGTGCTTTCCAGCTTTTGTCTGAACTTTGCCAAGTGGGCCAGTTCACCTTCAGGGGTCTGCTAGTCTGCCTCCCATCTGACCGCTGCTGTGGTCACGGGTGCACCCCTCCACAGGAGGTTGTGTGTGGGCTCTGGGAATTGAACTCAAGTTCTCCTGCTCATGAGCTAAGTGCTTTACTTGACTGAGCCATTTCGCGGCCCCAGGAATTATCTTCTGCTGGTTGCTATCAGCAGCCCTGGTCCTGTCCAGTTTGTTCTACATTTTAGAACATTCTATTGCTCCCTGGCATAGCCAGTGCCCCATTCACCCTCCAGACCCCAGAGCTTTCTTTTTATTCTCTGTCATGTCTGTGATGGAGGGGTTTGGGGAGGCTGCCCTGCTTGCCTGGACTCTGTTGCGCTTTGAGTGTGACATGTACTCCACAGGCTGATGGGTTCTGGGAATGTGACGGGCTCTGAGGATGAACCTACTGAGATGTTCCCCATCTGAACATTAGCAGGTGGCAACAGCACGGAAGGTATGGCCGGGTTGCAAGAAACAGGACTCCAGGGGTGTATCTGGTCCCCAGTTCCACTCAGCCTTTGTCACATGTTCCTGCAGTGGTGGCATTCTGCCTTGCCTTGAGCCTAAAGCAATGGGTCTGGACACTCTCTGTAGTTGGGAGGACGGTTACAACCTTTGTAATTGAGGCCCAAACACATCTTTCCTGCCCAGTCTGTTGCTCTCAGGCGTTTTGTCACGTGTATGTGAGACCTGATAACACATCTGCTATGCAGTCGTCCCTTTGGGGGGATTTCCTGCCTTTCCAGTGGCCCACAGGGACTGGAAAGACAGATTCCCTCCTCCCTGAGCCCTTGCTACCCTTCCTTTTTCCTTTGCGCTCAGTCAGCACAAGCTCCTCCCTCAATTATGGGAAACTCCTTTTTTTTTCTTTACACATTTCCCCTAATATACTTTGAGTTTTTGCTCTCTCTGTCTCTGTGTCTGTCTCTCATACACACACACACACACACACACTGAGAATTTCCATTCTGTCATGGACTAATGCTCCTGACCCTTTGCGTGAAAGGGAGGAAGAGGTGGCAAATGCTTGGGAGTAGCTCCCCTTCCTATGGTGCCTCCTGGAGAACGAGCTCCAATTCCTCAGCTCCTGCCCGCTCTCTTGGTCTCTGTTTTTCTTCTGCCCCATATAACCCAGGCTCCAGACCAGGCAAAGAGCCACACCTCCTGAAGGCCTCATGCTTTCCATCCACATAGTGATCTTCTCTGCCAAAAGCATCCTTCACCCACTTTTAAGAGTCAGAGTTCTAACTTAACTTTCCCCTGGGAGGAGCTGAAGGGGAATCCCCAGGAGAGGCGAACATCAATATTATTTGAATGATAATAACTGATTTAGCAAGTGGTTCATTCTGTGTTCTGGAAGCTTTCGGTTGGACGGAATAAGTAGCTCATAATTCGAGTTTTTGGACTGTGGGGTTGGGCACAGTTGTTTGTTCAGGAATTAAATATATAGGCCTGGGTGCGTGGGAGGAACTTAGGTCCCCAGAAATAAGCAGAATGATAATTTTAATGTCATTTTAAATTTAAGTGGGCTAGAAATTACCCCTGAGGATGTTGCCTGGTTTTGCTTTCCTTTGTCTTGAGATGGTAATTTCCTGGCATTTCTTCCTCCTTTCAAGGCATTTATTGAGATTTCTCCATCTGTAAGAGATTATGCGAACCAGGGTTTCACGCGTACAATGGAGTGTTAAGCAGGTGGGAATAATGGGGTGCAAACACAAAGCAGTTTTAGTTTGTCTTTTACCCTCACTTAAAAAACTTTATTAAAGCAGGAAGCTTTCCTCAGCCCACTCTACATGGCTCTCCTGACTGCTTAGTGGATAGAAATCTGTGTGTGTGTGTGTGTGTGTGTGTGTGTGTGTGTGTGTGTGTGAGAGAGAGAGAGAGAGAGAGAGAGAGAGAGACACTGACAGACAGACACACAGAATGTGGAGGTCAGAGGACAACTTTCAGGAGTTGGTTCTCTTTTCCTCCATGCTGGTCTCTGGGATCGAACTTAGGCAGTCAGCCTTGGTGACAAGCACCTTCATCTTCTGAGTCATCTCACTGGCCCTTCATAAAAATTTCTATAGTCACTTTACCCAATAGTCTTTGATAACAAATTAGCATATTTTGTTATATATGATAAGCCTACCTTTGAAACTGACTTAAAATGAAAGTCCCCTTCTCACAGACAAGCTGTTCAGGGGAAGCAGCGTGCTGCAAATGGTTCCCATGTTTGAGAGACCCAAACAAATCATGTGGAAAGGTGGGTCAAGGTTGGTTCCAGCCTGGCCAGTGAGACAGCTCCTGGGCAAAGGCACTTAGCACCAGGCAAATGGCATGGCTGCCTTCCTTGTAAGCTGCATGATGGAGGGAGCGAAGCCGCTCTCATCCCCTGCTCTCTGACCTCCACACATACCCCATGCTATATGTGTCCTCTACCAAAAAAAAAAAAAAGGTGAAATTATGTTATTAAAAAAAAGGTAGGTTCCAGCCACAGACTTTGTGACAGGACTGCAGGTGAGTTTTCTGAGAGGCTTTATTTTAGCTGGCACCACACTGTGACAGTGGCAGCTGCTTTAGGAGGCATCTCTGGAAGGAACGCCAGGTAACAAAAGTCCAGTGTGTCCAGCTTTGTTGTGGCAACCCCAAATATCTGCCACCCTTGCCAAGTGTCCTCTTCCCATCCGAGCGGAGATCCGTAGCTCAGGGGACACAGAGTCGGTGTCTCCTGGCTTTTCAGAGACACGTGTGCAGTCTTATCAGTCTGGACAGGGTGAGCTTCCTTGCTGTGCCGGGCAAAGCCCCCTCCGAAAAGGTGAGCTATTGAGATGGATTCTTCTACTTTAATGAGAGTTTCTGGGCTCGCAGCACCGCTCTGCATTTTGTTTTCCTTGTTTAGTATAAATGCGATCCAATTTAATCTGCATATAAACACACCCATTGCATATTAAAATCAACATATTATAAACACCAGGCTGAACGCTTTCTTGAAGAAGCAAGCTAAAAAAAATCCATGCATATTAATATCACAGATAAGCCAATTATTATATTGAGTCGTAAATAAAAAACAATATGATTAATCTAAATCTGGGTGCTTGGTAAAGTCAAATGTATGATATTATGATCAGGCTGTTTTAGAAACAATATCACAAACCCTTGCATTTTACATGCAATGTGTTTAAAATTAATTTCCCAGGGCAATAGCTTATTTTTGTCTCACCTATACTAATAAGGTTCATGAAACATTGATATTACTTAATATCACAATGCAGAGAGGAAGCCATTTCTCTGCTCTTAATTGAGGCAAACCACACTGCTCAGCTTTGCGGTTTCCATGGCCACCATGAGGGTGTCGAGGTATGCAGAGTTCTCGATGAGGTCTTGGAAAGGGACAGTGAGATGCTGGCCCAGCTCGTTAAATGCTCAGCATTCCATACCATCTGATACTAATAACCTATATAATAAAGTAAGTATTTTTTTCTGACCATTTGCTACATGTGAAGTCCTTTGCATAGCAATTATTGAATTCCTGCCATTACATGGAAGGAAAAATGAGTTTTAAAACTATAATGTTATTTTAAAAATGTTTTAAAAGTTATTATTATTGTTGTTGTTATTATTATTATTTTATTATTATTATTTTTTGTGTGTGTATATGTGTATGTCTGGGCACCACATGCATGCAGTACACGCGGCGGCCAGAAGAGGGCATTGGATCACCTGGAACTGGAGTTTCAGATGTCTGTGAGCCAGTATGTGGGTACTGGGACTCAAACTTGGGTCCTCTGGAAGAGCAGCTAGTGCTCTTAACCTTTGAGCCATCTCGCCAGTCCCAGGGGTCGCTCTCTACTCAGGCCAATTGTTACATGGGGCATCACTGATCCAGCACTGTCAGGAAATCTCAATCTCCCTCTTCCTCTCCCCCTCCCCCCTCCTCCTGCCCCTCTGTGTGTGAAAGGAGGATTTCATGTGTCTGCTTGCATCACTTTCCACCTTATTCCTGTGATGCAGGGTCTTTCACTGAATGTGGAGCCAGACTGTGCGCCAGCGACCCTCCTGTTTCCAGTCTTCAATGACTGACTGTGCGCCAGCAGCACTCCTGTTTCCAGTCTTCAGCGCTAGCTAGGGTCACAGATGTGCACAACCACATTTGGCTTTTTTTTTTATGTGCATGCTGGGGATAGCTCAGCAAGCACTCTTACTGTCTGAGCCGTTTCCCTAGCCCCATGTTGTCAGATTTTTAGAGAAGCTAGCATCTCAAACTTTCACCTAAAATCACTGATTTAAGATAAAATGCTAGAAACTAAATAAAAATAAACTTGACCACTGTAGAGTGTTACTACAGGACGCAGAGAAAGCATACCCCTCACAACCGCGGTGGTCCCTAAGGCTACCAGTGTGCAGCCTTGCTTTGTCAGAAGCCTCCTTGCAGGCTTGCTCTGTCTGTGTGCTGCTCAATGCCGGTGGGTGGAAGTTGGTGCGGAGCTCACTGGGATTTTGGTGTGAGAACTTGGGAAAAGTCTCCATGAATAAAACGGGGTGTACGGTGTTCACGTGTGTGCAGGTGAGCATGTGTGTGTTTGTGTGTACATATGTGCCCATGTATATGCCTGAGGACAGCCACGCATGTAGATAACCATAGGTGTCATACCCTGGAAGGCTTTCAGCCTTTTTGAAACAGAATCCTTCGGTGAACCTGGAGCTTACCTGTTGGGTGAGGCTGGCTGATTCTGAGGCCCCGGGGACCATCTCTGCCTCCCCAGTGCTGGGATTACAAATGCACTTGACCGTGCCTGTCCTTTTTTGTGGATGCTGGGAATGGAACACAGGTCCTTTTTCTTGGGTGGTGAGCACTGTACTGACTGAGCTGTCTCTCTGGGCCCCAGAGGACTGTTTCCCGCCCCGCCCCACTCTTTCTATGCACATGGGTATGACATACTCTGCATGCAGGGAAGCCACAAGCTGGATCATTTTCTTGGACAGCAAAATACTCTGAAACAAAAGCAGGAAAAAAAAAATCGATCATTTTGTGCTAAAGAAGTACACGTACCCTCCCTGTAAACACTCAGGGTTTAATATATTACGACCAAGTCTGACGAAAATGTAAAATTCATGCACTCTGAAAACGGAATTTTTATTAATTTAAGCGGGAATCCTAAATCAGGCTTCCTGTAAGAGTGTAATCAACTGCTTCGTTTCCTTCAGACAGACCTGACCTCTGAAAGGAACACAGTTATTTGTTTTAATTTCTCCCCCGCCACCCCTTCCTTTGCCTTCCCTTCTGGACAGTCCCTCCCTCATTTTATAGAATTCAATAATGGGTGAGGTAACAAATGAGAGGATAAAAATATCCCAGAACACTCGAGGGCATACACGGGAGTATAAACAGTGCAGCTCTTCCCCTAAGTCCTGTCATTGGTCCATTTGACTTTATAATTCGGGCTTTCTGCGTATTACTAAATTTAACTTGTATGTGGAGAGTGCGCCACGGAACTCTAGCAAATGGCAAGCTTAGGGTACAAAATCCCAAGTCACCTAGTTCATCCGGACTCCTGCCCCCTTGTGCACCTGTCCATCTGGGCTGGGGCTGTTTAACATCAACGGAAGCATGTCCGAGTCTCTTTGTTTCTTACGCCTTCTCGTTTGTGGGGACTGGGTCCCCTGTATTTCCCGACCGTCCTCTCTACTCACCAGCGAGTGCTCATGGTGCTGATGGTCCCTTTCTTATTCCCTCTAAACTTTCTTTGTTCCCACCGCTGTCTTTTATTATTTCTACTGTGTCATCAGAAACTGACTGCCGGGGCCTGCCAATTAGCCTTTGTCTGTCAGTGCCAGCCTCAGCGTCCCGAGGAGCTAATGTGTAAGGCGAGGGGCGAGCCTTATTTCATATGCAGCACCGTGTCTCTACATAGAGACATGCCATTACTGACAAAAGTGTATATGAGTGAGTGAGTGTGCGTGCGTGATTGCGTGCGTGTGTGTGTGTGTGTGTGTGTTTGGGGAAGTGGGATGGGTGCGGTTGGGAGGCACACTGTCTCACTACCAAGCAGCAAACTGAATTTGCCACATACCTCACTGCTTCTGAACCTGACCATCCTTGGTCCTAGCTATTCTATCTCCTAGCGGTTGCTGTCTACTGGCACTGTGGGTGCAAATGGCCAGGCCACAGGGACTGGAATAATCCAGTTGTTCTCAGCTCTCCACCCCCTCCTTCCAATTAGTGTTTCTTGGTATCTTCCAGAGTCTGGTACAAGGTTTATGGTAACACTTAAAAAAACAAAATCAACAATGGCACTGCCCCTTCCTCCCGCCGAAAAAGCCTTGGGAATTGCTGGGCACACCTTTAATCCCAACACTCAGGAGGCAGAGGCAGGCAGATCTCTGTGAGTTTGAGGCCAGCCTGGTCTACAGAGCAAGTTCCAGGACAGCCAAGGCTACACACAGACAAACCCTGTCTCAAAAATGAAACAAAACAAAACAAACCCCAAGCAAACAACAACAACAACAACAACAACAACAACAACAACAACAACAACAACACCCAAACAGGAAACACAAGAACAACAGCAACAACAAAACCAAAACAACCCAAAACTTAGGACATCAAGACAAATATTTTATGGCATTTCAGAATAATTACACAGACGAGAAAGCGGAGACCATGAAAGGTGAAGCAACTTGTCTGAGCTTTCACAATCAGCAAGTGATCCAATTAAGGATCTGAACCCACGCCTCCCTCCTGCACAGACTGGATTTGTAACCCTGGCATAGTCACATCAAAATGATACGCTAGGCTGTCTGGCTAAGGGGGAAGGTAATTTTTCACTGGATCCTGACCTCTTCAATGACTTCTCACCATCAAAGTGTTGCTTAAACAGTGTTTGCTGGGGGAGCGGGTGCTGGAGAGATGACTCAGTGGTTAGCAACACTGGCCGCTCTTCCAGAGGACCTGAGCTCAGTTCCTAATACTCACGTCTGGCATCTCACAGTAGCCTGTAACCCCAGCCCCAGGCCACCCAATGCCCTTTTGGCTCCGGCAAGTATCTGGTCTCTGTCTCTGTCTCTGTCTCTGTCTCTGTCTCTGTCTCTGTCTCTGTCTCTGTCTCTGTCTCTCCTCTCACAGGTAAAAATAAAATAATTATTTAACAAAGCATAAAAGAATAAAAAAAATAATTGGGGCTGATGAGATGGCTCAGTGGGTAAAGGTGCTTGCCGTATACGTCTTATGACCTGAGTTTGACCCTCACTGTGGAAGGAGAGAACTGAGTCTGGAACGCTGTCCTCTGCACACAGTCTGACATGCATGCTGTCCCTACAATAATAATGAATAAAATAAAAATTAAGAAAAAAAATACTCCCTATGCACTATCCAAGATTTTTCAAAAATATTCATAACTGCATATGCATATGAGCAGCATTACCTTTTTGAAATGTGATTTCTAGAAGTTTGCCATCTGTTAAGAAGAATTGAGAACTTTGAAAATGTTGCTTAGAATATGGCAATTTTGGAATGTGCAAAAGTTTAGGGCCGGTCTCAGCTTTTGCTTTCTCCACCTCCTTGGGACTTCAGTAACTAGTGACAAAATGCTGGTTGCTCCCTGCCCCCCCATAACCTCAACAGCCCCTCACTCCCATCAGGATGTCTAGGAGTGTCCTATGTATATACCACTGTGCAGGAGCAAACCTTCCCCGCTTCTACCCCCCTTCCTGCTCCTCCTCCCCCTCCTCCCTCCTCCTTCTCCACCTCCTCCCTCCTCCTCCTTCCCAGCACTGAGAATTGAACCTTGCCATCCCTTATGGCATGGCCCTGGAAATCTGACTTGGATTAGAGGGAAAGAAGAGAGGACAGATCCAGAGATGCACATAGAGAAAAGCTGGGTCAGGGGTCAGGGGTCAGGTGGGCCGTGCTTGCTCTGAGGGCAGAACTAGCTGTTCGGCCAGCAGTGGGAAACCCCTGTGAATTTACTAGGAACAACAGTGGTCAGCTAGTCCCTAGGGAGGGAGGCCCCTGGAGGGAGCATCCTCAGGCTGGAAACATCTGGGAGGAAGAAGCCAAGGTTTTTAGTCTTTGCACACAGCAGTCGGTCCATCTTTCATGAGCCCTCAGTCCTGTGCACACTGTCAGTACTCACAAACACACTCAACGAGGGCTGTGCCGTTTCTCAGACTGACCCGTATGGGGACGACATTGTCAGTTTCTCATGGAACTGAGGTTTTGATTATTTTTTTTTTAGATTTATTTATTTATTTATTTATTTATTTATTATTATTATACAGTATTCTGCCTCCATGTACACCCACAGGACAGAAGAGGGCATCAGATCACATTGTAGATGGCTGAGAGCCACCGTGTGATTGCTGGGGAATTGAACTCAGGACCTTTTGGAAGAGCAGGCAGCACTCCTAACCTCTGAGCCATCTCTCCAGCCCCCGAGGTCATGATTCTTAACACGAGTGGCTCACGTTAAACGATCCACATCCACTCAGGGCTTCCCTCCCTCCCTACGGAACCCAGGGCTTATGCCAGGCAAGCGTTCTACTGTTGCCACATCTAACATCTTTCTGTGAGAACTCTTCTCAAAGAGAGCCTGTGCAGTGGAGGACATGAGTGAGCAACAAACCGTTTTCTCTTTCTGAGCCCTAGCAAGAATCCAAACAAAGCTGGATTCATTTTCACCACCTCTGCGAGCAGAAGGACAGACTCCATCTCCCTTAGAGTAGAGAGTCTCTCGGAAGCAGAATTTGTAAGTGATCGCCCCGAGGCTCCGCAGCCCCTGAACGGCTGCATGAGAGGCACCCAAGCTCCCATTGCCACTACAAAGAGTGACTATGCCATGGAGGGAAGGGAAGGGGGAGTATGGTGTGCAGAGATGGGAGAGAAAGAGAAGTCTAACGGTTTGTGCGCTGTGGAGAGAGGTGGAACTGGCGACGCCACAGTGGTGAGGAACAGGCAGATTTGAGGAACCTGAGCAACCATATGGGGCCATGGCGATGTTTGGGACCCAAGGACCGTATCTGGGTCTATAGTCCTATGGCAGCTAGGGTCCGTGCTGATGTCTGAAGCACGTGTTATCATCAAATGCCATTCGGATGTTTCTGGCCTGGGCTGCCCTGTAAATGTCCAAACCCTGTGCTGAGCTGGCCCCACCCCTTGCCTATGGTGGGAGAGCTGGTTCTGCCCCTCTATGGCCAGCACACTCAGGAGATCTGGCTCCGCCCCTTTCTTGGGCAGCACAGTAGAGCTGGCCCTGGTGATGTGGGTATGGGAGAGCTGGCCCTGAGGTGGACAGAGTGGGAGAGCTCTTCCCCGCCCCTCCCCTGTCCAAAGCAGGAGAGCGGGTCCTGGTGGCACTGCACAGGAAAGCTGGCCGGCTGAGCAGCTCAGCTTCCACCCAGGCCCAGATTCAGGGCTTTGAAGTGGCCCCCACAACATCTACCCCACCTGTGAACAGCTGGAGTTTGTGAAGGGGCCAGTCCTGCAGATGCAAAGCTGTGGGATCTCCACCACACAGGGCAACAACGAGTTGTCCGGGAGGAGTCCCGGGGAGGATCCAGTGTTGAGAGTGTAGGAGAAGCCAGAGGCCTTGAGCCAGACCAATGACTCATTGCAATGAACGTTTGTAAGTAAAGCTGCGTGGGCAGAAAGATATACTGTGTGACACACCGCAGTTTCCACGCCAAGATTTCTTTCTTTCTTTTTTGTTTTCTTTTGGGGCTGGGGTAGGTTACAAGGGCAAAAGATGTTTATGAAGGGACGAGGAGGTGAGTGGGACTGAGGTGCATGATGTGAAATTCACAAAGAATCAATAAAAATTTAATTAAGAAAATAGAACTTGATATAAAGATTTGAGTATGAGTAGTTT
The DNA here is from genome assembly GCF_964271855.1 of Acomys minous. Taxonomy (NCBI): domain Eukaryota; kingdom Metazoa; phylum Chordata; class Mammalia; order Rodentia; family Muridae; genus Acomys; species Acomys minous. The sequence continues at coordinate 65,952,052 of NC_140485.1, read as the reverse complement.
TGGTTGTAGGCGACACCAGGAACTTTCTGGAAGAAGCTGGGAGATGAGACAGAGAAAGACAGTGGAATCATCAAGGCAACCACCACCAGTGAGGGATCTCCAGAGGAGGGAGGGAGTTAGGTTTTGAGACCCTAATTCTGTCCATTGTTGGTTAAAGGCTGCCCCTACGGGAGTCCTGATCGTTGGTACTTCTGGTCTACCAAACCAGAGGCTGGAGGAGCCCCTCACACAAAGAAACGCAGATGCTATGGGTGTCAGATATCAGCACAGGACTCTCAGGTGACAAAGCCTGGCTGACACACATGACAATGACAGAAAGGAACACCTTTGGGTTGCCAACTTTGTGTATTTCTTGAGACAGCTTTGCGTGTTTCTATCCACAGCTGTCCTTCAAGAATCTCCATATCAGTGTGGAGGCTCATGTCTGTACTTGGGAGGCAGAGGCAGGATGTCTATGCCATCTATCTTTTCATTTTAATGCTAGGAAAATTGTATCAACGTATGATTTGCCAAAAGTTTTTTTTTCCCTCAGTACTGTTGTTGAACCAGCCTGTACCCAGGAGTTTAAATTGGCAAAAGAACATTTCTTCTTCACTCCTTTAAGTAGCAGACTGTCTCTGCCTCCATGTGATGATAAGAATATTGAATCAGAGGGTTAGAGCAATGGCTCAGCTACTAAGAACACTGGCTGCTTTTTATAGAGAACACAGGTTCAGTTTCCAGCCCTTACAGGGAGGCTCACAGTACTCTGTAACTCCAGTTCCAGGAGATATGCTGCCCCCTCATGGCTTCTAGGGGTACTGTACACATATGGAGCACATACATATATACAGGCAAACACTCATACACATAAATACAAACAAATCTTTAAAAATTATTAAATCACACAACTTTAATTTTTTTGGTCATTTCCTCCCCTCCTGCTTTCTACCATTATTTGTGTTTTTCTTTATTTTTAAATAGATTTCTGTCTTTTATTGGACCTAATTTCTCTCCTCAGTACTTTTCTAAGCTGTGATCAGTAATTAGAAGAAACTCTAGCAAACTGGGAAGAATCCTTTCTCTCAGTAATATGGGAATGACATGTGGCTCGCACATGGTGGCCCAGGATTCATTTCAAAATTCGGTGTCATTCCTGCAAGTGGAGATTGAAGTCTCTTCTTGCAAACCATCCTGCCTCAGACTGAAAAAACACGTTTTTATTTCATTTTTGCACTACAGCATTTACTGGCCTTTTCTTTTTGTACACCAGCCGCCCCTGCCACCTACCTTGTCTGTATCTATTGCTAGGTGGTTCTGCCGTCTCCTACCTCCGCTCTGCTCAGCTGCTTGCTGTTGCCTGGTCTGGCTATGGCATAACTTCTCAACTTCTTCTTCTGTATAGCAGGCATGACAAAACTCAGTGTGTGAGTCCTTAGAGTCATCAGACTGCATGCATCACAGGGTGCTTAGTCCAATGTCTGTAACACAGTAAGACAGCAATCAGTGTCAACTTTCATTACATACATGTCTGTCCTGGACACAGGAGCAACACACACACACACACACACACACACACACACACACACAGTGGCAAATAGACAGACAGTAGATTTTCAGCACATCTAATGTGACGTTATTAAATGGTATATTTGTGGTTGGTATGTGTATATGTGACCCACAGGGTCCTACATACATAGAATGTGTGAGTGTGTGTGTGTGTGTGTGTGTGTGTGTGTGTGAGAGAGAGAGAGAGAGAGAGAGAGAGAGAGAGAGACAGACAGACAGACAGACAGACAGACAGACAGGCATTGGGGGTTGAACCTAGGGCTTTGACCATGCCAGGCAATCTTGATGCCACTGAGCTATTTCTTTGACTCCCATAAGCCCATGTTCTCAACCCTGTGTTCACAATCTTAATTTTGAGAAATTTTATTACATTTAAAAATTCCCTCTCTCAGGTAATGGAGAATGGGGGAAATAGAAGGATCCAGAGGGTCCTAGAAACCTACAAGAAGACCATTAAGGCTGGCAGATCTGGACGGGGGGGGGGGGGAGGGGGGCCTGCTCAGACTACTGTACCAACCAAGGACAATGCATTCGGTAAACCCAGAACTCCTACCCAGATCTAGCCAATGGACAGCACATTCCCCACAGCTGTGTGCAGAGCAGGGACTGCCTCGGACATGAACTCTGGTAACCCCTATTTGATCACTTTCCCTTGGTGGGGAGACCTGGTGGCACTCAGAGGAAGAGTAAGCAGGCTACCAGGATGAGACCTGATAGGCTGTGATTGTATGGTGAGGGAGGAAGTCCCCTTCTGTCATAGACCTAGGGGAGGGGAATAGGGTGAAAGAGGGAAGGAGAGGGAAAAGGGAAGATACAGCGAAGGGAAAACAATTGAGATGTAATCTGAATAAATTACATAAATAAAAATTCTCTCTGTCTCTCTCTGTCTCTCTCTCTCTGTCTCTCTCTGTCTCTCTCTGTCTCTGTCTCTGTCTCTGTCTCTGTCTCTGTCTCTCTCTCTCTCTCTCTCTCTCTCTCTCTCTCTCTGTGCATGCACATGGCAAATGCCATAGTGCACATTTGGAGGTCAATGTGGATCCTGGGAATTAAAGCCAAGCCATTAGAATTGGTGGCAAGTGCCTTTACCTGAGGAGCCATCTTGCCAGGTCACAATCTAGATTTTGAAACATGATTTAACTACACCTTGATGATTCCTATATCATGTGCTGGGTGTATTTTGGTGTTGGCTCTGTTTTTTTTTTTTTTTTTTTTTTTAACAAATAGACTTTATTATACAACCCAACTATCCTATACAGGAGGGGAAAAAGGTTAAAGGGAAACAAGAACAAACCTTCAGGGTACCAGCTCCATGGGATGGATCCCTAAGTGTTTCAGGACCTGCACACCCATCCTCTCCCCATCCGATCCGCACCCTCGCGATCCGAACCTGCAGCCTTCTCCTCTCCTTTCAGCCTCCATCTCTCTCTAGGGGGCAGTGGCCTGTCTCAAATCCTATCCCTCTCCCCAATATGTTCGGTTAGAAACACAATAGCCCGGTCCTTTCCTGAATTCTGGACCCAGGATGGCTCCACTCAGTATCACCATGTCAATCTCAGTTGGGTATCCGTGGTGTTTCCAAGGGGCAAAGCCCGCCAAGATTGCTTTCACCTGGGACAAAGCCTGCAGTCCTTCCACATTTGGGCTTTTTTTTTTTTTTTTTTTTGGATCAATGATGATGTAGTGTCTGCCTCTTCTGCAGGAGATGAAGTCACAGTCACCTTGGGAGGAGTGCTCTGAGTGTCACCACTCTCGCTGCCCAGCGCCTCTTTCTCCCCAGTCAGTCCCTTTGGCGGCTCACCTCTGTGAGAATGGGACTGGATCTCTATTTGGCTCTCTGTAGGGGGAGAAAAAACAATTACAGGAGATGCAAACAGCCCCTGGGAACTCACTGCGTACTGGAGCTTCGTTGTAAATGCCTTTCCTCACCTGCAGAGCCCAGCTTCCATGACTGAGGCTGTGATAGATGGGGTGTGGGTGGGCGGTGGGGGACTGTGTGAGTAAGCACCAGACACGCGCAGGGTGAGGGCCAGGGTGCAGCCAGGGACGCTCCCAGAGCCTGTGCCTAGAAAGGGGAAGTCCCTGTGGCACTGCAGATTTCATCTTTTCCACTGTGTCCACTTTCTCTTTAGGCGATGAAGATGTCACCAAGTGAAGTCAGTGCTGCTCCCACTTTCAAGCTTCTGAGGTATAGGTTGCACCTTGATTTGAGGCTCTGGTTCTTTATGTTCATGGTCCCACCAGAGAAGAGATGTAGCATGTACCATTCACCCAACAGATAGCAACTGATGTTCTCCAGTGGCCGCAAAGGGGCTTCGTGTAAGCTCCTGGGTTGAGCAGAACAATGCCACTGTTAATCTTAAGTGGGAGTGGACACTGCACACACACACTCACATACACACTCACATACTCTCATATATAACACACACATTCACACTCACCCAAATATACACATTCTCACACACGATGCACACATATATACACACTCACATAATACATCAGTGTGGAATTTTCTTTCCTTTTTAGGTTTTTTTGAGACAGGGTTTTTCTGTGTAGCCTTGGCTGTCCTGGACTCCAGGCTGGCCTCAGTCTCAGTGATTGGCCTGCCTCTGCCTCCTGAGTGTCTGGACTAAAGGTTTGTGCCACCACCTCTCTGTGGTATTTTCTTTTTAAGGCTATGTATATATATATATATATATATATATATATTAGCACATCTGTGCAGGTCCCTCTTTATCCTTCAACTCCCGTTTCTGGTGCTACTCTCTATGTGACCTTCCCTTGGCTTCCTCTTTCCTCCCTGTACCATCCTCCATCCTGCACCATCCTCCTCCCTGCACCATCCTCCACCCTATACCATCCTCCACCCTGTACCATCCTCCACCCTGTACCATCCTCCATCCTGCACCATCCTTCTCCCTGTACCATCCTCCATCCTGCACCATCCTCCTTCCTGCACCATCATCCTCCATCCTGCACCATCCTTCTCCCTGTACCATCCTCCTCCCTGTACCATCCTCCTCCCTGTACCCTCCTCCACCCTGTACCCTGCTCCACCCTGTACCATCCTCCACCCTGTGCCATCCTCCTCCCTATACCATTCTCCTCCCTGTACCATCCTCCTCCCTGTACCATTCTCCTCCCTGTACCATCCTCCACCCTGTACCCTCCTCCATCCTGTACCATCTTCCATCCTGCACCATCCTCCTTCCTGTACCATCCTCCTCCCTGTACCATCCTCCATCCTGCACCATCCTCCTCCCTGTACCATCCTCCTCCCTATACCATTCTCCTCCCTGTACCATCCTCCTCCCTGTACCATTCTCCTCCCTGTACCAACCTCCATCCTGCACCATCCTCCTCCCTGTACCATCCTCCTCCCTGTACCATCCTCCATCCTGCACCATCCTCCTCCCTGTACCATCCTCCTCCCTGTACCATCCTTCATCCTGCACCATCCTCCTCCCTGTACCATCCTCCTCCCTGTACCATCCTCCACCCTGTACCATCCTCCTCCCTGTACCATCCTCCATCCTGCACCATCCTCCTCCCTGTACCATCCTCCTCCCTGTACCACCCTCCATCCTGCACCATCCTCCTCTCTGTACCATCCTCCATCCTGCACCATCCTCCTCCCTGTACCATCCTCCATCCTGCACCATCCTCCTCCCTGTACCATCCTCCTCCCTGTACCATCCTTCATCCTGCACCATCCTCCTCCCTGTACCATCCTCCTCCCTGTACCATCCTCCACCCTGTACCATCCTCCTCCCTGTACCATCCTCCATCCTGCACCATCCTCCTCCCTGTACCATCCTCCTCCCTGTACCACCCTCCATCCTGCACCATCCTCCTCTCTGTACCATCCTCCATCCTGCACCATCCTCCTCCCTGTACCATCCTCCATCCTGCACCATCCTTCTCCCTGTACCATCCTCCACCCTGTGCCATCCTCCACCCTGTACCATCCTCCTCCCTGTACCACCCTCCACCCTGTGCCATCCTCCACCCTGTACCATCCTCCACCCTGTACCATCCTCACCCTGTACCATCCTCCACCCTGTACCATCCTCACCCTGTACTGAACCTGAGACTATGCAAACACCTATTATTTCATGCAAACAACCACTGGAATGATTTCCTGGAAATATCTATCTCCTGTATGTCTCACCTTGAGGAATGTATTTTATTTTTATTTTATATTTCTAAACAATGAGTGCCAGCATTTATGGCGTTTATGAGGCGCTAGGCGCTTTGAGAAACCTTACTATGCAGTATTTATTATTTATCAAGACACACTTGTGGGAGTATTTTTGATTCTCTGTCATTCAACTAGCAAACAGTTTTTTTGGGGGGTGGGGTGGAGTGGGGAGGGGCACCAAAAGCTGTAGAAGGAATTGTTCTAGAAAAGAGTCAATATACGAGGACCTGTCTACCTATTTATAGAAATAAAGTTTTATTAAAACAGCCATGTACAACTGCTTACACACTTCCACTCTACAGTGGCAACACTGAAAGTTGCCACAGACGTGACCAGAAAAGCTGAAATACTTAGTATTGGGGCTGTTGAGATGGCCACAGTGGGTTAAGGTGCTTGTCACCCAGTCTGACCACCTGAGCTCAAGTCCCGGAATCCACATGGTGAAGGAGAGGACTGACTCTTGAAGGTGTCCTTTGAGCTTCACACATGCTGTGGCACACACATGCGTGTGCACGTGTGTGCACACACATAAATAAATGCAATAAAAGATTTATTTTTTGGCATTTTTGAAAAACCCTTACCCCTTGTCCTAGATGTTGGTGACATAGCAGAGAACAAAGCAGAAGAAGACTTTTGCCACAGGAAGCTCCCTGCCCACAAGCATCTGACATCAAGAAGTGTCTGTGGCAGGTTTTTGTGGCCTCTTGTTTGGCTAGGAGTGCCCAAGTGACAGGTCCAGCCAACAGAATCTGAGCAGAGGCGACACAAGCTTCTTGTCACGCTGGCTCACAGCGGTGTCCTCTGTGTGACCATCATGGCTCTTCCTGGACAAAGATGACATAGAAAGTTGGCAGCTGCTGTCAGATGATGGCCCTTTAGCATCCGGTCATGAATGCTGGCACATCACCGATGCCCATTTTCTCCTGCTGAGGGTACGCCACCAAGAACCACTCGGCGTTGCAGTATCCGTGAGAAACAGGGTCAAATAGACCATGACCTACAAAACAATTTGGTACTTGACCCTTCACATGAAAAGCTTCCCCAGCCCTTGCTTTAGAATTCATTGATATTCAAGTTGTGTTATTTTAATCCCCCCCATTTTTTTTATATTTTTGCATGTCTGAGTATGTGTGTATAATGGATAACTATCTTCATCTTTTCTTTTTTATTTGAAACAGGGTCTCACTATGTAGTCCTGGTTGTCCTGGAACTCTCTACGTAGACCAGGCTGGCTTCAACGCATAGAGATCCACCTGTCTCCTCCACCTCCTGAGTTCTGGGATTGAAGGCGTGCACCACCACCACCTTCAGATGTTCAGTCTTGATGGTCAACTTGCTCATGTTTGATTCTGACTAAGATGAGTCTCTGGGAAGGCCCGTGAGCTTGCTTCCAGGAAGAAGCAAGCAAAGTGAGAAGGACCGAGAGTGGATGAGCAGTAGCCTGAAGCCTACGGAGAGGCTCAGGGAGAAGCGGGTTGCTCGCCTGCCCATCACCACTTCTTGCTGGTGACGGTGTCCATTCCGGTTTCTGATGCTGCCACTGCCATGGCTGCCATCTTTAGCCGACATCAGGTTCTAGCCTGGGACACCAGGAATCTCCCAGCTCATCAGTACCATATTGGGGCTGCCAGCCACCAGCCTGTGTGGTGAGCAGCCACAGGGTTCTCAGCCTCTTCAACTTTCAGGTAACTGTTGTTGGGTTCTGTGGCCCTACTGCGCAAGCAGTTGAATGGATTCCCCTTTATAGTATGCATGCATTCCACTGGTTCCCCTTCTCTAGGGAGCCTTCCTATCACACGAAGACATGACTATGTACAGACACATAGCCTGTGTTTACAGAGACACACACACACACACACACACACACACACACACACACACACACAGGCATATTTTTACCCAAAGGGCATATTCTTGTAACTGTTGCTCTAGCTATGTCTTGGACATTTTCCCTTTGTTAATATCTACAAGCTATTTTGTTGGGTTGAGGTTTCTTTCGTGTGTGTGTGTGTGTGTGTGTGTGTGTGTGTGTTGCACATATGCAGTGCATGTGCAATGCATGTGCAGAAGTGTGCATGGGTGAGAGCATGTGCGGAGGCTGAAGGAGGATGTCAGGTGTCCTATTCTGTCACTCTCTATGTTTGTTCCCTGAGACAGGGTCTCTCACTTGACCCAGAGCTAGGTCGGCAGCCAGCAAGTCCTAGTGCTCCTTGTAGCACCAAGCTTACAGGGGTCTCTCTCTCTCTCTCTCTCTCTCTCTCTCTCTCTCTCTGTGTGTGTGTGTATACCTGGCTTTTTACATGGGAGCTGGGGATTCAATCTCAGGTCCTGCTCTCAGCTGCGGAGCAATTGTCCTGACTTTCCTGTCATTTGAGTGAAGTAGACATTTCATTGCACGGATATACAGTGATGCCTTTGAGTTTCTTCTCTCTCGATGGCTGTGAAGCTTGTTTCCAATTTCTGTCAACAGTTTGAATGAGCTCTCTCCATACCTATGGAGCTGTAGCCTTGATGCATTTGCTTTGTGGAACTTGAAGTTGTTACTGTTAGGAAGGCTGGCTTCCCTCAGCGTTGGCATTTCTCACACATGGCAAACAGGACCAAAAATACCATCTACATTTTGGATCTTAATTATGCATTGATACACTTAGTTAAAATTCACAATTGTCAGTAAAAGGTAAGGACCACGTTAGATTTGTGGGCGCTGGCATCGTGGTTCACACACATTTAAGCTTTAAAAAATCTGTTGTTACATTATGGTAGATTTTTCCAGAATGGAACACGAAGTTTGAAAATGCGTTTTGAAAAGAAGACAGAAGGAGATATGAACCCCGTGGAAGGAGTCCAGCGCGTTCTAGAGCAGGTGAAGTTGTTTTACAATTAAAAATGGAGCCAGCATCACACCTCTATACACGTGCTGTTACCAGCAGGCAGCCTCCCCGACACCTCCGAGAATTTGGCCAAGCCAAGAGGATGAAAGCTCAAGGTATCAAATTTCAGGATCAACCCGGCGTGCAGTTTTACATCTTGCAAGACCAAGTGCTCAAGCTTTATTGATTTGGGCTCGAGTTTCCCAGACTCAGACTCTGCTCTGGTCTAGGTGAGAATTTTGTCCTCAGTTTTCTTTTTTTTTTCTTTTTGGACCTTTGAAAGCTTCCTTTGGAGAGACTCACCTGTCTGTGGTTTGATGCGATTTGTTCACCTTGTTTGGTGCAGCTCCAGCTATAAGCCCTCTGTTCCACGTTCAGTTTATTTCCCTTAGAGATTGTGGAACCATGAGATGGGCTCAATTCTTATTTTGTGTGCCATCCCAGGACCCCCTCCCCAACCCAGAGACCCAAGCTCTGTGCTCTCCTTCCTGTTGCAGTGTTTGGCTCTGGGGAATCCTCCCATGTCCCCTTTGTCACTGTTGACCTTGGCTTTACTCCCTTAGCTTTGCTCTTGTCCTTTGCTCATGGTCTTTGCTTTCTCGTCTGACTGGTTGCGTCTTTGGGACCCTCTTTGTACTTGGACAGTCCTGAGGTACATCATAAGCATCTAAAGAAAGGGCCATTTTCCCTTATGGCTCCTTCCCTCTTCTTTTCCTCTTCCTCTCTTTGTCTTCTTTTTCTACAGGACCTCTCTCTCTCCCCCCCCCTCTCTCTCTCCTTCCCTCCTCTCTTACTGTGTTGTGTCTGCAAGTGCATATGGAGGTCAAGACTCTACGTTGAGCCTTCTTTTCTGTTTTCCTGTGAAAGACAGGGACCCTCATTGGTTTGGACTGGGCAGCAGTCCCCAGAGATCCACCTGCCTTCACTTCCCCCAGCCCTGGGATCACAGACTCATGCCTTCTTGCCTGCCTCCCCCTCCTCCCCACCCAAACAGGTTTTGGCGAACCAAGCTCAGGTCCTCATGTTAGCAAAACAGGCACTTCACCGACTGAGCCTTCTTCTCAGTCTTAGGACGCGGACCCCAAAGTTTACCTAAGCATGCACCACTGAGAATAATGTATCTGGGAGGGTGGGTGTGTCCATTTTCTGGCCAAAGGGAGGTTATAATGTGCTCTTTGCAACCTTCCTTTTCTGGAAAGGCCATATGTAGCTGGCTTGCTAGATCATGGCATGGCGGTTGGTGTGGAGTAGGGCTTCTGGACTCAACTGCAGAAGCTGTCCATTGACTTTGGCCGACTCAATGATAAGAGACATATCAGGAAAGAGATCAATGTCCCCCAACACCAGAAGCTCACCAGGGATGCAGCTGGTGAGCAAAATGTGGTGGCATGTGAGATGGTGTTTGCCAAGGTGACAACGATAAAGTGTCCCGGGTTTTGGAGGCTGCCCAAGGGAGGGGCACGTGCTCACTCGGGTGACATACTGAGCTAATTGGTTATTTAACTCAAAGTGATTGGATTTGTCCAGAAGTGACTACATTTTATGTTGTCATGAAGACTGGGCACTTGAGACAAAAAGAATTCAACTGAGGGCTGAGGTGCTGACTCTGTCAGTAGCACGAGGACCTGAGCTGACACTTCCAGAACCCACGTGAAAAGGCCAGGTGTGGTGTCCCTTGCTCGTAATCCCATCCCTTATGGCTTGGAGACACGATGCTATCTGGGGTCACTGGAATATATATATTATATATTATATACATTCTCTACCTCAGCTTACCTTAATTCTTTCTTTCAAATAAACATCTTCAATGAGATCATCATGTGAAGCTTTTTTTTCTATTCAAATATATTCACAGCTTTGTTTTATTGCTTTAACAACAAATAAAAGTGAAGAAAGGTGGGCCAAAAAGGCAGTATACTACAATGGGGTGGATCAGCGGCAGAGTACTTTCTTGCCTGCCCGAGACCCCAGGTTTAATGCACATTGCTATAAAGATAAAGGTGGAGAGAACATGCTTTAAAAATCTGTTTTTCAGGCAACAGCCATGGTGACATCTGTCTGTCATCCCTGCATGCGGGAGGCAGAGGCGGGAAGGTCAGGAGTTCAAGGTCACGTCCAATTACATAGAGAGCTTACTCGCCCCAAGCTACACAACACCCTATCTTTAAAAAACAATCCATTTCTTGGGGGCTGGAGAAGTGGTTCAGTGGTTAAGAGCATTTGCTATTCTTTGCCTGTTTGTTTTTAAGATTTATTCATTTATTTATTGCGTATTCAATGTTCTAGGACTCTAGTTCAGTTCACAGTACCAGTATTAGGCAGCTCCAGGGAATCTGGTGCCTTCTGGACTCTGCAGGGACCCCAAGCATGCGCACACACACACACACACACACACACACACACACACACACACACACACACAGAGTAATAAAAATTTTTTTACAAAATAAAAAATTCATTTCTAAAACCAAGTCATGCTTTGTCTAATTTTGGTTTTTGGTTGTTTTCTGCATCAGCTGGGTGACCAAGCCAGTTGCAGTTCTTAACTTTGAACCAGGGACTCCAAGAACACTCTCTAAAAACTGACTGGGGACCAGTTTTGAAGAAAATCTGTAAAGACAGGGCACTCGTGGAGATAAAAAATGATGATAACAGGAGACAACTCAGGAGAGGCCACGGGACTCTGCAGACCGGAAGTGACAGACACGTACAGGAAGCTCTGAGCACCCAGCTAGGGATAAAAAGTGGTTGTGGCCACGTGGCCAGAGGCCCTCAGAAAAGACACTGCCGAAGAAAACGCAAGCTGGAGAGTGCCAGCGCCACATTGCTTGAACTGTCAGCATGACCCAGTCTAGAAATCACAGAGAAGGGAGTCTCCGTTAGGGGTTTGCCGGAGCCAGACTAACCCAACGGCATGCGTAATGGTAGGAGGGTTCAGCCCACTGCGGGCAGCACCATTTTGTGGAGGAAAACTTCTGAAGAGAAGCTGCATCTGCAGAGATGGATTGGCTGCCTAGGATTAGGGTACCTCGGAGAGATTGGAATGTTGCAGGTTTAAGACTTTATCTTGGGATAATCTCCTCACCCTCCTCTGTGAGAGAACTAAGACCTGACAACGGATTTCAAAACAAAACACTGTTTAGAGCCAGGAGTGGTGGCACAGGCCTTTAATTCCAGCGCTCAGGGAGGCAGAGGCAGGTGGATTGCTGTGAGTTTGAGGCCAGCCTGGTCTACAGAGTGAGGCCAGGACAGCCAAGGCTACACAGAGAAATCTTGTCTAGAAAAAAAAAAACCCAAAAAAACAACAAACAAACAAACCAAACCAAAACCAAACCAAACCAAGAAAATCTTTAAGAATCCATTAACTTGCCTTTCCGAGCTGCCGAGGGACGTGTCCACACAGCGCTGTTCTTGATTCCTGCTGTAACTGAAATGGAAGCTCACACAATGCCCGGAGCCCTTGATGTCCTGCAGACGAAGGAGGAGGATGTCCTCAAATTTCTTGCTGCAGGAACCCACTTAGGTGGCACCAACTATGACTTTCAGATGGAGCAATACGTCTGCAAAAGGAAGAGTGACGGTGTCTACAGCACAAATCTGAAGAGGACCTGGGAGAAACTGTTACTTGCAGCTCGGGCTATTGTTGCTGTTGAGAGTCCTGCTGATGTCAGCGTCATCTCCTCCAGGAACAGTGGCCAGGGAGCTGTGCTGAAGTTTGCTGCTGCCACTCACTGGAGCCACTCCCATTGCTGGCCACTTCACCCCTGGGACTTCACCAACCAGATCCAAGCAGCCTTCTGGGAGCCACGGCTTCTAGGGGTGCCTGACCCTCATGGAGGCATCTTACATCAACCTGCCCACCATCGCTCTGTGCAATGCGGAATCTCCTCTGTGCTATGTGGATATTGCTATCCCATGGCAACAAGGGAGCTCATCAGTGGGTCTGAGGTGGTGGATGCTGGCCCAGGAAGTACTCCACATGCATGACACTATCTCCTGTGAGCACCTATGGGAGGTTATGCCTGATCTTTACTTCTACAGAGACCCAGAAGAGATTGAGCAGGCTGCTGCCAAGAAGGCCGGGACCAAGGAGGAATTCCAGGGCGACTGGGCTGCGCCAGCTCCTGAGTTCACTGCTGCTCAGCCAGAGGTCTGAGGGTGTGCAGGTGCCTTCTGTAACCATCTGGCAGTCCCCTACTGAGGACCAGAGTGCCCAGCTAGCCACTGAGGACTGGTCAGCAGCTCCCACAGCACAGGCCACTGAGTGGGTTGGAGCTACCACTGAGTGGTCCTGAGCTGCTCTGCAGACACCTGCACAAAGGGAGAAATGGAAGGAAAATAAAGTCCCTAAAAGGTAAAAAAAAAAAAAAAAAAGAATCTATTAACTTAGCAGGAAATGAGCTGCTACCAATCCAAAACACAAGGCTGTCATCAGGGAAGATCTTTAGCCTACAGAAAGCCTCCGTCATCTCTCTGTGCCCGCCCCTCTGTTGTTCCCACCAATGCAATTTCAACTTATTTTGATTCATGACTGTCTCTTTTCTGTACAGCTATAAAAACATTGTGAAACTGCTTCCACATTGGAACATGGTATTTTCTAAGTCTGCGCTCCAGGAACAAGGCCACACAAAATAGCTCCAGAATTAATTCTTGTTCTCTTTAAGAGAGTGGTTCTCAATCTGCGGGTCACAACCCCTGGGGGCAGTGCAGTGTTGAATGATCTTTTGCAGGGGTCACCTAAGACCATCAAACCCCACAGATATTAGCCAGGTGGTGGTTGCATACTCCTTTAATCCCAGCACTAGGAAGGCAGAGACAGGAGGATCTCTGTAAGTTTGAGACGAGGATAGCCAAGGCTACACAGAGATGACAACAACAACAACAACAACAACAACAACAACAACAACAACAACAACAGAAGAAGAAAATGCCTTCATAAGATCCGGCTGTGGGCAAGCCTTAGGCCATTTTCTTAATTAGTAATTGATGTGGGAGGGCCCAGCCCATTGTGAGTGGTGCCATCCCTGGGCTTGTGGTCCTGGGCTCTATAAGAAAACAGGTTGAACAAGCCATGGGGAGCAAGCCAGTAAGCAGCACCCCTCCATGGCCTCTGCATCAGCTCCTGACTCCAGGTTCTTGCCTTCAGTGCGTTTGATGATGAACTGTTCTGTGGAACTGAGTGAAATACGCCCTTTCCTCTGAAAACTGCGTTTGGTCATGACGTTTCATCAGAACACTAGCAACCTTGACTAGGACACGTGCCCTGTAGTCCACAGATGCAGGATATCAGAACATTTTGTTTAGTTTGTTTAGATTCTTGTTTACTCTTTCAGAGGCCAATAACCTCCACAAGGATCGCACTTACTTTTTGATCAAATCAACCTAGTGAAAAGGTTTGAGGTGAGGGTCAAACTTTTACTTTTCTTTTTTAATGGATGATGTTGTTAAGAGGGCTTCCTGTTCGAATCTGTATACGTTCCCTCTTCGCAGCCCTGCATGCTTCTCTGTGCCAGGATTACTTCTGATATTTCTCCTTTCCCTCTGACTGTCTTGCCTTTAAACTTCCAGTCTTGGATTCACCCCCCAGCCCTAGCCCCACATTCCACATTCTGAATTTGGGGCAATCTCTTACTGTTCTTTAATCAATTAATTTGTGTGTGTGTGTGTGTAATATATGTGTGTGTATGTATGTGTGTGTGTGTTGAGCTATGCATAGGGTAACTTTTGGGAGTCTAGGTCCTAGGAACCCTCATGTTATCGCTCTTGGTAGAAGCACCTTTGCCCAGTGGGCCACTTATCCTTTTCCTTGGCCTCTGGGAGCCCTTTCCTGTGACTCTGAGAGAGGACAATGACTTCTGTTCCATGTCCACTTCAGATGCAGTGCTACATGTACAAAGACCATGTCAGACCCTGTGCCGCTTCCCAGCATGTTGCTGGTGATGCGCACATGGCCACTGTGTCACCGTGCACAAGGTGAATGTATTGATGCTTTCCCTAGCATGGGACTGTAGGGAGAATTGGAATTCAAATGACTCGGGGGGACCATTCCAGAGCCATGCAAGTTAGCAAAGTTCCCCACCAACAAGCCACTGACATGTGGTCATGCTGAAAGCAGCTGATAGAACCCCAACTGACACCCAGGCCCACTGAACCCTCCAGCCCCGGCATGCCAGCCCTCAGCCTAGGTCGCCGACTGATTACAAAAAGAAGTTGAGACCTCTGCCTGTGACGGTGAGTGTCCACTGCCATCTTGACAGAATTTAGAATCCCCTGGGAGATCACACTAGGGGCACGTCTCAGGGGATTGTCAGGATTTTGCTAACCGAAGTGAGAAGGCCTTCTGACTGTGGGTGATGCCACTTCCTGGGTGGCAATCAAACTCAGGACGTCATATTTGTAAATGCTCTCTCTATTCACTGAGATATTTCCCCAGCTCCCAGAATGCAGTTCTTTGTATCAGAGCAACTCTAGAGCACATGGCTGGCCCATGCTGCAAAGGAGGCTGGGGAAGCAGAGGGCGCACCCTCCTAGGCCCTGGGCTGTAGTTGGAGCATGGGGACAGTATTTTGTAGCAGGCACCTTTCCTCTTTTGACTTGGTTTTGTAGAGATGGGCAGGAAGACCACAGATCAGATTTATCAGTTCACAGAATGATACAAAATCAAATGTGCCCCAAGAAAGGACTCTTAACATGTTCATGGCTTAAAAGTTTAGAAAAGTTTGAAATCTTCATAAAGGACAGAGATTAAAAAGGTCTTCACATCAGTCTGTTTCCTTTCCAGATAGCTTCCAGGGAGCTGAGCCCCACGTGGTCAGGGCTCCTCTGCTCCCTGTAGAGCTGGCAGTGTGGTTTATGACATCAGCAGAGTTCCTGGGTGAATTACTGTGGTTTGAATGAGAGTGGTCCTAAAGTCTCATCTATTTGCACACTTAGTCCACAGTTAGTGGAACTGTTTGGAAAGGATTAGGAGGCGTGGCCTTGTTGGAGGAGACGTGTCACTGGCAGTGGGCTTTGAAGTTTCAAAAGCCCATAGCTGGCCCAGTCTCTCTATTTCTGCCTTCTCTGTGTGGATCTCAGCTACTGCCCCAGGACCACACCTGTCTGCTTCCTGCTGTGATGACTCTGCCCGAGTTAAAATGCTTTCTTTTTTAAAAATATATTATTTTTTATTTTATTTTATTTATTATGCATACAGTATTCTGTCTGCATTTACAGAGGGCATCAGATCTCATTACCGATGGTTATGAGCTACTGTGTGGTTGCTGGGAGTTGAACTCAGGACCTTTGGAAGGGCAGCCAGTGCTCTTAACCCCTGAGCCGTCTCTCCAGTCCCAAATGCTTTCTTTTATAAGAGTTGTCTTGCTCACGGTGTCTCATCGCAACAATAAGTAAGCCAAGTGATAGACAATTGTGAGCTGCCTGATACAGGGTGCTAGGAACCAAACAGGCAACACTGGTCCCTCTGAAAGAACAGCCAGTGCTCTTAACTGCGGAGCTGTCTCGGCAGGCCCAGGGCTTTTTTCAAAAAAAAAATTTTTTTTTTTAGTTTTAATTGACATTAATTATAATTTAAATTCCAATCCACGAGTCCTACTGGCTACACGTCAAGCGTTTCATAGCATAAGTGGCTAGTGGCTGACATCTTGGGCTGCAAAGAGACAGAGCGTTTCTGTGATCACAGAATGGATAGTGGGGGGTTAGACAAAAACAAGGCAGCTACTGCCTGCCTCCCACCCTGATGCAGAAAGCAGGGCCGCTCCCCTCCTCCCCCCAACAAACTGACACTAACAATCGCCAAGTTTGAGTTATGAAGGTAACAGAGACCTGTGATTAGAGACTGACTAGTGGTCGTGGGGCCCAGTGAGGAGATGGCACTTATTAGAAGCATTAAGACTCTAAGTCTGGTGTGGCGCAGGGCTGTAATCTCAGTACTTAGAAGGCCGAGACGGGAGGAGGGTGAGTTCAAGGCTAGCCTGTGCTATATGTTCAGACCCTCCTTCCTCAAAACAAAACAAAACAAAAACCAACAATAACAAGAATCTGAAATAGCTATGACCCAAACCATTAAACCAAGTGTGAGTCTCTTCTCACGTGAGCTGCACCCTCAGTCCAAGAGTGACAGACTAAAGTGCAGGTGCATGGAGACCCGTGAGAGTTAAGGATGTCACAGATGTATCTAGAGGGTGTCAGTTGATCCTGAGGTACAAAACACTAGAGAGTGCCGATGCGACAGAGCATTCCAGAAGGCTGGAAGGAGGTTGGAGGGTGGGAGCTGGGGTTGAGGCGTTGGCCAGGGCCACAGGCCACTGTGCCTTTGCAATCTAAGGCCAGGAAGGTTTTTAAATTTTTTAGATGTACTTGTCTATTTGTGTGTGTGTGTGTGTGTGTGTGTACATGCATGTGGGTGCCTGTGGAGACCAGATGAGGGCATCAGGTTTCTTAGAGGTGAGATGGCAGGAGATTGTGCTGTGGCGTTGGGACCTGAATCATGGTCCTCAGCAAGAGCAGCCAGTGCTCTTAACCGCTGGGCCACACCCCAGCCCCAAGACTATAGTTTTAAATCTTACACTGTACTTTCTATATTACAAATGTTCTTGCTTGGTTCAGCATACAACTCTTCTTTTTTCGCGGGGGGTGGGGGGACGACAAAATCCAA
Source organism: Acomys minous (assembly GCF_964271855.1). NCBI lineage: Eukaryota > Metazoa > Chordata > Mammalia > Rodentia > Muridae > Acomys > Acomys minous. The sequence goes on along the minus strand of NC_140485.1, from coordinate 65,934,780 downwards.
AACGACAGAACTCCCAAAACCTTAAAATTAGCATATATTAATTGCACACAGTAGTTAATTAACACACATTAAGTATACTTAATAGTTGGCCTCATTATAATCTTTTCATACATGTTTGTATAGTGTATTTTGATCTATTTGCCCCATTACCCTCTCTTGCCCCCTCCCACCCTTCCTGATCCCGTCTTCCTAACACATCCTTCTTTTATTTTCCTGTGTGTGTGTGTGTGTGTGTGTGTGTGTGTGTGTGTGTCCCACGGACTTGCTTTGGCTTACTCACCGGAGCCTGGGGGGAGGGGCTACTTACAGGAGCATGCACAACTAACCAGAGGTTACACTACTGAAGAAAAAGGTGGGTATCTATCCTTTGGATTCATTTGGAGGGTGTGGGTGTGTCTCGGACGGAATCCTCAGGAGACAGGGGTGAAGTCTTACTTTTTCTTTTTGAGGAGGGTAAGCAAGTGCCCTGCTTAGGGTCACAGCCTGGTGCTGTGCAGTGAAGGAGGTAGCAGAGACTCCTCCCGGGTCTGTGCAGGTACACATCTTCTGGGAAGCCCTCCCCAGGAGGGCTGGCTGAGGAGATGCCTGCCTGTTCCAAGTGTCAGAGGAAAGCGTTGCCGACTTGCTTCCGCACGTGCTACTTCCCGAGAAGGTGTTTCATCAACAGAAATGCTGATTCTCTGGCTTTCTCACGCTAAATTTAGAAATGACATTTGCATTTCCGCAAATCAACAGCGCCTGCTTGGAAACCGCTCCCGGTGCTGTGGCCACGTGGGTGGTTTTTTTCCCCCCTCTTGGCTGTTGGGAGTTAGCAAAATTAGGCCGCGCCTGTAACGGGGTGGATGAAGATAGCCTAATATAGTAAGAGAATCCTTTTTAGGAGGTAAAAATCAATTGTACCTTGGCTTTCAAAAGGCCGAGGGGTGAGAATTACCCACTGTGCTTTCTACCTCATTTATTTAAAATATTACTGCAGGATCTGTAGCTAAACTATTCTGCATCTCTCCAGCTTTCTCCCTCTTCTTCCCTCCTTCCTAGTGTCCATTTTGTGGGTTTGTTTTTTTTTTTTAGAGGGGAAAGCTAAGTTTCCTTTTAGACTCTATTTACGTATTGCGCTCATGCATGAAGGTGTGCGCGCACAGGCCACAGGGTGCTGTGGAGGTGGGCAGAGCACAACTTGCGGGTGTCAGTTCTTTCCTTCACCTGGGTTCTAGGGGTGGAACTCAGGTCACCAGGCTTGGTGGCAAGCAGCTTGCGCCCGCGGAGGCTTCCTGCTGGCTCCAGACCCGATGGGTTCTGATGCCTTACTGACAGCTCAAGTCCAGAGGGAAGTCGCTGCTGTGGAGCTCACCGTTTCCTTCCTGTGGTTCCAGTGCTCAAATACTTGAAGTGCTACACTGACATTTTCCCGTCTTGGCAGAGCTCTCTCCGCTATTGAGCAAAGGAACGAACAGCTTGTTTCCTGGTCAAGAGGGCGGGGAAACTGTCTACTCGCATTTGTCTGAGGGGTTTGCTGATCTACTTTTGGAGGTAGACTGCTACCGCTTTCCCGAGTCTATAAAACCATGAGCAAGTGTCACCATAAGAGGGCAGTGCGCGCTCTCTCCAGGAGCCCACACAAATCTCTGCTGTGGGTAAAAGGATTTGTCTGGCAAAGGGCAAACCCATTAGGCACCAACATCCTGCATTTTCTTGCTGTTGCTTGTCATCATGGGAGCAGTGATTGGAAAGCCCTGATTACCCGCCCGGTCTCCTAGACAGCGCACGTCTCTAAGCATTCGCTTTCCACATGCCAGCTTTTGATTTTCACCCGTGCTAGCTGGGGAGTGAGAGACCTGGGAGCACTTTTCCCTGGTGGTGGTAGGAGAACCTGTCTTCACTCTGTGGAGGCTCTGGGTAGGGCTGGTCCTGAGGTAAGAGCAATGTGTTTAACAAGACAGCAAAGAGTTAAAGCTTTAAAAAAAAGAGCCTTTATTAGTTCCTCCTGGGGGTGGGGGTTGTCGTTAGTGCAAAATGTGCTGGAAAGTTCTTGCTGATGATACCCTAAGGCAAGCATACATGAAGAACTTTTCTTCTGAGATGCCAAAAAGATGTAGGAAGTTTGCTTTGTTTTGTTTTTTTCTAATGGACCCCATAAGCCAGAAAGCAAAGCCCACAGGCGACATTTGTACATTTGAAATACAGTCTACTGTAACACCTAGAATCTCATCAGTGTATTTTTTTTTTTCCAGATGGACCCGGAACAGGCAGCACTGTGATTGTGTCAATGTTCTAGCCGGTTTGTTCAGGAGTGAGGCAGTGAAGGAGGGGTCTGGGGCACCCTTTTCTCTTTTTATACAAAGTTCAACAAGTCAGTTGTTTGCTTTAGAACTGCAGAGCAGGGTGGCTTTCTGCAGACTGGGAAGCCAGAGGCTCTCTAGAGGGCAGTAAGGATTGGCAGATCTTTGAGGATTTTCTAAGATGAGGGATCATTACTGGGCTGCTGTGAAGGTCAGGGAAGGGCAGCCAATGCTACCACAGGGGAAGAGCACCGTCCAGGAAGACGGTGCTGGGTCCTGTTAGGTTTTGAGAGCTGGTATCTGGTGATGACAGACAGAAAGGGCCTTTTCTTTTTCTCAACAGAAACAGAGCAAATGTGGTTACAAATATGTCCAGGTACCAATGGCTGGCCAGGGATTCAAGAACTAAGTGGCTCCCTGGGATGGTGCTTTGCAGGCTGCAGATAGTCATTTGATTGTTCTTATTCAGGAGAGAAGGGCTTGTGGTGTCTAGGGATGAGAAGGACTCCTGTGTTGAAGGAGAAGCATTTACTGATACCACACAGCGGCCAAGCAGGGTGAGAAGCCTGGATACACTGGCTTAGGAAGGTGAAGGGGAACTTAGGGAGGCCACTGAGCACGTGACAAGAGAGGAGGTTTAGGGGAGGTTGGCAGAATGAACTCTAGATGGGTCCAGCAGACCAGGGAGGTCCCTTCTGAGCTGCAGGGAGTTTGGGACTGGGCCTTACTGGTACTCTGTAATGGGCCTTCCTACCTCCCTTTCTTCTTCCCTCCCTCCCTCCCTCCCTCTCTCCCTCCCTCCCTCCCTCTCTCCCTCCATCTCCCCCCTCCCTCCCTCTCTCCTCCCTCCCTCCCTCTCTCTCTTGATGCATACTTAGCATAGAAACACTGATAATCCACCCCCCACCCCCACCCCTTGTGGAGGCTTGTCTTGGGCAACAGGGCTTCTCCAAATGGAACTTTTGCAAAGGGCAGATTTTGGATGGATGTCAGAAAGCTCAATGGCTCCAGTTCTTAATCAGGGTAATTCTGTCTTTGGGGGCATACTAACCACGGGAGTGTCAGAGCACACTGGGTTGGGCTGCTGCTGGCACTCAATAGGCAGAGCCATGGATGCTGGTTTGATTGCACAGTACAGAGGGAGCCGCCCTTTGCCCCTAGGCCCTGTATGCTGTCACCGAGTTTGTTCGTCAAGTTCAGATGGACATGATGCAGTTCCCATCCTTGCCTGTCACAAGCCAAACATGTCCACAGGTTGAAGAATTTCCCATCAGCTAGCCGTGGTGCTGTGTGCTTTTAATCCCAGAATGCAGGAGCCAGAGGCTCATGGATCTCTGAATTTGAGGCCAGCCCTATCTACATAGAGAATCTGTGTCCAAACCCAAAACCAAGATAGATAAAGCAAAATAAACAAACCAAAAACCTAATGTATCCTCTGCAGATGGAAGTACTGAACAACGGGTATTACATTTAGTGTGGTGTGTGTGTGTGTGTGTGCTTTGGTGTGTGTGTGTGCTGTGTGGTGTGTATATGTGTATGTGTGTATGTGTGTATGTGTGGTGTGTATATGTGTATGTGTGTGGTGTGTGGTGTGTATGTGTGTGGTGTGTGTGTATGTGGGTATGTGGTGTGTATGTGTGTATGTGTGGTGTGTATATGTGTATGTGTGTGCTGTGTGGTGTGTGTGTGCTGTGTGTGCTGTGGTGTGTGTGTGTGTGTGTGTGTGTGCTGTGGTGTGTGTGTGTGTGCTGTGTGGTGTGTATATGTGTATGTGTGTATGTGTGTATGTGTGGTGTGTATATGTGTATGTGTGTGTGGTGTGTGTGTGTGTGTGTGTGTGTGTGTGCACAAGTGAAGCCAAAGGATAACCTTGAGTGTCTTCTTCCACAGTATCCATCTGCCTTGGTTTTTGAGACAGTCTTTAGTGGCCTGGAGCTCACCAAGTAGGCCAGCCTGGCTGCCCGTGAAGCCCCAGGGATCTTCTTGTACTGGTGTCCTCCCAGCACTAGGACCATTGGTGGGACCGCTATGCTGGGCTTTTACATAGATTTGGGGTTTGAACTTGGGTCCTCATGTTTTACTGATGGAGCCATCCCCTCAGCCCCTGGGTCTGTCCTCCATATATATAGGCCACCTGAGGTTTTGGAGTAGTCACATGTCAGCTCCTCACTATCTCCTTGGTTTGTCTGTGGTGCAGGACCGTGGAGGCTGGGGCCGGGGGTAGGGGTGGGGACCATAAGTTTCGTACCTCTGAAGAGTACACACAAGGTAGCACAGCATTGCACTGGCCCATTAGCAGGTCTCCTGTTGTAGAAGATGTCTAGATTTATTAATTTTTTTAAAAAATGATTTACTCATTTTATGAGTGTCAGATTCTCTGGAAGCAGAATTCTATGCACTTGCAAGCTGTCATGTGGGTGCTGGGATTTGAACTCAGGTCCTCTGCAAGAGCAGACAGTGCTCTTAACTGCGGAGCCATCTCTCCAGCTTGCAAATGTCTGTTTTTGGTCACTGTTTGCCGCATTTTTGCCTGACAAAGTTTGGGAATTAAGTCATCACTGTCAAACCCACGGTACTCAGGGGAGAGCGAGGCTTTCTGCGGCATAACGCAGCACCACAAATTAAAGCTAATTCTTTAAAAAATTATGACATGGCATCATGCTTTGATGTAATGTGATGTGACAGGCTGTGAGCTTTACGTCTGTAAGACCTCCTCAACATAAAGCAGGAAATGGATTAGTACGGTTTACACTGCCCAAGACCCCAGGGACTGAATCACACGTCCCATCAGACTCAGCCATGTGCCCTACACACTGGGGGCAGCAACGTCCAACTGGGTGCTTAGCTCCGCTTGGCGTGTACAGTTGGGATTCCATGTTTGTTCTGAGACTGTCTAAGGGAGGCCAAGATGGAAATGAAGAGGGGGAGGGGGAGAGGGAGGGGCCGAGTCATGTGCTTTTAGACTGGGAATTCATTCCCATGGCTTTGTGGAGCATGGCCTGCAATCACCACTGTTCATCGCATATGGAAGGGGGCTGGGCTTTTAATGGTTGTCTGGGTTCTGTGTCAAGAAAACCTTTGAGGACTCCTCAGGGTTCACTGGGTTGAATAACTTATTCAACCCGCACTGGAAAGGGGTAGTGACAACTTAGATGGCCTGTATGCGGCCATCCTAAGCTGTCTATTTCTGGGTCCATGGACAGGCACACAGTGGGAATTTCTCCTCATTTTAGGAAGGTGGGGACCCTAGAAGAGGGTTGAAGCGAGTGGGCTGGTTAGCCTGAGGGAGCGTGGCTGGCGGCAAAGCCTGTGCTCTGTGGCTACAGCCTCGCTAAACTCACGGTGAGGGAGCGGTGCCCAGTGGCAAGTTTAAATGCTGAGGCCTGACATAAGGTAACGTAGGTCTGGAAGCTAGTTGGAACGAGAGAAGAGCGTGAGTTACAGAAGATACGGAAATGAGTGATTCTCTCTGGAGGAGACTCAGAGGAGGAGTGGATCCAGATGGATCAGTAGCAGCATCTTCCTGCAGTTCTGGTTGGGTTTTTTTTTTTTAAATCTTTCTGTGTGAACACACATGTATACAGATTTACATGTATATATGTATGTGTGCATATGAAGGCCGGAGGGTCACCTTGGTGTTGCTTCCCAGGCACTGTGCTTGTTGAGTTTTGAGACAGAATCTCTCACTGACTTGGAGCTCACCTAGTAGGCTAGGCTGGTCGGCTAGAGAGCCTGCACATCCTCCAATCCCCACCTCTGGAGAAACTGCGGTTCCAAGTGCGTCTGACTTTAAAAAAAAAATCTGGGTTCTGAGGCTTAAACTCCGGTTTTTGTGCTTCTACAGAACACACCTCACCAACGGAGTTATCTCTGCAGTCCCTGGGTTGGAGGATTCTGAAGTTGTGTGAGCATCTAAGGAGAAAGATTCACAGTGTCTGCCCTGGCTATAGAAGGTATGCATGGCAGCACACAGGACAAACCTTCATAGTGGCTAATTCAAAGGCATGTTTGTACTGCGTTTCAGAGATGAAGGGATGGAGAAACAGAGAGAGGGAGTAGGGAGAGGGAGGAGCAGAGACAAGAGAGGAAGTGGAGTGTAGAAGAAATCACTTGTGTCTGTGTGGAAACATCACCTGTTAATAAAAAGCTAATGGCCCATTAGCTGAGGCAGGAAATAAGGAGGTAGGAGTTCTGGCAGAGAGAGACAGAGAGAGAGAGAGAGAGAGGATAGAGAGAGGCAGGAGATTTTGCCTAGGACTCTGAGAAGGAAAAACACATAAACTGAGAAAAAGTAACCAGCCATGGGGCACACATAGAATGGAATAAATGTGTTATTTAAGTTATGAGCTAGTTGGGGAATGAGTCAAAGCTTATGGCCTAGACGTATATTTTTTAAATAAAAAAGTCTCAGAGTTCTTTCAAGAACTGGGACATAGGAGGAACACCACACAGTTACAGAAGAGGGGGTTAAAAAAGAAAGAAAAGGAGAAGAGAAACAGGAAAGAATATCATGATTGATTAGTAATGGTTGTCATGGTGTAGACTTATGGCAGACAGCACACATTAAATATTGACAACTTTTAACTTAGACATAGTGAATAGCATTGACGTAATTTACTCTAATTGTTTGTGGCAGGTGCCTGTTTGATTTTATCTCTTTATATTTATTTTCTCATCAACAGATATCCTTTAGTTGTTTAGATCTGGGCTGTTTTTCTTGTTGTACTTCTTTAAAAACTGGGTGTGTCTTATAGTCTGAAAAAATACGGTAGCTTTCTCGTATGGCCTAAGACCACGTGCCTAGGGAATGGACCCACCCATAGTGGCTGTGGCACTCCTAAATCAATTAACAATCAAGGCAGCCCCCTACAGGCTAATCCCTCACCTAAGACTCCTTTCTCAGGTAATTCTGGGTTGTGCCAAGATGGCAGTTAATGCTGACTGGGACAGTGGAGAAGCCGGGATCTTAGGAACGACACCAGCAAGAACTTGAATGGAGTAGACTTTAGAGTGTCTGAAGGGAGTAGAAATCCCTAAGAGTTTGTACATGAAAAGATGAGAGAGGACAGCCAGGAAAGAGGTCATGGGGAAGTCACAGCAGAGCAGTGGCATCTCCGGGACACAGCACGAAGGTGGATCTCACAGGGGTGAAGGTTCTAGGAAGGATGCTGTGAGATGATGGAAGATGAAAAACTCCTGGTGGACTTCCAGTACCAGCACACAGGGCATAGACTCTGCAAGCTGGCCATATTGAGTTGCATGGAATGATCTGGAAGGTCCATTGTGCAGCTGGAAGAGCTGCCAAGCAGGAGGTGCCTCTTCCACCTGCTTTCCATTGTCACCTGTCCCCACTGTCACCTGTCCCTAGGGCTGAAGAACTGTGATTTTCTAAGGTTGGAAAATGGGTGATGGAGTAAAAGTCACTTTAATTCCAGAATGTTTTTTACTCTTCCCACAGTCTCTACTTGTGAAAGAGACCTCTGGCTTGGTTTGTTTCTCTTTCTCCCCTTGTCTGCCTCCAGAGAGCAACTGTGTGTTCTTTGGGTCTTGGTGATGGTTAGGGAAAGAGAACGCAGGCAAGCATGTGGCAGAGCACAACAGACTGCAGAGGGAAGAGCTGGGCTGTGGAGAAGATGGGGGCATTTTCGGTCCTTAAGAGATACGAACGAAGCACACATCACATTTACTGCATATTGCAAGTTCCCTTAGCTGTGACCCAGGTTGGGGCCTGCATAGGCCAGGTCCTAGGTTACCACTTCCTGAGTGTCATCCATAGGGTCATTTGGGTCACACTCCACTTCCTTATCAACCAGTCTGAAGACTCATATTCAGGAGCCAGGTTCCAAAGTCATCCTGTGGAATCAAAAATCACTGACAAACCCTAGGTTGTTGCATGGATGTGGTCACCCTCAGCAAGCCCAGGATTGGAGGCGATGTTCACACAGATCTCAGCTCCCTGAGAAAGGCACCAGAGGTGAGGGCCAGCTTGTGAATAGAAAGACAGCCATATAAGAAGTGCGCATGCATGTGTGCAAGTGCAAATGCAGGGAATCCAAACTCAGGTCCTCATGTTTGTGCAGCAGGTACTTTACCTCCCCCCCCCCCCCCCGCCCGCTGAACTATTTCCTCAGCCTGACACATTCATCTTTTCCCACTGCACTCCGCATGTAAGATAGATAGCCATCCTGCAGGTAGGGATGCAGGGTTGAGTGCCCTGAAGGAGCCTGGATTTGATGCTCTCCCTGACATCTGTTCGGTCAAATGCTCACTAGATGTCTGTTGCCAAGCAAAGTCCCTTGCCGGTGGGTTTGGTTCTGTTTGGCCCTCTTGGCCTCATACCTACTGTTAAGGCAGCAAGACTTGGCTGTGTGGCTTGTGCCTCTATGGAATGCAAGCATTGTGAACACATTGGGATGGCTTCCTAGGCCCGTGACATGTGGAGAACTCCTCTGCAAGCTTTCCAATGCCTGTCTTCTCAGCAAGGAGAATGTGGAGATTATTTTGGTGGTTAGGGAGGAAAAGCAAATAGAGTTCACATGTACTTTCTACAGGGTCTGCTTCCTGGCTGCACAGGCCTGGCAGATCTGGAAGGGTCTGGGGCATTGTGTGCAATGGGTCTCTGGACGCCAGCTAATAACTTTGCATTAGCAAGAATAAGTAAAAAAAGAGAGTGCGGTTCCACCAGATTCTGTTGAACAGCTTCAGGCTCAGTGGGTGAAGACTGTGTTTCCCTGTCCTCTCCGGCTGTGTGATAGCATGCAAAGTGCCTACAGAGCTCTGTGTGGCCATGGAGAAAGAGGGACCCACCTTGTCCCCAGAGTGGCAGAAATGAACGGGTGGGTTGGTGAAGCATGCCCTTTCGAACAGCTGGTCATAGCCCATCAACAGCCAAGAACGGTGAAAAAGGCATGCCCGCCCGCTTGCTTTCTAGCTTGTGCTCAGATCCATTTCCCTGTTTTATAGGGAAAGTAGTCTGTGATGAGTCCACTAGAGATAGTGTATAGAGGGCACCTCCCCTCAGTTGTTTGAGACAGGGTCTCACATAGCCCAGGATAGCCTCAAACTCATGGCATAGCTGAGGCACATAGTTAGGGACAGCCTTGGACTTATGATCCTCTTGTCTCTCCCTCCTGAGTGCCAGAATTAAAAAAAAAAAAGGTTTTATTCAGTGCTGGGGACCAAACCGAGGGCTTTGTGCATAGGTAGTAAACTCTCTGTATCCTATATATGAACTTGATGTACTCTGTCCCTTGCCTACAGCCCCTTTGTAAGTGCCATCGATAAAGATAATGTCACCATTTCCAATGCCACTTACGTGCCACCCATACCACTCGACCTCAGGGTACTTTGATGTTCTCCATGCTTTCTTGTGCCTGGCCACAGTATCGCTTCAATATTTTGTACGTGGGGGGACGACTTAAAGCCGGTATAAAAGGGTCCGCTTTCTAAAGACACACCTCATCTCGCGGGGGGGGGGGGGGGCAGTTTCTAGGTCGAACACTCCCCACATTTCATCCTTTTCCTCTCATTTCTGGTAAACCCTAGCTGGTACCCTGCCCTCCCCCCTTTCTGATGCTTTCCTGTGTTGTGTGTGTAGAGTGGAAATAATGTTTGTACGCTTGGCATATGGACCATCCATCTCACATCTCCCAGATGTGTCTTTTAGTCCCTGAACATCTGGGTTTCCCACTTGCAAACAAATCCAAGATTACCCAGGAGTTTAGGTTAGACTTTCTGCTGGATAAATTGTCCCATGCATTTGGAAGGGGAGGGGCTCCGTGAGCACATTTGCATTTGAAAGAACGGCTGTTGGAGAGGCGCTGGCTGCACCGTTTGTTTATGGTTCCATTTTGTTGTGCACCATCTAGACTTAGACCTTTTTTTAAAAAGAGATTTATTTTTATTTATGCGTATGTGTGCATGTCTGTGTGCACGATACGTGTGAAATGGAACCCAGGAAGGCCAGAAGGAGGCATCAGGTCACCTGGAGCTCGAGTTACAGGCGGTTGTGAGCCACCTGACATAGTGCTGGGAGCTGAACTCAGGTCGTCTGGAAGAGCATCAGGTGCTGGCATCTCCAGGTCCCGAACGCTGCCTTTACATGGGTGTTTAGATCTGAACTTTAGTCCTCATGCTTGCCCCGCAAGCGCTTTAATCCACCAAGCCATGCCCCAGCCCTAAGGTTTAGATCTTAAAGTTGATCCCAAATAGAATACACTTGAAGTGACATGTGTGTGCTGTGTACTTATCAACACTGATCCTTTCTAAACTTCAAAAACTCTTCTATTATTTACCAGCTCATAGGAAGCGAAATAAAAATTCTTTTTTTGTATTTCTTTTATTAGCATATATTAATTATACACAACAGATTCCATTATGGCACTTTCACACACACATACACGTAAAGACAGAGGAGATGTGGGAGGATGGGGTGGGGAGGGGATGAGTAAGAGCAAAGCCTGGTGACCCGTGAAAGGCCGTAACAAAACGTATCACCTCCAGTGGTAGTAATGTAAACACTCAATTGAAGTACCAATTTGTTTATGAGCTGGGTAAGCCCAACTTTGGCTTACAATTACATGCAAAATTATGATTTCATACTTTCACTGGCTCTGCTGGTTTCCTGGGAGTGCTGCAACAAAATGCCAGACACTTTGTCATTTCAAACAACGGAAATGTGTTCACTCCCAACAGCAGAGGACAGAAAGTCTGAAATGGTGGCTGCTGGTATTCTTCAGTTTGTGGCCATATTCCTTTGCTTAGTAATGACACGCCCTTGTCTTCTCTGTGTTGAACTTTTTTGTTTGTTCATGCCCAAATTACTCATACCTGAAAAAATATTCTTTATCATATCAGGTAACGTTTGCTGGTTTTGGCTAATTGGGTGTGGGTGTCTTTTGAGGTACCCACTTCAGCTCTTTCTTTGCGTATATTCAAAATGTCTGTGGGGAAGTTCTACCTCAGACCTAGGGCCGGCTGCTCAAATACTGCCATCAGAATTCTGTCCTTGTCTTCCTCCTTCATCTTTCAGTCTCAGGTCGGTACTAACAAAAAAATGCCAGCAGGCACCATTGACAAGAGGTGGACAGACTGGTTTTTCAGGTGAAATACTTGTTTGGGTTTGTCAATCAAGTGCAGCCAGGCCCATTTGTCTACAGTGGGTGAGATAGTGATCCTAGCAGAGAGCCAGTGGCTTGTGAAGCCTCTGATAGTCACTCCTGGCACCACAGGGCCGCTGACATCCTGACAGTTCAGCAACTACAATCGGGGAGAGGGGACACACACAAAAAAACCAGAGTGACATATAAGAGGCCCAGTCTTGAATCAATTTGGATTGCCACATGTTCCTCAAAATAAAGTCTGGGGAATAGCTGAAGGACAGATAGAAGGTTCTAGAAAATGTAAGGGGATAGACATGGCAGTATTAGGAGGAAAACAGAGACTGAGCCACAGAGACCAGAACAGTCAGGGGAGAGGCGCTTTTGTAGGGTCACATGCCTGGCAAGGATCAGGGGAAAGTTAACTATGTCAGTAGAACAGGGTTGACCAGGATTCCTTCAGGTCTGGGGCTGCTGTGACATTATGTCCTCCCTCGCCTGTTTAAGTCTCTCATGCTCCAAACAGTCTGATGCTAAGTGCAGGTCCCACCCCCACCCTGTTGGTGTTCTCGAAATCAGGAATTGCTCGGAATAATGAAACTCTTAGGCTAAGAGCTTTGAACTTACAGGAGATTGTTAAAATGTGCTTAACTCTTCATCTTCACAACCAAGACATTTTTAAATGCTTAAACCGTTTTATCATAATTTTGCTTTTCGACAAAGTATTTTGAGATAATTTTTTAATGGAAGATGCCATATAAAAATAAATTGGTTTGAAATGGCAGAGGCTTTAAAAAGATTATCATAGATTGATAAAGTGGGTCACCTCCTTACGTGTTTGGCACCATGCCCAGAGAGGGAACGTTGAAAAAAAAAAAAAGAAAGAAAGAAAAGAAAAGAAAAAGAAAAGAAAGACACAAAAGTTGGGAAAGGGCAAGGAGCATGTAGCTCAGAAAGATGAGCACTGTGATGTTCAAAGAGAACAGTGACTTTTCAGGGGTAAGGGATGACCTTTGTCCTTGTGCCCCAAATACATTCCGATGGGGAAGGCTGCAACACGTTTAGATTTCTGACAGCCGAAAATGGCACGCCTGTGTGTGTGGATCTTAATGAAGAAATAAAAAACACACCACAAGCATATGATCACATGTACTTGATATTCCAGGAAAGCTGCTAACGTGTTATAAGAGGCGCAATAATAGGGACCTTCGCCTCTGGGCAGTTAGTACCTGTCTAGAAAACTCCTTGGCCTGTCAATATATCGATGCTTGCCTTGTACACAGGGCAGAGTCTTTGGACAAGAGTGACTATGCCTCTTCCAGCAAGACTCTTTTGAAAATTATTGCATTAAAATTCAATATTGATCAGCCTCAGAATTTGGGCTGAGTGCAGATATATGGGCAGTGTGGGCCAGAATCATACAACGAGTCACTGTTGACCTCTGAGACTCCATGGGGGCATTCCGGAAGCAATCCTTGACCTCACAGCCATCTGAGCTATTTGCTGAAAAGACACTGTCTTTTATCCTACCTTAGACACGATGTGTCAGGGTCTGGGAGTCTGATCAGCATTTTTTTTTCTTCAGCATTTTAGGCTTCATCCACACATTGACATTTAAATTTTATTCGTTTTTGACAGTTGATTATAGATTAGATGATACTCATTCATGAGTAGAAATTTAACAGACTTAAAATAACACGTAGGGACATGCGAGCTGGGGTCTCTGATTTTCCAGCTCTCTCGCTTCTTCCCAGATGCAAACCCTGTTGACAAACCCTTGTAGGGATATTTAATGCCTGTCAATCACGTATCCATTTGCATGTGTATAAATCTTGGTGTGTCTGATAATATATACCCCTGAAAAGAAAAGAGCAAAGATAAAAAAGGACTAGGAGCATACATGCACAAATATGAGCACATATATAGCCCTATAGATACACATTTAAGATAGAAGAAAGACTAGCAATTATGTAGACAAGTGCATGGGGTTTTAAAAACAGTTAACAAATTTATGTCTGTGGATGTTTTGCCTGTGTGTACATATGTGTACCACGGGTGTGCCTGCTGCCTGGTGGAAGCCAGAAAGGGGCATCAGATGCCCTGAAACTGGAGTTACAGATGGCTGTGAACTACCATGTGGGTGCTGGTCCTCTGTAGAGCAGCCAGTGCTCTTCTTACCTGCTGAGCCATCTCACTCAACCCCACCCTCCCTTTAAGTCCCAATTCTATAGCTCCTCATTCAACATGCGTAATATCAAAGATGCAGATATTGGAGCTTATGTAAAATGTCTGAGCTCTGGAGCAGTCTGGGAAAATCAGAATAAAGTGCCTGTGAGCGTTTTCCTAAGTGAGTCAGTCTTACACAAATGGAGGTGTGTTCACTGGGTTTCCACTCAAAGCAGATGCTGTACCAAGATTTTGGGCTCAGAGAAGTTCCTTGGAAGATGATCTCAGGAAGCACAGGTGAAGGTCTGGGGAAACTGAGGCAGGGCAGGACAGAAGGTCAACAAAGGATGTCTCAGTGTGTACCACCCAGGGCTACCTTCCCTTTTTTGGGAGTCCTGAGGACCTGCATGCGCACGCGCGACACACTCACACACACACGCACGCACGCACGCACGCACGCACGCACGCACGCACGCACGCACGCACGCGCGCACTGACATAGGAGCACTGGGAAAGGTAGCTGCTATAGCCTTCCCAGCTCATCCTCTGCTCATCCCCTGCTACGGGTTACCCACAGGGGCCTCCTGGGGGAGCCATACAGTCCCCAGGCAGGGGCAGAGTCATAAAGGCTTGAGGTGGGAGTATCAGGTCAGTGTCTGTGTTAAACTCAGATGTTGAGCCTGAGGGTGAGTAGACTCAGTGTCTGCTACAGTGGACTCACTGGTGGACTAAGCAAAAAGAAAAAAAAATGTTAGAAGGATGGGGGATTATGCCATTAATCAAAGTACTTGCTTTACAAGCACAAGGACCAGAGTTTGGGTACCCAGCATCCATATAAAAAGCCAGATGCTATCCAGGTGTAGTGTCACCCATATTTAATCTCAGCATTATGAGAAAGGCAGACAGAGCTATGCAATTTCAGGACCAGCCTGGTCTGTATAGAGAGTTTCAGGCCAGATAGGGCCAAACAGTGAGGCCTTGTCAAAATAAACAAAACAAAACAGAACAAAACAAAAACCCACTAGTGCTGGAGACGGAAGGACCCCTGGGGCTTTCTGGCTGCCCAGTCTAGTTAAACTGGTGAGCTCCAGGTTTAGTGGGAGACTTTGCCTGAAAAAGTGTAAGGTGGGAGCAATTGGAGAAGATCCCTGGCCATTGATTTCCAGTTTCCGTATGTGTGCACATATACTTACACACACACACACACACAAAGACAATACATGCTGAGCAGAAAGATAAGCTAAGTATGGTTCACCCATTGCCTGCTGAACAAATACTTTCTTGATGTATCTGATCACTATGAAGACTATATAAAACCCCATTGATAGGATGAGCATCGTCTTCTTCGCTTATTATCGACAGACATCAGCTAATACAAGGACGTCAGACAGTGTTTGCTTCCTTGTCAGCCGGCAGGGATGTATTTCTATATGCCAATGTTTTTTTTTTTCCCTCTTTCTGAGCTGTACTGATGAGCACACATGAAATCGTGACTGCGCCATTAGGTTTGATGAATCCATATAATTGCTGCACAAATATTTTGAATTTAATTGCATGCAATGTAGTTAACACTCAGTCATCATTGCCAATGAGGGGGGCACTGGCATAGATAATTCAAAACAGTGGGAAACCCAGAATCATTAATGCGAAGCTTTGGAGGCCCACATCTGACTCAGGGCAGCTGAATCACCTATGTAATTCTAATTTGTTTAAGCTGGGAGGGAAATTGGTTTTCACTTGAAACGAAAAACTTGGACTGATGGGAGAGAAGAATTGAAATGTATCGTGGGTGCTGGTGGAGGCTGGGATTTGGAGTTCTCAGCCAATAGCCACTTTTGGATAATGTAGAGTTTGATGGCTCAAAATCTCATTAAATCTAGTCAGACCATCCCTCCTTGTTACTCCTGCTTATTAAGCAGCAGCCACTGTATTAAAGCCGTTCACAGAGATGAGCTAGTTGAGTCCTCATAGCTACCGCACTTGGGGGTATAGTGTGCAGAAGCACGGCGCTTCTGGAATAAAACTGGGTGGTTCATATGTAGGTTTCCGCCAAGTTATTAGTTAGGTGAAGTTGGTCACGCCACTAAACCACATGAGTTTCCTCATGTAGTGACGGCAGGCCGCTATTGTTGGCAGAACACATTGACTGTGTGGGACAGGCTACATGAAACATTCTCATGTCTGCGCTGAGTTAGTTTCAAAGTCAGCTGACAGGGCTTGGTCCACCCAACTGCGGCCCGAGGTCTCAGGCAACCTTCCAGAGGAGCGCTCCTTAAACCTGGAAGTGCTTCGGAGCTGTCTTGGACCTCACTGATGTTGATCAGGGAGGTGTATGGAAGTTCTGAAGGATGCTCACGGTGTTGAGGAGGAAGAGGAATGGGCAGCGTTGGTCAAATGCTTTCATTTCAGTTTGGTTTCTCTGAATCTATAGCAGGTTTAGGAAAGAAATGGTTCTTTCGGTCTGCTCTTATTTGCTGTCCAAGGTCCAACTCAGACTTTAGGTTTCCACAAGGTCCACTGGTCACCTGGATCCCTTAGCGAGACCCCCTTCCAACTTCCAGTATGCATGTACTTGTAGTCCAAGAAGTGTCATTGGGATGTAGCTAGCAAGACAAAAGCATTTCCCTTGGCCTTAAATATTCCTCTATTCTTTGATAATGTCTCCATGTGTATAATGTATCCTGATCATATTTACTTTCTATAGCTCCCTGTCATCCCACCCGCTCTCTGTGGGGCCCGTCTTCCCTGCTTTCATGTGCTTTTTCACTGAGGTCAGTAAGAGGTGTTATATGATCAAGGGTACGGGATTGTTTACCAGAGCATGGGGGTGGGGACATACCAGTGGCTACACCGCCCAAGGGAACCAATGGACTCTCTCCCAGCAGCCACTAAGAGCAGAGAGCACCTGAGAGAGGCGTGGGACCCCAGGAACCACTCTCCAGTTCACGCTGGGGTTTTGATTGGTTTGATCACGTGGCATCTAGCGCAGACAACCCGCAGCTCCTGTGTGTTTCTGAGCCAGCATCTGGGCCCTATCCAGGGACCAGCATTTCACAGAGCTACCCGTGTCCTTCCAGCTCTGATGTTCTTCTGCCCCCTCGGACTTTAATTTTGTTGATGGTTTTATAGATGTGCATAATAATTGTGACCACATGCCCCCTGCCCCCCACAATGCTCTCTTATCTTCCCCCCTCCTGTTGCCCCCCTTCTTATCCCTAATCCATCTCCCCCCCCCCCCACACACACTGGTGTAGGCGGCCACCGCTGCTGTGACTCCACACTTGGCCTTTGTTTGTCCCTTAGAGGACATTGCATTTCATCTATTTACTTTAAGCCTCATTCTGTGGATTGACATACAAGGGGAGGGTAGCTTAAGTGGACTCAAGGGAGCCAAGTTGGACTGGAACCTAAGCTTTCTACTTAATTCTTTTATGATTGAAGTTTTGGGCTGGTAAATGCTACATTAGCCCCAAATCCTGACATCCTGTCACACTTGATGTTTTCATGATCTCACTGTGCTGCTGTGTAGCTCAGGCTACCTTTTGGACTCCTGGGCTCTGGAGAGTCTCTTACCTTCTGCAGAGTACCTGGGGCCATCGGCAAGACCACTGTGAGAAGAGCAAAAGTAAGTCACAAAAGAAAGACATGTTTTTCTTACTCTAAACAACAGAGGAAAAAAAAAAACGATGAAAGAGTAACCAATGGAAACAGATGCTAATGGTTGCTCCTGTACATTTCTAGATGCTTTCTTGAAATATCTATTTAAGCAGATTTAAGGGCAGTCATGTTAAATTTTGTACGTTTCAGAACATATTATATATAATGTTCTTCAACTTGCCTTTTCCCTTGCGTGCAATGAGATATCACTGACAGCTAGTCGATGCTGTTGTAAGCGACTTTGTCTAATTCTATCTGGCCGTCATGATTACATGTTTATGCCCTGATTTGACTGGTCAGTGTTCTCTTGATGAAGCTGTCTTAAGTTTCTGGGCTCGTGACTCTGTTTTCCTTTTTTTTGAGACATGTTCTTTTGTAGCCTGGGCTGGTCTTGAACCCATTACATAGTTGGGGAATGCCTTGAGTTCTAATCCTCCTGCCTCAATCTCCTGGAGTAAGGATTATAGGTGTGTACCCCAAATCTCTAAGCATCCTTATGTTTGTGACTTATAAGAGGAACTGGCAGAAGGAACCAAGTCGTAGCCCTCTAGTCCTCCAGGGATGACTTTGGGGACTCAGGCTTTTGAAGGGGAGGTCGCCAACCCAGCTGATCTTAGCAAGATGCTAGCAATATTGGCTAACCATGTTTACGGGACCGCTGGTTTTCTACGTGGGCCATATTAGAATGAGCAGTCTCTGATTTATGTCTCTGTGTGTCCCCCAAGCTTCTTGGGTATGAAAGTTCTAGAATGAAGGCTGTGGTAGAAAAGCTAGGCACCCACGCAATATCTATTCTCCTTACTGACATGGCAATTTGTTGGCTACATGTCCCTGCTGTCCCTGAATGTCTAAGAGCTGTCTAGGGACCATCACACAAGATGGGGAAAAAAGGTTGTAAGAGGCAGAGGTTGGGGAGGAAGGCTGCAAAAGAATCTTCTGGACATGATGGACCAGGCTGCTCTGGTTGCATGCACAAGATGGAGGCAGCCAACATCCCAGCATGGAGGAGGAGGGGCTCTCAAGGCACCACCACTAACAATCCGAGGTGCTGTTGGCAACTGATGACTCATGCGGGGAGGGGGGGGTGAGAGAGAGAGAGAGTGTGTGTGTGTGCACACCTGTGTGCTTGGCTTTCAGCTCTTATCATGGGGTCATAGGGCTCTGCTGGACAGGTGTGGCATGAAATGTGTGTATGAACAAAGCCGAACATGCAAGCACGGCCTACACCCTACTACAGTCTCTGTACCGAGCAGGCAGCAGGCTGTGCTCTGCTCTTGAGCCATCATTTGCTTGCCCTCAGTTTTTGCTCTTCTGCTTCTGCGTGAAGCTGGTGTTGGTGGGTTTGTCTGCTCTGGGGACTCGGGGGATGCTATGTCCAGAAGCAACTGGACACAGAGCATGACAGATAGGTGCTCAGCATGAGTGTGCTTGGCTTAATGCTCCAGACAGAATCCCCCTTGTTTTTGAAAAAGGATGGGGCTCCTTGTGTTCCACACGCATCCCTTTTATGCCGTTAGGATTTACTCCCTTGTTGCTTCTGATGTGGGCATCCTGTCTAACGTCAGTGTGCAGTGGTGCCAAGCCCTGTGCTGTGACCACATTCTTTCTCTGAGGGAAACAGGCTGTTGGGGGTGGAGAGACAGCTCAGTGGTCAAGAGGACTTGCTGCTCTTCCAGAGGGCCTGGGTTAGAGGCCCAGCACCCACCTGGTGGCTCACAATGGTCTGTAACTCCCCAGTTCCAGGGGACTCTGGCACCCTTTTCTGGGCTCTTTAGGCACTGCATGCGTGTGGTGCACAGACATACATGCAGACAAAACAGCCATACATGTGAAATAAAATAATAAAAAAGACATTTATTTGTATATATGTATGTGGCAGGGGCTAGGGAAGGACTGATGTGTACTTGTGAAGGTCAAGGGACAACCTGTAGGAGCCAGTTCTCTCTCTTTAAAATGTGGATCCCAGGGATAGAACTCAGGCCCTCAGGCTTGACGGCAAGCCCCTTCACCCAATAAACCATCTTGCTGGCCCCACAGTGGCATTTATAGTACAAGGAACTCAGTCACAGTCCCACAGCACCTGGGCCACAGGGAATGGAGCCACCAGAGATGACCCGGCTCATGTAAGCAGCCCCTTACCCACACTCCTCTAAGTAGCCCCATAAATTCACTGGTTCCCAAAGTTGGACTTGCGTGGAGTCGTTACTTTGGTCTGTTATCAGTTCTCTATCTGTGAGCAACGCCAGTGGTCCAGGGCCTGTCTAGGGGACAGACTTCCTGTGTGCTGGACACCGCCTCTGAGTGCTTCAACACCTTCATCTTCAGAGAGGCCATGCCCATGTAAGCTACTCTATGGGACACTGAGGGTCAGACGGTTTCATTAATTTGTCTGGACTCATGACGTTCCTAGTTGGTAGAGCTAGGATGGCATCTAACCGCTGTACATCGCTAATGGCTCCCAGATCTTCCTCAGAGAGACCTGAGTGAGAATTCTAGCTGTTCTTATGGCCTGCACATGGCTTAGGAGCAAGTCCCATCCATGCTCTTGAAGACTAAATGTGATCACAGCACAAAGACAGGGTGGCCTGGCCCAACATTCATCAGCCCGTGTTTCTTCCGTCATTTCTCTTTGCTGGGAATTCCTCAAATCTTGGATTCGTGAAGGTGGATCGCAGGTAAGTTCAATTGTCGTTGTTGGATGAAGTGCTTTAAAAGCTGTGTATTTATTTTAATAAATGGGTGGGGAAAGTAATGACCACTCATGACAAGTTACTTAATTGAAACTCAGGTTTTGTTTTGTTTTTGTTTTTTGTTTTTTAAAGGTAGCCTCTAATGTAGCTCAGGCTGGCCAGGACATCACATCTTCAAAGTGCCCAGGGATGTCCTTGAAATTCTCTTCTTGTTGACTCCACCTCAGAAGAGCTTGGATTACAGGTGTGCCCCATCATCTCCCACTTTACGTTATGCTCCAGATTAGACCCAGGTTCTTGTGGGTTCGAGACCAGCCCCCTACTCTTCCCCCTCTCCCCATCTCTCTGAATACTTTCAGCTTTTAAAAAACAGTCTCTTTATAAAGTTTTTTTTATTGCCATTGTTACTATTAGTACGTACATGTGTTGGGGGTACATATGCCGCAGTGTAGGTGGAGGTGAGAGGCCAACCTGCAGCAATTCTTTCTCCCTGTCCACAGTGGGGTCCCAGGGATCAGACTCAGGCCTCCTGAGCCATCTCACCCACTGCATATTTTTCTGTTGTTTTCAATGTGTACCCCAGGATACCTAGTTCCTGAACTTCCAGAAATTTCTCCCATCTCTGCCCCCCTTCTCATTCCAACATGGGGTTATAGACACGGGCTACCATGCCTGGCTTTATGTGGGCAGTGGGGATCCAGGGTCAGGTCCTCATGCTAGCATGAAAAACCCTTTGTCCATCGACTCATCTGCCTGGTCCCAAGTTCATTTGTAAAATGAGCAGGCATAAATACCTCTTAGGGGTGCATGGGTTGAGACTGGTAATGTGTGCCCAGTGTTCATCAGTTCTGACCTAATAAGTGTTTTGTAATGTTTCTGCACACAGGAGGGGGTCAGAGAAACATGGACGCTCAAGGTTAAGGGTTATCAGTACCCACCTTGGTGCTTTCTGCGTCGGACGGGACAATCTGAGATGCCACACCAGATTATGACCCAGAGGTAAAGGGAGCTCACGGGAGAAGGGTTTTCTTCTTAATGCCCCTAATACCATCAGAGAGAACGAGCTTTCCCAGACGCAGTCTTGATTCAGCTATTTGCAAAGCAGGGGTGTTTTTATAGTTAAGGGAGGCGATTGGCTTCCTTGAGTGTAAAGATGTGCCTCCAAAACACTTTTTTTCCCTCTCTGAGCTCAAGGTGTTGTGATTGTCACAGAGGTGCAGGCTGCTGACTCCACTGGGCGTGGGAGCCACAGCACTCTGGGTTCCTTTCCCACAACTCACTTTCCAGGTTCTAAGGCAAAGCAGGCTTATTCGCTTTGACAGACAATGGCAGGATAAACAGCTTTATATAGTCAGCTAGCATTCTGGATAACAGGAAAGGGAATAAAGGCACCTAAAAAACATCTAGGACACCATGCAGCTTCCCCTAAAAACTTTTATTTCCAAGGAAAGCCCAAATGAACAAGAGAACACTCTCACAACACTGGGAGAAATAAGGACTGATCGACCGACTCATAACTGTGCTGTCTTCAGCAAATATTTGATGTCACTTGGAAAAACAGAAATGTCATGGGCCCTTCATTCCTTTTTTCTTTTCAGGTAGTGTTATCATCAGAGGTACTCAGATAGCGGACGGTCACATTTCAAGACCTTAGACAGGCCTTTCTCTGAACTTGAAATGTCTCTAGCTTACAATATAGTTTTAGAGGTGAAGACAGCCAATGCCGAAAGAGAAGAACTCAAGCTGCCTCCTTTCATCACAGGCCATGCGTGTCTTTGGAAAAAGTCAGCTAAAACAAGAAAATGAAACATGTGAGTAACCACTTTGGCTGGGTGTGCTGGCACACGCCTTTGATCCCAGCACTCAGTGGGCAGAGGCAGGCGGGTCCCTGTGAGTCTGAGGCCAGCCTGGTCTACATAATGAGAACATGCTTCAAAAAAAATAAAAAAATCAAATAAAAAACAAAGACAACAAGAAGCCACCCTGTATTGTATTCATATTGTCAATTACTTTTGGTACAGAGTTGAAGATTTTGGCCGATCTGTTACCTTTTCTTTCTGTTTCTCTCTCTCTGTGTCTGTCTCTCTCCCTTGTGTACACACACACACACACACACACACACACACACACACACACACAAAAAGAGAGAGAGAGTAGATGTGTGCATGAGAGGACACCTGTGGAGATCAGAGGACAACCTGAGATGTGGGCTCTCTTCTACATTATTTGAGAATTTGAGCTAGGACCTCTGTGGTTCACGGCTGTACACAACAGGTGAGGCGGCTTGCAAGCCTCTGGAGAGTCTCCAGTCTCCACCTCCCATGTTGCGGGAGTGCTGGGATTACAGATGGGCCTTGCCGTGTGTCCAGCTCGAGGCGGGTTTTAGGTAGCCAAGCTCAGGCCAGCAAGCTCTTTACCCATTGCGGGGTAATGAATGAGAAACATCCTGCACAGGCTTATGTGTTTGAACACCTGGTCCCTGGTTGGCAGCGCTATTTGGGAGAGCTAATGGAGCCTTTAAGGCGGAGCCTCGCTGGAGGAAGTACATCACTGGGGGTGGGCTTTGAGGATTTCCAATCTCACCCCACTTCCGTTTGCTTCCTTTGCTTCCTGTGTGTGGATGGAGAGGTGTGGGACCATAATGGCGCAGAGGTGAGGGAGCTTCAACCCAGGATACCTCAAATATGAGGGTGGCTGGCGGGAGTTGGCTATGGCCCACCTCCCTACCTGGTCACACAAAGCCAGCTCCTCCACCACCAGCCCTAGGGAGAACTTATCACCCTGACAATAATCAGGCTTTACTTTAAGGTTCCCCCCAACCTACAGCCCCTGAGTATACAGATGAAGCATCTTCCAACACCTCCGCCCTGGCTAATGGTGCATGGACACACAAACCTTGCCCCAGAGACCCTGGCCCCCTCCCCAGGGCCATAAAACCTTTTGCCTCCCCCAGTACGCCAAATCAGCTCTCTGAAGCTGTTCCTGGGTGTGTTCACTGCCTGATCATTACCCACCGAGATCCTGCATTGCACTCATCCGTGATCTTCCCTGCTTACAGTCCAGTTCAGCACACAGTGGGCCAGGCTACTCCGATGGGGAAGCAGACGCAGGGCAGAAGAGATGTGTTCTCTCATCTTCCTGCTCTGGCCACCGCCTCCCATGCCATTATAGACTCTCCCCCTGGAACCATAAGCCAAAATAAACTCATGTACAACTCAATTCTGGCCACTGTTTTATTACAGCAGCAAAAATTAACTAGTACAGCCACCGAGCAATCCTTCAACTCCTTGTTTCTCATTTTAAAGGCACTACAGACTTCAAAATTTTTACATTTGAATGATTTAGTGAAATTGTCATCCCAAGGAGCTAAGGTTGCCCTGAGGGTCCCTGGAATGAAGCATGCTGGGTAAAGATGGGATGGGTATTACAGAACCTCCATCTTGCTCGATGTATGCCAGGATGAGTCTCCATGCTGCCATAAATATTTTACCTGGTGTTTACTGGGTATAGGTCAATGTGCGTGACCCTGGAAGCACACTTGACAATGTGTGAGAGATAAGAGAGAAGGCGCCAAGCTGCAAGTGGGAGCAGACCACTCCGCGCACCACTCCGCGTGGTTTACTGGCCAACGAGTCCTGCCTGGCAGAGGGAAAGGCTGGGCTGCCCTGTGCTATGGAGCCTCTCGCTGAGGTTAGAGATCGGCTTTTATGCTTGCCTAGGTCTGAATCCCACCCAGTACAGCATAACGTGTTCCAGAACTGTGTCCCCTCCACTTCCTGTCCATGGCCGTGAGATGGCGCTGATCCCTGTGCTGTGCTTTGTCACGGGGGAGGGGGGTGGCTTTGGGACCGGACACAAGGCCAGCATCAGGCCAACAAGAGGCATTCCATTAATCTTGTGGGAAGGATCAGGCCTCGAGCGCACTTGTGAATTCTGTTGGGTTTGCGTTATGTTTTGACACTGTGAGTGCTGGCGCAGGGCTCCGGGGACACATGGTGGAGGCAGGGTGCTGCAGCCCTCCAACTTCCCAGTCCCCGAGAGAGGCCTTTCCTTTCTCTGTTTTCATTTTCTGCTAGGAGATTTTAAATTGTGTTTCTATCACTTTCAACCCAAGCTGTTTGATTGGTTGACGCCGGGGCTTGGGCCTTGACGCACACTAACTTGATTAAGACAGTCTTCCAAAGTTGCCCATAGGCAGACAGTTGCTGTGACTGCAAGTTGTGTCAAGTTGACAATTAAAGCCAAGTGTCACAGTGGGTCTCTTGCAAAAAGCAGAAACCATCAGAGCTGAAGGTCAGCTCCACTCCTCTGTGCCAAGGTGGGAACATGAAAGCCTCCCACGGACTTACATGTTGGCATAAACCGAGTCCAGCAGATGGCGCTGTTTCAGACCAGCGTGCACAGCTAGCTAGGTCTGTAGACCGGGTTTGCACTCTAGAAGGCCTTTAATCCCAGCACGCAGGGAGGCAGAGGCTGGTGGATTACTATGAGTTTGAGGTCAGCCTGGTCTACAAAGTGAATCCAGGACAGCCAAAGCTACACAGAGAAACCCTGTCTCAAAAAAGCAAAAAGAAAAAAACAAAAAACAAAAACAAACCAAAAACCAAAAACCAAACCAAACCAAACCAAAACAAAACAAAACAAAAAAACAAAAACCCAAACCAACCAACCAACCAACCAACCAACCAAACAAACAAAAAAACCCAAAAAAAACAAAAAAAGAAAGTGGCTCCACTTTCTGCCTAGGCTCTTAACATCCTGCTCTGTGCGCATGTGAGGAGCCCCAGCCCCAGCTTCTTGTTGCCTTTTCCAGCATAGTGGACTGTGGTCCCCACAAACCATGAGCCTAGCGATCACTTGATCCCTTCAGTTGCTTCTAGTAGGTATTTGTCATAGCGATGGGAAAAGAAACCAACATATTTCAAATGAGAGGGTCTATTACTGATGGGAACAGAACTTAGAATTTAACCCCGTTCATTGTTGGACCACATGGCTTCCCCTGTTCTTTCATAGGTTTTCCTGAGACAAACAGAACAAGTAGATCTCTCTCTCCTCCCTCCCTCCCTACTCCCCCTTCCTCTCTTCCTCTCTCCCCCTTCCTCCTCCCGTTTCCTCCCTCCCTCCCTCCCTTCCTCTTCCTCCTTCCCCCCTTTCTTCTCTCTCTCCCCTTCTTCTGGGACCTCACATAAACCATGCTTGCTTCTGATTCAGTATGTAGCTTGATTGTCTGAACTGCTGCCTGTCCCGCCTCCACCTCTCCGGTGCTGGGTTATATAGGAGCACCAGCACACCCAGCCTGGTCTCTGGTGTTCATCTCTTGCTGAGCTAGGGCTAGAGTGTGCACCCTCACCGACGACTGAGTGGCAGAAGCTGTTGGCTAAGGATTGCATTCTCCCTTCACCTCCTCAGGTCAGTGCGTCGCTTTCCACCAGGAAGAGCGCATCTCGGGCACTCACTTTCTGCCTCCCTGTGGACAAGGCACAGGCAGGGGACAGCTGCTAGGGAGCAGCTGCTGTGGCTTGTGCTGCTGTGAGTGAAGCCAACTCCTCCCTTCCTCCCCCTCCTCCCCTGCTCCCTTCCTCCCCTCCCCGGCTTCATTTTAACACAGTTATTGAGGTTTAATTAGCACATTATAAATTGCACATATTTAATTGTACAGTTCAATACGTTTTGACATATGTATGCAACTTGGGAAACGAGCACCACAATCAAGGTAATGAACAATCCATCACCCCAAACTTCCTGGGGACCTATGGTTGTTCCATCCTGTATTCCTCTTCATTTTTCTCTTTCTGATAAAGTCATTTACTTTTTCTCTTATTTTTGAAAGTCTATGTGTATGTGTGTTTTGCCTGCATAAATGTATATGCACCAGGTGCATTCAGTACCTGAGGAGTCCAGAAGAGGGCGTTTGGCCCCCTGGAACTGGGCTTATAAATGTTGTGAGCCACCATGTGGGTGCTGGGAACTGAACTCCAGTTCTCTGCAAGAACAGCCAGTGCTCTTAACCACTGAGCCATCTCTTCAGCCCCTTTCCTAGAATTTTAATGACATGAATTCTCTCAGCAGGTACTTTTGCTTGTTTGCTTCTTTTTCCAGTTTTGAGGCCTCTTGTGCTCTCACTTGGTTCTGTAGTCCATTTCCTGCTCTTCCCGAGTCCTCTCTTGTACGAGCACGATGCAGTTCAGTCATCTGTTCTATTGCTGAAGGGCAGACATATTGATTTGGGGCGATGGCAACTGAAGCTTTTATGAACATTGGTGCTTTCTCCTAGTCTCTTAACACCATGTTTCAAAAAGCAGACATTAAAAATGGTGTGTGAGTGTGTGCGCGTGTGTACCTACACACGCGTGTTGTAATTTTTCCAGTACTAGGGATTGAACTTGTAGGCAGGAAAATATTTGGTATTACTTTTTAAAAAAATTATTTATTTAATGTGTATTGGTGCTTTTCTTTCCTGCATGTTTGTCTGTGTGAGGGTATTGGATCCCTTGGAACTTGAGTTACAGGCAGTTGTGAGTGCTGGGAGTTGAACCCTGATCTTCTGGAAAAGCAGCTAGTGCTCTTAACCGCTGAGCCATCTCCCCAGCCCCCAGTCTTGCTTTTTAAAAAATCTTGCCTCTCAATTTTCGTCTTGGAGTATTTAGACAATTTACATTTAGTGTGTACACTGCTCAGGGCTGTGTTTAAACCTACCATCTTGCTACTGATCTCTATTTATCACACATAGTCTTTGCCCTCCTATATCGTCTTCTTCTGGATTACATTGTAAATACATTTTTGTAGTCCCTTTGTGTTGTTATTTTACTGATTAGGGTGTTTAATATAGTTCTTTCACTCATAACCATCTATCTTCAAGTGACACTGTACTGCTTCCCAAACAGAATAAAAATCTTAGTCACACCTTTCTGTTTCCCTTCATAGGAGAGAAAACAACTGTTACCATGTTTGATTTATATGGGCTTGGTAAACCTCAGAGAATACTGGCATTATTTTTACTGATAGGTCATTTGTCTTTTAAAGAGCTGCAACCATACGTGACGATTCTCACGCATTTCCCCAGTGGTCTTGGTCCCGGCTCCCCGAGGCCCACACTCCTCTGTGAAGTTTCTAATTCTCATCTGGGATCATTTCTTCCCCCTTGGTTTGAGGCATCTTCAGAAGTCCTAGCGTCAGCTCTGCTGAGTCTGTAGGACGTTCAACTTTTGTGTGGCCGAATAACATCTTTCACTCGCTTTGAAATAGATCTTTTACTGGGTATAAAATTCATAGCTGCTCTAACCACATCTCTGTGCTGTTTGTTCCTCTAGAGAAACTGCTGCCATTCTTGGTTTTATTTTGTGTATATTGTCCCTCTATAGGCTGGGTGTGTATGTTGAGTCTTTTGCCTCTGGCTACTTCTAGGTTTGTTTGTTTTTTTATCATGGGGGGAGATGGGTGTGTGGGCATGTGGCACACACTCGATGGAGGTCAGAGGACAACTTGTGGGAATCAGTTCTCTCCTTCTATCTAACACGTGAGTTCCCCGGATTGAAGCCAGGCCATTGGGCTTGGCACAAGTTCCCGTATTTATTGAGCCAGCTTGTTGGCCCGATTTTAGGCATGGTATCCTTCTGTTAGCCCAAGCAGTAATGTTGTGTATCGGGCTGGTTTTCTCCCCGGTCCTCATGCTTGGAGTTCTGGGCTTCTCCGATTTGCGGTCTTCTCTGGACTGGGAACCTCACATGCTGCCCAGTATCTCTCCAACTCTCCTTTCCCTTTCCTTTTCGGTTTCTTACCTTTAGGGACTCTGACTACCTCTCTATTGGGCCTCTTGGAGTTTGTCACAGCTCACTGTTCCCTGTTCTTCTCTTTCTATTGCTGTTTGATGACTTGTTATCTCCTGCTATGTCTAATCCCCTAGGGATGCCACCCAGGACTTCCCATATCACGTTGTGTGGCTTTTGTTTGGAGATGAAATTACTTTTTTAAAAAATGTATGTTTTGCATCTCAACTAAAAATTTCCAATAAAAATGCATATTTATCCATCTATGTAATAGGAGATAGTGATAAGTTTCACGGTTGCTGAAAATGAAATCTCAGTTTCCCTCTAAAACCAGCATTTTAGGTAGAAGGTAAACATTAAATAGTCACACAGTCAGAAATTACTCAAATAAGTCTCAAAGCCAATATAACCAGTGGTGCACACTCATGGCTAAGGATGAGACTAGGTTTAAAAGGTCACTTGTGCCAGGTAGCTGGGGCACACACCTTTAATCCCAGCACTTGGGAGACAGAGGCAGGAGGATCTATGAGTTCAGGGCTAGCCTGGTCTACACAGGGGGTTCCAGGATAGTTAGTCATGGCTACACGGAGAAACCCTGTCTTGAAAAACAAAACAAAACAACAACAACCATAACAACAACAACAACAACAACAACAGCAACAACAACAACCACAACTAAAGGCTGGAGAGGTGGCTCAGTGGTTAAGAGCACCAGCTGCTCCTGCAGAGGCTCTTGGTTCATTTCCCAGCACCCTCATGTCATCTAACAACTGCCTGAAACTTCGGTTCCAGGAGATTTGAACTGGGCTTGCACATGCTGCACAGACATACATGCAGGCAAAACAACCATACACATGGAATAGAAAACAATACATATAAATCAATAGATAGGTAAAAAACAAACAAAGGAATGAATGAACGAATAAATAAATAAATAAATAAAAAGTCACTTGTCATGGGACAGACGGGATGGGATGTGAGAACATCTGTGTACCCATACTGCGAATGCCAGGCTTTGGGTAATGTCTACTTTAACCCTGCGTTCTCCCAGTCATTGACTCCGAAAGCACCCACTGCTCAGCAATTTATCCCCAGAATCCAGCGAGTGGAAAGTTCAAAGCCTGGTCCTCTGGTCGCAAGGCTCTTGTGTGCACCTCTCTCTAATATGTAGGGGACTCCTCTCTTCACTCTCATCACTCAACAACAGGCATCATTCACGGACCATGCGGCGTGCACATCGCTGTTAGAAGCTCTGAATATGCCAGTACATTCATCTCCAAAGCAGCCTATGGGTAGCCAAGTGCGGTGGTACGTGCCTGCCATCCCGGAACCTGATAGAAGATCAGGGGTTCAAGGCCAGCCTTGGGTACATAGGAAGCTGGAGGTCAGGCGAGGCTACATGAGACCCTGTCTTAAAACAACAACGCATGATGGTCCTATAAAGAAACGACTATGGGATGAGCATATATATTAAAAGGGGCTTCATCAGACTGGCTCGTAGGACGTGGCCCAGGCAGTCCAACAATGGCGGTCTCACACTGGAGAGGCTGAGGACCTGGCAGTTGTTAGGAACATGGTCCCCGAAGGCTGGATGTCTCAGCAGTCCCAACCTGGTGCTGGAGCCCTGGAGGGATCCTGGAGAGCTGCCGGACTTCAGTCTACACGGGAGTCCTAAAGAGCTTAGTTCTAATAACTGTGAAGGAATGTCGCAGCAATGCGGCAGCCGAACTTGCCAGCCAGAGCGAGGGCAAGCAGGCAGACAGCGAGGCTTCCTTCTGGAAAGTACCCTCAAATAGAACCCAGTGGCCGTGTGTGTTGGTGAGCTGACAAGAGCTGTTGGTTGAACCTGACATGGGATTTGAAGTGAGGGTCACGCAGACTCCGAGTTTTGAAGGTCAGCTTTCTTCTTTGTTAGCAACCCCTGACAAAGCAAGTGTGTTAAGTAGGGCAACTACTTAAGTTCTCAGCAGAAAAGATTTATTCTCCCCCAAGTAATTTCACTGTTAGTCAGCATTCCGGCGCCAGCATTAGGCTGTAGCGATCTAGGGGGATTTTTAGATTTTTTGTGAGAGAATGGATCATGGAGGGGAAGCTCCTGGGGAAAGCCAGAGTTTAGCTGTTTGTGTTTTGAGAAATGCGATCACGATGCGGTAAAGTTGGACCCCTGTGTTCATAACAAAGAAGAAAAGCGGTGGTAGGGGCTGCTTTTGTTTTGGTCGAGTCTCTCTTAATAAGGAGTAAAGAGCATCGGCTCCTAGTTATTCAGTAAGCCAATTAAGTTAAATTAGCTCAGCCAGGAAACAAAGCTGAAATCCTTCAGCCTCTCCATTTCTACTGCCGCCACCGACCCTGCAGTCACAAGCCAGGACAGAGGAGTGGTCGTGCAGCCAGGAAAGGGAAGCCTGGGGAGCTGTTTGCTTCCAGGGGGTGTGGGGTGGAATGGGGTGAGGTGCTGGGGGCGGGGTGGTAAAACACTGCGAGGCTCCTCCCCTCAGCGAGGTGACTTTAGTGTACCCTTTCTTTTCAAATCACAGCCAAATTGAGGTAGAATTAGCTTTTTGGTGTCCCTCCCGGCAGGTAAACGTGGCAGGTAAATGTTCCATTTTGAGACCCGGCAGTTTGAAGCAACCACTCTGTCCTCGCTTGCTCTCTGTGGCTGTGATAAACACAATGACCCATGGAAGGTGACCTGGGAAGGAAGGTTGCTTCAAGCTTACAGCTCTCAGGTCACACTCCATCACTGAGGGAAGTCAGGGCAGGAACTCAAGGCAGGAACCTGGAGGCAGGACTGGAAGCAGAAACCAAGGAGTTGGCGCTCACTGGCTTGCTCCTGGCAGCTTGCCTCGCCTGCTTTCTTATACAAACCAGGACCACCTGCTCAGGGGTGGTACTGTGTACAGTGGTCTGGGCGCTCCTACATAAATCATCAATTTAAAAACTGCCCCCAGGCTTGCCTACAGGCCCATCTGATGGGGGTATTTTCTCAATCGAGGTTCCCTTTTCTGGGATGACTCCAGCTTGTGTCCGGTTGACAAAAACCAACCAACCCAACTTCCCTTGGGACTTTCCTACCACTCAGGGTGGTGGAGGCCTAAACCGGTTTGGGCCATGCTAGGTCAGGAAAGAACGCCAGCTTTAGAGAGTGGTATTGGGTTGTGGATTTTTCTTTCTGGGAGCCTCCAGTTATGGGCTTGTGCAAGCCCTGTGGCCTCATATGACGATGATCTTCCCCACTATTATTGTTAGAAGGCATTAAATCAGCCAGGCTCACGAGCAACAAGAGGTCAATGTCTGATTGAAATTCATAAGGTCAAAAAGGAAACTAAAAATCAATTTATAAGATATGAAGATTTAGGTTCAGGCTATATCCACAAGCCATAAAATTTCACATCCATAAATGTAAGAAAATCAGTTATTAAACTTGAGGGGCGAAAGAAGACTTATTAAGTTTTACACACACATAAGGCGGCTAACACATAATTTTAGCAGACATTACTGAGATCCTGTGTGTAATATAAGCGATGATGGGCTAAAATGCTAAATGGTTTAGCACTAAATTATTAAGTGATGTATCCCTGAGGTATTAAACAGATCGAGAGGCAGAGCAGGTGCCTCTCTAGCGAGACTGGAGCATGGGTTTAAGTGCATATGGATAACAAATGCACTTCACAGGGAAAATACTATCAGTAATATTTTTGCTGCGGGAGAGCCTGGTGTCAGGATGACTAAAAGCTTCTCCTTGACAAAGAACTGCTCATCTCTCCCACCCCACTTTTTTTTTATATATATATATATTTTTAAGGAAAAAATTAACTGTGTTAAATGTTGGTCCCTAGGGAGCAGAAAGGGAACTCTGGTGGGCTTTGGGTATTTCCCTGTCTCTCTCCTCCCGTCATGTCATCTCTACTTGCCTGAAATAGAATCAGGGGGGGGGGTTAAAAAAAGGACCCAGCCACATTAGCATAGCACAGTTCCTGTGCCAAAACCAACTGATAATTTTGCTGGGATGGGTGGGTGCAGGGAAGATTTTGCGATAGCAAACTCTGCAAAAATAAAATAAGATAGGATAAGATAAAAATCCACAGCTGGAGTCACAGCGCCCGGACACAGTCTCTGTGTCTGCACCCCCGCTCGCCCCCCCCCCCCCCCCGCCATCTCTACTTTTGTTCAAGTGAGCAGAGAATCCCAGGCCTGTGAACTGGCTCAGTGGCTAGAGATCCAAGCTTGACAACCTGAGTTAAATCTTTGGGATGCACATAGCGTAAGCAGAGAGTTGTCTTCTCCCCCTCCCCCTTCTCTCTCTCTCTCTCTCTCTCTCTCTCTCTCTCTCTCTCTCTCTCTCTCACACACACACACACACACACTACAGTATAAATAGGAAAGTGGGAGCCAGAACCTGAAGGGTTGCTTTGCACAGTCACATGGGTGTTTGCAAGTGAGCTGAGGCCAGTTTTCTTGGCCACTTTAAAGATTTATTATTTCCAACAAGTGCACGCATGATGAGCGAGAGCTTCTGGAGGCCAGAGAAGGGATGCCGGGAACTGAACTCGGGTCCTCTGAAAGAGGGACATCTCTTCGACCCATGTTGGTCATTTTAGACCTATGGGTGTGGGACGTAATTTGCACACAGAGCTCGGGTACACTTGTGTATGGGTAACACTGTGAAGGGCAGAGGTTGTAGAATCAGGGCGTGCAATTCCAGAGTCTGATGTTAAAATGTCAGGTATTCCTTGAGAAGATGGCTCAACGCTCAAATTTATCAGCTGTAGTGCAGGGCTGATTAATTTAACATCATCTCTGATATTACTTTATAAAATGATTCTCAGGCTGTGGTCCAAAAGATGATTGGAATTTTTCATGACCTAGGCAGAAGCTAATCTTTTTTTTTTTTTCCAACTTTTGTGGGGAAAAAATGATCTACCGGATAGAATTTTGTTCATTTATTTTCCGTCCTTTAATTTTTTCTCTAGCAGCCCGAGAGGGCTAATAGGTAACCCAATGGATAAACAGAGTCAATTGATAGTGATGAAAATCGCGGCCACGACAGACCTTATTTACTTTTGATAAACACTTTGTAAAAGTAAAAGTGTATTGATGGTCTCTCCGCTGTAATTGAGTTGTGATTTGGGTAGAATTTTATTTGGTACGTATGAATGCTCATCGCTGGTAGCACACTGGATTTCCACAGCCTCTAGGCGGCTTGGGGAGGCTGGGGCAGACAGCAGAAACCACACTGGAAGATGGTTTGCGGGTGACAAAATCGATCTCAAATTCTTAAACAACTACGTACACTACTAAGGGCAGGCCTGTTAAGGCTTCAGGCGTGGCTGTCTCCAGGTCCCCTGGCTGAACGTGGCTTTCTTTTATTTTGGTACTCTGGTGGATTTATTGTTTTGGGGGTATATGAAGCTGTTGGCGTGGACAATTTACACCATATCTTCGGCGAGGCTTTCAGACTCTCTGCGATGCCTTTCTAGGCAATGTTTCTGATTGGCTCTGTCTAGCTCAACTGCCCAACTGTGATTGAACACTGACTGGCTCTCATGACTGGGTGTATGAGACTCCTCCAATGAGACCGAAGTGGGAGGGACGTTCCTGAGGGAAGATAAATGGCTCTTCCTGAGTGGAGAGAACACAGACAGCTCTGAGAGTCAGAAAGGACACCGACCGAGAGACCAGGCATCCACCCCGCAAGGCTGAGCTTAACCAGACAGAGCTTCTGCTTATTTTATTCAGTTCTTCAAATAGGGTTTGGTATGAAGAAACACTCGAACGAACAGAACGGACGAAGGGACGAACGTATGGATGATGTGCTCAAATGGACCGTGTGAGTTCAGAGTAACGTATTGGGGGTGATGTGCTAGGTTTAAAAATGCCCTTTCTGGTGTTTTCTCCCTCCCATCTGAAACTGGGGGCCGGACCAGTTTTGACAATGGAGTATCTTCGGACACCGCAGGTACAGGCAGGCCTCTCTGCCACCATTGCAACAAAGCTGGAGGAAGGCTAGATGACAAGGCACCTACGAAAGAGGCCGAGACCCCTCAGCTCACCTCAGACATGACCACAGACCTCAGTGAACCCCTACTAATGTCAAGTGATCCTGGGCCAGACAGCCGGGGGCCCCAGCTACTCATTTTCAGGCTGGTGAACGAAATGAAAGCTTGTACCACAAACTAACCAGTGTAGACAAAGGTGCCTTTGAACTCTTCATCTTTCCTGTTTTTACCTCCCTAGTGCTGGGATGCTATTTCACCCAGGTTTTGTGACGCTGAGGATCTAACCCAGAGAGCTTTGCGTATGCCGGGCAAGCACTCTACTAGCCGAGTCATACAGCCCCACGGAGTTTTGGGGGAGCCTTATGACACAGAAGCACACAGGTTGTTACAGCAAACGAAAGACCACGAGAGTCTAATCCCCCTGGTGACAATTTGTTCCTTGTTATTGGTCTCGTTTCCAGAGCCAGGAGCCTCAAGCTCTCGAAGTTCATGC
Organism: Acomys minous; assembly: GCF_964271855.1. NCBI lineage: Eukaryota > Metazoa > Chordata > Mammalia > Rodentia > Muridae > Acomys > Acomys minous. Next base: position 65,900,635 of record NC_140485.1, on the reverse strand, counting down.
CTGGTTTTTCCCTTCTCCTGGCCTACAAATATATGCTCAGCATTTGCATTTTGATTTGCCCAGCTCCATTTCCCTGCCAGATCTGCCGCGGAGGAGGAGCCGGCAGAGCCTTATAATCACCAACGTGACTTTATTGTCACATATATATCTCAGTTAACGCCGACATGATTGTTCTTGCTGACGTAACCCGAGCTAAGAATTTTCATAGCCGAGGATTGATCATTCCTTAATGGAGAGCCGAAGGAAATACGGCTCCCCACTGCCTTCCAGAAGTCAGAGCAGAGAGGCAACGGGATGAGGTAAATAAAAAACCAAACCAAGCCAAATCACCACATGTGCTATTTTAGAAGACACTATCTTATTTTTTTTCCCTTAAAAAGAGAAACTATTATTGCTTCAGAGTTTCTTTTATAATAAATATCAATAAAATTGTTTGGGAGTTTTTAAAAAAAATCCATGTTTCTTGGATATGAACTTTCAGGTGAAATTTTTATAAAATTGCTCTGTAGTCTACTGTGTGCATTTTTTACAATATTCAGGTATAAATTATATCACATCACATTATAAATTGTTATTAAAATGATCTGTAGTGTAGCAGGGACCTTAAACATAACTGTAAAAATGGAAATAAAAATCTATTAATGCAATAAACCTACTTAATAAAAGTTACTTTCATATTCAAAAACAAAATATTAAGGCGTGCTTCAGATCTGAAAGTCAAAAATGAAGGAATAAATTAGCGGGGGTTAAGAGCCTTGCAGCAGCTGACTAACAAAGCTCCCGGGGATTATAAAATTTCATGCTCTCGTAATAAAAAGGATAAAGGATCGGCTAGAAGACCACTAAAAGTTCAAATAAATGAACATAAGAGAGAGAGAGAGAGAGAAAGTCTGACATGACTGAGACGGCTAATGTGTAAAGACCGGAGAGATGGTATTAAAGTGCTGGGGTCCGGAATTAAATGCAAAATGAATTCGGGGAGGAGATTAATAGAAAATTATAAAGGTAAATGAGCTCGGTTTCAGGGTTTCAGAAAACTTTAGATATCTCATTATTTTTCTTAGCACTTAAGGAGAAGCAGAGAAAGACAAATTAAAACTAGGCACAAGCCACACTGGAGTGAGCGGGAGAGCCAATTACTTCCTAACCGTGTCCCCACCCATCCCATGTCCCCTAGACTTGACCTTCAGTTGTTCAGTGCCACACTGCAACCCCCAATGAAGTAAATCTTCCCAAGATCCTTTGCAGCACAGTGGGGGGACATGAGTCTGAGTCTTTGTTCGAGTATGTGGGAAATGTGTTTAACCGGATGTGGGCGTTTCTTTGCCTCCTTCCTAATGGCTGGAACGCGCTCGCCACAGGAGGCACGCCAATAACACGATGATCACGGTAATAACAACCTTATGCTAGAGAGACAGGCTGGAAGGAGCCTGGGACCCTGCTGCTGTGACCCCCCGTGTTCCTTAGTGCCGGACTGGAGAAACTCCAGTCAATGTCATTTTGGGTATGGGATCCTCAAAGTCAAAGCAGACGTTACCGGAGTGGACTTCTGTCTCCAGGCCTGCGGCGGCAACACTCAGGAGCTTCAGGGGCAGAGGCAGGGCTGCGGTTGGAGTTGCTCAGGATGCGACCCTTCTATGAGGTGGTACTGATGCCGGAAGCCGGTCACCGTATGCCAACGTCTACTCCAACCAAACTTTAGCACATGAGATTGGCAGGGGCCGAGGAGACGGTTCACTTGGTGAGATGCTCTGCCTAGCAAGCATAAGGACTGGACTTGGATCGCCAGGACCCATGAGAAAAGCCAGGCATGGCGGTGCATGCTTGTGATCCCCGTATTGGGGAGGCAGAGATAAAGAGGACCCCTGGGCTTCGCTGGCCAGTCTTCCTAGACGATCTGGAGAGCTCCGGGCTCATGAGAGACCACTTCACAAGGGAAAGCAGGAAGGCGTCCTAGGAACGACACCCAAAGTTGCCACACGTACGCAGGAGGAAAGAAGCCTGGTGGTGACGTTAGGGTTAGGCTTCGAATTTGATATGACTTCGCTGCCTTGAAAGGTTTGCTGTTCTCATAGGAAGATGGGGGAAACGTCAACGAAGGCCAAGGTCCTTTTCTCTAGCTTATTTGTAGAAACGTGAGGAAGGACGATGGGGGAGGGGTGTCTATGTAGAGATGGGGAGCCGGCACAAGCCCTACCTGAACTTTAGCCCCCATCTTGTGCCCATCTTGGTGTCTCCACTGTCCCTTCTCTCTCAGCTTGTGCAGGCAGGATTTCATGTAGACCAGGCTGACCCAGTGTAGCCGAGGATAATCATCGACTCCTGAACCTCTCGTCTCCATCTCCCAAGTGCTGGGAAAACGGGTGAGCAGCAACCCATTCTGTTTTATTCCATTCTGGGATGAAACCCCAGGGCTTTGCACATGCAATGTGCGACTCCACCCTTGGACTTCTGTGTGCCCCCTGTCCCCACTGCTCTTGGTTTCCTCTTCCTGTTTATTGCAGCAGTTGGGAGGGATACTTGGCACTTGTTTGCTCTTCAGAAAACACCTCCCACCTTGGCTATAGAATGTTGATTTTTAACAAAATCTTCCTCCTCGGCCAAAGTTCCAGAAGAAAAAGGGCAGCCCTTCCTCTTCACACTATTTAAAACAAACAAACAAACAAACAAACAAAGAACCCTCAGACTGAATGTTCTTTCCTTCTACTTCCTGTGTGTCTCTCTATCCGTCCTCCTGACTTCCTCTTATTCTCTATGGTTTTTTTTCCCCTAAGTTCACTCAGTCATCTGGTTGCTTGCTCTGCCTCTTGACCTATGGTCGATTTTATTTAAGTCAAGCAGAAAGCTCTTGGATTAAAGGTGTGTGCTAGGGCTGAGCCACACCACAACTAGAAACAGGTTTGTTTCCCCCCCAGTAAATAACACAACCTCGGGGTTCACACTGCGATCAAATATCTTACAATAATAGAAGGTGCCCTTTGTCCTCAGTCCAGATGGAGTTTCCATCATCCTGAACAGCTGCTGATACAGGGAAGTGCTTCCAGAGAGAACAGTGGTAGACTTCCCTAGGACCCTTGTGGGAGGGAATTTCCTAAACGTTCCTTTCTTGTGTTCTCCAGTAAGTCCCCAGAGCATGCACGCCTCTCAGCACTGTCGGCTCCTCCTATGGGCTCCCAGGTGCCTGCCTTTGCACACACTGTGCAGCTTTCCAGTTTCTCCTTTTCATCCTCCCACAATTTTTATTCTTTGCATTGTTGTTAGTCAGGGCCTGGACACTAGAAATACGGCAGTGAATAAATCCTGCAGGGATGTGTTTGTCCATGGCCCTGCCAGCCTTCTGCTTATTTTTTAAGACAGGGTTTCTCTGTGTAGCCCTGGCTGTCCTGGACTAGCTTTGTAGACCAGGCTGGCCTCAGGCTCACATCATTCTGCCTGCCTCTGCTTCCCTGGGATTACAGGCATGTGCCACTGCACCCGGCGAGGTTGCTGCCTCCTAAGGTGCCCTTATGGAACAGTTGGTTGCTCGGGCTCAGTGGTGTTTGAGACTGATATTGGCCTTTGATTTTCTATGGTTACCACTTCTTTTCTCATAGACGTTAGACATGCTTGTGAAACTAACAACGACCTCAAAAACAACTCCAGATACAACCAAGAGGGCAGGAGCAGCAGCAGAGGCTAGCGTAGAGGGTCAGCAGGAGACAAGAAAACATGGCTGTTGGTCAGTAAACATGAATGATGACTTGGATATGTCTCAGTTACGATTCATGAATGTAGAAGAAAAAAAATATGTGGTAAACACAGCAAGGGAAGAAAAGATGACTTAAAACAGAAAGAAGCCCAGCAATGCTGGCACATGCCTTTCATCCCAGCCCTCGGGAGGCAGAGGCAGGTGGAGCTCTGAGTTCGAGGCCAGCCTGGTCTACAGAGTGAGTTGTAGGACAGCCAGGGCTACACAGAAAAAACTCTGTCTCAAAAACAAAACAAAACAAAACAAAAAAACCAAAGCCCCAAACCCAAACAACGAAACAAAAATAACAACCAACCAAGCAACCAACCAACCAATCAACCAACCGAAAACCCCAGAAAGAAATGTGCAGGCTGTGTGGGAGGTGGAAGTTCATGAGAGACATGCCCTTTACTCACACCAGACTCCAGCTCTTTCAGGCTTCCAACACAGACTGAAGACCAGGGCCTCTCTTGGCATCCTCTAGGCCTTCAGAGCAAGGTTGAAACTGCTTAGGTATCCAGACTTGTTTCCGCCGTCATCACCATACCAGCATCAGCAACCCAGACTCTGTCATGCTAGCCAACCTAGCAAATCCCTCGTCTATACTTAGTCTGCATGCTGGGGTCTGAGAGCTGTCTATAGAGCAGCCCTGGTGAATGGCAGTGTATGCACCTGGTCCCAAGGATGTGCTACCTACCCTCATGGTCAGCCGAAAGCAGGGAGCCTGTCATGCAATTCTCCAGTCACTGTGTCCAGCCATGTTCTTGGCATGTAGTAGTCTCTTTAGTAACTGTAGCGCTCCTTTCTTTAACCTCTACCTTAGTTGGGGTGTTTCAGCCTCCATCAACCTTCCTACCTCCCAACCCTACATAGGAGAGAGAAGGTTAGGTGACAGAAGAGGCCCCTTTATTTCTCCCAGGATTTTAGGGTTGAAGGGTCTTTGAGGCTATACCAATCTCCGTCAACAGAATTTCTCTCCATCTGTTTGCTCCAAACTGCCACACCATCCGTCTCTGGTCTCTTCAAATTGCTACACGCCTTGCCACACTCTCTCTGGGCTCTTATTTATACCCTCAGAGCCCTAGACCACGCCCCTCTCCGTGCTGCAGGAGGCAGGCCATTACCTGCTGGCAAAAGTCACACCCCTCCTGAGACAATTAACAGCTGTGGACAAACTAAAGCTCAAACTGAATCCCTCACTTGGGATTAAAACAAAAACATATTTACATTAGCACAGCCAAGTTTGCAAAGAACCTCAAACTTACATTACAAGAAACCATCAGTTGTGTTGGACTGATCATCACTCCATGCACCTCCCTAAATCTCTCATGATTTATTGGTAAAATTTTTCCTTTAATTAGGGAAAAATAAAGGAGAAAGTTTTCCTGTGAGTTTATCAATTATTCACCTTACAAAGCCCTCTGAGCTCTTCAAGCACACTGTAAATAATTTACATCGAGACTCCTGTGATTTCAAATTTGTTTATTAATGTTATCCTGGAGATAGAAAACAAACTAAGTAAATCCACACTAACTAACTCTGCAAATCATTTAGAATAAGAGGAAAGTATCTTTTCTTCTTCTCCCTTGAAGATGTTGAGCTCTGGTCTATTCTCGTGGTAAAGCAAAGTGTTCCCCTGAACTGAGCTGCGGCGTGCCTGCCTCCAACATTCATTGGCTTCCTGACAAACACCAGGTAAGGAGTCAGTAGCGGGGAATCCGCCGCTCCACGCCTATGGTGGTTTGAATGAGATGCCCCCACTTGCTGTTTTGGGCATTGGAGTACTTGACACCCAGCTGATGGAATTGTTTGGGTAGGTTTAGGAGGTGTGGCCTTGCTGGAGCAAGTATGTCACTGGGAATGAGCTTTGAGGTTTCAGAAGCTACGCATGGTTTCCCGGGCTTTCTTCTTGCTTCCTGTTTGTGGTTTGACATGTGAGTTCTTAGTTGCTGCTTCTGCCACCTGGCACCTGGCACCTGACACCTGGCACCTGACACCTGGTACCTGCCATCACAGACTCTTAGCCGTCTGGAACCAAAAGCCACATAAACTCCTTCTATAAATTGTCCTTGTCATGGTGCCTCTGTGAGCACTGGGATCAGGGATCAGGGATCAGAAAGGGCCTGGTATGTTGAGGAAGCCTCCAGACACCGCGCAGACAGTCCCAGTCAGAGCTATGTTCCTGGCTCTGACAAATCCTGCACTCATGACATTAACATCTGAGTCTAGGGCTGGTGAGATCATCAGTGGGTAAAGGCACTTGTCATGCAAGCCCAGTGACCTGAGTTAGATTCCCAGAGGCCACATAAAGAGCCAGACACGGTGGCATGCATCTGCAATGCTAACACTCCTGAGTGAGATGGGTTTTTTTTTTTTTTGGCAGGATAGTCTCCCAGAAGCTTGTGGGCCAGGTGGTGTAAGGGAGACCCTGCCTTAAATACAAGAAGAACAAGGTTGGGGTTGTGAATGTAGGCTTAATGGGAACAGGACAGCACCCAGTGGTGAACACCTGAGTCACAATGGCTAAACGCAGGGATCACCAGTGGATGCTAGCACTGGTAAGCGAAACAAAAATGAGAACCAGGTTGTCTACATAGATTCCCTAGTCCAAAAGGAGACACCAGGGGGCGCACACTAGAGAGGAGGCAAGAGGAGCTCTGTAGTAAGTAAGGGAACTGCCAATGCTACTTTCACCATGAGTACATGAAGTTAGGAAACTGCCAACAAACACATCCTGACCCCACACAAGGTTGAGGAACCACAGGCTGCTGCGGCTCTCTCTGATTTAAATGTGGGTCCTCAGTCCAATCACCAGAACCTCAGGCAGACCCAGAATGAGAGGGTGTGTGTGTGTGTGTGTGTGTGTGTGTGTGTGTGTGTGTGTGTACAAACACACAAACTGTGAGGGCCTCTTCGAATGTATCAAGGTCATGATAGACAAAAATAGACCAGGGATGAGAGGCACAGACGCTAAGGAGTTCCGACCATGGCAGGAGAGAGGGACTAAACCTAGGACCGGGGAACGGATAGTGATGTCAGGGCACCTGTAATGCTTCAGTGATCTCTGTAAATTATTTAATCATTACTACTTTGGTGTTGGTGCGTGCCTTCAAACCTATTTATTTCCGTTTTATGCTTTTGAGTGTTTTCCTGTTCGTATATCTGCGCGCCGTGTGCGTGCAGTGACTGTGGAGGACAGAGGAGAGCATCGGGAGCCATTAGACCTGGAGTTACAGATGATTGTGAGCTGTTGTGTGTGTGCTGGGAACTGAACGCAGGTCCCCATGGAAGAGCAGCAGCCAGTGCTCTTAACCACTGAGCCATCTCTCCAGTTCTTGTTTTTCCTCATTGGACTATGGGTCTGAGGATGTGGCTCAGTGGGGAGAGCAGTATAATTAGGAATGATCACTCACACCTCTACTCTTATCAAGAAATTCAAGGACATATTCAGTTATGAATTCCAGGTCAGCCTTGATTCATGAGACTCTGTCTAGAAGAAGAAGAAGAAGAAGAAGAAGAAGAAGAAGAAGAAGAAGAAGAAGAAGAAGAAGAAGAACTCACATCCGCACAAAACAGTAACTGGACTATGTGGGGAATTTGTAACATCTGGGGAATTTGCAGGGAGGGGTGGGACCGGCGAGGTTCATGGCTTTTGAAACGTTTCTCCTGTCAGTTTAAAATAATCTCAGAATGAAATATTAAGGGAAAATAAATCCTAAAAGCTGCACTTTCCCCTAGTTCTCACTTAGGGATTGCCTTTTTCTTGGGTGTGAAATTCGGTGATGCCTGGGACAGTTTTGGTTGTCTTGGTTGGGGTGAGGTGTGACTGGGACCTGGTGTGTGGGGGTGACTAAAAGCACCCCACAGTGCACAGGGTGGACCCCCGTGGTCCCAGTCTCACTCCTGCTTTGACTGGGACACTGTTCTGGAGTAGCTCAGTTTACAGAACTGTCAGGAGGAGTCAGCAGTGACGTAACATGCCACTCGCCCTGCCTGTGAGTGTCTGTCTGTGACAGCAGAATGTGAGTTTTCCTTTCTGCCTTGCCTCACATTGTGGAATCTTGGGTTTGAGGGCAGCAGTGACTCCGGGTTAGAGGTGCCTGGTGGGTCGGGGTTTTGTGACCGCACACAAGTGGTGGGACACCATTGATAGCAATCCGTTTCCTTTCTCCCCTGGTCCAGGGCACGCACGTCCTCCTGACCATTTATAATGAGAAAGAGGACATTGCTGAGCGGAGGGGACTTCTGTCAGGCACTGCCTGGTGGGCTTAGGGAAGAGCCGATCCTTCATTAATTAACCTTCACTTTCTATGTAGAGTCACCGATTCAGATGCAGATAATTAAACCAAGGTCACTTCAAGGATGGACAGGGGGAAAAACAGCCATTGCAAAGAGGGAGAAGTTTTGGGTGGAGGGGTTGGGATTCTATTTTTATCTCTGGGCAGAACTGCAGAGTCATCTTTTCATCACTTGCAACTTTCTTTCTTTCTTTTTTAAAGTGGGAGAGTGTTAAGTTCACCTCGGAACCAAATCTCAGGAAAAATTTAAAGATGTATTAAGCTAGTCACATCATGTGTTCCTCAGAAATAAATGTTGAGAGTAAAATTTAATTTAAGGGAAATGCATGGTGCAAAGAAAAGAATATAGAATTATGCTGGGGACAGAAAAGTATGTTTAGGGAGCACAAGGAGGTGTTTTATTTTTATTTATTTATTTTAAAATTTTATTATATATGAGTGTGTGTGTGTGTGTGTGTGTGTGTGTGTGTCCGCACGCGCATGCTTGTAGATGTCAGGTGACAATTTTCTCCAGCCCTTTCTCTTCTTCCACGCGCATTCTCCCAGCTCTGTGAGTGACAGGTGCTTTTATTTGCTGAGGCTTCCCACTGGCTCGGGGTGTACTTTTAAATTACTGTGGTCTCTGAGTTGGAGTTATATATCTCTTGGTTTTGTTACACTGTTTGGGGGTGAGGTAGTGTAGGACACGGGTTATATAGGCAGGAGTTGACGGCGCAGCTAGGAATACTCAGTTTACTGCTGTCTTGGGCCTTGGTCTTCTCCTCTGTTAAATGGGTCTAATGTCAGTCCCACGCCCAGGATTGCTGAGAGGAAAGTACCAGGAAAGAACCCATCCTCAGGGTGTTTATGGGGACACAGTTGCCCAGTAAGCAAAACTCACAGTGTGCCAGGTGCTGTGGCAGCTGTGAGGGTTTCTTGTCTGCCATGAGCTTTTTGAGTTAGGAGCTACGGTTGTTCAGAACGCCATTAAGTGGCGCAGCCATTAGGCAGGGAGTTGGGAATTGAACCCACTGTTCTGTGCCATTCCAGAGAATTGTGAATTCTTAATTCACCTCACACGAAGTTATCAGTATGTGTTTAAAGCGAGCACAGTGTGGCATAATTTCCTGGTAGAAGTGGGTCTTGGCCAGTGGAAGTAATGACCCTTTGAGGCCCACCAGTGGTGAGATGCTGTCAAGTGTTCTAGCCACTGAGAAACAGCGCCACCTAGTGGTCAGATCAGGAATGACACGATAGCCTGTGTGTTCTGGAGACAAGGTGGATTCTGTCTCTTATCTTGGCTTCTAAAATTTACTTTATAAAACAAAAGTGCTTGCCATGTCATAGTCTCAGAGCCATTTCCTAGTTCTGACAGGGATGTATTTAGAACTGAAGTGTTACATTAGAGTTACAGTATTACAATGGAAGGCAGCTCCATCTAGCTTATTAGTGTCCCTTAGAGGAGACGTATGAATCTCTCCGCTTGCCCTGCTGAGCACTTTACTTCAGTCATAACGACGAAATGCTTAATTTGTTAAACATATACAGAATCCGAGGCAGAGCCATTCGGTATATCTAATATTGCCTGCAGTTATTAAAGTCAGTTTTTATCTGTTTAAACAGGTCATTAAAAAAAAAAAAGCAGAGGCTGAGATAAAGGGCCATGTCCCTTCCCTGAGATGTTTAACAATTTCTGATTAAGAGGCAGTGCAAGCCAGAAGCAAGAACAACTTAACAGGCAGGAATCAAGCCCTGACCTGGCTGCCTTTGAGTCCTGTTAAGGCTGAGCAACACCCAAGTCACAAAAATCTCATTAGTTGACGTGACAACTGTTTAAATTAGAAGTCTTTGCACCTGACCACAAGTCTAGGCATTTCTAAAGATTAAGGACTTGGTTCACCTGAGTCCTCCCGACCGTCTGCTCAGGGCATGCCTCGTTCACTGAACTTTGGTTCTCTGATTTCTTTTTTCTTTTTCCATGTAATGTCCGTCACAAGATAGAAAGAGTCAGCTGTGGTAGAAGCCAAGGAAGTCAGTACAGAGCCTCTGGCTTTTAGGGAGTAAATATGAATTTCTTACATTACAGAAAAATACTATTTTAATATTTAAAAAAGCATTTATTTATTTTTATTTTCCATGTGTATATGCGCCACATGGGTGTAATGCCTATAGAGACCAGAAGAGGGCACCGGATCCTCTAGAACTGGAGTTACAGATGGTTGTGAGCTGTCAAGTGGGTGCTTAGAATTGAACCCAGGTCCTCTGGAAGAGCAGCTACTGCTCTTAACCGCTGAGCCGTCTCTCCAGACCCACTGTTATTATTTTTAAAAACTGATTTTGCTAATCTAAAAAGGACTGGGAGTGCTATGGAATGATTTTTAAAATAAGTCTGAACCTGTACAGGTTTCTTATTTCTCACACGTGAGCATTATTTTTCACTTCTGTGACAAGTAGCTAGTAGTCAGTGACTGGGTGTGGTGGCGCACGCTCTTAATCCCAGCACCGAGAAAGCAGAGGCAGGTGGATTTCTGTGAGCTTAAGTCCGGCCTGGTCTACAGAGTGAGTCCTGGGCCAGCCAGGGCTATGAAGTGAGACCCCTTTCTAACAAAACAAAACACGAAATGAAATGAAACAAAATGAAAGAAGGGGCTGGAGAGATGGCTCAGTGGTTAAGAGCACCGCCTGCTCTTCCAAAGGTCCTGAGTTCAATTCCCAGCCACCACATGGTGGCTCATAACCATCTGTAATGTGATATGGCGCCCTCTTCTGGCTTGTAGGAGTACATGCAAGCAGAGCACTGTATACATAATAATAAATAAATAAATCTTAAAAAAAATGAAAGAAAACAGAAAGGGGGAAAATGCACTGGGCTAGTGATTTTAGAAGCTCCGGTGTATGTTTGTGTGTGTGTGTGTGTATGTGTGTGTGTGTGTGTGAGAGATAGGCTAGGTGGCAGGCTCCTTTACCTGCTGAGCCATTTCTTCTACTTTGAAAGACATTGACAACGCCTAGATCTTGAAGTGTCTCCTCCATGCTTTCCTCTTGTAGTCTTAAAGCTCTTTCTTCTGTTTCCAGCTGATTTTTGCCTAGGGTGACAGACAAGGACCTAGTTTCGTTTTCAAATGGGACTGTCCAGTTTTTCCAGAACCATTGAAGAGATTGTTTTTTCTCTGTCAAATGTATATTTTTGGTACTTTTGTTGAGACTTGGATGGCAATGGCTGCGCGGCTTTATTTCTGGGCCCTCTCTTCTGTCACATGGCTTTCTCTGCGTGGTTGTTTTTGAGCCTTGTCACACACTCTCTCTCTCTCTTTAGCTCCTTGCTTTGAAAGCAGCTGGCCACCATGTTACAAGGTGACTCTGTGCAGATCTCTGTGTGTGTGGGGGGAACAGCTGAGGCACAAGTGTGGGGGAGGGGGATCAGAAGAACGTGTCTCAATACCCAAAAGCTTTCAGATGAGACCTCACTGCCAAGGAAGTCCTGACTGTAACCGAACTCCAGACACCCAGACATAGAGACCCTCAGTGAGTGGTTTGGAGCCCCGTCTGGATCTTGTGCTTCCAAAGTCACGAGATGATAATGTGTCTTTGCTGTTTTAAGCTGTTGAAGTTGGGGCAGACTGTCCTACAGTAATTAGTAAATATTATAACATATTATTTGCCAAGTTGCAAAGAATTCTGGGGCAGGAAGATGGCCCAGTGGTGAAGTTCTTGCTGCATGAGCACAAGGACCTGAGTTTGGATCCCAAGTGTCCAGGCAAAGAGGCCAAGCATGGCACGACATATCTGTAACCAAGCCCTAGGTCAGCAGAGACAGGTAGATGTCCAAGGCTCACTGGCCAGTCAGTCCAGCTGGAACAGTGAGCCCCAAGGGTAGGGAGAGAGCCTGTCTCGGAAAAGTAGTAAAGAGCAACAGAGGAAGACACCCAATGTTGAACTTTGTCACACACATGCGTATGCGTGCACAGACACACATACATACACACACACACACACAGACACACACACACAGACACACACACACACACACACACACACACACACACACACACACACACACACACAGATATGCCTCCCCTGCAAGGTACAGGTTTCTAAATTCTAAATATATGTGGCCCCCAAAGCATCCCCAAAAGCCTGACTGGCAGTGAGTGTTTTTGTAGCCCTTGCTTCACAGCGTGTTTATGCTAATTAAATGATGGAGTATTTGTGACTAGAATAGTGATTGATAGGTTGAGCTCATCAATAAGTAGCCGCCGCTGCCTTCAGTCTCACTGAGGTTTGTGCCTTAGCCATTTGCTAGTTAGAGTCTAGCACAGATTCAGGTGTTCGCATCATCGCTGTAGGAACACATTATTCTGCAGCCTGTTACCCCCCATCCAACAATATTTTATAGTCTTCCATGTCAATATAGGCTTAAGTTATTATTTTTAATTAACTAAATTCCCCATTGATCAATATTTATATAATTTCTAGTTTTTTTTTTTTTGTCATCGTGGACAATGCTGGAAAAACATCTGGAGAGTATTTTCAACTCAGCTGAGAAGTCAGAATCTAATTTTTAAAAAGACAGCTTTCCAGCGGGCGTGTAATTTACACACAGTGAGAGTCGCTGTTTTCGGGTGTACGGTTCTACGTGCTCAGCGGACGTGAGTCAGAGTAACTGGGGCTATAATTGAGCTGCACAACCATTCTGCTATCACTGCACAAATTCAGTTTTGCCTACTATCTTTTATTTAAAAAGGTAGCAGCTAAGAAACCACATCATCAGTGTACCATTTGCAGCCATCATCCTGAAAGCCCCTCCAAACCCCCAACATCAAAGAGAAACAATGTAGTTAAGCTGGAAAGGGTCTTCAATGACTCTCTGGTTTTTAAACCTTTGCCAAAAGTGTGTGGGCTTAATTAAGTTAAAATATTTCAAAGGAAGCGCGGTTGTAATAATTTGTTTACAACACAAGCCCGTCTTTGATCATGGATGTTCACTTTCATAGACGCCCTGTATCATTCTTGGGATGAGTGATAAAGTAAATTAACTTTGTGTAGGAAAAAAATACAGGAAATTAAAGCAGTACCTGGGGTGAACTGCCTGACTAACAAGGGATGGATATGGCTTTTTTTGAGTGGGGTGAACAGGACTGATATGCAGAGAGTCTTGGGAGCTGCCCTGTGGATTGCTTGGACGTCTCAGGTAAAATTCACTAAAATGATAGCTTCCAAAACATGCCTGGTGTCCTGCTCTCTGGTCTCCGCATGGACCTCTGGGAAGCCAGGAAGACGCGATTCTAGCCTGCTTTGATTGGCTAGAAAACTCAAGGGCGAGGCCCTGCACCTGAGCTCTGGACATACCAAGCCCGAAGCAATTCAACAGCACCTTGCCAATTGTTCTCTCCCACAGATTTTCCTTTGCTTTGAGGAGAAGACAGAGAGTCAATCCGGCTGCCCTCCCACAGCCCACATCGCTCATGGTTTCCTCTGTATCCTGCGGCTTCATTTTATTTTCGTTTGATGTACCATTACTGTTAAAAATGGGTAGCTGGATTGGTATCAGTGACAAGTAGCCAGGGTGACCCAAGTAGTGCCTTGGAATCTCTAAGTAAAGCGAGAACCCCCCCCCCCCCGACCCATCATCTTTTCAAATAAAGAACCGATGGATGAATTCACAAAGTCCCACGTGGGAGAGCACGGCCCTGCTCATTTTATCTTTAGATTGTTGGCCCCAGGTGTCCCCAGGTGTCCCCTGTTGTAGGAAAGCTGGACCACACTGTAGCCAAGCATCAGGGCTGGAGCAACAGAGCATCCCTGGGAAAGCTCACAGAAAAGAATTAATTGCAAAATGTGCCCCCAAGTAGCTAAACAAATTAACTTGCCGTACCGGATTATAGGTGCTAAACCAATTACATTTTAGGAGGCGTCTGTCAAAAGTTGCAATTTTTATTTTTGGAGTAGTTAAAAGTAAGACGTTTCTGAAAGTTGTTAAACAGCAAGGACTGATGGCCTCTGGAGACAGGCTTGAAAACTGTGTTGAGAAATTATCAGCAACGGCTAAGAAGACCCTGTCAGCTCTGCCTCATTCCTCCCACCAGCAAATGTTTATGGAGCCCACACTGACTGGCATTGCTGAATTATAATTATTAGGACAACATTTATTTTTAAATAATAAGAAAGCAGAAATATGGATAGGAATTGTAACAGAAACAGACACTGATCAATTGGTCAATTGTGTTTTGTGCGTGCATGCGTGTGTGTGTGTGTGTGTGTGTGTGTGTGTGTGTGTGTGTGTGTGTCTTCCTCAGTTCTTGTCTTCACTTGTCTGGAGCCTGTGGATCAGGCTAGACTGGCTGGTGAAAGAGTCTCCAGAAGCCCTCTGGCTGACTCCCCAGTGCTGTGGCAGGGACATATTCCTGTGCCCAGCACTGTATGTGGGTGCTGGGGCTCTGAATGGAGCTCCTCATGTTTATGTGTAGACACTTCCCACTGAGGCACCTTTTCAGCCCTCAGAGGTGGGTGTTTTAAGAAATGTTTAGGGGCTGGAGAGATGGCTCAGTGGTTAAGGGCACTGACTGCTTTTCCAAAGGACCCTGGTTCAAATCCCAGCACCACATGGCAGCTTACAACTGTCTGTAACTCTAAAGATACTGTCTGATACTCTCACACAGATATATATGCAGGCAAAACACCAATGCACATAAAATAAAGGTAAATAAATAAAAAAGAGAAATGTTTAACATGGTTGGATGCTCTTAGCTAGTTTTTAGGGAGATAGAAACATAAACACTGATATACACGCAGGTATATTATGCTGTTGGTGATATTTTTCCAGACGCAGTCATTTCATGAAAAATTAGAAAAAATAGAAATCTAGGAAGAACACAGTATTTACCTATACTACCCTGCAGAGCTATCGGGAATTGGTAATATTTTATTTCTATTCACAGTTTTTTTCCTTAGATATGCATAAGATTTAATGAAATTGGTAGCTTATTTTGTTAGCTGTTTTTAAAAACAATATCCATGATAATTTCCCAGAGTCCTTAAACAAACAGAATATGTTAAAGGCCCTCTGTAACTAATTTTGCTGGGTGTTGTCTCAGTCTCCCCATTAGGAGCATGACCTCATCCTTTAAAATGACTCTGTGTGTGTGTGTGTGTGTGTGTGTGTGTGTGTGTGTGTGTGTATGTATGTGTGTGTATACGTATGTGTGTGTGTATGTATGTGTGTGTGTATGTATGTGTGTGTGTATGTATGTGGTATGTGTGTGGTGTGTGTGAGAGTGTGTATATGTGTGTAAGTGTGTGTATTTGTATAAGTGAGTGTGTGCATGTGTGTGAGTGTAAGCATGTGCATGAGTGTGTATATGTATGCGTGTGTGACACACTCCAGTCTATAGGAACATAAGGAAAGGTTTTTAGCATGCCTTCAAAGCAGAGGTCTTGTGAGTTTATACTTGGATTGACAAGGAATGCTTTTTTTTTATTCACATTTTGCAATCTTCTTCGCATTCTTTGATTTCATAATGATTGGGTTCAGATAAAGTTGATCCCCTTTTTTTTCATTTTTAATGAGTGTTCTTTTCTTTTGTGAATTGTCTGTTTATGGTCTTTACTTGTTCTCCAAAGGAATGCCTTTTACTTTTGTGTTTTCCTATCTATCCTGATGGCTTTGAGACAGGGTTTCAACATTTAGAACACATCTGCTGAATACACTAAACTTATTCCTAACTGTTTTTTTCAGTCAACTCCCTTGAACTTTCTAAAAAAAAATATCATGTAGTCTGCTGATGCTTCCGCCTTATACTTTCCAACAGGTATCGCCCTGGACTGAATAATAATTGACTGCAGCAGGAGAGAGAGGGAGGGATGGAGGGAGACACACACACACACACACACACACACACACACACACACACTCAGAGACAGAGAGAGAGACAGACACACAGAGAGAGACAGACACACACAGAGAGAGAGACAGAGAGAGAAAGAGACAGAGACACACACACACACACACACACACACACACACACACACTCAGAGACAGAGAGAGAGACAGACAAACAGAGAGAGACAGACACACACACACACAGACAGAGAGAGAAAGAGACAGAGAGAGAGAGAGACACACACACACAGAAAGAGAGACAGAGAGAGAAAGAGACAGACAGACAAACACACACACACCGACAGAGAGACAGACAGACACAGAGAGACAGAGAAAGAGCGAGAGAGAGAGAGAGAGAGAGAGAGAGAGAGAGAGAGAGAGAGAGAGACAGACAGACAGACAGACAGACAGACAGACACACACACACACAGAGGGGGAGAGAGACAGAGAGAGAGAGAGAGAGAGACAGAGAGAAGGAGAGGGAGAGAGAGGGACGGACAGACACACACACAACATACAGACACGAAGAGACAGACACAGAGACAGAGAGAGAGAAACAGACACACACACAGAGAGGGAGAGAGACAGAGAGAGAGACAGAGCGAGAGGGAGATATAAATAGATATAGATAGATAGATAGATAGATAGAGAGAGAGAGAGAGAGAGAGAGAGAGAGAGAGAGAACAGAGAGAGCACGCATGCGCGTGAGAGAGCACACAGGGGACACATCAAGAGCATATGACAGCACATGGCGGTACAGTGTGTGCCTGGAGGGGGCACTGGAGGGCATGTGGTCTGTGTGGGAGACTGAGATGTACCCAGGAAGACCTTCTGAGAGACAGGAAAGGGAGTGTGAGGCAAAGATGTGGTAATCTTAATTGCTGTTGAAAAACCAACAGCAGGGTCGGTCCTGGTGGCTTGTGCCTTTAATCCCAGCACTCGGGAGGCAGAGGCAGGTGGGTTTCTGAGTTCCAGGCCAATCTGGATCTACAAATCTACAAATCAAATTCAAGAGAGTCGGGGCTACACAGAGAAACCCTGTCTTGAAAAACCAGGAAACAAAGGAAAATAAAACAAAACAGAAAGCAGAAAAACAATGCTCTTTGCTCTCATTTAGAAAGGTGCAGTGATTTTTCTTTTGAGGCTTTCGTGTATGGGTGGGTGGAAATTTAATTAACTTTCTGACTCTTGCTGTGGATTGATTTAAACTTGATTTGAAGAGTGGACTCAGGATAAAAGGAAGGCTACACGGGGGTCTAGAGAGATGGCTCAGCCCTTACGAACACTTGCTGCTTTTCTAGAGGACAGGGTTCAGCGGCCAGCACACACGTCAGGTGGATCACAATCATTGGTAACTTCAGTTCTAGACGTCCAATGTCCTCCTTTGGCCTCTGAGGGCACCAAGGCACACATCGGTGCACATATATACAGGAAGGCATGCACACTCACACAACACATTAAAAAAGGCTTGATGTCTCATTTACAGAATCTACCCTTTTCGTTTGTGGTTTTGGCTTTGGCTGTTGTTTTGAGACAGGCTTACACTAAATCTTATGCATAGAGAGTCAAGAACTCTCTATGTAGTCCAGACTGGCCACAAACTCATGGCGATCCTCCTGCCTCAGCCTCTTGGGTACCATCATGTCCAGCTCAAACTCCAGTTTTGAAAGGTTAATTGAAAAGACACATATTCATCCCATAGAAGATTTGAATGGAATACGGGGCAGGTTGAGCCCCAGCGGGAAGAGAGCCACTTGGTTTTGGAGATGTTGTGGACAGAGGGGCTGGATGGTTCTAAGCCCACATCCCTGGTGGGAGGTTTCTGCTGTGAGCTCTTCTGCCTGGTATTGGCTGCAGGATGAAATTCTTCTTGTCTGGCCTGTGCCATCAGGGAAAGCTCCTAGGAGAATGGGCGCCAACATGGTTTGATTTATTGCTTTCTCTCCTAGTAAGTTTTAAAATTGTGTGAATATATACATAACATAAAACTTTCCATCTCTGTAGTCATCTCAGGCTGGTCTGAAACTCACATTAGCTCAGGCTAATCTTGCCTTAGCTATACTGTGTTTACAGGCATGAGCTATCATGCCTGGCTCAAAATTTCTATTGTTTGTATTGGTGTGTGTGTGTGTGTGTGTGTGTGTGTGTGTGTGTGTGTGTGTGTGTGTGTAGGGTATATGTATCACATAAATCCAGTGGCTGTGAAAGCCAGAAGAGGGCATTGGGTGCCCTGGAACTGGAGTTGCAGATATTTCTGAGCCACCTTAAGTAGGTGCTGAGAACTGAATTTGGGTTCTCTGGAAGGGCAACCAGTGCTCTCAACCACAGATTCAAAATTTCCTAATGTAAAACTATTTCTCTAAATTTAATTTCAATTTTGAGATAATTGTGTGTATGTGTGTTGAACTATGCATTTTAATTAATATTCTATCTTACCATTTATTTTGTATTTGGTCGATTTATTAAACTTTTATTTTTATCTGTTTTTAAATAAAATCCCTTGAATTTTCTAGAAAATTATCATAGAATCCCCCAATATTTGTCTTGTACTTTTCAATAATTATGTGTTAAGTATCTTTCCTTCCTTCCTTCCTTTCTTCCTTCCTTCCTTCCTTCCTTCCTTTCTTCAAGACAGGGTTTCTCTGTGTAGCCTCAGCTATCCTGGACTAGTTTCATAGACCAGGTTGGCCTCAAAGTCAGAGCAATCCACCTGCCTTTGCCTCCTTGAGTGCTGGGACAAATTATTTCATAATAGGATTTTATCAATAACATTCTTTAGGAAAGACATTCAATAGTGTTGGCCAACAATGCTTTTAATTTTGTCCTTATTTTTGGATTTTATGGGGCTGCTGTTAAGATTTTATAAGTCTGATTTAATGTGGTGGTTTGAAAGAGATGCCTTTTATTTTATTTTGCAAGTTAACTTTCATCTTAAGTTTATTAAGAATGTGTGATGATTCAATGATAAATTCCTCTTGAACTGCCTGTCGCTACTTTTCAGATTAACATGATAAAAATCTCAGCTTTCTTCTGGCTGACATTTGCATCTTAAAGTCCTCTGGAGCTCCAGTATTAATACTTTTTAGAAGGTGATGCTTTTTGTTTTCAACATGAAACTGCACATGAAAAGTGCTCATCAATTGCCTTCTGCATGTTAGGTCCTGTGGAGGATCCAGCACGCACTGGGAACAAGGCAAACACAGTCTTGCTCCTGGTGGATCTAATGGTCGAGGGGGAACCGGAGGAGAGTGAGGGTTAAGAATTCAGGGAAGTGTTTCAGTCGGTCAGGATTCTCTGAAGCACAGCAAAGCTTCAGTTTTCTCTGTGTGTGCATTTATGTGTTTATATGTACATGAAGGTGTGTGTTTGTGCATATGTGTGATGTACGTGTATGAGTATGAATGTGCTTAAGTCTGCATGTGTGATATGTGTGTGTGTGTTAATGTGTGCGGGTGCACCAGTACATGTGCATGCGTTCATATATGTGGGGGCCAGAGGTCAACTTGGATATCATTCCCCACGTGTTTTCCACCTTTGTGTTTGAGACAGTGTCTGTTACTGACCTGAAACTTGCCACATAGGTGAGGCTGTCCCGCCGTCAGGCCCTGGTGATCCTTCTGTTTCTGGTCTCCTGGGCACTGTCTTTGCAAGCGTGAGGACCTGAGTTTGATCCCTGGCATCTCCATTAAAAAGAAAAAAAAATCCTCCTGTAATACATGCATTACAGTGCTGGAGAGGAGGAGATAAGAGGGCACACATGTTTGCACACCCCTCTGTCCCCCCCACACAATCAGGAGATAGTATCATATATTGTAAGTTAAAAAGTTAATTGTTGAAATAAAACTCTTCCTCTTAAAAGGTGACTAGTGTTTATCTTTGTGTGTATGTGTGTGTTGCACGTGCGCACGTGTGTGTGTTTGAGAAGATAATCTTGGTCATTGATCCTCGGCTTCTGCTCTCTTTGAGCTGGGCCTTCTTGGTCACTACCATGTTACTCCAGGCAAGCAGGCCTGTGAGATTCCTGGAATCCTCCTGCCTCACCTCCCGCCCTGCCGCAGAAGCACTGAGGGTACAGGCACACGCTACTGCGTCCAGCTTTGTGTGGGTCCTGGGACTCAGATCTTCTCTCTCACCCAGCAAGTGTTTTACCACTGGGCGGCCTCCTCAGCCTCAGAGCTGTTAATGCTGCTCTTACCAGGGGCGAGAGGAGTGTACTGACAGTCTGCGGGGGGAAGGGGGGGTCCCAGGTAGAAACCCGGGTCCTCGCCTTTCATAAATCAGGCTAACTATAAACTTTCTTCATGTGGCAAAAATCTAAGTCTCTGGGTGATAAAAACCAAAACAAGAGAAAACAAATTGTGGTCAGTTACCAATAGTTTCCTGGAATTCTTCATAATGGGCCACAGAACCACAGTTAAAAGAACTGTTTTGAACATTCCATATATGTGCACAATGTATTTTGATCATATTCACCTACTCTTGCTTCCTCCCACCTCTCCCTAGTGTCTCCCGATCCTGTCCCCTCTAAACATCACACTTTCTATTTTTTGGGGGGGTTAGATTTTTAAGGTCTATTTTATCTTTACCTTTGTGTATGCTCTTGTCTATGTGGAGCTGTGTGCATGTGCCTGCCAGTGCAGGTGCCTGTAGAGACCAGAAGAGGGCATCAGGTCAGCGGGAGCTGCAGTTAACAAGTGGTTGTAAGCAGTCTGATTTGGGTGCTGGAAACAGAATTCTGTCTTCTGGAAGAGCAGCAAAGGCTCTTAACCACTGGGTCATCTCTCCAGGCCCCCTTCTGGTTACTAGTGAACCCTCAAATTCAACGAATGCTGCCCACATGCTCTTGGGTATAAGACCATCCATTGAGACAAGGGCAAGCTGCAAGCAGCTGAGTACCCAGAGAAGAGCCAATGACAGTCATTGTCCGCCAGGAGCCCCTCTGCTGAGGATGGAGTCCCGTGGGCCCATCGCTCATTTATGCTGGGATTTTTACTGGTGCAGGTAGGAACCAGCTTTTTCAATTAAAAAAAAATTTTTTTTTAATTATAGGGTTTCCTTGAGTAGCCTTGGCTGTCCTAGAACTCACTATGTAAACTAGACTGGCCGTGAACCCAGAGATCCATCTGTCTCTGCCTCACAAGTGTGAGGATCAAAGGTTGTGTGCCACTTGAAACAAGCCTTCGTGTCCCCATTTCCCATGAGGGGAAAAGACTTACCGCTTTGAGCTACCCTGTCCACATGACTCAGTAACCCACATCTGGGCAGAGCGATCACTTAGAAGTGCTTTCTCCTGAGCACCTGCTTCATCTAAATAAAGGAGGTTCTGGTAAACACAGTGCAGCCATGGCCGTGAAGCCCTTTCAACCCCAATCCCTCCACAAGCACAGACGGGATCATCTTTGAGAAAAAGATGAGCTGTATCCCAATGCCCCCTCCCTAGAACAGGCCTTATAAAAATAAATGGGACTCTGAAGTTATGAATGTGTCACAGTAAAGCTGAGTAAGAGCTCTCATCTTGCCACGAAGCCGGACTTCCAGGGTGACACGGGGAAATGGCTTCATGATGCTGGCAGGAAGGCTGTGCACTGGCAAACTGAAACCTGCCAAGTGAGAGGGAAGAGGGCTGTATGAACCTGCTTCACCGCTGAAGCTCAGTAGTTTGCTTGCAGGCACTCCTGCACACATGGCCATGAGGAAGTGCTGGACTCTGTGATGGTGACACCATATGAGCTCCGGTCATACATGGGACATGACCAAATTTATAGTCATGAGTAGGTCGGTCTGGCTACAGAATAACGTCATTCATTCTTATAGAAACAGCACAGACTCATGGCGGAGGTGCATTCAGACCCCATGAAGTATTACATGGCAAAACAAACTGAGGGTATGTCTTACAGCTGGCGATTAACCAATCGGCAAGCAGAGAGGTTTGAACAAGAAATTTCGGCCTCCAGCTGAGTGTTCTTATGGGATTCCTGAGTGTGTGAGTGAGTGGGTCTCTGATTCTTGTGCTTTCTCTTGGGCTCTTTTCCTTCTGTTTGTCTCGCCCAATTTCAATGTGTTGGTTTCTGTTTTACTTAATTATATTTTATTTCATTATATTTAAAAAAATGAGTGAATGAAAAAACCTAGCCACTAGGGTAAAAGTTTAACAACTGAGCTGTCACTTATACCAGCTGGGAGAGGGGGCAGTCAGATTCCTCCAATCAAGTGACACTGGGTACAGTGACCACTCCAGGACAGTCCTCAGATTCAGGGCTAGTTGACCAACACATAATGGATTCCACAGTTTGTGTATGTACATTTATTTGGTTACAGTTTTGTATTTACTTTTCGGATATGGTTTTATTTTGTTGTCTTGGTTTGTGGGGAATTTGTTGTTGTGTTGTCTTTTTGTTCATGTTTTTTTTTTTTTTTTTTTGAGGAACAACTTTAAGTTGGGTGGCTAGGCGAAGGGAGAGGATCAGTAAGGACTTGGTGGAGAGGAAAATATGTCATCAAAATATATTTAAATTTACATTTTGTTTTAAATAATAAAAAAAATATAATAAAGAGAGAAATGACATCAGAGACTCCTCTGATTGACTGCTTTGTCCTCTGCTCACGGGACCAATGGAGACCTTGAAGCCTTTAGGGTGTGGATCCTTGCAGGAAGAAGTTAAGTCATGGGGGTGGGGGTGGTGGGTGGTGGGTGGGGTGGGGTGGAAGGTGGGTCTTGAAGTTGTATAACTTCACTCCACTTCCTGTTCTCCCTCTCTTCCTGACTGCGAGGCTAGCCGCACGCACCTGCTGCCGTGTCTTCTCTGCAATGGTAGTCTACACCTGTGTAACTATAGACCAGGTGAACCTTTCTCTTCTGAGCTGCTCTCCTTGGAGCATTGTGTCATAGCAACAAGAAAGTAACTGATGTAATCATTGCACACATTGACAGGTGGCTGTGAACTACGTGAGCCTAGGAAGAGGCCAGGACCCTGCGCAGACAGTCATGAGGGTGGGGAATCGGTGGGAGTCAGGGGGAAGATGTGGCAATTGCGCTGTACGTGGACCAATGTGGTTGTAAGTGCTTCGCGCAGGGAGAACGAGGGCGTGTTGGGAACAGAGGTGACTAGGGCCACTGTATGTTCACACAACGTGGGTCCGATGTGCCAGTTAAACCATGGCTGGCACTGGACATCTGGGAAGCTGCCAAATCACAGCATCAAATCAGCGACACCGGTTGTCTGGGAAGCCCAGAAGTAAACATTATTGTAACCTGTGGTAGAACTGCTCCTCAGGCAGAATGTCATCTCTGTGTTGGTTCTTCCTGAATATGACCTTCAGGTCACCTTTGCCAAGCTGTTTGTGTGTCTTGTCTGTAAGCCTGTATGCTAGTTTGTATGTGATGCCTGCCTGTGTTTAGCCTGTGTGTGCTGGGCAGGCACCTGTGAGTGGCTGACTGCTTAAGCCTGTGTGCTGGTGAATAAAGTATGTCTTATCTGCCCACGGCTTCTCAAAACATCTCCAACATCCTGGCTTCCCATGATCCCCTTCTTCCCTAATGTCTGAGCATGGACCTCACAGGGTAGCCTTCAGCAGCCCTTGAATTCAGAATCTCTAAATTTCATTTACCAGGTTGTTGTTTCTCTGAGTGCTACCCCTTGGCACCTTTGGGGTGGGTGGGTGGTCCTAGGACTATTGCCAGGGGCTGTGGAGGTCTCTATGGTAATTTACTTTTAATTGAAAAGGACTCAGTAATCCTTATAAAGCGTTATGTTGTAGAAGGGAACCCTGTAGACACAAGTTCTTGTGATGGCCTCACCAAGCAGAGAGGCTAAAGGGGGCTCCAGCAGCCGAACATGTGCAATGGCGGATTTCAATCCTCCTAAGGCTGCAAACCCTTTAATATGGTTCCCCCAGCCATAAAATTATTTCACGGCTACTTCAGGTAGCTGAAATGTGTACTACCATTATGAATTGTAATGTAAATATATGATATGTAGGATAATCTGATATGTGACCCCTGTGAAAGGGTCATTTGACCTCCAAGGGGGTCGTGGCCCACAGGTTGAGAACCACCGGCATACGGGCTTGCCCACTGTGTGTAGGAAGGGGATCTGCATTATCCAGCAGGCAGACATACCAGACCCACTCTAGAGAGTAAGGGACCTCTGTGTGGATCCCAGAACTTGGAACCCTGCAAGGCTGAAACCCTGTGGAGAAGCATCTGGCCCTGGGCAGGCCTGGTGATTCCCTCACCTTGTTTTTTTTTTTTAAATAAATCTTTTTTTTGTTTATTTATTATGCATACAGTGCACATCAGATCATATTATACATGGTTGTGAGCCACCATGTGGTTGCTGGGAATTGAACTCAGGACCTTTGGAAGAGCAGTCGGTGCTCTTAACCACTGAGCCTTCTCTCCAGCCCTCCCCTTGTCTTATTGGCATGTTTTTCTCTTGTGTGTGGCCAGCTGTCCTAATTTCCTTTCTATTGCTGTGCTAAAATACTCTGATAGAAAGCAAGTTAGGGGAGGAAGAGGTTTATTTGAGCTCGGTTCCAGGTTATGGGCCATTGCTTGGGGGAGGAGTCAAGATGACAGCAACTCAAAGCAGCTAATCATATCAAATCCCCAGTGAAGAGCGGGGAGCAGTGCATGCATGCACACGTGCTTGCGTCACTGATCGTGCTCAGCGAGGCTTCTCCACTCTCAGGTGTATCAGGACCCCTGCCCAGGGAGCGGTGCTGCCCACAGTGGGCTGGGTCTTTCCGTGTCAATTAACTGAATCACAACAGTACCGCTCTTCCACAGACTCACCCACAGGCCAGCCCGGTGCAGACAGTTCCTCAAGGAGACTCTCTTTTCAGGCGATTCAGGGTTGTGCCAAGTTTATAATGACAGTTCAGCATCTCACTAGGCATACAGCTGCAGGAACTCTCACTCGTCATGGGGTTTCTTCTAGGAAGGTCCAGACTGGACAGGCAAGCCTGGTAGATGTGCTAACTTGGTGGAACACTCATCTACTGGGGACAAATGGGAGTTGGGGCCCGGACCTCCCAGGTTCCTTGACTCTCGGGGCTGACCTGGGGGCCATGTTAACACGTTCTCCTTGGAGCTCTAGTTGCCTGCAGCAGCCCACGCACATGGCTCAACACCTCACTGCCTGCCTTTCCGCTCCAGCTCCCACGCACAGGCTCCGCAGGGCTTGCCGAGGAGGCTTCTCTGTATCAACCTTGGATCCACATTCTTGACCGTGGTGTTGCTTAGAGAGAAGCTAGCCTGAAACGCTGCCTGATCCTAAATGGGCAAGACGACATAATTTTAATATTATCCTTTCTTCCATTATGCGCACCTGCGCGCACATGTGCATCTGTGTGCGTGAAGGTCAGAGGTTGACCTCGCGCAACTTTCTCAACTGCTCTCCACTTACTACTTTGAAAAACACGGATCTCTCCTTGGTCTGGAGCTCACCATTCACCTAGACTAGCTGGCTGGTGGGCCCCAGGGCTCTTCTGATCTTCTCCCGAGCAATAAGATCACAGGTGCATGCTTGCTGAACTCAGAATTTTTTTTTTTTTTTTAAACATGAGTGCTGGGAATCCAAGCGCTTGTCTAGCAAGCTCAGATCCAAACGCTTGCTAGGCTAGTACTTTCCCTCCTCTGATTCGTCTACATAGCCCCGCCTCTTATCATCTACATAGTCCCGCCTCTGATCATCTACATAGCCCCGCCCCCCACACCTATTCTGTGGGTGGATAGCATAGCTCTGCGGAGTCCACCAGCACAGTGGGGTGGTTCTTCATCAGCTCTTGTCTCTGATTATCATGAATTAGGAAATTGAACTCCATGCTGATTAATCCAGTTTTGAACAGCAAGCTGGGGAGAGTGGCTGTTCCGTGAGTTAGTGTGATTGAAGTTGAAATGCAGAAAGAGATTAAACGCACAAACAAACTCAAGACTACATCCTTCTTCTATTAAACCAAATATCAGTGATTTTGTTCCAGAAAAATAACATCATCCGTCACATTAAATTAACGTTAGGAATTTAAATTTTATTGGTTTTGGTGTTATGTTTGAATATAATTTGAAAACATATTTTAGATTTATAGCTATATCAAGGCTGTCAGCATAAGGAGTCTATAACTAGCTTTATGTTTATATGTACTGAAATTAAATTATAATGAATTTAAAAAATACATTGTGGTTTTTGTTGAGAACATATACAAACTTATGCGCATACTCACGTCCATTGCTGTATAAAGGAGACTGCTTAGGCCCTCTTTAGGTTTTGGGGAGCCACCAAGAAAGTTTTGGCTGACAAAAAGTAACCTCATTAAAATAGTGTTTGAGGACAAACTAATAAAGTTTTTTTTGTTTTTTTTTTTTAAAGTTTTGATTTATGTAGAATACATAAGACCTAGAGTACAGCAGGTGTGCAAAACCATTTGCTGAATAAATAACTTAAAACGAAACTGAATTAGTAAGCTGTGTGGTTCTACATGTTGAAGTGATGGTCTAGGGCAGGGTGCAGAAGTCCAGCTTTAGGGGAATTCCCGAGGGTGGCACCAGCTGATTTGCAGGGGCTGGAAAGCTGACCCTTCTTGGGTCTAGGAGATGGGGACTTTCTGCTTCAGCCCCAGCCTGCCAGTGGCCATCAGTGTCAAGAGTGTCTCCCAAGGAGGGCAGCAGGTAAGGACGTACATAGTCAGCACCTAGGCGCAAGGAGATGATGGCAACAAGGTCGACATTGCACGGAAGTAGCTAACAGGATTCCAGGATCCTGGGGCATCCACACAGTGTGCCATCCGAGCCTAGCAATCAGAGTGATTTGAAAGCTTCGTCCTTCAGTAGGACCAGTGGTTAACTCATTGACAGGAGAAGGGGCCTGGGAAGGAAGCTGGTGGGTAGGGTATACCCTTTGGAGTCCTCTGAGGCACAAGGTATGCTGGGAATCAGTCTCCACACATAATCTGGGGTAGCCACCACCAATTCTCAGACCCGAGCATCAACAGTTTCCTCACGGGTCTTTAGCTCTGAAGTTTCCTGACCTCCTGACCTCCCATCTGCTCCCTTTTCTCTGTATTCCCCTCTCTACGTCTCCCTCACTGTGTTCCTCTTTCTGCACTTTCCTCTCTGCGCCCTCCTCTCACGTCTACACTCATTACTAGAATGAGCCTTTCAGTCTATGCTCACTTGCTTACCTCCTCGCTATGCAGTCCTTCACGAGCATCCAGTTCTACCTCAAAGGTTCCACATAATTGTCAGCGTGATTTCCCCCCAGGTCCAGTCAGGTTGGCTTTCAGGTTGTCTGAGGGGTTAATGCCACCATCTTGTTCCTGTCATGCCAACTTCTCCTTCTGCGACGTCAAGCCACAACAAATCCTCCCTCTCTGAGGGCTTCTGTCAAGGATTTTTTAAGAATGACTGGAAAAGGTAATAAATATAGCCCATAATATTTACATCTCCCAAACACAAAGGAGAGAGAGAGAGTCTGAATTAGGAATCAAAGAAGTAATTATTTTTCAATTGACAAAATAATAATGGAATGTTCTTTGTGGAAAATATACAAATTTGAGATTAGGTAAAGGAAGGGAAAAATCCAATTGATCTTCGTCAATTAGAAATATCATAATGAGGTGCCGGAGAGATGGTGCTGAGGTTAAGAGCACTGGCTGTTCTTCCAGAGGCCCTGAGTTCAATTCCCAGCAACCACATGGTGGCCCATAACCATCTATAATGAGATCTGGTGCTCTCTTCTGGCAGGCAAACTACTGTATATATAATAACTAAATAAATCTTTTTTAAAAAAAGAGAAATATCACAATGAGGGGCTGGAGAGATGGCTCAGTGATTTAGAGCGCTGGCTGCTCCTTCAGAGGACTTGGGCTTGATTCCCAGCACCACGTGATGGCTCACAGGTATCCCAGTACCCTGTGTCTCCGCGTCTTCCTTCTTCTTCCTCTTCTTCTTTTAAAAAATGTTCGTAGATGGGGGCGGGGAGTATGAGGATGGCACTGGGAGGAGAAGGGGTGGCTGTGATCAGGATGTAAAATGAATGATAAATGATAAATGGAAAATATGTATAGATGTCTTGCCTGCATGTACGTCTGTGCACTACATGCCTAGTGCCCTCAGAAACCTGGGGAGAGCACTGGATCCAAGCCTGGATCCCCTGGAACTGGAATAGCAGATGGTTGTGTGCTTCCACGTGGATGCTGGGAACTGAACCAAGGTCCTCTGGAAGAACAGGCAGTGTTCTTAACCACTACGCCATCTCTTCAGCCCCCTTATGCCTCACTCTTATTACGTGTGTTGGAACTCGGCTTTCAACAGAGTTTTTAAAAATCATCACTAACTAAAACCCATAACAAAGAAATAAATTGTATGTAACAATTTTATGCCTTCTGTGTTCACTGCGCGTGCCTGTGCATGTGAACATGCTCATGCACACACACACACACACACACACACACACACACACACACACACACACACACCACACACTCACACAGAGATCTGACACAGAAGTTGTGTGGATGGAAATTCACCAGGACTGAATATTATTACGATGACTTCTATGCTGCCAGCTCACCAAAGCAGTGTCTACCATGTGCCGTGATTCGCAGCGTGCAAACCCCTTCACACATCACACATGGCTCAAGAGCTATTTCTTGATCCGAATTAACAAACCCTGGTTCTTTGGCAGTGAGTTTCAGACATTCTGCAACTTTATGTGTGAACACTTCAGGATGTATTTGTAAAACATAAAGTTCCTTACACTTTGTCTTAGTCACCGTTCTCCTGCTGGGAAGAGACACCACGACCATGGCAAAGCTTATACGGGAAAGTATTTACTTGGGGCTGGCCTACAGTTTCAGAGGTTTAGTCCACTATCCTCATGGCAGGAAACATGAAAACATGCAGGTGGACGTGGTAGCTGAGAGTTCTACATCGGATTCCCCAGGCAGCAGGAGGAAAGAGACTCTGGGCCTGGCTTGGGCTCTTAAAGCCTTAAGGCCCACCCCCCAGTGATGCACTTCCTCCAACAAGGCCACACCTCCTAATCCCTCCCAAACAGTGCCTCTTTCCGATGACTAAGCATTCAAATATTTGAGCCTATGGGGTCATTATTATTCAAACACTACACACCTATAGAACACAGTTTGCACTCCTAAATGATACACTTTGCTTTTAGAATCAGATATCTAGTTATGGCCAAATTTTCTTAATCATCTCACAAATAATTCTCTAAAAATATTCCATCTGAGCCAGTTGGTGGTGGCACATGCCTTTAATCCTGGCTGAGGCAGGCAGATTTCTATGAGTTCAAGGCCAATCTGGTCTACAGAGAGAGTTCCTGGACAGCCAGGACAACACAGAGAAACCCCGTCTGGAAAACAACAACAACAACAACAACAACAACAACAACAACAACACACCAAAACAGAAAAATTTTGCTCTATGAATTATATATATATATATTTCCAGATATGCTGACCAAGAGGAAGATGCAAATGGGTTGGTTGGAAGTTCTGGATCTGACGTACAGATGGTAAAGTTGGCCAGTGACTTAGAGGGTACAAGGCTCATTAGGAACAGATGAGTTGGTAGGATCTACAGGACACAGAACTTGTGTGGCACCTAACAAAGGCAGGCGACCCCAGTCACTCTCTGTGCCATGTGGGCTTCCCCCTGCCTCTCTGACAGACCAACCTAAGTTCCAGTGGCTTCAGATACCTTTCTGCTGTGGGCTTCTTGTTGCTGTCTCAGGCCTGATGCTTATGGCCCTTTCAAGAGGTGAGGGACACAGAACGTCAGATGACGTAGAAAAGACTCCCTAACCCTTGGGGTAAGCCATGACTCAGTGTTTTTGTGCTAATTGTGGCGACCAGCCCATCTCTTCTCCTCCCCATTTTATGGGTAGAAACATTAAATACACCATCCTGATCATTTGAAAATCACTTCACTTTATACTGTGTGTACTCGGTCATACGTGTGCAGGTGCATGTACATATGTGTGCATGCGTCTGTGAAAGTCTGAGGTCCATGTTGGGTGTGTGCTTTGATTAATCTGCACTTCATCTTTCAAGCTGGGGTTGCCGGCTGCCATTGGAGCTACCTATTTGGCAAGACTGGCTGGCTGGAGAGTCGGGACATCCTCCTGCTTCTGTCTCCTCAGCACTTGAATGATAGACATGCGTGGCCACACCCAACTTGATTCCGATACTCCAGACTCCGTGCCTGTGCTGCAAGCACCACAGTGGCCAGGCCATCTCTCTAGTCCCAGCACTTGTAAGTGCGAAGCTCTGTCGTGTTACAGAGACTCACTCAGTCACACTGTCGTGGGGCAGTTCCTTAGAACGCCGTCCTCTAGCAAAAGTTTCCGCTCTACATTGATTGAGCAATAGCTGCCCCACCCAACCCAGCTTCCCATGGCTTAGAATATTAAATGTAGTGAACCAGTTAGTAGATTACTTTAAGAAACACAGACTGTACTTGACCTTGTGATTCTTGGGCCCTTGCTTCCCTGGTGTTGAGATGACTGGTATGTGCCGCCACACCTGGCCTGCCTTTGACTTAGGTGGAGTCAGGCAGTCTGCCCTCTTATGCAACTGCCTTAGGTAAATTAGCCATGTATATTCATCCACAGTGTAGCATGAAGCAGGTTTTGAGGTTGAAAATGATTTTACCACCAGGCAGCGGTGGCACTTGTCTTTAGAGACAGGTGGATCTTTGAGTTTGAGGCCAGCCTGGTCTACAGAGTGAATTCCAGGACAGCAAGGGCTACACAGAGAAACCCTGTATATATATATAAAAAAGAAATTATTTTATTGTATAAGTTGTATTTTCCATGTTCATTCATTATCAAGAGAAACAGTTTGTCCCCATTTCTTGCTCATTGTAGAATATAATATACTGCATATTTTATGGCATAATAATGTTGCAGTTGCCACAACTACACAAATAACTCTTTAAGATTCTGCTTTGAGGGGCTGGAGAGATGGCTTAGTGGTTAAGAACACTGGCTGCTCTTCCCGAGGTCCTGAGTTCAATTCCCAGCAACCACATGGTGGATCACAAATATCTATCATGAGATCTGGTGCCCTCTTCTGGAGTGCAGTCGTACATGCAGACACAACATTGTATACATAATAAATAAATCTTTTTAAAAAAGATCCTGCTTTGAATTCTTTTTAGAATATACTTTGAAGGTGAGTTTCTGGATCATAGAGTAGTGCAATTTGTGATGTGTAGTAGGGCATCAGGATACCAGTGTAAGGGCCAAGGCTATAGCTCATTGGTAAAGCACTTGCAGCTATGTACCACGTTTCATCCCTGGTACAGACACATGCACACACACACATTCATACATGCCCACATACACACATATACACACACATGCATGCGTACACATGCACACACATACACACATATGAAAAAAATAGCATAAATTTGATGAGATTATTAAAAACTATGCAGACCTTACAAATCTGCAGATAACTTCCTGTCCTTTTTTGTCAAGACTCAATCTCTCAGAGAGTGTGCCTGGATTTGGTTTGAATTCCGTGTTTGGTCAGAACCAGATCCCTTGATGTAATAATGTGTTGGTTTCTATCTGAGGGGAGAGATGGCCCCAAGTTGTAAGATTTTTCCTAACCTTGAGGACACTGTCCAATTCTGATTTCTTAGAATATTGATTTCAGCATTCCTTTGGCCATTTCATGGCAGAAATGTGTATTCCTCCATCTCTACTTGGAACCAATTTGCTCACCATATTGTTTTTTTTTTTTCATCAGTTTATCAACAGAATGGTATGCCTGGCACCAGCCCATCTAACAGAGAAGTTGTGTGTCTTTTATTTTAGATTACACTTTGTGTTCTTTTTTTTTTGTTGTCAACTTGATACAAACTTAGACATGTCTGGGAAGAGGAGATCTTAATTAAGAAAACGCCTCCATCAGATTAGCCTGTAGCGGAGTCTGTGTGAGGGCTTCCTTGACTAGTAATTAGTGTGGGAGGTTCTGGGCCATGGGGACCTTACCTCTTCTGGGCAGGTGGTCCTGAGGTACAGAAGAAAGCAGGCTCAGCAAGTCATGAGAGCAGTCCTACAGACGCTGCTCCTCCACGGCTTCTGCTTTGCTTGGCTCGTGCCTTAAATTCCTGCCTTGACTTTCCTTCACCATGGACTAACACTGTGAACTGAAATAAATCCTTTCCTGCACAAGTTGCATTTGGTCGCGGTGTTTACTGCAGCAGCAGCAGCAGCAGAGGCCCTAAGTCATGGGACTCTTGGCTCCCTCACATACTTTTTTCCTCTTCTCACGGGGAAGTGGCAAGATTCCTCCCTCACTTCCAAATGTTGGCTGCTTCCTTGATGCCTGTAGGAAAAGGGACTCAGTTTCTCAGTGTGCACTCCTGGCAATTTGTATATTTCTCAAACTAGCCTGGCTGAGGCTGTGGCTTTGCTTTTGACACGATCCTTTGATAAGTGTCAACATGGCGCCTGGCACAGAGCTTGGGACCTGCATCTTGAGGCTGGTGCAAGGGCCATCGTTAATGAGAGTCTGTTGCTCGGTGCCTGTGTGTGTGGAGAGGAGAGGTCTGGACCTCTGCCTCAGAGTTATTAATTACCCACCGGTTTCATGTGAGTTTCCCAAGCTGGCTATTTCACAGACCCATCTTCGCACATGCCTTCCGAGCCCGGAAAGTTCCTGGCGCCTCGTCTTTGTATCATTTGACTCCTAGGACTAAAAGCCACATCCTGTTATGTTCGGTTGCTGGGTGGAGAAATGTTATCGTGGGCTTCAGCAATAATTTATCCACAGAGCTCGAGGGCTTGTCATGTTCCCCTGACAGTGAGCCGCACCACTTTATCAGCTCGCCTGTAAATCAGGCGTGTGTGGGTGCGGATGCCAGCACTGTTTGATCTCCTGCAGACACTGTAATAATCTGCTTTTGTCTGATTGATTCCTTCACATCAGCACGCACACTCGGCAACGCTGGGCGGAGAGGCCTCTGTTTATCTCTGCCGGTCATCTGCTGGAGGCCAACAGGGCACAAAATACTGTTGGTGGGGAGACGCGAGAGCTCTTGGAATTAGGGCCCTTCCATCATTTCCTCCGAGCTGCTTTCGTTCAATAAATCAATGATAGTGGGATTGAATGCACCGTAAATACCTCAAACCATATCTCTTACAAGAATGTAAGAGTAATTCATAGAAACAGGAAAGGTAACTTTGTGAGGAAGAATTACAGCCCCCGCAAGCTGCCAGCATCCAGGGCCCTTTGCTTCCTGGGCTCCCATCTCACCCCTTGAACTCTGAGAAGAATACACAGTTAGGCTGACGTTTGTTTCCAGAAAGCGCAGGGGGCAAAACTGACTAGAACAGATCTTGTCTAGACTGATCGCTGCTTTTCGAGCTAAAAATGAGTTTTTTTTTCCTCCCTTCTTCTCCATTTCTGTCAGCTCCTGTTACTAGTGGTCTGACTTTGGGGTGTCAAAGGATGTATGGTATCATTTTCTGAGAGCAGGCTGGGTTCTGTCGTCTGATGGTTCCTGAGCTGCCCTTCTGCACCTCATCACATGCCCGCCCTGTGGGGGACTGCCAATCTTTCTGAGGCCCCCACAACCCCCACCCGCCAAGCCTGGTTCTGGTTTCCAGGACTACTAATTGCTGACAGGTAGTTTGGAGCGTATTCTGGCGTCAGAACGCCCAGGAACCGTGGTGAAATCTGTGAGCTGATGACTGCTTTGAGGGTGGCAGCGGCTTGCTGTGCAGTGACCTGGGAGCCGTCACAGCCATCCATGCCTGCCCGGGCTGAAAGCAGGGGTCAAGCTGTATTGTCGAAGTGATTGACTAAAGCCCATTGGAGAGGAGGATTTTGTTGTAACTTCACAAGATGGAATTGCATGAGGAAGCCTTCTGTTCAGAAATGAGCACAGCTTTGGAGGAAGACAAAAGATGACTGGATTTGGCTATTTAGAGAACACAAAAGCATACGGTTCTTAGTCTCATAATGGCAATCAGTCATACTAACGATTATTTGTGCTTAGTGTATAATAAGAAATGTTTTGGGTGGTAACATGCAATTTTAGAAGAAGCAATATAACCATCACTGAGACAAACCACAACCCAGGGGCCAAATTCAGTCAGTCATTTGTGATTTGTCAATAAAGTTTTATTGAGACACAGCCACATCTACTTATTTATATATCTTTATTTCTTTACCTCAGGCCAGGTGGGTGTTTGAAGCAGAGAGGTGCCCACAAAGGTAAACATAGTTACCAGTTAGAGAAAGCACTTGCCTTTCTGGGTCGCTCTAGTTTCAGACAGCCTGTTCAGATCCTGGTTTTACCACTTATAAGCTGTGTGACTTTGTATAAGTTATAGGACCTCTCTGACCATTGATTTTCTGATGTGTAAGATAGGAATCACAGTGTAAGCTTCCTATTATGAGTTAGTGATCTCATGAGCATCTTAGTAACATCCCAGTTAAGAACCAGAATCCCTCTTACGGCTTGTTATCTGTTCCATTGCCCTCAACTGGCACAGACACACCTGGCCTTCACCTGGCATTTTGTTGCTAATGTCTTTTCTTTTGTGTCCTATACCTTCAATGGTGTATAGGAGTGGACTCCCAGCTCAGAACTTTTGAGAAAGACCAGATGTAGGTTCAGGCATCTCTAGCCATGATACTTTCCAAGGGCCTCAGATACCTCCCGGAGTGAATTGGAAGGTTCCTTCCCAGGCCTGCACAAACTCATTTTATCTGGGTGCTCTGATTAGAGCAACAGAAGCCCCGGTGCTGGTACAGGCTGATCTACGAGAAGCTGGAGACGGCATGTCTGCTCTTTATAGTTCCCAGAAGACTTAGAAGTAGTTTCAACAAATTGGAGGTTAAATCACCTGAAGGCGTAACCTTAGGAGAAGCTGCGAGTCTCGAGACTACAGTTCTGAAACCCACCGTTCTCTTCCCTAGCCCAGGGCCAATTTAGTTTCCTATCTAGTTGGTGAGCTTAGTGCTGGTCAGTACCACTCGAGAAGCAGGAACAACAACAGTAACAATAGCAGCAGCAGCAGCAACAGCAGCAGCAACAAGAGCAACAGCAACAATAGCAGCAGCAAGAACAACAGCAGCAGCAACAGCAACAATAACAACAGCAGCAGTAGCAACAGCAACAATAACGACAGCAGCAGCAACAGCAACAATAACAACAGCAAAGACAGCAGCAATAAGAACAGTAATAGCAGCACAACAGCAGCAACAGCAACAAGGACAACAGCAGCAGCAACAGCAGCAACAACAGCAACAATCAAAACAGCAATGACAGCAGTAATAAGAACAATAGTAATAGCAGCAACAACAGCAGCAGTAACAACAGCAACAGCAGCAGCAGTAGCAACAGCAGCAATAGCAACAAGAACAACAGCAGCAACACCAACTATCAAAACAAATACCCAGGCACGGGCATGGTAGCATTTCAATAATACTTTATTTATAAAAGCAGGCAGTCGGAGTGTAGCACCTCCCTATGCAGTCTGCCTTAAAAACATCATCTTCTCAGGCTGGAGAGATGGTCAAGAACCAGCCATGTGGCTCACAACCACTGTGACTCCAGCTCTAGGTGATGTCAGCCCCCATCATGGTGGACATCAAGCAGAGTGGAGCATTGACAGAAGAAGTTAGAACAAAATACATCCATAAACACTCACCCCAGTGATGGTCTTTCTCCAGTTAGGCCCCACTTTCCACACCCTCATCGCCTCCCAATGCTCTATTCACACATCACAGGCATCAGTGGATCCACCAGTAGATCAGTGCCTGCATGACCTGATGGGCTGTGAGAACGCCCTCACAGACAACCAGGAGTGTGCTTCACTATCCTCTTGGGTGCCTTTTAAAGCCAATTATGGTAAAGTCAGGATCAGTGGTTACAAGGCATGTCTGGGCTGTGAGCCTCTGTTTCCACAGATGCCGTCAGTGCTTTCATAACAGGCTTGAGGGAGCCGCCTTCCTCCCTTCCACCATTGTGAGTGGATCAGTTATTTTTCTTTTGCTGTGACCAAAAGCAACTTGGGGAGGGAAGGGTTTATTTCCACTTACCATCTCATGTCACAGTTCATCGCCAAGGGAATTCTGGGAAGGCAGAGACTGAAGTGTAGGCTCTATAGAAGTGCTTCTCACTGGCTTGCTTACTTTGTTTTCTTATACACCCAGCCTACGATGGGCTGGGCTCCGGGCTCCCCCACATCAGTCAGCAGCTGTGAGAATGCCCTACAGACCAGCCTACAGGCAACTTATACAGAGGTATTTCCTCACTTAAGATCCTTCTCCACAGATGGCCCCGTCTTGTGCCAAGTTGACGTAAAAGCTGTCCAGCACATGAAGTGTGTGAGGACTGTAGTCTCTTACAGCCCATCTCTGGCGGTATGCTTCCTCCAACAACGCTGCGCCACCTCCCAAAACAGAGCCACCAAATAGGGACCAAGCATTCAAATATCTCAGGCTATGTGGGGCGTTTCTCCTTTTAACTACCACGGTGAACTGAGAGCTAGTGGGTACTGAGTTTAAAACAGAGTGCTGACCCTTACCACATACCAAGGGGCACCTTGTTTCCAAACTACTTAGTCTAAGGTATTTTGTTATAGCAACTCCATATAACATATGGAGACATCTTAGGCTCCCTCCTCTCTCCCTGCCCAAAGCGTCAGACTCCAAGGACCGGAGAGGAATAAAGCATCACACAGTCTTAGGACCACACTGCCTGTTGTCTGTCTTGTTGACACATGTCTTCAGGGTCTCCTACCTCTCTGTTCCTTCACTGTTTCATCTGGAGACATGGTGGACCAGCTCAGGACTACAGTTCCCAGCCTCCTTTGAGCTGGTCAGTAGAAGGTGATCAGAAGCGATCATTTGATGCTTACAGGGTAGAGTTGCTTTCTGAAGTCTCCTTCTCCTCTCTCATTAGAGGTGGGTGGTAGGGATGGTACAGACCTCAGAGCTCATGACAAACTGTGTGAACTGTGTGCTGAGAGAGAGAGAGAGAGAGAGAGATAGACAGACAGAAAGAGAGACAGAGACAGAGACAGAGACAGAGAGACATATATGTATCCTGGTGTCACAGAGCTGTGGAATAAAACCATGGAGATGGCTTGGGAGCTGTTTTAGGAAAGTATTTTTTTTTCCTTTAGGCTGTTATTATTTTGCCCCTGTTCCATAAGGCAGATCAGTGTCTTGATTTGTATGATGCTTAAATTCCATGCCCAGAAAAGCTACACAGTCAACCTTTTTGATATTTATGGAAGCTTGAACAAAATTAGCGTGACTTACATAATACGTTCAGAACAGTGTCTCATACACAGTCAGTGTGCCTCACAAGCATGGGGACCTGAGCTCTTAAAAGTGGGGAGGTGGAGATGGTGCCAGCCAGGTCTACTCTGGGAACTCCTGGCCAGTGAGGGACTCAAGGGGGACAGTGCCTGGGAACAACACGTGAGGTGATCTCTGGCCTCCACACATGCAGGTGCATAAACACACACACGCCTAGAACCCTTCACGGTCAAGATTAACTTCCAGGTCACAGTTCAAAGAGCCTGGGGTTCAGGTTCAGGCCACTCCCAGGATAGTGAAGTTCCTGGAAGGAAAGCCACTTTACTTGGCCTGTGACTGTGACCCCCAGCCTCCTGACAGGCAAATGCTGCCCTCTTATGAATGGTCACCACATGTACGTCTAGGTGATGAGTCATGGCCTTAATCATTTCATTTTTGAAAACTCCAAACCAGGCAACTTCCAAACCATCCCTAGCCCTAATATTCCGGGGGTCCCTGAGCTGTGAACCAGTCCCGTTCCTCCCTGAGATGTCTTGTTTTGCAGGCATTTGCTGGACATAGAAAGGATGTGCGTAGACAGATACCAAAGATGTGATGATTAAGTGACATGGCTCGGGCTGTGTTTGTATTTGAATCTGAAGCATCCCTCCTACAGATTTTGGAAAACTTGGTCTCCAGCTGGTGTGTTGCTGTTTTTGGGAGGGTGGTGGAACTTTTAGGAGATGGTGCCTCACTGGGGGAAGTGGGTTGCTGGGGGCGGGACTTGAGCGTTGGTAGCCAGGCTCCACTTCCTGTCTGCTTTCACTTCATGATCCACAGAGATGTGAGCAGGCAGCTGCTGCAAGCTCCTGCAGGCACAACTTCAGCACCAAGGTGGACCATTTCCTGTTAAATATGAGCCAAAATAAGAATTTATTTCCTTATGTTGCTTCAGGTTACAGCAAGGAGAAAACCCATCAATGCAAACTGCTGGACCTCTGAGCTCCAGTGTCCTTACTTGTATGTAGAATGTAGGTCGTTACTTTTAACTTGTGCTGCTTTGTGTCTCCTGTGCCTTCTGGACAGTGACGAAGTCCCACCCCCTTCTCTTGTTGCTGTTTTGTAACTGATGCTGTCCTTGTTTCAGGGTCCTGGAGCCTGGCCACCTAGGTCATTCCCTTGTCCTGGGTCGTTATCACGTGCTCATAGCATGTGTGTTTGGTCTTGGTGCACCCACTACCCACCTCTTCCCAGTTCAGTGACTGGGTTGGGTGTAAGTTGATAGGACTGGAATAAATGCTGACTTTTTTGATGCCATATGGTCAGAAAGCAGCCCCCACATTTCTGTCAAATCCACCCGGAACTGCCAGGTTCACTGTGTGAACACACTGCGCCCAAGAGGGATGGCTGGTCCCAAGACACACAGCAGAGAGAGGGACAGAGAGTTTGAAGACCTGCAGCTAGCCCCACGGAAGCCCCTTGTGGCTTTGGGACATTTTGGTATTCCTTCAAAGTAAGTTCTGGGGCTGAGGATGTGTGGCACAGTGGGTCGGGTGCACATCCAGCACGAATAAAGCTCTGGGTGTGATCCCCAGCATCACAAAAACTGGGTGTGGTGGTGCAGGCCTGTAACTCCAGCACTCAAGAGGTACAGACCAGAGGACCAGGAGGTCAAAGCCATCCTCGGCTACAGTTCTCGGTGCTTGTTCACTGTTGCGGTAATAAAACCCATTCTGATTAGGAACAGCTTGGGGAGGAAAAGGCTTATCTCTGCTTATACTTCCAGGTCACAGTTCGTCACTGAGAAATTCAGGGCAGGAAGTCAAGCAGAAACCATGGAGGAACGTTCTTTCTTTTCTGCCAGGTTCCTCCTGTCTTGCCCAGATGCTTTCTTTTCTTTTCTTTCTTTCTTTCTTTCCTTCCTTCCTTCCTTTCTTTCTTTCTTTCTTTTCTTGTTCTTCTTTTCTTTTTTCTTTTCTTTTCTTTTTGTTTTTTGGTTTCTCTGTGTAGCCTTGGCTGTCCTGGACTCGCTCTGTAGACCAGGCTGGCCTTGAACTCACAGAGATCCGGCTGCCTCTGCCTCCCGAGTGCTGGGATTAAAGGCGTGCACCACCACCGCCCAGTGCCCAGATGTTTTCTTATACAGGCCAGGACAGCCACTTTCAGAGAAGACTTGCTGAGGAGGAGCTGTGTGAACAGAGATGTGACTGAAGTGAGCGTGGAGGCAGCCGGGGTTTTTCTGTGGGCGAGAGGAAGAACGCGCGCAGAGACTGGGCCTGGGGCATGCTTCCTGTGTTCTGACTTCAGCGAAGGTCCGGGGTGACCTAGTGGTTATTGCAAAGGCAGGCTCCCCTGGAGCATCTGATTCAACATCCTCCACACTCCTCTGTGTGTACCCATAGCTACTTATTTGCACGCACATGCGCAGATATCAAACCGAGTTTGCCAGTGCAGCGGCAGGAGTCTGTACTTGGAGAGTTTTGGGGCCTTTGAGCACGTGAGTGCTCGGGCGATGGTGAGCCTGCAGGTCCCAGGGTGGAGCCGGTCCCCCTGTGCTGTGTGAATCAGAAGAAGCCTTGGGTTAGGTGTGACTTGTGCCTCACACTCTCTGAAAGTCTGCACAGGAAAGAGTACAGACGTGAAGCTATAGAGGGGGCCACGAGGAGAAAAAGAGGTGCTGAGGAGATGTGGGAACACATGTGACATGAAATGGAAGTTCCTGCGGGTGGAAGGCCATAAGGGGGTCAACGGGGAGGAGCGGGAGGCAGGAAAAGGAATAAAAACCAGTCGTGTTTGAAAAGGCCATGACAGCCTATGTTGCTAATTTAAAAAGTAAAAAGACAAATGTAATTAACAATATACTTACAAGAAGGAATTTTGAAGGCACAAAAAAGCATTTGCTCTCCTAATACAGCCCCTTGGCACAGAGCAGAGGGGAAGAGGGAGGAGGGAGGGCCAACAGGCGAGGCTCCGGAGCACAGGGGGCCGTCAGAGGCTCCTCAAGCGCTTTCCAGGCCTC
Organism: Acomys minous; assembly: GCF_964271855.1. Lineage (NCBI taxonomy): Eukaryota > Metazoa > Chordata > Mammalia > Rodentia > Muridae > Acomys > Acomys minous. The sequence continues at coordinate 65,860,445 of NC_140485.1, read as the reverse complement.
CTTGAAGGAACAGTGACCTTTTAGCTTGTCCCCGAGTGTCACAAGAGGCTGTATCTCCCATAATGAGAGGCGAGTAGAAAGGCGATGCTCTAAACTCTAATGCTTTCTCATCATGTTTAACGAGGAGTGTTTTTTTTTCTCCACGATTGTATGAAAAACCCCCAAACATGACTTTCAAATCAAAAGGAAAAGCCTGTCATTGTGTGTCTGCCTGTAGCCCTGGACTTCTGTCACATGATGGAGAGGGGAAGCTTGTGACTACCCTGGGCACACATCTGTGTTTATTCTCCTCCGCCTGTGCTGTCAGGTTCCCTGCTCTCTGGCCGCTAAGCGTTGCCCTTTCTCCACAGTCTCAAAGATGCTTCACATTGTGCGGTCATCCCTCAGTGGTCAACATCATCTCCCCATCCTGGGGAGAACAGAGTGAGCCTAGGAAGAATGAATGAATATATATATATATGTATATGAAACTGGACAAAAATTGTCTAAGAAGCATATAAATATTTTAGCACTAAAGTGTGTGTACGTATATGTGTGTGTGTATGTGTGTATGTGTGCATGTATATGAATGTGTATATGTATGTATATGTTTGTGTATGTATGCATGCATGTGCATGCCTGTTTGTATATGTAGGCATGCATGTGTATGTTTGTATATGTGTACATGTGTGTATGTGCATGCATGTGTGTATGCATACATATGTGTGCATATGTACATGTATATGTTTGTGTATGCATGTGCATATGTATACGTATGCATGTGTACGTGTTTATGTGTACATACGTATATGTGTATGTATGTATGTGTACATATATGTGTATGTATGTATGTGTGCATGTGTATGTATGTATGTATGTATGTATGTGTATGTACATATGTATGTGTGAGGGTGTGTGCATGCATATGGGTGCAGTGCCCATAGAGGTAGAAGAGTGTGTTGGGTGCCCTGGAGTTGCAGTCACAGGAGGTTGCGAGCCACCATTGTGGATGTCAGGAACCGAACTCATGTCTTCTGCAAGGACAGCAAGAGCTTGCTTTTCACAGCAGACCTATCTTCCAGCCTCGTAAGTGCTTTTACATGATGGAAGTCATGGCTGTCTGACCTTCTGGAGAGGAGGTCCTCGCTTTACTGTAAAGGGGATTGTCAACAAAATACCTACTGCCAAAACTAGTTACTTTTCCAGCCTGGGGAGAAGTGCTCACTGTGCAAGAGTGAGGACCTAGGCCTGGATACCCAGCACCCATATACAAAGCCCAGCACGGCAACGATGCCTCTTGGCCCAGCACTGGCAGGCAGAGACCGGAGGGTCCTGGGACTCACCGACCATTGGCTCAGCCAGCCCTGTGAGCTGCAAGTTCAGGAATCCTATCTCAGAAACTAGAGAGTGATGAAGGACGACACAGATGTTGACCTCTGCCTTCTGCCCTCTCCCCACCCCACCCCATATGCTGGTGCGCACATGTGTATGCACACCCACACGTACACCTGCACCGCATGTGAACACGTACGTACACTTTACCATCCCTAATCACTTTTTCATGTGAGATCATTAAAAGCCCCATTTTGACCTGGGTTTTGCTAAAAACCGAGGGAAAATAAAGGCATCTGTACTAAGTCCTCTCCTTTGCTCTGCCTGTCATTCTGTCCCCAAGCACTTCATACGTCTTGCATCCGGGTGACATAACGCCCAGCTGTGCTTTTGGGAAGAACATTTTGTTTCCAATTTTGAGATCCGGCAAGGTATCCAGGGGGAAGGTCAAAGGTCACTGAGCGGGAGGGGGTGGAGTAGAGCTTTCAGGATCACACAGTTAGTTCCTGGGGACTTAGCGAGGGCAGGGCGTCTGTGTCCTGTCAGACACTGCACGGAGTTCAGAGTCACTCAGACACATTTCTGAGTCTGACCTCTTGTTTTTCTAAATTTCCTGGCTGGTGATTTAATACCGGGCTTCTTTAGGCCGGGGCCAAAGATCAGTAGTGAAACTTTTGTCTGGGAAGTGTCAGGCTCTGGATTCACTTACTGTGCCCATCCCCCCCCCCCCCAACGGAGGATGCCTTTGAGATCTAGCCCATTCCCAGACTGAGTGGAGGTGTCTCCAATTTGCTTCAATGAACCCACCAGCTCAAACTACACACCCCTGGGTTTAGTTGTGGGTGTGATGATGTATGGAGAAGGGGTCCCTACTATTTAGAACCTGCTTTGTGTTAAAAAGAATATGAGGCAGGGGCTGCATGGTTGGCTCAGCAGTTCAGAGAGCTTGCTTCTCTTCTTAGGGGATGTGAGTTCGATTCCCAGCATCCTTGTCTAGACTCTCACAATCCCTACTCGTAACTTCAGCTGCAGGGGACCTGATGCCTGCTTCTGGCCACTGTGGGCACAGCATCCGCACGACACGCACTTAGATGTGCACACATACACTTAAACAAAAACAGGTACAAATATATTTTAAAAGGCTATAAAGGTGGGACCACATAAAGACTTTCAAACCAAAGTGAAGGTAATGAAAGGCAGTAATTTAGGTTCAGAGAGAGCACAGAGATTAAGATGAAATACCAGGAGGCCATCAAAAGAATCTGGTAAACCTCTCAGTAAGCTTCGCCTCAACGGAGCCTCAAGTGTCTCTCTGAGCTTCCTGGTAGCTAAGGAGGAAAAAGGCTGAATGATGGAGCTGGTATCGTTATTCTCAGCACCAAGAAAACCCCAAGCAGGTCAGTCCTGGCTGTAGAGCATCTGGTGAGTTGAGTATAGGAAGGCGTCTGGCACAGGGGCATGGAGGAAGAGGCTGACTAGGTAGACTGATGACATCACTCCTTGTAGCACTGTTCGAGAACAGCCAAGGCCGTGACACCAAGAGGACTCAGCAGGAGGCGTTCTGTAAGGCAAGCAGCCCAGGAAGAAGAGGGGCAAGTAGAAGAAATGGGAAAATGGGCTACGCTGCATGGTCATCACGCAGGAAGATGGTGTGTCGCTCATAGAGGGACTGCTCCCTACTGTGGTAAGCAAAGCACACAGTGCGTGCATCTGTCTAAAGTGGAAAATGCAGGTGGACCCTAGAGGCTCTTGCCTGGGAACCCCGAGATCATATGTGAAGCTTGAGAAAACCTCTGACTTTTTGGGTAAATTAATCTTTTTCATCGACTGAGGTTGCTTAATTTAGGAGTGACATTGTCAAGGCTTTCCAGGCCGAGGATTAAGTGTCTAGCTCTGATTGAGACTTGTCCATTCAGGCAGGGCTCAGAGCTGTTAATATGCCCCGGGCGGAATGTTGAACATTGTGTCATTCCCCAATCTCCTTAATCATTGCTAATGGTGATGATAAAAATAACGCTATTCATGGCAGAGGGGCAAAGTCAAGTCAGTGACTCGTGACTTGTGGCATCAGAAATGACAAGAGAAGGAAAGCCCAGGCTGGAGGAATGGGTTCTATTTCTGGCCTTGGCCAAATTATCAGATGTGAGCCCAGTGATGCTTTTATGTCTTCATTTTTATAGAAGTTAGTTAAGTGAGGCTTTCTCCATGGCGTTTAAGGCTGTGGCCCCCCTCAGCAGCATCTTCAGCAACATCACTATCCACACTGGCATCAGTGTCCTCGGAATTATCCTTGTCCCCTCTTCCTCCTCCACCTTGTCCTCAGTAGCACTAGTAACACCAGCATCTTCAGCATCCTGCTCTCCCTCTTACTCCTCCTCAGCACCCCCCAGCATCACTATGACAGTTAGCAGCAGCAGCATCCTCAGTATCATTTGAATTCTCAGAATCCTCATCCTCACCCTCAGAATCTCCAGCATCCTCAGTGTGGCGGTTCAAATGAGAATGGCCCTCATAGGCTCATATATTTGAATTCTTGATCCACAGTGGAACTGTTTGGGAAGGATTAGAAGGCGTGGCCTCAGTGCAGTACAAGTATCACTAAGGGCAGGCTAAGCCCATGCCATGCCCAGTTAACATTCTCAGCTACTGCTCCAGCACCATGCTTGCTTGCCCACTGCCATGCTCCCTACAACAGACTCACCACTGAAACCACGAGCTCCATTAAGTGTTTTGTTTGCTTTTTTTCTTTTGTATATGTTGCCTTGGTCATGGTATTTTGTCACAGCTAAAGAAAAGCAACTGAGACATTCGGCCTCAGCCTTACTGCCATCACTAGCAACAGGGAGATAACTGCAAATTCTAAGCCCTTGAAATTCTGAGATCTACCTTAGGTCTATGGAGCCATAAACTCTGGTTTTTTTTAAAGCAAGTTTGTGGAGTGTGTGTGGTTCGTATTGATGTTTGGTCTGTGCAGAGATGGTGGGGTAGGTCTGTATCTACAGCAGGTTAGCAGGTTAGTGTTGGGATAGTCCAAACCTTCCATTCCTCTTTGGAGCCACACCTTTGCGTGCTTCTTTTTGGAAGTAGTGTCTGTTTCATCAGCTGTTGGCCCCTCACTTCATCTTTACATGGTCTTCAAACTGCATATGCAGTGCCCTGATTTGTCTGAGTCTAAGTTTCTTTCTCTTTTTTCTTTTTCTTTTTCTTTCTTTCTTTCTTTCTTTTTTTTTTTTTTTTTGGTTTTTTGAGACAGGGTCTCTCTGTGTTATCCTTGGCTGTCCTGGACTCACTTTGTAGACCAGGCTGGCCTCGAACTCACAGCGATCCGCTGGCCTCTGTCTCCTGAGTGCTGGGATTAAAGGCGTGTGCCACCACGCCCGGCTTAAGTTTATTTTTCTTATAAGGCTACGAATACAATTAGAGTAGGTCTACTGTTTTAACTCAATTGCCTTAAATTATTTTATGATTATTTTATGTGTATGAGTGCTTTGTTTGCATGTACATCTGTGTACCGTGTGCACGGCTGGTACTCCCAGAAGCCATAGCATTCCTGGATCTGTTGTTACACATATGTGATCTGCCTTGTGGGTGCTGGGAACTAAGCCCAGTCCTCTGGAGAGCAGTCAGTGCTCTTCACTTCTGAACCATCTCTCCAGCTCCCTTCTGTTTATTGTTTGAAGTAGTTTCACTATGTAGCCCAAGCTGGTCCTGAACTCACTCACAGTCTAGCTTTCACTGCCTGACCGCTTTGCCTGAAGGCACGCACTCTCACCATCATTTCAGAAAAGACAGAATCCAGGTCAGTTATACTTTTGAAATGCCTTGAGTTAGGGCTTCAGGTTATGGACTTGGGGAGATCATAATCCCTCCCAGAACAATGTAGAAACACATGCAGGTCCGAGGAGGACCTTGAATAGGATCATAGGGTCCAAGGATGGTTGGGATGTGGGCAGCACACTTAGGTAAATCTCCTTTGTGTTTAAGGCTGTCAGTGGCTGACAGGTCTCGTTCTGATAGTAGGCTTCTTATTGCCCAGTGAGCAGGCGTCACCCCCACTGTCCTGATCTTGGACGCCCAGGTCACCTACTCACTTCCTTGGCCACATTTATGTTGCTCTTGTCAGGTGATCCTTTTCTGTAACACCAGCAGTATCAGGCAGATGAGGTAGGAACATCTGTGGGCCCATTTGGTTTTCCCGGTTGTCTCTAATCCAGTCTAGATTGAGAATTTCTTTACATATGGTGTCTTATTTGGGCTCCCAGAGAGTCAGTCCCAGCACTTTCATCCATCTCGGGACAATTCTTGGCTATGTATACGTCAGGAGAACTTTCCTGGAGATATGAAAAAGTGACTATTGTTTCAGTTAGAACGGATCCCGGCAGATCAAAGACCTAATTTCATGTAGGTCCGCTGATCCATTGTGGCTACTTACAGGAATGTGGGTGATGGAAAAATACGCACACCACAGAAAAGTCCATGCCAGTATGGTTGAAGAGTCCTGAAAGTGTGTCCAAGCCTGATACATCAGGAGGGAGTTCTGGTCAGAATCTAAGGTAGAGGGGTCTGGTGGCCCTCCCCTCCCTTTATGAGGGAGTGCTAACAGCCCCATTCCCCAGACCCGGCTGTCACTGCACTTTGCCTACTTTGTTGCTGTGACTACAACGGCTGGGACAAGGCATGTGGAGGCTACCATAGCAGCCGCTGCTCCATGACGCTGTAAGTCACGCCTGTCTGTTCTACAGTTTGGGTGTAAGTTACAGGAATCCATCTGTGATTGGGGGTGGGCAGGTCTGAAATTCCAGGCCTTTCTCCTGAGACCTCCAGTCTCACAACATTTAACTGCATCTGCTTGGCTTCTTCTGCACACCCCTGCCCTTGCTTCTCCCAGACTTTGGCTTTGAAACTCCTAAGCTAAAGCTTCAACACTTTTGTTCTGGAGCTGTCCTGCCACAAGCCCAGCTGGGAGTCAAACACAACAGACTCCTTTGAAGAAGTCAGGAGCAGAGAACAAGTGACCAAGAGTCACATACACTTAGCTTAAGGTATTTTCCTCCCACATCAGAACGGGCACGTCTCTTCCATGAACATCAACAGACATGAGCACGGCTTAACCGTGAAGGAATCTGGCTTCCCCAAGTGGGAATTCAACAGTTTGGCCCATAAAGCCAGCTCAGGGTTGAGAATTCGGAAGAGCCGTGTGGACTGAGTTGGCTGCTGTGAAAATATAACTTGGTTATCTGGACACATTTTGGTTTTGGATTTATCTATATTTATGGTTATGGGTGTTTTGTCTGCACGCATGTATGTGTGCCACACGTATGCAGCACCCATGGAGGCTGGAAGAGGACATTAGATTCTCTGGGGTCTGGAGTGACTGGAGGATGTGAATCTCTGTGTGGGTGCTGGGAACTAAATCGGGGTCATCTGCAGGGACATCTGTCAGCCATCTCTCTAGGCTCAGTGACACAATTTTTGAAATACAGACATTTTCCATATAAGAGCAGCATGGATCTTAAAAAATTAATTAATTTGTTCACTTTACATTCCAGTTGTAGCCCTTCCCTCCTCTCCTGCAAGCCCCACCCTCTCTCTCTCTTTCCCTCTCCCCATATTCTTCAGAAAAAAGGGAGCACCCAACCACCCACCCCAGCTCATCAAGTCGCATCAGGACTGAGCACATCCTCTTCCCCTGTGGCCTGGCAAGGCAGTACTGCCAGGTGGAAATGATCAAAAAGCTGGTAACAAAGACAGCCCCCTTTCCTCTTACTAGAGGACCCACATGAAGCCTGAGCTGCCCATTGGCTACATCTCTGTAGTGGGCCTAGGTCTAGTCCATGTAAGGTCCTTGGTTGGTGCTTCAGTCTCAGCAAGTCCCTCTGGGCCCTGATTAGTTGGCTCTGATGGTCTTCCTGTGGAGCTCCTGTCACTTCCAGGTCCTTTTATCCTCCCCCCCCCACTTTTCCACATGACTCCCTACTTTCACTTGCCGTTCTCTATGGGACTCCCCACTGGTGCCCTCTTTAGTCTCCATGGCCCCTGCTGTTAGAAGTGTCAGCTAGAGTCCTTTCCGTAAAAGATGTTCTGAGATGGCTCAGGAGGTAAAGGTGCTTGCTTCCAAGCCTCACAACTTGAGTTCCATCCTTGGAATCCATGTGATTGAAGGAGAGAACTGAGTCCTGCAATGCATCCTGGGGCTTTCCCTCTCACACGCTTCATACATAAGTAAACAAACAAGCAAATAAATCAAGGGGGCTGGAGCGATGGCTCAGTGGCTGAGGGCACAGGCTATTCTGCTAGAGGATCCAGATTTGGTTCCCAGCATCCACATGATGGCTCAAAACGACCTGTAACTCCACTTCCAGGGGATCCAGTACTCGCTTGTGGTCTCTGCAGTCACTGCATGTGGTGCACAGACATACATGCAGACAAATCACCCATACACATAGGAACAAACAAACAAACAAACAAACAAAAAACAAACAAAAAAAAACATAACAATAAAAAAGAAAGGAAAGTTTGTGTTTTTCAATGGAGCCTGTTGAATTTGACCCTTGGACTCATCAGTCTAGATAGGAAATGACAACCTGTTTAATCACAAAAGCCAAAGTAAATTTCAATTAGGCACCCAGGCTCACTCAGTGCTCTTCTAAATTGATCACTATAATGGAACATAGATAGGGTCCTCAACTGAAGCATGGTAAGCATTTTCAGTGAAATCAGTAGCTTGAACTCTAGTGAAAGTTAAACCAAGCTAATTATCCCGCCTCTTTGCAATAGATGCATTCCCACCAGGACTGGATCCACCTGTAGCCATGGATGCATTCTCACCAGGACTGGATGCACTGTAGCCATGGATGCATTCCCACCAGGCCTGGCTTCACCTGTAGCCACACATTTAATAAGGACAATGCCACCAGCTTTGTGGGCTTTCTCAGATCATTTGTCTTAGATGAGAAAAATAATAGGAAATAGACTTCTTGACCTATTTAGTTTCTTTCTCAGACACCAAATAAAACAAAAACTGGAACTATGATTTGGAGGTTCATTGAGTGAGTGCACAGATCAGCAACCATTATCTATAAAGGGTGAGGTAGATTCTTCTTGGCTTTGAGGGCTGGATCGTCTCCAACCTAACTATAGAACCTCGTTGGCATGGAGTGAAAGCCATGGCAGATGGAGGCAAACAAATGGTTGTGACCTCATGTCAATAAAACTTTATCGGAAAAAAACAGGAAATAAGCTAGACAGCCCCCCTCCCCCCCATCTACAGATGCCCCTCCCTGCAAGTTTGAGTAGAGGTAACCGAGGCACCAAATAAGGCCAAGTAACCTTTATCTGATAATTTCTCATTTCCCACTGCCACTCCCTATTTCTAAATCCCCAGTCTTTCTTCCATCCTGCCTTCTGGAAAAACAGGCAGAGTGAGGTGAGCAGGTGAACTCTGTCTCGGATTATGAAGCTATTTCAGTAGAAAGGGAAGGCCACCTAGATCTGAAGGGAGGAGGTGGGAAAAACACCTGCTTGCTCCCGACAGAGCTGAGCAAGGCTTCCGAGAGAAGAGGCACGTTAAGCTCCTGATATCCTGGCTCCCGCTCTTCCCATCCTTCCTCCATCCATCTGCTCAGAGTTCTCAGACACATTCCATTCGCTGCAGGATGTGATAACTAATTCTTTTAAGGGAATTTTCTGTTATTTTTTTCCCCAAGGGTTTAAAATAATCTTTTCTATCTTTATTTTCTTTTGATTATAATGGCTAGATTAGCTTTAAATAAAAAATACTGACAATGGCTGAATAGCTATGGCCCATGGTAACCCACCATGCATGCAGTGTGGTGTTTACTAGGTATCTTTCAAATAAACTCCTGTGTAAACTCCTGTGTAGATTCAACACAGACACAGCTACGTGCTCAGCTACCTCCATACACACGGTCTCAGAGACTCATCACAAATGTGTCATCTATTTGTTTATTTGTGTGCATGTATGTGTTTATGTATATGTGCATGTATGTGTTTATGTACATGTTCCTGGGCAGGCACATGTCATGGCACGCAGGTGGAAGTCAGAGGACAACTCCTGGGAATTAGTTCTCTCCTAATACCACGTGGGCTCCCACCTTTCCTAATGATGATGATGATGATGATGATGCCCAGAGGGAGGCATTCTGGCAGGTGTATTCTCCTGAAAGACTGCACTGTCGGAAGGGGTCAAAGCTGGACATGGGTACAGACTCTTGGTTTGGGACACTATCGAGATACTCACTTTGTGACCACTGCAAAAACACACTCTCCGTGCCTCACTTGTTGACATCCCCTTTGGAAATGATGATAATGCCTCAAGTTGATCGGGTATACGGCAAGTTGCCTGGCACAGTGCCTGGCTTAGCATAACAATCTCTGTTTCTGCTCACTGCCCTATACCACCTGAAGGTGTCTTGTGGACAAACTGAGAAACACTGGCAGGTAGTGGAGACCAGTAATGTGGTTGAAGCATCTACAATGCACAGGGCGGTTTCCACCACAAAGAAATTTTTTGGCCCAGATAGTCACAGTGCTGAGGGAGAGCGGCTGGTTAGAGCTGGTGACCTGAAGGTGTCTTGTGGACAAACTGAGAAACACTGGCAGGTAGTGGAGACCAGTAATGTGGTTGAAGCATCTACAATGCACAGGGCGGTTTCCACCACAAAGAAATTTTTTGGCCCAGATAGTCACAGTGCTGAGGGAGAGCGGCTGGTTAGAGCTGGTGAGCTAGTGGATGCATGGGGCCCAGTGAGCTCTCCACACAGGCCTGACCACCTGGGGGTTAATAGAATTCCTCTCAGATCTGCAGCTGGGGACATCAGCCTATGCACTCTTCAGAAGGACACTCGGCCTTTCCATTTTGTGCCTGCGCCCAGAAACAGCCAAAGCAGCAGTTCCGAGGACAGAGGCTCCTACAGAACAGGCCTCTTCTCTGCTAGGGAATCTGGATACTGTGCAGGCGCTCACCGGGGCCTCCGATTCAGGCCCGATGGCAATCTCCAATGAGCCCTCAGATGGAGAGATTCTCTTAACACATTGAGGACACCAGAGCAAGGAAGCTTTGAGAGTCTCAGGAGATGAGGTGAGGTAGAAAGTAGACCCATCACCATTTGGATAGACAAGCCTTCATCTACAGCTTTGTTATCTAAACACATCTCTGCTAGTTTTGCGATTAGAGACGTGAGCAGCCATTATAACCTGTGATTGCGTCAGGCAGTTCTCACAGCTTTTTTCCTCACCCCCTGGTGCCTTCTATTCGAAATATTATTTGGCTCTATTTTTTCTCCTGGTCCACTCTGCTTCTCGTCAGTGTGTGTGTGTGTGTGTGTGTGTGTGTGTGTGTGTGGTGTCTGTGTGTGTGTCCACAATTGTAGTTTCAGTAAATAAAACGGCTGCTTGATAACATGGAATGGCCCAACGCTTAACTCTGCCCTTGGAGATCCTCTACATCAAACCAGCCATCAAAAAGTGGTGCAGATAAAATTTGTCATCTGGGGTTTCCTACAAAAGAATTACAGTGGAGAAATGGCCGGATCGATACTATGGATTTTCACGGCAGGGGCCGGTGGTCCGATTGCTGTGAGACACTCAGGCAGATAAAAGGGCACGGCTGCCACTCCGTCACAGACTGCTGACTCAGCACAAAGCCAGGCAGGTATTTATAGGCTGGACTGACACAGAATTATCACCTTGCAGTGCCCGGCTCGTGTTCCCTGTGAGATTGCTTTTCCTTTATGGGACTGCTAAATGCAGGTGAATGGAAAAATGATGGCTAACAGCTGTCAAAATGCAACCGAATGAAGTACTTAAATCTTTTTTTATCCATTAAAAGGGTTACAACCGTACATAGATCATGGCACAGACATTGTAATGATATTTGGGGGCTGGTAAATGAGGGGGTAATAAACAATGTGTGCTCCCATCAGAGCAGCAGAGGGAACAGACTTGGGGGCAAGGTGGGTCTGCTTGACGAGCCACTTTAATGGGGGGACCGTTACATAATCATAGGAATACATCTGCACCCCAGTCCGTGGGAGCGTGCTCTCCCTTACCTTGGCATTCAGGTGGCGTCGGCCTGCTCTGTAGAAGCTTGGCTGTGCTCATTGTGCCATGAGGTGACAGAAGCTTGCTCACTGGCTTAATGAAAGCCCGAGGGATGCTTAAGATGCTCCCAGGCCACGTGGGACTTTACCGTGCTGTTGTTTCCCTTCCGCAATGCAGCTGACCTTCAGATGTGCCACAGGTGTAACTCCAGAGGTCAAGGACAATGCATAAACAGTAGTCCCCCTGCCTTGCTCACTAGGGGGCAGTTCCTAAGGACCACTCCATCTCTGTGCTTGTCTGAAACCATAGGTTCTACCAAACCCTCTAGAGCTGTGGTGGGTTCCCCTGCCCCCATAATACACACTTGTGAAGTTATTTTAAAACGAAAGCACTTTGGCTTTTGTATTGTATTTTATTATAGCAATGGGAGAGCTAAAAATAGTGAGAGAGTGAGAGATGGAGACAGAGACAGAGACAGACAGACAGACAGACAGACAGACAGAGAGCAGCTGTGATGATGAACTCTAGTAAGGTTATTTCAATATGGCTTCTCTAGCTCTCAAAAGAACTTACTGTATGACGTCACCGTTCTTGTGATGGCAGGGGGTGACAGTGCCTGTGTGATGAACAGGAGTGAGGTGATGGACATTGGCCTCCTGATATAGTGTGGGGCTGCCACAACAGGGTGACCAGCGTTCAACATGGCCAGAGTCCAGGGCAAAGTGAGAATTCATTGCACCTTACAAATTGCTTATTGCTGGAATTTTCCATTTCTTATTTTTTTTGACTTCAGCTGGCTTTGAGGCTGAGGGGAGTAGGACCGTGGCTAAGGCTATACCTTTTACCCAGTGGGAGAGGATGAGCTCATTGCCGGAACATTCCATCAGCTGGCCTGTCACCAGAGAGGTTCCTTTGTCATTACTTAAATAGATAAAGTTAGTGTAATTGCCCCAATTTCTAGCTAATACATCCTTGAGGAATCCTTCTGGAAGAATTTTACCAATCCATCTAGACCCATCTGTACAATACATGTCCTGTTTTTCATTTAGTGGGACTCGGCTTCCATAGAGACTCACAATGTTTCCAAGGCTGCCTTCTGGGATGTTTGCTAGTTTGAAAATGCAACGTGTTCTTTAGAGGCCTTGCCTTCCCCTAATATTTAATTTTTCAACGAACCATTTTTGGTGAGTTTGAACATTGCAAGAAGAACATTTTATTCATCTTCTTTAATATTTAAAAAGTGCTGCAGAGCAACAGGGAAAACAACCCAAAGTGTACTGTGTCTCCCCCATTACAAGGTACCTGGGCATGAGGGAGCTCCTTGGTTTCCTGAACTCCTGCAGGGAGAGCAGCTTTGTGCAGGACCATGAAGCAGAGAGGCCTGCTGTGGTTTAGCACTGATTGTTGCTCTGTAGGCTTTCCGGGGCACAGCACAGACAATCTTGTTTCTAGATGGGGTTGGTTGAGGTGAGCAAACATACCCGAAATGTGGGCAGCGTTGTCTTATGGGCTGGGGTCCCGGGCTATATGAAGGGGAGAACTGAGCTGAACGGAGGCCTTCATCATCCCTGCTTCCTGACTGCAGATGCAGCGTGGCCAGCCAGCTGCCTGAAGCTCCAGCTAGTGTGCCTTCCTCCATGACAGGGTGAACCCTCACACTGTGAGCCAGAAAGATGCCTTTCCGGGGCTGGAGAGATGGCTCAGCAGTTAAGAGCGTGTGTTATCCTTGCAGGGGCCCTGAGTTTGATTCCCAGCACCCACAGGCAACAATCAGCTCACAGCTACCTATAACTCCAGCTACAAGGCATCTGACATACCTCCGGCCTCCTTAAGCCAATGCACATATCCAGACACACAGGTGAACATAAACAAACTATTTTTTTTTACAATAAAGCTATTTAAAAATGGGCCCCTTCCTCCAGTTGCTTTTGTATTGTATTTTATTATAGCAATGGAGGAATTAATAAGTACAGTTAAACTAGACTGTCAAGGAAAAGATATTTTTTTTTATTTTTTATTTTTTGGAAAAGATATTTTTAAAAAATTAAAATTACACATTAACTTATTTTGCGTGTATGTGTGGGAACGCATGTGCCACGATGCATGTGGAGATCAGAAGACAGCTTTTGGGAGTGGGCTCTCCTCTTCTACCTTGTGGGGCTAGAGACTGAATTCAGGTAGCTGGTCCTGATTGATGGCGGCATTTGTACCCGCCGAGCCATCTCATTGGCCGGAGAATTAGTTTTTGTGCAGATACCTTGCACGGACAGACACTTGGTCTATGTTGTATGAAGTAGCAACAGCACAAAGTGCAAACTGGATGGTCACAGTTCCAGGGACACAGCGCCATAGAGTGTTAGTCCCATCCCACCTGAAATATAAGGAAACTGAGGCAACAGAGAGGCTGATGAAGCTGCCCAGGTCACCTGGCCAGGTAGTAGGGGAGCTGCAGCAGAAAGTCTGATCTTACCCAGGATTCTTGGTCCCTAACCAAAGGGGGCAGCCTTGAACTCGGGAAGCTTTGCCTTGTAACTCATGCTTAGAATCATCCCAGGATGTGTGTAATCTGATTCAGACAGGAAATGGGAAGTTGAGGGGCCAGGGAGGCGGCCCAGTGGGTAAAGGTGATGGCTGCCGAGCCTGACTACCTGAGACCTACATGGTAGATGGAGGAGCCCGTTCTTACAAGCTGCCCTCTGTCCTCCATATGCACCCCACCCCCTATAAGTAATTATTATTATGTTTGAAACATGAAGTCCAGAGACGGGGGGGGGGGGGGGGGGACGACACACCTTTTGCCTGCCTGTTTAGTGGCGTTTAGGTGTCTCATCACCAAGCTCTCTGCTAGTTTGACTGTGTTGTTGAGGGGGAGGCTATCAGACCCGCAAGGTTCTGAGGCTTCCAAGTGCAGAAAGCCAAGTGTGGGAAGGGTAAGTGACGGGGGTGGGGGGGGGTGGGGGTGGCGGTGGGGAGGGGTGGGGGGGGTGAGCGGGCAGAGCATAGTTCAGGATGCATGACTGCCTGGTAGCAGCATTAGCAACCACACAGCTGTTCTCAGAGCCTCCCTGGCTGGGCTTGGGTGGGTTTCAGAAACCTAACCCACGCCTGCAGGCACCGTCCACAGGGAAATCATGTTTGTGACTATTGGAATGGCCCTGGATGGGTAGAAATCACTGCTGCTTTCCTCCTGGCATTGCTGTATAGGACTGCACCATCCCAGACATTAACCAGAGACGGAAGGAGGGGGCTAAGCAAACAGAGGGGGAAATAGAAGCAAGAAAATGCAGCAGAGTGAAAAAAATATCCATAAACTAGTTGTGTGCGTGTGGTTTTTTTTTTCTCCCTCTTTTCTTTTTGTCTCTCTGGTTGCTCTGATGTGCACAAAGGAAATAGTCGGAATAAAATCACATCTCAGGAACACCAACATAAATTCCCCCTTGCTTTGACAAGTACGTAATTTTCTTCAGAGATGTTCTTCACGTCTGGAGAGTTACGAGGCAATTTCATTCCCATCTGACAAATTTACAAAGAAACATTAGAGAGAAGGGATCAGGAAAACCAGCAAGCTTTATAGACTTTTTCCTCAGGCTGTGTTCCCCTTCCCTCTCTCTTGTGTTTTCTTGAGGACCACGCATGAGTGACTCACATAGGGTGGACCCCCGGAACCAAGACACTTAGGGAAGGAGAGGACAGGAAATGTGCTTTCAGTCAACTAATTGTATTTACAATTTTAGGGGGAGGAGGAGGCGGGGCTTGGGCAGGAGGGAAGGTATGCATTGGCAAATGGTTAAAGTGAGCTCCCTAGGGTATGGATTTCAAGTGGCATTTGTAAATATTAGGGTTTGTGTAAGGGGAGAGGGAGGGGGACAGAGGAATAGGGGGAGGGTAGAGAGAGAGGGAGATGGGGAGAGGGATAGAAAGAGAGGAAAGGAGGGAGGAGTGGATAGAGGAAGAGAGGAGGAGGGAGGGAGAGAGGAGGGGAAGGAGGGAGGAAACAGCAGGAGGAAAATCTGGATGTGGAGAGGGTAAGAGAAGTGGGGAAGGAGAGAGAGAGGAGGAGAAAATGGTCCTGGGGTTTTGATGATTTGGGTTCCAGCCTGGGCTTCATGAAAAGACCAATGACGGAAAATATCAGGTTGGTTTTCTCACAGTATCATAGTTTCTGCTGTGAGGCGTCTTCTGCCAATTCCACCACACAGCATTTGCAGTGACCCTTCACCTGCGTCGCATCAGAAATATTTGGTCCTGGGTAAAGTGAGACAGCTGGCAGGCACTGCTGACCGTCCTAACTCTCAGGCTGGAGTTGCTTGGGCTGTGAGTCTTTGTCATTCTCCTAAATGTTTGCAGCCATGACATATTCAGTTCAGGGATCTGCTAGCTAGCAGAGTTAGCACACACACATAGACACAACACATACACAACACACATACACACAATGCACACACACTACACACATATATAACACACACACTCACATACACACATACACATAACACACATATAACACACACAATATACTCACATACATACAATACACACACTCACCATATACATACTACACACGCATATACATAACACACACATGTGCACACACACATATGTACTTATTTACATCCATGTATTTTCAGTGTCCTGGGATTCTAGAAGATTCTAGCAAGGTCATTAGGGCTTGCTTAGAATTTTGATCAAAAATCCCAACATGCTCAAGAATCCAGGAGATCAATCCCTGTCCTGGAGAGCTGAGATGAGGATCTGTGTTATATAGATTCTGGAGGACACGGAGCCTAGAAGACAGATGACCCCTTATAACCAGAGCTTAGGGAGTGAGGGGAGGAGGAGATCCGTGGCTTCCTTGGCCGTCCCTGAGAGCCACACGTGCCCACTGCTGCGTGGACAGTGAGGCAGGAGGGAGGGGCCATGTTTGTGGCTGTGTTGCTCCTGTATATTTTTGGAGCCTAGCTGGGTATCGGCAGCCATGGGAGTTGAGGTTCAACCTTATTTGTGTAATTGATTTGTTCCCGCTGATGATCATGCTTAAGTCTTTTGCATTTTTAACATGAAAGCATTTCACCAAAGAAATCTTATATATATGGCATTTTAAGTTTAATACCATTATTCCAAATTGTGAAGTGGAATTTGGATCTGGTCTCTGCAAACTCTCATAATGAAAGCCCTCTCTTTGGTCTGCCTTCTGGCTTCTCCAGCTCAGGCAACCATTGTCTTGATGAAGGGGGTGCTCATCTGGAGGGAGGCTGGGCAGGTGCAGAGCAAGGCTGGTACCTCTGGGTCACCTTGTCCTTGAGGAGGTCCATCTAGCCCAATGGGACTGATGAAATGTGTGGGTGGGCTCTGCTCCCCCTCATGAGCAAGATAACTTCAGCACGGCTAGGAAATTAGATTGATTGTGCTGAGAGAGATAAAAATTTAAAATATCCCCTGGTAGGGAATTTTTTCTTTTTCTTTTTATTTCTGCGTTTGAATCTTTTAAATACTGTAACTTTGGGGGAAAGTTATAGAGACATAAAAGGCATATTTGAGCTGCTTTGGGGTTTATGACAACCACTGGATAATACATTATTTTGAAAGCCTTTATAGTATACAGTTACAGACTTCCAGGAAATCTATTAAAATGCAGCATTAATTAACATAAACTTTTTATAGTGTTGCTAATATTCTGCAAACAACTAAAAGTTTAAAAGCCCTTTTACAGGCATTTTTTCCCCCTGCATGTACCCCGCAGTCATGTGTATTATGGGAAACACTAGAGAAGTGGAAAGAAATGGATTTCCCTCGATGGTTCTGATGGGTATTCACCTCCATAGCGGCCTTCATTTGAATGAGCATAAAAATCTTTGCCAGGTTGATTAGCATTTCCTCTTGAAGCTCATGCGATGGACCAAAAGCAACCCGTGCCAGAACTTGAAAATTCACCGTTCCCTTTAATGATTAAAAAATAGTCTCTGACGTCACTTTAGAAATCAAAGTCATGCCTTTCAACCCCAGGAGATGGTGCTCAGCCACATCCCCTCCTTTAAACACCTCACCTGCCCACGCCTCAGACTACAGTTAAAACACACAGATGTGCCCTCCTTGGCTTGGCTCTCTCTTAGCCATGTTTTGTTTTTGAAGTCTAGCTCCTGGTCACTTTTGTGGCAGTGAGCTTTCCCAGCCCAGATCTTGACCTTCTCCAGAGAGAAGTTTGGCATCCCTGGGAGGTTTCTGCGCCCACAGAGTAGTGCTGTCCTACCTAGGACTGAGAGGAAGGTGAGATGGCCCTAAGTCCCTCATCCCTAATTACTTCCCAGCTAGGCAGGGAGGGCAGGACAAGGAGGCAGCCGGCTGCCACACACCAGTACTCAGGAAGCAGAGAGCCTAATGCTGGAGCTCGTCACACTTCCTTTCACTCAGTCTGGGAAACAGATGGGGCTTGGTGCCGCCCACTTTCTGCGCATGCGCATACGCATACCCTCCCTCTTTAGTTGCCACTCTCCAGAAACATGCCCACAGACAATTTACTCAGAAGAATTTCTCTTTGGTGATCCTAAAATCCGTATAAGTTGACAGTGAAGATTAGTCAGTACAGACAGAGAAAATTAAATGTAGACTCATCAAATTCCAGTATTTATTTATTCAGCAAATATATGATATTTTTATCCCCATAGGACTGCTCTCCACAAAGGGGAGGGGGGGGGGAGAAGGAACCAGCAAAGAATTAATGACGTGATCTGTTAGATTGTGGTAAATAATGATGTGTCACTACCCTCCTATATAGAAATTTCAGGAACAATCCCAGAGGTAAATGAAAGTCGTTCTCCCTGAAGAGAACTCCAGGCAAAAGAAACTGTAAAGAGTGAAATTCCAAGGTGGAAATGGATGAGGCACAGTGAGCATGTGGATGTGCCCGGATCGCAGCAAGAGTAAAGATGCCTCTTTACTCCAAGTGAGAGGAAAGTCACTGGAGGAGGCTGAGAGGCAAGAGGGACAAGATGTAGCTGTCTATGTTTCATGGTCAGATTGGATGTTGGGGAAAAAATAGAGCAAAGGGCAGAGGTGGGAAATCAAGACTCATCAATATTTTGCCATATGTCACAGCGGCTGGTCAGTGAGGATGGCGACGGGGTGCTGGTTACCACGTGTTTCAATACAGACTTGACTGCAAACTTGGTCTTGGTTTAGTTAGGAGCTGCCCGAAGATGAGGTATCAATGGTGGCTGCCATACCTGTGGCCTGGTTCTCCAGAGGATGATAGTAACATGCTGTGAAGGCCGACTTATTCTATTCGATAGGTGTGTGTGTGTGTGTGTGTGTGTGTGTGTGTGTGTGTGTATACATGTGTGCCATGGTGCTCATGAGAGGGACAGAGGACAGAATGAAGGGCATGGTTTTTCCTTCCACCACGTGTACTCAGGGGACTGAACTCGGGTGGGTACGCTCGGTGCCGGCAAGAATCTGCTGAGCCATCTTGCCAGCCCTGGACTGGCAGAGAAATAAGGAGCTTTGGCTTCCTCACTTTTCTCATTTCTTTCTATTGTCACATGTGATTTTTCCTTTTTGCTATGCCATCAGCTGGTCTCCACAGGTTATTTGAACGAAAGGGTATTAAAGTTTCTCCCAAACTTCAATTATTTATAATAAGAAACACGCTGTGTTTTGCTAAGCCAGAAATACAGGTTGATTGTGTCTCTGACCACGTGGTCCTCCTTTTCCCTGAGTGTCTGTCCACACATACCCTGCTCAATGGTCTGTCTGTTCTACAGAGTACATAGCCACACCCACCGACAGACAGGGAGGACCACACACCTCCCATCAATCAAAACCAATCCACATGGTCATGCGCAGATGCGGAAGGACTGAGAGGCTAGAGTCCCAGCAACCCTGTTCATGGCTCAAGCATCTAAGCATCCATGGTGCTCGTTTCCTTGCTAATGAGGATGCCTCTCTGTTATTTATGAGTTTCTTATTACCTATGATTTCTTTCATAACAACCCTGTGTTCCTTGCCCATCAACGGCTCACTTGCTACTGCGTGGTAAGTGCCCAGTGAAGCGCCACGCACAGTATGTCTAGTTTTATGTTCAGATCCATTTTCACTGCCAGGGAGTTCATCTAGAGATTGGTATCTTTTGTGTAAAGGGGGGGGGGGGAAGGGAGAGAGAGAGAGAGAAGAAGAGGGACACCAAGCCCTGGCAGCAATTCAGATGCCTTCTGAAGCCAAGCAGGTGACATACATGTGGGGAGCGGTGTGGCGTTTTAGTCAAAGTGTGTGTGTTGGGGTGGGGGTGGGGGGAACACATCATCCTGAGGGTGAAATTAAAAATATTTTTTAAAACAACACAAAAACCATGCTAGTCAGATCAAACCATTGCAAGGGCAGATTACTTCAGACACTGGCCGGTTCGAGGAGCTGTAATGAAGGCTGGAAGACGGGGGCTTTATCAGAGGTCCTTTTTTTTTTTTTTTCTGATTCTTGTTTGGCTTAGCGTGGCTGAGGCCTGACGAACACCTTCCCTTAGCCCTCTTTTACTAGGTTGTTCTTAGGTGGGGGAAAAAAAATGAATCTGTCTACGTGAAACTAGGACAAGAGCTAGCTAGAGGGGATACCTTTGTGTCTTTTGCCAAAGATAACTCTGGAGATTAAAAAAGAATTCTCCTCGAGTTTATGAATCCAAGTCCCAACACAGCGCCCTGAGAACTGCATCCCTCTGGTGCAGGGCAGAGAGTGAGGACAGGAGTGGGGTGGGTTGGGGTGGGTTGGGTAGGTGGGGTGGGGAGGGGGCGGGAGGAAGACTTTGGTGTCTGGCCCCGGAGGAGTACAGGAGGGCCAGCAGGCAGGCCTCTAAGCCTCCTCTTGCCAGAGGGCTGTTTTTTAACATCATGAGGTCTCCAAGGCCAAGGCTATTAAATCCTATGCCCTGCTGAGAAGTCAGGGTGTTCTCTCCTCACAGCATCTGAGAACCGGGATTGTGTAAGATACGGGTTGTTCTTGCCTGTGGCTCACTCTTTGTTGGGTGACAGAGCAATTATGCAATTACATAGTTTAAAAATTAATTCCAGGACTTGGCAACTCATTTGGTGACACGCTTGACTGGCAAGAGTGAGGACCCAAGTTCAAGCCCCAGAACCCACGTAACAAAGCCAGGCACATTCTCACAAGGGCAGCGCTGGGAAGGCAGAGCCAGGAAGGTCCCCAGGGCTTGCTTACCAGTCGGCACCTAGCCCACTTGCTCTGGGCCAGTGAGAAATCCTGCTACAAACAGAAGAAAAATGCCTCACAAGGAATAACATGTGAGGTAGTCTTTTGATCTGCACATGCGTGCACCCGCACACGTGCATGCACACTGAGTTATGGATGTTCACCTGTGCAAGCACATGCACCTGCACACATGCAAATATGCATACACACACACACACACACACACACACACACACACAGACACACACAGAAATATGCCAATTGATTCTATATGTCAGTGCTTAGAAGCTAGGATATTTGGATATTTACAGGAGGATTAGAATCCAAGGCTCCTTCTGGAATCTGAAAACTGTCTGTCATTTTAGGTCGACAACTGCTCTGCCACAAGGGGCTGTGGAAAGTCTACTCACATTGCTGAAAGCACGGTCACTGTAGCGCCTATTTATACTCTTCCAGCCTAGTCTGCTCAATGGTTTTTCATGTGGCTGGCCCGTTTTAGACAGTCAGGAACGGACTTCTAGCCTCTGCGTTTACGGTCTCAGCGGCTATGCCGTATTTTGCCGCAAATGGCTCCAGTATCATCACCTTTAGTTTCAACAGCAGTTTGCTCTTTAGTTCTCAACGTTGACTTTTAAGAGCCAGAATTGCTAATTATCCTGAGGAAGCTTTCTCTGCTTTAGACTCGATAAAGTTGCCGGTAATGGGTGTGATCTTTTGTGGGTTAATCTAAAAGATATCCTTTCTTTTTCTTTTCCCCTTCTGGTATGTTCCCTTCTCCATGCCAAGTCGTTCAGCATGCTAGAAACCTTCAGGTGTTTAGGAGGCTTGGAGAACTTTCCAGGAAATGCTGCAACTTTGCCTATGTTGTCAGAGGATAAAAGCACAGTGTTCGGTCCAAAAGCTTTGTGTAATTTTCTTTTTCAAATTCAACACCCGAGTTAAAAACTTGGATGCTTCTCTGCTTTACATTTTAATGAGTAGCTTTTTCTAAAGGCTTTGGGAAAAAAAACCCAACAAAACACCACCACAGGCACGAAAGTTTGAATGCTCTGCCTGCTAGCACGGAGTGCCTAAGGGACATGCTGCTTTTGTGTCTTCAAAAAGTACCAAAACTCAAACGGAGGCTTTTGAGATGGCTCACCTGTTAAGATGGCTTGCTGCTCTTTGCCGAGGACTAGAGTTCGGTTCTCAGCATCAACACTGGGTGTCACTGCCTGTAACTCCAACTCCAGGGACTCTGACACTCTCTTCTGGCCTCTGTGGGTACCTGCATTCATAGACGTATACCCACCCACATACACATACACACATAAAAATAAACCTTAAAAACTAAGAAAAACTCAAACAGCGAGAGGGAGGCGAAATATTGGCCAAAGAAAATACTGAATGCTATGTTCTCATGTAGCCACGGTGTCAATGAAGTATGCAAACCAGGCAACTTCATATGGATTTTTCCCCATTGTATCATTTTATAGGTATGTGTGTAGCCTGGGTGTCGGGTAAACTTTTATGAGCTAAATCATTCTTCCCGTTAGTTTTTGTTGTAATTACCACCATGCTTATTGTAATTTCTGATTGATCTTCAATTGGTCTTGCCTAATAACACTTCATCTTGAGGTGTCTACGCCTGCAGGCTGCTCAGTTATGTGGCAAATGATTTATCTATAAACGCTCAACACACCCGGGAGTTCAATATTTAAATGGATCTCTTTGTTAAGCAAAGAATGCTTCTAGTGTGCAAATAACATGGTGGCGAGTTTTGCATTTGGAGAAAAGTCGATGCTAGCCTGGCCAGAAGAAGATCGCCTCCTCTCTGCTTCTCAGCAGCTGCATCAAGTTCCAGGCTGGTTGTTCAGCTCACTGTGGGCCTGGCCTTCCACTAGGCTATAACTCCCAGGAGGGCAGGAATCATGCTACTGTCTTTCTTAAAAATTAAAAAAAAAATTATTCACGTGAGTCCGTGTCTCTGTGTGGGCATGTGCCCATGAGTGCAGGTGCCCTCAGAGGCTAGCGGAGGGTGTGGGATTCCCTGGAGCTGAAATTACAGGTGCCTGTGAGCCACTTGATGTGGGTTTTGGGAGCCAAACTCTGGACCTCTGCAAAAGCAGCACGCCGTCCTCACCACTCAGCCTTCTCTCCTGTCCCCCCCCTTCCTCTCTCTTCAGAGAATTTTGAAGAGATTGAAATATGTGAAACATAGGACAAACCACTTGTATTTACTCAGGCTCGTCTGCTTGTATGGTTGAATGTTACCACGCCTGTTCCAGGGTGCTCTGATTTTCCCCAACAGAAACCCCATGGTCACTAAGTACCAATTCCCTGCCTCCTCCTCCAGCCCCTGGAAACCGCCATTTGCTCTCTCTCTCTAGAGACTGGACTAGACAAGGTGCCTTGGATAAATGGAATCATGCAAGTCACTGCGGTTCATTTGGCATCAGAACGTCTTTATGTTTGATGAACGTATGTGGTGACAGTTGACATTGATTGTTAGCTCGGCAGAACTTAGAGTTCCCTAGGACACGGCTTCCTGGGTGTGCTGGGAGGGCATTTCTAGACTTGGTCAACAGAGGTAAGAATACCTACCCTAATGTGGGCATTACTATTTTGCGGGCTGAGGTCCTGGATTGGATAAAAATAAGAAAATGGGTTGGCATCAGCAGTCCGTCTCTCTCTCTTTTTTGTCTGGGTGCAACATGACCAGCTGCCTCTTCGTGATCCAGTCACTGTGACTTCCCGGCCATGTTGGTGTGCACCCTCAAACTGAGAGCCAGGATAAACTCTTCCTTCCTCAAGTTGCTTTTTTTCAGAGCAACAGTAAAACTAAGGTGATACGTAAGAGTTGAACAAATACATAAAGGCGAGGAAGAATCCATTTTCTTCAGTAGACCTCTCCAGACACACAGTAGGTCTTAAGCAACACCCTCTTCTTGGTTTGTGGTAAGGACCCAATTGAGCCACCAGGTAAGTTTTGGAACACGAGGCCCCAGCCATTCCTTGTCACGTGTTGTTTAAACCCAACATACACGAATCTCTGTGATGTGCTTTCTTGGACTTGTAATTTGGGTTGCTTTCTGCTGGCTGCTAATTAACCAGTTGGTGATGCACTGCTTGGCTTTTCATCTGCCTCTGAGCTTGTCAGGAGCCAATGACAAGCCCAGGGGAACTGGGGGCCACTCTGATAATTAAGGCTTGGAGGGCTTCTTTACCGACCCCATTGTGGGCCAATTGCTTTCTCTGCCTCCACTGATGGGCAGCTGACATCTGACAAAACACTGGCCTTCTCTCATAAGCAGAGCAGCGGGACACTTTCCCACCTTTTAATGGCTGAGCACATCTCATCCCTAGCAACTCTGACAAAATGAAAGTGCATCCTCAAAGTTGCTGGTGGAGACAACTGATGAGAAAAGAAGCTGGAAGCATCAGAGCACACACGCTCTTTATTACTATCCTTTAAGTGCAAACCACCAACAGTACAAAGCTTTCTTTGAATTTGTAAGTGGAGAAGTGGTTTGGTGGGCCACAATCTTCTGGGATCTCCTTTAAGAGACAGTGAAAGGGAAGGGCAGGGCGTGGTGGTGCACACCTTTAATCCCAGCACTCGGGAGGCAGAGGCAGGTGGGTCTCTGTGAGTTCTAGGCCAGCCTCGTCTACAAAGTGAGTCCAGAATAGCCAAGGCTACGCAGAGAAACCCTGTCTCAAATAAAACACCCCCCAAAAACAATAAAACAAAACAACCCCCCAAACACCACACACACACACACACACACACACACACACACACACACACATACACACACAGAGAGAGAGAGAGAGGGGGGGGGAGAACAGGCAAGCTCTGTAGAGTTCCTTTAAAGTTAATGCTGTTGGGATTGGAGAGACAGCTCAGTTGGTACAAGGACCAGAGTCTGGTCCCTGAGAACAGTGAAAACGGGAGTGGTAAGGTATGCACGCAAGTCCAGCACTGGAGGGTGGATCCTGGGCGCTCCTGGCCAGCCAGCCAGCCAGCTCAGTCTATTTGATGATTCCAATGAGAGACTGTTCCTGAAAAACAAGGCGGGTGACTTCAGAGGAGCTGTGCTTGAGGGCAGCCTCTGGCCTCCACAGTCATGCCCTCAGATGTCCAGTCTGTCTGTCTGTCTGTCTGTCTGTCTGTCTGTCTGTCTGTCACTCTGTCTGTCTTTCCTGATGAAACCCTCACAAAGCCCTTGCATTGCTCATGTGATAGTGTAGAATATCTGTAAGCCACTTGTGACAGCGTTGCACACTCGTGCTTGGTCACTCTAAAAAAAACTTTTCCATCTAAATTTAAGGTGCACTGACACAATCACTAAAGCCCGGCTCACTGAGTAAGAATCTACTTTTACCCATTGTCCCACCCCACTCATGTGACATACAGATACCCGGGAAATGACTGACTGCATCACCTACCCACCCCCCATGGCTTCAGCCTCTATTCCTTTCTTTTCTTTTAATACTTATTATTTACTTCTTTGTGTATGTGAGTGAGTAATTTAGTGCCAAAGTAGAGCCCAGAGAGCAACTTGTGGGAATCACGTCTCTCTTTCCACCATGTAGGTACTGGGGACCGAACTCAGATTGTCAGGCTTGGCAGCAAGCCTTTGCTTACTGAACCATCTTACCAGACTTTATCCATTTCTTCTCCAATCAAGTTCACCTGTTTTTCGGCTATTTAAACCTGAGTACAAACAAGTAAGACAGAATTGATGTCCTCAGTCCAGTCAACTCCACCACACCTCAAGGGCAGGGGTGAGTGGTTCTTTCCTCAGAAGATGCTCAGAACACAGTGGAGATGATGGGCTTGTTGCATGGGCTGCGATGTAAAACCCAAAGCTTAACTAATATAGTTACCAGTTACTCATGCAGTTACTCCAGCTGGGCACTGATAGGCATCACTGTTGGGGAGTTGGTGGGGCTCTCTAGAGCAGGCGCTGTGAGCTTAGGGTGAAAAGATAGAAAAAGTTATTTTTCAACCCTGGCTACTCGGTACCTGTCCCAAGCACCTGGTGGCACGTGATGTCCCAAGCTGAACTCTTGCCCCCTCAAGGATAAAATAACTAGTAACCAATCATTTTGACGGTCAACTAACCAATCATGTTTGTACTAAATTCTTCTTCTGTAAGAGTATAAAAGACCCAAGCTTTGCTTATTTGGGGTCTCCAGCTCAATAGAGCTTGGTAGACCCCATCATGGTGGGTCAATAAAGCATCCCTTGCTGTTTGCATCGGACTGGACACTTGTGTCTCATTGAGCTCTGGGAAGTAGGACCTAGCCCCCCCCCCCACCAGGTCTTACAAGCGCACAAAAGGAGTATTTGGAATTGCTAGTTACTAAGCAGAGTATGGAAGCAAGACTGGATGGGGACAGAAGTTGAGCTTGGGTGGATGAAGTCCTTCAATCCTTCACCAATCCAGTGGAATGTTCTGGAACAAGCACTGCTCCTTGACCTGTTTACAATGGTGCCTACATCGTTGCATCCACACCTTGCACAGTTCCTGGGCACACCATAGGAAGGCCATGGCATTGGGCAGGTGCCACTGCACAGATGAAGATCTTGGAGAAGCAGTTGGGTATCTGCTGGCTGCAATCCCAGAACTGGGTAGCAATCCTGCCTCAGAGGCAGATCTGGGTGGCCCAACTCTATCTATCCCCACCATAAGTAGCTAAAGAAAGGGAAGAAGAGTAGTGTTTAAGGATGTAGCCATGTCAGTTCCTTTTAGCTTTGACTTCTGGACCAGCCATGCCCTGGATGCTTGATCCTGCCCAGGCATTTGGCATCTTCATGGGTGGACGTTTTCCCCCCCATAATGTGGTGTCAAATGGCAACTGTCTGACAAGGCAGTTTGAGAATACTGTGGGAAACGTGGATTTAAACACTTAACTTAGGCTATCATTTTTACGCTGACAGTGTTTCATAGCATAGGTAATTAACAACTATAGTATTAAATAGTACTATTGTAGAAATAAATCGTCTTCTGCTTATAAGGGAACACACCAGGATGATAAACGTAGGGAGGGCTGTTTCTCTCATAATGAAGAAAGCAACTGTGTTTTACTCTTGCAGGTTTGAGAACTGTCTCTGCCTCTGCTTGCAAGAGATGAAACACACCTGTTTCTGTCCCGCGTGCATTTTCCTTTCTTGACAAATCGACAGGAATCTTGCCTCTTGCCTCTACCTGAGATGTTTCTGGAGAGGAACTGAGGACAGGATTTGTAAACCCTCCCCCTTCGCCATCATCATAAGCTCCACTCTGACTGGGCCAGCCTCTCTCAGTTCGGTGGTTCAGTGACTTCTTCAGGCTCTCACTGGGGACCCTAACAGTGAAGATGTAATGCCAAGATTAAGCAAGGTTGGTTACACGGGTAAATGAAGAAGGCTCAGAGCTTGCTTTGAACAAATCAATGCTGTAGATCTTAGAGAGACTGGGACTTTGTCAGAATTCCAAAGCTGTCATGCAAGCCCACATGACAGTGACCGCTCAGCTTCTAGTGCAAACTGTACATTGCTTGCCATGAGCTCTGTCGTGTGTGTGTGTGTGTGTGTGTGTGTGTGTGTGTGCGCGCGCGCGCGTGCGTGTGCGTGTGTGCGCGCGCCCGCGCAGTCATGTGCATGTATGTATGTGTGGGTGCATGTGCATGTGTTTGTATGTTCGCGGTGCACATGTACATCTGTATGTATTTGGAGCCCAGAGGACAATCTCAAGTGGTCCTCAGCTGCCTTCTGTGACAGGGTCTCTCAGTGGCTTGGAGCCACCTTGTCAGTGAGGCCCCAGGGACCGTGGCTCCACCTCTACAGTGCTGGGATCACATGTGTGTGCCACCGCCCCTGTCTTTTCCATCGATGCACTTCTTTTCAGCCTGTTTCCCTTTGTAATGAAGCCGATAGTCTTCGTAAACTAGGACCATGGTTTGTTCCGCATAGACTTCCCCACCCCTTGAGAAGCGACTCAAACCCAATAAAAAAACACTTCTACCTCACAGACATAATGCGCTGGACTGATGTGGTGAGCCTGCCCTGTAAGTGTGTGGAAAGCTGGGCTGACCTCCTCTTACCTGCTGCTGTCCATCGTTGCATCGGTGACTTTGTCCTCAGACTCCCATGAAGTGGGGGGAGAGGGGGATCAGGAGCCTCTTCCGTTTCAGGACAAGACAGGCACTTCTCTTTACATTGTGAACAGGGGCTCATGCAGCCCAGGCTGTCCTCAAATGTGTTATGTAGTCAAGGACGACCTTGAACTTGTGATCCTCCTGCCTCCTACACCTCACGCGTGCTAGGGCTACAGGTGTCCCACCATGACTATTTTTTATGTGTCACAGGGACTCAATCCCAGGCCCTGATGTTAGGCAAGCACTCTAACACCCGAGCCACATGCAGCCCTGGTCCCCATTCCCACACCTTTGACTTACGTGGTCCCGCTTACCAGTACACAGACTGCAGGGCCCAGACATCGCATGTGGTGGCTTAGGAGCTCAGTCACCATAAAAGACACACAGAGATTCTCTCTGCACTTTCTATCAGATTCCCTCTGGGGACCTCTTATCCTCTCTCAGGTGACGTGACAGGGCTAGGTAGGGGAGCTGTGTCCACTTCTGGCTGGCTCCTGGGTGGGCACATGGGCTGGACTTAGCTCACCCTTGGCTCATACTGTCATGATGCCTGAGGCTGGTGTACGTTTGCCCATGAAACCCACTCTGGGACTTGGTCCTTGGTCCTCATAGCATTGCTTTTAGCAGCCAATGTTTATTGTAAACATCACAGAAGTTGGTCATTGTTGGCCCTTCAAGCCACTGTCCAATAATCCTGTAATCATAGCATATCTGTACTGTTAATTCCCATTTTAAGGGCCAGGAAACTGAGGCTCAGGAGCTTAATAGCATTTCCCAGTATCACACCCCAGAGAGGGTAAAGTGACCAAACTCAAGCCAGCTGTGACTTGAGAAGCTGTTTTCAATATACAAACACCTGTGTGAGTGTGTGTACATAATTCACGCGTGTGTTATGTGCATGTGCGAGAGCTGGAAGACAGCCTTGGGAGGTGTTCACCAGAGATCGTCTGCTTCTGTCTTTGGACACAGGGTCTCTTCCTGGCCTGGAATTCACCAGGTATCAAGCCCAAGGTGTAGTGACAGTTCTGGGATTTTGGTTTCTTTAAAAAACACAGAAATATGCTAAGAATATGTTTTCATTTTAATCCCAGGTTTGGGGATATGGGGGCGCTTCTAACTGTCCACAGCTTCTGACTGTGATTTGCCTTGTGCTCCAGCAGAGGTGTGGGTTTTATCATCTGTAAATAGTTTCTGCAATTGTGTGATGTTTGGTGTTCTGTGAACTTTTCAGAGGGCATATAAACGTTACGGCCCCAAGAGTGGGGTTGGTGGTTGGTGGTCATTTAGAGGGCTTGGTTGTGGTTTGTTATAAGTCATGCTCAAAAGAGAAACAAGAAGAAATTAGATTCAAGCATTTCCCCTCCCCCAACCTCTGTCATCCTTGTTTCTTTCCTATCTAGCGATAAGAGGTGAAACCAGGGCTATAAAGGGTGGGAAAAGAAGAACCTGCAAAGCAGAAAACTCTAACTTCACCCAGGGACCTCACCTTTCCATTCCCAGCTCTGGGATCGCAGGTGTGCACCCCCACACCCAGTTATGTCTCCCCTGCATGGGCTCTGGGAATGGAATGGCAGTTTTCGTGTGCACATCCTTGACTGAACGATGCCCTTGGCTCCAGACACACAGCGCATCCTAGTTCTTCCTCACGTGCTTCTTACTGAGTAGCTTGCCATGCTGAGTCCCCATTTGCAACTTGATGTCAGCTGGCTAGTACTGGTTGGGTCACATTTCCAGATACCCCAAACCGGCCATTGCCTTAACCGGCACAGGATCCAGGCAACCCCTGACCACTTGTCAATAGAAAGACAGGCATAACGTTTTCAGTGCCAGGCAGATTATTATTATTATTATTGTGTTATTAATATTAATAATAATAATATTATTGTTTGTATCACCCATTTTATTCTTTACTAGAGGAGAACATGCTTCAGACAGAACTTCCAGGTCACATAGTACATTGGTTGGTTGCGTGTCCCTCTCAAGGGACTCAGCACTCCACCTACTGCTGGTGTCTCTGCAGGTCCTACTTTGTGACCTCCTATGTCTCACTGATCTCCACAGGTCTCACTGCTGTAACGTCTGGTTTGGTGCCTGTGTCCCCCTTTTCCCCTTCAGACCCTCCTCCTGTGCTGAGGGTGTTCTTCACTCAAGCTCTTGTGTCCTCATCAGAGTGTCTCCACTATGAAGAGCCAGAAACCAAGCCTGGGCATGTATCATCCTTCCGACCATATATGGAACAAGATGCTCCTTCCAGGGTTTTAAGATGAAGGCTCTTGAAGATGGAGAAAGATGGTTCAGAGGCTAAGAGCACTCGCTGCTCTTGCAGAGGACCCGAGTTTAGTTGCTAGGGCCCCACACACCGGACATCTTACAGCTGCCTATAATTCAGTCAATGGATCTTACACCCTGCTTCCATGGGCACCCACACACGAGACAGATGACACTCCTGATTGTGCGCATGTGTGCACACACGTGTACACACATGTACATATTCACACACATGTGTACACATTCTCACACACACCTGTGCACATACACACACACACACACACACGTGTACACATGCACAAACACATGCATGCACCCCTTAACAAAAGAGGGCCATCTTTGCATCTCTGGAGTTGCCTTCTCTTCTTGTGAGTCCTGCAACTCAAGGGCATGAACATTTTTTTCCATATTAACTTGCATTTCCACTTAAAATACAGAAAAAAGTAGTTATTATCTCCTCCACGTTGGTCAAATGGCCTTCCTGCTAATGATGCAATTAGTGAAACGATACAAGACAAAAGGGGGCGGCGGAATCTTTTCAGTTTTACAAAGTCAATGAAGTGGCAAAATTCGCCATGTTTGCTGTGTGTGCAAAATATTCTTCGGCGCTGCGCTGTGGTAATGCGTTTTGGGGCCGCGATTGCAGTTGCGGAAGCTAAGTTGGAATAATTTGATGACTGCTTGCAAGATGAACTCTCTGAAATGCCGTCTCCTCACGGTTATCAGGTTTGGTTTAGAATGTGGAGGGCCTCTCTGTCACCCTGCTCACACCCAGAATGCTTCCTGAACTGTGGCTTTCTTTACCCTTCCCCCCTCTGCTAACTTCTCTCCAGAACACCCCATTGTTTCCTTCCTAGAATTCTGCTTCCGACTAAACCTGTAGCCATTTAAGAAAACACATTCTTCTAACAGATTCAGTGCATATGGTTTTATGTTGAGGTCTTTAATCCACTTGGATTTTAGTTTTATGCAGGGTGATGAATATGGATCTATTTGCATTTTTCTACACATAGACATCCAGCTAGACCAGCAGTGTTCGTTGAAGATGCTGTCTTTTCTCCATTGTATGGATTTGGCTTCTTTGTCAAAAATCAAGTGTCTATAGGTGTGTGGGTTTATTTCTGGGTCTTCGATTCGATACGATTCCATTGATCAAGCAGGCTATTTCTATGTCAGTACCATGCCATTTTATTACTGTTGCTCTATAGTACAGCTTGAGATCAGGGAGATTCCTCCAGAAGATATTTTATTGTACAGGATTGTTTTAGCTATTCTGTTTTTTTCCCTATGAAGTTGAGAATTGATCTTCCAAGGTCTATAAAAATCGTGTCTATGAAAATTTTGATAAGGATTGCATTGAATCTGTAGATTGCTTTTGGTAAGATGGCCATTTTTACTGTGTTGATTCTCCCTGTCCATGAGCCTGGGAGATCTTTCCATCGTCTGATGTCTTCTTAAATTTCTTTCTTCAGAGAGAAGAAAAAGTGGGCAAGAGCCTTGAACTCATTGGTACAGGAGACAACTTCCTGAACACAACTCCAATATCTCAGGTTCTAAATTCAACAATTAATAAATGGGACCTCATGAAACTGTCAATAAGACAAAACAGCAGCCTAGAAATTGGGAGAAGATCTTCACCAACCTACATCTGGCAAAAGGCTAATATCCAAAATATATAAAGAACTCAAGATTAAACACTACCAAACCAAATAATCCAATTAAAAAATGGGTTAAAGAGCTAAGCAGAGAATTCTCAATAGAGGAATATCGAATGGCAGAAAAACACCTAAAGAAATGCTCAGTGACCATAGTTATCAGGGAAATGCAAATCAAAACAACTCTGAGATTCCATCTTACCCCTTCCAGAATGTCTAAGATCAAAATTTCAAGCGACAGCACATGCTGGTGAGGATGTGGAGAAAAGAGAGCGCTCCTCCATTGCTGGTTGGAGTGGAAACTTTTACAATCACT
Source organism: Acomys minous (assembly GCF_964271855.1). Taxonomy (NCBI): domain Eukaryota; kingdom Metazoa; phylum Chordata; class Mammalia; order Rodentia; family Muridae; genus Acomys; species Acomys minous. The sequence continues at coordinate 65,828,516 of NC_140485.1, read as the reverse complement.
TTGGAAATCAATCTGGTGCTTTTTCAGAAAATTGGGAATAGTGCTACTGTAAGACCCAGTCATACAACTCGTGGACATATACCTGAAAGATGCTCCACTGTACAACAAGGACATTTGCTCAAGTATGTTCATAGCAGCTTTATTCATAATAGCCAGAATCTGGAAACAACCTAGATGTCCCTCAACCGAGGAATGGATAAAGGAACTGTGGTACATTTACACAATGGAAGACTACTCAGCTATTAAAAACAAGGAAATCCTGATATTTGTAGGCAAATGGATTGAACTTGAATCAATCATCCCGAATGAGATAACCCAGACCCAGAAAGACACGCATAGTATATACTAATGTATAAGTGGATATTAGCCCCAACATAGATGTACTCTGAGAGACTCCACCCAGCGAGGGGTTAGGATAGATGCTGGGGCTACGGGTGGAGCTGAAAGTGGTAAGGAAGAGTGGGGGAATGGAAGGACCCAGAGGGTTGAGGAGCCCCTCACAAGGAGACCATCAGAGCAGTTGGATCTGGACCCGGGGTCATGCACAAACTGTTGCACCAGCCAAGGACAATGCATGCAGTAAACCTAGATCTCCCACTCTAGACCTCCTAGTCAGGTATAGCCAACGGACAACTCATTCTCCACTGTCGTGGGGGTGGGGAGTGGGGACTGCCTCTGACATGAACTCTGGTGCCCCCAATTTGCTTACGTCCCCTTGGTGAGGAGGCCACACGGAGGAAAGGGAAGCAGGCTATCCAGATGAGACCTGATAGGCTGAGATTATATGGTTGGGGAGGAGACCCTCCTCTGGGTCTAGGGGAGGGGAATAGGGTGGAAGAGGGAGGGAGAGTGGGAAAGGGAAGATACAAGTGAGGGGGTAACACCTGGAATGCAATCTATATAAATTATAATCAATTAAAATTAAGAAAAGAAAGACAGTACATTTTTCTCAATAGACCCTGGAGGCACCTCTCCTTTCTGGGGAAGCGATTCTGCCTGTGTCCTGGGGCGGTGGTTCGGCTAGTGCAATTCGCACTGGTCACATTATCTCACATACAAGTCTGTTCAGTGGAGGCTTTGCTGGAGCTGGCTGCAGGGCTGATTTTTGAGCTAGCAATATAATACTGTAGGTGCCAGAAGATGGGAAGGGATGTGCGGAAGTCACTCCCCAGAGCCCTACAGCCAGTTCCAGCAAAGCCTCCACTGAACAGGCTTTTATGTGATGGGCAATGGCCAGCTTTGTGCACAAGAGTGGATTTCAGGCTTGCTAGGACGCAGTCGCTCTGACCTCTGTGTGCCTTACCTTCCTCCTGGTCGCCCTCCTCACCTGGAGGGAGTTCTGCATTCGATTCCATTGTTCTCTTTACTGTCCGGGTCTGAACAGACCTTTGGCGTGTATGTGAAATTATCCACCGAGCCAGGCTTGTTCCACATCCTGCCCTGTAAGAGCTTGTCTTGAACAATGATGGATTGTTCCCAAATCTACACTGTTTCCTAGCATCCCATCACAGAGGTCACACACACACACCACACATACACGCACCATACACACACACACACACACAACACATACACACCACACACACACATACAACACACATATACACACTACACACACACACACCACACACACACCACACACACTACACACACTACACACACACATACACACACCACACATACACACACATACCACACACACACACACACCACACACACTACACACACACACCACACACACACACCACACACTACACACACTACACACACACACCACACACACCACACACACACACACACACACACACGCACCACACACTACACACACACACCACACACACACACCACACACTACACATACTACACACACACACCACACACACCCCAAACAAAACCCACAAAAGTTATAAGAATCTGGACCTAAAACTGAATTCCATCTTATAAACAGCTCAGAGTGTCCTTTGTGCATTCTGAATGTGCCCTGTGCAAGTCAGAGGAACTCTGCCCTGTTTGACTTGGAAGCTCACCAAGAGGCTTTTGTTCTTCTTTTTAAAAATCACGTCTGTCCCCAGCGGCAGGGCCGACCTGGCATTAGGGTCACCCATTCATCACACTCTGGCTATGCATTCGAAGCTGTTGCATTCTGGGGGTTTTACAGCTATGTGAGCATCAGGACATTATCTTTGGTTTTCTATTGACCAAGTTCCTTTTCTTTTCTTTTGTCTTCAAGTGTAGCTCAAGCTGGTCTATAACTCATGGCCTCTGGCCTCAGCATCCTGAGTGCTGAGATTTTGGAACCTGTTAACCAGTCTGTGGATTTTTACCTGAAACTAGAGATTTACCATGAGTTTCGAAAACTAGATCCAAGAAAATGTGTTTTTATTTCATTTGAGGCTGGCAAAGGGGAGGGAATTGTGACACGTTTCTTACCTGTTTCCTCTTACTTCATTCCCGGGGACCTTCTGGACACACTTGATGTCAAGATGGCGCCGCTTCTGAAATCCCGGAGACACCTTTGGGAGGCAGCTTCTGGGTTTCCCTTCTCTCATACTCATGATCTTTATCTTCCACCTCAGAGACACTTCCTGTCTTTTTTTTTTTTATGGCTGCATAGTATTCTGTGAACTCCGTGGATGGATGGGCAGGACTTCTGAGGACAGATAGCTTCCACGCTTCTGTTGCTCTATGCATTATGAATCCTCACAAGAGGGGTTGAGCGCTCTTCTTAGAGGCCGACACTGTGAGCCTGTGAGCACACAGACTTCTTTGGATTCTGGGCAGTGCTGGTCCAGGAAATGGCAAATGTCTAGCTCACCTAATGGGTCATGCTGGAGTTTCACAGAGGTGTTTGTCATGCCTCCAGGTCCTTCACGGGGCCGGCTTCTCTAGTTTCTATTTTTCCTGTCCCTGTAGTCCACTCTTAAGCAGGCATCCTCCACCTGTCCCTGTCACTTGAGTTCCCGTGCCAGCCTCTACTGCTCCACTCTTGTCCCAGCCACCTGAGCTATGGGGCCATCTTTTACTAGCCTCCTGCTTCCAGTCCGGCCATATTTCATTCTCTGCCGACAGCCCTCCCCCTGCTAGGATCTTTTGATGGCTCCCCTGTCTCCCAGAGGGAGCACCCAAACCCAGCAACGGCTGTGCGCTGTGACCACAGGCTCCTTCTACAGTGACATCTCCCACACCTGTGCTCAGCCACACTTATCTCCACACTCTACGCAGTCGCTTTCTTCCCATACTCCCACCTACACACAGGATGACTTCTACTTCTAGAGCTTTCTACTCATAGGTCAAGGAGGACTGCTTAGCCACCCTATGTAAGGCAGCAGTCCCCTCTGTAAAACAACAGTTGCCTTTACTCTTAAAGGATAATAGTCTCCTCCATCTGACTTAGTCTCCAGGATGATACTGACAACAATTTGACGTATTTACTGCTGTCTTCAAGGAAGGAACTTATCCTGTTTAATTTTCCTGGTTCCCCACCCCCATCTGCTCTTCCTCTTCTTCCTCCACTTCCCCTTTCCCCCTTTCCTTCTTTTCCTCTGCCCTCCCACCATCCTGTTTTCCTCCCTCCTTCCTTCCTTTGATTTGTAGCACCTGACCTGTAGTAAGTCAGGGCCAGGTATAGCAAGCTTTGCAGTTGTCAGATGTTTGTCAATGGGATTTTATAAAGGACCCCCGAGTTAGGTGCACAGCACTGCACAGGTTGTTAAAGGAATATTAATAGCAAAAAAGAGACTTTATTTGCTCTCACACCCCCTGAACTCTGACACTGCCACGAAAACAGCCACAGATAATAACGAACAAACAAGTGTGGCTGCGTGCCAACAAATCTCTCTTTACAGGTAGGGAGCACTCTTGTTCTTTTGGTGAAAGCCATGCAGAAACCTTTCTTAGATCCAGTCGGACACAAGCCATGTCTGCATTCGGTCTGTAGGCTGTGTTTTTGCCAACTCCTATCCTAGGTGTTTTAAAGGCCTATGCTACATGAAAAAGGGTCCATGCAGGATGAGTTACATATTAAAAATATTTTCACCATACATCAGAATCTAGTCTTGAGCCTGTGGATTTGAACCAATGTGGCTCCACATCGAATGCGTGGTCTGACTATACATGGGTCCACCAACAGTTTGACTGGCCTTTGGAAGACAAAGCTGATAGTGTGGAGTCTGGAGCCCAGATCTGGTTTATCCATCCAAAAACCGAGGTCCAGTTGACCCGCTCACACCCACCATCACCAGCTTATTACAGAACACAAGCCGGGGGCAGGGCTTTGTTTGCTTTCAGCTTTCAACATCCACTGCTTTTTCTTTTCTTGGCTTGGCTTTTTTCTTACTTAAAATGCTTAAATTTCCTGAACCTCAAGCCCCAGTCATCATCTTTTTGAGCAAACACTTGGGGAAAAAAAAGTAGACCATAAGACCCCAGGAAGAACACTTTGTGTCCTCCCAGCGAATAACTTAAACATAACAAATGGAAGCTTGCAAAAGTCGGAATTGTAAAACTAATAGGGCTGTTAAAACCAGCTTCCCTGAAAATTATGCATTGGTTGGTCTGTTTCTTATAATGGCGAATAGTGAGTCTTGATCATTCATCAGGGCTCATGCCATAAATTAGGTTTTGAGAGAGGCTGCAAAATTCTTTATGGCCTCACAGGAAGCCACCGTGGCCACCTCTGGAGCCCACTGCTGGATTCCAGAGGTGCCGCCGCACAGATCGGATCCCTCGGCGAAAGTTTTAAAATGGTAACAAGTTGTCAAATGTTTATCAACGGAATTTTATGAAGGACTAAAAAGTTATGTGTACGGTACTGCACAGACCATTAAGGGAATAATAACAGCAATAAAGAGACTTTATTTTCATCAAGACTTATGTGGCAGCTAGCTTTCCTCCCTAAACTTGGTTAATGGAGGCTGGGAGAGATGAATAACTCAACCCTGGATGGGGAGAGCCCACGTTACGTGTTGAGTAGGCTGTAATGGATACAAAAGGAGCTAACTCTCCAGATAACGTAGATCCCGCTGTATTTACGGAGAGAGACGATCAGACTTGAAGCCCAGCGTCACAAATGCCACTCTGAGGGTGGCTACAGGGTTCTGCTTGGTGCAGGAAGGTGGTGGGCTTTGGGCTCAGAGCAAGTGGGCTCAGTTTCAGATCTTTCCTCAACATCTTCATGTTCTTTCTCCACCAAAGTTCTCTTTTTGCATAAGGGGAAGGCTGGGAGTGAAAAAAAAAAACTACCTTAACGGATTTGTTGTAACCTTTAAAAAATAAAGCGCGTAGGTACAATGCACATATGGAGCCAAGAGCAAAAATAAACTTTTTGTAGTTGGGAGCAGTGGCACCGGTCTGTAATCTTACCAGAGAATCTGAGACTGGAGGATGGAGAGATAAAGGCCATCTTGGGCTGCGTATAAAACCTCTCAGAACAACAGCAGTAAAGATCTCACTTCTTTTACCTCGTAGGGTGAGGGTCAATTGTACGTCTCCCTCCTTTCCTCCCTCTCTCCCTTCCCCTTTCTCCTCCTTTTCTTCCTCTTCCTCCTTGTTGTCCTTGTCCTCCTCCTCCTCCTTTTCTTCTCCTTGTCCTCCTCCTCCTCCTTTTCTTCTCCTTGTCCTCCTCCTTCTCCTGCTCCTCCTCCTCCTTCTTCTTCTTCTTCTTCTTCTTCTTCTTCTTCTTCTTCTTCTCTCTCTCTCTCTCTCTCTCTCTCTCTCTCTCTCTCTCTCTCTCTCTCTCTCTCTCCTGCCTCTGTCTCAGTTTGACCCATTTTATAGCACCATGTTAGGGGTAACTGAGATGCCTAGTACTATATCAAAGGAGCATTGGAGGGCTAACAGGAGCTTGTCTTAGGTTCTGGCTCCAAACATGGCTGAACTACATTTCCTACAATCCCTTTCACTGTGAGCATATGGTCAGGATTTTGGAGTGAGATGGGGAAGGTAGATTTGAGCTGTAGCTCTTTGTGGCTCACTCGACTTGTCACTGTTATGTTGGCCTACTGCGTCCGTGGGGCCTGATTTTGCTCCCGCGCGTCCCAGTTCCACCACTATTCCTCCCGAGTTAAGCTAGATGCATGTCCTGTTTTATGGTCACAGAAAGAACACATGACTGTCACTCTGTCATCATGTATGAGGTCTCATGAACCTGCCTGGGTTTCTGGCCATTTTCAAACACTCTGACTTCAGCTTGTAGGTTCTTCCTCATCCTCTTCAGTCCACACCCATCCTCCATGAGGGCCACTACCGGGTGGGGCCCGGCAGGCATCACAGAAATTACAGCCTGTCAGAGACAGCTTAGGTCACTTGTCTTTGGTCAGATCCCTGGAATGGGCACACATGCTTGTGTGTTCATTCTCACACTTGAGAGTCTTAAGTGTCTCTTTCTGGCTCTTTGAGAAAAACACTCTCGGTCCATTCTTGCAGTTGGAGCTACAGTGTCACAACTTGGGTGTCTTGGAAATAGTTGCACTTTATATTTCCTAGCTCTAGAGTCTAGAACTCTGAGGTCAAGGTGCTGATGAAGCCAGGTTCTGGAGAGGGGCCTCCTCCTGTTTGCAGACTGCAGTGTGCTTGTCTTCACATTTCAGGGAAAGGGCGAGCTAGCTCTCTCTCCATTCGTGAGGTCTCTGGTCAGGACCTTGTGAATCTGAAACACTCCTCCATGTAGGTTGCTGATGTCAAATATTTTGGTCACAGGTTGCAAAGGTAACAGATGCAGGTCCCAAGATGCCAGCTCTTATAACGATCACACCATAGGATAAGGGTTTCAGCGTGTAAATTTTTTTGGGGGGGCGGGGCGGTACCAGTTAATAACAGATGCTCACTGAAACAAGGCACACAGGTAGCAGCTGGTGACCCCATTAAAGCTGACCGGTTGTGGAGAAAATCCTTAGCCTGCTCTAACGGAGCTCTCTCCCTGACACACGTTGGATGGAGATCCCCAGCATGCACCTCACTTAGCAGAAGGCACTCTAGCCTCCTGGAGCCTGCCCAGAATGATGAGGGATGCAGAGAGGATCTGTAGGTTCAAACCAGCTCCAGGTTCGTGCCCACTCTAAAGGTCACCATCCATGAATTACATTCAGCTTACCACAAATGGGCTCAGACCCATGGGCCGGTACAGTGCTAAATGTGGGACGTGAACACAGGAACGCGCGCACGTGTGCGCACATAATTCTAATGTGGCAGGTAATTTATTGGGCACCACGGAGGTTTTGTTCTCTCTGATCTATTTCCCCTGCCAGAGAAGGGAGGGAGCGAGGTTTTGAATTTGCCTGTTGAATTCCAACAAGTCGGTTTAAATGCCTCATTTAGCATTTTGAGGCAGCTTGTGTGTGGTAGGGCCAAAGGCAAAGTTTTTTTTTTCCCAAGCTTAAAGTTTGGAAAGCTGAAAGTCATCTGAAGGGTACTAAGCTGGTGGGGTGTAAAGGGGACGATGCTTCTGGGACACAGCGAGGTGGAGGCGGGAGCTGAGGAAGCAGAGGTTGGAAAGCAATGCTTGGGGTCAGCTCTGGGTTTCTATTCCACTGGTAGAATGAGTCCTGTCCCTGCTTTGCAGACCCTAGGACTTGGCTGAGCCTGTGAGGGGAGAGCTGCATGACACACACAGCTAGCCTGTGAGGCTCAGCATACAGCAGTGGGTGTGGCTGTTCCTTCAGCTCAAGAATCTTTCTTAGAATGTGTGAGCTATGTGCACTTCCTAGGGTACCCACATAGATTTTAGGAAGGTTTAGAGACCACCCCCTCTTCTCGGAGATGACATGTGACACTATTTCAGTCTGTTGCTGTGATAAAAAAAAGTCTGACCAGGCTGGGTGTGGTGGTGTACACCTTTAATCCCAGCACTTGGAGGCAGAGGCAGGTGGATTGCTATGAGCTCGAGGCCAGCCTGGTCTACGAAGTGAGTCTAGGACAGCCAGGGATATATAGAAAGACCCTGTCTCAAAAAATAAAAAACAAAGAAACCCCAACCAACCAACAACAACAACCATCCCCCAAAACAAACAAACAAACAAACAAAACCAAAAACCACTCCGACCAACAGCAGTTTGGGAAAGGCAGAAGGGTTTATTTCAGTGCATAGGCTACAGCCCATTACTGAGAAAATGGGCTGGGGCAGGAAGGAGCTCAAGGCAGGAACCGAAAGCCTGCAACATTATTACTCTGACCAGGGAGCTTACTTGGCAGAGGGGAGACAGGCTCCTGCTCAACTAGCCTTCTTATACAGCCCAAGGGCACCTGCTCAGGGAATGGCACCGCCCACAGTGGGCTGGGTCTTCCCACATTAATTACCAATCAAGATGGTCCCCCACGGTCATACCCACAGGTAAATCTAGGCCCTTAATTGAGACTGCCTTTGCAGGTGACTCAAGGCTGGTAGCAAGGTGGTGGCAGTTTCCAACATCATTAGCTCTGATTCTGTGAGATGAAGATGCATGGTCTTGCTTTCTTTCTTTCTCCAGAAGCCTAGGCATCCAGCAGCTCTTCTAGGTCCCAGCAGCTGACAATGACTCTCCTGGCCATTATATTAATCACCAGACTTCTCCTAACTGGCTGTGGGACATAGCCTGGACATGGAACATAGCCTGGACAAGGGACATAGCCTGGACATGGAATATAGCCTGGACATGGGGCATAGCCTGGACATGGGACATAGCCTGGACATGGAATATAGCCTATACATAGGACATAGCCTGTACATAGGACATAGCCTGGACATGGGACATAGTCTGGACATGGGAGATAGCCTATACATAGGACATAGCCTGGACATGGGACATAGCCTAGACATGGAACATAGCCTATACATAGGACATAGCATGGACACAGGACATAGCCTGGACATGGGACATAGCCTGGACATGGGACATAGCCTGAACATAGGACATAGCCTGGACATGGGACATAGCCTGGACATGAGGCATAGCCTATACATAGGACATAGCCTGGACATGGGACATAGCCTGGACATAGGACATAGCCTGGACATGGGACATAGCCTGGACATGGGACATAGCCTATACATAGGACATAGCCTGGACATGGGACATAGCCTGGAATAGGGTCAACTGTTTTTCTTAATCATACAGTAAAAGGCTTGCAATGAGGTGAGAATGGATATTGAGAAAGTCCCAAAGGCACCCCCATCCTTCTGTATTTCACTGGTTTCTTCTGGGTCCAGGAGGTAAAATCTGTCCAGAGTTTTTTTGTCTTATCCCCTCTGGAGGTCAGCATGAGGCCTTTGTTTTGCCTCTGCCCTCACCTACTTTATTGTGCAGTCTCCTTTTCTTGCTCAGTTCCTGCAGGCTTCGGGGTTAGAGTCTCTTCTACACACAGGGTTGGCTACACTGTGGTAAGTGGATTCTCCATGGACATTAGCCAGCATGGTTGGACCATCAGCCAGAATGGTCGCTATTTGCTCGTCTCTCTCCTTCCAAACCGTTAGATGCTGTTTGTCAGCCTTCCCCAGGACCCTCTCTCTTGCCGTAGCCTCCTTCCCTTTCTGTCTTCCTCCTTCTGGTGATCAGTGATTTCATGGGCCACAGAGGAAACACAAGCATTCTGGATCCCGGTCAAACCTCTGTGTAAAGGCCTGGAGAATGTGGCTCTTCAAAAAAAAAAAAAAAAAACCTTCTTCTGGGGTGAATTTAGTGGAAAGAGAAAGCACACAGTGTCATGACAGGTGCAATTAACCTAGGATCAAATCACAGTAAGATGGGTAGGACCAGATGGCCCTGGGAGCTCAACAGGGATTTCATGGGAAGCACCATCACAGGGCCAGCAGACATCTCCCCAGAGCTGTGCGATGGAGGGACACAGGGTGAGCTTGCCATGGCCTCAAATGCTAGCACAGTGGAGGAAAGCCCACCCATAAATGGTGCTTCAAGGAATTATTCCAGATCAGAATTCGTGACTGCCGTGGCACACATGCCGCCTCGGTCTGATTGCTCTCGAAGGCTTAGCTTCTAGACAACTCTAGCTTGAAAGTTCTAATCCCAGATGGTCTTCATTAGGAAACTGAAAGGCTTAAGCGGAGGGCAGAATAAGAGGAAGAAAGAATGCTGAATTAATTGGCTCTCTGACACTTGTGTGTCCAGGTGTTAGGGATACACACACACACACACACACACACACACACACACACACACACACACACAAATAGCAATAATTAGCTGACATATTAATAGCAATAATTCTGAGAATGGTGATAATGCAGTGAACACTGACTTTGGAACAAGAGATGCCGAGGAACGTGTGTGTGTTGTACCTGTCAACATGCCTGGTGTAGAGAACAGACGGGATAGTGCTTCAGAGGCAAAAGTTCAATTGCTGGCTGTTTGAGAGGCAGAAGCCGTGCTTGGTTGTATGTGCCTATGTCTTTGGTGTAGACACTCCCATCACAGTTGACCTCAAGCTACCTTTGTGGCCAGGAGTTGGGGAGAGCCTCACATTGTACAAACTGAGCCCCAGCACAGCTCTAGCCAGTGCCACATTACTTTTAAAAAAGTTCTGTCAGGCAAGAAACTTGAGCTAGGCGTGTTTGGCTGAGATGTGAATAACTGCTGGACTCCAGGGGAAGTCTTCGAGGCAGAGGGGACACGTTTCCAAAATGCTAACAAACTTAGTGGATTCTCCTGGGTGAGACAGGCTGTGTGTGTGTGTGTGTGTGTGTGTGTGTGTGTGTGTGTGTGTGTGTGTGGAGTGTGGAGTGGAGTTTGGAAACTGAAAACAGAGCAAGAGATGAGAGTCCCATCCTGCAGATTCTTGAAGACCATTTTGAGGAGGAACTCATTCATTACAAACGTGATCGCAAGCCGTATTGGGTATTTTTCTCATGGCTGTGACAAAACGCCTGACGAAAGTAACCCAAGGGACGAAGGACTGAGGGTATAGAGACTATCCTGGCAGCCAAGGCATGGAGCAAGTGAGGCGGCTGGTCACACTGCATCACCGTGAGGAAGCAGAAAGAGAGAGAGGAATGCTCGCCTTCTCCTTCAGTCCTGGACTCCAGCCCATGGCAAGGTGCCACCTACATTCAGGGTAAATATTTTGCCTTAGTTAACCCACTCTAAAAACAGCCTCACAGACGTACCTGCAGTTTCCTTCAGCGGTGGCTCTGCATCCTGTCAGGTTGACAGTCAATATTACGCATCATAGATTTCATCACGCAAGATTTAAGCATGGGACCAGCCACTCCTGTGTAGGGGGAGGCTGCCTTTAAATACACACAGCGGGTGTTTAGTGTATGATTGTCTTAGAGCAGGAGATGGAGAAAGACAAATAGCTGGCTCCGTTGATTTTGCTCTCTAGGTTTTTGACGGACTCTCTGTGCTGATTATGAACCAATTTGCACAAGACCCAGATCTCCTCATGTAGGAGATAAATGTTAATTATACCAACAGTAGTGCCTTGGTGTCACTGAATGAGGCCCGGAAGGAGAACACGGGAGAATGGAGATTACAACGAACCTCAATCATTTGCTGAATACATGGTGAAAAGTCAGCCACTCTCTCTAGCTTTGGAAACTTGGTCCAGGTTATATAGATGTCAAGTTGACACTTACCCCTCAGGGATGAGAGTTGGCTAGCCCATAAAGCCGGTTGGAGTCTTGAACTGTCATACATTTATTCATTCCCTCTGATCAGGGACTCCCACTTGCCCACTGAAGTGGGCACCATCTGGCACCTTCACACCCACACAGGATGTTTTAAGTACAAGAGTATGAAGCAAAGGTTCCTCGGGGAGGGGCACTTTTTAATCTTCCCTGTGTTGATTTCCTTCCACCCTTCCCTCCTCCTCACTAACTAGTGAGTATTGTTTAAAGGAGGGCTGTAGGTATATTATGTGTATTGATAGGACGTAAGCCAATGTCAGCAATTCATAGTACAATCCTTAGTTTTCATTGTCAGCCTGACACAGACTAGGGACGTTTTAGAAGTGGGAAACCCAGTTGAAGAGCTGCCTCTATCAGGTGGCCAGTGGGGGCATTTTCTTGATTGCTGCTTGATGTAGGAGACCCAGCCCACTGTGGGCGTTACCATCCTTAGGCAGGCAGGCATGGGCTGCATAAGAAAGGAAGCTCAGCAAGCCAGAGGGAGGAGGCAGTTAAGTGGCTTTTCTCTATGGTTGCTGCTTCAGTTCCTGCCTACAGGTTCCTGCCGCGGCTTCTGTTTATAACGGACTCTAACCTGTCATAGATGTAGTAGACTCTTTCTTTCCCAAGTTAGTTTTGGTTAGTGTCTTATCACAGCACAGAAAGCAAAGTAGGGTACATAATACTTAGTAAGAGATCACAAGGCATCCGTGCAGTGTGCTGGTCACTTGGTATATATACTCTGTTAAGCACTGGAATGGGCCGGTTGTGGCGGTGCTATTACCCATTGTTTATTTCATGCTGCTGCAGTGGAATACTTGAGACCGGTAATTTATAAACAAATGTATTTTTTCATGTTCTCATGTTGAAGAGCACAGTACTGACATCGAAACCGGTTAGAGTCTGGTGTCTGCTTTCTACCTGGCACCTTGTCTGTCCCGTCCTCTGGAAATGATGAGCTCACGGGGTTTCCTCACGCGGAAGAAGAGAGAAGTGTGAGGGAGACCTCAGCTAGTCCTCATCGGTCTAGTCTCTTCATAAGGGCGTGGCCTTCTCTCTGCTTCTCTGTCTCTCTCAGTCTCCCACTGTGACTGCTTTGTTTTAATTTGGGTGCTGAGGCTCGAACCCAGGGCCTCACCCAGACTAGACAAACACAATAGCATCAGACTTCATCTCAACTCCTGTTTTCTTCATTTCCCCTCTAATGTTCAAACCTTTGGTATTTCATGATGCTGTCCTTAGGGTCTCCAAACCCAATCCCCTCACTTTTAAAACTTACTTTAACTTCTATCTGTGTATGTGTGTGTATGCGTGTGTGTTTTGAGTTCAAACAGGCCTGAATTCATGCATGCGGGTGTTCATGGGGCCCAAAAAGGATGTTAGGTGGTTGTAAGCTAACCCATGCTAGTGCTGAGAACTGAACTCTGCTCCTCTGCAAGGGCAGCAAGTGCTCTTAACCACTGAGTCATCTCTCCTGCTCCCCAGTGCCCCTCCCCTCCCCAGAGCCCCTCCTTTCCCCAATGCCCCTCCTCCCCCCAGTGCTGTCTGCCACCATCTTCCACTGCACTGTAAAGGGAATCCTTGGACAATTCTGAGGACTCAGGGGCTCCTTCCTATGCACAGAGCCGACGTCCAATCCTGGCAGATCGTGACATCATGATCACCTGCTATTCATGACAGAATTCTGCTTATGGGCGGCAGTCCCCATTTTCTGGGCCTGCGTGAATAGGACAGGCCAGCATCCTCACTATACATACCCTTTCCTCACAAGTAAATCTAGTAATTTTCAGCACATTCCTTTCTTACTTGCTTGGAAATTTCATTGCCATTTTCCCTACTCCCAATTCTCCAAGTCTCCTCTCTCTGCCTATGTCTGTCTGCCTGCCTGCCTGCCTGTCTGTCTGTCTGTCTGTCTGTCTGTCTGTCTGTCTATCTCTTCGTCTCTGTCTCTCTCTGAAGCAGAAACCCCACAGCATTTCATGAAAGCCCCCCAAAGAAGTTTGGCTTGTGGTCACTGTTTGCAGCCTGTGGCCTCCGGCCCATGTGACCAAGTGATATTCCTTAACTTCTCTGCCCCATGTTGCTCATAAACACACAGCACACATTAGTGGCCACAAATAGGCCTGAATTAAAAGTTCCCTGGTCCAATTTCCTCACACTACTTGCAGACACACACTGACAGATTTATAGACACCGACAGATGCCAACTGCGCTTTGGTCTTTCTTTTCTGTAAAACATGGGCATCACTATTCTCTCCCTGGGCACTTGGGAGGACAACAGAAACAAAGGTATTAAAAGCTAGATAGTAGCTTCTCAATAAAAGGCAGGGATAGCCCCCTGGGTCGCCTTAAAGAATGTGCTGTAGGATTAGATGATCGGGCTTTGACACTCTCCTCTGACCTAGTAGCGTCTTAGCCTTAACTGAAAACATCAGCTTCAAGATGGAAAGCTATACCCTGGTGAGACGGGTCCATGGTGAGAACACTTGCTGTGTAAACATGAGGACCTGAGTCCAAATCCTCAGCGCCCACACCGAGACCAGGCGCAGTCATCTTTGTAGCTGTGACCCCAGTGCAGGGAGGGCTGTTTGGAGACAGGAGCATCCCTGGGGCTTGCTCACAGGCTGTCAGCCTGGCTTGAGGCTCAGCGAGAGAACAAAGTGGAGAGTGATTGAGCAGTCACTCAACGTCTGGCCATTGAGGGTGGGAGAAAAAGAGTCAGCCCACAGTCAGTTCCCAATTGCTCACTACCTCTTGAATCTGTCTTGTGGTCCATGCACAGATGGGCTCGGAGCCTTCATGGTACAATCACTTCCCAGAGACCTCCCCTGGAACAGCACTGCATTCTGGGTAATGGACACAAGCTGCAAAAGCAAGCTGCCATCACTGCTTACCTGTGAGCTCTGTCCAGCGTGACGACTTCCGGTTGCATAGCTTCTCAGAAGTCAGCTTCTTTACATGGAAGTGGGAGATGATGTGCAAGATGTGATCACGAGGAGAGGCATTTTCCCTGGTGAACATGGACCTTGACACATAGTGCTGGTTCCCATCAGTGAATGTTGCAATCAAGGGGCGTGATGTGCTCACACTATGAGGAACATTGTAAATAGGCTCAGTGAGGCCAAATGTCACCATCTTGTAGTCTTCCTCCTCCTCCATTTCCTCCCCCTCTTCACCTAAGGGGTGAAGCCAGATTGCACACTGCAATGATAGTTAGTACTGGAAAGAAAGACACAAAAGGAGGCTCTGTTCAAAAACAACATTTTACCAGAAGTTATGTATATCCATGTTTCCCTAAAAACCATGTATTCTATTTATATTTTTAAACTTTTGTATATGACAGTTATGTGTACATAGTATATGAGAGAGGGGAGAGGGAGAAAGAGAGTGAGAAGAGAGAAAGAGAGGGAGAGAGAGAGGAAGAGGGAGAAGAAGAGGGAGGGAGAGAAATAGATAGAGAGAGAGAGAGAGAAGGCAAGAGAGGGGGAGAGAGAAGAGAGAGGGAGAGAGAGAAGGGAGAGAGAGAGAGGGAGGGAGAGAAAGAGGCAGGGAGAGAGAGAGAGAGAGAGAGAGAGAGAGAGAGAGAGAGAGAGAGAGAGAGAGAGAATGAATGATGCATGGGCATCTGCAGGTGAAATTCAGAGGAGGAGGATGTTGATGTGTGCCCCTTTCAGCTTCTGTCTCATTCTTCTGAGACAGAGCCTCTCACTGAGCCTGAAACTTGTCATTTCAGCTAGGCTGACTGGCCCCTGAGCTCCAGGGATCCACTTGTTCCCCCTCGCCCCCCTGGCCCACACACCTACCCCACTCTTGGCTTTTACATGGGTGCTGGAGACTTGAACTCAGATCTTCAGGCTTGCATAGCGAGCACCCCGCTGAGGCTTCTCCCCAGACGTCAAAACCACTTCTTGATGATTGACTCTTACAATTTTGCAGTTATTTATTGATATCTAAATATACTAAAAATTTGCCTCACAGGGCTGTGTGAGGGACGCGAGATTCTGACCACCTTCTTGGTGCTGGAAATGAATTGGTGCAATTTAAATACTTTGTCTAAAAGTTATTTGGCCTGGAAAATACCAATCTAATTCCCCCACAAGTAAGAAAATTATAAGGAGAGAGATCTAATCAGTGAGCAGAATATAGCCTCAGAAAATGTGTATCAGCATACCTTAACGAAAGAAGAATAAATCTTGGAACTTTAATATCCCCCTTTCTTGGACCTAAATAGGCCCCCTTGGAAAACTATTTTATTGTTTCTCATTAAATTAGAATTGTGCTGAGGTGCCACTATCTACCGTTTTCTATTATTATTAATGTAAAAAAAATCCCATTGTATATTCAGCATTTTTCCTGGTTAAGGCCAACAGAAAAAGCCTTCCCACTTCTGTGCTTAACACTGGCTCATTTTTAAACAAAGTTCCCCCTTCTTTTTGTTTACATCTGCATTTAAAGCCAGCAATTCTTTCTAGTGACAATTAAGGAAATGTAATGTATGGGTGTAGCACCCGCTCTGCTAAATTACCAGCTCCGAGTCGAAGAAGCTGGGGAAGAGTTACGGAGGGGAGAAGAGCCTCATTAACCTTGAGAGGATGTGGTCATCTCTGGAAAGCAGGATTTGGAAGTATCATTTTTCACAACTCGGGTAGCTTGGTGGTGCACTAGAGAGCAGCCACTCAGGTCTCCTCGTGCCAGGTGAGATGGGCGCCTTGTGTGTGTTGTGTGTGTGTGTGTGTGTGTGTGTGTGTGTGTGTGTGTGTGTGTGTAGGTAGCTGACGGTCCTTCACGTGTTTACTAGGCCTTTGCTGCTCATGATGCATCTCAAACCTGCTGCATTGCAGTGGCTTATCACCTTCATGCCCTCCGGGAAACAGATGTTGAGCGATACCAGTAGCCTAGAGGCGCATCTGGCTCACGGATGTGTGACAGGAGGTCTAGGTACCATATTCTCAATGGCAACAGTTATTGGGGGTCAGTTATCGGGGGTCGTCTCCATCGGGTTCCCACGTGCACTGTGACATTTCCAGGAGAGACACGAACAAGCATCTATTCGTGCCAGCCAGGCACCAACTGACACACCAGAAAATAGTGTCACTCACGTCTCGCTTCATGAGCCTGCGAGTTTACTGGGGTAACCCACGTGAGCATGGATGAGGGTCACTTACAAGAGCTCGGAGAGTGAAAAGGCAGATGCATTACCAAGACGCCCCATCAGAGCACGGGGGAGAACTCACGACGGCTGCCTCTCAGGGCCTGTGGCCCAGGTTACAGGCAGGTTCGCTCGAGAGTTCGCTCTCTCAGTGCTTGTTCTACTGTTTATATCATCTTGTGGGAAAGTCTTGTGAATGTCCTAAGTTTCTGAGCTTCCTGTTCTTAGGAGACCACTGCCCCCCCCAAGTGGGAATATTTCAATTCTGAGGAAAGAAATAGCTTTGCATCGCACTCACACTCCTTGGTCTCTTGGAGAAGGCTTTCAATTTCAGCGTGCAAAGCCCCGCGGGTCACAAATATTATGGGCTGAGGCCTGGACGGGTCTTGCACATTCATTTGTTAAACTCCTCAGAGCATTAAAGAAGTGGGGCCCCTGAGGTGTGACCGAGCCACAAGAACAAAGCCCTCATAAAAAAGGCGAGGGCCTTTTAAGAAGAGTTCAAAGGAGTAGGTTGCCTACTTGCATCCCTCCCTCTGCCCACTGTGCTTATCACAGAGTCTGTTTTTAAGGAGGAAGCCATTGCTCAAGGCTCCACCTCAGAAGCAACCACCATGCCCTCAGGAGAGCATGCTGATGTCGTCTCCCTGGATGCTATAGCCTCAGAAACAGAACTTCTGCTCATAACAAATTAGCCAGTCTTAGGTATTAGGGTATAGCAAATATGAATGGACTAAGGTTAGGACATAGCTTGCAAGTTGGCGAAGGCAAGGAAAATAGGGGGTCCCTTTTCCACTCATAACTATCAAATCCTCAAAAGCTGGTGGCGGTCATAGTGAGCTTTTACACACACTCTCTGCCTGTCCAACCCTTCTCATGTCATCTACTGCTTTCCACTGTGTTCACTTTCTGTTAGCCACATGGGCCCCCTCTCCCTGGCATTCATGAGGCACTTTGTCACCGCTGTGGCTTTGGTTCAGAGCCTTCCCTGGCAGCGTGGCTTTTCCTGGCAACCCCTGTAGAACTTATAGGGCCTGACTCCATGCCAGCACTTACGTACCGCACCCCAGAGTACTTTATCAAGTGTTATTTCCTGTTGTGTCCTCTAGATTAGATGGGGGGTTGGGGGGCTTTGTGAGAGCAGCAGCTTTATCTCCCTCGCCTCTGTCTTTATGGCTCCCACAGAGTGTGGGTGCCTGACAAATGTGGTCAACAGTGGAAGCACGGGCTCACTATGTGCTAGCAGAGGCCCAGGAGGCTGGGGACATGAGGAGCGGCTCAGAGGCTGGAGTGTAGACCCTGTGCGCAGAGAGACGACGCTGGAGCATACATAGCCAATAGGTGCAATAAAGGCAGATATAGCGCGGAGGGCACCACCAGCTGTCCAACTGGATTTAAGCACTTCTCAATAGGAGGGAATTCGTTCCTGGTACTATGTAAGCTTAGCCCACTATCTACAGCTGGTGAGACTATGGACCCCGAAACAGACCCTACTCCCCAGAACCACTGTGATTTCTAACTGTATTCTAAAGGTTAATTCTCTCCCCATCCGTAGGTAAGTTTAGCTCTCCACTCTCGAAGAAGTTTCTTTCCGCAGCTCATGGTGTGGCCATTGCAGAAAGTGACAACTGGTCAGAAGGCAGAGATCACGTGACCTGCGGTTCCCAACCCCCCAAGTGATTCACGCAGAAAGGCTCAGGAAGAAGGACAAAAGACTGTAAGAGCCAGAGAGGACCAGGATGCCTCCTAGATAGTGCTGCCTATGCATGCCAGCGAATCTGCACCCGGGAAATCTCAACAGTGTGCTTGCCTAGACAAGATCCGAAAGGTGGAAACACCACTTGGCTGGCCAACATGGATGGGGGAGCTCTCACAGGGCCGCGCCCCTAGAATAGGAGCTACAGACAACTAATGGTCCCTCAAAGAGGGAGAAGTAGTCTTCTCCAGGGATGACCCCACACCCCATAGGTTATCCAATCCCAAGCAGTCAACTTTAAACACGCGTACGTACGAGCAGCAGTAAACAGACTCAACAGGTTGTATTTATACAATTACATGTGTGTACACAGGTGACAATTAAATTAAGGCATAAGAGGCTACAAATCCGAGAGGGAGCAGGCACGGGCACGGAAGGAGTTTGGAGGAATACAAATGATGCAAATACAGTACTCACACATGAAGTTCCCTGAATATAAATGATAAAAATGTTAAAATTGAGTTAATTTTAAATTGAAAATGTAAACTAGTATAGTATAGCTTCTCTTAGTTATTTTGTGCTATAGCCCTGTTTGAATAAAACAACATAAATATGCAGTATATGCAACAACATGCAAACATTTGCATTTTCCTGTAAAGTTTTAAAATCTGTTTTGAAGATAGCATATAGAGTGCTGGGCTCCATCGTGTCATTTTGATATGTATCTGTCTTTGTGTGTGTCTTTTAAATCCACCCTCCTCGTCACATAGGCTCTGTTTGATTGCATTAAGTGTCAGCGTTGTTTTCAATGCTGAGACTTAACGCATGGCATGGTGAGGTAAAGCCGCTCCTCCTGGCCACGCCTTGGGGACTTCCTGGTTATCATCACTGGCTGCTGGTAGAGCTGTGTCCTCAAGCTGAGCTCAGCGTTACAAAGCTGGTCCAGTCTGAGGAGTCAGGTAGACTCTTGCCTTGAGACCGAGGGAGGAGTGAGTCATCAGGATTTGTCTCCTGCGAGCACCATGCTTTATACTTCACTTAATACATGCAGCATGTACATAAGTTTTAGAGGCATAAAAGCTTCAAAACTAAACGAAAAGGAAAATTTAATAACCAGCAGATTTTTAGATTGTGCACTAAATAACCTGCTTTTCATTCGAAGGAAGGGGAGGAGAAAGGCAGAGTTCATAGCCGTGCATAACAAATTAAAATCTAGTGTCTTGGGGCCATAAATCACCTTCCATGAGCCAAACGTCATGGCTTTTCTTAGGTCTCCTCCAGCCAGCCATCTTGCTGGGGAGTCTGAGCATGATTCAGCAAGGCAGGCAGATGCCTGGTGAAGGGATAAAAACAACATATTCAATGGCCACGCCCACTCCGCCTTCCGCCTGCTGTGCTGTGTGTATAACAGTATGCCTGCAAAACGTGTTTGCAACGATCCCACCAGGGCTCAGGGGCTGAGGAAAAGAAGAAGTCATAGTGTTGCATGCTTCAGATCCCAGCTGCTCAGGTGGCTGAGGCAGAAGGATCCTAAGTTCAAGTCCGGCCTGAGCTACAGAGCAAGTCTGAGGGTAGCCTGGGCAGCTTAGTGAGGCCCCGCCTAGAATAAGGAGTAAAAGATTGATTTGGGATGAGGCCTAGGGCTAGCCTTTGCTTAGCACACATAGAGGTTCAAAAAAGGAAAAAAAAATAAGGTAAAAAAAAAAAATAAGGAACGACTCGAACTGTGGCGGCTTTCTTCAAGCCTAAGGGGCAGAGATCAGAAACCTAATGGGGGCCATTTTGACCCCAGGTGGGACCCATGACGGCATCTGGAGCGCTTCTGATCGTCACACACCCGGGGAGGGGGTGCTCCTGGTGAAAGGTGATGGCGGTGCTGTTAAATATCAGCTAGTACGCAGGCCAAGTGCAGGATGCAGTTTTCCAGCCTCTACAGTGTCGACAAGCGTGGGAAGCCCTACACACAGGGCTCAGCTCTAACTCAGGATGGGTTCCTCACTGATCTAGCTTGCTTCTCTGTTGCTGTGATAAACACCATGACCAAAAGCAACCTGAGGAGGAGGCAAGAGCTGAAGCAAAAGCCATAAAGGAGTGCTGCTTACTAGTGTGTCCCTAGGTTTATCTTTGCCTTTCTTCCTTCATTCCGCCCTCCCTTCCTCCCTTCCTCTCTTCCTCCCTCCCTCTCCCCCTCTCCCTTTTCTTCCCCCCACTTCACATCACCTTTCATATACAGCCCAGACCTACCTGACGAGGGCTGGCATCACCCACAGTGGGTTGGGCCCTCTTACGTCAATGTCAATAAGCAGTTAAGGAAATGCCATGTAGACTCACCCCACGACAGAGACAGTTCCTCCCCTGAGGTTCCTTCTCCCCAGGTGATGTCAGGCTGACAACCAAGAAGAGCCACCGCAGCCCTCTCCCCTAAGCTGTGCTCTGTTCTGTTAGTTCATCACAGCAACAGAAAAGGGAGTGAAGTTGGGTGGCCTTTCCAGAGATGATGCCATGACGTGACGCAGCCATCTTCTTTTCATTTCTTGGATTTGATGAGGAGTCAAGGGACCGACAAAACTGGTCCTGATTTGGCACCAGGCAACAAAAGGACAAGAGATTCAGAAAGACATCCCATGTCAGACAGCAACGGAAGGGTCCATTCCCCTCTGCGTAGTGGCCACAGAGGAGGAATAAGCGCAAACCACAGAGCCTGTTTGTCTCTGGAAGTGTCTCCCCTGTTGGTTTGAGGCTGGATGGGGAGGGATGGGGGGCTGTCATGGTCTTCGTCTATGCCACACCCGGCTTGTGGTTAGATACAAGACTCGTGTCTCCGGAGCTGTCAATCCATCACATTTTAATGGTATCAGATTTGTTTTTAAAAATTCATGCTGTGGGCTTTGAGGAAATAATTGTAGCTCCAGAAGTTTGTTAAGGGTTGCATTGGATAGATTCTTTTTAATGGACAGTCCGATGCTTGGGTACTTCATCCTTTGTGAGAGTACATTTTGAGGAAGGAAAAGAGAATGCAAGCCAGAAGTTTGTTATCTAGGTTTTTGTTTTGTTTTGTTTTTTTAAAAAACAAATTTCCACTTGCTATCTCTGTCCAAGTGTTTCTGAAACTTTTATGGGAGGGAGAATTTTGTCTTTCTTATGCTTGACTAAGGAATACGTTAAATTCCATTTTAAATCAGCAGTTCCTCAAACTGAAGAACAATGAACGCTAAAATATATCATGGATTATTATACATGCAATTTGCATAAAAGTTTGAAAGAGTCAGTGCAGCGCCTGACTGATGGCTGCAATGAACACTGTTGGTGCTCAGAGCTTCTGTTGGCTAATTATACTTAACATAAAACAAAGCAAAACATAGGTACCCATTGGAGTGGACCCCCAATCCAATCTCCATCATCGGAGAAGATGGACACTTAACACAAAACCACTAATGTGGCAATTCTAACAAAAACTCTTGTGCTTGAGAGAAGAAAGTCCTAAGTTTTAGGATTTTGATGAGTTCCAGACTGCCCCCGGAGAATGCAAGTGATAGTGTGATCTTTGCGCAGACTCGGGGCATGAGGGTTGCTCAGTGCTTAGATGCCCAGGATCCAGGCCAGCCACACCCAGCAGCCTCCACTCACAGCTGCCCCAGACAGTCTGTCTCATTTATTGGACTTCTGCACAAAGTTTGGTGTGTGGATAGGAATTAATGACAGGAAAAAGTCAGAGGCCAGTCAGAATCACCACTGAACATTCTCCAGGGCAGCGGTTCTCAACCTTTTCGATACTGTGATCTTTTAACGCAGTTCCTCATGTTGTGGTGACCCACCACCATAGAATTTCTTCATTGCTACTTCATAATTGTAATTTTGCTACTGCTATGAATGTAATGTAAATATTGGATATGCAACCCCTGTGAGGGTGGTGACCCACAGGTTGAACCACTGCTCTAGGGGAAAAGGCTTAAAAGACTTTTATTTTTACTTTCCTCATTTTCTGTGTGCAAGTCAGAAGAGAACTTTGTGGAGTTGGTTCTCTCCTCTTCCTTCCTGTGGGCTCCAAGATACTGAACTTAGCTAGCCTAATTTGCATGGCAAGCACTTTAACCCACTGATCCATATGGCCCACCCTAAAATATATATGCTATTATACAATCATTTATGTATTTTATTATATGCAGTATATAATGGATGTAGTTAAGATAATGTAAGTGATTGACACTCAAAAGAAAAGTGAAGAATTTTATACATCTAGAGGAAAGATAAAAAAACAGAATGTGTTATAGTTACTCATGTCTTGAAACTTAATCAGTCATTATCCAACTTGCTAGCCTGCCTTCCTGCCTGTGTCCCTCACTCCCTGCCTGCCTGCCTCCTTCCCTGCCTGCCTCCTTCCCTGCCTGCCTCCTTCCATGCCTGGGGGGTTCTTGTTTATTCCTGGAACATCCTGTATCTAACTTCTCTCAGTGCTGGGACCTCGTCTGGTTTAGACTTGTGCAGACTCTGTGCATCCTGGCACAGCTTCTGTGAAATTGTATGTGTCTCAGTCCTGTTATGTCCAGAAGGTGGTTTTTTTTTTCCCCTTTGTGTCTTCCATCACTTCTGGCTCTTACAATCTTTCTGCCTCTGCTTCCACAAACTTCTCTGAGACCTGAGGGGAGAAGTTTGATAGAGACATACCATTTAAGACTGGGCGTTCCAAGGTTACTCACTCTCTGCACAGTGTCCAGCTGTGAGTCTCTGCATTTGTTCCCATCGGCTGCAGGAGGAAGTGATGAGGAATGAGCAAGACACTGATGTATAAGTATAGCAAAGTGTGATTAGGAGTCATTATACAGCTGCATTTCTTTAGGAGGACAATAGTATTTGTCCCCCCCCCCCCCCCCCCCGCTCCAGGTCCATGGTTTATCTAGTCTCAGGTTTTTGGCTACCCAAGCAGTGTCAGGCATGGGTTCCATCTCATGATGCAGGCCTCAAATCCAATCAGAGAGTGATTGTTTACTCCCACAACTTTGGTGCCACTATTGCAGCAGTTTATCCTGCAGGAAGGTCACCATTGTAGACCAAAGGACTTATATCTGGCTGGTATTTACCTTCCTCCTCTGACAGTATGCAGAGTACCTTCCAGTACCATCATGAACAGTATTCAGTGTGGGTGGAGGCTCTAGGTAGGCACCAGCTTGAATCCTTCACTTTCAATGAGATACGTAGGTGTTGTTTCCAGCAATAGAGCCTTACCATCAGCTAAACAAGACCATTTCAGGTGATGTAAACACCACGCAAGATATGGGACAAAGCTCTCTGACAGACATAGCTCCAGCAGAAATGGTGGGAACTGTTGTGGGAAATGACTCTTTTGAACAGGAAAGTCACGGAGGCACCAGCTCTCCAGTACTGTCTGTCCACTGCCCAAGGCCACTCCAAGGCATACTGTCAAGCGGGAAAGACTCTTCTATCTGGTTAGCAACATTATCTATGGTTGCACTTTCTGAAAAGGCAGGCACAGCTCAAGTAGTCATCAGCTTGAAGTCCAAGAATCATTTCCGACAGAGTAAGCAAAAACGCTGCGTTGTGAGGGAGGGGACCCTTTCCTTCATGTTTCCCTGCATTGACGGCCTGTCTTCTTATTCACTAACAGGACTACTGACCCACTGTCAGAGATTCAACTTAGGAAAATGGTCAACAGTTCACCCCAAAACTGAAACACAAGGAAAAGCCTCCACAGTCAGATGGGGTAGCAGGCTCACTCAGAGAGAGTAACTGCTCTGAAGCCATGGCGAGGAAGAGCTGCTGTGAGGGGCACTGACAGAGCTGTGGGCTCTCGGGACACGGGTGTTATTGTTCTGCCTACACCCTCACTCTTCACCAGCAGTTCAGGGCATCCATTCTAGAGCTGGATGTGCCTAAAGCCAGCCGGCCACATGAATGTTTCTTATACTCTGATATACATATATGCTCTCAAGTGATGACAACAGTCGGCAAACTGTCCCCCACCATCCCATAAGCTTTCCCTCCATTTCCTTCCTTCATGGTAATGTCAGCAAATTATCTGCATACCGAATTGCTGACCATGTGGCGCAATGTGTCTTGGACTTCGTTCATGTTGTATAAATGTAGCTTTGAACAGGTGTGTGGCATCACTGGGCACAGCAACAGACTTTTCTTTTGAAGTGGCCTTCAGACTGAAAGCATTCAGAAGAATATATTCAATTAGGGATCCACATCCAAAATAAAATATATAAGGAATTCACACAGCTCAACAGTGATGACGACATCATCATCATCATCATCATCATCATCATCATCATCATCAACATCAACAACATAACACAACCAACAAAATGCATAAGGACCGAAGCAGACATTTCCACCAGACGACGTTAAAATGGTCTGCAGGTAGAAAGAGGTGCTGAGCGCAAGTCATCACGTATATGCAAATCAAAACTACCATGGGAAGAATGTGGCATGGTGTAGACATTAGGGAGGTTCCCAAAGAATCAAGAAAGGGGATTATGCCTGGTACTGCATAACTGTCATCCTTGCACTTGGGAGCTGGAGGCAGGAAGATCACGAGTTCAATGCCAGCCTCAGCTGAGTGAGTTTGAGGCCAGCCTGAGCTATATGAGACTCATCTCAATAAACCAAACCAAACCAAACCAAACCAAACCAAACCAAACCACCACAGTGGCCGTGTTCTCATTTGGTAGTGTAACAAGACCGATGTTATGAATCCTACACAGAGTAATTCTGTCTTGTCACAAGCTGCCATTTCTACACTCTAGACCAGAATATAACAAGGCAGCTTTCTATGGATGGACAGTGTTCACCGAGACCAGCAGAGTCCCTGGTAGGGGAGAGGATACAACATCCAACTTTCCTGGGCTGTGGTTCTGTCTTGTGCTAAGCACAGTCACCTCTGCTGTTGTAACACTGGGTAACAGTCCAAACTCACGCTCAAACTAATTCTTCTGTCGCCATGGACTGCACAAAATATCTCGGTAAATGGAAGTGGATTTGGAGGATGCAGATGGACATGATGGGAAAATGCAATTGTTTATTGACACTTGCAGCTTTGTCTAACCAACTCATTTTACTCATTAAAAGGACCTTGGGAAAGTAAGTTTTTGGTCTATTAAATCCGTGATAGGTTGGGAGTCACATGTTAATTTTACACCTTTCCCCCAAAGTTAATAGATGGGGGAATCATTGGTGGAATATTGCACACAACTGGATTTATCTGTGCTCACCCCTTCTTGCCTTGATCTGAGCATGTAAGGATGAAGGCAGCAGAGGTTTCAGAATACAGACTGGCTCTTGGCCAGCTCCTTTGCACACAGACTCAAAGAATAAGTGACACTGTGAGATTTTTATCGCCTTCAACCTTAACCTTGTCCAAGGACAGAGAACAAGCCTTGTTCATCCCTATATTTCCTTAAGGTGGGGTTTCTGTCCCTCCTACATTGCTCTTCTTCCTTCTCTTCTTTCTCTTCTCTTCTCTTCTCTTCTCTTCTCTTCTCTTCTCTTCTCTTCCCTCCCTCCCTCCTTCCTCCCCCCCTCTCTCTCTGAGCTTTCTTCTCCCTTGATAACAAAGACATTGATATTGGCATTTGAGGCCGAAGAGCCAACAACTCAAACATGCCTCCATGCCTAGCAAATGGCTCCAGGGACATTGTGTGGTTTTGAGGGCTTCACTGCAGCGTAGAGAAAGAGCATCCCTGAGCTTCTTTGAAAAACACCAAAGCACCAAGAAGACCATTTGGGATGGTCTTGACCCAGGTCTACCTAAGGCAGCAGCCTGACAGCCGCTGAATCTGCAGCTGTTTCTCTCCCAGAGTCCCTGACTTTATCTTCCCCAGTTATAAAGAGTGAACCTCAGCCATCTCGTCCCCAGGTTTGTCTTCCTGGAGGTGTCACAGACCTCAGGGCCACTCCACTCCCCTGCATGGGTGTGTTTCCTCTCTGAAAGGACTATGAAGTCTCTACTTAGACTCCCTTCATGTTAAGCAGGCTCCTCTGCCTCTGCTTTCTCCCAGCTCACAGGGAAAGTTCTGCACTGCCTAGAGTGAAGAAAAGTCAGTGGGGGTGGAGAAACTGGAAGATGGGTGACGATGGTTCCGACAGAAGCTGAGAAGGTTTAAGAGGGAGCTGCTCATCGGTTCTAGTCAATTCCACTTTCTACAGTGCAGGGATTCAAAGCACCTGTCCAGAAGGCTGGCTCCATCCCTGAAAGTCCCTGAGAACAGAGAGGAGAGCCAAACTAAGCCACGTCTCCTGTAACATGCCACTCTTCCCACTATGGCGCGTTGCTGTTCTTGTTTTGCTTCGAAATAATAGGTAATACTAAAAGCTGATTTCGTGTAGCTAATGATATGTTTACAGTAACTTCTTTTCTCCTTAGATTTCAAAACTTATTTTGAAGAAAAAAAAACACAGACAATGAAATCTTACAATAAGGCATTAGTAAAGGAATTCTCAGGGTGTCCATGTTAAACGTGTTTTCAATCCAGACAGAATCCCAGTGTGGAGCTATTGAGGACTGACAGCTGCGGTGAAGGGAGCCTCGGTTTCCTTTAAGTGTGGCCTGTGGTGGGTTGATCACGCTCCAGGGAGGCCACACAGTCAGGGACATATGCGCAGCTCGAAATGAGCCTAATGGAATTTTTTTTAAAGGACACAGAGTTGGGTGTGTAGGGATGGGTGAATCACTGGTCCCGTTTTAGTTTGGCTTCTTCTCTTGCATAAACTCCAGTCTACGGTTTGCTAGTTGAAAACAAACGAAAATAAGGAGTTAAGTCTCTCTCTCTCTCTCTCTCTCTCTCTCTCTCTCTCTCTCTCTCTCTCTGTGTGTGTGTGTGTGTGTCTCTGTCTCTCTCCCTCTGTCTCTCTCTCTGTGTCTCTGTCTCTGTCTCTCTCTCTCTGTCTTTCTCTCTGTCTCTGTCTCTCTCTCTCTGTCTCTCACTTTCTCTCTCTCTCTCTCTCTTTCTCTCTCTCTCTCTCAATAGTATGTGATTGATATGGAATCTTTGTTCTTTTAAAAAAAAATACAATCGCTTCTCTTTTTGTGATTATAATATAAACACATCATTTCCCCTTTCTAATTCCTCCCTCCAAACTCTCCCTCAAGCCTTTCTTTGCTCTCTTTCAAATTTATGACGTCTTTCTTCATTAACCACTGTTACACATATGTATTATCTATCTATCTATCTATCTATCTATCTATCTATCTATCTATCTATCTATCTATCTCTATGTCTACATCTATATTTATATTCCTAAACACATAAGTACAACCTGCTCAATCTGCATAATGTTATTTCTATGTATGTTTTCAGGGCTGACCATTTGGTGTTAGACAACCAGCTAGTGTGCTCTTCCCAGGGGAAGACTATTTCTCCCGCTCTCACTCCTTAGCTGCCTGTAGTTCTTTCTATGTAGCTGAGGACTCCTGAGCCCTCCTCCCCCCACGGTAGCATGCCCGTGGTCCTTTTCGCCTCTCCCCTCATCAACAAAACTTCTCTTCACAGATGGAGACCACTACAGAAAACCACAACCAGCCAAAATGCAGGCTTGTAGAGTCCAGCCTCAACTGATACACCTACAACACCAGGCCTGCACCCAAGGCTCATGGGTCATTGTAGAAGAGAGGATTGGAAGACGGCAAATGTTAGAGGATCAGGGAGTGCGCTGGCATTATTCCAGGAACGTCAGAAGCCACGCCCATAGGAATCTCACCATCATGGCTGCTTCAACGTGAGCTGAGCAAGGAAGCTTTGTTCTTCTGTGGGCTGGAGAATACCTCAGAACCCTCCATTGATTTGCCTAAATGATCATATTTTTATTTATATAGTAAAAATTCACTATTTTAAGTCCCATGTTTGTATCTATCTATACAATATGTAATAAAATAGCTTTCATAGGTGTTAGATTTTAACTGAGCTCACACGTAGTTGAGCTTTCTGTCAGGGAACTTTCGTGATGACATAAAACAGAGCACACACAGTGTCACATATATGAGTATACAGAGCTAGAACACATGACAATGCATTCTACAAAGTAGGCAGCACATGTGAAACATGCAATTGGAACATATGGTGCTCAGATGTTGGAAGTGTTTGGGAAGAGTTGGGATGTGTGGCCTTGGTTGAGGAGGTGTGTCCCTGGGACCAACCCTTGAGCTTCCAAAGGACTCTTGTTGTTCCCCAAGAGTTCTCTCTGCCTCCTGCTTGTGGATCCAGATGTGAGCTCCCAGCTGCTCCACCATCATAGCCTTTGACCCTCTGAAACAGTAAGCCCGGAACAAACTTTCCTCTGTGAGTCGCCTTGGTTGTGGTGTCTCATCACAGTAACAGAGCAATAACTAAGGCAGTGACAACAGAGGGGCTACAGAAGTTGTAAACGGTGGATGATGCAGAAAAAATGGTGAAGGTGGGACGGATGATGGAGACAGGCAGGGGGTAAGACAAAGTTTGTATGTAGTTTCTTTTACTTATTTTTCGTTAAATTTTCTCCATTACAAAAATAAGAAAAAAAATTGAGCCCAAAGGCAGTGAATCAAGACAATGAAAATAAGATAAAGAATGGATCGGTGTGCCCTTACACAGAAGCCCGCACCCCTTTATTCTCCCCGAGGACATGGCTTGCCTCATGTACTCCCACTGAACCTCCAAGGTGAGAGGGGACTGAGCCTTAGGCACGCACAGTGACACCGTCTTGTCTCTTCTGATGAGCAGGGCCACCGAGGGCAGTTCCAAGACATCAAGCTGAACTTCACTTCCTTAAATGACGCTTTAAGTCTTTAACCTCACGTTACACGAAGAGCAGAGGGCAGGCTGGCGGTGAGGAGGAGAGACCTCAGGCCAAGGCCTTCTAGGCCTTTCCTTTTTCCAAGACACCCTGCTGGGCTCATTGTCTGGGACCCAGCTTCAGATAAGTCTTCTCTGCACATGAGAAGATGTACCAGTTGAAAAGAGTGAATTGAAATGTCGCTGGCAGCAAATAGTCTGTTTAAATACAACATCTGGGGGCTGGAGAGATGGCTCAGCGGTTAAGAGCACTGGATGTTCTTCTAGAGGTCCTCAGTTCAATTCCCGGCACCCGCATGGCAGCTCACAACTGTCTGTAACTCCAGTTCCAGAGGATCTGACACTCTCTCACAGACATACATGTAGGCAAAACATCCATGCAAATAAAATAAAATAATAAAAAAAAAAAGTAAATACAACATCTGGTTGTAGAAACTTTTAGACATGTACCAAATGTGGATACAAGTGTAATAATTCCCCATCCCCTCACCACCCAGTGCCAGTAATAGGAGGAATTTTGCTATTTTAAAAAATGTACAGTACATCTGACACCATGTTTTAGTCTACGGGTCTGCACAGGCCACAGTGAGGGTCAGAGGCTCATCTTATATTTCATCACTTCTCTTTATTTTTTTTTTCTTCCTGGTAGATTTTAAGAGAAACACCTAGGCACTGTATACATTTTAAAATATTTTTATCACATTTATTTATTTAGGGTACGTGCGCAGGTCATGCTGCATATTTGAAGGGATGTCAGAGGACCATTTGTGGGGGTCAGCTCTTTTCTTCTTCTTCTATATGGAATCTGGGAAGCCGATTCCCAAGGGGCAGGTGGCAAGCCCCTTTGCCCACTGAACCATCTACACAGCCCTGGCATTTATACATTTTACTATGAATTATTCCATGTAATTTCTAAAGACTAGGCTTAAGACGTCTTCCTTCCATCACAAGGAAAGCATATAACAGAGGGAGCGGAGCCTAAGATGTGTGTTGTTGTACAAGATGCACTTGCTGCCACAAGTTGTTACGTTGGATCCGGTCTCGAGGTCACTGCAGAAGTGAGTGAGGCCACCAGCACAGAGCTGCTTAGGAAACCACAGGGCGTTCACTGGTCAGATACAAAGGGCTTTACTTTAGAGTCAAAAAGGCTAGCTGTGGCTGATTCTTATATATATATATATATATAATCATTTTCCTTCCATTCTTGTCTGGATGCCAGACGCACATTAGTGAAAGAGAAATTTGGCATTAACTGAGCACGTCCATACCTGTGCAAGGCACAGGCGTCCCAAAGGGTTTCACTGATGCAATCCTGTTTAACTAACTGGGTATTGTTGTTATCAGGGTTTGATGGTCAAAGAAGCCGAGCCTGAGAAAGAGTAACGATTGATGCCATTAGAAATGGATGCAGTGTCAGGATTTGAACCCACCTCTGTCTGATTCCACTGGCCTTGAGTACACTTAGGTTGTATCATCACCTTCCTCTTTGTGCAAGTGTACTGATTAGGCCCTTTTCTGTCCGTATGAAGTTCTTCTACCGCATGTGCTCCTGTGACCCTTGTTGCAGTGTAACGTGATGGTATAAATGACTTTAGCCATCTAGGGGAGTAGCTGCACCTTATCTTCAAGGACGCTGCATGGCTACTGCCATTTCCCAAGAGAGATCTCTGAGCTCCGAGTTGGGGGGGGGGGGAAGGCAGGTCTTCCGTGTCACACCCGCATTTGCTTGACCACATCCTTTTGACTCCTGCAATGAAAATACCACCACGGAGCAAATGCTAGGAGAGCAGAAACCGTGAACCTTTGCTCTGTCCCTACCCCAGGCGCTCAGGAGACACCTGAGCACGGAAGGAGTTTCTGAAGGCCAGGATAACCACTGAATGCTTCTAAGCGACATCTGCATCACGACAGGGCATGATCACCCCAGGGATGGAGCAGGACAAAGTCAAGCACATTGCAGGAAGCCAGGCTCCAGTGCAGTGGCTATTTACTGAGGAATGCACATCCTAGACACAGATTTGCTTTCTGCCTCAAGATTAAGCCCAGCGAAGCAGCAGAGGGAGGGAGCCGCTCACACTCCTGTTAGAGAAGGGATGGACTCAGCTTTGCTCATTTGGGAAGGTGAGAAGCATAGGTGTGTGCATGATGCTTGTGTGTGTGTGTGTGTGTGTGTGTGTGTGTGTGTGTGTGTGTGTGGTGGTGGTGGTGGTGGTGGTGAAGGTCACTTCCTTATTCTCTATATATGACAGGACCATGGGAATGTAATTGAAAAGAAGAGAAAGAGGTGTCACAAAGAGTCACATCTTCAGAGGCCACACGGGCAACATAAAAGTGTGAAGGGGGTGAATAGAGTGAGGGAGAGGTGAGGACTTTAGCGCTCTGCCAGATCTATATTCAGCCTAAGGATATTAAAACACAGTGTTGAAAAGAAAGCCACCTGGTAGACAGGACCCAGGCAAGCCCCAAGAATGGCCGTGGAATTCAACGCTGCAATCCCTCAGGAGATGGTGGAGCAAGGAAGGGCAGAAGGGCTGCGAGGATGTAACCCAACTTTGTGAGCCCTAGCCTTTCCACTTTGGAAAACTAGAAAATTGGAAGCTCATAGAGGCTCCTTCTATGCCCCCTGCCCCACAGCCCTGTTGCCTGGGGAGGGGGTAAAGGTGTGCAGGATTCCATTCATACCTTGCTAGTGACTGCACCACAGAGCTTGGCTTCTCTTGGCCTGAAATGAGAGGTTGACCTCATCTGGATGGAAGGAAGAGCATCTCCTGTTATCACTGCCTTTCCAGACCAAAGGGGCTAAGTTTAGGTTTAGCGAATTCTAAGCAGATTGTTGGAGTCTTCCTCAGGGTCCGGGATGCATTTATTCGTGGATTTTATTCTTCTTTGTATTAATTTCTGATTTGGCTTCCAGGGTATTACGGGCCATCTGTCTCTATTATTTTTAATTAAGGTCTTCACCATGGCTCATCTTCGGAGCCTGGGCAGGTGATGTCACAGTGCCTGAGGTCTGCGTGCGGGTCCTAGGTTAATGTCGCCCCACAAAGTGCACAAAAGTCATTTATTGGGCTGGACTTTCATTTTATGTTTAATTATCTTAAACGTTGCAAGCTCAGCTGTTCCTGTGGCCATGGTCTGTCAGAGAGCAAGAATGCGGATGGAGTTCCCTTTAAATTCTGCCAGGCGGGGTCAAAGGCCAGAGACCACCCAAGCCAAGGGGGCCTGCAGCAGGTCTGAGATCACAGAACTGGGTACAATGACGACCAGCAGCACTTGTGTTTTCAAACGCAATTGAAGCAACTGCCCAGTGGCTGTGAAAACAAACCCTCACAATGAACTCTCACTATTGGCATTTAGGTCTGAGTATGCAGGGGTGCTCCGGGAAGGTAGAAATAAATTCGGAGGACGCTTTCTCCACCCTGAGGAGGATAAATATAGCTTCTTGTAGTCAAATCCGGGCTGGAACACACGGTTTTGTATTCTTTAAATATCTGTTCCCTGCGCGCGCCTGAGAGCGCGGTACTTCAAAGCAGCAAGCAGGCAGGATGGGGTCTTTGCCATGGAAGAAGGAAATGGGGGGGGTGCCGGAGGCTGGGGGGTGGGGGTGGGGGTGGGGGACTTCACATGGTTGTTCTCCTGGTACCTGGCGCCCTCCTGCTCACAGCGGCCCACAGAGCTGCAGCCACCAACTCCCTGGTATTTGTCACTGTCACTTCACAAGTACTCTGCATTGTTCAGGAAATCGTATGTGTAAAGCAGGACTGCTCGCAGCCCACTTCGACAAGGGAGCTACTTGGTGAGGGGGCTCCAAACCGAGCCACCGGCTTATGTGTCCTATGATGGGCCCCAGCAAGAGTCATAAATAATTGTGACAAGTTCTTTTTTTCTTCCTCATCCCATGTGACAGTCCTTGACTCTGCCTCCTGTCTTCTTTCCCCTCTGCCTCATAGACTAGACCTGCCAGGCTGTAGGATGATAGATGTTACTGGGCAGCAAATGACAGCTGGATTGGGTCCTCAGTTAGTGCTTTAGAGGGAATCAGATATGCTGTATAAAGCAATAAAAAAAAAGCACACTTATAAAGTGGATTAAAAATAGCCAGCACAGCGCTAACCCACTTCGTTGTTTATCAAAAGTTAAATCTCACATGGTAAGTCCGAGTGATGTGTTAATTTCTCAGACTCTTGTCAGGACATACTCATGACAGACACAAAAAAGGAAAAGAAAAGAGAGAGAGAGGGGGGGGAGGGGGAACGAAAAGAGAAAGATGAATAAAAACAATCAATCTTTCCCATATCTTAGTTTTGTTTGTTTAACGGGCATAAACACTTTCCTTTTTGAGTGGTGTTTAAGAAGAGAAACAAAGAGCAGGGTGTGGTGGTACATGCCTGTAATCCCAGCACTCAGGGAGGCAGAGGCAGGTGGATAGCTCTGAGTTCAAGGCCAGCCTGGTGTACAGATTGAGTTCAGGACAGCCAAAGCTACACAGAGAAGTCCTGTTTTGAAAAAAAAAAAAAACAAACTAAACGAGAGAGAGAGAGAGAGAGAGAGAGAGAGAGAGAGAGAGAGAGACAGAAAGAGAGAGACAGAGAGAGAGGACGCTTAGCATCATGAGCTCTTGTTATTTTTCCCTTTCTTACTTTTCAATTTTAAACATAAAGTTGGGATTTGGGATTGTATATAAGTCATGTAAGCCTCGGTTTGTTATTGATCTAGCTCTGTGTAATGAATGATCTGGTTTTCTAGCCTTCTTGGAAATATCACATAGGAGTCAACACAACTACGAGGAATGTGTTTCTTAAAGAATTACAGTGCTCTCTGAGCCACCTGGGCCGTGTGTCAGGCATTCTCCTTTGGCTACCTTGGGTCTGGACAAATGCACAGAATTTCCCACACCCCAGTTCACAGATGCCACTAGCTGAGGCATCCTTAGTCACCACATCTCTGGCTCCCCTGTCCCTGTCCTGGAAGGAGCTGCTGTGAAATTTAAGAGCACTCAGTATATCAGATCGCAATACCTTTCCCCCTTGATTTTTTTCTGATGAATCACGTTAGGAAGGCTGTAGCTTTCACAGAGCTACCTATGGCAAGAGGTGGAGGGGTGGCACAAAAATGTTTATTGAAAAAACATCTTTCAGGCTGGGTACCTGGCGAAGGCTGGGGGTGGGGCTGGGAGGGTGATCTGAGTAATGTCTCCATCATTTAAATCTGGGGACGATTCAATATGGGTGAGGTTACATTTCTAGGCTGTGGAGTGGTTGAGCATTGTTTATGACTTTGATGGCTGTAGCATTATTACCACAAGACATTCTCCACGAGAAAATCTATCCGGAACCTTATCACCACAGGGCTTGGCAATTTTTCTTTCCTTTAAATTTAATTTAAATTTATTTTTATTTTTTTATTTTTTTAGTAGACATAAATTGATGAGACACAAGATCTGAAGGGCAGGTTTAGATTCCTGGCTCAAGATCCCAGCTCACCTTGCTGGGTCACTCTGGATGAGTTGCCTAGACCCTCTGTACCTTGGTATTTTGAACGGGGAAACCTAGGCCATAATCATTTCCGAGCAGTGCACTATTGTGAGGGCTAGAGAAAGTAAATAGGCGTTATTTACACTCTGAAAGGTTCTGTGAGGCTCAGGTTTTGAACTCCTGCTGACCAGATGTTGATGCTATTTTGGGAGGCAACAGAACCCAGGTGAGGAGATGCTTAGCAGAAGCAGGATGCGCAGGGCAGGCTGTGCAAGGTCCTACCACCTCACTCTGGTCCCTGCTTCTCTCTCCACTTTCTGGTCCATCATAAAGCGAGTGCCCGCTGCCACTGGTGCTGGGCTGCCCTGCCACGCCTACCCTGCTGTGATGGACAGAACCCTCTGAGATCAAAATAATCAATACAGTGGGTCTCGTGCCCCTCTTCCTGATAAATGCTGAATGAGTGACTTTATTACAGTAACAGTGGTTATGGTTCTGCACAGCATGGCTTACTTATGAACGCTTCCAGGCTAGGGTCTGTGTCTGAGTTCTTCCA
Organism: Acomys minous; assembly: GCF_964271855.1. Lineage (NCBI taxonomy): Eukaryota > Metazoa > Chordata > Mammalia > Rodentia > Muridae > Acomys > Acomys minous. The sequence goes on along the minus strand of NC_140485.1, from coordinate 65,793,261 downwards.
GCTTTGATGAGCCTGTGTTGAAGAGAACAGAAAGTCATCGCAGAGCCGGGGCTGTCTTCGTGGCTAGACATGTGGTCACATTTTACATCAGTTCTGAGGATTCTCAGACAAATCGTCTCCATAGAAGGGCAGATATTCTGTGCGATGATGACACTGCCTATCTATGTGACTTCATTTCTTTGTCCTTCCCTCTCTCTCTCCCTCCCTCCCTCTCTCCCTCCCTCCCTCTCTCCCTCCCTCCCTCTCTCCCTCCCTCCCTCTCCTCTTCCTCCCTCCCTCCCTCCCTCCCTCTGTTTCTTCCTTTATTTCCTTTCTCTCTCTTTCTACTGGGTCTCCTTTAGCACAGACTGCCTTTAACTGGCTGTGTTGCTGCAGCTGATCTTGAACTCCTTCCTCTTCCTCCTACACACTGGGATTACAAGCATACAGCACCATATGCATCTCTGGAGATGGAGCCCAAGGCCTCTGCATCATAGGTCAGTGTTTGTTCTACCATCCATGTTATGTCTCCAGCCCCAGCCCCACGTCTTCCTTACTGGATGATATCTTTCCTGAGATGTTTCCTGTGGATGGACCAGTCATGTTCCTAGGTCCACTCATCCATTCTTGCTCCATTTTTCCCCCTGGTTCACCATATTTCAACCTGTTTGTAGCTGTCTTTCTGTAAGAGGCATAGCCGTGGGCAGATTCTATTTCACTTCTAGAATCATTAAAACAGGTTTTTGACACCCAGGCATGGTAGTGAACCCCTGCAATCCCAGCACTCAGGGGGGGCAGAGGCAGGCAGATCACTGTGAGTTCGAGGCCAGCCTGGTCTACAAAGCAATCCAGGACAGCCAAGGCTACACAGAAAAATCCTGTCTCGAAAAAACAAAAAACCAAACCAAGACAAAGCAAACCAAATGAAACCAAACCAAAACCAAAACAAAAACAACCCCCTCCAAAAACAAACCACCACCAACAATGAAAACAAACTTAAAAAACAAACAAACAAAAAAACAACTTCTTGGGCTTGGCTCACAGTGTGAAACACATTTCTATATTGTGATGCTTGGTCAGGATGTGTTATGTCCGTCATTTTGTTAAACCATTTATCCCTTGAAGCACGAGTCATCCTTCCCAAGTGTGCCAGATTTTAGAATTTTATTTTTTAAAATTCTCTCCTACTTTGTTTATTACAAAGCACTCTGGTAGAACATGCTATGCAAACTCATCGCTTAAGAGGCCAGAGAGTGATACATGGTTTCTCCCTTCGATGGTCACGTGATCTTCGCACGAAGGTGGCAGTAACGGAAAAATGTTGACCAATGGTGCAGCTATGCCCCGACCTCTTCCTTATGGGTGCTGGAGCTGGAATCTTATATTATCTTCTACTGTTGCACAGCACGATGCTCCCACCAATCATGTAAAAATATTGGCCAAATAAAGTAAGTGTGTGTGTGCTCACTGATGCTTCAGGCATGTCCAGCCTAGTGACACTGAAACACTATACTGTCATCTTCAGAGTTAACACCCAAGTACTGATCAACAGAGTTTAAAAAGTTATAAAAATTTGTAACGTTGGGGCTAGAGAGGTGGTTCAGTTGTTAAGAACATTGATTACTCTTACAGAGGCCCAAGGTTCAATTCCCAGCACCCACGAGGTGGTGGTGGTGGCCCACAACCATCCGTAACTCCATTCCCTGGGGGAATCCAATGGCCTCCAAGAGCACTAGGCAGTCACATAGTTAGTGCACAGACATGTATGATGGCAAACATTTACACATGTAAAGTAATAAAATAAATCCCAACAATTTGTAACATTTTAAGTAAGTCCATGAATCTGAGCTGGCCACATTCTAAGCTGTGCTGGCTGGCCTTCAACACCCACACAAGACCTATAGTTTGCAAAATTGCCTCAGAGTGACTTGAGGGGACATTTGCTTGGCAGAAATAACTGGTTCCTCAAGGAGAAGATCTCCCCTTTCCACGTGGGCTGTGAGGCCTCGAGTGAACAGAAGCCTAACCTCTTAGCACACATCTGAGCGCCTGGCTTTCTAAGAGGCACACAATCCAGGCGCTGCCCACAGCTCTTAGGTCATATGACACTTATTTCAAAATCACTCTTGGGACTTGAGTCGGTGGAGTACACTTAGGGCACCATTTGAAAGCCCAGGCCTCGGGGTGACACCCCTTTTTTCAGGACCAATGACTATTATGTTCAGAGACCACGTTAACTAGTGAGCAAGGTCTCTGGTAGTTTCTAGTTTCCAAGTTAAAGGATACCTGTGTGCCATCATAAGCAAGGCTACAGGACGTCGGTGGAAGGAATGGGTGTGTCCTGGAGTGGGTGTGTCCTGGAGTGGGCGTGTCCTGGAGTGGGCGGGTCCCGGAGTGGGAGATTCCAGTGGAATCAGAGCTGTAACACTGCTGCAGATGACACAGCAGCGGCACAGCATTTCATGGTCTCATTCTGACAACAGCACACACAGGTGTTTCCACCATCTCATAGTTGTCTTCTCTCCCCCCCCCCACCTCCCTTCCCACCTATTTTAATCCATGTGCCACTTCATTTGATTACAACCGTGGTCATAAAGATGATCATTGAGATACCAAACCCAGGCATTTCTGTCGTTTCCAGAAAGAACCCTGAAACTAGTTGGAGAAAGAACAACATTAAAAAAAGTTTTGCTTGTATTTCATAGGTCTATGTATGTGTATGTGGAACCCTCAGTGGCCAGAAGAACGGATCAGATGCCCTGGCACCTGGAGTTGCAGGTGTGAGCTGCCTGATGTGGGTGGGTGCTGGGAACTGACCTGGGGTATTCTGAATGAACACTCCCCATCTCTCCAGGCTGGGAGGAGCCTTCTCAGTGGGACATGGGAAGGCAGTGAGGCAGGTCTAGAGACTCTGCAGGTCCCACAGTGGCATGTGTACATGCTCACACAGAGGGCTGGCTTCTTCAGCAAAGGCAGAGAAATGTGACGAGGAGCATCTGTGCCAGAGGCAGCCAAGCCTTTTGTGATACTTACAGTTTTGTTGCTGTGACAAAGCACCACGGCCAGGGCAGCTTGTAGGGAAAAGGACTTTATTCGGGCTCTTGGGGTCCATAGGAGTAAGAGTCCATGGTGGTAAGGAGGTACGGTGGCCAGCAGCAGGCATGTGGCTGCACCGGCAGGCAAGCTGAGAACTCACATCTTGAACCATAAGCATGAAGCAGAGAGAGGGAGGAAGACAGGGAGAGAGGGGGAGGGAGAGAGGGAGGGGGAGGGGAAGGGGAAGGGGGGAGGGGAATGAGGAGGGAAGGAAGAAGGAAGAGAGGGAGGGAGAGAGGGAGAGAGAGAGAGAGAACACAGACAGACAGACAGACAGACAGACAGACACACACACACACACACACACACACACACACACACACACACACCCCACTGGGTTTCTTAGCATTTGCTTGGCATTATCCAGCATGGGTGGAGCTGGAGTGAGGCTTGCCCTCTAAAAGACCAAACACATAGCAAGCCCCTTCCTTGTGTGGTTCTGTTTTCCCCAACAGAACCTTCACAAAGATAATTCTGCTTCTCTTAAAAAAAAAAAAAAAAAAGAGTGCTTCAACAGCTGTGAAAAAGTCAAGTTACCAAAGTTCAACAGGGTGAAAATAAAAGAGGTGGCCTAGTTAATTCAAGTTTGAAACTTGAGAGTGCACCATTCTTCAGATGCTGTGGAGACGGGAAGGAGAATGAAAGTGACCTCGGGTCATGGCACTATTTTCAATTAAAGAAAGTTTTAGAGAAAGGCTTTGAAAAGCTGCAGCTGCGTATTAAAGCCCCTATCTCCTGGTGGCTGGGGATTAGATGTTCTGCACAGTACCTGGAAATTTGTAAATATTAATGCAGGATTATTCTAATGAGCATGTGCGTATTATTTTTTTGTAGTTTTGACTGCGGGGGCCAGAGTAAACCGATCACCCTGTTTTCTGGCATTTGGCAACCATGATTTGTGGCCCGAAGTGCAGCTGGCTTGTGGATGCAACAAGCAAGCCCAGGTTCTCTGTGGCTGAGCCCCTTTGTCACTCAGGGCCCTGACAGATCCTTCCTGGCAGCAACATGGAATGCAGCCATTAGCTTTACGTCATCCCCCTCCCGTGTTATCCTAGTCCCCTCCCGCAGACCAGTCCCTCAAGAGACAGAAACACTGGCCTCTCCTCTACAAAGGGGATCAGCAAGCTGTGGTCCACAGGCTTCTACCACCCATTTCCTGTTTTCATGTTGATTCTTAGGTTTGAGTGCTAAAAATGCTTTTTGCGTTTAGGAAATCTTTTTTTTTTTAATCCAGATATGTAGTACTCAGTAGCATTATTCAGACAGGATAATTTAAGTGTTTTTTAAATTTTGATAAATGGATTTTATTTATCATTAGTATCATTAGTGAATTATATAAAATAATGGGTTTCATTATAGGATTTTTCTATGTGTATTTATGTGTGGACATGTTTGTGCATGAGCATGTGGAGGCCAGAGGTTAAGCTCTGCATTACCCCTCAGGAGCCACATATATGTATGTATGTATATATATATATATGTGTGTATATATATATATATATATTTGAGTCAAGGTCTTTCCTATAGTGACTTGTTAGCTAGCCCCAGATATCTGCTTCCCCAGTAACAGGATGACAAATGTGTGCAACCATGTCCTGCTTTTTAGAAATGTGAGAGGCAGGCACAGAACTCAGACCTTCTCCTGCTTGCAGGCCACGTCCTTTACTCATAGAGACATTTCTTGGCTCTGATCTTCACATGTTTTTAAATGGTAGAAAATGATCAAGATTTTGTACCATGAAAAAATATGTCAAAATTATATTTTCAGTGTCTTCATGTGACTCTTTATTGAGACAGCACCATGTCGGTTCACTTGCGAGTTCACTTAGCATTGCTGTGTTGAGCACTTGTGGGAGACTTGCCACCAAAGAGCCTGGGATGTTCCATCACACCACAGAAGTTTCTGAACCATCCCGTGCTAATGCTTGGCAACCCATAGGGAGAAGTAAATGTTGATCTACTAATTAATCAAGAACACGGCTTGGTAAGGGCTGTGTCAAGAGGTCTCTTGGCTACCACCAATAAATGAGAAGAAAGAATACAGGAGCCAAAATTAAACCCTATCTTTGTGCCCGGAACAATCACTGGGCTAAAAGGGGGCTAGGTAAAGTGCCGCGTGGAGCCGCCTGGAAGCTCTGCTGAACTTTGTTTATTTATTTATTTTGCATCCCTCCTTTATTTATTATCACTTGGCAGCCTGATCCCAGCCCTCCTCCTCCTCCTCCTCCTCTTCCTCTTCCCCCAGTCCCACCGTCTTGCCCCTCTCTTCCCATTCCCCCCTTCTTCTCTTTAGAGAAGGGGAGGCCCCCAAGGGGTACCAACCCATCCTGGAAACAAGACTAGAGGCATCCTCTCCCACTGAAGCCTGACAAGGCAGCCTGGCTAGGGGAGAGGGATCCAAAGGCAGGCAACAGAGTCAGAGATAGCCACTGCTCTCACTGTTAGAGGTGGGTCTAGAGTTCAAGGCTAGCCTGGGCTATGTTAGGACTTAGGGAAAGACTTTCGCCTCAAAAAGACAAACAACAGCCAAAACAAATAAATACAACAAATATTCCCCTACCATAGCCAGCCATATGAATTAAAAGAATAAAAAAGGGTTGGGGGCGGGGAGGGGGTCAAGAGATGTCTCAGTGGTTGAGAGCACTGGCTGCTCTTCCAGAGGATCCGGGTTCAGTTCCCAGCATCCACAGGGAGGCTCACAACTGTCTGTAACTCCAGTTCCAGGGGATCTGGACAGACACACAGACATATATCCATGCAAAACAATAGTGCAATAAAATAAAAATAAGAAAATTATCTTTTAAAAGGGGGGGCACGTGAACTTGGGTTCTGGCTATAAAGCACGTGAACTTGGGTTCTGTCTTTAGCACTGACATGGCAATGCTAGACACCATGTGGGCACTTGTAATTCCAGCACTTGGCAGGTGGAGACAGGAGGAGAACCCTGGGCCTTCTTAGTCAGCCAAGTGAACCAAGTCAGTGAATCTTTGGTTCAGTGAGAGGCTTTGTCTCAATAAACAAGGTGGGAGTATCTGAGAAAGAAATCTAGGTTTGAGCTCTGGCCTCCACATGCTTACACACACACACACACACACACACACACACACACACACACACACACGTGAACCTGCATGCATGCTAACACACAGTGCATGCATGCACACATGTGTGTGGGTGCACAAACACTACACCCCCACATCATACATACACACTACACACCACACACATACTACACACACACCACACACACCACACACTATATACACATACCACACACATACTATACACACTACATACACACTACCACACACATATGCCACACACTACACATACTGCACACACACACCACACTACACACGCACACCATACACATGCATATGCCCATCCCCCACGCCCCCTCCATAGAAAGAAGAGACAAAGCTCCTCTGAAGTGTCCTGGAGTTTCAGATGTTCATTTCTAGAATCCCACTGTTTGCGTTTTCCTTTAGTTCCCTCTGGTTTCTCTAACGCAGCCCTTCCTTGTCTTGCTTCTGGTGTTATCAGAGGACAGAATGAACTCTCTAGATTTTTTTTCCTACCATGTGCTCAGCTCCCATCCCTGCCCTTTTCCTACGAAGGCCCGTGTGGCTGTGTGACTGGGGGACTCTCTGGAGAGAGTCCGCACGATGAAAAGGCGGCGGTCACTAACGGGGCGAAGGTGCTGTGAGCACATGAGCACACAAAAAGTCGCTAGGGAGACATGGCATCTCTGGCACACTCATACCGAACCAACGACAACTGGCTTTGTCTCCTCTTCCCGCATGCCTTTCATCAGGCACCCCGGAGCAGGATGGCTTGAATGACACATTTGATGAGCAGATTCTCAGATGCTCTGGATGAGCGGGTCTCTGCTTCCCAGCCCTGTGAAGAGCTCAGGAATCACAAGTGTCACCTCCATGTGTCACCTCCATTGCCACCCAGTCTGTGCAATTGAAAGGGGGCATTTTCCCATCAATACTTGGCTCCTAAAGTCCCAAGGAGAAAAATGACATATTTTGTTGCATTATTTAAATATCCCTGCTGAACACCAAATTAAAAATATCCATTAAAGGTTTATTTGATATCTTCCTAATTATTGCCCATTGCGCATTTGACAAATTATTTACACATTTTAATAATTGCGACTTTCTTTGGAAGTGACATAAAAACAATTACTTTCTCGAAATTCCACTGCGTGGATGCTTTTGAAACTACAGAACCATTAAAAACAGTCTGTCGAATTAAAGGTTGGGCAATTAATTAAGTGCAAATTCTGTAAAACTGGACCAAGGAGAATATTCATCAAACATATGAAATATGGCCTATCTTGTCCAAAAGACAAATATGTTTAAACAAAAGATGAAAATTGATGACAAAATTACGGGTCGCAAACTGCACACCGAGCCAGCAGAAGACAGCTGTACAGGGTTTCGGCACGCTGGGTCTCCGCCTGCGGAATCTATGATTCATTGCCATCGGAAAACTTTTCCTGTGTGTGTGGGATAATAAAAGTTCCCCAGGAGAATTCCCAGTGTGGTGACATTAATGCTTTGTTGGCCTTTAGAAGGGCCTAATTAAATGCAACCCAAGGTGGGCACAGTAGCCTGAGGGTAGGTCTCCCTTGGACAGTCTCAGCCTGTGTGTGGTACACGGATTACCCCGTCTGCCCCCCTCCATTTGGGATTTCTGACATGGCTGGTATTCAGGCACACTGGTCTTGACTAGCGAAAGCCCCACTCTGCTTCTCCTTTGAAAGGACTCTAATCCCACTAACACTTTGGCTTTCCTGTGGGTTGAGTATACAGCAGGGGTCACTAGAAATCAGGAGAGTGGCTTGCAGGCGAGCATCCATCAGAGCGCCTATTGCCAGTTCTGAGTGTTGTACTCGGGTCCACAAATCAACATCAATGCTGATACAGAGTGGGTGGGAGAGGGAGGTGTTTTCCGGACTGTGGGGACTGTTATGGATACAAGGCTGTTATTTCCATATTAAAATGTAATGGTCTCATTAAAGTTAAAACCACTGTTAAACTTGATGGAGTAAATTAGTTAATTAACCGTAGCATCCAATGTGTTCCTCCGGGGCATACCTACGTTCCTCAAGATGGAAATGCAGGCTCAGCTTGGATCATCTTATCAGGAAAAGTACAGAACACTCATCTTAGATGTCTCAGTGTACATGAAAGAAAGAAAGAAAGAAAGAAAGAAAGAAAGAAGGAAAGACTGGCAGGTGAGGGCGTTAGGTGGATGGGGAGAGTCTCCTGATGATTTTATTTTTAAGGTGAAATTTCTAAAGATTTTCTTGTTTTAAAAAAATGAAAAGACCTAATAGGCAGGTTGCAAAGTGATTCTTAGTGAGCTCAATAAACCATGGGCAAAGTAACAGATTTACTTCCTTACCCCTCCCCCACCCCCGGTACAGAGCTGCTTTTCTTTGCTTGGTTATCCAAAGGTGTTTCCATGTGATTTGTGGAAACTTTTCAAAGCCAATTTGGGCAAGTGCCCTTGAGTCAGTGTACTGCTTAGGTTTTTTTTTTTGTCAAACAAACTAGGGTCCCTTAGGAAGAGGGGCCCTCCACTGGGAAAGGACCACCTCTGTATGGGCGTCTGGGCAAGCCTGTAGGCCATTTTCTTGAGTAAGGATTGATGAGGGAGGGCCCAGCCCACTGTAGGTAGGGCTACCCATGGTGGGGGGTCCTGGGTTGTATGAGAAATCAGGCCGGACAAGCCATGGGGAGCAAGGCAGTAAACAGCACCCCATGCGTGGCCTCTGCTTTCATTCCTGCCTCTAGGTTCCTGCCATGAGTTTTCTCAGTGATGGAGTGAACCCCCGAACACTAAATAAATCTGTTACTTCCCCCATATTAATTTTGCTCATGTTGCTCACCACCACAACAGAAGGCAAACCAGGACAGCGAGGGATGTGGGCGAGTGAGTGGGTAGATAGGGAACGGGTGGCTGAGACTTAAGAAAGTGCCTGGGGCAAGTTTTCACCTGAGACTGTGTTAGAGAGCAGCTAGCCTCATTCTTGTTCTGTCCCAGTTTCTGCAACTATACAACAAAGGGCAATGATGACAGCTGACTCCTAGCATCGTGGTGATGGATGAGTGTTGTAGGAAGGTGCTCGGAACAGGCTGCTTGACAAAGTTATCACTGAGAAGATACAAAAGGAGAGAGAGGGCAGGTGGGGGAGGTCGCGGAAGGGATGTAGGCACAGCGCAGTCCAGGTATGCCATCTCTGGGGCCGGCTTTGTCACGGGTGTTATGTTATCCACATAACATCCTTATGCCCTGAGTAATGGGAAGAATGAGTTTTATCTGACTTTTAAAATCTTTTGATAACTTTCTTCTCATCCAACAGATTGTTAGTGAAAGTCTAGGGCGGAGAGCTGGTGATTGGACAGAATCTTCCTGATGTTTTTTAAAATTTATTTTTATTTTTTATGAACCCTGGCATTTAAAAAAGAAGCACATCTTAGGGCTGGTGGGACGAGTCAGTGGGTAAAGATATGTGTCACCAAGCCTAATGAGGTGAGACCCGGCCCTGGGACCTGACCGAGTTTGGTCCCTGGTGGTAGGAGACAACTGACTCTTGAAAGTTGTTCTCTGATCTCCACATGTATGATGTAGTGTGCTCACAAGCACACGCACACGCACACACACACACACACACACACTCATGCACCATGTCCCTTAGATCCCCTCTGTTCAGGAATTAATCCCCCACAAAAGTGCTGAGCTTCAGCCCGAAGTAATACAGTCATGTGAAGATAATGTGTTATAAAATGCAGGCTTTAGTGGTTCACATTTGTAAGGGTTTCCCCTTTCCCACACTTACAAGAGAATCTTGAAAATAAACCATGTATTTGAGAAATTAGGGCAAGAAATAGCGAAAACCCGAGAAAGTGATACAGAGATGGGAGAAAGCCAATATATAATTTAAAAGCCGTATTACCATATAAAGTTATTACTAAAATGTAAACCAGGTCAGGCTAAATATTTTCTAAAACTATTGGTTTGTAATGAAAATCAAACATGAAGACACTGGCTCGGCTAACACTTAGCACACGTGTGAAAAATGACAGTGTCTCCTGGGTATATGCGGTAGCCTAGAAAAGCCAGCTCCACACCACCACACAGTCATTTTAGCAGCTGTACGTTGCAGGTGCTACTCTTGTCCCCATTGTGGACATGGGGAAACTGAGGCATGCAGAGAGTCAAGGGCTTGCTCATTTACCAAACTAGTATGAGGTAATGACTGAATAAGAAAGGATGTGGTTGGAGTGCCCTTCCCACGCTGCCAGCCCAGCTCAAGCTCCAACAGAGACCCAGCCCTTCTGTGTCCCCCGGCATCGTTCCTAAGATTGCAGTTCAGGAAGCAGGTGGCCTGGGGGTTCTGTTAATTACTACCCACAAAAGCTCACAAAACATTTCTCAGTCTCTCAGAGTATCCACGTCTTCCCCTGTAAACTGGGCCCAGTAATAATAACTTCCCTGTGCACATAGCGAGCAGATGCCCTGTTCCCCGTCTTCATGGCTCATTTGGGAGCTGCCCTGCCATGCAGAGGACAGTTCCTACTCTCCAGTGGCCTCTCACACACATCCCCTGGCAGTAGCAGCCAGTTCCACTGGTACACAGGCAGGCGGGTCTTGTAAGTGATGGTGTCTCCTGGGGGGGCAACTCTCAAGGGCGGGCGGCAAGAGCTGGCAGGATGGATATTCTGGGTGTTTCCCTCCTGAGATACAGCTCTGTTGTGCGCTGTCTCTAAGAGTGTGCTCAGGTGCTCTGAGCTCCAGATGCTCTCCTTCAAAGTGGTACCCACCTCCCCGTGGCTCTCTCTCCTGGCCTTCCCCCGTTTCCCTAGCTTCGGTTCCCAGTCTTTCGCTGACTTCCTATCTGGGCTTCTTTTCAAATTCCTTAATTTGTTTCCTTTGGGGGAGAATCTCAAGAAAGACTCCAACTGACAGGGCTGCTGTGAGAATTCCATGGGTGATGTATGTCACTAGTGCAGTGTCTGGCATTTCGTGGGTACCACATCCTCATCCTCGTTATTAGCCATTGTTATTCAATCAACACATGAAAACACAACGGAGGTGAGATGCTGCCATAAGGAGCCTGACTCTGTTTAATATTCACTGCTGATGCTTTCAGTCTCACCCTTCTTCTTCTCTGTCTGCTTCGCATCATGATGGAAAGCTGACAAGAGGACCCAGGCAACTCTCTGCTTTACCAGCAGCAAACACGAACACAGAAGGCAACAGCTACCAGCACCAACAACCTCCCCCTCCAATTGGCCTTCCCTTCCTGCCTTTTTGAGGCACCGTGGATCCGACTGGAAGCTTGCACTGCTCATCTTAGATGGGCTGGAGGGACAGCTCAGCCATTAAAGGCTAGGCTCACAGCCACAAATGAGTGGACTTTCCTGTCCTCTCTGTCTGTGGGCAGTGTGAGTTGACATCTGCTGTAGTTAGTAGAAACTGTCCCCTTGGGCAGTGGGGACAAACCTTTAGGCACGTCCATAAGAGACTCGCTAGCTTGAGTTGACCGAGGTGAGAAGGTGAACCCTACATATGGGTGGCACCATCCCTGGACTGAGGTCTGAGACTGACTAACAAAGGCAGAGCAAGCCGCAGAGCCAACATGACCAGCTGCCTAGCATCCCGCCGTGCATTCTCCATCATGACGGACTCTGCTTTGAAACTGACAACGAGAATAAACTGTTGTCACGTATTTTGCCACAGGAGTGACAAAAGTAACTAGTCTGTCACCTGATTTGCTTCTATGGTGGTGGTTGGGGCAGTGGGGGGCTGTGTCACAGCAGGAGGAAGTCTACTTCACCCCACAAAACACCACAGGACCCTCTAAATTAACAAAGGTGTAATGTTAACCTGCAATTGCCTGACATGACAACTTGAGGAAGGATCTGTTTTGGTTCATGGTTGGTAAGGGCAGAGCCCACTATGGAGGGAAAGTTTTGCTACAGGTCATGGCAGTGAGAGTGCCCAGCTGGCCCCCTTGCATCTCAGCAGCAGACAAGAAGTAGAATTGACCTCTGGCCTGGAAGTGGAGGTGGCTTAGATGGAAGCCTCCAGCTTGGCCCCATGGCCTGATGTCTGACAGGCCAGCTCCAGGTTCATAAGGCTCCGCCACCTCCCCAGCTGGGGACCAAGTGTTCAAACATGTAGCCCACAGATGACTAGTTTGCACGCAAACCATAGCAAACATCTTTTGAGAGGTTTAAAACTCCCTGGTAGTTATGGAGCAGCCCTTGTGGTAGTAGAGAGATTCAGGCCGGGGGTGGGGGGGGGCGGGGCGGGCTGGGGTCTGAAGTTCAAGGGCAGGGATTAAGGGGACAGATCAGAACATGAGTGTTCAGGATCAAGCCTGCTGGAGGTCAAGGCACAATGAGAGGCTTGGCTTCCGGTTTCTTCACCAGTAGCACCAATAAAGAGACCCAAGATGTTCCACACAGCCTTTGCTTAGAGGAAACCAAAGCCTCCTAAATTTTATCCTGCATTGGCGTGGGTTTTTCGTGATGAGATGTGGTATTCTGGTGCACACCTTACCTGATTTCCTAGAGGTCGAAAACGGATTTGAGGCTTAGGATGGTACAGAGCTTAGAAACAATGATGCTAGAGGTCTAAGGCAGATGAAATGTAATAAATTCAGGCCCCCGGGGATGGTAGGAAGAGAATCCCTCACTCTGGTTTGTAGAGTTTCAGATGAGGTGATCCAAATCCAGGACAGAGAAACAGTTACATACCTCCTGTGCCAGCTTCTCAGCCTCTATTTATAAGTTAAGTGTTGGCACGTATGTGAGATCGAAAGCGAAGGCAGCTTCCCTCATGATCTTGTGATGTTGAATTTTTACCTTTTATTTAATGAAGATCTTGCCATCGGTGCTTCTTAATGGACAAAAAGGGGGCACTTTGTAGGGCTGCAAACTCTCAGTTTCACCCTTTAGATGGGTTTGAAATAATAAAAAACAAAACCCTCAGTTTTGTCTAAACATTTAAGTATAGATGATGCCAAAGCCCAGGAGAATATGTAGTTAGTTGCCGCAAACAGCATGACGAAGCTTTATATTTTAGTGTGCACCTAAATGTGAGGGAAGTCAAGGTGTTATGAAAGCCTTTTAATTTAAAAAAGATGCTTTTAAAGCACCCAGTTTCCACATCTAAAGATTGTGAAACAGATGTTGATCTCAGGGGCTACCTGTTAATCTAATCCTAAGAAGGGGAAAGTCAGAGTCCCTAGGCATTTAAATTTTCTTGCTCTGTCTGTAATTGTCAGTGCTCACAATTAACAGGGAATTAGTGATGTGTGTGTGTGTCTGTGTGTGGGTGAACATGCATACACAAATTAGTGTGTACATGTGTGGTCATGTAGAGATCAGGTGTCCTTATATCTTGTCTTATTGAGACTGTCTCTCATTGGCTTGAAGCTCACCAAGTCATCTAGGCTGTCTGGTAAGCCAGTGAGCTCCAGGCATCTGCCTGTCTCTGGCTCCCCAATGCTTGGATTGGAAACTTATGAAATGCTGCCTATCCTTGCTGCTGCTTCTGCTTCCTCTTCCTCCTCCTCCCCCTCCCCCTCCCCCTCCTCCCTCCCCCTCCCCCTCCTCCTCCTCCTCCTCCTCCTCCTCTTCTTCTTCTTCTTCTTCTTCTTCTTCTTCCTCTTCTTCTAACATGGCTTTTGGGGATTGACTCTAGTCTTCAGAGCAAGTTCTTTATCAATAGACCCATCTCCTCTGCTCAACATTGCATTTGTGAGAAAATGGACGGAGTCTGAAATAAAAGATGCAGTTTACCATTATCTTTGAACCTATGTCTGTCCTTGGCCCACATGTATCTCCTTGGCAAGCCTATGGCTCTTTAACTGCAGTGGACCAACAAGGTCATTCCATGTGTGTGGAATTCCGGGTAAATATGTTAGGCACCTAGTCCCTCATGTGAGAGACTTTTAGGTTTTATGTTCTGTGGCTTTACTCTGTAGGACTAAACCAAGATGTCCGCTCAACCATGCACACTCTAGAGAGGGTCCCACATCTTTCCTCCCATCTTCTTACTCCTTTGGTCCCTTTCTTCTGTTCCTTGGAATAACCTCACATTCAGACCCATGGCCTGGAGTCAGCTACTGGAGAAAGCCAGCCCAAACCGCCTCTAAAGGTGAGCTTTCACTCACTGTTCACACTCATCATTCTTTTCCTCCTGCTGTGTAGCCATGCCCCTCCCAGAGCTTGAAACATTTCCCTCCTAGATGGCAGCAGGAAACTCACAAGACTGAGGGGGCACTCCTGAGGCTTACACAACTGCAGCTCCTCCTCTAGGTTGCATAAGCAGTAAACAGTTGCCAGGCAGAGGACTCTTCAGTGGAGCTGCCTGACTTCCATGATGTAGGTGCCTTGAGTCATCACTCATGCTGGGATGGGCTTTTGGTGAAGAGGCTGCCTTGAGGTCATCCATATTCTTGGAGCAACCCCAATGAGGGCATCGGCTGGACCAACTAGACTTGGGTGCCATAGTTTCTCCTCATCCTGTTGGTGTCCTGTTTGAGGTGACTGACAGGCCTCTGTTCCCAACAAGAGTCATGGCACCACTCTACCTCCCTTTCTTCTCTCTTCAGGTTTCTCCCAGCTGTTGCTAGAAGTCTCATTTGAGGGACTAGAGAAAAAGAGTTACTGAGATGGCTAGGGATGTTGCTCTTGTTCAATAAATGTGAACCTCATTGGGAGTGTGAGATGGGGACCGGGAACTTCAAGTCACCCATCACCCTCGCATCATCATTCACATGTGAGAAGATTCAAAGTGCTTCTTTTCTTTCTTTCTTTTTTTTTATGCCATGTGGTCCCTAAACTGAAGCCAAGATTCTTCATTAAAGGTGCACTTTTTTTTTCAACACAGGAGGAAATTCTAGCTCTGACAGGCATCCTGGGAGCAAGCCTGTCCATCTGCATTCCGTGTTCCTCTTAAGGGATTGTGAAGATTAATTTTTTCTGACATAACAGCCTCAGACTGACTTTTCAACCTGATTCTCATCAGATATGACTCCATTCTCATTACAGTGCAGCACGGTAGGGACTGTTCTGGAAGGGGCTTGCTGATGGGCACTGTGCGGGTACAGAGGCAGATGGGGGCTGATGCTGACTGGCTACGTCAGGGAAGGCTTCTCAGAATCCATGCCCCTTGAGCAGGATTTAAAAGATAATCAGATATTTGCTTAATGTTTCAGGGGGATGAAAAGAATGTAGCTCTTATGATTCTGACACACACACACACACACACACACACACACACACACACACACACACACACAATGTCCACTTTGATTTCCTGGTACCAGACCACAGGCTTGTAGTCTCCACTTCCATCAAGAATACAGAGACTGTGTGTGCTATGTGGCCTCTGGGGAAGATTTGATCTGGGAGCCACTCAATTTGATGCTTGTTTGAGTCATCTGCAATTTTCACAAAACAACCCAGCAAGACTTTCCCTAACCCCATTGTTTTGTCTCCAAAAGATGCATTAGGTAATGTCAGAGAGTGAGTCCAGGCTCTCTGAAGACAGATGTGGAGGTGGGATTAGCCACAAGTCAGTAGGGACGGCGTCGATGAAGAGAAGTGGGGAGAGGATGGGTGAGTTGGAGGTGCTGGAGTGGTCCTGATGCTGGCGAAAAGAAGGAGGTGGGGAGGGGAGGGTGGACAGAAGGCTCTTCCACCTCAGTGTGGCTTCAAGGGTGTTTACCAAGGTGCTGGCACAGAGTCTTGTTAGAGGCACAGTGCAGTCAGGAGGCATGATCTGCTCTCATGCCACCAGCACAAGTCTCTGGTCACCTCCTGGCCGAATTGTCCTTCAGCATGCGGTGACGATGGCCAGAAGGTTGCACTGATGCTACCAGTCTGATGCGCTGCTCACTATCAGGGATCTGAGACATCCATTTTCATGGCTGTGACACTTGCATTTCCCCACGATATTAAGCCACAGTATGGTTTGAATCTGCAACGTTCCCCCACAGACTCACGATTTGAATGCTTATTCAAACGCTGGCAAGTTAGTTGGGCAGGCTTGGGACCCTCAGAAGGTGGCGCCTGGTTGGCAGAAGGAGGTCACTAGAGTGGACCTCTGATGGTCATGATTTCCTATTCTGTCTCGTACTCGGCTTCCTGGTCATATGTGACAGGACCAAGACTCATCTTTGTGCTACTTTTCTTTAATTCTGATTAGGGAAGGAGAAGGACTAAGTGTGTGTCTGTCCTTTGGCAATCCTCAGCTTCACAGTAGGTAGCTCTCGGGCTTATGAGACTCGCCTGCCTATGATCTCCAGATACATTGGAATGCTGTTTTTGCTTTCATGTGTATTCTCCATCTGGGTACTTACATTTATTTCTCTGGGCCTGTGGTGGTTTGAATAAGACTGGTCCCCTCCCTCCATAGGCTCATGTATTTGAATCCTTGGTCATTGGGGAGTGGCCAAGGATACTCTACAGGGCTTAGGAGGTGTGGCCTTGTTAGAGGAAGTGTGTAACTGAGGCTGGGCTTGGAGGACATTGGGAGAGTGGCAAGTCCTGAAAAGAATCTGGAGTCAGGGTAGCTCTGAATTTAGGTCACCAGAAAGCAGTGGTCTTGGCACACGTGGCCTCAGTTTTCACCATCTTTTAATGTCATGTGTTCTTCTTTTGGACAGAGTTGCCGCCAGGCTGTTTGGCTTTATGATGTTTCGGTGAATCTGTGGTGGGAGAGCCTGAAACTCAGTTACTTTCCCTCTGAACAATCCCCACAGGGCAGATCCAGCTCAGATGTAGTTCTCGGGGGATGGAAAGTACTGTCTTTAAATGGAGATATATACCTGGCAGAAAAAGATGAGCAGACCTGTCAGGATGCCCTCTGTGGCTTCTAGAATCTTTAGGGCAACATTTCCCGCCTTTACAGTCTCACGTGCTTTCATCTGTCCACAAAAGCACATCTCTTCCTTCTTCCTTGAGCAGAATTAAAAAACAAAATCTTTGGCGATCTCAAGTTGCGATCTACGGACAGGCTCCATCAGCCTGTGTCAAAGAAAGTCTGTCTCCAGGCCACCACAGGCTAAGCTTAGCTCTATTTCAACAACGAAATGATCCTCAACTTTAGTGGCTTGCCAGCACAAAGCTTAATTCTTGTGAAGGTCAGTGTTGATTTCTGTTCTGGACCCTGAGTGGTCTGAATTTTTGTGCTCCCAGGGTCCTCATGAGCAATCACCTGGGCGTCCTTAAGAATAATGTGTCACACTTCTTGAAAATGGTCACACCTAATGATTTTAAAATAACATTTCCTGTCTGTCAAAGCGTGTTTTATTTATAATCCTTTGAGATAAGGGATTTATTCACATACATGTATGTATTAATATATAACTCATTTTCATTGCTGTGATTTTATATTTTAGTTTTCATTTTATGCGTATGGGTGTGTCTTGCATGCATGGATGTCTGTGTGCCAGCCTATGCCTAGCACTCATTGGGCTTGGAAGAGGACATCAGTTTCCCACAGAACTTGAGTTACAGTTGGTTGTGGGCCTCCATGTGGGTGCTGGGAACTCAACGGGCGTCCTCTGCAAGAGCAGTCAGGGCTCCACAGCTGCCGAGAATTCTCTCCTGCTCTTGTTTCTGCTGAGAGATAAACCATTGCATGTGGCAGTTGTGTTCTTTCCTGCACCAGTAGACACATCTTTCTGCTTCCTTCTTTATGGCCATTATAACCAATACAGGTACATATTTTGTTTATACTCAGAATGGAATCACTGTTGGGTGACATGTGACTGAGCCCACTGGACCATTGTTTTATGCTAGCACTAGATGAGACAGAGGACCCCTGTTTGATGTCTTCACTGACTCTTGGGACCGCTAATCCACTTGATGCTAGCTATTTTGGTGGACTTATAGAAATGTCTTCCCCTGGCTTTTATTTGTATTCCTCTTATGAATAATGATGTTACGTATATTTTTTTTCCTTTTTGTTGGCTGTTCTTACCTACATACACACACAATTGGGACAGGTCTGTTCAATTTTACAAATTTAAATTTATTTATTCTATTTGTCTTCCTCTTCCTTCTCATTTCCTTCTTCTTTCTCTCTTCAAGACTAGGCTTTCCCTTTGATGTCGCATACTGGCCTTGAACTCATTAAGCAGTCCAGGTTAGCCCTGATCTTATGTCGACCTTTCTGCCTCAGGCACCCAAATGCTTGGATGACAGGTACATGCTACTCTATCTGGCTTTGTTAATCTTCTTACCGTGTTGTTGCTGATATATTATGACTTCAGTTGTATGGATTATAAGTGTTTTTCTCTGATACTTTAATTTTCTCAGTGTCTGACTCCTTATTTGTTACAGATTACTGAGGTCGAAGTTGGGAGACAATTGATTCTTCTTCATAAGTAGAACCACATGCAGCTATGGATTTATCTCTACCGTATGCTTTAGCAGCAGCAACCTACACAATTTGTAATGTTGTAAGATTTTTAAAAAATTTATAATTTAGTTTTATTCTGATCAGTTCCTTGAAATTTATTGAGACTTTAATAACAGAAGCTCTGTTAGAACAGTATTCAATTTGTGGCAAAATTGGGGTGGCAATACATAGTGCATGTGCCCTATAACTGTGCTTCCTATATATTAACACTGTACGATACTGTGGCAGTGAGTGACCACTGGCATTATGATCAACCAAAGCTCATCACTGCAAAGTTCCTTCGTCTTTACCTAACGACCTTATACACATCCACGACCCCATCTGACAAATCACAGCACATCTGGTCTTGACTCCCAGCCTCCTCTTGAATGTGTTATTTTCTTGCCTTATTTGGGTGACTTGGACATTTTGGGAAGTGTTGGCTAGATGTTCTGTGGATAACCCTCTAGGAAAGTTTTCTGTTCTTTTTTCATGATAAGATGGGACTGTAGGCCATTGAGAGGAAGATGATGGTGGTCCAACATGATTTCTACCTGATCTAAAAAGTATGTGATCACCAGATCACCCCCTCCTACTACCTGAATTGCATTGTCAGGCTCTGTCAGTGTGAAGTTAGCCCATCTGCCAACCATTCTGCAATCTCTTCTTTGGTGAGAACAGAGCTATCAGCCAATCAGGTACAGCCAATTTGCTTTATAGAGAATCCTTAGTTAGCCCTTGCCTCCTTTTCAGGGTGTTGTGTATGAAATACCATGATTTGGGATGTTTTGATGCCCATTATTTCCAGCCCTGTTACATGATGGCTACTACTGTTTTGATGGGGTGTTAGCAATGACCTCATCTTTGTTTCTCTGTCTGTAGCAAGGGTTGTTTGGATAGTTGTTTTTGGTGTGTGTCTGTATGTGTGTGTGTGTGTGTGTGTGTGTGTGTGTGTGTGTGTGTGTGTAATTGATGTTGTCAAGATTGTCTTGTATTATTGGAGAATTTTTGTAAATAGAGAAAGTGTTTTTCTTTCAGACTATTATTTATGCTCTAGTAGCCTCAAAGATGGGTGAAAGCAAGACTGATGTTATATCATCAGTATGAGTGGAGATCCCCCAATCAGTGAGCTGGTGTGGTTTATTCTGAGCTCTAACTGGAGTTGGTGAGTTCTATATATCTTCAAGGAAAAACAGCCAACCAACCAGCCAACCAACCAACCAACCAACCAACCAACCAGCCAACCAACCAGCCAACCAGCCAACCAACCAGCCAACCAACCAACCAACCAGCCAACCAACCAGCCAACCAACCAGCGAACCAACCAACCAACCAACCAACCAACCAACCAACCAACCAACCAACCAAAAGAATTTATTGTTGGCCATGTTGGATTCTCACTAGTCCAAAATCGTCTCTCTCTCTCTCTCTCTCTCTCTCTCTCTCTCTCTCTCTCTCTCTCTCCTTCCTTAGTAATTTTATTGGCCTTTTGCAAAACTTACTTGAACTGTCACTGTAACACTTGGTTTTTGGGTTCCTAAGCCATATTTTAATGTATTGAACACATTCATTATCACCTAAAAACTTCTCTTGGGAAGGGAAAGGTAATTGTTTTTAAGATAATGTTGTTGCTGTGATTTTCTTGGGTATACTTGCTGACTATATTGGGCACTTTTATCATGAAGACATCATGGACAGGATTTTGAGATCACTTCTGAGGATAAATATTTCCTTTAGGATTCAAGCTCACATGGTAGTGAAGATGTAAAGAAAGAGAGGACCCGCACTGACTAAAGACCTGCCATGTTTCAGGTGTCACGATAGAAGCTACACACAGAGCCAGTTTCATCTAGTAGTGTTCACAGATCAGCCATCTTCTCTACCTGCACTTTGATTTTTCTCTTTGGAAGAATACATTTATTTTCTTGAGAGTACATTAAATTGTGCCTCTAATGGTCCTTTTTTTTTTTTTGGTATAAAATATTCTCTGATTCTAGGAAGTCTTTCTTTCAGATTAGAGTGTGAATGTCTTTAAAATTTAATGGAGGCTTAGAGGGTGACACATATGCATTTGAAAGCTGCATTTATCATTGTTAATGAAATAACTAAAATATATTTTGAGCCTGTTTGCATTGTAGTATGATGATGGAATAAGAGGATGTGCACTGAGTTCCACATGGTAAACACCTAATGAATGGTGACTGCCGTCACTTATTACCGCCAACCAACAAGATACTCACGTTAAAATCCCCTTTTGAAGATGTGTTTGATGGGAAGTGGCCTTGAGGAATATTCTCACAAAAGGGTCTTGTAGTAAAATCTACATGTAGGAAATGTTTACGCTATGCCTGCCTCTGTTATCTAGGCTCATGAGCTTATACAGACCTAAAATGACCTTCAGTAATCAAATCTGTCTAGTGTCTTGATCCTAGACCCAAACTATATTTGACTTTTCAGTAATTTGTGTATATCTACTAATGTGTTAGCAAGATGAGTTAAAGTGAATAGGATGTGATTATAGGCCCACATAAGTCAGTGGGAAAAGATAGAAAGGAGGGTAGCTTTGAGGTTCCTCAGAGAAAATGAACAAAGTCTTAGATCAGAGATTGAAAAAAAAGATGAATGGTTCAAACACATTCTTTTTCATAATTAAAACTTAATTATCATACATGACAAGCTGTAACTTGAAGTCCAGATGCTTATATATCAATATATATATATATATAACCTTATTAGCACACATGACAGACTATGGGCAGTATTTCAACCAATTGCTTTTTACAAATAAATCTTTATTAATATGCAGCCATGTCCATTGCATCATCTGCAGTTGCTTCCATGAAACAAGGTAGAAGCTGAGTAGTTTGACAAATATTGTATGGGCTGAGAGCAGCCTGTGGTAATATACAGTAAAAGTTTGCTGGCCCATAGTTAGAGATCAAAATGGTTGCAACTGAAGACCATCATTAAATGGAATAAACCAGACTAAAAGAGACAAAGACTACACCTTGATATATCTATATCTATATCTAATCTATATCTATATCTACATACATCTCTCTCTATCTCTATCTCTATCCTAGGCAATATGTAATCATAAACATTAAATAATCACACACACATATGCATTCAAATATCCATATACATATATATGCATATTCATGCATACATACTCATACAAATACACACATATACATACATACACACATATGAAACATATAGGAGAAGGAGGCAAGGGTATTTGAGACCATTAGGAACAATCTTAGTGGAAAGGGAGGCGTAATCAGACAATACAGTGAGGCAAATGCAGTCAAAGAACACAATGCACTTGAGGGAAGGTGATTGTGTGAAATTTGTCACCGTGGGCCATAAGTATGCAATAACGAGTATTAAAGTAAGAAGCATCCCACGTATAGCTTCTTCCCCAACATGATCAGTGTGAATCTCTGCTTGCCTTCTACTAACTTCCATCGTAATAGCTCCTGTTTCTACAGACCACAGCAGCTGGCTGACTCACTGCTTTGGCAGGAGGGAAACGCTCTCCAAAAAGGGAGCCCATGGTGCTTCAGGAGCATTGGCTTTCCTATTAGCTACTTAGCTCTTAACCCTGAACACAGGCGCTTGCAGCCCAGGCGGGGACCAGATGCCCTGTTGTCTTAAGCAACCTGATGCTCTCCACGCTCCATGTGATCCTGTAGGGACTGCTGACATCATCATGAGGCACTTCTGGGTCTTTCATGAGGTCTCCCAGGTTTCCCAGCACAGTACCCTCTTTATCTGTGGCTTTGCTTCTCACAGTTTTATGGAATTACCTACAGTCCACGTGGCCTAAACACCACTAAAGAGACAATTCCAGAATTAACTGTGTGTAAGCTTTAAATAAACAAACGAGGTTCTGGTCCAGCCTGGTTCTATGTTAACATCAGTTACCGCTGCCAATCTCATAATTTAAACAGTCACACCCTTATGCGTAGGTCCCAGCAGTCCCCAATTTAACCATGGGGGGTGTGGAAGGTATTCCTGAAGATGGGATGCATGGGGGCTGCTGTATTCCTGCTTTCTGTTCACTGGGAAGGGACCATTTGTAAGCAGAGCCTCATTGCCGAAGCAGGTGAGCACTGTCTGTTTCAGCCCTCGTGGGTCTGGATTTCCTTCTACTACCATTTCAGTGGCTCTTGGGGAGACAAAGGGCACTTTTGAGACAAGGCACCAAGCTTCCTGACTTGTACATCATGAGAACTTTGTGGCGGGTCATAGAAATATCTGGTTGAAAAGGTTCTAAATCCACCCTCACTCACAGACTTGGGATCTTGGTCTCCTAGTAGATTTATGCCCATCTGCAGACATTAATTTTGACTCGTGCATTTGCAAAGTCCCCATCCATTCCTCCACGGAGAGCCTGTTCCAACCCCAGCCACCTGGCTGTGCAGTCCCTGCTAGGACACCTACTGTGAGATACGGTGACCCAGACTGTGCAGTGTGATAGTGTCACGTAGCTCTGAAGGAGGAGTTGGAGGGAGGGGCACAGGAGTTGCCTTTCTATTCAGTGGCTTCATGGAAGACGTCAGCACTGATTCTGGATTCTGGTCTTGACATATTCCCCTTTTTTATTTTTCATGTATGCATGTGTGAATATTATCCAAATTTTGATGTATGTGTACATATGTATGTGTTTTATGTATATTTTGATGTGTGTGTGTGTGTGTGTGTGTGTGTGCACATGTGTATGAGTGTTATAAATGTTGGGTGTGAATATGATACCAAAAATTATCCACTATTGCTCATTCACCTTGTTTATTGACGCAGGCCTCATAATCAAACCCAGAGCCCATGACGTGGTTAGCCACAGCAGCCATCTGCTTTGAGGCTCCCTGGTTTTACCTTCTAAGGCTGTAAATACAGGTGGACTGCCACACCTGCCTGGCATCTACTTGGGTTCTGGGGATCCGAACTCTGATCTTCATGCCTGTATGGTGAGCCCTTTAACAAACTGAAGTCTCCTTGGGTCCTGCCCGAGGTTTTCTTCAGAGACTGAGTGTCACTGTCCAGACTGACCGGAGACCATGACATGTGATCTCTCCTGCCTCAGTTTCCCAGTGTTGGGACTGCAGAAATGCACTACCATACCTTTCAGGGCAGACACTGAGTTTTCCATTTCAAGGCACTCTATGATGATGCTCGGTCCCAAACCTCTGCTCTCTTAAAGGCAGGCACAGCAGTGGGGAATCTTGAGAACACTTTGACCGGAACTGGAGGGAAAAGGAGAGGAGTAGCCTTTATGTTCATACGTGCTTATTTACTAAAGCCCTGGGGACACCACATCTTAGGGCTATTCAAGCATCTTTCTAAGGGGCAGGTTGTAAGGGTTGGGTGGGGTCAAATCTAAACAGGATTAGAATTCCCCTCTACATTTTTGTAATTTTAGGCAAATATGTCAACTTCAAGAAAACACTGCTTCTTTCTAAAGTGCCGACCAAAAGGAAAATTCCCAGTGATATTAAGGTCATTTATTGTGAGTTAAAAAAAATAATAAAAAAACCAAATCAAATCCTTTTATTAAGCAATTTGCCCCAAACCCAACTATACTAATTAAGTCTCTACGGGTAAATATATTCATAAGTAGTCATATTTTATCAAAGTCAAATATAGGGCAAACGCTTGCGTTTGTGCACTACTAAGCCTGGGTGATTAAAGAAGGCCCAAGCCACATTCTTTAAGATTCTATCCGCTAATAAATGTTTAATAAAAAAATGTAAGGATGGGATATTGTTCGCAGAAGAAAGAGATCCCCAGTGTTTCTGGTGGATCCGGCTTTGTGAAAAGCGACTTTTGTACATTCTGATCCATCAGAAAGATATTTCACTATAAAAGGTTTTCATGGAAATCATAGCTGTCAACTATCAATTAAATCACACGGTCCCATTTTCCTTAAGTACCGTATTGAACTCTAATGAAAGGTTACCTTGCTTTATACTTTGTTAAGATTAAACTTAACAAAAAATTAACATCAGTATTCCCTGAAGAGAGCGTACAAACAAGGTTTGCCTCAGTGACAGGGGAGTGCCTAAGTGTTTTTGTTGTATGCTGGGAAATACACTTTCCCACACATTTAAAAAAATGCAAAGAGTTTTTTTTTTTTTAAAAGAAATCAGTGCAATCAGAAAATTTAACCCATTCCAAGCTGCGTGTCTCTCCTGTTATTTCTTTGCTCCTGACTTGGAGCCACGTGGTATCTGAGCATCATTTTTGCACATGTCAACAGAGCAGAGGCCAAATGAGCACCTGCCAGCCAGCCCGGGATGCGGAACCAAGACAAGGGCTTGAACCCACCGGCTCCGAATTCAAGGTTCTTCTCTACCACTCGCTGCCGGTGTGGTGCCTCTCATCTGCTCGCTCACTTTCTGAGCTTTGGGTCCGTAAAGTGAGACGCGAAAGCACTCTTTGAGTTCCACTCTGAGCTCTGAGGAGAGTCGAAACTGTTTGGAACATGGCGTGCGGCCAGCGAGTGGCAGCTGTGCTGTTGATGATGGGATGCGGGAAAGGTAGGTGTGAAGTCCCTCCTTGCAGAAACATACTGCCTCCCCAAACTAGAAACAAATGTAGAGGGAGGGGATGAATGCATTCTTAGGGTATCTTCAAATGAGGGATGTGTGTGGGTGTGTGCGTTGGGGTGTGCATGGGTCAGAAGTCATCCTGAGGTATCATTTCTCAGCTGCCTTTCACCTTTTGTTTCATGTGTCTCTTTGGCCCAGTCCTTTGCCAGGCAATCTTGGCTATTTGTCTAGTAAGCCTTCAGGAACCCTCCTGTCTCCACCGCCCATGAGCACCATTGCATCAGGCTTTTAATATGGGGACCCAATTCAGGCCCTCTGTTACAAGCACATCATTGACGCAGCTATCTCCTTCAACCCCATAAAAAGACTACAACATAGAGCTTCTAGAACAGACACCACACAAATGGAGAAGAGAGGAATGGATGACAACAATGACCTATGTACTCTCTTTCCTTCGAAAGCTCTCTTCATAGATGCTTAGTGTTCTCCCCTCAAGCCAGGTGCACAGCAAAGTGAAACGGCACAGAGTGATGCTAATGAAATAAATGCTGCAGACTCAGGAGACGGAGCCCTCATCGCTAACACTCTCTGAGGATGCTTTATGGATGACTCTTCTATACAGCCCTGTGCTCTTGACAGATAAACATGGGCAGGTGTGAGTGGAGGGGTGGCCCCAAATGGACCACATGTCCCTTCCTCGGGGGCACTGTCTCCCTGGTTCTAGTTGGTTCTTGCTGGATCTGCTAGGGAACTCAGAAATTCAGACCCTGTGGGGAACTGCAAGAGACTGATGAGAAGGCTTGTGCTGGTTAAAACTGCCTCATCTCCAGGAGTGTTGGGTGTTTGCTCAAGTGGAACCCGGGTGAACTGTTCTTGGGAGGCCCCGTCCACATCTATAGCATTATAATTTGAGGAAAGCCTCATTTTTGAGTGACTCTCTAGTCTATAATCTTGAAAAAAAAAAAGTAATTTGTAAAACTCAAATGGATGTTGGCATGAACTTAACTAACATTGACTGCCTTCTATCATGAGTTAATATTAAGCAGAGCTTGCCAGTGCCTAAATATTTGTTTTAGGAAGACCCACAGACTCCATTTTCTTTGGGGGCTAAGCTGTAATCCTTGGCCTAATGGCTGCAGGATACAGCAGCCGATAAATCATGCTTTCTCAGACAGAAGGGTGCCAGCGGTTGTGTACAGATGGCAGGATGTGTCGATGGATGCCTGAGTTTTGGCTGCGCCTACTGTAAACAGAGAAATGCCTCTGCAGTGAGCCCATTTGATGGCTAAGCAGTCACCGCTGCAGACAGCTTGATGCGCTGGTGCTCAATCAGCTTCTAAAGATTTCAGATGCTCGCCATTAATGAATCATTTGCTTAATTGACAGAGCATTAGAAAAAGGGTTTAAGGAATTGGGTCAGAACCCTGCACAGACTATTGCTCCTAGAGACAACCATCTTCAAGGGTGGGGTGGCGAGACCTTGAAGTAGTGAGGGGTTCGCTGCTTCCTAGTGTCTCCTCACCCTCGCCCTGTTTTGTATGAGGGTTAATGAATGTTTATGAAAACTAGAAGAGGGAAAAAAACCTGTTGGTTTTACAGTTCCTCAGTTCAGGCTCAGTCTCTGAAGATGAAAGTTTCATGGGTATCCTCAATGATGCCCTTTCTCAGAGTGTACCCCACTTTGTCTCTCTCTCTCTCTGGGCTTCCCTCTTGAGCTCCTGAATTGTATTAATTATGGAATGCACCAGCCGTCTTAGAAAAAAATGATTAACGACACTTCAGAAACACAGAAGTAAATAAGCCAGGCTTCAATATATGATTGTGTAGGCCTGATAGAAACCCCAGGGCGGCCATCTTTTAAGAGGCGTGTGTAAGGAGTTTAACACCAGCCCGTTGCTGCAGTACTTAAAGTCTGGCGGCTTTGTGAGTTATCACCCTGCTGCGGATGGGGCTTTCGATGAATTTGTAATTTGAAAAGTTAAATTAACCCTGAAATATATTATTTGTCGTCTGTTTTTCCACTCAGGAAAGATAGCCTTGTGTAAACAGAGCTTCCCTCTCCTGGCTGATGTGAGGGTGAGCTGGGCAGAGATACTTGCCGAATTTACAGTGGATGGTATTTTTCAGAGCACGGGTAGTCAATTTCTTTTTTCTTGAAAAGAAGACACCACCGCCATGGAAAAATATTTCCCAAGAGATTTCTGGTGTTTTCTCCATGGTGTACGTAGTCCTGTGGTGTTCTGCTGAGCAAGTATTTGCCACATTCACCGTTGGTCTTCCTACTAGAATGTAAGCTTCATAAGGCTGGGAATTGTCTTTTGGTTTGGGGCTCTTTCCCAGCACTGGTCACAGGAAGCCTGGCCCACAGCAGGTACCCCATAAATGCTGGCTGAGGAATACGAAAGCACACATTTATTTTCAAGAGGAAATGACTTTAGAAATCTTTACTGTCATGAGGCAATGTTAACAGACTCTGGACTTGCCTTTGCTCCTATGGGAAGAGGCTTGCTCATTTATCCAACCCATTTTTATTGGGCACATTTTTTGTGCCACACCCTGTCTTAAGCACCGCAGTCAGCAATTACTAACGCACAACGCATTAGCCTTGCTCAATACCCTTCTTTTGAGATAATTTAATATGCATGCACACATGCACGTTCAAGTGCAACCAATGTAGAAGTCAGGGGTCAACTTCAGTCATTTTTTTTCTCCAATGTCATCCATCTTAGTTATTTCTTTTTGCAGCAGGTCTCTCACTGGCCTGGGCCTGATGGAATAGACCAGCTTGGCTGATGAGGCCCAGAAATCCTCTCTCTGCGTTGCCAGTGCGGGGATTACAAGCAAGGGCCACTCATCATCCTCATCTTTTGGAAACATGAGCTCTGGAGACCAAACTTGGGTCTTTGTCCTTTTTCAGTGGACCGCTTGCTAGCTGAATCTTTCTATTTCCTATAAGTTTGATTTAATAGTCTGTGTGTATTTTGAAGAAAAAATATGGCACCCAAAGTATAGGAGACTGAAGTCCAACTCAGCTGTGGACACTGAGTTAGCCTTCCCTGAGGAGGTAACCTTGAGCATGGCACCTCAGAGCATTTCGGAGGGCACCTGAGGTGGAAGGAAAGTCTGTGCAAAGGGCCTGTGGTAGGATCAACTTTGTGTCAAAATAGGACAAGCAGTTAGGGAAAGCAATGCAGAGAGTGGAAGAGTGGGATTCAGGGAGAAGCTTTGGACCACATCTCTGGGTCTGTGCAGGCCAGTGTCTGACTGTCCCGAGAGAAATGAGGTGCTATTACAAGGTGCCAAGGGTGATCACACGGTATTTTAAAAAAAGAAAACATTTTGTTGAATAAATGATAAGTAAACACACATACGCAAACACAGATGAACATAGACAGACACACGGATATAGAGACAGACACACATTTGCTTTTTTTGTTTGTTTGTTTGCTTGTTTTTGTTTTTGACAGAGTCTCTGCGTAACTCTGGCTGTCCTGGAACACACTACATAGACCAGGCTCAACTCAAATTCACAGATATCCACTTGCCTCTGCCTCCCAACTGCTTCGATTAAAGAGGTGTGCCACCACCACCTAGCTAAAATAAATATATTTTTAAATGATAAGAGGAGTCCACCATTGTTTATGTTATTTTTTTTTCAGAAGGAGGATAGTAATTAGTACTATTCAAGTGGTGTGAATGAATAAAAAACAACAGCTGGGAGCCGTGGGATGGTTTGGTGAGCTCTAAAAAAGATATGAACCTGGGATGCTAAGAGGCCAAACGCTTTTGGTGTTCGTCATGTGTGCTCCCCTTTGCTGACTCAGAATGGGCGCTGCCATAGCTTCAGGACTTGGCTGGTCCACTCCTCCTTTGTACACAAGCAGACCACAGAGGCCTCAGTTGCCAGGGCTAGACACGAACGACAAACTATTCTACTGGAGCCACAGCACTGGTGACTGTCGAGTGGCTGATGGCGGGCTGGTTGGTGGATATGACATCTCCAGTGAGGAGCGGATACACACAAGTAAGAGATGCAATGAGGGAAGTGCTGTGGGAGCTGCCACCTTCCACAGGAAGGGAGGGAAGATGAAAGGAGAGTCCAGTGTTGAGATAACACCTGGCTTTGGAAGCCGAAGACACAGTTTTTGAGCTGGGATCCAGGTACAAAGGCTACCAAGTAGAGCTGGCCACATCTAGCCACTTTGCAATCTTAAGAAAACTGCAACTCTTATCCAACTTAAATATACTTAATATTGTTCTTCTCCTAAGAGCCACGAATGGAGGCTTGCCCCATTGCACCTTTATTTACTCATGGCACACATTTAGAAGACAAACACTTGCAGATTGCCAATACAACATCCATGTTTATTTTCCTCTTTACAAATATTTATTATAATAATATCTGTGTGTATATGGTATGTGTGTGGGTATAACACATGCGTACAGACATCAGAGGACAATTTGCAGTAGTGAATTCTCTTTCTACTATCTGGGATCCTAGGATCAAACTCATCTTCAGGCTAGCACAGCCTGAACTTGTCCCATGAGTCCATCTTGCCACCCTCCCCGTTTTCCTCTTTGAAACTGAACCTCAGTGTGTTGAGCTGCCCACCTTTACCTACACACCAGTGGGCACTGAGGAAAGCTGACTGCAGAACCTGAGCCCCCTCGCCCCCAACCAGATAGTTTAACCTTGCCCCTTCTGCAGGGACTGGTCTGTGGGCGAACTCGACCCAGCTCTGGACAAGAAGAAGGAAGAAGAGGAAAATTTCTGAGAAACATTTTCTCATGCTTACAAAGATATCAGATGATGTCTGTGTGTCTGCACACACACACACACACACACACACACACACACACACACACACACACAGAGAGAGAGAGAGAGAGAGAGAGAGAGAGAGAGAGAGAGAGAGAGAGAAGAGACGTGTGGTGTGGTGTGAGAATTGCGTCACCAATGATTGTTCACCACATTGGCAACTAGACCAGATTTAGAATCACATAGGAGCCTCACCTCCGGCCATGTCTGGTAATATGTTTCTTCTCTGCAGAAGTTTTACTGAAGCCGGCATACCACCCTCTGGGTGCTGGAGTCTCAGAACAAAAAAAGGAGGAAATAACAAATGAGGAGGAGTCCCATCATTTATTTCCTCTTACCCCCTAACTTTGGATGCGACTGTGACCAGCCACTACAGTGCTCCTGTGGCCATGCCTTCTTCAGCATGATGGGCTAGGCCCTCCGACTACCACTCGGGGTCATCCCTTCCACCCCAGGCAGTTTGGCCCACCCGTTCTCAACAGCAGCCAGGATGGCTGGACCTCAGGGCTTCTTGATGTAGAAGGGGATGACACGAAGCCAGCTAGTTCACACCTTGACAGGAGGGGGCACAAGGAGATTATTTTCATACCAGCAGAGAAGACAAATCCCACCTGTACTTATTGGTGAAATTGAGAATACATTAATAAAGCTGGGTGGTGGCGGAGCATACCTTTGATCCCAGCACTAGTGAGGCAGATGCAGGCGCATCTCTATGAGTTCAAGGCCAGTCTGGTTTACAGAATGAGTTCCAGAACAGCCAGGCTACACAGAGAAACTCTGTCTCAAAACAAAACAAACCACACACACACACAAAAAACCCAAAACAACAAAAATACAACAACAACAACAATAGAGTATCAAGTTTGCAACGTAGACATAATAAGAATAGAATCTTTTTAAATTCTTCAGGGTGCGTGTATTGGGTCTCTCTCTCTCTCTCTCTCTCTCTCTCTCTCTCTCTCTCTCTCTCTCTCTCTCTCTCTGTGTGTGTGTGTGTGTGTGCTTATGTGTCACAGGTTCCGCTAGATTGGCTGGCCATTAACTCCAATAGATCCCCTGTCTTCACCTCTCCAGTGCTAGGGTTATGGATCGTCACCACTGTGCCTGGCTTTTACATGGGTGCTGGGGATCCAGACTTAGGCCCCCATGTTTTTCTGACAGACATTTTCCCTACTGGGCTAAAGCCTCAACCCTGGATACTTTACTTTTTCAGTGTCCTGCGCTGCTTAATATCTTGCACCGATTCATCTGCTAGAATTGTTCTTTGTTGGTAAACTATCTGCAAATACTAATATCTTGCATCGATTCATCTGTTAGAATTGCTCTTTGTTGGTAAACTATGTGCAAATATGTGACAGATCAGTTGTGGGACTATCATCTCCAGGGCTTATTTTAAATTAACTGTAATTTCAAGGTTTTAGTGGTTGAAAATTATCATTCCTAAGTAATTTCTACTATGTGCAGCTGTGTGGATCCTAATCCATCCACAAGGAACATTAAACATTTTTCTATGAATTACCCCCATTGCCTCATATCTTGAAAAGGCAATTGGCCAACTTCGGGAAATGTTCATTAGTTACCTTTCATGTGCCCAGTATTAGATTCCACAGATTGTATATGTATGAACTCATTTAATTTCTACAAAAAACCCATCAGGTATTCAGGATCCTCCTTGCCTTTTGGGGGCTGAGGAAATCATGTCCCTGAACACTTAGATAGTTCCCTGCTGAAGTGAACTTGTATTCCACTTTCCTATATTAATTGGCATGTGTGTGTGCGAGTGTGCATGTGCGTGCCTGTGTATGTGTGTGTGTGTGTGTGTAGGTGCCAGATATGGAAACAGATGCTGCTTAAAAACAAAACGCAGCCACCATTACATTTCTTTATGGTTAAGGAGCATCTGGAGCAATTTAAGAAGTTAGAAGAGCGATAGGATGTTTTACAACATAATGTGCCCCAGGATTGCCATCCAAGTGGGAACGTGTTTGCTGAATAATGGCTCCGAGCATTGCTCTATGGGTTCGGTTTCTCCAGGCCTCTGCAGAATGACTGCAGTGAGGCTGGAGCTTTATTTATTTAGTTTAATTTTTCTTCTTTCATTCTAGCAGTCCAGGGAATAAAGTAGCACTCCAAGTGACAACACGCACTAAGACATGGGGAGGAAAATCAGACCCGTTGTGGAGAACAGAACAAAAATAAAAAGAGGAGTCATAAAAATGTTTAAAAAAATAAAAAGATTGTAAATAAACTTGTGTAATTGTGTGCCACTAAAGGAAAGGCACATCTAACCAGTTCAGCATCAGCTCCACAGGAGACCATCTTGGTCTTTTCCTTACTGTAATGAGGAAGGCACAGAGGGAAAGCACGTGCCATTGCGACCCATCTAAATATGAGCCAAGATGGAACAGCTCCTCCTGAGGGTTGCCACTGAGCCCAATTCTAGATGGCTTTAACTTATCATCTGTCCCTTCTTCTGAGATATTAAGCAAGGGGGGAGGGTAACAAAGAAATGCCTGTAGTGTCTTTCCAACCAGACAACACAGCTTAGTCTGACCCCCTCATCCAAAGTGAACCCAGAGAATGGATGCTTCGTAGTTAATTGAATTTAAAGATAAATATTAATAGATAATTTTGTTGCCTCTTAAACCTGTATGGCTGCCATAAGTATTTCTGTTGTTTCCAATTATACTGTGATTGAAGAGTGACACAGAAAGGCACTTCATAGGCCACCAGGGAGGTGGCTCCATTCATGAAAGGGCTTGGTGGCATCACAGTGACCCGTGCTCTATGTCTGGAATCCATGTGAGAAACCAAAGGGTGGCTCCTATTGGTAATTTCAGGCCGCCTTTGGCCAGATGGAAAACAGAGACAGAATTACCTGGGAGCTTGCAGGCCATTTGGCCTGGAGTGGGCACAAGCAGTGGCAGAAATAATAACAGAAACCCAGCTGCCTAGATGGAAGGAGGTAACTGACCCTCAAAAGCTGTCTTCTTCTGTCCTCTCCCCTCCCTTCCCCTCCTCTTCCCTTCTTTTCCCCTCCTTCCCCCCTCTCCTCCCCTCTCCTCCCCTCCCCTCCCCTCCCCTCTCCTCTTCTCTCCCCTCTCCTTCCTCATGTCTCTATCCATCTCCTCCACTCTCTCCTCTCCTCTTTTTATTTTGTTTTTTGTTTTTTTTGTTTTGACAAGGGACTCACTCTGTAGTGCAAAGCTGGCCTTGGATTCTATCCCTTCTGCTTCAACAGGTTTCCACCAGCATACCCAGCATTTACCTGCTGTGTTATAAAATAAAAGCACTCTCTCATTGCTTACCCAGAACCTGAAGTGCTGGCCCCCTCTGTGCTAGATCCTTGAGCCATTGGTTCAGGAAGCAGATTCTGGGCTGGTCTGCTTTCTGTTACTGCAACAAATACTTGAGACAATCAACTTCTAAAGAAGGAGGTTAGCCCTGGTTCACAGCTCTGCAGGGCTCAGCCCGTGGTGAGGCGGGACATCATGGTGGGGTGAGCACGATGGAACAAAATCATGCAGCTTAGGGCTGGAGGCTGAAAGAAGGAAGAGCTAGAGGTCATGGTCCCCCTGTGTCCTCCAGCAACACACATCCAAGGACACGAAGACTTCCCAGGAGGCTCCACCTCCTGAAGATTTCATCCACTACTCTGTAGAACCATGTGCTGGAGACCAAGCTTGTGGTGCATGGGCCTTTGAAGACATTTTATCCAGATGATGGTGGAGACACATTAGCACTTCTGCCATCATACCTTCCCCATCCTGCCTCCCCTGGAGATGCACTGGGACTCAAAGAGGTCAAGAGTGGCATGCCAGTGGGTGTTTCTGGGAGCAGAAGCCCCAAGGCCCATCCAATGGAAAGGCTCAAGTGAACCACCACAGGGTGAACTGGTCTCATGCTTCCTGTGGTAGAAGCTCATGCTGTGGGGTCATGAGCCACTGTTTTATACCCTCTGCCACCACATTTTCTTCTGGGTGTCTTCCTCCACCCCCTGTGTATCTGCCTCAGTGTTTGCCACTATGAAGACAAGCTTTTTCTTCATTCACATATAATATTTGGCCATTGTACCGTTTTTTTTTTATAAAATTTGGGAACAGGGATCCTACATTGAGGAATTGCCTTCATCGGATTGGCTTGTGGCCATGCCTGTCAAAAATGGTTTTGATTGATGATTGATGTGATAGGGTCCAGCCCACTGTGGGCGACACCATCCCCAGGCAAGCAAGCCTGGCCTATCAAACAAAGCTAGATGAGAATGAGGCAGAGAGCAAGCCACTAAGCAGCACTCCCCCACGGTTTCTACTTGAGTCCCTGCCCTGCCCTTTCCTCAGTGACGGACTATAACCCGAGAGCTGTAAGATTAAATAAACCCTTTCCTCTCCAAATTGCTTTTGGTCAGGGCATTGAGTATGTTGGATAGCTGCACACTGGCTCATTCTCAACTAACTTGTAAGATGTTTATCTGACCCTTGCTTTCTGAGATGGGAAAGACATAAGCACCAGGAGAGCTGACCGTTTAAAATTAAATTTCCCATATTTCAAAAGCCATATACATGTTTGTTTAGGAAAATTGGGAAATAGAAAGAAAATGAAGAGAAATATCCTGCATAATCCTGCTTCATTAATGTGGCATACCAATATTTGTATAAACCAGCAAATCTTGGACATTACTCAGTATGCTTATCAAGACAAAATAACTTTAAAATCATAATACCCATTGGCAATAAGCCCTTTAAGCCAGTCTGCCCAGTAAGGACATGGAAAATGTAGGAAAGGAAAATAGCCTCAGAAATTCCCACCATTAGAAGAACCATTGTTAGAATGGCTAAGATCAAAAACTCAAGTGACAGCACAGGCTGGCGAGGATGTGGGGAAGGAGGAACACTCCTCCGTTGGTGGTAGGATTACAGACTTGTACAGTCATTCTGGAAATCATTCTGGTGTTTCCTCAGGAAACTGGGAATAGCTTTACCTCAAGACCCACTCCTGAGCATACACCCAAAGGATGCTCCATCATACAGCAAGGACATTTGCTCAACTATGTTCATCGCAGCTTTATTCATAATAGGCAGAAACTGGTAACAACCCAGATGTTCCCCAACTGAAGAATGGATAAAGAAGCTATGGTACGTTTAGACAACAGGATACTACTCAGCTATTAAACACAAACAAATCACGAAATCTGCAGGCAAATGGATGGAACTAGAAAAGATCATCCTGAGTGAGGTAACCCAGACCCAGAAAGACACACATGGTATGTCCTCAATTATAAGCAGATTTTAGCCACATAGTACAAGATAAACACACTACAATGCACAGACCCAAAGAAGCTAAGTAACAAGGAGGACCCAAGGGAGGATGCTTAAACCTCACTCGGAAGTGGAAGTAGAGTAGACAGCAGAAGTGGTTAAAGAGAAGGAGAAGGGTAAGAGAGGGAGCACAGAGAGAAATGAGGAACGATATCAGACCTGGGGAGAGTGAGGGCTGGAGAACAGAGGGCTTGCAGAGAGAAGAAAAACCTTGGGTGGAGGCCTCTATGAGACAGGCTAGAGACGTGTGAGCGGTATGTCTCAGGGAGGTTATGAGGCTGACTAGCTGAGACTCTTAGTAGGAAGGGTCATGGAGACGGAAGAGGACGCCCTCTAACTAGGACTCCTAGTAGAAGGAGGGGAACACCAACCCACCCACAAAAACTTTGACCCAAAACTTCCTCTGACTACAAGATGTGCAGAGACAAAAATAGAACAGAGATTGAGGGAATGTCCAACCAATGGTTGGCACAACCTGAGACCCAACCTAGGCGAGACAGCCAACGTCTGACACTATTAATAATACTCTGCTATGCTTGCATATGGGAGCCTAGCATACAGATCCTCTGAGTGGCTTCACCTAGCAGCTGATGGAAACAGATTTAGAGACCCACAGCCAAACATTAGGAGGAGCATACAGAGTCTTGTGGAAGAGCCGGGGGAAGGCTAGAAGGACTCTGAGGGCACTAGAACTCTTCAGGAAGACCAACAGAGCCAACTAACCAGGGCCCAGGGGTGGGGCTGGGGCTGTGGAGATTGAAACACCAACCAAAGACCATGCATGGACTGGACCTTCACCCCCTACACAGATGTAGCCAATGAGTAGCTCCATCCTCATAAGAGTCCCCTAGTTAAGGGGAATGTGGTTGCCTGCTTTTCGATCACTTCCCTCTGGTGGGGTTCCCTCACCACATCACAAGGGAAGAGGATATGTTCAGTCCTGATGCAACTTGACATGTTGAGGTGAGTGGGTGGGTGGGTGGGGCTCCTCTTCTCTGAGGAGTAGGGGAAGGGGAGTAGGGGAAATAGGGAGGGAGTGTGGGACAGGGAGGAAAGGAGGGAGGGGATATGTAAAGTGAATAATTAAGGAGGAGGAAGAAGAGGAGGAGGAGGAGCAGGAGGAAGAGAAGGAAGAGAAGAAGAGCCATTGTCTGAGTCTGGTTCCTCCTTTAATATAACACTTCCTAGATCTATTCATTCCAGTGCAAATCTCATGGCTCCATGCTTCTTTGCAGCTAAATAAAATTCTACTGTGTGTATGGACCACAATTCCATTATCTGTCATCTGCTGAGTGGACATCTGTAGGCTGGTCCCACTTCTTTGTGCCACAAATAAACATGGATAGACAAGTCTTTCTGTGGCAGGATGCAGAATCCTTTGCTCTGTAGGACCGTCTAAGCAAGACCCCTACAGCACAGGCATTTGCCCCTAGAATAAACAAATATGACTATATAAAACTAAAAGTTTCTACACAACAGAGGAAACTGTCAACAGATAAAACCATCTACAAAATAAATGATATTCTTTTTTACTTAAAGAATTCATTGCATATACTTACTGAACATGGTTCTGTGTTACAAAGGATTTTCATACAAATGTTATTATGAGTTTAGCAGTTTTCCTTTATGCTCTCATATCCTTTACACTTTTGGGTAATGATATACTAAGGAGTTCTATGTAATTCCATTGAAATTATCTTTTAGTAGACATTTATGATATTTCTGGAATTTTTTCTTCATTGCAAATTAATTTTTCAGAGCTCGCCGTGTATCTATTGAAAGTTTACTGTTATTTTGGGACCAAAAAATAGAGAGTCATTTTCAGGCAGATAGCAATGTGTCTGCGTTGCCTAACTAAATATCTGAGATACATAAATATATCAAGAAGTCAAGCAAAACAAGGCTCCCAAAACTGGGAATTAGAAACAAGAACCTGCAGAAAATGAAATTAGACCCATATCCTTCATTCTGTGCAAAACCCAGCTCAGAGTGAATCAAGAAGGCTAGGCTGGCCACAGACCCAGCTGTTTGCCTCTGCAGGTCTGGGGTTGCAAACCCACACCCTGACATTTTCAGATACAGCACCTGAGTGGAGGGGTGTTTAGCAGCATTTTCCCCCTGTATGAAAAATGGAGAATAGCAATTTCTGTTTGTGCCTTTTAGCCACCTAAGTTTCTGTCGGCTGCCGGAGGTATCGGAACACCACACGGAAGATGTAATCAGAAATTGGCTTCATGTCAACCGGCCTGGTTTGGGCTTGAAGTTTATTAAGAGCTAAGCAGGGTCCGTTCAACCAGGGCCTTGAGGACCACACACCTTGTCCTCTTTCTCTGCTGTTCTTGTTCACGCGTCCACCTCTGAGCAGAATGTCGGTAAGCACACGGAGCCTATATGCTCTCTGCATCTCTACTCATCAATGTATGCCTCTCCCAAAGCAATAGAAAAGAAATATTAAAGAAAGAAAAGGAGTCTGAGAGAATTTTGACTTATTTTTAAAAAAATATCCCTTTCAGTCCGTGGGTCTCCACAAGGACTGGACACGTTGATACATTCTTGAGCTGCAGAATTCCTAGTCTCGTGATTTCTCAGAACCCTCCAAAGTCCAATATGGATCCCAAACATACTAATAGGATTAGAAATAGCATCTCCAATGAAAAGAAAGGCACAGCAGAACAGGGCCTGTAATAATGTATTTCTCTTTGAAACGCTGAATGTATGCCACGTTTACCTGGAAATGTGTACGGGAAGTTAAAACCATCCAGGTGGCATGCATCTACCTTTTTTTTTTTTTTAAGTTTTTTTATCAAGTGAAATTCCACCCACAAAGTTGGTGCTGCCAGCTTCCAGCCGTACCCCTCTCCTCTCGTCTCCCTCCACTGCCTTGCCTTTATGACCTTTTTTTGGCTACGCCCCTTGATTTACGGTCATTTGTGTGATGGCACCGCTTTGCTGTATGGCAGTTTATGTCACCCTGATCTTGTCATAAATGACTACCATAAAGTGAGGTAAAATATCATAAACCATTAGTGAGTCCCTGACACTCAAGGTTCTTCTGAATCAGCCCTGTCAGGAGCCAACCGTAGAAAAACAGGTTCGGCCTTTTGAAGGGAACAGCACTTGACACTGAATTTTTTTTTAAAAAAGTTAAAACCACCAAGATTCACTAACCTCTTTCTGTGCTGTATATGTGACATATATATCCTGCATTACTTCTCTAAGCAGAAAAGCTATGATTAACTCCGTTGCTCAGATGGGGAAACCGAAGCGTGGCGGATCTCAACACAAACAGCACACGGTGGGGACTTTGACACAGTCCTCACGGTCACTGTGGTCCTGTGCTCCTACCAAGCACTACACAGGCTGCATTCCTTCACTGACAAATAATAGATGGAGCTGGTGACAAAGCATAGTTTAGCATCAGTGGACTGCTGTGTCACATATTCCCAGAGACATGGAAATAAACATCTACTCACCCCAGACAGGAAACTTAGTATAGACCAAAGTCAGGGCGCCACCAAAGTCCACCTTGCTGAACCAATGAGCTTTATTTATAGAAATATGGGTGAGGGGTGGCTAACAGGAGCAGAAACGACTCTAAGACAGTTGTATCACCAAAGCCTGCCTAAGCAGGGGTGACAGATAGCTCATGAAAGCTTGGAAGCCTGGAGCACACTGCACAACGTACAGGCAGCTTTTCAGACTAGTGAGTGTCTCTTCCAGGCCGCTCTGCTGGTCTGAGTCTCTCTTCCTGCTGATTAAGTTTGGGAAGGGTGATGCCTAGTGTATTTGGTCAGTTTCAGGGACTTCCTGAAACCACTGAACTGTTTACTACTAGAGTCTTAGCAAGCCTCCCTTTAGAACATCCTGACTCTTAACCAGGTTCCCAGCAGGATGGAATGTATCCATTTAGAAAGTTGCTAACAGGCAGCTTCCAGGGTTCATGACTTCTTGTCATCTTCCCTTAAGATCATAATCCCCTCCCCCCCAACACACACCCTGGAGCACCCTCGTTGCTGTACACATAGGCTGTGATGTCACCCTGCTGTCTAGTCGCTATTTTGTGTGACAATGTGTCAATTCTAGTTTCATTTGTGTTTCTATGATAAAATATTCTGGTAACAACTACCTTAGGGGAGAAAAGACGTTTCTTTGCCTCACAATTCCAGGTTACACTGTACTGTACAAGAGAAATCAAGGCAGCAAGAGCTGGAAATAGTCATATCATGTCTGCAGACAAGAACAGAGAGAATCAAACGCATGTATGCCCACTTGCTTGTCTGTACTCAGCTTGATTTTCTCACTCTTACACAGTCCAGGACCCCTTGCCTAGGGATTGGTGCCACCCATCATGGGCAGAGTCTTTGTACATCAGTAAATTAGTTAAGACCATTCCCCCCCAAATAGGGCTACAAGCCAACACGCTGTGCACAGTCCCTCCTTAAGATTGTCTTCCCAGGGGATTCTAGGCTGTGTCAAATTGACACTCAAAGCACACGGTCACACCATGCCCTTACCTACTAACCAGCTCACTCCTGATCCAGCACTTCCTGTCTCAGCCTTGCTTGCGCCATCTCAAGCTGGAAACCCAAGGAACACCTTCAGCAACTCTTCTTCAGCTGGCAGCCCTGGCTTTGTGTGTCCCTCTGTCCTTTCTGAAGAGAGTACTCGTCTTAGTCACCATTTTGCTGCTGTGAAGAGACACCATGACTGAGGGAGCTCTTATAAAGGAACCCATTTAATGGGAGGCTGGCTTACAGCTTCAGAGGCTTAGTCCATTTTCATCATGGAGAGGAGGATGGCACAAGCATGACCTCACAATCAAGAAGGGGGTGGGGGGAGAGAGAGAGAGAGAGAGAGAGAGAGAGAGAGAGAGAGAGAGAGAGAGAGAGAGAGAGAGAGAGAGGCAGAGACACAGAGAGACACACAGAGAGACACACAGAGAGAGACAGAGAGAGACTGAGAGAGAGACAGAGAGAGAGACAGAGAGAGACAGAGAGACAGAGAGAGACAGAGAGAGAGAGAGAGAGAGAGAGAGAGAGAGAGAGAGAGAGAGAGAGAGAGAGAGAGAGAGAGTTCGTTCCTCTACAAGGCCACACCTCTTAATCAGGTAGTTCACTTCCTGGTGACTAAGTAGTCAACTATATGAGCCTCTGAGGGCCATTCTTATTCAAACCACCACAACACTCATTCTGCTGAAGCTGGTTGCTGTGTCACCTCCCTCCTGCTGCTGGGGACCCATTTTTACAGACACTCTGATCCACATTTCCTTCATGTTTAAGAGTCAGAAGAAACATTCAGAAACCTTCAGCTGGCACTGGGAGGGGACTGGTGGCCTCTGAATATTGTGTCACCAGTGTCACCAGCCTTCTCTCATCCTTTACTGTCTCTTGCCTGCCTTATCTCTGCATCTCTGACCCTTGGCTTTGAATCATGGCAATTGGATTATTTCCATCTGGTTCAGGAAAGTGGACACAGACTGAGGAAACATTTCCATCCAGGTCCATCTGGCTGGCCCAGTGAGTTTTTGGGTAATTCGGGAGCATGAGTGACAACAGGAAGGCACCTACACCACCAAATAGCCTGCCCCAGGGTGGCCAGGACTCACGAAAACTCCCAGGAGCTTCCTGCCCAACTGTTGGTATTGCCACTAATGGTACTGTCTTTCTCCCAGCAGTTAGCACTGTTGGAACCCTGGGACTCCTGTCAATTTCGTTGCTTCCATTAGGTTCCGGAGCCTTAGGAGCAGCCCTCTCCGGCCTCCATGAGGGAAGGTTTCAATTTGGGCAGAACAGTTATACAACAGGCTGGGATATTTTCTATGCAGAACCCTCTTCACACCCACATGTTCGGTTTTCTCTCTGTCTGCTCCCTGGTGCCAACGCCTTATTCATACTAGCCCCTGTCTCTGTCTATCTTTTTATCTTTATTTTTTGCCCCCCTCTATGACCTTCTGAGCTTGGGTCATGCCATGGAAGGTTCTGTTTTCTATGAAATGGTGAGCTTCATGGGGGCAGGACCAATCCTGTCAGGTCTACAGATGTGTTCCTAGTCATCAGCACAGGCCCCAGCTTGGCGACTTACAAGACGTTTGTCCAAAGGAAGCTGAACTCGTTTCAGAGCCTGGGAGGACAGATGCGGATCATCTTTCATTACACATGTTAGAGAGTGCACACGCTCACTGTTGGCCCGACAGGGCTGTTAATTTAACACACAGTGGTTGACTGAATTATAGCCACCCTCAGAAAACCTTGGCGCACAAGACTGGCAGTGAGCGGTACTCACTTGTAGGACTGACAGGGGAGGGGTCATGAAAGGGGGGCAATGGCCACAAGTCAGAATTAGGACAGCAGCGCCCAGCTCATTAAGAGACATGTCTGAGCTTCTTGATCATAAAAAGAAACAGGGAAAATAGGAACCATGAGGAAACAGAATCAGTAGGTTTCTATTTTTTGCCCCCACATTTACGGTCGTTTCCAAAAATCTTTCTTGGTTTCCTCTATCACATCCACAGTGAAGTGTAAATTATAGTTTGCAATATAAATGGCCATTTCCAGCACATTTTAGCAAGGAACAAAATTTTTATCTGAGACTGAAATTTGGCATTCTTTCACCTTTTCATGCTGGGAACTTTTTTTTTTGTCTTTGCAAACAGTGATGAGACATAAATCCAATTGCCGTTATCTCTAGCCAACCCTACACCCAGCTAAAGAAAAATGGACTGGGAAAATGGGGGTGTCTCTGTGGGAGGGCTGGTCCTTGCCACCCTAACGTGTAGCACATGCCTTACACACGGTGGAATCAAACCAGGCTCCTATAAACACGAGATGCTGCTTCGAACGGTGCTCACTTGTAATCCCTTCCTCTCCTTGACGATTTCTGTTTGCTCTGGCACCTCCAGCTAAGTCACTGCCATCCACAGGGAAGCCTGGTACACCCTGCTGCTGAGATGGGATTGAACTCTGTGTAGAAGGCTGGCAACTGAAAAGCATACAGAGGCTCTCAGAGGGCCGTCGGGGACGGTTGGCTCAGGTTACTCGAGTGGCCATATACTATGGGCCAGTTCTTTTCTTTGTTATTTCCCTGTTTCTAAAGCATTGAGGGCCAGGTCCTTGGGCTCACACTTGAGTGTGGCAAGTGTTCTAATTACTGAGCTACATGCCCCACCCTACCTCACCATGGTAGGGTGTTTAGCATTCCTAGAACCTGGCACCTCCAAATTATAGTAAAGAATGAAGGTACCCTGCCCCCATCCTAAGCACAGTTTATGGGACACCCTACTGCTTTAGCTGGACCCCATCAGAGGGTTTTTAACACATTTTCTCAGTGATTTCAAGGCTAAGGGTCTGTATTTGTGGCCATGAGAACAAAAGCAGGGACAAAAACTTCTGTCTCAGGGTTTTATTGCTGTGGAGAGACACCATGACCGTGGTGGCAACTTGTATAAAGGGAAACATTTAATTGGGCTTGGCTCACAGTTCAAAGGTTTAGTTCATTACTGTCATGGCGGGTGGCATGCAGGCAGACGTGGTGCTGGAGAAGGAACTGAGAGTTCTACATCTTGATCTGAAGGAAGCAGAAGGAGACTGTGTGTACCCTGAGCATCTGAGACTTCAATGCCCACCACCACAGTGACACACTTCTTCCATCAAGGCCACACCTCCTAATAGTCACTCCCTATATGCCAAGCATTCAAACACATGAGTATATGGGGGCCACCTCTGATGTTCTTATGTGGAAGTGGGGACAGCAGAGAAAACTACCCTCTGGGCATCCATTGCGTGCTAGTCATCCTCATACTGCCTTGTATGTGGTTATTCTTTGTATCCACAGGAAGGCGGCACCAGCACTACACTGAGATCTGTTTGATGATGAAACTGTCATGTGTCTAAGGACCACTCAGGGTTGCCCCTGGTAACCCTGGAGATAGGAAACCTCCAAGGGGATATCCGAATGACCCCCTTCACCCGTGATGCATCCGTTTATTTCCCAATGGCTCTGTGTTCCTCCTTTGAAATCATCTAGCACAGGAATATAAACTAAAATTTCAAGTTTGTGACTATACCGCAAAATAGCAATAACCATGTGGGGGACAGCAATCAGTTTAGAGGGTACCGTTTGGGATATTTGCATGTGGAATTTACATGGAGTTGGTGACGTGGAAGGAATGAGAGATGGGGGAGAGGGGGAGGGGGAAGGAGAGGGCAAGGGAAAAAGAGAGAGAAGGTGATGTTCTTAGGTAGCTAAAGCAGGTTGACCAGGAAGCCCTGCAGCTATCAGTCAGGGAGAGGAGAGGTGATTCAGGAGCCAATGCTGGGGTCAGAGTAACAGACGTTTCTTTAGATGTGAGCTGTGATTCAGAGGGCACTGGAGGCAGATTGGAGCATCCAGGAGCTAAGACACCCCTTCACAGGCAACTCCTCTGACAAAGCAGAGACCTCTGTGTTT
This sequence comes from Acomys minous, assembly GCF_964271855.1. Taxonomy (NCBI): domain Eukaryota; kingdom Metazoa; phylum Chordata; class Mammalia; order Rodentia; family Muridae; genus Acomys; species Acomys minous. The sequence continues at coordinate 65,749,612 of NC_140485.1, read as the reverse complement.
AACAGCATTTCACGAGTCCCAGTTGTATGTGTGTATCGCGGCCTGGGCCCAGCGATGAACAGAGTGCTCTGACTCTTCTCCTGTTATAAGGATTTGCCATGTGGTGGGCCACACAGAAGCATAGATAGGAAGATGCTGCCCATTATAGGACATTAGACTCCTTCATTTCCAGTACTGCTGGCAGTTGGGGCCAGACAGTTCCCAGTTTTTCTTCCTTAAGCACCATGAGACATTTAACAGCAATACTAGCCTCTACCTACAAGACGCCTGTCTCATCCCCTGGGCCTGAAGACCAACACTGTTTCCTAATATTGCCAAGTGTGCTTTAGGGCTAAGATTACCACCTGGCTGAGAACTGCTAACAGTTCTCTGAGTCAAACTGGGGATCTCAAGGCTGCTGAAGCTTTGTAGTCTTGAGTTGGTAGTTTAACATTTGAGGCAGCCAGTATCCACTATGTACCACTTACATTCTGTATGCGTTTGATGAATGAATGATTGAATAATTCTGCTAAGGTGGAGGTTGGAGAATTTACCCTAGAAGAGTTGTTATTGATTCAGTGTAAAATGTCCCTTTATAGGTCACATGTTTGAACATTTGCTCTTCAGCTGGAAACCTTCAGAAAGGAGAGCTCAGTAGAAGAAAGTAGATTTCTGGAAGTCGGCCTGCGGGGTGGGTGTGGGTGTTTATGGTCCAGCTCCACTTCTGTCATGAGCTCTCTATTTCCTGGTCCACAGAGATGAGGTGAGAATCTGTGTTGCAAACACTCACTGTCTCCCCAAGAGTCACTCCCAGCATGGCCAAGGCTTTCTCACCACAGACACAAGGGACTGTGTTCACTCAGACTGTAAACCACCTTTAAACCTTGACCCCTTTAACTCGTTTCTGTCATATATTCTGTCACAGGAACAAACAAATCTAACAACGGGGGCGACGTTAGAGCTGCAGGGTAAGGAGGTGGGAGCTGAGGCACTGCAGGCGAATGTTCAGCTGCCATCTCCGGTTCTTTTCTTCACATTCCTATGAGATCTTGAAAAGACAGGTCCCAAGTCCATCCTTATAGGCTGAGTTACACATTTGAAAAGTTATTATGCGCTCTGTACAGACAGCTTCTGTTTTGTATTATATTGCCAGAGACAATAAAACAAAATGGCTTTTCGGAAGGATGGAGGAGGCGTCTATCAACACCGAACAACCTCAGAGATCACACACCCTCTCTACCCCGTCTGCCATTGTGGTCCTTCTGATCTGTTCCGCCTTCTCTTCCTTCACCTCTTTTCTATGCATCTTTCTACATCTCTTCTCATTTCTTCCCAAGACGTACAGCCTACTCACTGCCATCTTCTCTTCGATCTATTATGGCTGCTCCCCATTCTTACAGTATTTTCTTTTTATTGCCCCTTTCTTTTTGCTGTACTGGAGATCAAATCCGGGACTCCTTATATGTTGGATATAAACTATTTCTGGTTTCTATTGCTTAAGTGTGTGTGTTTGTGTGTAGAAGGTGTGCACGTGTGCATGTGCAAGTATGTGTGCATGCTTCTGCACATGGAGGCCAGAGTTCAACTTCAGGTGTCATTCCTTGAGACACTACCACTTTTGTTGTGTTTTAAAAAATATTTTCTGAGATTATAATTATATCGTTTTACCCTCCTTTTTCTTTTCCCTCTCATATGCCTCTCCTTGTTCTCTTTCAAACTCATGGCTTCTATTTGTTGTTGTTGTTACATATGTGTGGATCCGTGTTCTTAAATATATAAATATAAAAGTCTTTATAATGGTATATATATGTTTTCATGCCCAGCCATTTGGTAGTGGGGAACCACTTAGTATGTTCTTCCCTCTCAACATTCTTTAGTTGCCTGTAGGTTTTATTTATTTATTTTATTGTCTAAGGTTGAGACCTTGTGGGGTTTCCCTTTCACGTTAGCATGTCCACTGATGTTGTCCTTGTTTGGGTCATGATTAGGCAGAAATGTTGGTGAGACTACGTGGGTGTAACTCCTAACATTACTAGGAGACAGAATCCCACCGTAAACTCCTCAGTCCTCTAACTCTTAAAATACTTCTTCCCTATTTTCCAAAAGGATCTCTGAGCCCTAGGTGCAGGCAGGGTGTTGTAGGTGTATCTCCTGGGACTGGACTCCATACCTCTGCGTTTGATTAGCTAGATCTTCTAAACGGGCTCTGTGGTAAACAACAATTTCCTTGAAGGGGAGAGAACTGCATTTCTCTGTGGGCATGATGACGAATGCTTAGATCACAGTTGGGGCCTAGGCTTGCTTAGTAGAACGCTGTTGCAGGTTCTCTTTCAAGATTCATGACCTCACTAGTCATGGGCCGCTGTCTAGGTTTCCAGTCTCAGGCCTGGTTTCCTTCTTGCTGAGCATAGCCTTAAGTCAAGTTGTTGAGCTGTTGGTTACCACTAAAGTGTGAGTGCCACCACTGCACCCTCAGTGCCACCACTGCACCCTCAGAGTCATCTTGTCATGCTGGTCATTGTCATGGTTCACATGTGTCATAGCTGAGTGGGACTGAGGTTTGCTTCCCTCTTTTGGAAGTTTGCATGGTGCCTTCTGGTACAACAAAAGCTAAGGAGGAGAGTACCAGGTCAGTTCCAGCTCAGGGGCCTCTGAGCCCTGTGCCTGAAGTGCATGGTGTCTTCAGCAATAGGGACTTAACACCCCACCTTGCCCCGTCCCCTCCAGAGGAGAGACCAAAAGCAATAGCAATAGCCTATAATGTTTTGAGAATTTTTCAGATAGTTATGCCAAACAACTCAAAAGAGGGCTTTTTTTGTGTGCCTGGAATGGTTGTTGTTGTTGTTGTTGTTGTTGTTGTTGTTGTTGTTATTGTTGCATGGTCTTTGGCTCTTGGAGGAAACATTGTCAGGCCAGATGGGAAAATTTCATTTAAACTATATATGGATATTTATATGTCAATTTACATGGCTTGAAGGTATTTTTAGGTATATAGCTAATAGTTATCCCATGTTTTTGAGACAGGTCTCTCATTTGCCTGAACTTCCTACCCGTCCGGGCTAGCTGGCTCATGAGCTCTAAGGAGCCTCCTGGCTCTGCCTTCCCAGCCGATTATAGATACAACTCTAGGTGTTGTAGCTCTGAAAGGAAAGGCTTCCCTACAGAAGTTCTGCCCCACCCAGCAGCTGATTGAGACAGATGCTGAGACCCAGCGCCAGGCATTAGGTGGAGCTCTAGGAATCTTGAAGAGTTGGGGGAAGGCTAGAGGGATCTGGAGAGGACAAGAACTCCACAAGAAGACCAACAGAGTCAACCAACTTAGGCCTTGGCATCTCACAGAGACTGAAGCATCAACCAAAGAGCAAACAGGGACCTAGGTCCTTAACACACACACACACACACACACACACACACACACACACACACACACACACACACATCTGATGGGCAGCTCGGTCTACAGGATGGTCTCCTAGCAGCTGGAATGGGGCTGTCTCTGACACGGACTCTGTTGCCTGCTTTTGGGCCACTTTCCCCTAGCTGGGCTGCACTGTCTGGCCTCAGCAGAAAAGGGTGCCCTGAGTCCTGATGAGACTTGATATGTTAGGGACATTGGTACAGGAGTGGTCTCCCATTTCCCGAGATGACGATCAGAGAAAGGAGGAAGAGGTTGGGAAGGTGGGACCAGGAGGAAAGGAGAGAGGGGGCTGCGGTCAAGATGTAAAGTGAATGAATTAATGAATGACTAAGTAAACAAACAAACAAACAAATAAATGAGAAAAAAGCCCACTACAGGGAAGGCCTTCTCTGTCCCTGTGCCTTGGCTTGGTGTGAATAGCCGACAGACACCACCATACCCAACTTTAACAAAGCAAAACAAAACAGCAGCAGCAGCAGCAACAACAACAACAACAGCAACAAATCATGGGTTTTGGAGATTGAATTGGTCTTTGTGTTTGCAAGGCAAGCATTCTCCTGGCAGAGCCATCTTAAGCCCAGTTTTCTTAAACAAATAAATCCTTCCCCTGTAAGACTTCTAGGTTTGTTGTTTGATACGAGAGTTTCCAAATTCTCTACATTTTAATGCGGAAATTATTTAACAATATTTAAAACCAGTATGAAAACACTGTACTGTTTCAGCATATCTGTCCTAATGTCTATGTAGACTAGAGGCATTTTGAACTTGTGCTAGACTGTATAAAGGAAAGAGGGGCAAGGTGCTGAGGGCTCAGAAGCTGAAACTGTCTCTGAAAAGCTAGAGAATGCAGCCATTCTGTAGACACACAAGCAGCTGTGTGTCGGCCCCATGCCTGCATCAGGAGGTGCAGAAGGGAGGATGCCAGCATTGGAGGAGCTACCATAGTATTCCTAGGGTCCCTAAATGACCTTGTACGTCTGCCCCTGGGTCCTAGGTATGGGTGAGCCTGTTTCCCTCTGATCTTATTGTCAACCTTTGACATCTGACAAACACCCCCACTATGACACCAGCTTTCCTCTGTACTGCATGTCTCCCAAGGTAAGGGTTATTCTGTTCAAAGCACTGGGCTTCTCTGGGCACCTGGCAAGCCACAGAGAAAGGCAGCCAGAAACACATGGGAACCCGAGCTGATTCACAGGTTCAGAGACAAGTCTCATCGTGGCCAAATGAACAACTCAGAGGTCAATAGGGCTGAGTCAAGACAAAGAGGAAAATATGGAGGGAGAACTTGTGCCCAGTCTTCTCCCCAAGCCAGCCTCCGCCAGTGTCTCCCATGTAACAAGCAGTCAATGTTTGAGAGGATGAGCAACCTTATTCGCTCCTACAGATTACCCCATGCACTTTTAAAGGATGACAGAAGAATTCTTTCTAACACAAATATAGGTTTTCTTCCTCAAAGAGCTAGAGCTAAAGAGAGAGAGAGTGAGAAAGAGAGAGAGAGAGAGAAACAGACCAGTCCTCTGTGTTATATTTCAAATTTCTGTCAACTTTTCTTTTAAAAAACCCTGTCCCCAAGCCCTTGCGTCACTTTTCAAGTTCCACGTCATCCTTTCTTCAGCAGGTGCCCATCCATCATTTTAGGCAGAGAAGTATCCAGAACAAGGAGAGCTAAATAATTTTCGAAGTTGTCAAGAGACCGGACTCAAGAAAGGCCCCGTTTCGCTGGAGCCCTGATGTTTGGGGCTGGTGGTGAGGGGCTGTGGGGTGAAGGATCTTGATGTCCTGGGAGCATCTCGCAAGTGAGCTTCTAACAGAACGAAGGAAGGAGCCATTCTGGAAGTCAGGCCCCATCTCTTCAAATGAAGCCCCACAGGAGCTGCCAAGGTCATAGCCACACTGGTTTATCTGTAGGGCTAGGATTTATGTAAAAACAAAATCCATTTCTAACAACAGTATTTTCTATAATCATGGTTTTGTCTAGAGTTTTCCTCAAGAGCGAATCATGCTTACTTGCAAAATATAGGAAGAAGATAAAAATCACACCATATACTATGGGTAATCTTATTTTTGGTGCATTTTTCTTTTAGTCACATGCACACACAAGCACATTACATGTAAATATACGCACATATTTTGTGTACATGAATGTGTGTCTAAGCTATAATATTTTGTCCTAGAATTGGTTATTGCACTCTTTATGGAGTCTTGTATCCTGCTTTTTTCACTACATTATGACTTAAACATTTCTTTACCCTGTCAAGCATTTGGTGAGACATGATTTTTTTTCAGACTACATTGTGTCTGATTTCATGGCTATACCATAATTTATTTATCTGTTGTTAGTCTCACTGATTGTTGTGTCTCTTTGCAATGTGGTATTTTATTTATTGCATTGTTTCTGTCTTTTAGCAATTCTGTTTATCATCTATATAATTCTCTAGAATCATAATCTTATCTTTTTATTAGAATGTCAAAGATAGGTAAATGGATTCATTTTTTTTATAGCTCACAAAGATTCAACCTATGAGATGCTTTTTGGTTGTCTCCTAAATCAGCAGAAGTGATTGTCTATGTCCCCTTTTAGTATACAGATTAAACCCTGTCAATTAGATGAGCATGCTTGTATTTCTTTCCTGTTTGGCAATTTGTTGCGAGCTGATGTACAACCCCTCAGTTTAGAGCAGGGGAGACTGTGAAGATGCCCCGATGGAGACAGAAGCTTCCTTCAGCCAGGAGGAAGCGATGGTGTCACTCTGGCCAGGTCGGAATCCCAGCTCTGCCCTCGGTTAGATTGTGGGTGTTGGTTAACTCTGTTGGTTAACTCTGCACATGCCTCCTGAGTCCCTCAACTTCCTCATGGACAGACTTGGTAGGGGGAGAGAACACCACCTAAGAGCACAGGACAGGTGTGAAGGAGGATGCACAAGACCCAGCACGTTAGGTGTTTTCCACAGGGCATGAAAGGCACTGTTATCACTATTGTTTAATGGCATTTCTCCTGTGAGGCAAGTCAAGTGTTTTCTTTCAGGAATATGGATGGTGTCTTGCCTTACCTGATCAGGTAGTTAGGAACACACACACACACACACACACACACACACACACACACACACACACACACACACACACATACACACACATGTTAAGATTAATTTTATGTCAACATTTTGTGATATAATTTGTATTTCATAAATCTGGTCTCATCCATGGTACAATTGAGCTGGGAATGGTGTTTTGCAATCACAGCTATTCAGGAAGTTCAGTCAGGAAAATGGCAAGTTCAAGGCTAGCCTGGGCTATGCAACAAGGTCCAGGTTAGCCCAGGCAATTTACTAAGACCCTATCTCAATAAATTAGTAAATAAATATAAAAAAATAAAAGGGCTTAGGACAAAGCTCAGTGGTAGAGTATTTGTCTAATGTCCTGGACTCAATCTCCAGCAATGAAAAAAAAAAGTTGTAGAGACACACAAGTACCACAAATCACACCCCCTCACCACCCCCAAATGATCCTTTAGACGTGCAGTCATGCCACATTCCTACTCTTAATCCCTGATGCCCACAATCTGCCTCTATCAGGGTAGATTGGCTCTTTCTCAACTTTTTGTGTAGGTGGGTACCACAAGTGCGATGCCTGAGTCCTACCCGCATTGGTATGACCTGACAAAAACCAGACGGAGAGAGGGAGGCTTCTTTTGGCTACAGTGTGAGGGGATAACCTGTCACGGTGAGGAAGCCACAATGATGGGAGTAAGACTAAACAAACTAGTTCTGGTTGAAACAAGGCTCTCAAAACTACACAACTCCACCATGTCCTAGTTCCTTTAAAGGTCCTACAGTCCCCTAAAACAGCATCATGCACACGATAGGATTCTGTGATCCACCCATGTGAGTTAGCTCACATCAGCCCGTTTGTTCTTTTTTGTTGCTAAGTAGTATTCCGTGGCATGGATATACCACATTGTGTCTCCTGTTTACCTGGGTGAGCATTTGTATTGTTCTACCATTTCCAGGGGTTATAACGATGCTGAGCTAAACATTAAGTAGAAGTAATAAACAGATGTGGGAGCCCACTTTGCTTGCATATATTCCCAAGAGCAGACCTGTCAAAATACACAGAGACGTACAGTTTGACTAAACATGTGTTCTAACTGTCTTCTTAAATGACTGCATCGTTTTGTGTCCCGCTGGCAACTGTTCGGCCTTACTGACCAAGTTTCTCTCTTAATAAATGTCCCAAATACACACATTGCTCCCAGATTAGGATTTTGTTTCATACAAACTAGAGTATCTAAAATATAACACAGCACACAGGCAACAGAGGGTAGTGAAGACCTTGCTCCAGCCAAGGCTTTCGTGGCTCTCCTCAGAGTCTCTGTCAGCTGACAATAATAACACGAGGTAACTGTCGCAGCCTCCTGTCACAACTGACCAACAGGAACACTCAGAATTAATGAGGCCTTGTGACTTATGAGTCTCTGAGCCAGGAGTTAACAATAATCTATGCAGTGCTGACTGCCAAGGGAAGAAAACGTGCCCGTTGGTCCCTGGGATCGCTCAGGTGAGAATAGTGCTTATCAAAGAGTGGCTTTTAAATGGTTGGATGCATGCCTAGGGACGAAATCCAGTAAAATGCTTGCCTAGGGCACTGGATTCCATGTACAGCATTGAAAATAAGGCAGAAGGGAGCAGGGGAGAGTACGTGTGCATGGGAAGGGTTGGAGGGAGTAAAGGGAAGGGAGTAATGAAGTAATCTAAAAGAAAAAATACCCATAAGACTTCAATGAACATTTTAAGTCTTTGCATTCATGAGTATTTTGCCTGCATGCATGCTTACACACCACATGTATGCAATGCCACAGAGGCCAGAAAAGGAGACCATATCCTCTGGAACTGCAGTTATGGATGGCTGTGAGACTTCATGTGGGTGCTGGAATTTGAACCGGGCTTGTCTGGAAGAGAAGCCAGTGCTCTTAACTGCTGAGACATCTTTTGAGCCACCAAAGTTGATTTTTTAAAAAAATCTTTTCTATCTTTCTCTTTTTTAGGCAGGGTTTCTCTATGTACCAGCTCTGGCTGTCCTCGAACTCGGTAGACCAGGCTGACCTCGAACATAGAAAGGTCCACCTGCCTCCGCCTTCCCGATGCTTGGATTAAAGGTGTGAGCCGCCACTGCCTGGCCCAAAGTTGATTTTTAATTGCTCCAAGAACATGTTTTCTTTCTTTAGCCGCAGGCTATTTTCTTCACTCACAGCAGGTAGAACAGAGGGGGTCACTATTTCCTTCTAAAAGTCAGAGAGTCTGTCCCAGGAGTGAAGTTTGTTGAAGTTCTCTTTGTGAGGAAGCTAGAATGGTTGTTTGTCCAAAGCCCAGATTTACTCTTTTCTCCTCCTAATGCCATGTATCTTTGGGAACATTGGTCCACATCTCTGAGCCTCTTTCCTCCATGTCAGCCCATCAGTGAGGGCGAGAAACCGCTACATCTCCTGAGCTGATGAGGACTATCAGGCAAGGTGTAAGCCACAAGTTCACCTGGTGTGCTTTCTAAATCCACCACCTGTAGTTAGTTTCATTCCAAACTCATATAAGGACCCCCTCCTGATGGACACAGTGCTTATGGATGCTATACCGGAATGCTGCACGTTGAACGGCTTATGCAGCACACACAGCCTGAACTCAGGAAGTTCAAGATCAAAGGACAGACAGATCTGCTGTCTGTTGGAGGCTTGCTTCATGGGTTGCAGAGAGCCTTCCTTTTGTTGGTCCCTGGCACGGTGGAGAAAACCTTATGAACTCTCTCATGAGCTCACCAATCCCATTCTCCAAGGCTCCATTTTGCGATTGATATGATTGTCATCAGGCGTTAATTTTGTGTCAATGTGATTGTCCACCTGACAGGATCTGGAATTCCGCAGGGGACAAATCTCTTTGCACCTTTGTGGGGTTATTTGTAGATTAGGTTAACTGAGGTGGGGAGAGCAACCCCAGCCATGGGCAACCTGGGGACTGGAAGGCGACTTGAACACAAATGCTTAGATCTCTGCTTCCTGAGTGTGAACACAATGTGATCAACTGCCTCATACTCCTGTCACCATGCCTCCCCACTGTGGTGAACTGTACCCTCAAGGTGTGAGCCAGAATCAACCCTTTGTTCCTTAGGTGGCATTTGTCAGGCATTTTGTCACCGCAATGAGAAAAGTGACCAATACAATTCCCATAGCCCAATCTTCTCCCCAAAGGCTCATGTCCTTGTACCAAGGCCTTGCAGGTTATGACTTCAGGAGATCATAAGCACCCTGTGTCACTATCAATGCCACCTTACACCCAGGATCACACATTGTCATCACTGCCACCTTCTCTCCTTAAGGTGGCTTATGAATGACCTGAGTTATTGAAAAAGAGGGCCAGCCTTTGGGGAACAGTCCCAGTAGAAGCCAGGAAATTCTTGGGGAATTTGCATGGAACATTTATTCTGACCCATGGAATAGTAAGGAAAGATGGGTGGAGATGGACAGCTTCCTTTGTCTATGGGAGAGACACAGCTCACCTATCTCATGATTCCTATGAAGAGGGCTGGAGCAGTTGACTGTTCAGAACTGAGCACCTGAAGCTGAGTGGTTCTGTCTGTGTAACTGAGTTCCTGCTCTGCAACACCCCAACTTCCTCTTGACCCCATGACTGACATCACTTAGAGCCTCTGGCATGGGGGTGTGAGTCTCTCTGTCCCTCTGGGTAGTCCTCAGCTTTGGTGGAACACTAGAATCATTTGAGGGAACATAAACAGTACAGTTCTGCTGTTGCCTGTCATGACTTAGCTATTGCAAATCATAAACTCACAGCAGCTGTGGATCCCTGCATAAGACCTGCCCCTGATCAGGCCAGGCTCAATCTTAGCACAGCCAGGGTAGATGGTCCACAGGTTACGCCCAACACTGAGAACCTGTTAGAAGCTGGTAGCTGCTTGGGGCAGATAGCTGCTGGTAGGTTTCCCAGATTCCAGTGGATGGTCCCATGCCATGCACATATGAGGTCATGGACTGGACTTACTCAGGTATCAAAACAACACCACCACCACCACCAACAACAACAACAACAGGCATGAAGTTGTAAGTGGTGCACTTTGAGAGGATGGGAGGAGTTATTGGAGCAAATGGGAGTGGATATGATTGTATTTATTGTATATGTGTATGAAATTCTCAACACTGTGGTGAGGAAGGGGACAGTGGGTGTCATGGTGGCCATAGTATGTGGCAGGGACGCCTCATATCTTGAGGAAATCAGGAAAAAGAAATATTGATTGCACCAGCGGTTGAATGACCTATGTTTGCTAGTGAGTTGTGTGTCTCAAGTAGTCTACAGTCTTCCCAAATAGCACACCCACTGCCGAGCAAGTGTTCAAAGCCATGAACTTGTGGGGAAGGTTTCGGATTCAAAGTGTAACACCCAGGCCCAGCGATTCCGGCTCATCTGGTCTGGGAGAGGGCTCACAGAGTTTTAAAGCTGGTCTGGGGTTCTGTGTGCCTCCCTTGTAGGGAACCACAGCCCTTCCTACTCTTGGCTGCCATCTCGTCATTTTCCAGATTCTGGGTGAGCTGGAGCTAGCACAATTTTATAAGATCCAATTTTCGAATGTTCAGAAAACATCCATTTCAGGGATCAGCATGGTGACTCGGTGGATAAAGGCACTTGCTGACAAGTCTGAAGACCTGAGTTCAATCCCTGCAACCCACATGGTATAAAGAAAGAACTGATTCCTATAGATAGATAGATAGATAGATAGATAGATAGATAATGTAATATTGCCATTACTTAAAATATGTAAGTTTAGGGTTATATAAACTATGAATATAATAAATGGCCAAAATTTAATTCCTTTCTGATTATTTCTTGCCATTTTGTTGTGACCAAGCTTTTGAGGCTCAGTCAGCTGCATCTGTGTGCAGCAAGGCCGTTCATATAATGCTACGTAACTGTGAGTCTTTGTCCATCTCTACATTCAGTGATGTTGGTGGCTTGATATTGTCCACAGAGGGAATATTTACACCACAGACATTCCCAAATTTTTACAAACCAAGAATTTAAAATTAAAAAAATCCTTTCTAGGCTTAATAAAATGTTTAAGAAATTATTAATTTAGTAAACAAAAAATTATTAAACCACCTCTATAGGTACTGTGTACCACACACACACTCTCATATATATTTACATGGACATACATATTAACACACACATTCAGATACACAAATACACATATACAAACATACACAATAGAGACACACAATTATACATACATACATACATACATATACACATATGCATATACATGTCAGCCCCCCAAACAAAATAACTTTCTAGTATTCAGAAAACATAATTGAAAAAAAGTCAATTTTCATCATTGTTGAATAAGTGAAATCCTAGCATTCATTTGTATCTTTCATTTTCCTGTTTACTGCAAACAAAAATATTAACCAATAATCCTGTCCCAGCTACTTTCACTTATCAACTGTAACCATAGGTTGACTATGGATACAAGGTCTGGGAAGAAAATCAATAAAAGCATTATATGAGAATCAATGAAGGCTGCGGGATTTATACTAAAGAGATATTGTCTATTCCATGATGATTTGTAAATATCAGTAGAATTTATAACAACCCTGCATGCATGTGTATCCATCCATCTTGCCCCGGTGAGCTGATTGCTGGCTAGTTACCAGAACACCGCTCTTTTCCTCTGCTCTTTCTTCAGTGAATCTTAACCTTCTGACTCAGCAATTTACCGCATGAGTTTGATGAGACTGTCCCCCCAAATCCAGCGTTATGATTCACATAAGGCAGCCCTCTGCAGCTCACGATGGGTAGAAGGGCTCTGAAGGTGCGAATGGGATGCAGCTGGTATGTTTAATTGCTGGAGTATTTCAGTTGTGCAGGGAAGCAAGCCACTCCTGCCTCCAAGCTCCCCTTGGCTACACTTGACTACTTAAATGGGAAGCATACTGCCTTAAGAACAAATCATGGGCAAACCATTCCTTCCCTCCTCTCTCTCTCCGTGCGAGTGCACATATGTGCACACATGTGTACGGTGGTCTGATATCATTTTCTCATTTTGTTTTTTAGACAGGGCCTCTTAATTGCTCTAATGGATACTGATTAGGCTAAAATGACTATCCAGAAGATCCCTGGGACCTGCCTGTCCCTACCTCATATGTTTTGGGATTACAAGTGTACCTCACTGTGCCTGACAGTTTTCCATGGGTGCTAGATGTTGGATTCAGGTCCTCTTGCTTCTGAGGCAAGCGCTTTGCCAATATAGCCGTCTTCCTAGCCATCTTCATTTCTTTTGGCTCATTGTCCACATGGGAAGTGACAGATACATTAACTGAGACCCTAGCCATAACTGAAATCACTAGAGGAGACAATGAGGATTGACCACACTTCCCAAGGCTTGGGTTTCCTTGTACACCCTACAATGGTGTCTACTGCTGAACAGCCAGTCATCTGAGTGTGGGTCATGGAGCCAGCACCACTCCCGCCAAGTTCGATGCATTTGCTCTGGAATGCAGGCACCATAAATATAAGGAACCCCAGGTCATGTGAAGTAGCCCACAAAGTAGGATTTTGCAGTCCCCAGTCCTCAGCAGTACTATATATTTATGTACTCTTGAATAGCAAGTCATTCCAAAATAGGAAGTGTCTTAGTTAGGGTTTCTATTGCTGTGAAGAGACACCATGACCACGGCGACGCTTGTAATGGAAAACACACAGTTGGGGCTGGGTTATAGTCCAGTGGTTTAGCCCATTATCATCATGGGGGTGGGGAACACAGCACCGTGCCCCAAACATGGTGCTGGAGATGGAGCTGAGAGTTGTACATCTGGATTGGCAGGCAGCAGGAAGAGAGAGTGACACTAGGCCTGGCCAAAGCCCACCCTCAGTGACACACTTCCTCCAACAGGGCCACATCTACTCCAACAAGGCCACACCTCCTAATAGATTCCCCGTGAATCTTTGGAAGCCATTTTCATTCAAACCACCACAGAAAGGCTTAAAACATCAACTAATCCGAGACGGCCATCTAGATGGAGCTGTGTACAGGGGTGGATCAATTCCACCCCATGTAGCTGACCACCATAGCTGGTGAACTGGGGCTGGTGATGAGCTAGGAGTCTGTAATGGTTGAGAACTGGGGCTTTCATCTCCTTCCCATGTGGTTTTGATGCCTTGTGCTATGGTGGTCAGGCTCCCAGAACCAATGCCTCAAGCTTGGCAGGGCTGCCTTACCACCTAGACCCGAGGACAGATAGACAGACAGACAGGCAGCATTACTTGTTCTGGACTCTGTTCCTTAAGGCAGACAAAAAGATCCACTGGGGTTCAAAAGGAGGTGACGTCAACTCCACATCTTGATGGAGGAATGGAAAGTTCTGGAAGAGTATGTCAGGCAAGATATATTGTCATGGCCCTTTTGTAGAAGTCACCATCTGTCACCTTTGGAAAGGAAGAGATGAGTTCTTTTCAAAGCACGGTGTGTTCTTGGCCTTGGGCCCTTTGTGAGGAAAGTCGGCAAGAGGACCTCGTGACTCATCTAGAATTACAACATAAAAGGACTGAGCATCAGGGTTCAGCTGAGGCGAGCAGGCCACTGTGCTGTGTTCACTGACAGAAAAGCATCTGAAGAGTTAGTAACACCTCTTGTAACTTTCTAAACATCTACTACTGTAAAACCATGGAAGATTTCAGGAAGAAGAGCTTTGGAAACAGCGAGTAGGCATTCCAGAGGGGAAGGAAGGATGCCAACGGTGCAGAGCAGGGGCTCTGGGCCATTACTTAACTCCAGCTCGGTGTGAGTCAAGCTCTCCACAACCTCTGGACTCTAGAAATGGTGAAGGTGGCTCCCTACCACCTCCCTGGGATGGATCAAGGCACAGTTCACATAAAACCCAAATGCAAGTTCCCAAAGACAAGACAAGCCTGTGCAAGGCAGTGGCGTCCTACTTGCACAGCTGACACTCTTGAGCAGACCAGAGGTTGTGATGAGGGAGTTCTTTTCCAACCCCAGTCTGAATGGTTCCTGTTGTTTGGCTAGAGTAACTCACACAGCTGTGAGTTATACTCTGGAAGGGGTCTTTTGTTTTCTGGAAACCATCCAGAATATAGGACCAGTCCCATGGGTCACGGCACGGCAGCAATTCGTTTGACACCAGTTTTGCTTTCAAGAGAAGTCAAAGAGATGACCCAACATTGGCGGGCTGGCAAGGTTCACATGACTTTCCAGAACTTTATATGTAATGTTTTCTTTCTCCTCTCTCTATACATGCTATAGACATGTAACCTCTACTCTGCCTGCTCTACATGTGTGGGACTTATATATGGGACTTACATGGCTCCCGAGTGGTAGAATTACAGACATGGACCACTGTATCCGCCTTAAGAATGCTTTCTTGATGTTGAATGACAGCGTCATTTTGCATGAGCTCGTGGTCAACCCTAGAACAATGTTTGTTAAACATAGAAACGTAGACAGAGATCTGGCATGAAGGCAACTTTGGGCCATTTTCAGGCAAATTCACACGAGGTTGGAACTTTATCACTAGAAGCTAGGGTCTTCGGAGAAGACACACACATTCTGTGTGTTCCCCGGGTAGCCGTGGGGACAGTGGTGTTAACTGTCACCATCCATGACCATCAGTGCCTGTCCTTGTGCTAAAATCTAAAGAATTCACACAGGACACCTTCGAATGCCAGAGGTACTGAGACAAGGATTTAAGTGCAAGTGGCCGTTGGGGGAAGAGACATCTGAAAGACCGGCAGGAGAGCAGAGACACAGGGCAGGAAGGATGAAAACAGCAGAGGAAGTGTGAGGCGGTTGACACGTGGTGGCTCCCATCCCCCACTGGGCATCTCGTGGGTGGTGAGCAGGACGCACAGGGTTCAGAGGGTGACTCTAACACAGGTTTAAGGGAACTTGAAGGTTGTCAGACAACTCCCATCAGGAGATGACACCTCCCCTCAAGGGCCCAGTCTCCAGTACACTCAGCTTACACCCTTGAGGGCTCAATTTTCTCAGGCAGCTTATGGAAATCCTCGCCCAGGAGGGTCCTGGGGTCTGCAGTTGTAGCATGCCATGGGAGCCATGTGACAAGATGTCAGACTGGGAGTGTGGGCAGAGCATCTTCAGTTTCGGCCACAGTTTCTTGTTTTACTATTTACAACTAGATTTAAGGGAATGAGAGGTGCTTGCAAATTGGATGGCAATTTAAGAAGACAGGATCCACTAGGAATTACGCTTTATTTTAAAATGCAATGGGAGATTAAAGTTTCTTCCCTTATGGCCAAGTCAGCCCGACTTGTAGGAAGCAGAGAGAGAGAAGATGGGCGAGAGAACAGCCAAGTCCAACTGCTCGAGGGAGCCAAGGAAATTAAGCACCACAGAGAGTGGCCAGGCGGCTACCGTCATCATTGTTTTAATTTTCTTTCCTTCGCACTCACTTAAAGCTGTGGATTTCAAGGTAGCTGAGACATATGTTAGCACTTTTTACAAGAGTCATGGGCAACAGAACCAAAAGAATCTCATATCTCTAAATGAGAATGGCTGGGCCTGTGTGTAGGAAGAGTGTACACATGATTGTGTGCATGTGTGCATGCGTGTGTGTGTGTGTGTGTGTGTGTGTGTGTGTGTGTGTGTATGTGTGTGTATGGGTGCAGGGTGTGTGTATGTGCTCATCAGAAGGGTACATACATGTTTCGTCAGAAAGGAAGACAAGGAAAATTGACAAAGGAGATACTTATGCAATGTAGGAGAGAGACCATCGAGGCTGTGGCCCTGAGCACTATATTAAAGCGGTGGCATTATGTGGTAGGAGAAAAGAAAACTGTCAAAGGCAATGAAAAGTAAGGGATGAAGCTGAATCTTTATTCTGTTAGTTTCTGAAATTTCCACTTGTCAAACCAAAAACATGGTTTTTCAATTTTGGGAAAAGACAAAAAAAAAAAAAAAAAAAAAAAAAAAAAGAAAGAAAGAAAGAAAGAAAGAAAGAAAGAAAGAAAGAAAGAAATTTGACTTCGACCTGCTTGAGTATTTAGCCTTCGAAAACTTGTTAGGCAGGATGATGTGAAGTTATTTTCGTGATGGGTTTCTGGTTTGTTGAGCTTTCAGGAAAAATTATACAAAGTCAGAAATTAGAGGCCAAGTTAGAGGCTGGGAAGGAAGCAGCTCGAGCTACAGGAAGCAGGAAGTGCCCTGAGGGAAAACCTGAGTGGAGGTTCCTAAGGTGCCTTTTCTGTTTTTGTTGGCAAGTGACCCTCAGGATCCATCTCTCAGGGGACGAGGCACTTCAAGCAGAGCAGAGCACAGGGAGGCGGCCGACCTCTTATTCAGATGTTCATGGCAGGTCTGGAAGCTGGCTCAGTCAGTGAAGGGTTTGCCGTAGAAGCCTAAAAGCTCAACTTGGATTCCAGGACCCAGTGGGAAAGCTGGTACAACATCAGGATTCCGTAAGCCCATTCCCGGGGGAGGTGGAGACAGGAGGAGCCACCAACCTAATCAATGGGACTCCAAATTCAGTGGAATTCTATCTCAGAAAGTAAGATGGAGGAGTGATTGAGAGAAATGTTTGATAATGAACTATTGCCTCTTCACACATGAGCACGCACACTCTCCCCAAACACGCACATAGGAGAACAGAGCAGGGACACACACACACACACACACACACACACACACACACAGACACACACACACAGACACACACCCGAGTATCAGCGTAACAGCCACCCATGTATCTACCGACGGGTGACTACACATGTAGGGCACGTGAGAGCTCTCTAATGGAAAGTCACTCAAGCAGAAGAACTGCACTCTAGCACTCGGGAGACAGAGGCAGGAGGATCTCTGTGAGTTCGAAGCCAGCCTGGTCTACAAAGTGAGTTTAGGATGCCACCACCGCCCAGCTGCATGGGTAGTTTTATACATGCGTATTATAGATTTGTTTGCTGTCTTAATTTTGGCAGCATTCCTTGATGACAACACATTTTGAATGTTTTTTTTTTCAGCTGCATTTTACAGTATAAAACATTAGGTGATGTAATCATATTAGCCAATTTAAACATCTTTTAGTCACTTTATCCCCTCCCTGCATACTACCTAACATGCTGTTGCTGTTGAGTATAATTTCTTTGTCTGTTCAATTAAAATTAGTGCTTGATTGCAAAATAATTTGTCTTCAAATTGATTGCATGTTTGATGTGTGTTTTTGTGATATACAAAAACAAAAATACCCATTTGAAAATTAAAAAAAAAAAAAAAAGAATGGCACTCTAACACAATGCTATAATGTGAGTAAACTCTGAAAACTCTAAGGGAAAAAATCATCTAGAAAGTCACATATTGTGTGACTCCACTTGTTTGGGAAGCAGGTGAGTCTACGGAGACAGAGAGCCAGTCAGTGATGCCAGGGGCTGGGGAGAGGGGGAGTGGGCCATGGCTTGCTAATGAGTAGGAATTTTGCCTGGGAGGATGCTTCGAAGTGACTTGAACCCCATGGATGTGGTGGTGGTTGCACATTCTGAGTGTATTTAACCCCTACAAACGATGTGTTTAACAGTTATTATTTTTTTTTATCACTTGCGTGTATGTGGGTGAGTATATGTGTACATGTGTCTGCGGGTGCTCACAGATTCCAGAAGAGGGCTCCAGATGCCCTGGAGCTGGAGTTACAGGTTGCTGTGAACTGCCCTGTGTGAGTGCTGGGAACTGGACACAGGACACCTGTAAGAGTAGCACTGGCTCCTAGATCTGGGTCATCCCTCCACCCCCAGTACACCTTCAAATGGCTGATTTTATTTCCCGTGAATCCTCATTCCCACAAAATAACCCGCAGAAAGGAATCTTGTAAAATTGCTATTATTCTTCAAAACTGACAAAGTCACTGGAAACAAGTAACTGTCACAGCCAGCAAGGTCCCGAGGAACACAACAACTAAATGTCATGTGGTCTACCATATTGTCTCAGGACAAAAGAAAGGCCCAGGTGAAAACCAAGGAATTCAGAACAAAATGTCTGCGCCAACAGCATTAGTTTGTCAATTAAAACAAAACAAAACAAAGCAAACAAACAAACAACAACAGCAACAAAAACAAAAACCCAAAACAAAAACAAGTGTTACCCTTGGGTCTGAGATGCCAAAGGAAGTGAAAACCTGATGCAGGGTATGTGAAGGCTTTCCATGAAAAATCCTTTATTAAATCTATCTATCATCTATCTATCTATCTATCTATCTATCTATCTATCTATCTATCTATCTTTATCATCTGTCAATCTATCTATCTATCTATCTATCTATCTATCTATCTATCTATCTATCTATCTATCTATCTATCTTTATCATCTGTCAATCTATCTATCTATCTATCTATCTATCTATCTATCTATCTATCCGGTCTACCTACCTATCTATCTATCTATCTACCATCTATCTATCACCTATCATCTATTTGCATGTATGAGGTGAGAAGACAACTCGCAGAAGTCAGTTCTCTCTGTCCACCCTGCGGGTCCTAGGGATTAAATCTAGGTCACCAGCCTTGGTGGCAAGTACCTTTATCCACGGAGCCAACTCTCTGGACTTAAGTAGTCAGCTTTTGTGATCTCTTTCAACTCTTCTATAAATTGGAACTGCTCTAAAATTCATGCACTCATTCTTTTTTGTTTTTTTTTTTAGACCAAGTCTCACTGTGTAGACCAGGTCTGGTCTGTACTTGTGTTAATCCTCCTGTCTCTGCCTCCCAAGCACTGAGATTATAGGTGTGCATCACTGCTCCTGGACACTTCAAACCTGGAAGAGTTGACTGCAGTGCTACATGGCCTTTCCTCCACTTTAGGTTTTGAGGCAGGGTTTCTCACAGAACCGGAAACTTGCTGTTTTGGCTCCAGCAAACCACTGGGGATACAGGCACAGCACTGTGTCTGACTCATGTCAGTTTTGAGGGATTTGAACTCAAGTCCTCATACTTTCCCAGTAATCACTTTACTCCCGGGGCCATCTGTGCAGCCTAAGCTACCTTTTTATCACGGGCCTGTGGCCAGGCATCCTGGGTGAGCAGCACTTGTGGTTTTCAAACCTTTCCATCAACCTCTGAAGCAGGACCCTGTTCCTGTCCCCTCCACCTTGTGTCCCTCACCCCAGCCTTCTGTCCCATTTTCAGGGAATGAAATTGGGACTTGGAAAACTGAAGTCAAGTTCTTCCCGTTGGTCGCTCAGTTCAGAAATGACGGATCTGGAGTAGAACCCAGACTGTGTCAAAGCCTGAGCACTTGTCAGGACATCTGGCCCAGGTGAGAGGAGCGATTGAGTCAGATCAAGAAAGGGCACTTCTGAAGGCTTATTCCGGAACATTCTTAGGCTCCCACACATGGGGCCAGCCTTTTCTTCCTTCTATTTTCAAATCCCTGTCCTCAAAGATCTAAAGCTTGCCTTGCACCTGCGAGCCCCTCTCCTCTTCGTCCCTGGTTCTCAAACTTGATTTACTGATATTTCCTTGTCTAAATGATAAAATAGAGAAAGCTTTTACCAAGTAAGTTTATCATAGAAACGTAACCGTCACATGTTCTGTGCGAAACGATTCTCTTTAAAAAAGAAAATCCAGGCAAATACATTGGAGCCATTAATTTGAATACTAAGTACAAGGTTCTGTTTAAAAACCCACACGATGAATAAGAAATCATAATCGTGGCAAGGCGAAGGCATTCGTCAAAGCCATCTCTCCTGTAATCCGTTGAAGATGCTGCGGTGGTTGATTTAGTGTCTAGCACCTGCGCATTACCTTTCTGGGGGATATATTTCACGCAGTCTCGCATTATGGGCAGTTCCTGTCTCTGAAATGGATTGGGTTACAAAAGTTCATGGGGACTGTGTTTGTTGGAATTTAGATGCTGAGCACACCCCTATGAAGCTGCTCTCAGATGCCCTTCAGGTACTTGGCTGTGGCAATGACGCAGTAAAAAAACTCGGAAGGGACACTTGGCTAGGAGAGTTTAAATGTGATGCGTGCAGGTCACCAAAGGATGAACCACTTCCTCAGTTCTTCCTGCTTGTGTTTGCAGCTCTTCCCACACAGGCTGAATGCACTCACACTCCCATTGGCTACAAGGTTGGTCACGTGACATGTGCTTGGGTAACGACAAATAGCAGGTCCCACACAGTTAGATTTTATTTTAAAGGTTTAAAGTTTTGTGCCTGTGAGAGTTCTGCTTGCGTCATTATGTCAGCACTAGATGTGTGCGGTGCCTCTGGAGGCCAGAGGAGGGCGTTGGATCCCCAGAACTGGAGTCACAGATGGTTGCGAGCTGCCATGTGTGTTCTGGAAATGATCTCTGGTCCTCTCCAAGAGCAGCCAGTGCTCTTCACCTCTGAATTCTCTCTCCAGCCCCCAGAAAAGCTTTCTGAGATATATACTCGCACTAGTCAGATGCCTGAAGGAAAGCCGTTCTGTGTGAAAGGTGTTTTCATGTTAACAGAAAGGTTGGGGCCATTCTGCTCAGTGTTCTGGATGGAGTATGAACGGATGAATATATGGGAATTCCAGGTCGTAGGGAACTCACAGCACAGCTGGGAGAAACTGGACAGGCTCTCTTTGTTTGCAGGCAACAGGATTTCAATTCACATTGACTGCAGAGGACCACATTACCAAGTGGGACTCTGAGCTCCAAAAGGTCACCGCTAAGCATGGCATCTCCAATCCAGGATCACCTGGGTCCGAAGTGGAACGTGGGACTTCTGGCTAAGACTTAGTCTTTCTCTGTTTCCTGATTTTCTCCTTCCTGTGTGAATCCCTTCTCCAGTCCCAGCCTCCCTCCCAAACATGAATACTGAGCTGGACTGCATGCTAACAGGAAAAGGAAGCTGCCCTGCCTCAGAATTCCTTTCTGTTAGCTCTTCTTGGATCCATCTTTGCCGAGAGTCAAGTTGGGGCAGGTGCCTCCACGCATCTCTGAGTAGGTTAGCACCCATCTAACCACTTGGGATAGTGGAGTCTTTGGGGCCCTCAAGAAGAATTTAGGGCGCTGCTCTGAGAGGAGGGAAAGGAGGCAGGGCCGGGCGTGGTGGCGCACGCCTTTAATCCCAGCACTCAGGAGGCAGAGGCATGTGGATTGCTGTGAGTTCGAGGCCAGCCTGGTCTACAAAGTGAGTCCAGGACAGCCAAGGCTACACAGAGAAACCCTGTCTCGAAAAACCAAAAAAAAAAAAAAAAAAAAAAAAAAGGAAAGGAGGCAGGGAAAGGTGAAAAGCACTTACCAGGACCAATCAAAATGAAATAACCCTGTAAACAGCTTCATCTAGGACACAAGAGAAAAGCACCTGCTTGTCCTGTGCGGTCATCAACAAACACCACTGAAGGTTTTTAGCTGGAACAGTCTTTGGTGGCCACCTTTCTTCGGGGAGCGCTGTCGCTACTCAAGTACCTCTTCTCTGGGCACGTGGTGGAGGGAAAGCCCTCTCTGTCAAGCACAAGGCGGGTTTGGACTATCTGGCTCAGTGTCCGTGATTTTCCTATTGATTCCTTTCAGGCATAAACAGCAGTAACATTTTGGGCAATGAAATATGAAATACACTCGCTTGGAAGCTTCTGGGAATGCTTTTTCTTGTTTTACAAAATGCAATTAGGAGATCTCAGATGGAGCTACCTCCTAGGCTGAGGCCACACGGGAGGCATGTTGAAATAACACACGCTCTTGGAAGATGTTGAAGAAATTAGTGACGGGAGGGGTGACCCTTCAGGCCCCCAGCACCCCAGCACGTGAGGAAGCCGCTCTCCTCAGCTGGAGTTATATACTAG
The DNA here is from genome assembly GCF_964271855.1 of Acomys minous. Taxonomy (NCBI): domain Eukaryota; kingdom Metazoa; phylum Chordata; class Mammalia; order Rodentia; family Muridae; genus Acomys; species Acomys minous. The sequence goes on along the minus strand of NC_140485.1, from coordinate 65,727,385 downwards.
GCTCTGTGTTTCTTACAGGGACTGTGCCCCTAAGACGCCAGTCATTGAGATAAGACAAAAGGAGGAAAAAGCAGCCTGAATGCGCCTCAGCCCCAAGGCTTGGGGACCATCAGGGCTGCATCCTCCCTCTGAAGCGGGTATTTCCGTCATGTGCGTCTATATGGGATGAGTTATCTTGGGAGTGGGAACCAAATCTAAATACAAAATTCATTTATGTCTCACATATATCTCAGACACAGCCTGAAGGTGACATCGTACAAAATGTTAAATTGTTTTCCGCATGAGATAAGGTTTTCTAGTACTGAATTTTTCCACTCCTGTTCTTGTGGTTGGGGCTTAAAAAATTCAGAGTTGGGAGTCTTTCAGGTTTCGGCACTGTTGATGTTCAGTCTGTAACCCCCATATTCACAGGATGTTGACTGGATCCCAGGCTAGAAGCCTCTCTTTCCTCTCTCTCTCCCCCTCTACCCCCTCTTTCCCCTCTTTCTTCCCCCCCCCGCCCCACTGCTCTCTCTCTGCTCTGTGTGTGTCTATCTGTTTGTACATACACTGGGGTAGGGGCTGAACATGCCTGTGCAGGCTAGAGGTCTGTGTCAGGAGGCCTCTCTATCACTCACCCTTTTATTTTGAGACATTTTATTTTGAACCTATAATAAGTTGCTTGGGTCAGGCTGGCTCCTCAGCGAACCTCTGGACTAGGGGATCAAACCCTACTCTTTAGGTCCTCACACTTGCCTGGTAAGGGTGAGTCCCTTACCCTCTGAGCCATCTTCATAGCCCCAGAAGGTGTTATAACATTTTTTTTTACTTCCAATCTCTTCAACCTCTTCCTCTCTATGAAGTGAACCACAGTAACAGGGGGATGGCTGAAGGTGACCCCAAGGTCGTACTGAGCGTGCTGTGCTCAGAGTGGTCTCTGAACAAGGAGACCCAGCTGGGAGCAGAATTCCCAGTGCAGAGCCCTCCCCTGGGGGACTGGGGGGCGGGAGGGTCAGCAACGCCATCTTCACAGTCAAATGAAAACTCTCATCTTCATGCCCACTTATAAAAAACCCTAATTATGGGCACAATGAGGCTCTGTGGAACCCCACCAGCACTGGTGAAAATAAGGCACTTAGCTCACACAATCTTTTCTTTTTACTTCCAATATCACTTACAAATGTATGCTTTTTTTTTTTTTAAACAAAATCAAATTCTTTCTCATCCATGATCCGGTTGTCCCTGAACAGGCTTTGAAGAACCCTGCCGTTATCGGCTCTGCACACAAACATTAGCAGGAGCCCTGCCAGGCAGGAGGACAAAATTAATTGTTCAGCCTTCATCTCCGTTTAACCTTTTGTAAAAATCCTACTTTAAAAAAGCTCCCCTTGACTCAGCAGCAGCATACTGAGATAATTCATGAGTCAGTCAGTTCTTGTGGGGACAGCGAAACCCACGAATGTCGTCTCCCCATCTGCCTGTGAGAGGCCGTCCTGCACCCTTCACTCTTTTTAATTCAGGCACCTTGTTCTTTCCCTCCTCACTTGCCTCTGTCCCCTTGTCACCTCAACACTCTTGTCTAATGGTTTCTGTACAATTAAGGCATTATGGAGGTGAACATTAATGTGTCTCTGAAAATTTACGGAGGCCGTATATCTTGATGTTTGGAAAAAGATGTGGCCTGCGTTGTCTAGGAATGCAGGTGCCTAACTCTCCCAGCGGCGGTGGAACACACAGTTGGCTATGTGACACAGAGGGCTGAGTGAGGAAGGTAGGGGGACAAGGAGGAGGAGCCAACATGCAGGGATTCTGGAAGACAGATTAGAGGGGCCAGGGAAAAGGCTTGGTTGATAAAGTGGGCACAGGGACCTAAGATAGAGCTCTAGAACCCACATATAAAAAGCTAGGGGTGGTGGTGCACTTGTAACCCCAACACCAGGAAGGCAGAGACTGGAGGAGCCTGAAAGCACACTGCCAGGCCAGCTTGGCCGATCTGGTGAGTACACCAGGAAGAGAACCCATCTCAAAGGACCAGGCAGATAACATCCTGAGGGATGAAACACAGCCCTGACCTCTGGTCTTCATGTGCACACATGTGCACCTGCAAACACACACACACACACACACACACTCACACACACACACACACTCACACACACACACACACTCACACACACACACTCACACATACACACACACACTCATACACACACACACACTCACACTCACACACACACACACACACACTCACACACACACATACACACACACTCGTGATTTAAAATGGTGGGACATGTTTATATATGTTTTAAAGGCCCTGTGTTTAGATTCTCACTCTCCCCCAGTTTCTGGTTTCTTATCTATGAGATGGTCATGTATTTAGAACTCAGCATCAGTTCCTGACAGGGCCTGACAGGCAACCTTGAGCTGGTCCCCACCTTGTTCCCAGCATCTCCTGTCAGGCTGCTCACTGGCTCAGGTGACACTAGCTCCTTTCAGACTGGCCTGAAAGGGGTAGTGACAGCCATCCCCACCTCTGGGCTTTTGGTCATGGAATTGCTTCCCTTCCCATGAAGAACTTGCCCCTCAAGTCTCCCAGGGAGGGCCCCTTCTTTCCCTGGGTGCCATGTGGAGGAAGAAGAGAACCAACTTCTGAGAATTGTTCATCGGTCTCCACATGCATGCCCGTTCCTCCAAGACAATAAAAAATAAATATCAAGGAAAAAAAAAGCTTGTTGTAGAACTGAACTGAAGATGTATTACAAATGCCCAGAGTCTCAGGAGAGTGTCAGAACTTCCCACAGCTGGCGGGGTCAGAGATCTGGGACTGCTGCTTCCTTGAGCGCATCCTTTGCAATGTGTGTACTTCCAGCCTCTGCCTGTACATCCTCCGAGATGCTTGTGCACATCCTCTGGGATGCTTGCGTACTTCCAGCCTCTGCCTGTACATCCTCCAAGATGCTTGTGTACATCCTCCGGGATGCTTGCTTACTTCCAGCCTCTGCCTGTACATCCTCTGAGATGCTTGTGTACATCCTCTGGGATGCTTGCATACTTCGAGCCTCTGCCTGTACATCCTCCGAGATGCTTGTGTACTTCCAGCCTCTGCCTGTACATCCTCCGAGATGCTTGTGTACTTCCAGCCTCTGCCTGTACAGACTGAGCTAGGAACCAGCTTCATGAGGAGGGCTCTATGATGGACAGTGGATGGGCGCCAGAGAAAGGAATCTCCTGGTGTGGGAGAGAACCATCACTAGGATGCAGAGGGCTCGTGGGTGGGCCATGGTAATTTCTCCATCCAGCCCATGGACTTGAAAACACATATCCCAACTGGTGTCCCCTCCTTTCTTTGTCTGTCTACTTGCTGTTGGGTCTGCTTTTGCTTTTCCCTTTAGCATTCAGGCAGAGGGTTACATACCAGGAAGCTCAGAGTGTCAGCTATGCAAAACTTTGCCCACCAGATTTTCCTAGGGGTAGGACTTCTATCTGAGATGCAAGGCTGTTAGATTAGCATGCCTTAGCAACGTAATTTTGATTTTTTCCATAAAACCAAATGAGGGTCTCAAAAAGGAGTGCCCTGTAAGCAACAAACTGCAGGCTCCACCCCTCTCTCTTCTTCCTCTCTCCCTTCCTCCTTCTTTCCCTCCTCTCCCTCCCTTCTCTCCTTCCCTTCCTCCATCTTTCTTCTTCCTTCCTCCTTTTCTCCTTCCTCCACCTCCTTCCCTCCCTCTCTCTCTCCCCATCCCTCCATCTCCCCACCTTTTTCTTTCCTTTGAGATAGGCTCTTACTATATAGCTCAAACTGGCCTCAAACTCTTGATGCTCCTGCATCACCTTCCTTGTGGCTAGGCTGAAAGGTACACATCATCATGCTTAATTTCAACCTCTTTTTCAAAGCTGTCAATCAAGGCAATTGCATATTTTAAAAAAACCCCACAAAACTGTGATCATGTCTCGGCCTTTTGGCTGAGATCAAGTGTAGTATCTGTTCTTATCAGCTTAATATCTGATACGTCCTCTATTCAAGGATAATATATTAAATGGATTTCTGGAGCTAGGAGTTGGAATAGGAGCTTGCTCCATCACTCCATACATCGACCTGGTATTGCAATACCTCTAGGAATGGTGCGCCCCCTTGGAGGAAAAAACATCTGTGTTGATTATGCATTATCACACACACACACACACACACACACACACACACACACACTTTTTCAGTGGGTTTATAACTGCTTCAAACAGTGAAGTGAAGCCTGTCTTAGGACCCACCCTCCTTTCTGTGCACTGAGCCTTGGGCAGGGCGGCCTCCCTTTGATAACCGCATCACCTGCTTTGGGAATATGCAGATGAGCATCTTCCTGAAAGGTGAACACAGACAATAATTATTTTCTCCCAAGATCAGCAAAGTGCCACACGGCTGTCTTGACTTCACTGCTTTCCTGGATGCGCACTGCCTGCCACTTATAAGGAAACAAATGAGGTTAGATGGCAAAGATTATGAAAAGGATTAGCAATAATGAGCCTGGGAACAAAAAAACATTATTATAGAAAATTGAGTTGACCTTAGATTCATAATTATTCACCTTAATTGTTTTTTTGGTAGTGTAATTTGAATGGAATTAAATAATGCCAATATTCCTTCTGTCTCTGATGAGGAGTCTTGTGTAAGGATGAATAACTTTCAAAACTAAAGATTTGGCTGCCCTCCCAGAGCTTGATTTTGTTATTCCAGGAAGCTTTTTTTGCCTCCACAGGATTGTGAGCTACCTGGGTCAAGACCATAATTTGTTCCCCACACACCTGGGGTCATGGCTTTCTGGCAAAGATATGAGGATACCCCCTTTCATGCCTCCCGGGACTTTCATGAAGATGGATTCTCCAGTGTTTGTAATTTTCCTTCTAGAATGTTCTCAGCCAATTGGCCACCATCGTTTCACCATGTGAGGGCTTCAGATTTTTGTAGTTGATTGAGTAAGACACCATTTGAACGTGAATTTTGTAAAGATCTCTTCCGGTGTGGCATAGTCAATAGAGCTGAGGATCACTGTGCTTGCCACGGGCTCATCTATCATGTGTCGCTTGAGGTGTTCCAGGTGAAGCCAGCCACTTCCCACGCAACATCTCACTTGTCTGCCCTCTAACTCGTGAGAGAACTATTGCTGTCATTTCCACTTTGTAGATAAGGGAACCGAGATTTGAAAAGTTAGGCAGGGGCGGGTAGTGGTGCAGCCTTGCTGGTAGAGAGCCACAGTAGCATCAGAGGGTGAGCGCCATCAACTTGATAGGATGTCTTTCACAAAAGGATCCCCGGAAGCCTTGCTCCAAGTGTCAGTCCCTCTCTTAGAGTTCACCCTTAGCACTCTGCTGCTTTCTCTCTCACACACACACCAGGCACACATACATACATGGAGTATTTCAAGCATCTTACAGGCCCAGTAGACGGTCTTATCCAAAATGAAAAGAAAGGAGGTTTATGGAGCATGGGTGAGAAAGAGAGAAAAAAACCTTTATCCTATCTGTCTGTCTGTCTGTCTGTCTGTCTGTCTGTCTATCTACCTATCTACCTATCTATCTAATGCTAAGGAGTACTTTTGACTAAACAGACTCAGAGTTCTATCCCAATCAGCAACTGGCCAGCTTGAGGGATAGAGAAGCTTGGTAACGGTGTGCCCCCTCCCAAGAACAGTGTATGGCAGAGTAGTGACTTCCTTAGCTAAGCTGAAATTTTGCTGTATACTACTACCATTAAGCCGTCTGGGTTAGTGCCAGCATAGTGAAAATGTGAGTGTGAGCAACCACACTCTATCTGAATGATAGAGGGCTGAGGTACCCATAGATCCCTTGATAAACTGCTGGCCTTGCAGGCACAAGGACCCGAGTTGGATCCCTAGACCCCACATAAAAAAGGCTTGCTTGTTAGCTAGCCCAGCCTACCTGGGACATTCTAGGCCAACAAGAGACCTATTAAAAATACAAAATCTGAGGAACAAACCTCAAGGTTGTCTTTTGTTTCAACATATATGCACACACACACACATACACACACACACACACCTACATACCTATGTACCTTATCATACACATGAACAAGCACACACGCACATGCAACTTTTAAAAAGATGATGACTCATGGATAAGAGACTTGTCACTCCTCAAGGAGTTTTGGTGTCCTGGGAACTGGGATGTGGCTCATCCTCTAGTCTAACTCAGTCACTAAAGCCATGCTTTTGGCTGTCGTAGAGTCACTGAAAAACTGCTCTCTCTACACCCCCTGTATGAATCTTTTCTCCACTTTTGAGGGATCTGCATTATTAGTGATCCAATTTTACACATTTCTACCTTACCCCTTGCCATCTTGGCCTGGAGCCATGGACTAGGAAATTGTCAAGAATCCTCTTTCTGGAGCTAACGTCTCAAGCTGCTCCTCACTTTTACAAAACACACTTGTCATGGTCCAGCCATGCACAAGTGGAAGTTAAGGTAGTGACTAATTAGTAAATCCAAACAAGGTCCGAGGAGCATGTTGTAGAGGGAGGTCTGCATGGCCAAATCAAGGGGAGATCATCGGAATCAGACGAGACAAAGAAAAAGGCTGTTAAAGAAAAACTCTTTCAAGAGACTCCCATGACTAAACCCAACCACAGGAGAGCTGGGCAGTTAGCTCATTTCTGCCCAGCGCGGTATCATTGTGTTCAGTCTGATAAAGGAGCCCACAGCCATTTTCAATGGGAGGGATGGGAGTTCGCACCATCCCTCTTCCAGTTACTATTTTATAGAAACACAAACAGCTCCGCATAGGGTTGCATTGTCTATTCCAAGGCTTCCTGTGAACAAATACTTTTGATAGTTGATATGACACTCAGAATGAAACAGTCCCTGATTTTCAATGTGCCCTCAAATTCTTTTATTTTGCTGTCAGTGGATTTCATAATTAATTGTGGGGGATACACAATAGGGTTAGAACAATACCGAGATCATCTCAAGAGTTCCAGAGGCATGATTTGTGTCAAAGTAGGTATTAAAAAAAATTAAACCCAGTGCTGTTCCCAAGCTGGACCCTCAGATTTCACCACCCACCCCCATCCACTCAGCTGAGATAAGCCTCTGTGGCCAATCTTCCGTGAATAATATTGCCAGCCTCTCCTGGAAATGAAGAAATCTATGCTTCTGTGGACTTTAATACAGGTATGGCTGCCATTGTAGCAGAGACACGCTGATGACACATACACAAAGAATAGGAAGTGGGGCCTTTCTTATTGTCACAAATCACATTCTTTAGTCTTAAGTCAAGAACTGTAGGTGATGGCTACTATGGCGAGCTAATATGGTTCCTGTAATTGTGAGTGCCCGTTCCACTCATACTAAGCCAGAATGAACCATGACCTTGCATAGAGGCATGTTAGCTGATTCCCCCAGCAGCCTTGAGAAACAGAAAAAGCTTTGTCTTGGATTATCAGTGTCTTTGATAACATCATCATGGACCGCACCGTGTGTCCCACTGAAGTTCCTGTTTACTGTCCAGCTTTCCAGTTGCCTGTTGGTCTTGTGTGGCACTGCCTTAGGCCTTGAAGCTATATATGTATTGCAGTTTTCCTTTCCATGTCTGCAATAAAACATGGTGACAAAAAGCTATGTGAAAGAAGAGACTTATCGGGCTTATACTTCCCACCACTAAGTGTCATTGAGGGAAGTCAGGGCCAAAACTTACATTGGAAATGAAACAGAGACAGTGGATGAACACTGCTTGTTCCCAAGCTCGTGCTCAGCCTGTTTTCTCTGACAGCTTGGAGATAGAGCCTGGGGAATGATGCCACCCACAGTAGGCTGGCCTGTGTACATCAAAGAATCAAGGGAGCCCCCCCTCCCCGACACAACTTGGTCTAGGCAATCTCTCAACTCATATTCTCTTCTCAGATGGTTCCAGGTTGTGTCAAGTTGACAATTAAAGCTAATCAAAATAGTAATTACTCAAATCAATGCTCACTAAGCATCATTTTCTCTCTAAATAAATATACTATTACGTATTTAATTTTAGTGTTGTTGAGTTATCGTCCTTAATTAGAACCTCCCATATTATGTATGGTCCTGGTCCGACATAACCAAGATCTTCCCTCTCTGTAGATTCATTGATCCCTCAACTCAGATGATGTATGCACTTGTATTTGTAGGAGCAACACTTCCCTTCAGCACCAGACTCTCAACTACCCTTGGCAACAGCTCTGCAACACCTCAAAGATGCCTCCAAGTTCAGTATAGTCACAAGTAACTCTATTAAACAATATTTTTGTCTCTCCTGGCCATGAGGCCAAATTATGTTTCTGCAAATGGTCAACTGTCTTGGTAAACTGGTGGGTTAGGAATCACCTTGATCCCTATCTATCCTCACCCTTGTACCCATTCTTGGTGTTCCACCAATTTCACCTTTTAAATAACTCTGACCCAAGACCTCATCATTGTCCTGTGAGTCCTACCATCTCAGCTGTCACTGGTTTTATTCTTGGGGCCCTCCAAACCATTCTTCAGAGACTGCCTCAAACCACCTTTGCAAAATACATATCTAATCATGCCAAGATCCCTGTACAAACCTTTCAGTGGCCTTCCCAGTGCCCTTAACATTGCAAAACAAAGACTAAAAATATCAAAAAAAAAAGCATGGTGAGATCTGGCTGTCTCCCATTCTGACTCCCCCACTGTATTAGCACATTTTCATGTGAAAAGTCTTTATATGTGCTTTCCAATGTCTCCTCCACCTGAATTGCCCATGTCATTTGACAAGTCTGTTGATACTTGCTGTTACTGTTTATGCGACTCCTTTGCTTTCTGAGTGCTTCACATGTACCTATTCCAAACTTGCTGCTGTGTATTCTTTTCTTCCAAGCTGAAGCTTTCTACCCTGCAGGGAAGCTCCTCAAGAAAGGAGCTAAAGAGAGGCTTATTAAGACTAATGAAGTAAACAACTCACAAGTCTCAGAAAGTCACTGAAACTGACCAGATGTACAAAGTCTTTTCCTTCCCAATGTTATATAAGGAAGAAGAACGTCTGGGAAAATTCAGACCAGATGAGCAACTAAAGGCGACTATGGCCTGTTGAGCTGCCACCAAGTTTTGCAGGGAGCACAGAACTATAGCTTTTATGACTTGTCACTCGTTCTATGGTGGCTTTAAGTGATGCAGCAACCTTGAGTCATCCTTGCTCCTATAAGTAACCCATCACCCACCTTTCCTGTTAAAAACTCTAGAAAACTCATTGCTTAACCAAGCTGGACTGTGGTGGAATCATAATTTTGGTATATTGTTTCCCAATCTGGGACTGTGTGTTGTGTCTCCCCAGGAAAAGTGTCAGACAACACTCTCAGCTCAGAAAACTCATTTAGATCAACTGATGTTTTTGCTACCTTACATGTCTACCTGCTAGTTTTTGGTGAGCTTTAGCCTTGGATAGAAAGTCCAAGAGGGCAAGGAGCAAGCCTTTTCTTGTTCAACATTCTATCCTTGGTGTTTGCAATACTACTCACACACAGTCTATAAATATCTGTTGAAAGAGTGAATTAATAAATGGCATGGAGGGATTTAGGCAGTGACAGAAGATAATTCCCAAGGCAGCAATATCAAAGACATTTAGTGTGACAATTTTGATGGGTTGGAGACTCTCAGAGCTGAACACAAACCTCTACTGAATAAAACACCAGGCACGATCAGATGTGCAACATTTTCTGCAGGAGTTTGTTCTCTCTCTCTCTCTCTCTCTCTCTCTCTCTCTCTCTCTCCCTCTCTCTCTCCTCAGCGATCTTGAAGGAGGTCCTCTTATAGTTTTATCCCTTATATCAGTCAAAACCCCAGTGTGGCCATAATGTAGGGTCTGGGATTCATTCTTGGAGGGAAGAGCAAATTCTGAGAGCAAAATTTCAGCATTGACCTTTCTGATTTCATGTATCTTTGCTAAAACTTTTTGTTCCAGTTTTACTTTCAGTAATTGCTTTTTTCTTTTAAGATATTCAGACTTTATTTACTCGCTTCTGTTGTTTTTGCTTACCCAGAATTCCACTCTACATCAATGACCCTGGGAATGCCTGTTGTGCAGGGGAGAGCACAAGAAGATCCAGAAGATTACAAACTGAAAGGAGAACAACACAAAAGATGTTGCTGGGACAACGGGCTGAAGCACCAAGAGGAGAGATGGAACCTAGTTACAGCAGCCATATTGGATTTTCCACCCTTCGGAAAGTTCAGGTCCCATGTTAATGCCACCCAGCCTGGTATTCTGTTGTGGCAACCTGAGCAACATTGTATGCTAATCCCTGAACCTGGTCAGTGTTATAGTATTTGAAACAAGGTGGGGGGGGCTGTTGATGTGGTTAAGTTAGACTCCCTGAGACAAGAAATAGTCCTGGCTTACTTAAGTAGGCCCTCAGATCATAAGCATCTATATAAGAGAGATAAAGCAGGGTCTCTCTCTCTCTCTCTCTCTCTCTCTCTCTCTCTCTCTCTCATACACAGACACACAGACACACACACACACACACACACACACACACACACACACACACACACACGCTTGTGAGGACTGACTGTGTGAACTTACATGACAACACACACCAGAACCAAGAACCTGAGACTTGTCACTAGTCACTGAAGCTTGAAGAACAACAGAAGGCGTTCTTGCCTGAGCCCCTGGTGGGAGGTGGCCCTTGGTTGGCTAAATCCCAGGCTCTTGGCCTGTGGAACTGTGGGAGAATAAGTTCCTGTTGTTTGATACCACCGTGTTAGTGGTAACGTTGTCCTAGTACTCACAGGACGTTGCAGAGACTAAAAGTGATGACATTTATTTCCAGTTATTCATTTCTTGGCAGTTCCTCTCACTCTTATCAAGAGGAGAGACTTTGGTTTCCTTTACTGTGGGGCCCTGGGTCCCAACTCTTGTGGCCTGTCAATAGTCCCTTCTTCAGAAAAGGATTTCTCAGCCGGTGGCAAGATGTGGGTTTGGGGATATGGCTTCCACAGTTGCTGCTGGCGAGCTGTGGGTTTCGGGGGGCGGGTTCCACAGTTGGATTTAGTAGCTGGGTTCAGGTCTGTGATTAGCGTCAATCTTCCCCATGGCAACGTGATCATCTGACCGTCCATAGTCAGCTGTAGCAGGAATCCAAGCCATGGGAACATGGGTGAGCGTCAGTCCTCACTAGGAGGGTGATATTAGGAGGGTGGACAAGATAAACAGAGGACACAAACTTGTGGGGTTTAAGTTTTTACCAGAGGAATGTGCATCTACAAAAGCATTTCAATTAGGAACGAATTAAGTAAGAACCTGGCATAGTGACACACACCACAATCCTGTACCCGGAAGGCTGAGACAAGATGAACAATGTTTGTTGCCAGCCCAGCTACAGAGAGAGACCCTGTCTCTGAAAAAAGCAAAACCAAATCCAAACAAACAAAAGAAACAAAACAAAATGAAAGACCCCAAACAAAAGCCTTTATCTTCATTTACAAATATCACACTGGGGCCCATGGGAAGGCTGAGTGAGTAAAGGAACTTGCCACCAAGCCGGATGACTTGAGTTCGATTCCCAGAAGTTATCCTCAGACCTCTACATGCATGCCATCACACACACACACACACACACACACACACACACACACACACACACACACACACACACACACATGTCCACATCTACATACATGCAAGTAAGCAAATCAATGTAACTATTTAACTAAATTTTACTTCCATTAAATTGTGTTTCTTATAAATAACAGATATCCAATATAAATTACTCCCAGGCTCTCATATTTGAGAAAGCAGGGAAATGTGAATTCCACTCAGAACGATTCCCAGCCGCATCCCTAATATATACCATTTGGTGCTAAGGAGACACTTCCATTATGTGAACGTAATTTACATATACAAAATAACTCATTTCCTGATGAGCTTAAGTAATTGAGGTCCCACTGCACATGCCATTCAACATCTTGAAATTTTTAGCATCTCTTTCTCAATACACTTCAATTTTTAAAAATATGGTTACCAGTCCCATTGAGCTAGAGAGACTGCATTTAAAATTTATAGAATGTAAGCAAAAATTGTTAATTTATTCAACTAATAACAATGTTGGTTTGTATTTATGTCTGCAGTTACCCTGTCAGTCTGGCTTGTGTCTGAGTTGGTCAAACAGCACAGATGGATTCACCACGAAGGGGGAAAACTTTTTAAAAACTGCACTCAGGCCCAATATGGTGCGCCTGGGATGGGACCAGCTGTGGTCCAGACCATCACCCATGACTGTGGGAAGGAAGCATCGGGTTTCAGGCATGAAGGGTTTGAACCCCTGACCCTAGCCTCATCAGCACCCTGTTCTAGCCAAGTGTGCTAATTGGTCACACATGGGAAAAGTGGAGATGCGAAGATTTTGGTGAATAAGATGTTTGGTTTCAATGTGCTTAATTGATCGAAGAGAAAAACCTTAGACTCATGGGTCAAACAGAGCTTGGTTTGAGATTTGGTGCCTTTTTTGCGACAGTGGAGCTGCCTGTGGTTGCTCTTTGACCGATGGGTACAGACAACAGGGCAGCTGAGACATCAGAGAGGGAAAGGGTTTGTAGGATGGAAGGATACAAAGAGGAGAGTAGTGGGGAGAAGAAGAGGGAGGAGAAGTGAAGAAACAAAGTTTAATGAAAACCAACGCTGCATATGCCAAATCCAACACTGTGAGTACAAGCTAGAAAGAAAGAGAACACAAGCCTGGGGCAGCCTTGGCCACCATGAGTACTCTTGGTTTCTTCATCTATGACATCACCAAGGCTGCTCTTTCAGGTGATGACAGAATAATTTGCCTGACACATAAGTCCTCAGTAAAATCATAAAATCCATACGCATGCAAAACACAGGGCCACACACATTGTCCAGGTTAATTTTTATTGTCAACTTGATACGACCTAGAGTCCCCTGGGAAGAGAGAACCTCAGAGACGAATTGTCTAGATCAGAGTAGATGTGTGAGAGACGGCCATGACCGATGCTTGCTGTAGGAGGACCCAGCCCATGATGGGTGACATTATTCCTGGGAAGCTACATCAAAACAAAACAGAACAGAACAAAACAAAAAACTGGCTGATCAAGCCAGAGAGCCAGCTGGTAAGCAGAGTCCCTCCATGCTTTCTGCTTGAATTCCTGCCCCGATTTCTCCAGAGTCCTGGTTTGGAAGTCCAAGCGGGAAGAAACCTTTTCCTCTCCACATCGCTCTTACTCGTGACCTTCATCATACAGCATTAGAAAGTAGAGCACATACATACACAAAAATAAAAAAAGTAAATTACAGATTGGACTTATTTTTGGAAAAAAAAATGAAAACTAAGAGACGAGGTACTCGGAGATGAAGGTAGTCATTTCACAAGACAGGGATCCTCATCGGTATTGTCACTCTAAGGACTCATAAATTCACTTATCTGTGCAGATGGCCTCACTTGGGTCACCTCTAGCTTTGCTGCCTTGTCAATCACACTGACCCACTGATAACATTTTAAGCTGATTATTTCCATGGCTGCTGTGTTTTAAGTGCCTCTCTTTGGTCTATCTACTCGGACACAAACTCCCCGCTCCGTTTGTTGACCGTGCTTTCGTCAAGGTTTTTCATCACTTGTAGATTTGGGTGTATTTTCTCCTTTCAAATCCTTATGCTTTGTACTTGCTTTTCTTAATGTGTTCGCTGGAGCCTTCAGAGCAGCACTGTAAAGTCACTGAGTCCTTAACTACAAAAGTTAGTTATTCTTCATCCAGGCTTAGTGGTTCACACCTCTACTCCCAGCACTCAGGAGGCAGAGGCAGGTGGATCTCTGTGAGTTTGAGGCCAGCCTCGTCTACACAATGAGTTCCAGGACAGTAAGAGCTACAAAGTAGGACTTTGTCTTTAAAAAAAAGTTATTCTTCTAAATTTTCACCCTAACAGTGGCTGAGTACCCTCTTTAAAGTCGTACAATGTATTTGTGGCTGTGAATGGAAGCGTGACAGGATGCAAGGACTCGGGTGAGCAGTGAGGGCCGCATCCTCAGGAAGGAGATGAGTGTTCTCATCCAAGGGACCTGGAGAGTTCCCTTAACTCCTCCACCATATGAGGACAAGGGGTCCTGGAAGTGCTCTCATCAAAGCTGTTGGTGTCCTAGACTTTGAAGGTTCCAGAATTGTGAGAAAAAAATGTTGCTATATAAGCAGCCCAGTCTGTGGGGGTGTGTTATGACAACCTGAATAGACTAAAAGAGTCTTCAGAATGATGTGTGCGAGTTGGTGAGAGGGCTCAGAGGGTGAAGGGGGTAAGTGTGCCCACTCACCTGGTGACCTAAGCTCCATCCCTGGTGCCCACAAGAAGGTAGAAGAAAAGAACTGACTCTGGAAGGTTGTTCTCTGACTTCCATATATATATGCTGTGGCACGGATGTCACACACACACACACACACACACACACACACACACACACACACACCATCATCATCATCACCACCACCACCACCACCACCACCACCACAAACAACAACAACACTGCAATTTTTATACATGCTTATCATACCAAGAATATTTTAACTCTGCCATGTTGATACTTTCTAATTACCAAGTCATTTAAAATTATTGAATTTTATCTATTTTGCACCTATTAAGGAACTAAGGTAGCTTTTAGAACCTTAAGCCATGGCCTGGGGAGATGTCTTAGCAAAGTGCTTGCCTTGCAAGTGTGAGGCTCTAAGAGTGGGTCTTCGTACTTGTGTAAACAGCTGGCTGCAGAGGTGCATGCCCACAGTCCCGGTGCTGGTGAGGGGATATAAAAGGATTTCAGTGTCCCGTCCAGCACTTCCAGTAATTATGGGGTCTCGAGGGGAGCCATACCTGAAAAGATGGGATGAAAAAAAGAGAGCCGAGACCAAGTAGCGTTCCTATCAAGATCTGTTTATTGAATCAAAAGCAAAAGCTTATATGGGGTGGAGGCAGGAGCCAAGCAACAACGAGGGGGGGCGAGAATGCCTCCAGATGATACCAGCAGGGGAACATCCTGTGGTTCATCTCGGAACAATTCCTATCTTATCTTAGCTAACTGTCTCCCGTCCCGAGCTAACTTGCTAAACAGCATCTGCAGAGGTTGAAAGGAGGAGGTTATGCAGAGGCTGAAAGGAAGAAGTTTAGCTTTGGAATGGGGCATCAGTATCTTGTCATAGCCAGTAGATTCTTTTAGCCTTGAATGACCCTGAGCCGGCTCCGAACAGACCAGCCCCCACAATAAAGCACAACAGGTATCTAACAAGGTCAGCTAGTTTCTGGTGAGTGGCAGACTTCTGGAGAAATAGGAACCTAGGTTCTGACAAGATGGTTGAACATTGGCCATGTAGCCCGTCCCCAGCATCACAGGAGCTCTCTGAGCAAGCAGTCTGGTAGAACCAGCGAACTTTAGGCTCAGCGAGGCATCCTGTCCCAGAGAGTAGGTTAGTGAGTAATTGAGAATATAGCTGACATTGACCTCTGTTGATTGCATGTACACATGCACATATGCATGTACACACACACATGCACACACACCACACATGCACGCACACATACTCACACATGATTTGAAGTCTTATTTAACCTTTCATTTCTCCGCTTTGATCCATGATGTTTTGGCTTCCCAGGAGACTTTGAGGAGGGACAGCTATGGTCACACCCACACACTTCCTCCAGCAACATTTAGCACGCTCTTGGAAGCACACTGGCTTAAAAGCAATAACTACTCAAAATATTGCCGACATGACCTACTTAGACAGAAGGTAGGAGGGAAAAATATTTCTCATTTTCCATAAATATATATGTCTCCTGATGTATGCATTCACAGGGAGTCAGAGCTAATAGGATTACGAAATGTTCCATGAGGTCTCCAGGGCCATAAATCAACCGACCTCCACCGGTGGTATGTATTCCTCAAGAACTTATCTTTAGTCTTTGAATTTTCATACGAATAAAAGAAGGGGAATCATAGCATTTCACCATAAAGCTTATTTTCTAAAATTGAGGTCCAACTCTTTTGCATAGTCCAATGTGTACAAACGTTAATTGGCCTATTTTAGCTAACTATAGACTCCATGATGCGTTAAGAGTCAGCGATTGAACAAACGTAAAAGTTCCCTGCCAGCTCTTTGGCACTCAGAGCCCTACATAGGGACCAGGCACATGCTGCTGTGTCCGAGGCTGACCATGCCACTTTGTCCAAGCCTGCCTGTGTGGTCTCTACCTACTGGTGCTCAGTTCCCCTAGATATCAAAGTATTCTAGTGTGTTCCTTCGGTGTCTCCAGTGGCAGCCTGCATGCTGCCTCGTAAGAGTAATCCAAAGAGATGGCCAGTCATGAAAATAAAAGTGTGTTAAAAGAACAATCAAGTGCAGAATAAAATGATGCTGACGGGGAGTGAAGTTACTAAAGAGACAGCTGACTGTGAGTGGTGACATGCTGCAGCTGCTGAGACTCCGCAGAGGCAGCGAGGGAACTGGGCATAGGGGGAACTTGCCTACAACATTAACGAGCAAAGTGGTTGAGGAAAAAAAAATCTACGTAGTGTCTTAAAATAAAATCAACCAAACAACAACTACCTTCTTGGTAGAGGGACAACTATATCTCATGACATTTGAAAGCCCCAAAGTTGAAGTGTTAGAAGCAGATCCATGGCTGGAGAGATGGCTTTGTGGCTGAGAGCACTTCCTGCTCCTGAGAAGACCCAAGATCAGTTCCCGGCACCCATGTCAGGCAGCTCACAATCCAACTCCAGAGTCTCAGGCGCCCTCTTCTGGCTTCCTGGAGCACTACACACACACACACACACGCACACACACACACACACACACACACACACACACACACACACTGAAACAATGATTCAAAAAAGCTCTTTGTAAAAAGCAGATGGAGTTTAGAAATTACAGGCAAATTACAGAATTGCCATATATGACTGATATGAGAGAAAAAAATGGGCAGGGTTTGCAGTTTGTTTTTATCCCTTACAAAGTCTCAACATTCCTTATGTTTTAAATTATAGGATACTAAATAAATATTTTTTCTAATTTTTCTATCTGCCCATGTATTTACAATAGTAACAAAAGTTTTCAATGATTTTTACTCACATTTTAAAATAAAATTTGTTTTTACCAGACACATAAAATATATGTATGTGGTAACATGCTATTTCTTTTTTTTCTTAATTAAATATTTTTATTGATTCAGTGTGAATTTAACATCATGAACCCCAATCCCACTAATGTCTCTATCCCTTCTTATCTGCTCTCCACCCTTGTGACTTCCCCTTCAAAAGAAAACAAACAAACAAACAAACAAACAAAATATCCCATCTCACCATGGAAACTGCAGTGTGCCACAATGTATCACCCAGTACAGCCTTTGGTCCACACATCTTTACTTGCAAATGTTCATTGCAATGAATTGCCTTCTGCTACACTATCAGTACTGGATCCTCCCTGGGACTCCTGTGTCATAGAGATCCCGCAGCTGTGGATATGCAAGACTGACCCCTGCACCTGCTCCAGCAGTTCACAGATGGGGTAGATGTTGTGTGGGCCAACTCAGAGCCCTGGATCTGGGCCTGGGTGGAAGCTGAGCTGATCAGACCAGCTCTCCTATGCTGGCACCACCCGGACCAGCTCTCCTGCATTGGCCTGGTGAGGATTGGGGCCAACTCTCCTGTTCTCATGTCCTCAGGGCCAGCTCACCTGGCTGCCCCAGGTTGTAGGGTGCATCTCTCCCTTAAACCAGCACACACAGTAACATGCTATTTCAACACATGTATACACTGTACAGTGTTCAAATTGTGTTAGACATCTCTATCCTCAGGCATTTATCATTTCTAATGGAGGAAAATTTGAAACTTTGTCCTCATTTTAAAAGTGTACAGTTCATCATTGTTCCTGATGGATACTGAGGTTAGAGGAGGGAACCAGAACCTGTTGCCGGTGTCTGACTTCATACCTGTTTTTTCCTCTCCATTCCCCGCTTGTTCATAAACATTTGTAAAGGGCATAGAACAGTTGAGATGCTTACTGCCGGGAACAGAGGCTTTGCACAGCAGCGGGTCCAGCCACTTCCTGGTTCATCTCTGCTCTACAGTGTGAGCACAGGCTGAACCAGTTTGCTTATTGAAAATTTGGCAAACATATGATGAGAGAAAACTTAAATGTTTCCTCACTCCTCAGAGGCATTTGTAAGTGTAAAAATGCCCTTTACCCACAGCCTTTGATTGGCACATGTGTGCATATATACATATGTTTGCATACCTTTCACCCACCCATGTATTATATATAACTATACTGATTAAATAATTTTACACTTTTTTATTAACAGGTTTTATTTTGGAACATTCTTTTCCTTTTTATTTTTTTATTTTTTTCATGCTTTTTTATTTTTATTTTTTATTAATTTATTCTTGTTACATCTCAATGGTTATCCCATCCCTTGTATCCTCCCATTCTTCTCTCTCTCCCATTTTCCCCTTATTCCCCTCCCCTATGACTGTTCCTGAGGGGGATTTCCTCCCCCTGTATATGCTCATAGGGTATCAAGTCTCTTCTTGGTAACCTGCTATCCTTCCTCTGAGTGCCACCAGGTCTCCCCCTCCAGGGGACAAGGTCAAAGGTGAGGCACCAGAGTATGTGAGAAAGTCATATCCCACTCTCCAGTCTACTGTGGAGAATGTTCTGACCATTGGCTAGATCTGGGTAGGGGTTTAAGGTTTACCGCCTGTATTGTCCTTGGCTGGTGCCTTAGTTTGAGCGGGATCTTAAAACTCACCCTTTGATGGTTTCATATACATCCATAATGTATTTTGATCATATTCACCCTCATCTCTGTCGATGACCCCCTCCCTCTAGACCTCTTCTTGGCACTAAGTCTCCTTTCTTCCCTTCTAATTTGATGTATTTTTAAAGTTACCCTTTGAGTTTAATGGGGGTTGCCTGTGTAAGCATAAATGAGAGATTAGTTTCTAGATCATGGACATCTTGCCAGCAGCTACACCACTGAAGAAGACAAGCCCCTCCCTTCACCTACCAGTGCTGGAATGTTGGCCAGGCCTAGCCTTGTCTAAGTAGCCATAGCTTCTGTGAGCTCATGAGCACTATGGCCTGCTTTCCACCGTCTTTCGTGACAGCCCCTGAGCCTCGTGTGTAGGGCGATATGCATATTTTGCTTAGGGTTGAGAACTTACAATTTCTATTTTTTTTTTTTAGCACTTTGACAGGTTCCACGTCTCTGCATTCACTGCTGCCCATTGGAGAGAGAAGCTTCTCAAAGGACAATTTCTAGTTAATAGGAAACTTGAGTGAAAAGCAGAGTTCTCAAACATCCCCTTCACAGCGACACTCCTCCTCCATTATCAAACTCCTGTATTGGAGAGATACATCTAACATAACCCACAAACAATGGCATGTCGCTGTTACCCTAAGCCTGTAGTTTACATCATGACTCCCCCTTCTGGTATTATCCCTGCATCTGGAGAAATGTATCATGTGATGTATTCAATTTATGGCATCCCACAGGAAAGTTTGCAGTTCTAGGAAAATCTTAATGCTCTGACTGTGAACTCCACCCTCCTCCACAACCACCCCCTAGGAGAGAATGAAAGTTAGCAGGGAGAGGGGGCAGAGTTCTCATTGGCTACTTCTGGCTGGTTATAGTTGTCAGGATTTTGGGGGAAAATACCAATCTCAGTTGTTAGGGTTTATTAACAATTATTTGAGTCTGCATAATACTATGTGGATGAAAATATGGCTGATTTAAGATTATGAAATTAAGTTTTATATAAATCATCATCATCATCATTATCATCTTGGCGTTTTGTACTCTTTTCAAACAATTGATCTTAAATAAAAAATAAGTGGCCTCAAATCTCAAAATGTAGTCATTGTGCTGAATGTAACTTGGACAGTTTTGTTTTCAGGGAGCCAATAGTTAGAACAATTCACATACTAACATTGGGTTTTCTTCTTGAAAACGTCACAAGATGTGTTGACAGCAGGTGTTGGCGCACGTCAGCAGGAAGCTGGGCCTGACAGCTGCTGCCCCTTTGGAAGGACAGTGTTCACACGCCCCTGAGCATTTGTTGATTTTCACAGTGATGAGCCAATGGCTTTTTAAAGAAGGATGAGCCTCTGTCTTATTTGATGCTTTGCATTTTATTGACAGCCCAGATTTGCTCCAAAGGCATTTCAGATGCATTGGCAAATGTGGCCAAGCATGCAGGCCCTGTAACAATGAGCAGCCTGGGATCTGGAGCATGGAAATGCACTTTGATCCAAACCTTTCTTTTAAAAAAAAGCTTTTTACATTAATTTATTTAATCTCTCCTCTCTCTCTCTCTCTCTCTCTCTCTCTCTCTCTCTCTCTCTCTCTCTCTCTGAGCATGCACATATGTATGTATTTATATATGTATGTATGTTAGTGCTACTTTTTAACTCTATTTTATTTTGGTTTCTTATACCTGTGGAGGAATGCCTTGAGTGGATGTAGCAGTTGTCAATAAAGCACTGTTTAGCCAATCAGCTGAGCAGAAGGACAGGGATATAGTAGGTTATGAGGATTTAGGATTAGAGTAGTTTATTTTAATTCACTAGCAGATTAGTAGCAGGTTAGTTTTGGGTTTTTTTGTTTGTTTGTTTGTTTTTTTTGGTTTTTTTTGTAATTTAAAGCACTTTATTGACAACTGCAACATCCACTCAAGGCATTCCTCCACATATACTGCTATCTCTCTTCCACCAGGCCCCTGACACTAGGTAGGAGAGAATGAAGGTTAGTAGGGAGATGGGGCAGAGTTCTCATTGGCTACTTCTGGCTGGTTATAGTTGTCAGGATTTGGGGGAGAAAATACCAATCTCAGTTGTCAGGATATCTAGTAGTCCAGCAAACCAGCCACAGCAAACACAGCAGCAGGATGAATAAGTAGCCTTCTTCTCCCTCTGATTATCAGAGTCCCCTTTTCTCTCTCTGGACTCTGGTATTTATCCCTCCTCTGAGTCCTCAGAATTCCACTCACTGCATCTGGCAAAGACCATGTGCCTTTTCGAGCTGCATGAGGCTGTTATCAACTGTGGATAAACTAATCTCCCCATATCTCACACTTGGGATTAAAACAAAAATATGTTTACATAGAATAATTGAGTTTTTAAAGAAGCCAAACCTTTCACCACGTATGTATGTATGTATGTATGTATATATGTACATATGTATGTTCACAATATGGCATATGTGTGGAGGTCACAACTGACAGGAATCACTTCTCTCCTATGACTGCCCATTGATTTTATTCTGCCCTTGGTGTGGGCCTTGCTGCTGTATCATTTTATAATCGAGGTGTAATGGCAAGTAATTGATGTTCTCTAGAAGCCTCTTGCAGTAGTCTCTGGACTTGGATAAGTGGGTAAAGTACTTGCTGCACAAACATGAAGACCCAAGTTCAGATCCAAGCCCCCACATAAAAGCTGGGCAGGGTGATGCATGCCTGTCACCCCAGAACCAGTGGGTGGTGACACAGAAGAATCTTGGGGCTTGCATGACAGGCAGTCTAGTGATGAGGGTAGCTTTATTCCTACCTAAAGTTTGGGTTGTTATAACGTTCTCCGTTTGTGTCTATATAATGTTTATCAGTCTTGCCTGTACCTGAAGTACGGGCATGAGCAACATTTGGAAGAAGACACAGAGTGTCTCACCCTCACCTCCCGGTACGGGGAGATGGGGAAGTTAAGTTCTAAGTGAACAGATTAGGGCGCCACATGGCAGTGTCGTCTTAGCAGGGACTTGGGGTAGAACGCTGAACGATGAGCAGGTTGGAAAGACCTGAAGAGACAAGGAACAAGGTCAGCCACAGAGATCATTGGCTCTGACAACAGACACCATCACATGCTAGGAAGGAATCCTCTGGCGGCTAGACACCAGGCTATGCTCCTTGAGGTAGTTTCCCATTGCTGTCCTAGCTTCAGAGACATTGCCTCTTGACATAAGGAGGGCTCGGTCTGAGGACTGAAGGTGGATACATATTAGGAAAAGAGTGAAATGGGAAGCCAGAGAACTGGGGACACTCGTGAGCCTGGGAACCCACTCCCAAGCAGTTTGATTGCTACTTCTGCCATTCTGGCAAGCGTTATATTTCCTGGGATTGTTATCAGCTATGAGAAACAAACAAGATGTTTTTCTTTTCTTTTACGTAACGCTGAATCCAAAGATGTGTTTCCATGACAGTAGAATGACTATGCCATGTGGTTGTTCTTTAAAACCTTTTTCTGGGTGTTTCCTTTTGGTCACAAGGTGGTTGTCTCAATATCAATTTCTTTTTATATATTCAAAGCAGAAGGAAAGAAGAGAAAGAAAAAAAAAAGAAGAAAGGGAGGGTGGGAAGGAGACAGCTTGACGCCATCCATTTTCATGTATCAGGAAGGGAGATGTGTTTCTAGAAGACCCAGATTGTCTTCTGGACCTGTTGTCATAGGTGGCTACGCTCAGACATGTGGCTGCCTCACTTACGTGCTCTAAGGATCAGTGGACCCACACCCATCTCTACAGTGGACATCTGAAGTTCTCAGTTCTTGTGCAGACAAGTTTGGCTTTCTGTGCAGCATCCTTCTTTGTTTCTATCTTTGGCAGCCATGGAGCCATCCCAGAGGCTGCCTAAGCAAAGAGTCATGAACATCAATATAAATTGGGTAGTTACCTCCAGCATCAAAGACAGATTGAGGCTGGATGCAAATCTTTCTTCATTTTCACAGATGAAAATAAACACAGAATTTTTGAGTTCTAGAAAGTTGAACGGTGATGTTTAGGCCTCAAATGCTCAGGTATGTCGCCACCGTGTCCTCTGTGTAGGAACTTGGGAGCCACAGAAACATGAGCTCACTTCCTTCCTACTTTGTGTTCATTCAACTGAAGTCCATTTGGCCACACAAACACTATTGCTAGTCACCTCCACTCACAGGTCAGCAAATGCCGTCTGACTCTCCCCTAAGTCCAGGCACCGGTGAGCCCATGTTCTTTTGAATCAATCTTCTCATTATTCTGCTTGTGGCAGTGCCAGTGGGCAATGTCTGATACAGCCCACTCCCAGATTCCCACCTGCTCTTATTCATACTCTTGTGTAATTCTCCCACCTCGAATGGGAGATGGATGTTTGTCTTGCTAATGAATCAAACACGGTACAAATGATGGGACATCATGGCCAAGATTAAGGCTACCAGAAGCTGTGATCCCCTGCCCCTGCTTTCATTTGCTTGCTCTGATGAGACCAGCTGTCTTGATTTAAACTCTGAATGGAGAGCTTCACGTGGCAAAGGCAAATGGTGGCGTCCATATAGTAGCCGACGAGAAGTGGGAGGATCTCCCTGAACCCAACGACTCTCACTTCTGCCATAGGACTGAGTGAAGCCATTCTTGGCTCTCTGACCTATTGACACTGAGAGATAATACAGGTTTTTTTTTTTTTAAGCTACCAAATTTTGGGAACATCTTTTACAGCAATAGACAATAGAACAGGCTTATCCTTGGTTCCAATAAATGTTTTTCTAAATCTGCATGTGTGGTATCAAGCCAATGGCTGGCTGGCATGCTATGCCTCTGGTAGGAGGGGGGAGTGGCCTCATGGAGGGGAAGCTTACTGCCTGCCACAAATGAGACAGGGGAGTTCTGAGCTGTTGCTGTCTTGTGACTTTACATGCTTACCAGCTTACCTTTAAAGAAGTGAACTTCCTTCTCACACACCAAAAGAAACAAACGACAAGTAACAGGAAGGCCCCAGGGGAAGAAGCGTGAGTCTCACTTAGAAGGGGAAATAGAATAGCGGGAGTGGATGAAAAGGGGGAGCAGGGTAGGAGGGGGAGTGCTGAGGGAAATGAGGGTGGGACCAGATGTAGAAGAACAGAGGTGGGGAACGGGAGGACAGAGAGCTTGTAGAGAGGAGAGAAACCATGGGTGGGTACATCTCTGAGGCATGCTGGATACCTACAACAGGGTAGGTTCCTAGGAGGATATGGAGGTGACTCTAGCTGAGACTCCTAGTAGCACGGGTTTGTGGAGACTGAAGAGGCCACCCTATAACCAGACAGGACCCCTAGTAGAGAGAGGGGAACACCAACTCACCCACAAAATTTTTGACCCCAAAATTCATCCTGACTATAAAATGTGCAGGGATAAAGATAGAGCAGAGATTGAGGGAATGTCCAACCAGTGCCTGCTTGCAGATGGGAGCCTAACATAATTGTCCACTCAGAGGCTCCACCTAGCAGCAGAATGGGTGGGGTGGGGTTTGGAGGAGGAGGAAAGATGCTGAGACTCACAGACTATCACTGGGGGAAAGGCAGGGAGTCTTGTGGAAGAGGTGAGGGGAAGGATAGAAGGAACTGGAGGAAACAGGACCCCCACAAGAAGACCGACAGAGTCAACTAACCTGGGCCCAGGGGGAGGCTTGTGGAGGCTGATTCACCAACCAAGGGTCATGTATGGATTGACCTCAATCCCCTTCACATCTGTAGCTGATGGGAAGGTTAGTTTTCATGTGAGTCCCTAGAAAGGGGAGCGGAGGGGGGGGGCTGTCTCTGATATAGACTCTGTTGCCTGCTTTTAGATCCCTGCCCCCTGCTGAGGCTGCCTTGCCTGACCAGGCCACAGTAGAAGAGGATGTGTTCAGTCCTGATGTTATTGATGTGCTGGGGTGGGCAGGTGGGTGGGTGGGTGGGTGGACTCCCCTTTTCTGAGCAGTCGAGAAGGGGAGGGAGGAGAAGAGGGAAGGGCTATGACTGGGATGTAAAACGAATGAATAAATAAATAAATGAATGAAAACAAAGAAGTGAACTTCCTCCTCACACAGGAAAAGAAACACTTCTTAGCATTAAATTGTACGTTAGGCCTAATGTGTTCAGAATCCTAACTTTGGACTTTCCATGCAGGGGCATCGAAGCCACGGAGCCATACATGTACAACTCAGTCTGTGTGAAATCTGTGACTGTCCGCTTGGCCATGCGAGTGTCTGAGCCAGTCCTTTCATTTAAGACATCCAGTGAACTCCACGCCCCACCTCTCCTCCCCAGGTTTTCTTAGACCGTTTTTCTTTTGTCCTTTATGGCCCCCTAAAGACTTTATTCTGTTCCAAACCATAGCTAGGGCTGAGGGTCAAAACTTCAAAGGTCTAAGGGGGGACTTGGCTCCAAATTTTTCTCAAGTGACACAATTTCAAGCATGTCTATAGCTTTATAGGAAAGAAAATGTTTTTAAGTTTGTGAGTACAGGTTAAAAATGTAATTGAGACTAAGTAAGTTAAAAAAAAAAAACCAACCACCTTCAATCAAGGAAACATTCTGTAGGCTGAAATATTGTGTGTTTTTGTGATGGCGCGTGTATATCTTCATATAGGAAACGTCACTGTTGTTAGGAAATGTCACGCAAAATAACAAACACACCTTTTTCAATCTGGTTATAAATATGCAGAATGGAGTTTATTTTACGAAAGCGTTACGCACTTCCAACTGATGATATATCAATAAAGCTCTCACTCCGAGATGTCATTAAAGCCGCATTTGTTCATTTCTATTTATTACGGGGGGGAAAACAAAATGAAAAAGTGGATTTGAGTCATATTTCCTGTGAGTTCATCATTTGCTGGCATATAACACTTGTGAATTTTATTCAATTCATTTAAAATGATTTCTAACATGCAGCCAGAAAGTTAAGGGCGTCAAGGAATTCAAAATGATCAGCAGGCATCCAAGATTTCTCAGGGGACAGATTCAGAATCACAGCGAAGGGAGGTTTTCCTTAAGGAACTGTGCCTTAGAAAAATTACCTCTGATGAACTAGGGTGCTTCCTCATACGTTTTGCTCGTTTGTGTTTTGATATCAGTAGACGCCAGTGACCTTCTGAAGGTTGGTTTATTTTTCTTTTATCTTTCTATTTTTCTTATGCATAGGTCAGACACAGGCCAGGATCTATGGCTCTCCTTTCAGACACCTTCAGAACACATTCTTTCTTCTTGTTTATTCCAAAGCTGTGTGATTGCAAAGAAGGCAGTGAGGTGAAAGTGCTGGGGGCAGACATGAATCTTTACCCAGAATTTGAACAAAACCTGTCAGAGCCTGAGCATGCCCAGAAGAGATACTCAGAAGTGGAGTTGAAAAGGAGAAAAAAGCCAACAGCCAGCAAATCAAAACAGGGTGAGAAAAGACCTCGCCACCCCCCCCCCTTCTGATAATTCCTCAGATGTCTCAGAGAATTGAAATTGTAAAAAAAATAATTTTTCTCTATATGTCTCTATTTGGGGCTACTCTTACAGAAGTTGAGTATCCTTAAAAACTTACTTTTAGAATTATTTTCTATGTGTGTGTGTGTGTATGTTCTGCCTGCATGTGTGTCTGTGAACTACGATCATGCCTGGTGTTTATGATGGTCAGTAGAGGGTGTTGGACGCCCTGGAACTGGAGTTATGTATTGCTGTGAGCCACCAGGTGGGTGCTAGGAAGCCACCTCCAGCCCTTGGGAGGAGTGGCAAGTTCTTTAACCAAGGAGCCATCTCTCCAGCCCTTAAGGGGTTCTATGGTTTGAACGTGAAGCATACCCCAAAGCTGTATCTCCAGCTGAAGGCGTTCTGGAAGAGTGTAGAAACTTTGCACGCTGCATCTAACTGGGGTGTTTGGGTCACACGGGGTGCTAGCTTTTGGTTCTAGTCTGCCTCCCTCCCTTTTGATCCTCTGAGTTACAATTAAGGCACCTCACAGTCCTGTTGGCAGCTATAGTTATAGCTGCTCCCGCCTGCACTTTCAAACTGTAACCAACCTAAGCTGAGCACTTCGCCACAGGGATCAGAAAAACAACCAACCAAACTCAAGGTCATAGGTAGATTTGGATCACATTTCCTGTGAATTCATCACTTGGTGGCGTATAGCACTTGCACGTTTTATTCAAATCATTTAGCTTGGTTATTGGAGTTCAGCTAAACTAAAGGTCAGTACTAAAGACTAGGGATCCAGAAGCAGTGCAGGGTAATGACACTGCACTCCCCCATCATAACCATGAGCATCTCCAAGCAATGGGGCCATGGAAACTTTGTCCTTAGGTGCACAGATCCCTGCTTCTCACACACTGCTTACTTCACTCCTCTGGAGAGATGAGGAAGCTCAAAACCCATGTTCCCTAGATTCCCTTACCACCTGAGCTCAAGGTTAGAGTCAAGTCTCAACCGTCAGCTGCTCTTAGGGAGCATTTAGAGGGTGGGAGTGGGCCAGGGACGCTTCTTTGTGACTGACGGCTGATGATCTGGTGCTCATTAGGTGACACCATGTTCTAAGGTCTTGTTGAATTGCGTGGTGAGAAGCAGTGATGGTAACAGTGGAAGTTGTCAATGAAAATGACAGTGTTGTGGTGTTCAAACCAATAGTGCCTTTTTCATCTTTCCAGCAGTCTGATAGGCAGTCCTTCAAAGCCTTTCAGATGAAGCTTCAGATCCTCAATGGTCCTTTCATATCCCGTTGCACATGTTTACAGTGCCAGCAGGGTGGCCAACTTAGGCTTTTTCTCAAAGTCTCCCCAAGCTAGTTGAAAGTCGTGCTTCCAGGGAAACATTTGAGGCCTTACCAATCCAGGATGATTGATCTCCGGAAGAGCCAGCTATCGGAGAGGAGAAATTGTCCTTACTCTAAAAATTTGCTTGTGGGTCTAGCATGAACTCTTTTTCTCCCAGCAGGATAATACACATTACTGAAGGGAGCAGAAGCCCCTACTCTATCTCCATGAGGCAAAGGCATGTGCTAGCTGGCTGGAGAGTTTCATTAGAAGCTCCCAGAATGCTTGCATACTCCCCAGCTGGAGCCCTTGAGGAGTTCGCTATCTTGTCATCCAACACCATTGGATCTGGCTCTACCTTTGGATTTACTCATTTCCTCTGTGGCAAGATATTAACCTACAGTTTCAAATAAAGCCCCACTCGTTTGAACAAAGGGGAATGTGTCTCACTTAGACCCTACTTGGATTCATAACCAAATCTCTTTTAACATGTGGACCCAACAAACGGGAGATTGCTGCGAAGCGCGAACAATGAAGTTGTTAGTTAACGGAATTAACAGTGTGTTGTCTCACTGTGATGACAGTGGTAAAACAGGAGACGTGAAGCCGATACAGTCACAACTGAATCGTAATGGATGAGATATTTACAGCAAAGCTGTTCAAACATTGAATAAAATATGGGAAGCGCTAAAGCAGATGTGTTTTTATTCTTCTGAGTTGAAGCTTGTAAGGTAGAAAAGAGAGTTTGAGTAATAATCGCAGGTTCTGATTCACACGCATTAATAAATATTCATACGGCAGCAGCCGTTGAAACTTTCCAAATTCAGAAATAAAGTGAGAAAGCCTGTGCTCGCCTTGCACTGGGCTAAGTTTAGCTTTCCAGACAGACGTGTCAATATCTCCATTAGGGTCTCATGAAAGTCCCATTTTACTTCCCACTGCCTTCTGGGTCTCACTGGTGGATCTTTCCTTCTTTTGTTTTCCTTTTTCCTTTGTTCCTCTAGCATCACAGTACTTTTCCGACTCCAACCACTAGGAAGTAGAAAGAGATAATTGCCTATTAGTACAGAGGAGAGCTGTAACTCGGAGGGAAGGTAGAGACGGGAGGAAGTGGGTGTCCTTATGAATTAGGTACAGGTAAATGAGCCACACGTCTTAGTGGGACGCACTATCCCTTATGCACACCCCCCCCCCTCTCTCTTTCAGGTATAAGGGAAGGCTATACTTTGCCCTGATCTGGAATAATTTGCAAGGTATACTCCTGTGGGATGAGGATTCTGAGTCCAGGTTGTATTTCTCTGCCTTTCAGAGGCAGCAGTTGGGAAACACAGGATGCTTTGTGTAGAACTGGCTTGGATTTTAGGGGGAGGGGATAAAGAAAGGGAGCTAAGTGTGTGTGTGCTGTGAGGGCCTGGATTCCTCTGGCTCGGGGCGGGTACAGCCATCCCTGCATGGACATGTGTTTGGGTGTGGAGAGCCTTTGATGGATGACCATGTGTGCTGCAGCCTATAGCACATCGGGGCTCTCTGGGGTTGCTATGACAGCCTTTGTTCTTCACTTCTCTGCTTTTATTGGCGTGTGTATGTACCTTGGCTTGTATGTGGAACCACAGGGCTTTGTGTCGTGTTTTCATTTTTCCTTGTGCTTTATTAATACCCATGTCCCTTTGTCTCCTCCACACCCCTGTGTCTATTCCCCGCGCTTGCATGGAGTCTTTCATTTGGATTCTATTCTTCACAATGCCCTCCGATTGTCTCCGTTGGTTCCATTTGAAACCTTGCTGTTTCCTCCACTCTGTGTCTCTGGCTTTGACCTCATTATCTTTTCTTTTCAGTGAATTCCATCCCCACAGACTTATAATAAGTTTCTCTTTTTCCTTATGCTGCTGTGTCTTTTCTGAACGTCTGAACATGATGCTTTGGACATTTATCTGGGATTCAGAGTTCTAGCAATGGGATGTCAAGGATGGTAGCTTCTGATGGGTAGGCCACAGGACAAGTCAGGACAGGCAACCAAAACCAGGGGTCCATGGGAGTGTCCAGTGACTGGAGGCTTCTTGGCCACCTGGTAGTCATTCCCTGGAGACCCTGGTCCTAGAGTAAGCAGGCTTTCCTGAGGCAGATGCCCAAGCAAGCTGTGCTTGGGAGCACAGACACAGTAGAGAAGGCCACAGAGCTATGTAACAGTGGTGTGTTTAAAGTGCTCAGGTTTAAGCTGTCTATGATTATGAATTCTATACTCTCAAGGCTGAGGCGGGAAGGTAGCCTGGGGTACACAATGAGTCTCAGAATGAGACCTTGACTCAAAAACCCCAAATCAAACCAGCCAAAGGGTATGGGGGGTATGAGGAGCTCACATAGGAATGAACACTTCTTATACAAATCCAAAGGAAATAAGCATATTTATCAACCATATTTTATCTATATTCATGACTGATGGATAATCTTTCAAAACAGGATGTGAACAAAATCCAGCCCCACATGACATCCTGGAAAACACACAGTGTGTGGAAGCTGGCGGCACGAGGCTTGCTGGCAAGAACAGCAGAGTTGCTTGGTTGGTTTGACAACTGGATGAAGCTTTCTTTGCTATATGAACAATTAACAAGATTTTCTTTTCATAAAGGAGGGTGGGGTGGCACTAGAGTTTTAGAAGGCATGCAAGCATGTGTGCTGAGAGCATGCGCATGCGCGAGCACTCTCTCTCTCTCTCTCTCTCTCTCTCTCTCTCTCTCTCTCTCTCTCTCTCTCTGGAAGAGTTAATTATTACTATGCAATCAGTTTGTTGGAAGAAACCCCTGGCAAGGGTGTCTTGCCTCTCTTCAGGTTGCATTTCCCTTCTTTCGACTGCCTAAATGTTAGCCTTGCTGCGCCAAACAGCCTGCAACACTTAGCCCAGGTGAAAAGTGAATACTTGCCAGTGACTTTTCTGTCTATATTAAGACGACGCTGGCTCCAGAGCGCAGCCAAATATGCTCTAGCGCAGAGTGTGCCAGTGATGAACTTCCTCTGAAAAGATACGATTTGCAAAAGCGGGCAGGTAGGGTGACTTGCAAATAAGTGAAAATAAGAAAAACAATTACAGTATGGCTTCGTGAGGCAACAACACATACTTTTGCTTTTGATGAGGTTTTTTTTTTCTTTTCTTTTTTAAAGACTCATGGGGTAACAAAGATTGTCACTTGTGGAGAGGTGGTCATCAGCACTCAAGGTAATCAGAGCTTAAATAGGGCGCATCCCTGTAATTAAAGCATATGTGAGCTACGCTGAATGAATAAATGATTCTCTTTTGGGGGCAGACTGGGCTGTAATTTTATTCCAGTTTAAATCTTCCTTGCACTGTACTCTGCGACCTCATTCTTGTGATGAGAATCCTTCTTTATGAATGAAATTTAGTTTGAGAAAATGAAGCATTTGTCTGAGAGGATAACGTACTCAGGATTGAACAGGAGGCTAAATTCTATCTGTGTAGCAGGTTCTAACCCTATCATCCAGAAATTGGACAATTTCCCCTCAACTACTTTGAAAACTAATCTCTCTCTCTCTCTCTCTCTCTCTCTCTCTCTCTCTCTTTCTTTCTCTCTCTCTCTTTCTCCCCCTCCCTCTCCCTCCCTTCTTCCCTCCCTTCTTCCCTCCCGTCTTCCCTCCCTCCTTCCCCCTTTCTTTCTCGTGTGTGTGTGTGTGTGTGTGTGTGTGTGTGTGTCTGTGTGTGCACGCGCCCGAGTGCGTGCACCTGCATGTGTGTGTGTGTGCAGGTGCATGTGTGTGTGTGTGTGTGTGTGTGTAATCTAGTGTGTGCATGTGTATGTGTGTAGGTACGTGTGTGTGCAGGTGCATGTGTGTATGTGTGTGTGCATGTGCAAGTGCATATGTGTGTGCACATGCATGTATAGGTCATAGAACAACTTCAGGCATCCTTCCTCAAGCACTGTCCTTTCTTTTCTTGAGACAAGGTCTCTAGGTGGTCTAGAGCTCCTAAGTAGACTGGGCTGACCCACCAGTGACTACCAGGAATCTGCCTGTCTTTGCCTCCCCAGTGATGGGATTGCAAGCACGGACCGCTATGCCCAGGGTTTCTTTTTAAGTGAGGCCTTTGGGGATTCTACTCAGGTCAGTATGCTGGTGAGATAAATGTAAGATTGAGATATCTCCCCAGCTCTGAGAATTCATTTCTTATCACAGATAACCAGACTGTGGGCCAAACATACCAACATTAGACACTTCCTAACAGCTACATCAGAGGCTTAACTGAGGCCCTGTGTCAGCTCTAAAGCAACGTGGGGACATTTGCACAGCAAGTGTGGCAGGAGTGTGTGTGTGTATGGGGGGGGGCATGGGTATGTGGGTGTGTGGCAGGGCGTGGTGTATGGCGGGGGGTGAGGTGGGGGGTGGAGGTGAGGATGTGTGTCCCTGGCAGGCAAAGGGGATGCAGATGCTCTGGTTCTATTGGATATTTGTGACCCAGCTTGTCTGTACAGCTCTGGTTAGTGTACAAACATCTACCACTCAAAACTGGGCCCGTGGCTCACACAAGGAACTCAACAACCTGGCCAATCAGCTCCGAGTCTACATGTTGCCAGGGAAACCAACACACAGTCACAAAACCAGAATGATCACAATGGGGAAAATATAAAATGCCACCTTTTCATAGTAAAAGGGAGGAAAAGACAGCACAGGGTAACCGTATGCAGCAGAGAATGACACTGAATTCAGGGCAGAGTGCAGCACGCATGTGTGGCAATGTACGAGAAAAGGAGTGTGAGTGTGAAAACTAAAGTTCATTATGTAAATGTGTAAAACTGTCAAACAATAAAAGAATGAAAAAAGAAGTATGCCTCAGCCCAGAGTGATCTCAGGATTGGAGGGAGATGGCAGATGATCCTTTGTGGTAGGAAGATGGGCAGGCTCAGGAAGATGGGCAGGCTCAGGCACTATGGGTATGGCTATGCTTTCCCAGCAGCCCTGACTCTGTGGAATGCCACCCTTCCCCCTTAGGGAGTCAACAGTCCCCACCTTTCCAAGCATGTTGATGCTACGGCTCCCAGATATCACACCACCCCTTGCTATTAGAGAGGACGCACTGACCTATTCACTTTGTTCTGTGTCTCCTACCACAGTGGCCTAACAGTACTAAGACCCGGGAACCATAGCGAACTGTTCCCTGCTGACAGTTACCACCCAGAGCTCCTATTGCAGGGTGAGTGGTGACAGTTGTCCTGCCTTGATTGAGCAGGAGCTGTCCCATCTCACCCTCCTGAGCTCCCTGTCCTGTAGTCCACCAACATGCTTTCTCTATTCCACTCTTTGTGGTGTTCACTAGGGCTGTGGTAGCAAAGTTACTTGCTATTCTGGCTAACGTGACAGAGCTGTGTTCCCTCGCTGAGCTTGAAGCCAGGTCCAAAGTCGAGGTTTCTCTGTGTGGTCCTCTCTCCAAGGGCTCCTGCTTGTCTGATCCATGTCCTTCTGTAAGCCTCTAGTGCTTGAGGGAGTCCCCAGAATTCCTTGGCTTGTGGACTTGCCACCCTGGTCAATGCTTTGCTTGTCACTTGGGGTCTTCCTTGTATGTCCTGACTCCTATTATCAGTACAGCAGTCATTGGATTAAGGGGCATTGCAATGGAGTAGGACCGACCTCTGTAGTAGGGTGCATGTTTTTTCTCCCAGCCCAAAGCCCCCATCAAACTCAAAATACATTTACAAATACCTAGGCCATATAGCTAGGCTCTTCCCTGACTAGCTCATAACTTAAAATAACACATTTATGCTAATCTACATTATGCTATATGTCTGGTTACCTCTGCTAGTGTACCAGGCGTCTGTCCTCACATTTTCCCAGACAAATCCGTAAACCTGGCTCTATCCCAGAATCTGTTCCACCTGCTGGCTGCCCCATCTTCTTTTCTACCTTTTCCTATAGGTCATAGTTTTTTTTAATTGGCAGATAATGCATCCATACAATCATTAAGATATTCTCTTTACAGAATTCTTTTTAGAGTGATCCAAGAACTTCCAATTCCAAATGCCATGCTCGTGTTCACACTCCCTTACAGAAAGGACTTCTGAGCATCTTTGGGAAGATGGCAATTCAACCATCCCCTTCTGTAAGAGCTGCTATAGATGTGGTCTGTGAGTATATATTTCCGGGTGTGGGTAGATTGAGGTAGATCTTGGTGATCTGTAGAGGAGGAAGAGGACAGCCCTGGCTGTCTGGCCCTTTCAGTTGCAGAGCTCAGAGCTCTAGCGTCTTCTCCCAGCAGCGCATATAGCACATGCGTCAAGCTGCAGATTAAAATGAAATGTGGGGAGGAAGATGGATCAGTCGGTAAAGTGCCGGCTGCTCAAGTGTAAGGACCCAGGTTTGGTCCCTAGAAGCAATGTAAAAAGCCAGACATGGTGGCACAGGTCTGGTGTGTTCCTGTGGCAAGATGCGAGGTAGAGAAGAGAGGAACAGCCCTGAGGCCTTGTCTCAAAAAAGGCACAAAAGTGAACACTGCTCTGACCACTGCACACGTGACAGGGCACATATACATCTGCACACACACACACACACACACACACACACACACACACACACACACACACAAACACAAGTAAATAACTGAAATGTAACACAGTCTAATTCCTTATTTTCAGTATGAGAATCATTTTACGGCTGGGTTTACAGCTCTAGCTTCCCTTGCAGATCTAGTATTCAGCACCCACATAGCTCCTTATAACCACCTGCCGCTCCCATTCCAGGGTATCTGGCGCCCTCTTCTGGTCTCCATGGGCATCTACACACATGGTACATAACCAGACAAACAAGCAAGCATCTGTTTACCTACACATCAATTAAAATGGAAGTTGTTGTTTTGGTTTTTTTTTTCTGCTCATTTTCCACTTTGGAAGGCACATCTGTAGAAAAAGACCAGAGAGCATGGCTTTGCCCCTGACCAGTTAAAGATGACAACACCTCTGGAGAGACCGTGCTCCATCTGTAGGTCTGCAGCTGAGCCGTAAGGTGACCTGGGTTCTGTGGGAAGGACCCCAGCACACAAGGCTGACTAAATGCAAACGCACGCCAGGGGGCTCATCAGACCTCGCAGGTCTGAGAGGAGGGGACGCTTCCTTTCCATCTGCTCATAGAGGCTCTGCTCTTCAGAGAACCTCGCCCATCTCCCGCTCTGTGCTAGAACGGCTGAGGTTTCTTCTCTCACAGCCGCTGCGCTAGGAGGAATCTGTAATGTGCGATAAGCCATCTTGTCAGGGCAGCTGGCTCAGGAGGAGCTCTCGCTGCCTGAGGCCACTGGCATTTGTTCCCGAGCAGATGCACCAGGGCCTGGCGTTATTGCTCCCAGAATCCATGTTAAGCTGCACAAGTCACATGGAATTTCTCAGCTGTGCTGTGCGCTTGTCCTAAGCTTACCGCAATGCCAGATAGATAATACGCCCAGGAGTAGCCGTCAGATGCACGCGTAGCGGTGCTAACGACCTTTCTAATAGTACCAGCGCTTAGGAACACGGCACTTGTTCCTTACCAGGCACTGCACTTGGTCGTCACCTGAGTTTCACTGTCACTGTCTGTAACACACTGAGATAAGCACTGTGTGTCTGAAGCTGGAGCAAGAAACAGCTCCTTGGTGCAGAGACATCAAACAAGTGGTAGAACCAATGTCACCGGCAGGGGGAAACCCCCACAGTTTAACTCTGGGGGTGCAAGGTTAATCAGCAATGCCTATGGGTTTGCAATGTATCATGGCGTCTCACTGGCCAATTGTACTGGTTTACGACTGTCCTACACAGTTGCCTCATATCAAGCACAGCCAGCGGCTGGAGGCAGAATTTTGAAGTAACCCTCAGTGATCCTCACCCTCGTTTAATCTTTTCCACTTTGGCTGTGAGGGAAATTTGTTAGCATCACGAGATGTGACCTTTTCATTGTGATTATGACAAGCTATTAGTTGACCAATAGCTGGGAAGATTTTCAGAAGTGGGTGGGTTCAGACCTGGTCAGGTGGCCCCGTAAGAGAAATAGGGCCACTTCTGAAGAGAGCCCCAAAGACTACAAGGACTAACCCCTTATCTCTGTAGTACTGGCAGGGCCACATGGCAAGGGATGTAGACAGTGTGCTGAGCCATGAGCGGCCTAGGACAGAGACCAGAAAGGAAAAGGAAGGGTGACTTCCCTCAACACTCTGAAGGAACTCGGAGATGGATCTATCTCTGGCCCTCAGATGTAAGCGCTGCCCATGCAAACCTTCTTTCAGCCCAGTAAGATCCCAATGGGAGGACCTCCAGGGAAGAGGCCGGGAATCCTGACCTTCTAGTTTACAATCAGCGAGTGGCCACTGTGCCAGGAGGATAGATTATTGGCCATCTGAAAAACAAAAATAGAAAACTGATATAGTCTCAGATGTGCCCCCTCTATCCTACCGACTCATCCAAGCGTCTCCTGCCTGGAAGATGGCTCGGTCAGTAAAATGCTTGCCTTAGAAGCATGGGAGCCTGAGTTCAAAGCCCAGAAGCAAAACCACATAAAAACGTAAAGCATAGTGGTACGCACTTATAACCCGAGCTGGGGAGGAGACAGGTGGATTCCTAAGGGTTAATGGCCAGTCAGTCAAGCTACTTGGTGAGTTTGGGGCCAGTGAGAGAGACCTTGTCTGAAGAAGAATGTGGGCAACCTCAACAATGACGCCTGGCCCACACCTCCCCACGCTCTGGTCCTACCACAAGTTCCCAGACTTGGCATTCTGTTTTCCCTCACACAGACTCATAAGCAATGGAGCCATGTGACCACAGATGGACTTCTCTGAAACTCTGAGGCAAAATAATCTTTCAGCCTTCAAAATGCAGTTTGTCTCGGGTCTTTGTCTCAGAATGAAAATTCTGCCCGGCACAGTGGCCTTTTGCACACAGCTCTCCCTACATCTGATTCTGGAGGTTACCTGCCTCAGCTCCCTTCTTTCTCCCTTCTGACCACGATGTTAACAGCCCCGTTGAAAATAGTGCTTTCAGCCACCGTCCCCAGGGCCATGCTCACTGCTGTGGTCTTTTGTGTGCGATCCCCTGAGCATTATGAGTAGGCGCCCAGCTTCTGGCTGCAGCTTGCTCTTTAGCTTAGTGTTTGGATTTAGTCTTCTCTCTGAGCTGCCCGGAGATGCTTTTGTTTGCTACTGCGTCTAGTGCAGCCGTTCTCAACCTGTGGTTCTTGACCCCTTTTGAAAGATGCTTTCGCCAGGGGTCACTTAAGACCATCAGGAAACGTTATGATTCCTAAAAGTAGCAAAATACTGCTGTGAAGAAGCAACAAAAATCAGTTTTATGGTTTGGGGGACGCGGGTCACTACAGCACGGGTGACTGTATTAAAAGGGCATTAGGAGGGCTGAGACTGCGCCTCTAGTGGGTGGAAGTGACAGCGAAGGGATTCTTCACTGCAGAGAAACACACAGGGAGACCTGTCCACCAGGACGCCCCACTCAGAAGTATTTTATTTCGAGGCAAGGCCAGGTCCAAACTCCTGAAATAGGCTCTGATGGGGACAGCCGAGCAATTTTTAAAGATTTGTTCATGTCTCCGGTAAAAGCAAATTTCCCCCTGAATTCCACTTTTCTGCAGATTATTTTTTGAGCCCTTCTGGAAAGGGAAGGTGCATTCTGTTCTGATAGGGAGCGCTTCTGTTTTGCATACTGACATGCATTTTAACAAGGAAAAGGCCATGGACTGGGATGGTTCGGCTTGTTGGCATGACAGCCGACATTTACCTAAGCCTTCTCGATATACCTCGGTTTAAAATAATTTAGTGGAATAATTGTCATGATTGATTTTTAAAAAAATTTTCTTTCTGGACCCAGAGCTCACCTTTGTTCCTCTTGGGCTGGGTAACTTTCCGAAGCAGAGATTTTTCCCTTGGTAGGAATCTACTTCTGAAGTTCTGGGTGGATGGCAATCTTTGATTAAAGTCACGAACTCTTTTATGATCTCTTAGCAAAAGCTGATGAATTCAATTGGTGCTGACGGATTCCTTGACCAACAGCTGTTCTTCGAGTGACATTAGTACGACAGAAAATAAGCAGCTGGGATGTTCTCAGAATAATATTCTTCCTTGTAAATTCCACATATCAGGGTTTTCAGAAGGGCCCAGAGAGGAGGGTGGACATTTAGACATATTGCCGTAACAATAGTGGCCATGTGGCTTGGCTGGCCAACAGGATAACCAGACTTTTGACAAAGGAGAGGAAAAGCAGTGGAGTGGTTAATTTTAACCTGGCAAGAGATTCTCAATGAGGGTTTTCTACGCTAGATAGGCCTGTGTCCTTGTCTTTGTAAGTGGTGTAGGAAGACCTAGCCCACTGTGGGCAGCACTACTCCCTAGGCAAGGCATCCCGAACTGTGTGAGAGTACAGAAATTGAGCACGAGCATCAGCATTCGTGCATTAATTTCCCTCTGCTTCTGACTGGATGTGATGTGATAAGATGTTCAAAGCTTCTTCCTTGAGTCCCTGCAATGATGGGCTGGAGTTGTAAGCTGAAACAATATCCCCTTTCTCCCCTAAGGGCTTTGCTTTTTGTTTTTGTCAGTGAGTTTTTATCATAGAAACACAAACAAAACTACAATAACCAGGGTATATTTTGAAGAGTTGGCATACTAAAAGAAAGGCATGGGTTTGACATCTGGAGCCGTAGACGTCTCTTCAGAGAACATGACACAGTGAACAGAGCCATGGTCTCCCAAGGACAGATCTGGTGAAATCCCACGCCCGTGGCATGTCTCCTTGGCATGGCAAAGGAACCCTGTGGGTGTGACGATCTTGAGAGGAGGTGCCTGTCTGGGTGGCCAATGCAATCTCCTTAAAAGAAAGAGAGGCGTGGGCCGAGGAGGCAAGGAGGAATGGGGTGAAAGCAGAGGTGCTCTAAGCAGGCTTGGAGTCCAGGAATACAAGTTGCTGTGGAAACGAACGAATGAATGAGTGAATGAATGGAAAAGACACTGGTCTTCCTCAGAGCTTCTAAGAGAAGCACAGTCTTTAAAGATTTATTCATTTTTATTTATGAGTGTATGTATGTGTGCATGTGGGTGGAGGTGCCCGTAGAAGCCAGAATGGGTCATCAGATTCCCTGGAGCTAGAGTCATAGGCAGCACCAAGCCTTCTTACTTGGGTGCAGGGAACTGAATTCAGGTCCTCTGAAGAGACAGGTGAATGCTCTGAGTCAGTGTGTGTGTGTGTGTGTGTGTGTGTGTGTGTGTGTGTGTGCGCGCGCGCATGTGTGGTCTGTAAGTGTGCCAGTAGGTGCACATTTGCATGGGTGCAGGTGAGCATGCAGGTGTATGTACAGGTGGAAAGAACAAACACAGGTGTCTCCTTCAAGCTCTCTCCACCTTGTTTTTTGAGACGGGGTCTCTCATTGACCAGGAACTTACAGAGTAGGGTAGGCTGACTGGTAAGCTGGCTCCAGATGTCCTCCTGTCTGTGACCTGGGATTTCAGGCACGGGTCTCCACGTGGCTTTCTTCACATAGGTTCTGGGACTTGAACTCAGGTCTTTGTGTTTGCATGTGAACTCCCTTACAGATTGAGCTGTCTGCCTAGCACTGACTATCAACAACATTTTTCTCAGAACTATGAGACTTACCTTGGATTGCATCCTTTGGGACAGTGCAGTGACTAAGTTGTGCTGTTTTAAGCCACCAAGAAAGTGGTCACTGGTTACAGCAGCAAGAGGCAGCTAAAGACAGGCTGGTCTCCAAGGGGGAGCGGTACAGAGCCCAGATAGTGGAGCAGAGAGATGGCAGCAGGGCCTCCTTGCTGACAGTCTGGCCTCTGTCACCTTGGCACTGAATTTGTTACTTCTTAGCTTAGTCCACAGTGGAGAGAAGTCAACTTAATTTTTATGTAAACACTTCTATTTTGGGTTTCGGTGTTACACGCGGTGGTTCTGCGTTTTCTTGGATTTGATTATTTGTTGATTTGGCTTCCATTGATTTCAGGGCTCTGCTGTGACTGACACCTCTCAACCCTCTCCTTTACCTAACATTCACACACCAAGTCAGTATTTTTCCTAATGTTAAGTCAGCCCAAGACTGAGAACACACAGCTAGGAACAGCTTCTACACCCCAGAGCCACTAGACTCCTTCAAACCAGCCCTTCCTCTGGTGGTACTCTTGGCCTTGCCTCTGGGAACCAGGAGGCTGAGGTCTACCGCCCTCCCCTTCTTCATTTTAGCATCCCAGATGGCCCAGTGGTGCTGTTTTCAGCCCTGCAGGGCACACCTTTGGTTTCCAGAGAGTGGAGAGTCACATCCGACTTCTCTCCTAGTGACATTGACATCGCTGTGGTTTGAGTCAGTGACCTTATAAGTAAAGACCTGGTATGAATCAGCCACAGGCCCAGATTCTAAGTAATGAAGGTTGAGAAACAATAACAATACAAAAAAAAAAGCTGATGCCAAAGCCAAAGTCCTAGTAAATCAGAGCATAACTTGAGAACGTGAGAATCATTGAAGAAGATAACCAGGATGATGTGAGAGTGTCCCTCTCATAAAAGTGCAGGCTTGGGATCTTGTTTTCTCCTGTTCGGTGACGTTTACTTCCAATCTGAATGTTGAAGGGTAAAGAGTGGGGCCCTGACCACGTATTTAGGGCATGAGGCATGGGGGTGTCAGTGCGCAGAGGTCGGGGAGCGAGACGAATTACAAGACCAGGTGGTTGAAGCATGAGGAGGCTCTGAGAGAGACAGAGAAGGTCAGATGAAGCCAGAGGAAGGTAAGGACTCTGACTTTGCATCTAGGTACCCCCGGGAAGCCACCGGGGGCCTTGTGAACGGACGTCATTGGCTCTAATGTGCAAACTAAAGAGATCACTTCGGATATTGCTATCTTAAGCACAGGGAAAGCGGGCCCCGCCATATGGCATGGTCCAATTCTGTCATGCCAACTTTCAGGGGTCCCTCCTGGGGGCTTAAAAATTATATTCTAGCTGACTGCTAATGTGCACAAGAGTTATGATCTGGGACGCTGCTTGTCTGTCTCTGTGTGGTTTCTGCACCAGGTAGGCTCTTTCTATGAAGTTGATAAATATAAGTACTTGGGCATATTTTATGGATCAATGAAATAGCAATGAAGTTGGAGGTGCTTTAAGTTTATTTATAAAGCTGGGTCATCTAAAGGTCAGACACCATTACAGCAAATGCAACTGTAATGAATATCTTTGATAAATTTGGTTTTTAAGTCCTAACCCATGTCCTACTGACTTCACATATTATGAGCTATAGACTCACAATTTCCCGAATGCAATTCTGGGAGGAAAAAAAAACACCCTAAAACATCCTGAAACCAAATGGTATATTTTCAGATTTTTATCATTCATGTGATGACTAAAATTAAACTAATCTGATAAACACACACACACACACACACACACACACACACACACACACACGCACGCACACACACATACACATGCATACACACACAAATCAAGATGCATACACTTCTCTTTATTTATCCTGCTGAATAGAAATGGTCATATATCACTGCATAAATATTGGGTTTGATGACACAAATCTGCACCATCATCTTTGAGATGGCTATTTGATGCATATGAGCCAAATTACCTAAAATCCAGGAAGGCTTGAATTCAGTAATACATTTGTGCAACGGGGTTCTACATGGGAGGTCATGCATTGCTGTATATCATGAGAACAAGTGACCATGGTGTGCCCGGATCCAACTGACACTTATCCATGCAACCCCCAAACCTTAAGGCTCATAGAATATCCTGGAAGTGTGGGTAGAAAGACTGTAAGGACCAGAGGACTGGGGTGTCTGTAGGAAGAGAATGCCTTTTAAATATGACAGGGAGGTTGCACCGGGGGAAATCTCAGCAATATGGCCACTTAAGCAAGACTTGCACAGTGACAAGAGCAGCTGACATGCCAGCACAGACAGGCGAAGTCTCCTATGGCCACATTCCTATATGAAGAGCTACAGGCAATTAATGGAAGAGTCACTCTTCTCTGAGACTCAGTCCCCTGATGGGTTATCCAATCCCATGTGGTCAGCCTTACACACACACACACACACACACACACACACACACACTCACACACACACACACACTCTCTCTCTCTCACATACTCACACATACACACCCACTCACACTCACTTACACACATTCATACACACACTCACACACACATACACTCACACACATTCATACACACACACTCACACACACTCACACACATTCATACACACACACTCACACACACTCACACACATTCATACACACACACTCACACACACTCATACACCCACTCACACCCATACACAATACTAAATGATGCAGCAGATTATACTCATATAAGCATACGTACATATATGTAACAATAATACTTGAAGAGGTCATAAAGTTGAGAGGAAGTGAGAAGAACAGAGGAAGAGCTGGAGGAGAAGGAGGGGTAGAAATGATGAGATCAGTACTTGTGGGTGAAAATCTCAAAAACCATTTTAAAAGTTAAAAAAAAATGAGTTGCTGTAACCATACATAATCATTTCTGTAGAATATATAAGACATGCACTTGAGTTGTAATGGACAACATTTGAAAGAATACAGAATACAGAAAATTTTCAAAACAAAACAAAACAAACAAAACAAAACTCCAAAACAAAAACGAAACCTAAAAAAAAAAAAAAAACAAAAACTCTCACCGGTCACACATGCTCACTTGTCACCCCACTAATGTTGACCCTTTATAAATTCAGTGCCTTCAGAGACTGGCACGGGCTTCCCATAATAGAGCCTGGCAGGCAGTGGGTCCTCCTGGTACGTATCTGAGGTACGTATTAAATCAGTTCGGGAGCCCGAGAACCAGGTTCTGGGGACCCATCCAAGTGCTGAGTGGGTAGAGTGGATCCCAGCTCTCCCGGCACCTCCCTAGCGCGCTTTTGTCTCTCCTTGTATATCGCTGCCTCGCTGAAGCAGACCGACAGCTAAGTCCTCTAGACAATCAAAGGCTCTGGGAGAGGAGCGATGGAGAGGAGTGTAAAGAGTTTTTGTTTCAGTTGGATAAAGCTTTAGCAATCTGTGTAAACAGCCAAGAGCCTTGTTTCTCGATAAAAGACTCTCTAATCAGTTCTAATCCAAGAGCATCGTTGGCACTGAGAGATTGTAAAGGCAAAATATTCACTTTGAAAAATGAAACCTATTCAATTCAGGGCATTGTAATTTCCCATTGTGAGGCTGTGGTACCGGCGATTAAATTCTATTGTGTGTCTGCAGCCCTCGTTAACGGCGATGTTTGGTATTATTAACTGATATTCTAAGAACATCCGCTCTCCATAGTGAAGTACCGCTTGGCTCCTTACGCGAGATAATTTGCATATGTCTTGAGTTTGCCCTTCATGGTCTCTCTCCCTCATTCTCTGTACTGTATGTATCTGGGATCCCGTCCCATAGGGTCTGCCTCCTACTGTTCCTGAGCAGACTCAGTTGCCTGGCCATGTCGTTCATATCTGGATAACCCCAGCAATTTCTGCCTTCGTCTATGCGCTGTTTCCCACGTGGCAGGAAAAAACGCCCTCTGAAAACAAAGTGCAATAGGTTGTGTTCCTCGGAAGCAGGGACCCACACGAAGGATTTATGTCAAAACACAGGTCCGCAGGTGGAGTGGGCCCTGCGTGTGAAATCTGTGGGGCTGGAATGTTCCTACGTTTGGAGGGTGCTTTTGTTTTGTTTTGTTTCCAGCTTTTGGAATATTTGTAGAGCTTTTACCCGTTGAGCATTCCTAACCCCCAAATCCAGCACCCTTTGAAATTTGAAATGTTTTAAGTCTCATATCGACGTCTGTGATATTTAATTTGAGCATGTTCTGTGGTTTATCCTGGGGTGATGTGGAAAAAAAAATCTCTGTTCACCTCTGTTAGGGCAGCAACAGTCCACTGAGGAGAGCTACCTTCAACGTGTGGCTTTATGAGCTCAAGGCTGATGGCTTCAAATGGAGCAGGAGCAGGGGTGAGGTTCACTCACGGGGCCATGGGTGAGGGTTACAGAATCAGAGGGGAGGCGTCACTCACAGGATCAGGGGTAAGGAAGGGTCACACACAGAAGTAACTTATAGGAAACTATGCCATTGAAGAAGACCCTCCTTCCATGCCAGTAACTCTTCTACATCTACAAGAAATGTTAGTGCGCCCAGTTCTGTGAGGGCCTCATGTAGCAGCTCTGATCTCATGGCAGCAGGGGCCAAGCCATGTCATGCCTGCATGGCACAGTCCTATCATGGGAGTGTCTCTGATTTCATGTATTTAGAATAAAGCCACCTAATCTGTAACTGACAAACATCCCAGAAAAGACCAAGACAGTGAGGAAGTGGGGCCAGGAAGGACGAGCCAAGCACCCGACAACTATCACATAGCCCGGAGAAGGTAACCTGGGCTCAGGTCCATGAGGGTGTCTGAGACTACAGGCCAATCTGGAGCAAGGTCACTGGTTATTGCTGTTCTTGGTGACTGTCAGTCATTTGTAAACGCTGCAGCCAGGGTTATTAATTCTCTGCTGTCTCAGGCTCGGAAGAAGAGGATATATATTCATATATAAAATTTACATTCTGACCTCAGTTTCCCCCTCTCCTCTCTTCCGAGTCCCTGACCCTACCTCCCATTTGATCCCCCGGAATCCACTCCTCCTCTGTTTCTATTTTAAAAGGGCAGGCCTCCCATGGATATCAGTCAAACACGGTACACTGATGCACAGCGTTGGCTGAGTGGCTTGCCTACCACCGCATCATCAGGAGCAATAAGTCTCGAGTGTGATGGGGGGAGGGGTTCTGCTGCACAGTCTGTCCTCTTGTCCACAGCTTCAGAAGACGCTCATGTGTGTCACAAATACCAAAGGCGGGATCGACAAGGTCACATACAAAAACTGTATACTTATAGCCTTCCAGAATCAAAGTCGTGAATGTCAAAGAA
The DNA here is from genome assembly GCF_964271855.1 of Acomys minous. Taxonomy (NCBI): domain Eukaryota; kingdom Metazoa; phylum Chordata; class Mammalia; order Rodentia; family Muridae; genus Acomys; species Acomys minous. The sequence goes on along the minus strand of NC_140485.1, from coordinate 65,682,917 downwards.
CAGGAACGACCTAGGAACGGCCCCAGAATAGAAGAGTGGAAAAGAATAGGAACATATGGGGAGGCCCAGGCTTTAAGTCAGCAGGCTGAGGCGCTTTATAGAAACAGTTTAAGGGCATGAATTATGTGAGTTCTGTTCTAAAATGGTAATTATGTCCTATTAAGTAGGAAAAAAAAATAAAAAACAGCCGATGAAGAAAGGGGCGAGTGTTGTGAGCCATTGGAGATGGGGTTGAAGGAAAGATTCAAAATAACGTTTGAATTTAAAACTACCAGGGTAGTAGACAGATTGGGTGTGAGGGAAAGGGAAAGAAAAGTTAATGACAGTTCCAAAGGGCTGGGCTTGAGTGAGGCAGAGGTTACGGGGCTGACTGAGGGGGGTGAGGAGGCCCTTGAGCAATATAGAGGTCAGGACAGGAAGGACTAGGGTACCTCTCTGGGGCTAGAGGGACACATGTTGCTGATGGGCAAGAACTTATGGTACCTCAGCCCATGGGTCAAACAGCTATTTCCTACTCCAACACCAGTGCTGCACACACCACAGAGCTGAGGTCATGTGTTTCCAGCATATTGTTGGCCATTTGTCAACAGCACTGCTTACATGTGTACTTAGATGCCTTACTGTAGAGAAAATAACTCCTGATTTTATCAACTGAGCCCTCCATGAAGGACCCATCCAAGGCAACAAATGTCCATATTCAGTTCTGGAAGCAGATGTGTCTCACATTTGGCATCAATCAGGACAAAGGTAATCTTGCCGGCGTAAAGGAGAGCTGAGGAAAAATACGAAAGTCTAAACATTCCGCATCACATGAGAGAAAGACTTAGAATGTCGCCAAAGTGAAAGGAAATCAATGGGACGACTTTGGAGACCCATTTCAATCTGCTGTTGACATTGTTTTCTCGTAGTAATTTTCTCACAATGTTAACAGTATTGAGTTTGCCTATTGATTCTATTATTTTTGACCTTGCATTAGTGTGGTCTAATCTTACATGCCATAAAATTTCCTTTCACAGCTAAAATTATTGTATGGCTCTGGAGGAAACTTCCAATCAGGTCTGGCTCTCCCACCCCCTCCCCACCCCCCCCCTTAGGATTTTGATGGGCGTATAAATGGGGATAATGAGTTGTGTTGACTTCCAATACACTTTCGAGTTGTTTACAATTTATTAAGTGGTTGAAATGAGGTCATCATATGAACGATCAACGGTATTGATGGGAACACTCAAGCCCCGATGGATTGAAGTCCACCGACAAGCCAACCATATTGGCCAATTTGAATTGGAGTCAATAGCATAAAATATATATATATATTTTGCTCCCAAATCGAAGGCAACTTCACATTCGTTATTCTGAGAAGCCTGTTAAATAAATATCTCCAAAGGGTCCCTCTGGAAAACATATTTACTTATCCAGTAACTCTCACTGCTACACCCTCTCTCGAAAGTCAGTAATCCAAGCTGAAAGAGTTCAGAAAAAATGGGAGGTATTTGATGAGAGCCCAGAAGCTCTTGAATATTTTTCTTAAGAAAATAATAGATTTATTGTTAGCTTTCAGAGGGGGGAATTGGCAGCTATCTTCTCCAAGGGCTTAGGAAGTGTAGTCACAACACACCATTAGAGGCTCATCCATCCTCTGCCCTCACCCGCCCTCCACTGTATCTCTGTAGGAGGTCAGACCACCTCTACAGCACACCTCCCATCCGGCCTTGGATGCAGCTGCTGCTCACTCTGTAGGCAAAGACATTTTGGGATTTACTGGCATCTCACTAATGGGTTTGCCCACAAACACTTAGAAAAGTATTGCTAGAAGAGTTAATTTGCCTCTTAATGATTTAATTATATGCTTCTGCTTTGCTGCAGAAGAATAACAATGCTCCTCGCCTTCCCGCTGCTGGATGCTGCTGACTTTGGAGAGGTTTGGAAAAGCATGACCACTGGCTTTTCTCAGAGAGAGCAGAATTGAGTTACTGGGGGAGAAAAGAACATTTTCTTAGCCCCGAAGAACTATTCCCACTCAAATGCAATGGAGCGAGGGAGGTCCATCAGGCTGGCTCTGATGGGCATTATAAACGTGCTGTGATTTACTTTTGCATTGTCTTGATTGATCCCATGGGGTGATTCTAGTCTTCTGCTTCATGGTAAGTTCAGTGGGGTCACCTGGTAGCACTATGCAGAGACAGACCTGTGGGGGAGGTGAGCCAGTGAGTAAAGTACTACTTCCTGTCAGAGCTGGAGGACCTGAGTTTGGCTCTCTAACACTCGGTTAAAAGCTGGGCATGTCAGTGTGTGCACTGAGGAGCGTAGAAACAGAGGATGACTGGAACTTGCTGGCCTGCTAGGCTAGTATCCCCCCCTGAATACGTGAGCATATGTGCATGCACACTAGCCACACCCCCAAGCACTAATCACAAAAGGGAGATCCTTAGGAGAGAGTAAAGGTCTGGAGTGGATTCTCTAACTCCATCTCCAACAAGTTGGACCTGAAGGAAGTGAGCTGCACATGGACATCCAATGTGCAAGATGAGGATAATGGGGCCCTTCTTTTGATGGGGAGGGCTGGAGATAATTATCTGTAAAGGGGACATTCCCACACACCTCTGAAGAAAACCCCTTTCCTGGCCACCCAACCACCCAGCTGTCTCCCCACCACCCACCATGCAGACCTCTCGTCTCAGTTGTTAAGTGCCCACTCTCTGACCAGTGCACCCTCAAGTTCTCCCATGTACCACAGATGGATTGGCCTATGTCCTTGACTATAAGGTCCAGTCCTGGATGGGCCACAGATGAAGAGCCGACACCTGCTTCTGCCTCCTGTCAGTCAGTGGCTGTGTGGTCCACACAGGGTTCTCTCCAGAAATCTACTGAGAATGCTAGCCAATGTTTCTCGTTTGACCTCTGGACTATAGGGGAGGCAAGGCAGGAAGGGCTACTAGGTAGGGTTTGAGGCCACAGATGCCTGCATGCACCTTCCTGGAACTTTCAGGATGCAGGTGAGAGTAGACGATTTTGCAGTGCTTTTATGGGCTATGCACCAAGGCATGCCTTTTGTATGCATTTCTTTGCAGTACTTCAAGTGAGTGTTATCCTTAGGCATATTTTAGTGAGAAAATGGAGGCTCAGAAACGAGGAAGGAACTTCCACAGCTAGCTATGGCTGGATATCAGAATGGAACAAGTGTAGTCTGACACTAGGCTCTAGGTATGAGGCAGATGGGAGCATGCACGAAGCTTCACACATCCACTCCAGAGGAAGCTGTGAGGTATTGCAGCCATGCTGGTCTCAGTGCAGTGGAGTGCGAGTCTCTTTTTCTCACTTCCAACAGTTGGAGTACATTCATCTACAAGTCTTTTTATCTGTTCAATTGCACTTGACTTTAATTTCATTTTCTTGCAGATTAGCTCCCCTGACTGTACTGAGAATTTTGGTTTCTTAAAAGAAAACAGTTATGTTATGTGAATATGTTTTTGTTTTAATTCCTGGTGTCAGATATGGGGGTGCTTCAGATTGTCCACAACTGCTAACTATGATTGTCTCGTGCTCTAGGAGGGGTGTGATTTTTGCCGGCTGCAGATAGTTTAATTCCAGAGAATCTGGAGAGGGTATAAATGGGAGAGCCCTGAGAGAGCCTGTAGTATCTGCTCTTCCCCCTGCTACTATCCATGCTGTTACTGGTCCCTGCTGCTGTGCTTGCTATTGCTGGGTGGGTGGATTGATGGACATTCTGAAGATAGACTTGTCCCTAGGAACCCAACATCCTTGATCAGCAGGAAGTAGTCCAAAGAGGTCTACACCCCCTTTCCCCTCTAATCTATTTCTATTGTGGGGTTGAAAGGGGGATTGGGATGGAGAAGGGTGGTAGATATAAGAACCCAATAAAATAGTTTAAAAAGTATGCCTGCACCCCCACCATGGTGTTGTAGGGCTTGCATGTGCATTCACATACACAAGTGGAATGTGATGTAGCCTCCAAGCATTTCTTAAAAGTTTCTGCAACACATCTTCTGCAGATGGGCTAAGTGTTATGCATGTCTTGGAGGTATTGAGAGGGGTGAGGACGTTAAATGTCTAATTCATAGAATGTGCTCAATAAATACTCATATCCATGATCACAGTCTCCCACCAAGACTAAAGGGCAGGATGTAAAGGCATATCTGACTCACATGAAGGAAGGAGTCTTGTGATTTGCCCTGGCTGGTGACATTTTCTCTTTCAAGTTGCTAGGAACAGCACTTACCCTGTCAGTGAGGGCAGTCTTTCGGAAGTTCACTAAGCAGCAAAGTTAAGGGTGATGAAGAAGAACCCCAGAAACTTCTCTTGGGTCTGGTGATTTGGCTTCTCAGTGCAAAGAGACTTCTTTCCTAAGGGAAGAGGCATCGAGCGACAACTTAGACTCCTCCAGGTGTACCTGGCCTTAGAGGAGAACACCTCCACAGAGGCACTGTTGGAGGAGAGTCTATGGTTTCATTTCTAAAAGTATGGATTTCGCTAGAAATGAAGTAGCCCTATTTGAAAGGCATGGGCACCCGAAGGCCTGCTTAGAACAGTACTTCAGTCTCATTTAACCGAAGGCTCAGATCTGGAGGTGGCCTGTATGCTTCATCCCTTTGAGGGTGGATGCTTTTCCTTCCACGTCCCACTTCAGCCCCTGATAGCTCATGTATGAGGACACAGGCCTGAGAGGAGAAACAAATAGAAAGAAATCCACAGTGCCTTCTCTATGTGTGATTATATTTCTCTTTAGCTAGTATATGAGAATATTTACACTGTGGTCATCACTTTCTGGGAAAGCATGGTCCCTATTACTCTGGTGGCTTAGAGCCAGCTCTCTGAGGCCCAGCTCAGTGATACCTTGAGAGCTGGACCATAGGACCCCTGAGAGTGCCAGAAACCCAAGGATGCTCAAAACCTTATAACATTAGCATAATGTTTGCACATAATTCATTCACATATACCAACACATTTTAATCATCTTTTATTTATAACACCAGATAGAATTAAATGCTTCATAAATCTATACAGCAACACACAGTTATACTGTTTTTTAAGGCGCAATGATTTAAAAAAATAAAAGTTTATATATGTTCAGCATATATGTGAATTTTTTGTATATATTTAATCTACAGTTGGTTGAATCCATACACATGGATGACTCATGTGGGAGATAAAGCAAAAAATAACCAACCAAACAACCAACAACCAAACAAACAAAAAAAAGATAAATGACAGCAGCCAAAATATGCTGGTAGAAGAGAAAGGGCATGAGATGAGGATGGGAATGTGACTAACAAAAGGCATGTTAAGAAGCAGCTCCCTGCCTAGACAAATTAAGTACACTCTGACTGTGCCCTGCAGGACCATGCAGAACTCACAGCAGGGGACCCACTGAAGGTAGGAAGCAGCTGTTGTCTGCATGTGCACCTCTACCACATACTTCTTGAGGCCTACTTCCTGAGGCAGTGGCTTCCTCACTCTTCTGGTCTGTTGTGATGTGTTCAGTGTGGGCATCAGAAAGAACCCTCAGGAAAAAGGGGTGTCAGGCCAGTAGGTGACAGGGGTGGAGGAGATGAAGGCAGACACTGGGAACAAAGGTTCCAAGAGTCTCCCATGGATTGACTCCTTGGCTGGCTTCTAGCTTCTCTTGGCTCTCTAGGCTCTGTGCATGGTGTATAGGTGAGACACGGGACCGAGGTTCATTTCTGCCCCTGGGAAAACTCATAATTTAGAGAGGGAGCTGAAGAGACCAAGGACAATGATCTCAAGCCAGAGAGATGAGGATTCTCTGGTGTTGGGCAGCCATCTTCTCTCTGTTGGACACGACCATTGCCATCTTGGTCCAGAATGTCTATGATCACCTTCAGGAGATTAGACCTAGTGTGCGTATGTATATGCATATGTATCCCTTATGTGTAGGGACTCACATATTTGTGGAAGCCAGAAGCCAAGTCTGGGTGTCATTCTGCAGGTGCTGTCCACCCTGTTTATTGAGACAGGGTCATTTACTGTGCTGGAGATCACCCACTAGGCTAGCGTGGTTTTTTTCAGATAATGGTCAATCACTCATAAACAGTCATATTTGGACCAGAGGAAGGCTTTGAACCTCCCCTGGGGAAGACTTTGCTACTCCCGTGGGACTAAGGCGTTGAGCTTGTGACATGGCTGTGTCCAGTCCATGTCAACAGTATGCATTGATTATAGACTTCACCACTCCTTACACACACACACACACACACACACACACACACACACACACACACCACACACACACACACACACACACACACACACACACATACCAACACACACGGCTCCAGCAACAATGAGCTCTGTCACTTCTGTTTGTGCTTTTTTTTTTTTTGAATTCTGTTCTGTCCCCTTTCCTTTCTTAGTATAAACTCCTTTCACTTCCATCTGTAGCCCATTGGTGCAGTCTCTGGTGAACATGACTAATACTCTATATAGACTAACTGTGACACAGATGATTCAAGTCTCTGAAAAATGTAAGGGAGGGAATGGTCAGCCACAAGGATGCAATAGCACAGTGGTTCCTGACTTAGGGGACGCCTAAGACCATCAGAAAACACAGATGTTTATATCGCATTAGCAAATTTACCATTACATAGTAGAAACACGAATAATTTTACAGTTGTGGGTCAACATAACATAAAGAACTGTATTCAAAGGCTGCAGCATTAGGAAGGTTGAGACCGCTGGAATGGAGCAGTGTTCGCTTTTTCTTAATAAGAACTTTGAATTTTCTCATTGACATTTTGAAATAAGAGTTTAAACCCTCTTTTAAGCCCCGCTTCACAGTGTTAATGTGCAGCCCCTTGCTTTGCATCTCCTCTAACAGGTAGGAGATAAGTGTGGCTGTTTTCAATGAACAGATATTTAGATTTTTCTCCACTGCAGATAACTCCTCATGTCTCACTTTCTGATTCCCGTATAATTCTTCCTGTGAAGCTTTAGAAGAAAGAGCGACTCATTCCTACTGCTGGATTTCTGTCATGGCCTCAGAGAGGGATCCACCTGCCAAACACAAGGATTTGATCAGCAAGCAACTTTAGTCCCTCCCAGGCCTTTAAGGATCTGGACTGTCAAACTCAGACTGAGGATCCATTCTACTAGTGGTTAAAGGTGATAGAAGCATAGCTTTCTTTTATTCATTTTTTCTCTCATAATCCACCAAAAAGCCGGTGATGAGAAGACTTGGATTTGTGTGGTGATGGTGGTGGGAGAGGAGGCTGTGTAGATCAGAAGTCAACAACTGGTGTGGTCTTCAATAGCTCTTCACTTGATTTTTGATAGGCTTTCTCTCTCTGAACCCAGAATTCACCAACTGGGCTTGCATGGCTAACCAGTGTGTTGCCTTTGCCCAAACGCTGGCTTTGCAGATGTGCACCTCCATGCCTGGCTTTTATGGGGGTGCTGGGGATCCAGGATCATGCAGTGGGCACTTACTTTCCTGCATCTTCATCTCTGCTCCTCCGGACCTGTTACCGATCAGTTGCTCTCAGAAGCTCTTCCAAAGGGAATCTTATCAGCAAGGCATTGACAATCAACTGCAGCTTCAGAAACCATCGCTTGCAGTGTCAGAGTTGCCCAGCACAATTTTAAAGGGTTTGAGGATTGTTCCTGTCCTCAGTACTCAATGCTTCAGTGCTCACAGAAACAATTCCAGGCCAGGCAAGGGGCAGTCGTTCCTGATGCAGCTTTCCTAAGGCAGCGTCCTCATATTAAAGGTCACGTCCATCTTACCAACCCACATTCCCAGCACCTCAGCCAGAAGTGGCCCAGGGTTCTCTTAAATTAGGAGGTTTCAATATAGGCCAAGGTTACGTCCTAGAAAAGAAAGAGTGAAAGAGATGTGGTGTCCTTCACACTTTAGTTAAATTGCTATAAAATGAAATTACAATAAAAGAATCATTCGCCGATGGATATGATTTAATCCTTGGTGTTAGCTGAGGGCAAACATAAGGAAAACACAACTTCCGAGATGAGAATTTATGCATGAGAAAATCTCAGGAAGATTTAATACAAAGTAAAATAAGATGAGCTACATTCTCTGAGTCTAAATGTATAACCCACGGAATCTGATAACACTGCCTTATGCATGTCAAAAATATTTAAGATAAATTACACGAATAATAACACACACTGTGTGTTCACTGCCCCAAGGAAAGATGAGCTCTGGTGTCAGAGGAGGGGTGTCCTGTACCCCAAGCTTCCTCCTGGTTCTGTGTCCCCAGCACTGGATCACAGGTGCCAGCCACCATAGGCAGCCTTTCTTGTGGGTTCTGGGGATGGGACGCAGGTCCTTATGCTGTGTGGAAAGCACTTTACTGACTGCAACTGAGCTATGCTCCCAGCCTCTGCTAGTGCCATTACTAATAGTGGCCTCATTCTGTAGGTGTGGCTAATTCAATCAACCTTCCTGCCTCTCGCCTGCCTTGGAAGTTGGAGTGAAACTGTGACTTCCCAGCCACTTGATCTTTCGGGTGGCTGGTCCCCATCTTAGACCTGTCTGCTTTCCTAGACCCTGCCCTACTCTCATCTCTGTTGCTATGAGAACATAGCGGGACACAAAGCAACACAGTGGAGAAAACGGCCTTTGCAGCTTGCAGTTCCAGATCACACAGTCCATCATGCAAGGAAGTCAGGGCAGGACACCAAGCCGCGAGTCACGTCACACCCACAGTCATGAGCAGAGAAAGGACAAACACAGCCTCACTTGGGTTTTCTTCCTTCCTACTCCACTGGCTTTCTCTGCTCCAATCAAGTCCAAGATCTCGCCCGTGAGATGGCTCAGCCCTCGTTCAGGGTGGATCTTCTTACCTCAGTTAGCAATCAAGACCACCTTCCATGACCTGTCCACAGATCAACTTGTTCTGTATGGTTCCTCTGTTGAGGTTCTCAGGTTTTGTCACGTTAAAGCTAGCCAGCCTGCCCCCCACATTGACCCCTACAAGTTGCCTCTTTAAAGCAAAAGATGTTCCTAGCACTGCTGTCCCTCAGGAACTCACAAGGGGTACTTTGGAAGCCAGGAGAAGGATTGGCTGTCTTCCTAGGACCCCACAGCACCACATATAAGAGAAGCCAAAGGAACACATATTCCACATGGGATGTGAGGGTCCTAGTTGGCAGTTGGCTTTCCAATGCTGTGATAAACACCGTTACCACAACCACCGTTACTTAGGTGCACAGTTTACAGACTGGCCTCAAGGGAAGTCAGGGCAGGAACCTGGAGGCAGGAACTGAAGCAGAGGCCAGGGAGGAGTGCCAATCTGATGGAGGTCTTTCTCAACTGAGGCTCCCTCTTCCCAGATGACGTAAGCTAGTGTCAGCTTGACAATGAACTGACCAGCATACATGGTGAGGACAGAGAGAAGGTCCAGGCCACTAGGAGACTGAGTTTCTTATGTGGGTCATCATTATTATTTCTGCCTGCAAAGAATGAGTAATACAAACTCTGCTCTATTATTAAGTCAACCTTTGGACCACCACTTGTTTTGGCCAAAGATACCACTTACCAAAAAATGCAAAACCACAAACAAACACAACAAACAAACACCACAACACACAATCCGGAATGTGGAAATCCAACATCTATCGTATTTATTAACAAGGAAATGGAAGTTTCCTTTCTGAGGTCTTCTGTACTTATTACTGATGCTGGTTTTAAACTTTTGGTTCATTCTCCGTCTTGTTCCCTCTATTATTTTTTCAACATTATCTCTCATTCTAGTCTGTGGTTCTTCAGGTTTTGTGTCATAGTCACATTTTTCAAAGACTCTAATTAGTTAATTGCTCTTTCATCTTTCCGTTTCGTGCTCCCTTCACCCCAGTTCAGGAAGGAAGAACATGAGCCATTTAAAGTAACAAGTGGAGATGACATGATTTCTTAAAACGAAATGAAAACATGAGGATTTTAACCCAATGGCCCTTCCTTCCCAGAGATAAAAATATTAATGCTTCTTATTAAAAATGAGCTCACATTGTAGGTATGGATTTTATAAGTTAAAAAGCAATGACCAAAATCATAAAACAAATCAGCAAGTTTAATATTATTTTTTTCTTTGAAATGCAACATAAGCCACATTAAGAGGAATTCTATAAGGATGCATGTGTATAGACAACACAGCTGGCATGTGAAGCATAAATGTGTTTGTTATTAAAAATGCTCATGCAAACAACTGATTCTTAAAAGCTGCAGCCTACAGTGGACAAATGAGCAGGTAACAAAATATTGATACAACAACAAATACAAATGGCTAATAAATATTTAAAAGAGTTTGGATTCAAGCTGTTTCTTTTGCTGTAATGAAATATCCCAACCAAAACAACTTAAAGGGAAAAGAGATTATTTTGGCTGATAGCTTCATTGAGAGAGTCTGCCATGATATAGAATGTATGCTGACATGTGACAGGAATAGGGAGCCAGTTGATCACATTGCATCCATAGTCAGAAAGCAGAAAGCAAAGATCAAGCAAGACCAGGCTATAAACCCTCAAAGCCCATCAAATGACACACCTACTCCAGTAATGTTCCATCTTCTAAAAATCCCACAACCTTTCCAAACATTTGGTCACCAAGTGTTCAAATACCCAACCCCATAGAGGAAGACTGTAGTGGGTCTGGGGTCAGTGAGAAATTCACCATGGCCACGAGTAAATTTTAATAAGAAGAAGCTCTCATTTAGCTACTGGCACCTGGACTGATTGGTGTATGTATATATATATATATATATATATATATATATATATATATATATATATATAGAGAGAGAGAGAGAGAGAGACAGAGAGAGAGGGAGAGAGAGAGAGCATGGTAATTAAAATCTTAATTGTAATTATAATGTTAACCATCACAAAGACATTTCATATTTCAGTCACAATAGGACTTAATCTTAGTTAAGAAATAATTTATATTAAATATGATAGTTTTCTCTCTAGTCTTTTAACAAATACAATTTTCAAACTATCTAAGATGGAAAAAAGAATAGGGCTAGGTGTGGAAAACTTCTGTGTTGCACTCTTTCCCTAAGTGGAAAAGCTGCCACACAATAGAGACTAACATGGCTCAATTTACTGAGAATTTTCTGTTTTAACAATGAAGGTATCAGAAAAAAACATCAGTCCTGGGCAAAGTGGGACAAATAGCCCCCGTATAGCCATGGTATATTAAGCAGTAATGTTGTCATGTCATCTCGCCAGTGCAGTCATTATCAAATCATTGAAAACCGGGATCATTGAAAAACACTAGAAATTAATTACATCACTGTTCTGGAATTCTGATGTATTACATCTTCTCTCACCAAGGCCAGCTTCCCTCTGACAGCTCGAGAATATTCTTTCCTTGCTTCCGTTAGATTGTAATTTCTAGTATGATCATCTTTGTTCTTTGTCTTGATATATGCATTTATTCAATCTTTACTTCTATGAACACATGGTCATTTTCTTCTTATGTGTCTCCACACAGTCTTTCCTCTCTCTGTGCCTTGCCTGTGTTCAAACAAGTCAAAAGTCATATCCTAATGATGTCATCTTATCATCAAATATAAGATTCAAAATAAGGTCTCGCAGAGACCTTCCTTTAAGATGAGGTCACATTTAATTGAACTGGGGGATTAGGGTTTCTACATATCCTTTTTTTTTTTGAGAACTTTGCTCAACTCAGAGAGCCTGGTGGTCCATCTTTTGACTATTTCACAATGAACTCTGGAGCATCAATCATGGCAGGTTGTTAAAACAGACTTAGATGTCTGTACTTCACATGCTATGCATCAGTGAGTGGCTGCTAGCTTCCGAACAAAAGAGTGACATACTGTTAGAGTCATTTTAATAATATTAACAAGGCAATAGTGTACATGATGGATTGGTCTATGATGGAAGAGAGTGACTGGGATCATGAGAAGTCTCCGTGGCTTAATGGCTGGCTACAAGCCCTGTCTCCTGCTGAGCTTTTGGTTCAGGACCCATTGTACATCTTCTCATCTGAAAGGCATAGAAAGAAAAAGTGATGCATAAATGTCCTCTTTAGCAATTGGGGGTGTCTTCCCAGCTGAACAACTGTTCAGGAACTCCACTGGGCTTACTCTCTTCCAGAAGATTGATTTCCTTCTCAACAGTTGGGCCAGCATTTTGTTTCATACTTACAACCCCACAATGTACGTGTGTATCTTTCTTATATTACTGAGTGTCATTATTGTCTTCTATCCCCTACAACCAAACCACATGGCCATCCTGGGCCACATCTGACTCCAAAATTGGGCTTTATTTTCCCTTATCTTCTTAGGCTTCATGATTACATTCTTCTCCTTGATTTTCCTCTGGCTTTAACCCCAGAATCTTGTTTTATTAGAAAATTTTGTTTTATTAGAAATTTTGTTTTATTTTGTTTAATTTTGTTTTATTAGAAAAATAAGGGATGGGTACCCAGACACAGTTGGTTAAATAGGATGCTCCCTCCCTAAACATAGAATCATACAGAAACTAGTTTAGTTAGCTAGAGTGGAGTCAAAGATTTCTATAGGTAGAGCATCTGAGCTGCCACCTTGAAGGATCTGTGATGAGCTGCTTATAAGGATATTGAACATAGATTCCATATACAAGGAGAAAAGAATCTCCTTGCACACACACACTTACTAAATAGTGCCCAAGAGCCTGCTGGAATACCAGCCTCTGCTGTTCTGATCTTCAGAAGCACGATGGAGAACGGGCCCTTCTTCTTGGAATCTGCTTTCTAAAGATGAGAGAAATAAACAAACAAACAGTATGATCTGACTTTAAGCTACTGTGCTGAGCGAGGTGTAGAGAGAACAGGGAAAAAGTGGTTCAGGGTAAGCTAGCTGCAGAAGGCATCTCTGAGAAGGAGCTATTTGGGCAGGGTTTCAGTGAAATGAGGAGGGAGAGTGACACACAAGTGGATGCACAGCGTGCAGAAGGAATTTTTGTGATGGTTCAGAGCTGTAAGTGTGGATGGACAGCAATAAGGGCCGTGCGGTTGGAGTAGAAGGGAACTGGGAAGACCTCACAGCCGTGAGGCAGCAGTGAGATCCTGAGTTCCCTGAGAGTATGGCGAGAATGTGAGGTTTATTTTAAATGGGATGGAGAGCCAGGGAAAAACATAACAGAATTATGGTTGGAAAGAATGGTTCTTGTTCCTGTGTGAGGACAAATATTGGGGGACAAAAGTTGAAGTAAGCAGAAGGAAGGGAGAAAAAAGGATTGCTGCTTGTGCATCGTAGAAGTCCTAAAAGTGGGAAAACCTCTTGGTGTTTGGCTCCACTGAATATCTTCCCTCCCCTCCCTCTGTCCCCACTCCCAGTACCCTCCCTCTGTCCTCCACCCCTGCTCCCCTCCCTTCCTCCCTCTCTCCCTCTCTTCTTTCTTCTCTCTCTCTCCCTTTCTTTCCACCTTTCTTTTTTTTCTTTAGTCTCATGACTAGGATAGCTCACCAGAGCCTAAAATACAAAGAGTCATACACAAGGAAGGAACAGTTATAAAATACACCACTGAGGACAGCTATAGACCCATTTATGTGCTATTTTTAGCCATGGGTGATGAACATATAATTCACTTTGTGTAAAGAACTTATTTTACAAGAATAGTTCTCAATAAAGAGTGGTTTTCTTCTCCAGGGAATGGCTGGCTGTCCCTGGAGACAGTTTTGATTGGGGTGGTAACTTTTCTTCTGGTGGGGAGAGGCCAGGGATTCTGTCCTACAATGTCCTATGACACACAGGATAGTCCTCTACCAAAAAGAGATTTCTTCTTTCTACAAATTTATTTATTTGCTTTACATCCCTGTTATATTTAGACCCCTCTGTTCTCTCCTCCCAGTCCCACCCTCCTTCCCTGTTCCCCCTCCCCTCCTCTATTCCCCAGAAAAGGGGAGCTCCACTTTATCAAGTCACATCAGGACTGAGTGCATCTTCTTCCCTTGTGGCTTGGAAAGGGAGTGCTGCCAGGCAACAGAAGCCATGTCAGAGACAGTCCCTGTTCCCCATACTAGGGGACCCACATGAAACCTGAGCTGGCCGTTGGCTGCATCTGTGTAGAGGGCCTAGATCCAGTCTATGCACGGTCCTTGGTTGAGGCTTCTGTCTCCTCAAGCTCCTCTTGGCCCTGGTTAGTTGGCTCTGTTAGTCTTCTTGTGGAGCTTCTGTCACCTCCAGGTCCTTCTATTCTTCCCTCCAACTGTTCCACAAAATTCCCTATGCTTTGCCCAATGTTTGGCTGTGAGTCTCAGCATCTTTTTTTTTTTTTATCTGCTGCTGAGTGGAGCCTCTCAGAGGACAGCTATGCTAGGCTCCTATCTGTGAGCATAGCAGAATATCATTAATAGTGTCAGGGGTTGGCTCTCTCCCATGGGGTAGGTCTCAGATTGGGCCAGGCATTGGTTGAACATTCCTCCAATCACCTCTCTTTCTCCCTGTGCTTCTTATAGGCAGAGTAAATTTTGGGTCAAAGTTTTTAATGGGCGGGTTGGTGTTCCCCTCCCTCTGCTGGGAGTACTGTCTAGTTAGAGGGTGTCCTCTTCAGTTTCCACGTCCCCTGCTACTAACAGTCTCAGCTAGAGTCACCCCCACATCCTCCCAGAAGCCTATCCTGTCTTGTATCTCCAGCTTGTCACAGAGATGCCCCTGCCCATGGTTTCTCTTCTCTCTAGGCCCTCTGTCCTCCCTTCCCTGCTCTCCCCAGGTCTGGTCTCCTCATTTCTCTCTCCTACCTTGTTCCCTCTCATCAATAACTTCCACTGTCTGTCCTATTTCCCATTCTCAGTGATATTTAAGCATCCTCCAATGGGTCCTCCTTATTACTTATCTTCTTTGGTCCTGTGAATTGTAGTATGTTTATCTTGTACTACATGGCTAAAATCTGCTGAGCAAGTACATCCCATGTGTCTCTTTCTGAGTCTGGGCTATCTTACTTGGAATGATCTTATCTAGTTCCACCCATTTGCCTGCAAATTTCATGATTTTCTTGTTTTTAACAGCTGAGTAGTAGTATTCTGTTGTGTAAATGTACCACAGTTTCTTTATGCATTGCTCAGCTGAGGGGCATCTAGGTTGTGTCTAGATTCTGGTTGTTCCGAATAAAGCTGCTATGAACATAGTTGAGCAAATGTCCTTATTGCATGGTGGAACATCTTTTGGGTATATTCCCAGAAGTGGTTGAGCTGGGTCTTGATGTAGAACTATTGCTAATTGTCTGAGAAAGTGCCAGATTTATTTCCAAAGTGGTTGTACAAGTTTGTACTCCCACCAGCGATGAAAGAGTGTTCATCTTTCTCCACATCCTCACCAGCATGTGCTGTCACTTGGGTTTTTGATCTTAGCTGTTCTGACAGGTGTAAAATGGAATCTCAGAGTTATTTTGATTTGCATTTCCCTAATGGGTAAGAATGTTGAGCATTTCTTTAAGTGCTTCTTGGCCATCCAAGATTCCTCTGTTGAGAATTCCTGGTTTAGTTCTGTGGCTTTATTTCTGTGTCTTCAATTAGATTCCATTGATCAGTCAGGCTATTTCTATGCCAGGATCATGCAGTTTTTATTACTGTTGCTCTGTAGTATAGCTTGAAGTCAGGGATAGAGATACCTCCAGAAGTCCTTTTACTGTATAGGATTGTTTTTCCATATGAAACTTAGAATTGTTTTATCAAGATCTGAAAAGAATTGTGTTGATATTTTGATGGCGATTGCGTTGAATTTGTAGAATGCTTTTGGTAAAATGGTGATTTTTTTATGTTAATATTACTGATCCATGAGCATGGGACATCTTTTAACCTTTTGATATCTTCTTCAATTTCTTTTTTTTTGAAGACTTGAAGTCCTTGTCATACAGGTCTTTGACTTGCTTTGTTAGAGTTACACCAAGATACTTTATATTATTTGTGGCTACTGTGAAGGGTGTAGTTTCCCTAATTTCATTCTCAGTCCATTTTTTGTTTGTATACAGGAGGGCTACTGATTTTTTAAAAATTAATTTTGTATCTAGACAGATTGCTAAAGGTGTTTGTCAGTTGTAGGAGTTCTGTGGTAGAATTTTTGGGGTCATTGATGTATATTATCATATCATCTTTGAGTAGTGATACTTTGCCTTCTTCCTTTTCAATTTGTATCCCCTTGGTTTCTTTTAGTTGTCATATTGCTCTGGCTAGGACTTCAAGTACTATATTGAAGAGATACAGTGAGAGTGGACAGCCTTGGCTTCAGTGGGATTTCTTTAAGTTTCTCTCCATTTAATTTGATATTGGCTTGCTGTATATTGCTTTTATTGTGTTTGGGTATACACCCTGTATCCCTGATCTTTCCAAGAATTTTAACATGAGGGGATGTTGGATTTTGTCCAGTGCTTTTTTAGCATCTAATGAGATGATCATGGGTTTTTTTTCTTTCAGTTTGTTTATACGGTGGATTACATTGATGGATTTTCATATACTGAACCATCCTTGCATGCCTTGGATGAAGCCTCCCTGATCTTGGTGGATGATATTTTTGATATGTTCTTGGATTCTGTTTGTGATTATTTTGTTGAGTATTTTTGCATCAGTGTTCATAACGGAAATTGGTCTGAAATTCTATTTCTTTGTTGGATCTTCATGTGGTTTAGGTACCAGGGTGACTGTGGTCTCATAGGAAGAGTTTGGCAATGTTACTTCTGTTTCTATTTTGTTGAATAGTTTGAGGAGAATTGATGTTAGCTCTTCCTTGAAGGTCTGGTAAAATTCTATGTTGAAACCATCTGGCCCTGGGCCTTTTCTGGATGGGAGACTTTTAATAACTGTTTCTATTTTCTTAGGGGTTATAGTATTATTTAACTTGTTTACCTGATCTTGATTTAACTTTGGTAAATGGAATATATCAAGAAAAATTTCCACTTCATTTATATTTCTCAATTTTATGGAGTACACACTTTTGAAATAAGACCTAATGAGCCTTTGGATTTTCTTAGTGTCTGTTGTTATGTCCCATTTTTGTTTATGATTTTGTTGATTTGGATATTGTGGGTTTGTTTGTTTTGTTGATTTTTCTCAAAGAACCAGCTTTTGGTTTCATTGATTCTTTGTATCATTCTCTTTGTTTCTAATTTATGGATTTCAGCACTGGGTTTGATTATTTCCTGTCATCTACTCCTCTTTGGTGTGTTTGCTTCTTTTTGCTATAGAGCTTTCAGGTGTGCTGTTAAGTTGTTAGTATGGGATCTCTCCAATTTCTTTATGGAGGCACTTAGTGCTGTGGATTTTCCTTATAGCACTGCTTTCATTGTGTCCCATAATTTTGGGTATGTTGTGCCTTCATTTTCATTGAATTTTAGGAAGGCTTTAATTACTTTCTTTCTTCCCTGATGCAATGGTCAGTAGAGAGTAGTTCAGTTTCCATGGACACATTGGTGAGAGTTAGGTGTCAAATTATCCCACTATTAATAAGTGGTTTTATGTGTGATTTAATAACGTCTCTTTTACAAATGTTGGTGCCCTTGTATTTGGGGCATAGATGTTCAGGGTTGAGATGTCCTCTTGGTGGATTTTTCCTTTGATGAGAATGACATGTCTTTCCCCATCTCTTTTAACTAATTTTGGTTGAAAGTCTATTTTATTAGATATTAGGATGGCTACGCCAGCTTGCTTCTTGGCTTTGTGTGCTTAGAAAACCTTTTTCCAGCCCTTTACTCTTCAGTAACCTCTCTCTTTGTTGCTGAGGTATGTGTTTGTATGCTGCAGAATGTTGGGTCCTGCCTGAACATTCATTCTGTTAGCCCATGTCTTTTTATTAGAGAGTTGAGTCCACTGATGTTGAGAGGTATTAATGACCAATGATTGTTAGTTCCTTTTATTATGGTGTTGTTGGTGGTAGTGTTTGTGTGCTTGTCTTCTTTTGGGTTTGCTGTTGTAAAGTTATTTATATCCTATGTTTTCTTGGTTGTAGCTAACCTCCTTGGGTTGGAGTTTTCCTTCTAGTATCTTATGTAAGGCTGAGTTTGTGCCAAATATTGTTTAAATTTGGTTTTGTCGTAGAATATCTCATTTTTCCATCTATGGTTATTTATAAAGCTTTGCTGGATATAATCGTCTGGGCTGACATCTGTGGCTTCTTGAGTATGCAAGACATTCGTCCAGGCTCTTCCGGCTTTTAGAGTCTCTTTTGAGAAGTCAGGTGTGATTCTGATTGGTCTGCCCTTATATGCTACTTGGCCTTTTTTCATTGCAGCTTTTTATATTTTTCTTTGTTCTGTACATTTAGTGTTTGATTATTCTGTGGCAGGAGGGATTTCTTTTTTTAGTCTAATCTATTTGGTGTTATGTAAGCCTCTTGTATTTTTAAAGGCTTTTTTTTTTTTTTTTTTTTTTTTTAGGTTGGGGAAGTCCCCTTCTGTGATTTTGTTGAAAATATTTTCTGGTCCTTGGAGCTAGGAATCTTTTCTTTCTTCTATTCCTATTATCCGTAGGTTTCATTTTTTAATGGTGTCCTTGATTTCTTGGGTGATTTGTGTCAAGAACTTTTTTGGTTTAGTACCTTCTTTGACAGATGTGTGGATTTCTTCCATTGTATCTTTGGTGCCTGAGATTATTTCAGCCACCTCTTGTGTTCTGTTGATGATGCTCACCTCTGTGGTTCCTGCTCTCTTTGCTAAGTTTTCCATCTCCAGGATTTCCTCAGTTTGAGTTTTATTTATTGATTCTATTTCCATATTCAGGTTTTGAATCATTTCATTCATTTCCTTCACCTGTTTGATTATGTTTTCCTGAAAAATTTTTCCTTTTTTTATTTAATGGATTTATTCAGATTACATCTCAATTGTTATTCCCTCACTTGCATCCTCCCATTCCCCCCTCCCTCCCTCCCTCTTTCACCCTATTCCCCTCCCCTAGGTCTGTGACAGAAGGGGACATCCTCTCCCACCATATGGTCACAGCCTATCAAGTATCATCCTGGTATCCTGCTTATTCCTGTATTTTTTTTTTTAAGTGATTTGTTTCTTCTTTAAAGGCCTCTATTTGTTTGATTGTATTTTCCTGTTTTTCTTTGAGGGATTTATTTTTTTCCCTCTTTAAAGACCTCAACAGTCTCCATAATCATAGATTTAAGGTCATTTTTCCTGCACTTCAGCTGTGTTAGCATATCCACAGCTTGCTGCCATATTGCCCTGGTGTTTGTTGATTGTGTTCTTATGTTGGCCTTTAGCCATCTGGTTGTTCCTGGTTTTGGCTGGTTGCTCCTGAGGCCTGCTGGGCTTCTGGGACGTGTGTGTGTGTGTGTGTGTGTGTGTGTGTGTGTGTGTGTGTGTACGTGTGTTAATGAGAGCCCTAGGTCATGGGATGGAAGCTTGATCCTCTCAAGTAGCCTACAGCTCTTTCCTGCAGGTTATATCCCAGTTGCACATATAGGCAGGGAACTAGAGGTTCTAGCCTGTGTGGTCCTGAGGTCCTGGAGGTCTCCTCAAGATGGCATGATCTGCACATCTCTGGAATCCAGACTCATCCTCAGTATGCAAAGAATACCTAGGAGGTCTGAGGGTGGTACCATGCATGTCTGACAGCCGGGATCCTCTCTTTTCTCTGGGGAAACAAGAACAGATGCACTCATTTCTGAGTCCCCAGCTTGGTGGGTTGCAGGCCTTGCAGATACTGTGTTTCTCCACCATCACATTCTTGGATTGGAACCTTGTATACTCCAATTGTCTCTCCAGTCTTCACCAGGGTATGGATAGGACTGTGGACCAGAGGCTGAGATCCTGTCTTTGGTATCCAGGACCTATCCCCAGGGAGCCCAAAAAGAATTTTCTAAGCCTCAATGTCAATGGTGCTAAGGTTGTGACACACTGCTTTGATATGATGTAGAAGGACACAAGCTTGACGAGGTACTAGTAGGGCTTTCTAGACTTCCAACATCTCTCCTCTAACTTGAAGGAAGGAGAAAGGAAAGTGTAAAACACACTCCCTTGCCCGGAAGTGTGGCTGTGCAGGGGAGGGAGCAGGTGTGGCTCCATCATGTGGACTATGTGCTATTCATGCAGTAGTGGTCCACTCTATAAGAAGATGGAGTTGCATGATGCAGCACAGGGATGCAGATGACACACATGGAGAATGGGCATCTCCCTTAGGTACCATTTTCTACTTCGTCTTCCCTCTGCAGTTCTGAAGATAAGCATCACACAGTGCCAAATTACCATCAGAAGGTCTTTTTTTTTTTTAACAGAAATATGTGTGCAAATAAAAAACAATCAGATGGGTGCCCTATATTTACCATTAATCTTCATAAATGAGGGGAAGAAAAACTCTTTGCAAAATTAACTGACTTAAAAATTTCCCCTTTCTTCACACTGAAGCCTTACTATCTTTGCAAATTAAATTCAGCAAATGAACATTTGTTGAACTGAATTACAAATAACTCCAGTTGGGAGGGAGAGAAGGAGGGGGGAATTAAGCTGATTGTGATTTCAGGATAGGATGGATCATATGGCATCACTGGAGGAGAGAAGAAAGGTAGAACTGGCCAAGCTGTGCCCACTGCAGGCAGCGTTTTCCCTTCTGGCCCCAGGATCTCTGCTTTCTCCTTTCCCTGCAGAGAAGACTGGCATTGTCTCTTCACTCTTACAGATGCTGGCCAAGGGCCCAGATACTGTTACCTCAACATGTTGGAACAAATCTAACAAATCCATTGTGTATGAGTGCTCATGCACGTGCATGTGAGCATGTGTGTGTTGTGTGTGCAGATGCA
Source organism: Acomys minous (assembly GCF_964271855.1). Classification (NCBI taxonomy): domain Eukaryota; kingdom Metazoa; phylum Chordata; class Mammalia; order Rodentia; family Muridae; genus Acomys; species Acomys minous. Next base: position 65,662,194 of record NC_140485.1, on the reverse strand, counting down.
GGAGTGTACACAGGTGTGCCAATGTACACATGCCAATGAGTATAGGCACTAAGACTGGTGCCATTCCTTAAGCTCTGTCTACCTTGTTTTTTTTAGACAGGGTTTCTCCCTAACCTACCGTTCCCTAGGTAGTCTAGACTGGCTGGCCAGTGAGCCATGGGGACCTCCCTGTCTCTGCCTCCCTATCACTGGGATACCTAGGATACGAGGTACATGCCACCACTTGAGGCTCTTTCCTTTTCATGTTTGCATGGCAAGCACTTAACCAAGTACGTTCTCACCCTGTCTTGTCTTGACAAATACTCCTTCCATGTTTCTGTCATTATTCTCTTCTCTACCACTTCTGAATCCCTGTCATGTCATTGACAAGTATTTGTTGAGTACCTACTAATTCTGGGCTCCCTTCTGGGAACCACAGACTCTCAGAGGAAATGAATAAGCAAAGCTCTCTCATCTCCTGGGGTTGCCATGTGTTAGGTGAGTAGGATGGTAGACCCAATATAAGACTAAAACACTCACATCTGAAAGGAAGGGCGAAGCAGAAGGGGGTGGAAAGAGTGGGTGGGTGGTGTGTGGAGAAGACTCGCTTCAGAGAGCTTGGCCTGGAGGGCTGCACCGGAGGAAGTGGATGTGGAGCAAACATGGGGGTGTTCAGGAGGAGTCTCCAAAGGGTGCAGAACATGAATTAGTGTTCCAAGGAGGAACTATAGGAAATGTTTTGGAAGCTCCTCATATCTGCATGGTGTGCCTGGCCAAAGTGAGGGAGTGACGGTTGGGCTGTGAGCATCATGGTCATCCAGGTTTCTATGCCCATTGTGGGTTGGTGAGCTATGGCCACCAGAGTGACGTGAAACCACCAGAAGATTCTGAGCAGTGGAGTGCCTTGATGTGACTTGTGTTCAACCAAGATTTCTTCAATGTGGCTATACTGGGAAGATGGAAAAAAGATCCAATGGCTCCCCGGTCCATCTTTGGGAGCTCTGACATGAGGACGAGGCTTTTGTGGTCCCACCCAATCACTGTCTGAGCTCCAAGACCCTCCTGCAAGATGAACAGGCTGAGTTGTAAGTCTTTTTTTCTAGAGACAAGTTCCTCCCTGGGCTGCCCCCACACACCTTTAGGTTTTCCTTCTGAAGTAGCAGATTCCGGGGGAAATTCTAATTTCTTGAAGTCCCTTGTTTCAATAGCCCGAGAGCCAAAGAGAGGAGAGTTCACAAGTGCCTTTTTAGGAAATCTCCATTCTTTCCCGGCAAGCCACTTGCACGCAGTTCATAGATGGCTGTCAGTTCCTTTGTCTCACACAGTGGGCGGGGCAAGGGAGTGCCACTGGGTCAATTTTATAAGGATACTAATTCTAGTCATAGGAACTCTGCTCTCATGACCAAATCACCTCCAAAGGTGAGAGACGACACCAGAGGAAGGCAGGGAACACCAGGAGCTGAGCCAGAGTCATAAAGCAAGAACACGAGTGGGGTCTGCATCAAGATCCATTATGAGTACCCGCGAGGCAAGATAGCCACACAGACTGTACGTGCCGTGACTTGAACAACAGCGGCAGACAGGCAGATTTTGTTAGCGTTTATCCCAAAGCGTGCCCGTTCCATTTTGCTGCTAGTACATATCTCAGAGGCTACCCAAATCCCCTGAGAATTGGGACAAAGTGCCTGGGAGACAGAAAGGCCCATAATAGGACACAGCAGGTGAGCCTCAGCCTTGCTGAGGTGCAGACCGAGCTACTGCAGAGGGCTGTCACAGGGAGCAGCAGGGCAGCCTGAATCTCACATAAGATGTTAAGTGTCACTGAAGTAGACCGAGTTCCACAGTTCTTCAGTGCTGAGGACAGAGCAGGGAATTGAAGGGACAATCACCACAGCATCTCCCGGGTCTCTACTGATCCAGGTCGTCTCCTTAGCTGAATATGATGAAGAACATGAGCAAAAGGGCTCCCAGGAGATGCCGAGGGACCAGGACACTCAGGGGAACAGCAAGAAGACCCTCCTAGTAGCCAAGTGTGAAGGACACACACAAGGTTCTCATAACCACAAGCAGCCAGATGGAGAGACAGTGAAGGGAGCGAGGCTGGGTCAGCTGCTAACTCACCTGAATCTTTCCAAGTCTTTCGTTCACAAAGCAGTGTAAAGCTGGATTCCTCGCAGAGCTATTGTGGAAACCAAATAGGGAGTATTTGATCATTAATAGTAACTGGAGCCCTCGTCACCACCACCCCCACCCCGCCGATTTTTAACCACTGCTATATGCCTAGAGGAGTTCTATTCTCACTTCCTTCCTCCCTCCCTCCCTCTTTCCCTCCCTCCTTTTTTCCCTCCCTCCCTCCTTCTCCAATACAGCCTCTGTATCCCAGGCTGGCCTCATACATTTATGTAACTCAGAATGACCTTTTTCTCCTGCCACCCTCCTAAGTGCTGCTGCTACAGGTGTGTGCCATTGTACTAAACCCACAGGCTCATGTGCTCTGGGGAAGCGCTGTAACCACCAAGCGACATCATCAGCCCCCACCTAATAGTTCTTAATATCAAAAAAGGAGCTGAAGAAATATTTGCTGCATGGACTGACATGCAAAGCCTCCCCCTTCTAGACTTTTAGTACCAGGTCTGGCCAAGAGGGACTGCAACTTTTGCTACCAGAAACAGAAAACTTGCCCCCTGGCAATGGGCAAGGAGACACCTTGTTGGTGGTGTTGTTCGTATGTTAGACAGGGGCAGAGCAGTTGGCAGTCCTTTGCTCATCCTAGCTTGATGCCTGGCTTGATGGCCAAAACTGTTTTATGCCCAGAGCACATAAAAATCAAATCAAATCAAATCAAATCCAGGCAGCACAGCGAGGAAGGAGGAAGATATTCAGAGAGTTGCGTTCTGCTGTGCCACACAGTGCAGGTAGGAAAAGATGACCACAGATCTGCCCTCCACCCTATGGCACAGCTGGGTCATAGACACACAGAACCCCGCCTACCACCACGCAGTGCATTGACGGAGGAGGAAGGCAGACAGAGCCCTGCAGACTGCTCTGCGGCACACAGACCTCCCCTTCGGTGCACGGCACAGGCAGGCCATCTACATTGCTTGTTGCGACACCATGTAGAACAGACTGAGGATGTCACCCAGGGGCCTGCCAGATGTATGGCCAGCCTCCAGTGGGAGCCACCACGGCACAATGTGCAAGTCCAGAGTGAATAGATGGGAGAGAAAGAGAAGTGGAGCAGCTGGAGAATTATGAAGAGAGATGGAACTGGGGACTGGAGGGTGGAGAGGAGCCTGTTGTGACTGGGCCAGCTCTGCCACCTGGGGCCACGGCGAGGTCCCAGCCTGAGTTGCCATTGAGGGCCATGTCTGGGTCTGTGGCTATGCAGTGGCACGGGTCAGTGTTAATGTCCATGGCTTATATTACTACTAGAGAATATGGGGACGTCCCTGGTTGGGGCAGCTGTGGAGGACCAGATGGACATCCAGGGGATGTGCATACCTGGCCCCACCCCTCACTGGATGCTGTATTCTGGAGATCTGATCTCATCTTTCACTGGTGGCAGCACATGGATAAGCAGCCCTGCAGCTCACCTGGGCAGCACAATGGAGCTGTGAGGTGAGGGTGGACCAGCCCCGAGGGTGTGAGTGTGGGAGTTGACTCTGACAGTTGGGAAAGCTGCCCAAAGGGTCAAGAGCGTGGGAGAGCTAGCCCTGGCCCTCACGAGCATGGGAGAGCTAGCCCTGGCCCTCACCAGCTTCGGGAGAATGGCCCCACATCTTGCGTGAAAAGCACAGCAGAGCTGATCCTGGTGGGGGTGGGTGCAGGCTCACCTGCACCCTGAAGGTGGAAGCAGGGAAGGGCAGGGAAGAGCTAGCCCAGCCACTCCTTTGCTATGAAGTGGTGTGGGTGCGAGTGTGATGCCCTAGTTCGCCTTGGGGTTATGAGACCTGAGATCAGGTGAGCTCTTCCTGTCCTCCAGCTGCTGCACCCAAAGAGCAGGCACTGTACCTCACCTCAGCTGGCCCTGGTGGCAGAGGAGGGGGTGAGCTGGCCCCAAGGGTGTGAGTGAGGGAAAGCTGACCCCACCACGCCTCTGCTATGAAGTGGCCTGGCTAGGAGGAGATGCCTTTTGCTCCCATACCCCTTGCCACCAGAGGCATTTGGGAGAGCTGACCCTAGAGTTGTGAGAGTGGGTGAGCTGTCCCTGGCCACCCATTGGCTGCAGTACTTGGGGGAGTGGACCCTGAACCTTGCCTGGGCAACATAGCTGAGCTGGCCCTGACGGAGAAGGCACAGGTGAGGCAGCCCCGAGGGTGTGAGGGCAGGAAAGCTGGCCGTAGCTCCTGCTGCTGGTGGCATTGGGTGGCCTAGCCAGAGGAGTGCTGGAGAACTCATCCTGATGGTGCAGATAAGAGAAAGCCAGTGTGCAGACCATCTCTGACCTGGCCCACCCCAAAATTTATTATCATCACAGTTGGGACCTGTGAAAGGGCCAGTCTTGATAACCTGAAGATGCAGGATTTCCACAACACAGGGCAACAACAGGCTAACCCGAGGGAGTCCCCGTGAGGATCCAATATTGATGGTGTCATAGAAGCTAAAGACCTTGAACCAGACCATGAACATCTGCAAATGAAGATGTGTGGATATACTGTGGGACATACTGTGACATACATGATGAGATGTTTTCTATGCTTTGTTTTGTGTGTGTTTTATTGGGGGGGGCAGTTACAAGAAGGAAGGTCAGATAGGAGGGGACAGGGAGATGAGCGGGACTGGGGTGCTTGATGTGAAACTCACAAAGAATCAATAAAACATTTCAGAAAAAAAAAAAAGAAATGGAAAACTTTACAGGCAAAGAGGACAGAAGAATGGGGAAGGACGCCATGCCAGTTACCAGTGCAGCAGGGCTCACTCGGGGCCACTCTTATAGCTAAGCGCTTTGCCTTTGCCAATGATTCTAATTCCTTAGATGATCTTACAAGGTACAAGGTATTTTTTGTCACTGCTGTCCCAATGCGACGTGGGATCATGATCTCCCTGAAGACTACAGAGCTTACATCTTGAGCAATTTAGATTTAAGGCCAGGGGAACTGGCTCCAGAATCCACATTCCTAATCTCTATCATTTAAATCTCTCTAATCTCTCTCTCTCTCTCTCTCTCTCTCTCTCTCTCTCTCTCTCTCTCTCTCTCTCTCTCTCTGTGTGTGTGTGTGTGTGTGTGTACTTATTCATGTGCACCTATACGGAGGTCAGAGAACAACTTGCTGGAGTTGACCCTCTCCTTCTCCTATGTGGGTCCTGGGCATCAAACTCGGTTTGTCAGGCTTGGCAGCAGTCTCTTCCAGTGCTGAGCCATCTAGCCTCCCCTCTCTCAGTCTGGAATGCCGATTCCTTCCATTGCACTGTGTTCCCACAGGAGACTTCCACAGCACACCAACTTGCCTCTGAACTCACATGACCTTCACTGCAGAGATGGTTTGGCTCCTGGGACAGAGAGCTGCCATAGAGCAGGAGGTGAGTTATCTGTGGAGGTTGGAAAGTCACGTGGGCTAATCGGGGACTGTACTTGCAATAAGGTGTATACATCAAGCAGAATTAAGTAACAGCTCTTTTTCCACTGTAGTGGCTGCACTTTTAGTTATTCAGTAGGAAGGTTGTACATAGGAGCAAAAGCTGTTTTTCCAACAACTGTAGACAGTGAAAGGGTGACAGGCTCCAAGCGCCATGTAATACGAAAGTTGGAAGATGGTGTTTGGAACACTTTTAAAACATCACTCATTTGCTAACGTTTGAGACAGGGTCTCACTATGCAGCTCTGGCTGTCCTGGAGCGCACCACAGAGAGCAGGCTGGCCTGGAACTCGCTATGTAGACCAGGCTGGCCAAGAACTCATGGAAATCTGCCTACTGAGGGCTGGGATTAAAGGTGTTAGAAAATATATGATTGCAAAGACTGTTCCCACCACAGTGTCATCAGGAAGCTTAAGGACTGACTGCCAATGGCAGTGTGTGTGTGTGTGTGTGTCAGTGACACATAGAAATATCTGTGTGGCCTGGACTCTTCTTTTCTTGTCTTTGAGTCAAATCTCTTCTGCCCTTTAAAGACTCCTTCAGTGCACCCCATCCCTAGGTCTCCTCAAACACTTTGTTCTCTCACTAGCATTTTGTCTTGGCCTAAGTCTCTACCATTTAAATCGTATTTCTCTTGGCTGTATGTTTGCCTCCAGTGCTCTTTTTCACCCACAATAAATGTTGTGAACTGTGAATACTTATCATTTTTAAACCATTTACCACTTCACAGATGGATTTCCATCATAAAAAATGTGCTAACTGAATATCTATGTGCTCACAGTCCTGGTTTTCCCTTAGGATACAGAATTTTTTTTTATTTAAAATTATTTTTATATATGTATATAGTGTGTGTGTGTGTGTGTGTGTGTGTGTGTGTGTGTGTGTGTGCACGCGCCTGTGTGTATGCATACCTGTTTGCCTGCAGGGACCAGAAGAAGGTGTTGACTCCTCTGGAACTGTAATTACAGGTAGCTGGGAGCTGTCCAGAATAGGTGCTGGGAACTGAACCCAGATCCTCTAGAAGCAGCAAATGCTCCTAATGAGTGACTCATCTCTGTAGGTCCCAGAATTGCCTCTTGATCTACTGCATTTCTTTAGACTGTGAACACCCAGACACCAAGTAGCGATGATTATGCATTTTCCAATGTGTTTGTGGATTCTGAAGAATGAGTTGAGTGTGGTTGCTTTGTGTGATGATGCACACTGACCAGCTGGCCCTGTCTGGCCCACAGCGAGGGCACTTAGAAGAAACCAGGTGAGTCATTTATAAAGTGAGAGCTAGTCTGAAGTTTCCCCTGCTCTTCATTGGCTAAACTGGAGAATGCAATTCACCCTTTCTCAGAGGAGTGGGTTGGAAGCTGGTGGCAGCTTGGTGGCCTTGGGTCTGCAGATGCTCACTTCCAAATTTAATTTAAAACAATAACCACCAAAAAAAAATGTACCTTTGATTCATCCTATCTCTCTATTTATTTAATGTGATTTATTCTCAATACGTTTCATATTGCCAAAATAGGGGCCTCCCCCACCACCTGCATCTTGTAGGGGAAACAAACAAGACCCCTCTCATCAGATGAGTTAATTACACTGACTCGCTCGCTCCTCCCCAGAGATCCCATAATCTAAAGTGCCTGCCGCAAAGCTTTGATTCAAGCAAGCAGGCTGGAAACGAGAGCTGCGCGGCTGCATAATTTTAGTTGCCAGAATCAAAAGCTCAGCACAGGCCGGATCTGGGAGGGCAAAGTAGCTTGCATTCATCAGAGAGAGGCTCATCTCGGGTCAGGTGACAGATCTGTAGGAGCGCTGAGCTTGAACCCATTTCTCAACATTTTGGCATTATTTCCCAACCTTTGTGCTTCTAAGCACCGTGTGGTCACTCCCCTTACTGTTCCGTCCAGTCACTCTTTGGCCTCTTCAGATGTGCCTGGTGATGATCAGGCATGCAGAATACCGATGCAAGTGGTCTGTTGTCCCTTTTGTCCTTTCGACACAGTGGCAGCCGCAGTCACTTCTCTTAAGGGACCTGAGCAAATCCAGGAATAGAGGCCGTTGCCACGCTTTCAGGTCAGAACTTGAGAAGATGGGCCTTACGCAAGGGATTTATGGAGAACTCTCTCCAGAGAAATAGAGTGATGAAATGGGAGGAGCAGGGAAGTCAGGAGGCCCTCGAAGTACCAACCACCATGGCAAATCCAGTACCACGACATCATGGAAGCTCTGCAGTGCAGACCACACTGTGGATGCCGTCGTGGTTCCAATGTGAAATGTTCCCCCAAGGCTCATAGTTTGGAACATTTGGTCCCCAGCTGTTTGCGGGGGTGGGGGGGTATGGAGCCTTTAGGAGGCAGAGCCTTGCTGGAGGAGGAAGACCTGCACCAGGAGTGGGCTTTGAGGTTTTATAACATGGACCTACTTCCTGTTCTCTCTCTCTCCCTCCCCCTTTCCCCTCCTCGTCTCCATCTCCCTCCTGCTTCCCTCTCTCTCTTTTTCCTGACTGCTGATGGGATGTGACAGTTAAGATGCTTCCACTGTAGGACAGTTTAGCCCTTTGTTTTTTTTCACTGCCAGTGCTGTGCAAAGTCCCTGTTGGGGGAATCCCACTGACGTCTTTAGTGCTGGACTTCCCTGTCCTTGCAATAAGCATCTGGCACTCACTTGAGACGCAAAGCAGTGAGCACAGCCCATATTGTTTTGATGGGAAAAGCCACTACTTTTGATGGTGTGGCTTCACAGTGGGACGCCGGCATATGCTAGGCGTACAGGATTTAAGTTATGGGGCACGTGAGAGGAAGGCAGACAGAGATAGTAGCCAGGGCCCAAGATTGGAGAGTGCTTTGAGAAACAAGGTGTATCATGCCCACAGGGTGAGAGCTGAGGAAGAAGGAGCCTCCTGGTCTCCCAGCACTGAAACCGCTGTATACACCCAGCATGAACACTCTCTGCAGAGGGGCCCCCAGTTTATACAGCTTGTAAAAAAGGATATTTTTGTTTATTTGCTTGTTTTTGTGTATGAGGTATGGACATGCATGTGAAGGTCAGAGGTGGGCCTCAGGTATCTTCCTCAGCGGCTCCCTCCCTTATGTTTTGAGGCGGGGCCTCTCCCTAAATATGGAGATCGCTGATTCAGCTAGAACTCGGGTTTGCGTACTTACACACACTGCAAGCATTTTGCATAATCTACCATTGCTTCGAACTTTCAACTAAGAGCAAAGGAAGTAAGTGGCTCAGCACAACAGGGCCGGACTAAGTAGGCCTCTGCTCATTTTGTTTACCACGTGGTGGAAGCAGAGCTGTCCACTACCCAGTGCCAGTGAGCTCCATGCACAGCTTAGTGTCTCCAACATGGCGACCCTTGAATAAGAACCTTTGAATGTACTTAGTGTAATACGAGAGTGGCCATGTTTAAGAGAGTCATCTTTATACATTGTCACATAAAATTGCACATGGTCCATGCGAGATTGAACCTATTAACATCCCATCATGGAAGTGGGAGGGGCTCGTGAGGCCCCACCTCTTCCTGAGAGTTTCAACTGGGGGAGTGAGAGATACTGTTCTCAGGGATGTAGCTACTGCTCAGGTGATTATGTTCTTGTAAACAATCCTTTGTCCATACTCCTATAAGCAACTTTAATGAAACCCATTGGGTCAAAAAACCAAAACATCAAACCAAACAAAACCATGGAAGCAGAAGAAGGATGAGCTGGGAAGAGAAAAGAGATTAGTTGTAGTCGGAGTAGGGCAAGAGAAGGTAACGGGCTGTCAGTAAGATCAAAACGTATGTAGAGAAATGGGTCCCAGTGAGACCCATTGTTGTGTATAATTATCAGATGCTAATGAACATTAAAATGAGTAAAAATGGTACCTTTTGATAACATACCATGCGATGTTTTGATACATGAGTAAAGAAAGACTTAAAAGACCACGGTTTCCAGGAGAGGAGACAGATGGAGCCCATTTTCCATACAAACGTGAGGACCTGGATTCAGATCTCCAGCTCCCATGAAAAAAAAAACCAACACAGAACTAGGAGGCAGAGCCATGGGCATCTCTGTGGCTTGCCAAAATGTCTCAGTTCAGGAAGAGATGCTGTCTCCAGGGAATAACGTGGAGGACGGTAGACGAAGACACCAAAGTGTCCCTCACAGGTACAGGAGCACACAAAGAGACCAAGCTCAGCTTGCCTTGCTCAGGTGCCACTGAGACACCACAAGTGACATGGCCGCACCCCAGGAAATGTGCTGCTTGCAAAGGGTCCCTCTTGGGTGGTAGATTGCTAAAGCCCCAAGCCGACTTCTTCACTCACAGCAGGCAGTGTTGCTCCCACAATAACTCAGCCAGTCTGGTCTCTTTCCCGGTATTGACTTTACCTAAGAAACCAAATTAATTACCAGAAGGTTGCTCTGCTAAGTATGGAATTAGAAAGAAAGGAAATTGGATGGTCTTAAGGGATTGCTCTTACAGGCTTGGATAAGTCCCGATAAATTGCCTCTAAAGAGAAAGGAACGCACTGCAGGCAGAGACACTAGCTTTGTCCTAAGTACCTTCGCCTTGAACCTGGATGTTGACCCAGGTTTATCATCTAAGGCTTTGGGTTTACTCTTGTCATGATCATATTACTCGATTTTGAAAAATCTAAATTGTATTTTACATCAAGGCCGTTTTAAGTGTGCTGTGTGCCGGCGTCTAGGGAAGTCACTTAAGCCCGTGGATAAGGGATAATCTTCCATCAGAAATAACTTCTTCTTTTTGTCTTCCTCCTTAGTCCCAGGTCTGTTTCATTTTTTTTTCTCTTTTCTTTTTTTTTTTTTCTTTCTCATCACTGTGGTCTGCCTTAAAACGCTGATTAGTACATCGTGGTAAAACACACCTTATATCATTATGGAGAGTATGAACCCGGCATTGCAACAATTCTATGCCTTTCCCCTTTCACTCAGTGGCGCTGCTGATCACAGTAGGCCACCTCCGCCGTCATCTTACTTCTTAGAAAATGGAGACAGCACCAGCACTGTAGGATAGACTTTCTGCAGTGGTGACCACAGTGTGAGGCCAGTTTGCTGTAGTGTCACTCAGAGGTTGTGAACACGCGCTGACGCTGCTCAGAGCCCCTGCTGTATCAAACCAAGAACATTTCGGTTTCGGACATGAAGAGGTTGTCTGCTTTCTAATTTACTGACTTTTTGTGCTAAATATTCAAGAACGATGTCTTTTGAAAATGCTGGCTCCTTGGTTTGAGGGCAGGTGGGACCAGCAACTATAGCAGAGGTCACTTCTCACATACTATAGTGAAAGACATAAAATTCCAATATCATTTAGGCAGCCTTAATTCTATGAGTAGGAAAAAATACATATGCACGTGCATGTACACATTTTTTTCCTGTGGTATACAGAATCATAGTGTTTGTATTAGGGCCTTCTAGAAGAACAGATTCTGTAGGATGAAAATAGTAGAATTTTCTAAATCAACTTTCATTGTGGTAGGAATAACAGTTCACTCATGCCCGAGAGCCGGAGAACCTGTTGAATGTACAAGTGGCGGCCAGACGTCTGTGTCTTTCCCAGTGATTTTCCACCATAGTTTTTGAGACAGTCTATCCCTGAGCCTGGAGCTTTAACTATTGTCTTTGTCCAGACTAGATGGCTTGCACGCTCTGGGAACGAACGCACCCGTCTCTGAGTGGTCCTTGAGTAGCCCCGCAGTTGCTGCCTCAAATTCGAGAGGCCAACAGCTTGGAAGAGCTGAGTGCTTCTGCTGTGCCTGGTTGGTGCTGAAGCCCAGCAAGGTTTGTGGGAAGCTGTGAGTCTTCAGTCCACGACGGAAGCCTGGAAATGCTAGTTCTGACAGAGATGAAGGAACCAGCAGCAGCCAGTGCACTCAGGACTCCGCAACCACACTAAGTCACCTGGAGGCCCTGTCAAAGGCCAGTGAGCTTCCTTTGGAACCGCCCACGTGTGGGTGGGGCTTCTCATGTCAATCAGGGCAATCAGGAAAAATTGGACATTAAAACCAATCATTATGGTAGTTGTCTCCCGGGAAGTAATCGCGAAACTGATTCAGAAGCTGACATTTCCTGAGACACTATTTTTATTTAGAAGGATAACTGAAAAAATTCTCTCTCTCTCTCTCTCTCTCTCTCTCTCTCTCTCTCTCATAAAACGAGTTGGAAGAACTACAGCTGGGGCTTGGGGATTTAGCTCAGCGGTAGAGCACTTGTCTAGCAAGTGCAAGGCCCTAGGTTCCGTCCTCAGCTCTGGAAAAAACAAAAAGCAAACAGACAAAAAAACCAAAAAACAAACAAACAAACAAAACTACAACCGATAGTGCTTTTACCAATGACCAAGTTTCTTATTTTTGTGCAAAAACAACAACTTTGAAAAAACTGGAATCCATCATCCTGACTTTCACCACAGTTAGATATTTCCCTGATTTAAACAGGGGTGACACGAAACATGTCACCATTTGGAACACCTTGCCAGGATTGGATGCACGCCTCCCAAAGGTCCATATGCACATATGAGAGATGGGGCCTACCAGGAAGTTGTTATGTCACTGTGTAGAGGCCTGTGAGGTGATTAAAGTGCCTCTCCTCCCCCTCCTTCCCTCCTACCCCCTTCTCTCCTTCTCTCCCTCCCCTCTCCTCTTCCCCCCCCCCCAACTTGTGATGGAACTACTCATTCAGACTCATTCCTCCCTTTGTTCGCTCAGCTTTCATAAGAGCCAAACCAACAAGCTGCCTAATCCTGGATTTGAACCTCCAAACTGTATCACAGACCTTTTCTCCTTGTAAATCGTTGCCTCAGGCCTTTCATTGTCACAGTGCAAAACTAGACTGACACCTCTTCCCAACAAGGCAAGATGATGCAAACAAGCAGAATGATTTTGTCACAGGAGAAAGATTTATTACAGTGATTTCGGATTTGGTATTGTAACCAAGCTTTCAAAAGTTGTTGGTCTGAGAATAATATCAAAGAAGAAGTGTTTGCTGCAGTCGATTTATCTGAGACACTTCTTGAAGTGTTTTCTTCTCTCCTAGCTGTGTATATGGACAAGGCTGGCTTGCCCTCACTACGCACGCAACTGGAATAACATGTGAACAGTGTGACTGTGGGACAAGATCCAAGAAACCAGCTGTTCTGGAATCATCTGCCCACTTTGTACCTTTCTCATGTGTCAGGAGGGATGAAGAGGACCCCTTCTGTCTGTCATCATAACTGGATGGAGAGGAAGCCATCACTGCTCCAGACAGAACCTTCATGGTGAAGCCATGGTTTCTTCCAAACAGATCGCTGCAGAAAACATAAGTGTGGATGCTGACCAACATTTAGCATAATGAGGTTAACGAACGGATTCAATTTGGGAAGATCTGTTGCTCCTTAGGAAGCGGCATTGAGTAAGCCCTGATGTTTACACACATCAACGGCAGAATCTGGGGGTACAGGAAAAGAAGGTTAAAAAACGTCAGCAGAACCTTGTCAACTCTGGAAGTTGTACAGCTCAAGATCACAGGTCACATCCATGGCAGACCTGGGATGTAGGAGTCTCTCCCAGCATATTTCAGTGCCAAGGTGTTAGAAGACACATTTTTTTATTTCTGGACTCAGAACTTCAAGACACATTTTTGGTCAAAAATAAAGATTCAAAGAAACCATGACCCTAGTAGCTCATCAGTGAGATCTCTATAGCGCTTGCTTTGTTTACTGAACAGACACACCCAGTGTCAAAGCAATTGTGCACGTTCGGAGAAAGCATACAAACCCCCTAAACCTATTCTCAAGCTGGTGGCTTGCAAATGGTGACCCCAAGAGAGAGTCCACATACTTCTACTCGTATGTGACCTTTTTAAAACCGCAAAGGTAGTGTTTCTCAGGAAGTCTGTGTTCATTCTCCCAACCCGTGAAAAGGAGGGCGTGGATCAATTAAAAGCAACTGGAAGGTAGCAAGGGTCATTTTCCTAAGGTGGCTTTCACCAATGGGAAGCTGCCACTTTGCTGTGTCCCGGAGAGGCTGACCTACTTCTGCTTCTGTGAGCCTGTAGTCTTGAAAGGTCATTAATCTAGCCTTGGCTCACGATGCTAGAATCTTGAGACTTCTATTTCTTAAATGTCAGAGGTGTGTCAGGTTGCCTTGTGAGATGCTGGTATCTCTATTCAGGTGTGCAGTAGTCAGGAGAGAGCTACATCAGTAACTTCCTTTCTCATGGAGACAGTCATCCACCCAAAGGTGCCAATGACCCATATGTCACACACACACACACACACACACACACACACGTGCGCGCGCTCATGCACGCACGAATGCACACGTTATATGTGGATCTTTGCTGTGGATTAAAGAGACAAAGCCATCTCCCACTCACTCTCTTCTTGTCAAGTACAGGGACAAACAGGTCTGTGTTTGCTCTGAGGTTGACAGTGTCGGATGTACTTCCTGGCAGTAGAGTTGGAGAAAAACATGAAAGTCGCAATTTCTGCTTGTCACTCTTTGCTGTGCCTCCTCCCTGTCTAGAGGATGAAATCTGAGCTCTTTGTTGTCACAGCCAGAGTCTTTCCCAGCTGCTCCTAGTTTTTCCCCAGCCCCACTCCTCATCTTCCACCAGGCTCACCTTTGACCTCTGAGGACCAGCCATTCCTCAGCTCCCTTGAAGGACTTTATCAGCATCCCAGTCTCCTCGCCCACCCGGCTCATCCTTTCCAGATTTTTAGGGTTCAACACATGCCTTCTACAAGTGGCCTGCTTGATTCCGCTCTGCTGAGGGAAGGGTCTGTTTGGCATTCCCATAACAACCGGTGCTTGCTGCAGCTGGTTAACATCCTTTCCTGTAGCTGCCTTTCCTGGTTCGCCCATCTTCCCCTTCTCCTTCACCTTCTTCATTTGAGTGCACTGTCCTTGTGCAAAATGCAGTGCCAGAGATAAAAGATGTGATTCCATTGGATCACATGTTGGGTGTCTTTCGTGTCCCCTGCAGCCACCATACTTAGTGTCCTAGACACCTGGCTGTGGGTTCTTGTTCTCTGGCTTCCTTTTGACCGTAGCCATTGAGAACATCAAAGGGCAGGGGTGAGTGTGAAAACTTGAGAAAGTCACCTCCTTCCTAGAAGTATGCCCAAGACATGGCTATGTCACTCCTAACAATGTCTATGGGTCTTTTACCTGCAGTCACCTCTCTAGACTTTGGTGGGACTTGTTCACGTTATTCAGGTCTGGGTCATTGATTGACTCCACTATTTCTACTCCAGATGTGCATCCCATGCCTTGTTAATGTTTCTAAAGATCCAAGTCTGGGTATGTAGCCCTTTTACACACTGTGTGTGTGTGTGTGTGTGTGTGTGTGTGTGTGTGTATTCAGTGTATATGTGTGTATGTATCCATATATATATGTATGTGTATGCATATATATGCATATGTATACACACATGCACATACATCCCTACACACACACACACACACACACACACACACACACACACACACACACATATCCTTCCTGCTGAGATACCAAGGATGACCATTACTAAAACCTCAGTCTCTGATACTTCTCTTTTTACTGTAACATCAATTACATCTTCATCTGGTAAACCATGGCAGCCCCATATCCCAGCAAGCTGTGTAACATAGAGAGACTAGGGTCCAATAAGTTTGCTGAAAAGCCACTATTGAATTTTGTATTTCCAGGAGAAGGCATGACAAAAAGTTGCTAATTCCAGGCAAGCACTCATTTCTTTTGCACATCATAGAGATGGGAAGGGATGGCAATTATTAGTGTGGAAATTTTCTTTCCCATTGTGGCAAGAGATAGCCATTATCTTTGTGAGTGAAAGACTCATGGATGGGCGTAAGGAATCCACTGTATACCATCAGGAATCGAAAGTGCGCTCTTTTGCTTTGAAATGAGATCATCCGCTCCTGGAAGCTCCCACTCCAACGCCCATCCATCTAGAACTTCTCTCTAAGGACGCAGGTAAAATGCAATTTGTCTTTTAATAAGCCTCGGGAGTTTAGTTTAAAGATGCGATTACCCAGAAGGCAACAAGAGTTGTCTACAATTTCATCTGTCTCAAGAAAGACAGAGAGCAAGGCTTTATGGGAGATTCTGGCTTGTAAATTAGACAGAAAATAGAAGTTGTGTGTGTCTGGGATCTATCCCTGACTGAATCTTATTCTAGTTAGTGTTCAAAAAATGGGGTTCCCTTCCTAAGTCCCCAACTGTTCTTCAGAATAGTAGCAGGCCAATGTGTGGATGACATTGTTCTGCCTGGGTTTCATCATTGAATGCCTATGGCAAGATCAAGCCAGGACATCAAGGTTTACTGTCACTACTCTTGTGGCCTCTTTCTCATGTACCTTGAAGTCTTCTTATCCATCCTTACCACTTCACCCCGTCTCCCTAGTCACTCCATTCTCCAAGGACATCTGACAATATCTCCTGACATTCCCACAGGCCAAGAGACACTGGCGTCGTGACCAGCAGGCTGAGCGCTCATCTGTACAGAGAGCCCAGTCTCAGCAAGAAATGCAATGAACCTTGCACGTTCCCCCAATTCAAGACTCCTGGGAGGGAGCATGCTCAGTGATGACTGAGGCTCTCCTTCAGGAAAAGAGGTGCTGAAGCACTAAGGTCAAGATGTCCATGTGTTTATTCTTCCTGAAGCTCTTTCAGACTTTCCTCTGTAGAAGCATAGGATTTTACAAAACCCACTTCTGCATGCTTAGAGCATCCAGAATTTATGAAACCTGCAGGGACATACGTCTTTGGTTATTTGCCACTCATAGCTCAGTGCATTGTCTCGTCTGCTCACAAGACAGGTTGTATTAGGATCCCAGTACATGAATGAAGAAACTAGGAGAGTCAGGGGTCTAGATGATGCATGAAAGAGTCATGACTCGAGGTGAGGTCCTTCGGATTTCAGACACTGATGGTCTGGTCATTACTGCTTCTCTTATCATGAACTACTTATGTCTGGGGCTCTTCTGCTGGAGAGAAAGAAGAGTGACACTAACAGCTAGAGCTCATATCTGAGTGATCACTCAGGAGGTTGACTTCACTCCAAACAGCAAACCAAAGACAGGAGCCCTGAAGGCAACAGATCTTGACAACTTGACATAGAGACCACACAATGACTTCTCCTTCTGCACATCTCCCTGAAAGTATAACATCTCCATCCAATAAGAGCCCTCCAAAAAACCTTTTAAGATAATTCCATTGCTGCTGTTGCAGTGTGGCCATGTAGCTTAGTTATGGCCACACCATTAGTTCATTCATAAGCAACATTAACTCAGAGGAGTATCTGAACTGTTTACTTAAGTTCTCAACCCTTGAGGCTTTCAACCAGTATTCATTAACTGGAGGAATCTGTGACTTGATAGACAAATCTATCTCGACACTGATGAGGTTGGGGAGATGGCGTAGCAGGTGAAGTGGTTGCTGTGAAAGTCTGGGGACCTGAGTTCAAATCCCGAGCATCCACATAAAACGGTTGAGCATGGAAATTCAAATCTGTAATTCCAGTTCTAGGAAGGTGAGACAGGGGGATGCCAGAAGGTCACTGGCCAGCCAATCTAGCCAAAGAAGTGAGCTCCAGGTTCAATGAGAGAGCCTGACTAAGAAATGAGGTAGAGGGCAACAGAGGAAGTCATCGGTCTATGTCTTCCATAGACTCATGCACATGTGTGTGCCTGCACCTGTACAAACAAGGGCATATGTGCACACGGAGAGGTAAGTTGTAACATTTGTTGCCTTTTATCAGAGCTTTTGCCTGTGATCAGGACTTAGGTTGCTCAAAGATCAATGTATTCTAGATTATTGATGCAAAACCTCAGAAATGTCCAGGAACATATATATTGTACAAATAATTCTCCTGGTGTCCGTGTAATGAGGTCATAGCTCATGATATATCACATACAAGACAGAGGCTCAGATGGGAGACATCAGGACGAGCCTGAACCTTTTCCACAGACTCTCTTCAGGTCATTCCTCTTGGGATGGGATGAAAGGCTGGTGTCTGATAACTTTTTATCAACCCAAGAGCAGACTCAGACTGGATGCTTCGCTGTTCAAGTCTGTGTGGAATTTCCTAGCACTCTTTTTCTCTGCGCCAGCACACACCTCAGGTGGTCATTGCTTAAAAGCAAAGGCTTCTTGGTGGTCTGCGGTCATATTTGCCACTTAATATTTCCATGTAGATAAAGAGAGAACAGTAATCGAAAGAAGTGTGTTTGCTCTACTTATTACATTTGGAACCCAGATGTGGGGAGCGACATAGGCGGCACAAACATGGGCCGAGTGTGAGTCAGGCTATCATTGCCATTGCTAAGAACAAAAGTGGATGCAGCTTTGAATTCCAAGTTTATACCTCCCTGCCAGGGTGGCCTTCCACACATTATGGGCTCCCGTAAGCCTGGGTTCTTCCCCGGGTGGAGTAGAGGGCACTGTGTGAGCAGATTAATGAGATAATGTGTGAGTTGGCTTCCTTTATTCCCCAGCAGGTAGGAAGCACTCCAAATCCTGCTGCTGTCTGTTGTTTCTATTCTGTCTTGCTTCCTGTGGGCTGATGTCACTATTAGTTGAGTTGTTGACAAGCCCTGGTAATAATGCCAGAACTGAAGAGTCGACTCCCCTTCCTTCCGAACGGTCTGGTTTCGTTATCTTCACCCTGGAGTGGCCTTGACCAGACAAGGAGTCCTGCTGGCCAATTACTGTCTGATGGCTGGGGAAGCCGACTGACTCTTCTCAGATGATTTTTCGTGGCAGGTGCTCCTCAACATCCTCCTGGTGTACAAATAATGACCCCACGCAAGAAGCCACTTCCTTTGGTGGGCAGTTGATAAGCCGTCTGATCCAGTGAGCTGTGGGAAATCATGCTGTCACAGCTGCAGGTGGCTTACTCGCATTTTGTGTGGTCAAGAAGGCTACCTGGTTGTCTGCCATTAACACTTCTGAGCTACAGCTGGTAGGGAGACGTTAGAACACATTGCTTCTCAATGGACCTGAAGCTTAGGGAACCTTGATAGCAAGGCTCTGTGTGAAATCTGGGCTTCGGAATTCTATCTCCTCCTTCCCATCCTCGTCTTTCTCCTTATAAATTGTTTTTTTAAAGGTATGTTTATTTTATTTTTATTTTTGCATTTTTATTAATTCATTCATATTACATCTCAATGGTTATCCCATCCCTTGGATCCTCCCATTCCTCCCTCCCTCCTGCTTTCACCCCCTCCCCTATGACTGTGACTGAGGGGGGCCTCCTCCCCCTGTATATGATCCTAGGGTATCAAATCTCTTCTTGGTAGCCTGCCATCCTTCCTCTGAGTGCCACTGGGCCTCCCCATTAAGGAGACCTGGTCAAATATGGGGCACCAGAGTTCGTGTGAAAGTCAGTCCCCACTTTCCACCTAACTGTGGAGAATGTCCTGTCCATTGGCTAGATCTGGGTAGGGGTTTAATGCTTACTGAACATATTGTCCTTGGTTGGTGCCATAGTTTGAGCAGAACCCCTGGGCCCAGATCCACCTGTCATAGTGTTCTTCTTGTAGGTTTCTAGGATCCTCTGGATACTTCTATTTCCCCATTCTCCCATACTTCTCTCACCTAGAGTCCCAATAGGATGTCCTCACCTCTATCCCACTTTCCAGGTAAGTGAAGACTTTCATGGGACATGCCCCTTGGGCTAGTGTTCAGTTATAAGTGAGTATATACCATTTGAGTCTTTCTGCTTCTGGGTTAACTCACTCATTATGATCATTTCTAGTTCAATCCATTTGTCCACAAATTTTGGGAATTCCTTGTTTTTAATAGCTGAGTAGTATTCCATAGTGTAAATGTACCACAGTTTCTTTATCCATTCTTCTACTGAGGGACATTTAGGCTGTTTCCATGTTCTGGCTATTATGAATAAGACTGCTATGAACATGGTTGAGCATATGTCCTTGTTGTGTGCTGGAGCATCTTCTGGGTATATTCCAAGGAGTGGAATAGCTGGGTCTTGAGGAAGCCCTAATCCCAAATTTCTGAGATGCTGCCAGATAGGTTTCCAAAGTGGTTGTACTAGTTTGCATTCCCACTAGCAATGAAGGAGTGTTCCTCTTTCTCCACATCCTCGCCAGTATGTGATATCGCTTGAATTTTTTATCTTAGCCATTCTGATGGGTGTAAGATGGAATCTCAGAGTCCTTTTGATTTGCATTTCTTTGAGGACTAAATATTTTGAGCATTTCTTTAAGTGTTTCTCAGCCATTCGATATTTCTCTGTTGAGAATTCTGTTTAGTTCTGAGCCCCATTTCTCAATAGGGTTATTTGGTTTGGTGGTGTTTAATTTCTTGAGTTCTTTATGTGTTTTGGATATTAGCCCTTTGTCAGATGTAGGGTTGGTGAAGATCTTTTCCAAGTCTGTAGGCTGTCACTTTGTTCTGTTGACAGCATCTCCTGCCTTACAGAAGCTTCTCAGCCTCATGAGGTCCCATTTATTAATTGCCTATGAAGGTTTGTTTAATTGGTTAAGTGTACAAGTGCTTGTCTACATGTATCTTTGTGTGCTGCATATATGCCTGGTACTTGCAAAGACCAAAAGCAAGCACCAGCTCCCTTGAGACTGGAGTTATGGGTGGTTGTAAGCCACCACGTGGAGGCTGGGCTGAACTCACTATGTACTCTGAGTTGGTTTCAAGCTCATGCTGGTCTTTGTGCTCTCAGCCCTGAAGCCTGGGCTTACAGATGTGCACCACTGTTCCCAGGAATCCCATTGTCTTATTGATTTTATCCCCTTTGCCCCTATGGTACTTCAAAAAACAAGTTAGACCAACCTTGCCATGCTATCTCAAAAGTGATGGCATACCACACGATGAAGACGTTTTGGGGGGGGGGGGAGAGAAGGAAGCAGGGATTTGGAGAGAGACCCTGGGCCCTGAAGTCCCATGTGTCATCTGCTTGGGGTATATCAGTCCATTTTCCAATGCCATATCCAAAACACCTGAGGCCAAGTAATTTGTGAACAAAATGTAGAAGTTTCATTAACTTGTGGCTCTGGAGGCTGGGAAGTCTAAGGATATGTGAGCATCTGTTTTGCCTCTGAGGAGGCTCTGCCACTGCATTAGAATGTGGCAGGGGCCTCACATGGAGAGATAGACACTAGCCCTGGTTTCTGTTTCTCTGATAAAACCACTCATGCCTTCTGGGGACCCTACCTCCCTCACTTTACCTAACCAATAACCCCCTAGAGTCCCACTTCCAAATACTACCAACATACCTAATAGAGGAGAAATTTGAGCATAAGTCTTGGGGTGCATATTCACATCATAGCATGGGGGTGACAGTAAGGAGGGTGGAGTCAGAAGACTTCTCAGTGATCATGTCCGTCTCCTTGGGAACAAAAGCCCCTCTGTTTCCATTGGTATCAAACAACTGGGCTCCAGTCATGAGCACAGGAGGGTGACTGCCATTGCCAGACAGGATATGGCTTCAATTTAGGCAAGAGAGAAGGCTTGCATTTCCTTGCCTCTGGTAACAACAGCTGCCCCACAGTGTCAGCCCCCAGCATCTCTCTTACTGCTTATCAGTTGTTGGAGACTATGTTGCGTGACTTAAGATGGTTCCGTGACCCAGAACTCCATGTTGCTCCTCCACCACAGCCTTGATATTCATTTCCTAAGCACCTCCATGCACCACCACTAGGAAGCCTGAGTAGGGGATTACTTCTGGTACTTACGGTCAACTGAAAGGTTCCTTCACTTTCTTGCCCATGAATATAATGTTTTGAGAAAAAATGACTCGTTGGCTTGTGTATATACTTCTACCTGTGTTTTGTGTCTATAGAGATGGAGTCTCAACATGTAGCCCAAGATGATCTGCAACTCACAACACAGGCTGTGGTGGCTTCTCCTCATGACCACTGCCCAGCTCTCGGGAGTGGAATGTTGGGACTGCAGGTGCCACCATACTGTTTTTATTTTGTGTATTTATTGTTACGTGTGAAGCCTACTGTTGAGTGCTGAAAGGCAGGCAGGCCTCCCCTTGGGGGAATTTACAGTTTAGAAGGGACATCCATGAGTGAGCAATTGAGAAAAATGTAAAGAGTGCTGGCAAACTGTAGCCAGTGCTTTGGAAGACGAAAACCCAAAGTGTTCTGGAGTGAATAATCAGGACTCATCTTTTCTGGAATGATAATTTGCGAGACTCTTTGAGACAAGATTCTTACAGTTGGGTCCCTGAGAGACAGATGAACAGAGATGCTGGAGTACTAGACAGACAGGGATGTTGGAATATTAGACAGGGATGCTGGCATATTAGACAGACAGGGATGCTGGAGTATTAGACAGGGATGCTGGCATACTAGATAGACAGGGATGCTGGCATACTAGACAGACAGGGATGCTGGAGTATTAGACAAGGATGTTGGAGTACTAGATAGACAGGGATGCTGGAGTACTAGACATACAGAGATGCTGGAGTACTAGACAGACAGAGATGCTGGAGTACTAGACATACAGAGATGCTGGAGTACTAGACAGACAGGGATGCTGGAATACTAGACAGACAGAGATGCTGGAGTACTAGACAGACAGGGATGCTGGAGTACTAGACAGACAGGGATGCTGGAGTACTAGACAGACAGGGATGCTGGAGTATGAGACAGGGATGCTGGACTATGACACAGGGATGCTGGAGTACTAGACAGTCAAATAAATGGAAAAGTCATAACTGCGTGCAACCGTGTGAGAGGGGCTTAGACGTATATAATAGAGTGAAAAGGCAAACCTTCCATGATGCCATTTTAATAAAATCAAACCCAAGAAAAATAAGCAATGTATGATTTCAAGCTGCGTACATAAAGGATAAAACCACATTTACAAAAAGCAGACTGGGAGACCCAAAATTCCAAGTGACCTGTACCAGGAGGCTAAAAGAGGGAGGGGAACATATGAGCCCATTCAAGATAAGTTCTTGTTAGGTGAGTGGTAGGCTCATACAGGTTGCTTACATATGTGCTAGGTGTATTTTCAGATACATCAGTATTGCCTGATACAGCACATTTTAATACCATAGGTGCCTGTAAGCCAGGTGCCTGCAGACTCCTGGCAGGTCCAAGGTGGGCTGGGGCTGGGTGAGTCCATGGTGAGCTGCAGAGTACCTGTCTGTCTTCAGGGGATGCCCTGACCCGGCCACAGCTCAGGTTGCCTAGCCGACTTGCAGGCCCAACACTCACAGGTTCCGGGAGTTTTGTAAAGAAGCTGACACCTGAGCTTATATAAGCAGTATCTCAAATTTCAAATGTTGGCGGCTGTTCCCAACTTTAAAGACTCTGCAGAGGCGAACACTACTTTGGGTGGGGGATATGTTCAGCCCCTGAAAGGAAGCGCTGAGAGCAAACCGCGATTCTAAGCCCACACGAAATGAGAATGTCTAATTTTACTTTGACCATATTGTCCCACTCTGGAGTCAGGCAGGAAACCCCTCCTCCTCCCGCATCTCCATCCCGGGAGTGAGCCAGTGAGCTATTTCCAACCTGCCGCCCTCTGGGTGGCTGCACAGCTCTCACCTGCACTTCGCACCTCTAACTTTGGAATGTGTGAAGGTGGTGTGAGCCCAGGGGAGTGGGGGCTGCAGCCAGCCTGTGCCTGTGCCCCAGCACACTCTCTGTGCCCTCTGCCAGCTTGCAGGCATGTTGGCAACACATTCATAAGGGCTCCGGGGGAGGAATGGGTGATCTTAGCTGGTAAGACCTACGCCATGCTGACCACTGCTGGGGTGGAAGGCTTTCCATAGAGGAAAAGTATTATGCAAAATCTACAAATACACACACACACACACACACACACACACACACACACACACGTGTGTGTGCATGGTGTGAAAGTAAAAGGGAGACTAAGGGGGGCACCTAAAGTAGTGGGGAACAAAAGAGTCTTAGGCACAATCTAGATTTAGCTATGAACGTACTTGTGGATGCAAGCACACATATGTACGTGCGTGCATATAAATGCACATGCGTATGTGTATACATACATGTGTGTATATGACATGTGAGCATAAAGGGGCTATTCAGAAGGAGGAAGGAGACCAGGGACAGAGGAGAAAGAGTGATGAGGCAAAGTATAATTACTAGGATCTGGGGAGACAGCTCAGTTGGTGGAGTGATGCTGTGCGACCTGAGAAACTGAGTGCATCCCCCCCAGAGTCCATGAAGAAGCCAGGAGCAGCAGTCTATGCACCTGCGATCCCAAAGCTGGGGAAATGGAGACACAGGTGTCCCTCCAGCCTGCTGGCCAGTCAGCCCAGCTGAGTCTGTCATTTCCTGGTTCAGTGAGAGACTCAGTGTCAGGTGGACAGTGATTGGGGAAGCCACCCGATGTCAACCTCAGTGCACACATGTTCACACCTGAGCACACGTGAGCACGCACATACACACACACAGTCAAAACTGCAATGGTTATACGTGCATAATAATGTAATGGCGAGGTTCATCCTTGTGAGTTGATTGCTGACACAGCGAATGCGGAGTAAATAGACAGACAATTAAATGGCATGCTGTCTACCTATGCTCCACCGCAGTATGGCTGGGGGAATTGCTATCAATCCAGAAGTTCTCAGCTGAGCTCTACCCCATGCCCCAGTCACCTGGAGATATCTGAAGATATTTTGGGCCGTCCCAACTGGAACAAAGACATGATTCAAAATTTGAGGAGCTCACCCCAAATCACTGGTGGTGAATGGAGTCCAGCAGCATAGCTAAATACCCACTGTTATACAGAACAGCATGTTTTCTTGCCCCAACACTACAGTGAAGAATTATTCCACCAAGCCCAGAAACTGCCCCCACCACTCACCCCCACCGAAAGATAAATAAAGCTATGAGCTGCCCTACCACCGTGAGTTATGAAAGGTGTGTGTTGGGGGCAGGGCACAGAGAGAGGTGTGAGGAACATGAATTTACAAGACGTGCCCTTTAGCTGGAGCTGGGATTTGTGGCCACTCTTTTTGGTTTTATTAAAGCATAATGCTCACAAGCAGGAACGGAGATTTGTTATTCTAAGACAGTTGCAAACCAAGGCGCGTTATTGTATAATCTGGCATTTCCCCCACCAGGGAGCTATGGCGCATTACTCACGAGTGACAGAACCAACGAGCTTCATCTCCCAGGAGGCCACTGCATCTGCTTAAAGGGAGCAGGCACCACGTAGAGCCGCCCGCTGCCCCATGAAAGAATGCAGGCAGAAGGTAGGTGGACCTACGTGTCCATCACGGAGGTGAGGTGGGGTGAACCAGACACTAATTCTATGCCTTTATCCACTGGTACCCACAAAAAGGAGAGGGTCAAGTCTACCTATGTGCCAGGGGCAATACCATAAGTCATGAAGGAGGCAACTGATTGGGAGTCAAAGCTTCAACTCAGGAACTACCATTAGGGGAGTCCCAGCTGTGCCTCGGTTTCTTATCACACCTGTGACATTGGGCTAAGAGCTTGGTTTTTGGCTCTCTTGAACTTTGCTCTCTCTGAACCTGTTTTCTCACTGAAATAGTGAGTGTACGAGGCTGGAACGCTGAGCGGTTAAGAGCTAAGAGTGTGCACTGCTCTTGCAAAGAACATGTTTGATTCTTAGCACCCATGTGATGTGGCTTATAATTGCTTGTAATGACAGCTCCAGGGAATCTGATGCCCTCTTCTGGCCTCTTAGGGCACATTCAATCCTATGTGCACACACACACACACACACACACACACACACACACACACACACACACAGAGTTTTAAAAAGTCTTAAGGTTAGTAATCATTAACTCAAAACATTACTGTCGTGGTCAGAAGAGGATGTGAAGGACCCAATAGGCTTTTGGTTTCTTTTTAGAATCCTCTGCCTCTTTTTAGTATCCAAGAATCAAAGAATCTGTGCGGCTGTTGTCTGGAGATCACAGAACGGGTGTCACTTGAACCGGGATCACAAATAGAAAAGCACTCTAAAAAATTCAATATGCTCTATCAAATTGCATAATGAAGCCAACGTGAACATCAACGTTACATTTATTGTGTGGATCCTTAGAAAGCAGGAAAATGTTGCAGCTTGTGATGCCTACGGCTCAGACGAGAAAACACCTGCAAGCTGCTTTCGTTCAAACCTTTCATTTTACCAAAAGGGGAGAAACTGAGGCGAATGGGAAAATCTCTAAGACTCCTACCCAGCACAAAACCTATGGCCCTGGGTAGTGAAAGGGGAAAAAAAATCGGGCAGGGAAAATATGAGTAGGGACACTTTGACACATGGGAAATCCTGCTGCAATGTAACAATTGTTAGCCTTGAATTAACCATAGCTGGAGAGGTGATGGGTTTCCATGCGTTCCTCCAAGGAGCTGACACATATGGAAGGCATATATAGTTTCCATGCTACTTGTAATATACCTTGTCATCCTGAAAATCATGGCTGGGACACCAAAGACTTCAGAGAAAGGCATCACTATATCACTGTATTCCTGAGTACACAAGAACAAATAACTACTCACTGCCAGACAGGAAATCGGTGACGGGGCCATAAAAAGATGGCACCAAAGTTCTCCTTGTGAGCTAATGAGTTTATTGGGGTTACTTGCAGGAGTAGGGATGACTCAATGGCAACGGCATCATTGAAAGGCCACCACAGGGTGGGTGACAATTCAAGGAAGCTACAACCCTGGAGCTGTCTGCACAGTTTGTCAGAAAATCTCCTCTCCGTGTCATCCTCACTCCTTATATAATCTTGACGGTGCTTGTGCATCTGATAAGTTCCAGGGTCTTCCTGAGACTTGTGAGTTGTTGTTGCTTTCTGAGTCTTTAGAGGCTTCCTCTTCAGGGTGTTTTAATTAGGAGGAAGGGGCTAAATATGAGCCATCTAGTTCTGGGCATCACAAGGGAAGCCTTGGACAGGGGACAGTCTTGGCATCCCTGCACCAGAATTCCCTGCAGGCCTCATGGATAGACACGGACACACAGGCTGCTGGCCCCACCCCTCAGGGGCCTGGTCTCTAGCTCTGTATTTTACATCCCTGATGCAAGGTAATTGCTGTTGTTGCTGCTGCTGCTACTGCTGCTGCTGCTGCTGCTGCTGCTGCTATTGCTTGTGGTTCATGGACCACAGTTTAGCATTACTATCACAGGTGAGGATGGCTTACTTTGGTTGATGGTGTTTGGGGCTGGGTGATGCTCAGCTTTGGAGGGCACAGCACTACATCTCTCAGCATCTCTGAAGCAGAATAGCCCAAAATGCCTCCAGGCATCTCTCAGTGCTCTCTGTGAGCTTCAGTTCCCCCTCACTGAGAGCCTGCGTTTGGAGGTGGCATGACCCAGAATCCAGTCCTACTCCCTTAGCATCATACAGTACCCAGAAGGCCAAGGCAGAGAGGGATTGTGAATTTGAGGGCAGCCTAGGCTACCCTCAGCCAAACTTTGTCTCAAATAAATGATAATAAAATCAGGTATAAAACAGTAATCTGCAATTCCCTTTTCCAGCTGTGTTCTAGAAGCCAGCACTGGAGTCTGGAGTGCAGCTAGATGCCCAACAACTGCTGCTGGAGAGTGATAGATGCTGGCAGGCGCGAGGGATCACAGATTTTTCTTTGGCTGTCAGCTCTTGAAAATACCCAGCAATCCCAAAATGAATTTCCACTAATCTGACAGTTTTACCTCGCCTGACATGACGTACTGTATATTCAGTGGTCAGTGGGGACTATTTAATTGCAGTTAAGTCTGTACTGCTCACTGTGCCATTGAAAATGGAGCTTTGTGGAATCTGGTTAAACTTCCTGACGATGCGGGCCCAGATGGGTGGGTGGAACACAATCCTGTGTTTTTGAAGCTTTCTACCTGGAAGCACTCGCTAATTAATTTTTACTGGCTAGCTGCTTTAATTCCTTCGTTTTTGAGATTCATAAGTATCCAGATCAAAACTCAAGTTGAATTGCTCTGTAGTAGGTAGAAGGTTCTGGGCATCAGATGAAACCGGCACAGACTTACAAATGGATTAAAATGAAAGAGAAGGCAGAGTGACATAACGCATAACATTTGTGACTACTGTCTGAATGACTGGCAGTTTTCAAGGATCATCTGACTTTGTTCTTACAACATTCCGAAGAGAAAGGGACGATTTTTTTTTTTTTTTGCCTTCCTTTGACAGCTATGAAAGCAGGCTAAGAGAGTGAAAAGAATTGCCAGAGATCTGTAGCAGGGCAGGGCAGGGCAGGGCAGGATGTGAGGTCAGGTGTGTGTCGTAGCAGCATACAACTTCCAAATACGTTAGCCAGAATTTGGGCTAGAGTGCTTACTGGTTTACAGGCAGTGAAACTAGGATCTAGAGCTCTCCAAGTGTCTTGCTCTGAATGAAGTCTCTTCAAACCCAACGTGTTATCTTACAGTGATTCATAAGCCACGTGGTGCTACACATCCCACTGTGTCATATTTAACTGGGATTTTCAGACACTTCTGTTATGTGGTGCAGATAACTCCAGAACAGTTTTGATAAGTATTCTGGATTGCAGACAAATCTAATGATATATATCTCCAAGATAGTCACAAATGTCCCCATGAGGTGTAAACACCTGAGCAGTGAAGACTTACACGGACCCGCCCATTTACTATTAACTTTCTCCCTGTGGCAACTATTATTCCAGATGCTGGAAATACAACCAGGAAGAAGTTAGTCACAAGTTCTCTGTTCTCACAGAGCTTGTGTGCTAGCTAGCAGCAGTGGTTGGTTGACTAGATAAACAAGAGAAATATGCCACGCATCAGGTGGTAAGCTGAGCCAGTTTAAAAAAAAAAGCCGAGAAAGGGAAAAGGGAGGGTTGGAATGCAGATCAAGCTTACAGACAGAGCAGGTAACATTTGAACAGACATGCAGGATGTGAGGAACAAGCAGTTTGAGTACACGGAGAGCGAGGACATTCGGGGAGAAGAGGCAGCTAATGTGAAGTGTCCATGCCTGATGAAGGAACACTGAGCAACTCCACAGGATGAGAAGCCAGGCGCCTTTGTGCTATTGTTCTTAAAACATTAACAACCTAAGGTACAGTTGACATGCAATTAATTGTACCTATTAAAGCACATAATTTGATGCATATTGCTATAGGAGGGTGCTCATGAACCGTCTCTACTGTCAGAATGACATATAAATTCATCACTTCCAGGAGTTTCCTTGGTGACCACTGACTCCACTCATCTATGCAACTGCCACTCAGCTACATAGCTGAGACTTAGTTTGCATTTTGCAGACTTCTCCGGAATTCTATTCGCCCAACATCCTTTCTTGTTTGGCCTCCATTACTCTGCACAGTCACTTTTTTCTTTGTCCCTGGTGTGCGCATACATGCTTTGCTTCACCTTATTGCTAAATAGTCTTAGATCATGTAGATAACTCCACAGGGTACCTGCCCTTCCATCTGTTGCTGAAAGTTTTAGCCATTACTGATTTGAGGCTTCTAGAAGAAAATTTCTGTGAATGTTGTCAACCAAGTCTTTTTGTGTATATGTGTCTCCAGGAAAGGCTCATGGGTGGATATCTGGGTTAGAAAACATAGGTTTTAGCTGGGTGTGGTGTCGCACATCTTTAATCCCAGCACATGGGAGGCAGAGGCAGAGCTCTCTATGAGTTCAAGGCCAGCCTGGTCCACAAAGAGAGTTTCAGGACAACCAGGGCTACACAGAGAAACCCTGTTTAAAAAAGCAAAAAGAAAGAAAGGAATGAAGAAAGAGAGAAAGAAAGAACGAGAAAAAGAAAATGTAGCTTTAGTGTTTCTATAAGCTGAAAATTTGCTCCCAAAATGCATGTGCCATTTTATACTCACCCAGCCTGGTGTGAGAGATACAGTTGTTTTCAATCGTCTGCAGAATCTGGGAGCATCAGCCTTCTGTTTCGGATATTGCGAAAAATGTGGGAATTGAGTGAGATGGCTCACTTGGCTAAAGTGTCGGCCCATGAGGACCAGAGTTTAGAACCATGGAAAGCTGAGCCCATGATGTCTGCAACCCCAAGTCAGAGCAAAGGGCTGTCAGAGGGCTCTCTGGCCAGTTAGTCTAGCTGATGTGGTGGGCTCCAGCTTTAGTGAGCAAGCCTGTCTCAAAAGACTAAGGTGGGCAATAAACAAGGACGCTATTCCATGCCACCTGTGGACCCTGCATCCACTTGTGCGCACAGAGACAATACACACATAACAGACAGACACACACACACACACAGAGACAAATACACACACAGAGATACACACACACACACACAAACACACACACACACACACACCTGCATGCACACATGAACACACTCCAAAGAGAAAAATTACACAGGAGCCTTTTCCCTTTACTCTCTCTAATGACCATCGGTGGTGATGTGCGGGCTCCCGGGCGTCCCACAGCTTCTCTGCTCTCCTGGCCTCTCTGTTTCACTCCTCTGTCCGTTGTTGGCATCTATCTGCTATTTCTTTTTTTTTTTGTCATATGCACATTTTATAAATTCTTTTCCATATTAGGTTTGTCTTCAGCTCCCAACCCCTGTCTTTTAAGTTTAATCAAGTATAATTTAGCACTTTTTGCAGCCTCTTATAATCCCCACTCTGAGTATCACACATAAGAATTCTCTGCCTTTGTATCTTTTAAAAAATTGATTTCCCCCCCCCTCACCAAGCATAAGAGAATGTACACCAATGTTTCTTTACATATACTGTCTGCTTATGCAGTCAGGCTTCTTTCTAAGTGGTGGCCATGGGTAATGGTTTGCTGACAAGTGGGCTAGAAAGCCTGGTTTTCAGGGTCTGCTGTTGACATTCCAGACCTCTCAGTCTTTGCTGAGCTACGGCTGGGGTGGGGGTTACAGCTGCTTTAGTGGGGGACTTGGTGACTTATAGACTCTCTTCTCTGATCACCCAGTAGTTACAAGTCCAACTCTAGAGCATTCCTCTTCCCCTTAACTTTCCAACTGTAGACACAGGGGATTCTGCTAGGCTTCCTGTGCTCCTGCCGAGTCCTGGACCAGGCGGTAGGCGTGTAAATAGCAGTATGGTCTCTTCAACAGGGTTAGGACGGGACAGGAACAAGAACTCCAGCCAGGACACAGCATCTGAGAGGAATGTGTTCAGGAATGTGCAGGTGTTAAGACTCCACTTGGGTAGCGTGGGGAGCACGTCTCCCCTTCCCTGTCTTGCCTCACCCTAGCCCTGGCTTTAACCTTCGAGGACTGCTTTGAGCCATCTCTGTGCCTCTCACCTCTGAGCATGTGGTCAAAACACCTGGATCCGTCACTGTGACAAGTTCCCACGTGATGTTCATGTTGCCGGCCCACGGACCAGTCTTGTAACAGGGGGAAACGATGTGTTTACTTTGCCCAAAGGAGAAGCACAACTCCATCTGTCTTCCAGTGGGACTTTATCCCTGCCATCAAGGTCTCAACTCACTTAGAAGAGATCTGGAAATCTGGGACATGAGACAGCCTTCTTGTTCTTTAGCTTTACGTAGCTTCATAAAGTTTCTATGAGAATCACAGAGCCAAACATGGCCATTTGAGATCCAGATTGCTCCTTGCAACCCAGCTTGCTGTAGATAGTACCAGGAATTCTTTTTATAGCTTTGCACTGAGGAAATGGACAGGAAATTAGGAGCAAAGTCGACCTCCCTGTTTCCCACCCAATCGCTGCCCTACGTCAGAGATACACTAGGACACGTTTTAATCTGGTAGGGTTTCAAGTCTTAGGGATGCTTGCCTGCCTTGAAGGCTCACTTGGCTCCTGTAATCACATCTTCCATTTGTTTCTCTTACTCTGTCCCCTCTGTTAAACTTAAAGGGAAATTGATCCCTTCTCTCCATTTCCCAGCTCCTTCTGTACCACGGATCAATTCTCCTCTTGCTTTCTGCTCACAAGAGTCAGAACAGACTTCATCCACCTCTGTGGTGGCTTGAATAAGAATGTCCCCCACAGGCTCCTGTATTCAAACACTTGGTCTCCAGTTGGTATCACTGTTGGGAGAGGTTAAGGTGTGGTCTTGTTGGAGGACATCCTCCTAGAACTTCCAATTTGTAGTTTGTCTTTCTGTCTGCTTTGTGTTTCCATTTGAGACGTGAGCATTTAGTTCCCTGCTCCTGCTGCCATGCCTGCCCTCTGCCATCACGGACTCTGGAACTACAAGGCCAAATAAACCTAGTAAGTGGTCCCTAGTCATATTGTCTTATCACAGCAACAGAAAAGTAGCTCACAGCATCTTCCTACCCTTATGGCTCAGATAGGGACCCTGGCATCCTCCTGGATAATCAGATGCTCTACTATACAGACACCTGTGATGAGTGCAGAGGTGTACATGACCCACTGCCTAGACCAGTGTGAATGACCGAGTGGATACAGCAGCATCACTAAGGACCAACATTTCCTCAGTAGTCCACTCTCCCCAGAACAGGGCTTTAGGGACCAGCTTTGCTGAATTATCATATCTCCACAAGAGTGAGAGGCATAGACAGCCTGATGGAATGTTCTGGAAGCCACAGAGCCTTGCAGTGGTGAAGCTGGAATCTTATCTGTCAATCAGGCTGCAGAGCTGAGCACAGCCTGGGAGCCTGGAGCCCCTGTGGTTCTTTTTGAGATTCACCAAGTGAGCCTCAAAACACAAGGCCAGCGGAGAGAGGGAGGACAAAGAACAGAAACAGGACTGAGAGACAAGAGAGAGTTTGGGCTCCAGCCATTGGTCCATCCTGCATCATTTCATTATGTATGTGTTCAGACTGGACATGCTGATCAAGAACCCACTTTTGGGGAAACTGAGCTACTGTGAATTTTATTTGGGCTGTGTGTGTGTGTGTGTGTGTGTGTGTGTGTGTGTGTGTGTGTGTGTTGCATGTATACAAGTGTGTGTGCATTCATTTGTGCATGTGGAAGCCAAAGGTCCACATTTACTGTCTTCTATCTTTTATCCACTCTGCCCCCCCCCTTTTTTTTTGAGGTAGTTTCTCACTGAACCTAGAGTCTAATGATTTGGTTTAACTGGATGTCCAGTGAGATCTCAGCATGCTCCTGCCTCTACTTCCTGAGAGTCAGGATTGTAGACGTGTGCCAATGTACCAAGCATTTTACATGTGTGCCAAGGGTCTGAACTCTGGTCCATGCACTTGTGTGGGAAGAACATTTTCAACCGAGCCACCTTCTCAGTCCCATTTCCTTTCCACTTTGAACTGGGTATCACCACAAAATGTATATACACGCATATACCTATGTGTATATGTAAATTGCCTATATGCATATACCTATGTGTATATGTAAATGGAGGAATGAACAAATATGTAAC
This sequence comes from Acomys minous, assembly GCF_964271855.1. Lineage (NCBI taxonomy): Eukaryota > Metazoa > Chordata > Mammalia > Rodentia > Muridae > Acomys > Acomys minous. Next base: position 65,629,373 of record NC_140485.1, on the reverse strand, counting down.
TCTATAAGTAAGAGACTGGTTTGGATAAAATCTCCATTATGTCTGCAGGTGACTGGTGGTGGCATTGGCAGCCATCTGCTTCATGAAGCTTTCTTCCGTCTTGGACCTTTGTGGGTGGAAACATCAGACACTGAACATTCTCTGTGTGTAACACCAGCTCTTAATGCTTCTGAGAGCCTGAACACATTACCAAGTCTAAACTCACAGTAAGCAGTTACGTTCTCGTGACAGACGGATTTCCAGCCTCAAATAGCAGAAGAGAGGGCTCTGTTTTAACTTCCTTCCCACTTTACTTACATTTCAATATCTTGGTAGAGCTGTTACATGAAATTGATCCCTCAGCTTTAGGTAACAGAGCATTTTCGGCACTGTTATGCGCCATTATGGAATGCACTGTTATTTGTCACTTTGTCATGACACCCAGCCCAGGCTTCTCTCTTGCTAATAAACCTCGCTTTGGTTTTGGGTGGCAACGTGCTCAGACCTGGGAGCGATGACAGTAATGGCTGTAACTCACGTACTTCTTTCTGTGTCCTGCACGCTCACTTAGAACGTGTACACATGCTTCATGCCACCACTGCCCCTGGATTCTACACAGCTAAGGGTGGCCATGATGCCCACCCCTGCCCAGCGAGAGGCATGCTGTCAGGTGGACAGGGTGAGGAGGTACTTCTAGGCCACATTTGCAAATGTGGAGAATTGATTCAATGCTTCAGTGGCCACGGATTATCCCTCTAGGTTCCTGGAATGGGGACAATGGGGAGCCACCACACAGGATTGGTACGAACGTCAGAGAGCTGATACATATGACACACTCAAGGTCAATGGCTTTACCAGGAATCATCAATGCAGGGGTGTCTGAAGCCCCAAGGGAAACCTGGCAACTTGATGCTCAAATTGAGGAAGGAGGGAGGAGGGAGGAGGGAGGAGCTTCCAGCACCCAGGGAGCAGAGCCTGGTGGTGTTGCTGAAATGCTCTACGATGCACCTCACCATGTCAGTGGTGCAGACTTCAGGAAGCCTGGCCTAGCTGAGTGACTGTGTTACTCAGGAGATAACGAGCTCTTGGAGACCATCTAGAAAGCCATAAACTCCACGTCGGCGTGGAGAATGTCTTCCTGGTTTCCTGTTGGATCCTTGGAGTTCAGGTCACTGCTGGGCACGTGGCCGACTCAATAAATATGTGCTACATATGTGAGTAATAGAGGGCATGACTCTGGAGACTTTAGGGATTCCTCATTCCCCTCTGTGGAGTAGCATATGCAGTTAACCCTTTCCTCCCTGAGTTAGGGTGTGTGACCACCCCAAGTCTCCTCTCTGGTTAGTGTGTGTGTGTGTGATTACTCCTTTCCCTGCCCTGATTTCTCTCTGCTTGAGTCTCAGTCATGATCATAGAAGACTGTGGAAGGCAGTTGTCACTGCGGCATCCCCTGTGCTAGTGGAAGAGAAACAAGCCAGAAGCAATCTGTGTAGCTGTGACATTTTTGGCCACTGTACCAGCCTGGATAACCTGACACACACACATTGTCCGGTTCAAAAATGACTGAGGAGCTGGAGAAGTTGCTCAGCGGATAAGAGCACTGGCTGCTCTTCCAGAAGGTTCTGTTAGGTTCCCAGCACCCACATGGCAGTCCGCAGCTGTTTGTAAGACCTGGTTTGGGGGGATCGGATGCCCTCTCCCCACCTTTATAGGCACTTACATAATGCAGGCCACGTGTATGCATGCACACATACATATATACATACAAACCTACACATAAAAATTTAAAACATGACTCCATTAAGACACTCTTAGTCAAGTGTCTGCGGCCACCAGGCCGACACAGCCTCAGCTGACAGCAAGGAAAGCAGTCCCTCCTTAGATAATGTCATCATTCGACAGCTCACGTCCACTGAGGAAACCAGTGCCACTGGTTGGTTGGTTTGCCTCAAAGGACTCGGCTTATCACAAATACATGAAAATAAAGCATTTCATTGAGCAAGTGTTGTGCAATATTGGAGCGCTGGTATCTAATGCATTAACTAAAGCGACACAGCCGATCCCATTTTTTGGAAGTGCGAAGTGACTCAGAATCTTTTTTTTTTTTTAATTTTTCTTTTTTAAACTTAATTCATTCATTCAGATTACATCTCAATTGTTATCCCCTCAGTTGTATCTTCCTGCTCCTCCCTCCCTCCCTCCCTCTTTCACTCTATTCCCTTCCCCTAGGTCTGTGACAGAAGAGGACCTCCTTCCCCACCGTATGGCCACAGCCCACCAAGTCTCCACTTGGTAGCCTGCTCATCCTTTCTCTGAGTGCCACCAGAATCTTATTGCAGCATAGTCCTTAACATGTCCACAGCATGGTCTTCTAACCCACCTGCTGAGTGCCTTGCATACCTTTGAGAGGGAGTGTACACCAGAGAAGAAATAGACCATAGCTAGGCCTAGTGCTCAGTCTTAAGGAGTCAAGCATCTAGAAGGAATGTGGGCATTTCCTATTGCATACCAGGCAGTGACAGGAGGCACAGGCCTCGATGGTACTTACTAGGCATCTCTAAGCTGCTTGGGCTCAGGAAACGGCTTCTCAGGAGGTCTGTCTGAGGTGTGGAGTCTGTGTTCTGCAGCGGCCACACACTCATATTCCTAGCTGAAAGGCTTGACTTCTCTACTACCGAGAAGGCACAAAATTAGTATTAGCTTTCTGAATTATTTTGGGAATTAAATGAGATCATAAATGCAAAATAAAATTAGCCTCAAATATTTGAAGGCTTCTGTCAGTAAAAGAAAGAGGAAAATGTGGAAAATTACTTTGTGTGTAGGCAAAGCTTTATCTTCTGATGGCTCCTGACTTCCGGAAACTTGAGCCTTTTATGTTCTTTGTTGGTCCAAGTGCTTGAAGGCATGCCAGGTATTTTCTGTGTAAACTGAAAGGACCCCCCCAAGACCCCATAAGTTTGATTTGTGGTTAAAATTAGGAACAACACCTGCTCGTTAGCTTTACCTGAGATTATAAAATGTGAAGAACAGAAGAAACATTAAGGTTCACAGTTTGGAGGGTTTTGTCCTTTGGGCCTGTGATGAGGCAGTTTGTCATAAAAGAAGCATTTGGTGGCCGAACCCTACTCACCTTATGGCCCGGAAGCAAACAGGGATGTAAGGAACCAAGGTTAGAAAAGGAAAGATTTTCTGATACAAGTTACAACATGGTTGAGTCCTCAGCCCATCATGGTAAGACAGAAACCACACGCAAGTGACCACGTGTTGTGGGATTCTGTGAACAGAAATGGTCCAGAGAAGGTAGACACGTACAGATAAAGGATGGACCAGTGGTTGCTGTACTTGCTGTCTCGTGTTCACCAGCAAGACAGAACCTGGAGCCAGCTATGAAGAGGAACAGCAATAGAGAATCATCTCCACCTCACTGGCTTATAGGAGAGTCTACGGGGCAGTTTCTCTATTAAAGACTGATGTGGGAGTGCCCAGCCCGCTGTGGTCCTGTGTTGTATAAGAAAGCAGGCTGAGCAAGCCATGAGGAAGGAGTGAGCCCGTGAGCATCACCCCTCCAGGGCCTCTGCATTAGTTCCTGTCTCTAGGTTCCTGCTTTCACTTGCCTCAATGATGGACTGTGACCTGCAAGCCAAATAAGCCCTTTCGTCCTCAAATTGACCTTATTTAGTGTTTTTCACAGCAAACAGAGATGCTAGCTAGAACAGCTAGGTTTGTGGGTGAGGGAAAAATGTCCCGCTGTCAGTGGATATAAGGGATATTTTTGAGGTGCTGAAGTACTCTATTACCAATCTTTTATACACAGAACTATAATATATAACTATGTATACATTTAACTATATGTATATACACACATATATATTTTATGTATAAATTATGATGCTTGCTGTTACACAGATTTGCACATTTACTGAAAAATCAGTGCAATGGATAACATTTTATGTTATATAAATTATACTTTAAGGGGTTAAAAAAGAATGTGCTTCAGAGTGAAACCCCCTTTTCAAGCACCCAGGTTCCAGGTTCTCAGGCAGTGTGTGGCCTCTGCCAGTTAATCTGGTTCATAAAGACATTGTTCTAAGTTTCGTCCCCTTGCTGTGACATAATACTGACCAAAAGTAACTTAGGAGAGAAAAGAGTTACTGTGGCGTACACGCCCAGGTCACAGTCTATCACAGGGCAGGAAGCTGAAACCTGTGTGCTCACTGGCTTGTCATGCTCAGCTTCTAACACAGCCCTGGCCCTCGTGCCTGGGAATGGCGCCACTCACAGTGGGCTCAGCCCTCCTAAGTCAGCCATGAGCTAAGTAGTCTCTCACAGACATGGCCACAGGCTGGTGTGCTCCAGGCAATTCCTCAGTTGAGGGTCCCTTACCCTAGGTAATATTAGGTTGTGTTAAGTTGGCAATTAAGAAAAAAAATCTTGACAAATAGTTTCTGGTCAAGTCAAATGGAATGTTAGTTCAGCTAAGCTGAGGAGTGAGCTTGATAGAGCTTCTAGCAATGTTGGATACTAGAAAGGGTTTGGATGTGTTTGAACCTCACTTAGGCCCAGAGCTCCAACTTCTGGCTCCCTCGTAAAAAGTGTTTCGTACTTTACACAGTATAACTTCATTTACTTACAGAAAACTTCTGTGGTTTTTATCACAAAGATTATTCGACTAGAAACCCACCAGGGTGGTTTGAATGAGAATAGCTCCCATGGACTCATATATTGGAATACCTGATGCCCAGTCGGTGGTAGGACTGTTTTAGAAAGGTTAGGAGGTGTGGTCCTGTTGAAGGGGGTGTGGCCTTGTTGGAATAGGTACATCATTGAGGGTGGGCTTTGAGGTCTCTCTCTACCTCGTGGTTGCGCCTAAAGATGTGATCTCTCAGCTACCTCTCCAGCACCGTGCCTGCCTGCTGCCATGCTCCCCCACCATGATGGTCATGAACTCACCCTCTGGAACTGTGAGCCCCCAATAAACTCTTTCTCCTTCAGTTGTCTTGGTCATGGTGTCTTTTTACAGCAATAGAAAAGTGACTGAGACACTCACACTGCTGGGTTTTGTCTGCGGCAGCTGGATTTGAAGACTGGCCATTCGGTTGTTCCATATTCATAAAATAGAGATTCCTGTAAACATATCTTTGGAGTTCATATAAAGGGTTTCCTACTGATGCGTTTGTGTGTCTTAACCTTTGACAGACTGTGAGATCCCATGTATAACGTTTTCCTTTTGGTCTCAGCCCTCAGGGTTACACAGTTCAATTCAGCGGTCACTGTAGCTGCAACCTTGACACGGGTTTGTGGGTCTCTGAAAGAGGACAGTTCCTCCACAGGCTCAAGTGTTGGGACACTCAGTCCCAGTTGGTGGTGCTGGTTGGGCAGATGGTACAGCCTTGCTGGAGGAAGGACATTATGGGGGAGGGCCTTTGAGACTTCACCACACTCCCACTTCATGCTCAGCTTTGTGTTTGCAGGTGAAGACACAACCTCTTAGCTTCCTCGTCTAGTCACCTGTCACCATGCCTCCCCTGCCATGAGAAACTTTAACCCTCTGAAAACAAAAACCAAACAGACCTTTCCTTCTATGAGTTACCCTGGTCATGGTGCTTTACAACAGCAACAGCAAAGTTATTAGACGTTAGTCTGTTTTCTACTTTAACTGCTTTACCCCCACGATCCTGTATATAGTTATCCTATTTATAGTGTGCTTAATTTAGTAAGCCTTCTCACATGTTAGACAATAGATGAGTTGGGGATAAAAACGCAATGAACACAGTTTAGTGAGCCCGCCATGATGCCTCTGTGATTTTAAAATTAACCAACACAGGCGATGTTGCCGGGGTGGCTGTCATAACTACGTATACACAAGCAAGCGCATGCACGCTTGATGTATGAGACACACAGATATAGGTGCAAGCACGGATCCTCAGCTGGGAGCAGCTAGTCAAAATTTGTGGCTAGATTTAAATCTCTACAAACAGGTCTTTCGAAAGGGCACATTAATGCAAGGTAGGTTTTTACCACGGAACACTAGGTAATAATTCTCCTGTTATCAGCCGTACACTACCAGGTTAGGCTTCTAAATACTTGTGGTTGGGGTTTCGTGGCTCACACACAATTGTTTCTTTTCCAGTGATTCCTCGTGACCTTGGTAAAGCTTCAAGGACATTTAAGGCTTAAGGGATCTCATCAAAAGTGTCCCTTGAAATTCCAAATTATGATTGGCTACTCAGGCACTGCATTGCTGCCTCCTGGCAGTGGGTACCCAAGTCATGTTTCTGTCTTAGAAAACCCGTCTTGCCATCTCATCAAGAACAGTGTGAAACCGAGCTTGCACTTAAAAAAAAAAAGCTTCGTTTCTCCTCCTCTCCTCCCCACCACCCTCTCGACACAACCAAATTGAGGGTCATCAGGAAACGGAAGGAGAGACGCTTGCAGGATTTCAAAGATGCCTGGTAGGAATAGTTCTTAATTGAGCGATGCTTTCGAGCTGTGCGGAATTGTTCTTATTAAAAATTCAGTAAGAACAGCACAGAGGAGCATGGGAGGTGCTTCAAGATCAGAGCTGCGTGAGGTTCTCTTAAAAGGCTTACATTAGGCCCCGTGGCTCCGCAGCCAGCATCTTCGGACCCCACCTGTACAAAACGCAGGGTGGTTCTAGCTTTCAGCCCCTTCCGCAGTGTGCCCGAGACAGGACCGGCAACAGGGTGTCTTCACAGCGATCTTTGAGCAAAGGCTGGCATTCACCCCAGGCTGTCTAACCAGCCCCGCCCCCGCCCCACCTCAACCTTCCCTGCCTTTGTCACCGGGGTGAACAGGCCCTGTGTGCGATCCTCTTCTCTGTTTTACTGCTATTCTGTTTTGTGTCTCTTGGGTGAATGGAGAAGTCCTCATCTCATCCTGGCGTCACTTACGAGGTGCTGTCAGGAAGCCATTTTGATTCAGTGGGCCTGGGGGTGGAGCCTGAGGGTCTATGTTTCTATGAGTGCTGCTGCTGCTGCTGCTGACCTTTGAACTCTTCTAAAGAGTCACAGTCACCTGTAGTCGATTCAAAAAAAAAATATATATATATATATATTAGACTCTTCTGTTGTTGTTTTGAGACAGGTTTCTCTATGTAGTCCTGACTTTCACTGAACTTGCTCTGTAGGCCAGGCTGACCTCAAACTTGCAGAGATCTGCCTGCCTCTGCCTCCTGAGTGCTGGGGTTCAAGGCACTTCGCAAGCACTCAGGGTCTGGAGTAGACTGGCAGGGGCAAGACATAATAAGCAGAGAATAAACCAAGACAAGCCAAAGTAAGCCAAGCAAGCTGTATGTTTGTTTAAAACACAACCAGCCTTGCTGGGCACACGGAATTGATTCAGTTTGGCGACTTGTCACTCTTGATGCACAACATGGGTTTGTTGTGTCTTTATAACGCAACTAGGGTTTTTACAAACCAGTGGGACCAAAGCGGAACGAAAAGTTCAGACACTGGGATATACACTTGCCTGCCAACTTGATGAGGTTTAGGGTCACCATGGCAACAAACCTCTGGGCATGTCTGTGTGAGATTATCTCTGCACTATGTTAATTGAAGTGGAAAGACACATTCTAACTATACGTGGCTGGAGGCGCCAGGCTGAACGTAAAAGGGAAGGCGAGCTAAGCACCCGCATCCATCGCTCTGTGCTTTGGGACTGCAGCTCTGTAGTGCACCAGGATGACTGTATGCCCTAGAACCGTGAGTTGACATCCCTAAGCTGCCCTTCTAGGCTATTTTGTTACAGCAGCAAGACAAATGACTAACACAGGATATGTAACACACGTGTACACACATGTGCACCCATGCACACAGCGGGGGAGGGAGAGAGAGTTGCTGCCAGTCAGAGCAGTCTTCTCTTCTGCATCCCCCTGAACCCCCAGGCCTCCCCTTTTTAAGCAGGAGGGTTGTTTTATTTTAGTTTGCTCTCGTGAAACTGTATTGCTTGAACTCTAAATTCTCTGGCCTTTGCCTGCCTCGCGCTAGGATCACACGTGCGTGTCACCTTGCCCTCTGTCATAAGTTGTGTTGTATACTGAGCAAGGATGTAAGGTGTGAAATGTAACAGTACTTCGTCCTCTTGAAGTTCGGCGTGCAACACGACTGCCCTGCTCATTTGGTGACCCAGAATTTAAAAGGGCCCTTTAACCAGATCACGCCATGGAAAGCTTCGGAAGCAATAGCGTTGGACGGCAACTCTTTGTTGTTGATATAATTCTGCTTGAAGTTTCTTTTCCACTATAGTGCTTGATTTAAAAGCATTCTTCTGACTAGGTATGGTTGTACGTGTGTGTGCCATCCCATCATCTGGGAAGCAGAAACAGGAGAACTCTGAGTGCCAGGCCAGCCTAAACCACCCAGTGAGTGCCAGGCCAGTCTAAGCCACCCAGTGAGTGACAGGCCAGCCTAAGCCACCCAGTGAGTGCCAGGCCAGCCTAAGCCACCTAGTGAGTGCCAGGCCAGCCTAAGCCACCCAGTGAGTCCAAGGCCAGCCAAAGCTACCCAGTGAGTGCCAGGTCAGCTTAAGCTGCATACTGAGATCTTGTCTTAAAAAGTGACTTTTGAGTTGCTGCAGGTGTGTGAAATTCATGTTGAGCAGACAGCAATTTGTTAGTCTGCATACAAACTAAAATTTCAAACTAGCATGACCTCTGCGCTGCAAACACAGCAACTGGCATTCATTCTACTGAAATGTTCATGCACACATGGCAAAGAAAGTGCGTGAGAAAGGCCACCACCTTACTGCAGAAACAGAAAACTGTCTTAAACACCCTGCAAAGGGCATCTGGCCAGTGCCGGTTTCTGCTGCTGGAAGCCTCGCTGGGACAGAGCTAAGGTGCCAGCATAGAGACAGCCTCCAGGGGGGGGGGGCGGTGTTTGTGATGGTGCTTAAAAAGGGAAATACAGACTTGCTAATTTATTTGTTTCATATGTCTGTCAGTCCGTCTGCCTATCGAACTTTCTTTCCCTGATGTAGTAAAAGTGGACAACAGTATGACTGCCTGTGAAGAACCGTGGCTCCTGGGGAGCTCTACGGTCCAGACTTGTTCTATGGAAGGGAAAGAGGGGCTAGAACAAGGGTTTTTAGAGCCTCAAGCTTGGTCCCAGGCTGGGATCTGCATGGGCGGCATGATTCCTGGAGCACCTGGAATTGCTAATATTACTGCCTGCTGGGCATCACAATGATATCAATTGGCTGGGCATTTGTGATAGTGGCGAGGTTGTTGTTGGTGAAACCCAATCATATTCTGGTTGGATCTGATGCCTGTTTCATAGCAGAGAGTCCACGCCTGGTGCTGTAAACCATCTCGCAAGTCCGTGGCTAGAAAAGCTGTAGGTCCTGGTGAGGAAGTTAATGTTTGCTGCTTTGCTAAATGGACATGGTCTGCCTATCAAGCTGCCGTCTATAGAGCTGTGGTTATGCACAAACAACAGACCTTCTGTCGTCTTTGTTAGGAAAACAAATTCTTGTTGCAGAGGTCACTAGCAAGTACAGAAATTCATGGCTGTAAATGCTTAGCCAAACTGAAGTATCAAACCCCCTGTAAGGTTTAGAGAGCTTCATGGAAGAAAGATCAGCAGTAATGCAAGAGAGAGAAGGCGTGCTAAGACAGGTGTGAAGTGGGGTCTTCTGGGCAGAGCACGGCCATTATAGTCTTGAACTCAAAGCAGTCGTGGTAAGAAGTGCACACGATGAGGTCGGTGTGGGCAATGGAGAGGTCCATGGGGCCGTTCCCACTCCCTGAGCCCTATATGATGGAAATGGTTGATGGGAGAGGGAGAAAGCGATTCGTCAGTGGTGTAGTCACTGGTAAGGTACCCGCACTGCTACGGCCAAGTGCTCACGCTACATGCTGCTACAAAGAACCTGAAAGTTTTGATTGGCTACACAGAGAGAGAGGGAGGGAGGAGGAGGGGGGGAGGAAGGGAAAGAGAGAAGGGAGGGGAGGGAAGAGGGAGGGAGAAGGAGAGGAGTAAGGGCCCCAGACCTTAGCACAAGTGACTTCATGATGAATGTACCACTTAGGTTATAGAACTCAGCACATCGACAGCACCACCTGCCAAAATGAAAACAAAGGCCTAATTCACCAAAGTCCACAGTTCTGGGGAAATCTCTAGATGTACCAACCTTGCATTTTGGCTTCTGTAGCTCTGTTTCTAGCTAACTGCTCTTGCTAACTGAACTGTGTTGACCTAAGATGTGGTATTTGTTTTTAAAAGCTCACCCCGAGAAAGGCCTGGGACTACATGGGGGATCCTAAACACCCAGTGTAGTCATTGCCTGGCTGATAAAGACTTTGCATTGGCTTAAATCTGTGTCTTAGTAGCCTTCTCTGGTGAATACTCCACAGCAGAAGGAGGCAGGGCTAAGAAGAGCAAGATGATCAGTATGAGTGGAAGGGGGACAAGAAAGGGGTATAAAGAATGGATGCGATTGAAATACGTTATGTACATGTATGAAAATGTTATGCTGCAATCCATTATTGTGCATAATTAATATATGTTAATGAAACATTAAAAGCTCTCCTATGTCAACATTAAAGATCTACTTCAATAGATGGCAGATATGTCATATGACCTATTGATTTAAAAAAAAGAATACACAAGTTAGAAAATTTCAAAACCTTCTATAATGTTTAGTACTTAAAACCATGCTATGTGGGAGAGCCATGCATCCATCCTTTGGACAAAAGATGTACTTTCATCCCTATGGCCCTCCCGTGAGCCACGTTCTTCTTAGGGCTTTTTCGGTGGGCAAGAGGTACAATCCTGAGACATGCAATGGGTTACAGCAGCAGAACCTTCCTGCCAGCTCACCGTGGGGCAGTCTCCTCCCATATGGACCACGTGCCTTATGCCCTCTTGGGTCTAACTGCTGAGCGACCAGCAGAAAACAGGTCCTCCATGAACAGTAGATGAACTGATGAGAGAGTGAATTACATGTGTGGTTTTATCATTTTGCGTCAATGCCTTTGAAAACAGACTTCTCAGTTTGTGTTGGAAACAAAATCAACTTTCACTTGTAGTATGTGAAAGCCCTTTGTCCTTTCTCAATCTCCCTTCTTTTATAAAACTCTGTATCCAACGCTGTCATTGTCACAGGGCGTGAGTTTTCACAAAAGACAAGAGAGATGGGGCTGCAGCCCAGGCCGTGGTAAGAATCATAAAGGGAGTGAAGGGCCCTGCGTCCTACAGTAACGTTGGCACTGGCAGCCTTTTGTTCTTATTTAATGGTCTAGTGTCTGCCCCACTAAGGCGCTAGGCAAAGACATCACTTCTAGACAATCAAAGGACTTGCACCCCAGCATTCTGAGCGCTGTCCAATTGCAGACGACCACTATTTGTATCTCGTGGCTACTTCCTGTCATTCTTCCACGGTGGGTTCTTTAAACTAGAGTCACTTGGATAGAAGACCGGGGATAAATAGAGAAAAACCTATGCATATATGTTTGAGTATTCAGATTTATACAATGGCAGACTTGCTGTACTGTGAACCACACCTGCTTATTCCAGTTGGCAATGAATTTGCAGAATACTGGATTGCAAGTTACAAGTATTCAAGATCCCAATATTATAATCCTTTTCTTAGTGTAACTGACATAATTATTGTTTTCGATGAAATCAGAGATTTTCTTTATGCGATCTATTTTTAAGGAATAGATACGTGCAAGCTTACAGCACACAAGCACCTAGCATATAATTACGCTCTACTTTTATATTCCATGCTGTGATTTCCTTTATGTCTTATTGGGGGTTGCATCCAGAAGTTGGATGACTAGAGGGAAAAAATAGATTTTTTTTGTCTATCATAAACATTAGTGCCATTGGATTATAACTACCTCATGTATAAGTAATATTTTTGTGTATTTTAAGTCTTGATTTTTTTTCACATTTTAGCCATATCCACACATCCTTTTGCGCAGGTGTGCAACTTGCAGCTTCTGTGTTGTTTTATTTTAAAAGCACAAGATGTTTAGAGAGGGTGTGTGTATGTGCATATGTGCATGTGTATCTGTGTTTATGTGTATATGTGGATGCATGTATGTGCATGCATGTGTATATGTGCATATATGTGTGTGTGCATGTATATGTGAGTGTGTACGTGCTTGTGTGTATATGTGTGTATGTGTGTTTTTGTACTATGTTGCTATGTGTGTATGCATGTGTATATATTTGAATGTGTGTAATTCTATGAGTTTGTGTCTATTAGTGTGTACATGTAATGTATATCTATGCATGTATATGCATTTGTATACATATATGTGTATATGCATGTGTCTGTGCATGCATATATGTATGTATATTCATATGTGTATAGTTTGTGCATAATGCATGTGCATGTATGCATATTTGCATATGTACATATTTGTGAAGGGGGAGGGGGGAGGTAGGAAGATCAGTAGTTCAAGATCATCCTCAGCTACGTATGAGTTGAAGATCTGCCTGTGTTAATCAAGACCATTTCACAAAACAAAAAACAAGCCAAGCAGCAAACCCCCAAACCCCCAAACAAACAAACAAACAATAAATTTCTTGGCTCATATTTTCTTTTTTTTAAATGTGTCAGGTATACGGTCCTACTTTCTTCTAGCATGAACTGCCTTTGGCAGACAGTCAAATGCTAGTAATCATTTCCTGGATAAGTAATGTTCTTCCTTGCTTGAATATTTAAGTGATTTCCCTTTAAAAGCCAATGGTCTCACTTGGCTACGTCCTGGAGACTGACACAAAGGTTACTGTTCTCACTCGTGTAGCATGTCCTTTCAGCGTCCAGTTTGAAAGCTTTTTTTTTTTAATGTCAGAGAAGTTTTCTTAAATTATATTGGAATTTCTTCTGGTTTCTGGCATTGGCGTCCTCCTTAGGAGATTTTTGTTTTCTACCTCGCTTTGTGTCTCCTCTGCTTAACTTCACCAGCTAACTCACTGTACACTTGCACCTGCTTTGGGATTTCTCTTAATTTTTATTTTTTCTTATTTTAAGGATTTATACTTTATTAAATTTATATGTCATGTCTGAGCACAGTGCCTCCAGAGGCCAGAAGAGGGCTTCGAACTTCCTGTAGCTGGAACTAGGAGGTTGTGAGCCAGCCCACATGGACTCCAGGTCTTAATAGCTGAGTTGTCTCTCCAGCCCCAACCTCTTGGGGTTGTTTTCATGTTCTTTTTCAAAAATATTTGTTGAGATTATAATATAATTACATAATTTCCCCTTTTCTTTCTTCCAAACTCTCCCAGATACTCTTCTTTGTTTTCTTCCAAATCAATGGCCTGTTTTCCCATTAATTGTTATATGCATATACATGTATGCTTATACACACATACATATATACATTTATTTTCTTAAGCATATGAACATTCCCTACTAGTCTATATAATGTTTTTTGCAAGACAGTGCTAAAAGACGCAGTAACTTAACAAACTCCCTGTTCTTCTGTCTTTCATTCTTTCTACCCTCTCTTCCGCAATGTTCCCTCTGCCTAAGATCCAGGAGCTCTATGTAGATGACAGCGGTGCCTGGGCTCCACAACTTTGCATTTTGATTGGCTGTTAATTTCTGTAATGGTCTCCATCTCTAAGCCCTTAATTTTAAAAATTCACTTTTGGATAATTTATTCAGGTTAAGGCTTTATGTGTTGTGTTAATTCTTCATTTATTATTATTTTAATCACTGTGCACTTCCGTAGTTTAGACTCCACTTTAAACCGTACTTTCTACTTCTAAACACTGCATTCCTCCCCTTCTGCTCACCTCTGAGGAGGCTAATTTTGATTTGTGACATGTTTCCAGATCTTGGATCATTTTATGGTATAGCATAGTAGGCTCCGGCTCTGATCTGTCTGTGGGCTCCTAATCCCACGTGCTTTCACCTCCGGAAGCATGTTATCGTTTCTTGGGTCTCTGTTTTTCTATGGCACTATTGCAAGGGATCTGCTCCCAACGTTTTCCTGCTGTCATCTGTGGGTGAGTTTACTCTCTCTGAGTCTCTGGAAGGCACTGTGGTTTGGGAGAACGTCTCTAGTCTCCGAGCCTCCTCTTTCTCAGTTTTCAGGCGATGTGCCTGCTTGCTTTCAGAGATTATTGTGCCTCTTCTACTAAACTTCCTAACTCTTGCCTTTGACTAAGCTTGCAATTTCTCCTCCCTATGGGTCAATTCTTCAGGACACTGGCTGTTGCCACTGGGAGCTTGTGTGACCCAGACAGACCCCGCCTCTTCTAGAACTAACACTGGGGCCACTGAGATGGCTTGCCACCATACCTGCCAAACCTGAATGTAGTGCCCGAGTCTCACACACTAGGGCAGATCACTCTGCAACTTCCATGTGTGCAGCATGGTGTGTCTAGGACCACATGTACAAACACATATAGCCTCACACAAAATAAAACAAAGTAACTAAACGAATCACGTAATTTTTAAAGAACTACCCTGACTTCCTGCTTCCATGAGGCCTTAAGATTCCCCCTGGTTTCGTCGATGACTGCAAACTTGCCCCTGTGCCTTCCAGTGAGCTCTTATGAACTATAAGGGTTATTCTTCCTTTCAAGGCCACAGACATCCCATGTCCCTCCTCCACGTTTCCTCACACATCGTCTGATCCACCAAGAACCCAAGGGTTTCATTCACATGTGTCCACTTGAGATATGGGGTCTGTGGCAAGGTCTTAGTCATCCGCTTTTTGCTGTACGTTGCTATGAGGCTTTTGTTTTGCTGTTTAGCTACTACATTAGTTCTTATGTAAGGATTCAAGTGATGAAAACGTCATGCTATCTCAACAAAAGCATCCCAAGACTGCTTAACTATCCCACATAGCTAACACCTATGAAAGCAGTGGTTTAAAGGAGCACTGACTTATTTCCTCATATCTGTGTAGAGCAGGTCCAGGAGAGTACCCCGAGCTTAGAGCCTAACAGGTTGAAATCAAGGTGACAGGCAGGATGGGGTCCCACCTAGAGCCTGGGGGGGACAGGAATCCCTATATAAGCCCATTGGGTTGTAGCAGAGTTTAGTTTCCCAAAACTCCTGTTTCGGAGCATTGGCTTTCTTGGCAGCGGTTATCCTACACCATGGGTTCCAGGAAGTCATTTCACGATCCCTTCCATCTTTAAAGTTAAGGGTACAATGGTGAATGAGGACCCTGATGGTAAACAAACAAACAAACAAACAAAAAACCAAAAAAGACACGGATGTTGAATGTATGAGTGAGTAGGTAGATAACTGAATGTAAAAAAAGTCTGAGTGCATGTTCAAAGAAAAAAAAAATAATGGAAGACCCAGACTCAGTATTGTCGAGCGCCCCTTAAAGGTCTATGAATTATTTTGCATGGAAAATGCTATTCAACTTCTGATGAGTTCATCGATACCTCTGCTATCATTGAGTGACGGCCTCCCTAATAGAAGAGCTGGACTGACAGGGGTGTGAACAACGAACAGAGGAGGTAACGCAGCACACGGTGTGCAAGGGGAGGTGTGAGGCAGGAATGAGAATTGCATGAGCTCATGGCTGCTAACACTCCTGCTCTTCATTGTGTGTCTATCTGTCCTGGTTTGCCTGCCTCTCTGTTGTAGCGATACATCCACACGACCTAAGGGAGCTTAAGGAAGAAAGACTTTATTTTTGGCTTACTGTTCCACAGGGGGTAGAGTCCATCACAGAAAGGTGTGGCAGGGGCAGGGAGATGGCTGATCACAGTTTATCTGTACATCTGTACGTGTGTGTGTGTGTGTGTGTGTGTGTGTGTGTGTGTGAGAGAGAGAGAGAGAGAGAGAGAGAGAGAGAGAGAGAGAGAGAGAGAGAGAGAGAGAGAACATGAATATAGGAAGTAGGCCAGGCTACAAACTCAAGCTAGCCCCCAATGACATTCTCGCTCCAGCAAGCCTGCACCTCCTGAAGGTACTCCTGAGGCAGTACCACCAGTGGGGGCCAAATATTTGAAAAGTGAGTCCTGGAGGCCAGTTCTAGTTCAACACCCAGCAACCACTAGATTTACCATCATCCTTTACTTTCCAAATGGGCTCTGATCTCATATCCATCCCCTAATAAATCAGAACACTAGTGATCAGTTTTACAATAGGCACTGCTCCTCCCGGGACCCCATTTATTTATTCAGAAATATATGTCATAAAGAGTGAATGAGACACTAACACTCAGAGCTAGGAAAAGTAATACTGTCTATTAGAGAGAATCAGCATTTGTTAGCATAAGTAAGACTCGGAGCCTTGATTATAAGTGTCACTGTGTTAAAAAACATTGACTGAACCCAGTGTGAAATTACAAGTCTGCAATGCAAACACGTTTGGGGAAATGCAAACACATTTATCCGTGCATTAATTCACTCATTCAACAGCGATTCTGTGAGTGCCTGGCTGGGACCAAGTCAGCTGAGCATCAGAGACACTGGGGAACCTGCAGATGGCACTGGCCTTTGGGAGCTCATGCGCTAACACAGGAGGGTCACCAGGGGCACAGAATAGGAAGTGCAACACCCCTTTGTTATCTCGTACCAACAGAGGTAAGGACTTTAATACTGGCAAGGCAGTGCCCTTAGAGGAAGCCCCCTTAGGAGGCTGGCAGTAGGAAGGGACAAAGATTTGCCTGGCTGCCTCTTTACACCCATTCTTTGTTCTGTGCGTGTTTGTAAGGGTCACCATTTCCTCATGTACTTTTAACATTTTTTTTCCAATTTCAACCAGGTGAACGCGCTTACATTGATACTTAACAAATGTTTATCCAACGCATGAATATTACTGAGCTTAATTTTCCTCCAAAGTAATTATCAACGCGGTTTCAAATTTCTTGAAACATTTTTGAATTATGTGCTGGTAATTTTAGCCTAGAATTTTCGGATGACATTAATGGTACTATTAAGAACAACGGCTACAATATCATCTCTTAACAATAATTTAACGACATGTGTTCATCTATTGGGTGTGTGCGCACGCGCGTGTGTGCCACAGTGCATGCGTAAAGGTCAGAGGGCAGCTAACTTGAGTCTGCTCTTTGCTTTGGCCATGTAGGTCCCCAGCACAACACTGAGGCCATCAGCTGGCAGCGGATGGCTCCACCCACCGAGCCATCCTGGCGGGCCCTGCAGAAGCCTCCATCTTCAAGCTTCATAGCTCGGCTGTCACTCATTAGAGAGATTTCCTTGACCGCTCTGTGTACTAAGCGCATGTTGTCTACCAGGGCATCCCTGCAGTGCTCCCACTACGCATGTCGCATGTCGGGGCACGCAAGCGCTTTTGTCCCTTTGTGCCCTTGTCTATCATCCCTCTCCCTTTCTGTGTCGTAACCTTAGGAGTGAAGTTTTAAACCCATCCTATCAGTGCCCGTCCTTCCTATTGCCCGGTACAGAGTGCTACTGCAATGCATTTGTTGGATGAGTGAAATCTACTCCCATTGCTTCCTTCTGGGTTCCCTTTCTTCATTCTATTCATCTGCTAATTATTTCAGCTATTCTGCAAACATTTACAGAACCAGCAAAGACACCAACTAATTGATTTACAATGTGCCAGACACCACACAGCAGAACAATGAGAACGGAAGTCAAGGGCCACAGCCCCTTAGTAGGTAGCACCCCCTCCCCTCTGTAAGCGCCCCGCCCCTCTGTAAGTGCCCCGCCCCTCTGTAAGCACCTCTCCCATCTGTAAGCGCCCCTCCCATCTGTAAGCCACCCTCCCCTCTATAAGCGCCCCGCCCCTCTGTAAGCGCCCCTCCCCTCTGTAAGTGCCCTGCCCCTCTGTAAGCAACCCTCCTCTCTGTAAGCGCCCCTCCCATCTGTAAGCGCCCCTCCCCTCTGTAAGTGCCCTGCCCCTCTGTAAGCGCCCCGCCCCTCTGTAAGCACCCTGCCATGCCATGCTCTTTCAGTACATTATTCTCTGATCATCACAATACTCTAGTGATGGGAATATTATCCCCATTGCACTAAAATAGAGGGCCCAGAGAGGAGAGCCCCGGGTCACACAGCTAAGCACGGGCAGGCATAGAAAGGAGATACAGTATTTCTGCAAATCAACCTCTCTGATGTCCCAAGTACACTTGCAGCTGTAAAAAAATAAATCTGAGTTATTGAAATTATCTTCTTAACACTGAGGTTTAAGTTGGTAATTTAAAAAAAATTTAAACTTAACACAGTCTTAAAATTAAGAACGTTGTCCAATCATAGGAGCTCCCTACTTATTTAACGTAGAGGGTGGATGTCCTGAGAGGCGTTCTAGAAAGATGTTTTTGAACGCCAGCTGAATACAACAGTTAGGACTATGACCACTTACTGTTACTGGGGACCACTCTGCCTCCTCGGCTCTTTGTTGTTCTCCCAGCAGCCAGCACTGTACAACCCAGGGCTGGCTTCCTTCCCCAGTCTCAGGCCACGTGCCTCAGACATGGCTCCTCTTCTTTCACAGAGTAAGCGCTTGTTTTACGTGAGCTAAACTGGTGAGATGAGAGCAAATCCTGTGACTTTTGTGGGTGTTGCACAAATTCTTAGTTCCTCCAAGAGATTCCTTGGGAGGTGCTATGGTTTGGGTATGAAGTCTCCCAGCAGAAGGCTGCACTATTTTGGAAGTTCTGGGAACTTGCGAAGTGGGGGGCAGGGGAGCGGCGCGGGGGGGGGGGTGGTGGTGGTGGTGGTGGTGGTGGTGGTGGTGGTGGTGGGAGGTGGGAGTAGCTGGTGGAAAAAGGTCACCTGGAGCTATTTTCTGTCCTGAAACATTCTGTCTCTTTGCTTCCTGTTTGCTTTGGGGAATTTCTCTGCTCTTCCCTCCCTCTCTCCCTCCCTCATGATATTTAGAGTCCCCTCAGGCACAGCCATAGAGGCAGGCAATCGCCATGAAACCTCTGAAGCTGTGATCAAAGACAAGCAATTCTTTCCTTTAAGGTCTAAAAAGCTAACAGTTGCAGGGTGAGATCTGTGGGTATCACAGCTACAGTATTTACTGCAGGAGAGCCAAGGGCTCCTGAAGGTGGCCTTTGAAAGAGGAACCCCAAACAGCCAAGAGACGGACAGGACATTTACACGCCACCCTAGTGAGCTGGTTAGATGTGTGAAGGCAATGCCAGCCAGGAGGAGGAAGGGAGAGTCCCTTCTGCAGCTGTTGCCCTAATGTTGGCTCAGGATCCCCGCTGCTTCGGGAGCATCTGGAGGCACTGGAGTAGCACTTGTGGGGAGAGAGGCTTCTTTTCAAGAGTCAGCCCCAGTGAACACCACATCCTGCCTCCATGTTCTACAGCCATCACCAAGTCACATGGCCCCACCAAACTGCAGAAGAGCCAAGCATGTCATGGGGTGCAACAACGAGAAACACGGTGGTTTCCTGGTTTTATAATCTTATGTGAGAATACAGTCTATGAGTAGGAGAAGCCGTGGACTTGCCCACAGACACTCTTGAGGGAAAGCTAGGGACTGTGCCCTTCTCCAAAGGTCAGGGGACATCATGATGTCGCCTGGAGGTTTCCTTTTCTGATGCGGAGGGTAATGTGACTCCAGCCATCACTCAAGGATGTGCCTGAACTCAAGGTTTCTCCTGCAGGAAGAGGTCCATTTGTGTCTGCACGCGTTTATTGCAAATTGCACTTGGTCCCCAGCATTTGGTCTTCTTCACCCTGGGACGCCATTGCTCAGCCAATTAATTGCCTTTCTCCCTCCTCCTCTTTTCACTTGACTGAGCATCTGTGACGTGCCAGGCATTGTGCTAAGTGTCCGACCCACCATTCTCACCAGCGAGCTGGAATGTCACCCTTTATTATCTCCCCTTTCTTCTCACTTCCCCATCACTCCTCTTCCTATCCATCCCTCCACTGTTTCTCTCCTCTGCTTTCCTCCCTCTCCTTCCCTCACTTCCCCTTCCTTCTCACCCACCTTCTTCTTTTCCCTCTCCCCTCCCCCTGTTTCTCTTCCCTGCAGTCCTTCCCCCTCTCTCCCCCATCCATGCTCATTTTTTAAAAATGTAATGCTTTGATCAGTTCTTTGAGAATTTCACATATTCACACAATGCATTTAACCATATTCTTCTTCCTACTTCTCCCCGCTAGATCTTCCCAGATCTACCATTGCCCCCGTCCCCCAACTTTACTTCTTTAAAATAAATTCAGAGTCCAGTTTGTGCTGTTCATGTCCTCATGATATTGGAAGCCACTTACTGGATGGCTCGACCACACCCTTGAAGAAAATTGGTTCTCCTGCCCCCCAGAACCCATCAACCATCAACCATCAACCATCCATGACTCTTTGGCAAAGAGTGGGGGTTCACAGGCTCTCCCATCTCTCCACTCAAGCTTGACTTTAACACATAAACGATTTCAACACCCAGGGGCCCCAGGATTTTGACATTTCTTCCAGCTGTGCCTTTCTGCTAGGGTCACGTACTATATTTGGTGACGACTATTGAATGGTGTCCCAAAATAGGTCTCAGGAGAAATGGCAACTCCCACCTTGTGCCTCCATGCTGTCTGCCCACAGATCCCTCTTCAAGGCCCGTCTCCTCTGGCTTTTCCTTTGTGCATGCAGCAATCTTGCTGTTCTCTCTCCTCCCGCATCCTATTTGGAGATATCTAACCGCAATTGACTGGGTTTTTATTAGTTCTTTGGGTACATTTTCCATTTCTCAAGGATCTCTCATCAGGGGTTCTTTGCCAGTAATTACTGCAGGGCTGACGATTTGGAAGAGCTTCCTCTCAGCGTTGAGTGATGGGGGTTCTTAATAGGGCTGCTTTTTATTTTTGAAGGAGAAAAATTAAATCAAATGTGCTGTTCATACCAGGCTTATTTAGTCTGTGAAAACACAGGAATCATTTTGTTCAAATGAGCAGGCTTCTCGATCATTCTGTCGAGTCATAGGAAAATGAACAGCCCTGTATGTATTTATCATTTCCCTATGGGCCTTCAACAAGAAGGGGTTCTAGATGGCCTGAGAGGACAGACACACATGATGAAAGCCAACAAGGTGGAAAATAAGCCATTCATTGAGTATTACCTCAATCTGGGGTCAGAAAGCCAGGGCTTTGAGCCAGAGGCAGCTTGCTGTGTTCTTATAAATAAAGGTTTACTGGAAGTCATTTGTGCCTATTTGTTTTCATATTGCCCATGGCTGCTGCTCTGGCTCAACAGTCAAGATTATAGGCACATATAATATACATATAAGGTATGCACATGCACTACATATTATATAAAGTTATAATTTAAAATTAATTACCATTATATGCAATTAATAATTATATTTTATGTATAATATATAATTATCATATATATCCCCAATGTCTAAATATTTACTATTTGCCCCTTTGCAGAATTGTTGGTCTTTAATCTTAATGAATAGAATTTTGGGGGGGCCATGTCCCTTTTAGTATTCCCAGATATCTGATGAGTTTTACATGGAAATGGTCCATTTGCCTACATCATTTTATTATCTACTGGAGGCAAGCTTAACTACAGCACTCACATGCAAGAGGGAGGACTTATTCAGGAGGGTAGAGAACTGCTCAAACCCCTCCATCCACATCCTTTACTCAGTTAAAGAGGATGGACCGGCAAAGTGGCTCGATAAGAAACCATGTCTGCTGCCAGGCCCAACAATCTGAGTTCAATGCTAGGGGCCCACATAGTGAAAAGGGGCAACATATTCTGGGAAGCTGTCCACTGACTTCCACATGAGGAACATGTCAAGGCTGTGTGTGTGTGTGTGTGTGTGTGTGTGTGTGTGTGTGTGTGTGCATGCTTGTACACACAAAATAAATAGAAGATGTTCCTAAAAAAAAAAAAAAACAGAGCAAATCACAAAGCAAAATCAGGCATGGAGAACTGAAAGTCAATCCATCCTTTGCTGTGTCCCTTTTTAGATCATCTGCACAACCAGTAACTCTTAACAAGTGCCTTGGAGGCTACCTGGGGCCACCCATGCCGATGGTTGGTCTTAGCTGGCTTGGTGTGATTTACTCTGCACTGAAGGATGCTAACACACTTTTTACAGCTAGAACCTCTGCAGCCTCGGGGTCTGACACTGATCAGGGTGGTATCCACGCTCTACTCTCACTACTTTGTGGCTGTTTATTCCAGAAAACACAGGAACGATTGGAGGAGGGTCAGTCTCACCTTTAGCTACTTGGCGGGCGTGCTGTTGCTCTGCTTCAGTTGAAAATCTACTTGAAGGTGAGAAGAAAAAAAAAACCAGTCTCCCTTTTCTAAGTAAATAAATTCCATGAAAATGAAAACAGGGCAACTTTCAGAATGTGTTATGTTTATACCCAAGTTGTTTGTAATACGAGGTGCAGGGCATTTGGGGTATTGAACTCACCTGTAGGAACCTACGTGGTAGGGGATAATTTGTTCTTCTTTCACGCTTGGAGACAAATGGCTTTTTCTTTAAATTGCTTAAAAGAGTTCAGACCAATAGTCAAGGTGCGGAGCCGATGTGGTGGCACCACCCCAGCACCCGGGAGAACGCTTCAGGGACCCGGATTCATACACTTCTAAGCCTCTGGGTGTGGAAGGTGCTACAGGGAGGGTCTAGTTTCTTACTCACCCAGGACAGTGACCTGTGGCTTACTGTATTCTTTTTAATCGTCTTCCTTTTGGAAGTCTTGCCTCAGGCTGTAGACACTGTTCAGTCACTAAAGTGCTCAGTCTGTAACCACAAAGAGCTGAGAGTTTAAGACATGCCATGAATGAAAAGTCGGGCATGGTGGTGCACAGCTGTGATCACAGCAGTGGGGAACTCAGAGACAGGTAGATGCCTAAGCCACAACAGCCAGACTAATCAGCAAGTTCCAGGACAGTGAGAGACCCTGACTCAAAACAAAGTGGAGGGAATCTACAGAATGACACTGTGACTGCCCTGTGCAGTCTCCACATGTGTGGGCCTATGCCGCACAGACACAAGAAGTCATAGCTGATGGCATTTTCCTTGCAGCTAACAGTTCTACATTCTGTGTTTCCATGTGTCCCCCATGGTCCTTTTTGCGGACTTTCAATGTGACAAAGAGGATGCTTCCTTCAGAGAACGGGCAGTGCCCAGGCTGTGGTCCAAGTACCCAGGTTCCTTGATCTTCCTGCTATGCCAAGGCAGTCTTGTTTTGCCAACAGAATTTCCTACCCACAAGAGTGAAGGCTCATAGCAAGAAGAGAGCAAGTGCAGCTAGCTCTCTCAAAACCTAGTGCGTGCTCCTGACAGACAGATGCTCTCCATCAATGCAGACACTGTGTTAATGTCTGTTTGTTATTTTTTAACCTCCCCTTAACTATGTTCAGCCCCAACCTCTAATCCCTTATTTACCTTTAAATTTCTCTTGGGCGAGCCCCTTATTTATGTGGTGCCATGGTAAGCCCATGGCCATTTTCCTGATGGTCATCTTTGGTCTGTCCTTCTGAGGAGAAGAATCAACAGCTCTGACTTTCTCCCACATTAGACTCTCAGAGCCTGCCTCTGCTTCTACTCAAAGATGGCACGTCTTCCAGGAAAGATACCGTGGAGAAAGCAATCACACATGGCATCCTTTGACAGACCGCTCTGAGTTTTGACATCTCTTCCACTAGGCAGTAGGCAGCTTGGTGGCTGTCCAGGTCCTGGGAAACACTTTTGACCTCCATTGTGGATCTGTACCAACCAAGCTCCATGTTGTGAGCTTGGTGTGGTGCCAAGCATCTCTGAGGATTTACAGAAACATAAGGACAGTCTTTTCCCTCAGAGACTCGAGACTGTGGTTAGGGAAATGGGACATATGCATACACTTGGAACATAAAAAAATTAAACAAGAGGGCAAGTATGGTAGAAAGCAATAAGCAAGAGATAGAGCTGGCTTTTTAAATTACATGTATTTAATCCCCCCTCTCTCTTCTCTCTCTCTCTCTCTCTCTCTCTCTCTCTCTCTCTCTCTCTCTCTCTCTGTGTGTGTGTGTGCATATCACATGAACAATGTGTATAAGTCAGAGGACCACTTGCAGAGACAATTTTTTTTCTTGCCATGTGGCTTCCAGGTTTGGCATCAAATGCTAAGTCATCTCTCCAGCCTTACATTTAAATTTTTCAATAATGCATTCATTTTCAATTAATTTTTTCATACGTATTTTGAAATTCTTTCCCTTCTCCCAACTCCTTACAGATCTTCCCACAAAGAAAAAAAAAACTAGGCAAAAAAAAAAAAAAGAAAAAAAAAAAAAGAAAAGAAAAGAAAGAAAAGAAAATTAAAACAAATGTTAAAAACCCAAGAAGACAAAAATACTAAAATAAAAATAAAGTTTTCAAGTAAATAGATGGAGCTGGAAACAATCATGCTGAGTGAGGCAGCCCAGACTCAAAGAGACAAATCCTGCCTGTCTTCTCTTGCATGTGGCTGTTAGCTTTTAAGCTTTTGGTAAGAGTGTTACAATCCAAACACCGCAGAGGTTAGGCAGCCAGTAAGAGACTGGGGTAGGGGGTGGTCTTCCAAGGAAAGCAAAATAGAATATATTGTTACAGAGGTAAAGGGGAAGTTAAGTTAGGAGGATTAAATCAAGAGGGCAAAGGGAGGCATGGTAAAGTGGGCATGCAGGGAGCTCCTTTAAAAATGTCTTTGAGATGAGATCTGACTCTCACACGAACTCTGGTGCCCCTTTTCTGACCGCGGCCCCTGGATGGGGAGGCCTGGCGGCACTCAGAGGAAGGATAGCAAGTTACCAAGAAGAGACTTGATACTCTAAGAGCATATATAGGGGGAGGAGGTCTCCCTCAATCACAGACATAGGGGAGGGGAGAAGGGGGGAAGTGGGAGGGAGGGAAGAATGGGAGGAAACAGGGGAAGGGCTAACAATCGAGATGTAATATGAATAAATTAATAAAAAAATAATAAAAATGTCATTGATGCCCAGTCCATTGCTCAGGAGGAAGGCATGTCTGTGGTCCAGGACATTCAGAAGTCTTCACCTAAGAGTCTGGACTTGAGAACGGGAACACATTCTAAGAGAAGTGTGAGTGTTAAAATTAGCTCACAATGTGTGTGAGGCGTTTCTCTGAGGACTGTGGACACATGGACTTCATAGCGCAGGATGCAGGGATGGAGTGGAAGTCAGATGGAAGTGTCCCACGGGGAATTTAAACATTATCCCATAGGCTGCAAGGAGTCATTGATAACTTATATGCAAATTATACAACTTCCTTCTTGCTGTGGCCTTCAGTCATAGCTCTCATCCAACCCCGACAGGCTCTCCTAAAAGAAGTGTCAAGTGATCATGGCGAGCCCCCATTTTAAACCTCTAGATAACACTCTGAGTTACTGCGCCTACATTTCATACATTTCATACACACATTTTAGGGTGTGTAAGTCAGTGAAAGAGCCAATAACAGAGGACATTGACATCGACTTTATAGCTACAACATGTGTGTACAAAAAAATGAGAGTCGGCTTACACACATGTGGGCAGTATAGATGCTGCGGTGGGGATTCATTCAGCCTCTGAGCATGTCTGTTGCTGCTTTGAAATCAGAGCAGTGGCAGATGACCCACAGGAGATCCCCCGAGGAAAAGAGGGAAGGGCTCATGTGTCCACAGAGCCACTTCCTTCCCATGAGACTATATAAGTGGTTGATAGTTGGTAGAGGGAGACTCACTAATCAGCAGAGTAGATGCCCAGGCCCCACAAGTGCCTTTAAGTAACTCCAGTCAACTCACTGGTCCACCATAGACGTGGCTAGAATCATTTGCTTTTGATCTGTTGTGCCCTCTCTGTCAGACATGAATAGAAATAGACTCCCCAGGAAAACACACACACCAGTTTGGAGCTACATACAGAGATGTATTATTTATGGTGGCAATTACCCAATTACGGAGGCCAAGAAATTTTGTCATCTGCCACCTGCAGCCCGAGTCACCACCATTGCTGATGGTGCAATGCCATGGGAGTTTGAACGAGGTGAGTGGAAGTTGTGAGTCCTGGAGTTCACAGCCCAGAAAATCTGGGGCTCTGATCTCTAAAAGTCAGAACATGGGCACTGTATTTGGGGGGGGGGAGGGGAGTGAATTGCTCTGTCTTCAGCTGTTGTTTGACCGTGCCCTTGGTGGCCTTCATGACACTGGCTCACGTTGGTAAAGGCAGTTTCCTCCACTTGAGTCACAAGATAATCAGTGCCAATCATGTGGAGCCATTCTGTGTTGCCCCGGTTACACAGGTGTCTTTAGCCATCATGTGGCCTTGGTGATCTAGCCCTTTTCTGAGTGTAGGCATCTTTGCTCTTAAATCAGTTTTCTCTCTTAAACACCCTTTGTGGGCCAGAGCTGCCCGGAAGGAACGTAGCTACTTGTCTAAAACCAGGGACATGCTGGCTCTAGGCAGGGCTTATGCAAGCCCCCGTGACCCCTCCTTTTATCTTCTTGACCTCTTTTTATCTTCCTCATCTCCTGGCACCTCCCACTTAGGAACCTGTGGCTGAAGAATGACCTGCTGGTCCAGGTCATGCTTGAATCTTGTTTCTAACACAGGCACCTTCTACTTTGCTCAGCCTCTGGCTTTGATTCTTGTCATCCTCAGTAGCCGATGACTTGGCTACACTCAGATCTCAGCTCCTTCCACCTCCTGGAAGTGTCGTGACACCGTGCAAGTGTGTGTTCTGCACAGTTCTCACTGCTGTATAAAATTAACCTATTTATATACCTCTCTAGCAACCCAGTCTGAACTATTAGATCGCCATGGGGCCATCACTGAGGGGCAGCTGCCATCCTGCAGGCGAGGGTGCCGATGGCATTGGCAGTAGGAAACAATCGTATTTGAAGGATGCTGGAGTCAGGTTTCTTGGTGGTCCTTTGGATGTGGGTGGCAAGAAAAAGAGAACAGAGCCATGTTGCTTCCTCCAGAGCCTCTGGTATTTAGGAAATGAGGGGTGTGTCTATGGCTCATTGGGACTGGTTCCTAGAAGGATGGTGACTACAGTTTTACATGCATTAAAACAAAGTATTTGAAATTTGCCGTGTGCAGAGTTGTCAAAGAAAAGCAGTGGTTGAGGAATGAGGGAAAGTGGTCAACTCAGAGAGGTGGCAGGGGAAATGGTACAGAGAGAGGAGAAAGTAGGAGGACTGTGGAGGAGAAACATTGAGAAGGAGCAAAAAGGGGAAGGAGGGGGAGGAGGAAGAAGAGGAAGAAGAGGAAGAGAAGGAGGAGAGGGAAGAGGAGGAGGAAGAGGAAGAAGAGGAAGAGAAGGAGGAGAGGGAAGAGGAGGAGGAAGGGGAAGAGGAGGAGTAGAGGGAAGAGGAAGAGAAAGGGGAGGAGGAAGAGGAAGAGGAAGGGGAGAGGAAGAGAAAGGGGAGGGGGAGGAAGAGGATGAGGGGGGAGGACAATGGGGGAAGGGGAGGAGGAAGAGGAGGAGGAGAGGGAGGACAACCAGAGGAGGAAGAGGAGGAGGAGGAAGAAGAGGAGAAGGGGGAGGACAATCAGAGGAGGTAGAGGCAGAGGAAGAGGAGGAGGAAAAGGAGGAAGAGGAGGAGGAGAAGAAGGAGATGATTAGATTTCTTTACCAACGCCTTTCAGAAAACTATGTAATGCTCCATTCCCAGAAGGCTCAGCTGCAATCTCAGATGTGAAAACCTGTGAGGGTGGGGATGGAGGAGGATCTCAGCTTTCAGAAGGCTGGAGGAGGGAGGGAAGGCTCATAGAGCCCAGTACAAGTCTACTGCAAATTACTGTGTTTAAGGGAAGAAACAAACAAAGAAAAAGCACTCCCCCCAAAAAAAGCCTTACAAATTATAAGAAACATCTTGAGAGTCGTGTTAAATGTGTAATGGACTCTCGATTCCCAAGAGGTTCTTTGCTGCTGAGAGCCTGCAAGTTGCTCAACCTCACAACGCAGAGGAGATGGGCAGTGTGGCAATCCCAGGCTTTATGAAACTTGGATAGAGCAGGACGCTGCTTCCTGCTGTCTAGAAAGAGTGGCTGGTCTTTGTGTTTTTAGTATGAAATGGGGGAGGAGTTCATAGAAATGGCTGAAAATAGCTCTGTGGTACATTTAGCAGGAAGTTTAGTGTGTATGTGTTTTTGTTTGTTTGCTTGCTTGTTTTAATGGAGAACTTAGACAAAGGGGGGCCTTTCTATTGTGGAAGCAAATTTTATTGCCAGGCTAACTAGCCTTCTCCCCCTTGCTATATGGTAATCATGTAGAGAAGAGAAGGTGAGGAGAAATGGCCTTTTCAGAAGCCGTAGCTCCCTGTGATCCCAGAGGACTAGGGTAGCTCGGTGTCAGGCTTGTAAATATATCCCAGGAAACGGAAAAGCTACAAACACACACGCAGGAATGAGGAGTTGGATCGAAAAGTGAGCATTTATATTTTTACTAGGTTTTACTTTTAACATAAACCATCTTGAAAAAAGTTTTATGATTTAGCATTTATGAATGACTAGATTTTAAGAGAATTGTAATATTTTTTTAGGGTATTTCAGCGCCATGAGTTATTTCTTATAGATTCAGATAATGACATTATAAATCTTTCTGTGGAGACAATTACTAAGGCAGGCATGGCCTCGTCCCCATTGGCTTTTGGGTTCAGCTCACTGACATATTACAAGCAGGCTTACCGTGGTCATTAAAACCCGATCCGGGATTTATTGCTCCTCTTTAAACTCTCAGTACTTTGAGAAGTATTGAACAGAAAAGAATACAAAGTAAAGCTGCAAAGGAGAAGCAGAGCTGACTTCCCCACCCAAGATCACCACAAGCAGCATCAAAATATCTGAATTTAGAGCTGGAAGGTTTTAAAAGGGACAACTTTGTGCCGGCTCAGGGCAGGAGTCCCATGTGGAAGAGTTCCAAGTGAGCCTCACAAGGTGCCGAGGGCTGGCATGAGACATCTCACAAAAGGTTAGATGTTTTCGCGTGTTTTCTGGGGGAGTGGTCCACACTGGAGCAGCACACCTGTCTGTGGGAAAGAGAAGGGCATCTTGCTTTGTTTGGACAGACAAGAGCTTTCTCGGGGCAGTCAGCATCGTCTGCCCTGTCATCCACTTTGATTCCCTGGTCTTGAACCCTCTATGCCTCAAAGGTCATCTGCCGTATTTTTTTCTAGCAAAAGATAGCTCAGGCACGTTCAAGTGTTGACTTAGCACAAAGGCATGAATTGAGGAAAGGCACTGGGTGCTAACTCATCACGGAGGAGGGAGAATGTGTCCCAGGCAGGCCAAGGGCAGCCCTTCCTGGAGGAGGAGGAGTGTGGCTTTCACCCTGACCAGATCCTGTGGCACCTAGGACCACAGCACACACCCCTTCCCTGTCAGGTTGTTTATTGAATAGCAGATCTCACTCCTGCTCTGCTCACTGAGCAGACAAACAAGATTCAAAAATGCTTTTAGCACCTTGTGCAAGGAACAAGATGAAAGTTCTGGGTTTGTTTTCTTCACCGTTTGAAGTTCCCTTACTGGAATAGCCTGGCAACTAGTTTGTCACGTCTGAAAAGCATTTTTTTTAAACAATAAACAAATAGAACCTAGTAGAATCATCACATTGTTCTGTGTTTCTAGAGTGCTTTGTTCCCCTTGCCTGGTTCCTGAGCTTTTAGAGCAAATGAGGCCGTTAGCCTGAGTCCTTCTGCAGGGACACATTCACTTCCCCAGTAGGACACTCAGTATGGTCACCTTGTTTCTGGTCATCAGACAATTCTGGTAATCCCACAGAGAAGATGGCCTAGGCTTTTGGGTCTACATTATGCCTCTTGAAAAGAGTCTGATTCTACCCTAAGGCCCCAAAGCACCTATGGATGACATGTAAGCAAATATGTATGGAGGTGGACTAATAAAACTTTATTGACAGAAATGAGCTGTGGGCCCTAGTTTACCAATCTTTCCTTTTTAAAAGAACTCAATATTTGAAATTTTGGTGTGCATATTTTCTTTCTTTCAATTTTCTAAGTTATTTTGGTCTCCAGTAGAATTTGAGATTTATGAGAAAAATAGCTCATGTAGCCTGCTAGTGTATCCCAAGAAAACAAAGGCTAGCCTGTAGGAGGAACCCAATGATCTCTCTGTTTGTACTTGCTTACTATTCTGAATAAGTAAGAAATCCCATACTTTCTCTGGAAACTTTGAAAAATAACATCAGGCAATTTAATTCAGGCAGTGAAGACACAACTGCCAAGCGTGGTGATCTGACTGAAGATGCTCCTCCCTGCCTCAGGATTTGAATGACGCGTCCCCAGTTGCTGGGACTGGTTGTGATGTTAGTAAGTGTAGCCTTGCTGATGGACGCATGCTGCTGGAGGCGGGCTTGGAGAGGTGGAAGACTAACGCTGTTTCTATTTCTCCATCTCTCTGATGCGTGCTTCGGTTCAAGATGTGAGGCCTCTGCCTCCTGCTTCTGCACTTGTTGCTGTGCCTCTACTCTGCCGTCATGGACTCTTCCCCTCCAGAGTCTCACGCTCCAGAAACCTTTCTTCTATAAGTTGCTTTGGTCATAGTGTTTTTGTCACAGCAACAGAGCAGCAACTAATTCAGCAAGTGTGCTAGTAGTCACCACCAGTCCCTTAGAAGGCTATAAGTGAGGGGTGGCTGAGAAGGGGGGGGGGGGATTGGGAATTTGAGACTAGCCTGGGCTACATGGCCAAACTCTGTCTGGGAAATAGAAAATGAATAAGCAGATAAAACAACCTGAAGGTTATATGTTATCTTGAGCAGTGTGCATCGCTTTTGACCTAGTGAATGACCATCCATGACATGAACGTGGCCACATTAAGAACACTAGTGACAATAAAATAATATATATCTTGGGAAAAAAAAAAGAACACTAGTGACTCCGACCCATGGGAAGGGCAAGGCCTTCTCCCAGTCAGGCTCAGGAAATGCTGACCCTTCGCTAAAACCAGGATGTGGAGAAAGTACCTAAAGCAACTCCCTTAGACCAGGTGCCAGAGCTCCTGGCCTGGGCTCCTCCTCCCTCCTGCACTGAGATTGGCTGGCCCACCTCCTTGTTTATGCTGTAAGATGAGGGAGCTGACTTCCGGGTGGTGTTGTGCTTCCATCACAGCCTATGGCTCACTTGGGACCAGTGTTTCTGTCTGTCATCTCTTCATTCCCTGTCACACCAATCAGGTCGGTCCCAAAGCCATGCAAACCACAGGCCAGAGCAATAGGGCGTGACTCTAGGGACATGACATCGTTCATGCTTGGGATGCTATGTGTGAAACAAACAAGGAGCTCGGGGGGAGGGGGGAGGAGGGAATTCATGTGTATTAGGCAGATGTAAAACAAGCAATTAGGGTCCAGAAAATGGAATTGTCTCTGGTGTCCCAAAGAGGAGCTGTAAGTTGAAGTACCTGGGATAATGTTGGAGAACCAGTGAGAGGCCGGTACACACACGGCCAAAGGCCCGGGGCAGGTGCCTGGTTTTACTTTGGGCTTATTATGGCTGATCTGAGGTTGCCTAGCTCATCCTACTCATAAGAAGAAGTATAATTCCTCTACTTCAAAATCGGCTCTTAGGGCTCAGTGCTCTGAACACCAGCCTGAAGGATCTGATAGATGAACAGCCAAGGGGGATGCAGGCCCCTCTGAGCCCCCTTTTTGAGACCCCCGTGGGCTGGGTTTCTCTCACAAAACGTGTCAAACTGAGCAGAACTCTGGGGGTTTTGGTCCGACACTGATCCTTGAACCAGGCAGTTCAAGGGAAGCCCTAGGGAAACCAACCTTGAAGCTACACCCCGAGAGCCCTCCCAGATGCTGAGGGCTTGCTCGCCTTAGCCACAAGTCCTTTGCAAGCATCCCTGGCAGAGGGGTGCACTGCGGGGAGAGCCTTTCTGGTTTTGGAGTTTTCTGGGTTTTGAGCAGGATGAAACAGAGATGGCAGGCCGGTGGCTGCAGTGTTTTTCTATTTCTTCTTAGTTGGGTTTTTGAGACCATGCAGAGCTGCTACTGGCCTACGAGTCACGTTGCACTGGGGTTACTTAAGAAACAAAACAGGGGGAGACGGAAGATGTGGAGGGTGAACCCCTGCAATGAGCATCAGTAACCTGACCATAACCGCATCAAGGACCCCAATGACTCACACCCTTCCCCACATCAGGCCTGGGGGGATTGGCTGCTGCCCACTTAACTGGGGCCAGGACTCTCCCTGGGCAGGAGTTTCTTGACTGTATAGTGTAGAGCAAGTAAGCCAAGAAGCGCTGTGTAAGCATCAATCCTTCTCTGCCCCCGGTTGCGGACACATTTCCAGCTGCTTCAGGCTCCTACTGCCTTGTGATCCGCCCCACGACAGATGATGCTCCCAAACCAGGAGTCAAAGCGAATCTTTTCTCTACTAAGTTGCTTTTGCCCGAGTACTCCATCGCATCAATAGAAAAAGATGCAGAGACTAGGGGTGTGGGTTGTTTCTCCCATCACGTTAAGGGACATGCAATGGTGACCGACAGGGCAGGGAGTGGGAGGGGCTCAAGATGACCTCCAAGGAATGAAGATGACTGGGCACCTGGAGAAAACCCTATGCCAGTCTGAGACAAGAAGATGAGGGAGAAGACACCCAGGTAAACAGTGGTACAAAATTAGCAGCTCATTGGGCAAGTTTTGGTTAAAGTTTTAGAATCTAGGGCTTCGTTGCTGTCTGTCCAGTTATCTGGAAGTCTTACTTTCTGCTTGGCCATTGCTTACGGATTATCTTGGAAAGAGTGATTGCCAACAGGATTGTTCAGAACATGTGTGCAACATGCATCCAACTGCTCTTTCACGCCCATTATACATTTGGAATGCTGCTCTAGTAGGTGTCGTCACGTAGGTGTCTCCCTGCTCCTTTGATTGACAAACTTTTACACTAGAAAAAGCAAATAGGACACCGAGGACTTGAAAAGCCCGGGGAACAGAGGGGAAGGGGCTGGGCAGCCTGTAATGTTTCCTCTCACCTCACCTGTGCCACTTTCTCTCTGTCCTTTCCCTGTGATAGACTTTTCTCCTGGGACCCACCCACTCTGCCTATAGAATATGAAAGCCCTGGGAGTTCCTCCCTTTCCCGTGTCTCAGACTGGTAACAGCTTCCGGGTGTAGGTTTTCTCCAAGCACTCAATTGTCCCCATTCCTTGAAGGACATCTCGACACTATCCCACCCCCTGCATTATCTGGTCCGTCGTTACATGCAGGAGAAGATGTAGGGGAATTCTGCAATGAAGCCGGCAGTACAAGGAGCGCAGCATAGAGCCGAGGCTTGGGACATGTCTTTGAGTGTGTGTGTGTGTGTGTGTGTGTGTGTGTGTGTGTGTGTGTGTGTATTCACAGAGGCAGTTTTGTTTTCCCAGGTCCTCATTCTCCTAATGTCTTCACACAGCTGTCTCACCTGAATGCCATTCTCTAAATGAGGCAGCAGCTTTGGATTCAGGGAAACAAAGGGGATGGTTGTCATAGTAACAGAGGCCACCAGGAACCATGGCAAGCATCCCTTCCTCCTGTTCTCCTGAATCCCTCTCTCTGGGGATGGCTCTGAGATCCCCTCAGCTACAGGAAGATCCTGCCCGTGGTGGTGCCCTGTGGGGGCATCTCTCAAGGCTTTAGGCTCCTTGACTGATCTTTACACAGCTCAGGAAAGTGACCCAGCTCTTGGTTACTGAGGAGAGAAGAGAGCAAAAAGATGGCCTCATGGCTCCAGACCAGACACTCCTTTGGAAATATTTTGCCTTTCTTCCTTCTCCTTGCCCTGTTATCGTCCTGACAATTTCACGACTACAAAATGTACATCAGACTGTATTTGAGACATGGTGCCTGACTCTGTTTACCAGAAAATTTTGTAGTGTTCCCTGTATGGCTGTCATAGGAGCCCCAAGTTCTACCCCTGATCACTCACCGCTCCCTCTCTTAGGAAGAGTGATTTTTTAAAAATACTCGTCATATTCTGATCAATTTGAGCAGATCAGGGTATCTGTAAAAAGATAATGCTTGACAGCAAATGAATTGAAGCTCTTTTAATTGGAATGAAGTTCCCTTGTGAGAATTTAATTTTTTTTATTGACATTTCCAGGAATCCATCCCAGATAATTCGAGACTTCCTTATGAAATGACAATTCTCTCTCCTATCTTTTCAGACTTAGAAACGATTCCTATTTTGGGGTGATAGGAAAATCTTGCTTAACTTATGCTTTTCCAGTCACCTTGAACGCTGTTCTGGAGTTCCGATACTCTTTGGCCCATTGTTATTTATATTCTCAATCATGTTTGGCATAGAAGAGAGATAGTTGGGTTGAGTAAAGAATTTGGAGTCCCTGGAACTGGCCTCGGATGCCAGCTGCATCCTTTCCTGTTTCTCGTTGTCCGGGGTCAGATCTCAGCCTGCCAGGGTCCTTAAGGCATTTCAGTGGGTACTTCTGGAAAATGCACATGGGGACAGTATCTGCTTCTCCCAATCATGGTGGTGATTGAGTCAGGGAATCTAAAAGCCCATAGCTCTGGCCAGGCATTACTCATCTTACAACGATGGTGGGAGGCAGCTCATCTTACTGGCTCTTAGGGTTGAAGGCTCCCAAGGAGCAGTGGTCAGTACCTTTTTATTCTTTCTCTCCACGCCTGAGCTCAGACACGGCTGACTTTAATAAGAATCTTCCACAAAAGTGCATTAGCTTCATTAGTTAAAGCAATTTTTTTCTTCCCTAGATGGGAGAAGAAGAGAGAAAAGAGAAAGGTGGGTAATTAAATCTGAGCATGCTCTAACTAAGACTTCAGCCTTGCAACATGAAGGTTCCAGGATGAGATGGCTCAGCAGGCAAAAGCTCTTGTCAGGGAAGCTGTCCAATTGAGCCCACCCTCGCAATGGACTCCTGAAGGCCATCTTCTGCCCTCCAGAGACTGCTGTGGCGCGCGTGCGCGCGCGCGCGCACACACACACAC
This sequence comes from Acomys minous, assembly GCF_964271855.1. NCBI lineage: Eukaryota > Metazoa > Chordata > Mammalia > Rodentia > Muridae > Acomys > Acomys minous. Next base: position 65,594,580 of record NC_140485.1, on the reverse strand, counting down.
ACACACACACACACACACACACACACCACAATAATTTTAAAAAGAAAAAAAAGAGAGGAAGAAATCTCGGGATTTTGATGCATTTTTAAGAAGTGGTGAGATAATTTGGTGTGTGAGAGAGGAAGCAAAGCTTCAGCCTCCATCTGGGCTCCCCTTAGGAAGACGCTGGGCATTTCCCATCACCACCATGGCCGGGGCTGGGAACGTGAGAACTTTCTATGTGGCACCAAACTCTGTTCAGGCTCCCTCTCACTCCTACCTTGCTCTGAAGCTTTGAAGGTTGGTTCCACAACATGTTCTTCAAGGCAGTGTAAGTGTGTGTGTGTGCACATGTGTATATGTGTGAGTGTTTGAGTATGTGGATGTGGGTGAGTGTGTGTGTAGCTGTGGTTTGAATATGGGCTGTCCCCTACAGGCTCATGTGTTTGAACACTTAGTCCCCAACTGATGAATCTGCTTTAGAAGGTTGTAGAGTCTTGAGGAGAAGGAGGGGAAGGGGGAGGGGGAAAGGGAGAAGATGGGGAGGGGGAGGGAAGAGAGAGAAAGAGAAAAAGTTACCCAGGAGAAATGGGTATAGGAGGGGTGAGACTTGAGAGTCATGACCCACTTCCTGTCTGCAGGAAGCAATGTGACCAGCTGGATTCCTTCTCCACCAAGGTAAGCTATAGTCCCTTAGTCTATGAGGCAGTATAAACCTCCCTCCTTTAAGATTCTTCATGTCAAGATTTTGGTCAGAACAACAAAAACTAGACTAGAGCTGTGGTGAAATCCTCAATACACTACCCCAGCCTCTACAAATGTTTCAGATTGTTAACTGGATAGATTTAAGACACAAAGTATCCTTGGTCTTCCATCAACAATGGTTTCTGGGAGGAACTCTGAGCCCCAGGGAAGACATGAAACCCATTAACCAAAGGCACTAGGGTCTTGTGGAAGTGGGGTGGCGCTTATACACAGTGACATGGCTGTATGTAGATGATGTATGTTTCTCCCATTGCTGTCCCAGGCCCCCGGAGCTCTGAGATGGTTCCCTTTGCACTGGATTGTTTGCAGGCTCACAATACTGTCCTAGGAAATGAATTCCTCTTAGTGGTAAGAGAGTTGGGTGTTTAGGTAGATTATAATAGGGGGAAGAACAAATCAGAAAGGAGACGTTAAGATATTTTGCTTGAATTTGTTTGATTACGTGCCACAATGGTAACTTCTTTGTTCTTATTAAAAATAACCGTATCATGGATGTGCAAAGCCACATCAGGCAAGAATGATTGGAACAGTCAGCAGGCCTTGCTATACCACAGGTTCTCAAGAAGCACACGCAGTGGAAAGTACTGATCTGAGGCGTAGTGTTCAGTGAGTTTGGGGACAGTGGACATCTGCGCATGTGCAGCACTCTATGGAAGCACAGAACAGGAGGATTCAGAAAGCTGGTATCCAATGGCCAAGCACATGCTTGGAGTAGGGTGGGCGGAGTCTGTGAGAGAGGAAGGGTCTTCATGGTCTTCCTGGGTTATTTGAAGAGAAAAGGGGCAGAGGGAAAAGAAACACAGCCCAGGGTCAGCTTTTGGCTCCTAGAGACTTAGCATCTGGTAACCCTTTTCTAACCAGATAAAAAAAATTCCATTCTGATGTGTTTTCTTGCTTGTGTGTTTGGTAGCCATAAAATTAGAACCAGGTAAGATGTCCTCTGTAAGAGTTTAACCTTTGGCCAAACACAGTGTTTTCAAATGCACTTGCATTGATTTGCATAAGTTATTTATCCATTTTCATTGCAGACTATTTTACCATTTTGTGAGCAAACCATTTATATCTGCTAGCACTGATGAGAACCTGGGTTCTTTTCCACTTTTTTTTCCTGGTGTGAATAAAGCCAGGGGAAATGTTTCTATATGGTTCTAAGTATGATTTAATTTATTCCAGACAAAGATTAAGGAATGGGACTGATGCATCATAGCATAGGTGGGCTTTTTAGTTTCTAAGACTCTTCTGGATGGATTTCTGAGGTGAAGACAAGGTGTGATGACACGTAAGGAAGGAGTGGACAGTCATTCACTGGACAGCCGTAGGAGCACTGCCCATCCCCATCATTAATTTCCGTCATTCTTCTCTTTGTATGGCTTAAACTAGTTAGCCTGATCTGCCCATGGCCTTTGCATGAAGACATTTCAAACCGCCAGCACCCTCAGCCTGCATATCTAAGACGAGACACTAGCAGTAGACACTCCAACCTTGCAAGACTTTGTTTCCACCCTAAATGGTTAATAATATTGTATTAAACTGCAATCTAGATATTACATACACAGGAGGCAAGTGAGAAATGTGAAGGGATTGTTTAAATGTAGGTAGCATTTTTATTATGTCTACACAAATAAAGTCTGAACTCTGAAGCCCTGTTGATTATATGCATTGCAGATAAGGAATATTTAGCCTGCACATAAGCAATTAGGATAAGGGCTGCTAAGCCTGCATCCATGTTATAGAAGCACTGAGACTGTGCTACCCAGGGATTAAGGAATTGCCATGTCATACAGCTGGTTCCAGACCACGGGTGTCAGCTCTACCGTTGAATGCTGTGCCAACATTCCCTGAGAAGATGTAGACAGTTGTCAATCAACCCAAAGAGGCCAGGGACAACAGAATGAAGAAATGATTCTTCCCAAGTCTGATTTAGTGAACTAGAAGGTGTATTGGGGTCACTTACAGAAGTATAGGTAACTCAAAGGCAGCTGATCACTAAAGGCCTACCCCAGCATGAGTGATGACACACACACACACACACACACACACATACACACACACACACAAACCCTGGAGCACCACACACCTTGTAGCCAGTTCTGAAGTCTCTTCTCCCCAGCAAGTGTTCACTGTTGCTATAACCTTGTGGGCTCACATGAGAGCCTTGTAATTTTCTGAGCTTTTTAATCCTATAAGTTGCAGGAGTTTCTGTCCTCACTCCTGGAGAGAACATTTCAATTCATAAGACTTGGCTCCATAGCAGTAACACTGCTGTGGCTAAGCCCATAGGCGTTTTTTAAACCAGTGGTTACCCATGCAGTCAGTTGCTACCCATGCAGCTGGTGGGTACCCATGCAGTCAGTGGATACCCATGCAGTCAGTGGATACCCATGCAGTCAGTGGATACCCATGCAGTCAGTGGATATCCATGCAGTCAGTGGTTACCCATGCAGTCAGTGGATACCCATGCAGTCAGTGGATACCCATGCAGTCAGTGGATACCCATGCAGTCAGTGGTTACCCATGCAGTCAGTGGATACCCATGCAGTCCGTGGTTACCCATGCAGTCCGTGGTTACCCAAGCAGTTGGTGTTTCTGAAGCTGCAGTCAATAGGGAAACAAAACAATCTTTGGGTCTAAGGTGGTGAAGTCATCATAATGGTCTTGAGTTTTACCCACCATGTATTTTCTTTACACAAAATGGAACACTCTTCTAGTGGCTACTGTGAAGAAACTCCATTTAAGACTTGCTTATCTATGTGGGGGGAAAACTGACCAATTATTTAGTTCAAAGCCCAGGGAAGCCTGCAGTAATATGCTAAATAAAAACACACTGATGGACAAATAGAGCCAGGAGGCTTCTCTCTGCAGTTAATGTACCAAACTTTGCTGGGCATTTTTTTCCTGGCATCACAGGGTCAAATGTGCCCAGTTTTCTGTCTTCCATTCAGCCTAGGATGCCGGTTACCCAGTCATACCTGAATTTTAGAAAAACAATACATAGCGCTGAAGATTACATATGTCTCAAAGATTGCATTATGGATCACTCATCTGATATGCAAATGTCAACCAGACATCCTGCATTCCTATTGGCTACAGCTGCTGACCCTCTCTGGTTACCTAGCAGGGTCTGACTCCCCTCTGACTTGCAAGAGAGGAACCTCCAGGTGAGCTGCTCTGCTAACTCATTTTCCTGTGGAAGAACCATTTCCCCGTCTATATAAATAATGTAAAACTGTAGAGATAAAGCACGCGGGGCATGGGGAAGGTGAAATGGAGACTTTACAATGTAAAGTGCTTTCTCCCAGGCCTTAGTTCATTAGCAAAATCTAGTGACTTAAATTACCCGGCTAACCTCTTCCGCCACTGTTAGATTATAAATCAAGTAGGTGGCTACCACAGAAGGAGCTTAGGATCTCGGAGAAAGGTTCTCATCAAGCTAAGAGGGGCAGAAAATTTCCTATTACCATGTCGTGCATAAATGGAAATGCTCGAACTCCACTTACAGCGCATTACCTCTGTGCAATTCACTTGCTAAAATCAAAGAAACAAGATGGGAACAAATTCACCACTTTGCATAATGGAGGAACACACACACACACACACACACACACACACACACACAGGCAAGGACTCTGTTCAAACAAAGACCACAGGTAACCCAGGTAACCGGAGACAGACAGCATCATTCCGAGAGGCTGAAGTATTGAAGATGCCTTGCTGTCTGTCTTTCTCCCTTTATCTCTGTCCGTCTCCACGACTTTATTTTGTGTGAAATTTTGAGAGATGAATTCCATTTTCTGTTAATTCAATGGCTGTCATGCTGCATTTCATCCTGCGCCTGGGATCATCACAATGAGACGTTAGGTTTAAATGAAGTGTTATAGCACATCTTTTAATAAAGCAATGTGCTTAACCCTGTCTGGACTGCCCGGGTAGACAGACTGGCCAGATGCCTGGCATCTGCAGACTGCAGTGGAGTGACCCAAGTTTAATTGCAAACAACCTATAATTGTGATCTGAGTGCTTACTTGTGCTTCATGGTAGAAAGCATTGATTTAATATGCTGGGAGATATAAGAAGCATGCATTTCTTTTTTAATAAAACAGTTGGGTGAATGAGGGAGCAGGAACCTTGAGATTTATAAGTAGCATCTTCTAGTCCTAGAACCCCTTCCCCAAGTCCCACCCAGGTAAACTGTAGTAAGTGCAGTCTCTTTGTATGGTCTGTTAGCTGAAGCCACTGGGGATAGTGGGATGCTGGGCAGGGGACTATGATGAGAGGAAAGCCTTTGAGGAAACTGGTTTGGGTGAATTGTTGAGAGGGCATTTGTATGGGCATTAATTTGAGAGCACCCTATAACAACTACAGTGTGGGGAAGAGATCCAAATTGTTCCACATTTGAAAGGTGGTAAAAATCAGATGCTCCAAAGAGGAAAACAAACCAACGGTGCCCCCAAAATATTTCCATCCAATGCAGATGTGTCTCTGAGAGATTGTTATTTTTCTGATGTGTTTTTCTAAGTAGACAAAGCAAAGTAATTACTATTCATTTAAATACTCTTTAAAGAATTTATTACTATTAATTAGTAGTAGTAGTAGTACACACACACACAACATACACACATACCACACACACACACACACCACACACACACACACACACACACACACACACACCATCCACAGTGCATGTAGAAGTCAGAGGACAACTTACAGGAGCCAGCTAGCTCTCTCTTCCCTCACAGGGGTCCTAGGTCCCAGGGATCGAACTCAGGTCTCCAGGCTTGGCTGCAAGTGATTTTCCCACTGATCCAGCTCATAAGCCAAATAAGTTCATCTTAGGAGATAAGGGATGTCATCTGGTTTCTCACAGAGGGTCCTCAAAAGCAGAGTGCCCATCAGAGTTTCTGCCTCTGTCCGTCTCTCCAGAGGCAGCACAGCATCTGTTTGGGTGTGCAGTTTCCAGGCACACTCACACCCAGAGTGGAGCTAACTGGGTTTGTATGGGGGACCTTCATTAAGGTGAGTTGCCAACTGTCAGATCACTTTCTGTCCAGCCTGCTGAGTGTGAATGCAAATCGGCCACCTCTGATGCTGTCTCATTTGCAGCTATTGATCTATGCTTGAGGGAGGGTTCTGAAGAGACTGTCTTTGAAGCTCCCCCCCCCCCACCCCCATGCCTGCTCTGCTTCCCCAGACCATGTGGCTCCCTGGTCCCTGGCATTCATCTTGATCTTTGTGTTCCCAACACCAAGGTAGGTCATTTCAGGTGACTTAAAAGTGAGATACCATCAGGAAGAATTTGGAAATAAAGTCTTTGTCGTGTCACGTTAAGGCGGCCCTATCAAGTGGCAGTTTATCAAGAGCCACCTCACAAGGTTTTAATGAGCACGCTGCCTGTTCTTGTACAATACTAATTAATCGCACTTTTTCACACTGCTGTGACTGCTCAAGAAACCCACATTGTTTTATACTTGGTAGCAAAGCGGCTCTTACTGATTAAATCTCCTTGCCTGCGATGGAGCTTGACAACTGAATTATACCTTGCTCAAAATAATAATGGGTATCAGCTAATAAATACGGTTTAACACACACAAAACTATGCAGCCAAAATCACACCACAAAATAGTGGTTTGACTTATAGGCTCAGCAGTGTTTCATTAAACATCTGTATTATAATTCACTGGTTTTTCCAACTGATGTAATAACCTAATTGATGAGAACAAAGACAAGCTTTATTTATCCACCCAATTGCTTGCTTCTTGACTCACGCTTTTTTTTCCTCCCTGGGTGTTATTGTGGAAATAAATATGCAATATTCTTTTTATAGAAGTCTAATTTAGGTCCCCTCCTTCCCCTGTTGAGAAGTCAGCACCACTGCCACCAAGTGTATCTGACAAGTTCTTGATCTTTTGTCCTGGAGGTATTTGCATTGGGTGAGTGGGGCTGTAGCTACCAGAGATGGGAGAGTGGGCTTCTGGACCTCTGATGGAACTAGGGGATGCCCCACTGTCTTCTTCCCTCAGGGGGACATGTTTTCTACTATAATCCCCCAATCTCTTTGGATGTTTTAAATTAATCCCAATGGAACTGATATGACTGTACTTACCTCCTATATGACATATGTACTGTCATTTTTCAGCAGGTCCCCTACCTAAGTAACACAACAGATGCTTAGAGGTAGCTAGAAAAAGAAAGCACAGTCAACATCTCCACCCTTGCTTTGCATAAGCTGGGTGTTTGCAAGGTATGGTGTTGTACACCTGCAATACCAGCACCTGAAAGGCTGAGGCAGGAGGATTACTTCAGTTTAAGTCTATAAAGTAAATACCAGGACAGCCAGAACTATATGACAAGACCTTCTCAACAATCAAAAAAGATGTATGTTTACTTCTGATTGAAGTAAAAAAGTGGAGAAATGTGCTGGCCTGTAGCTTACACTTGTGTGTCTGTTGATACCAGCTACTTAATAAATAATTCTGCAAAGACACCTTGGACTCGCGAGACACAACATCACTTGGACTTGACAATAGCTTTTCTTTTGAGGTCAAAGTTCCAGGCTATGTCTTGACCTTCCTGCTTACAAATAAGTCACTAGGTCACCTTGTAGTGTAACTGTCCATTGCATTCTGGGTAGTTGTGCCTCTGCTACTCAGCTATAAACTAGGCAAAGATGAGACTTTATTGAGATCAATTTGTTTCAAGAACTCTTCTAAGCCTCGAGGAGATCACACACAACCAAGGAGGAACGACCCAAGGAGGAAAGAGCTTCCCCTATGATGGGGAGGCATGAAGAATCACATTAGGAGGCTCAGAGGGAAGGCAGATGGCCATGTCTTTGACAGACAGATGTGGAGAGGGGAACAAACGCAGGACGACAGCCACCTCTCCTGTGTGGCCCCTCACTGTGCACTCACGGGAGACTTGTGAAGTCAACGCAGTATTGCTATGCTGAGCCCACATCCAACACTGCGCATACGTTCTTCCATGGTATGCCTATGAAGAGGGGATTTTTTTTTCCAGAAACTGTCTCACAATATCACTCCCTCCCTGGCTCTGTGCACATGCTCCACGAGTCCCCCAGTGGTCATCTACCTCTTTCTCCTGGTCATGGTGACATTCTTGAGTGGAAGGCCAGCTGCCTCCTGATCTTGTATAACTGGAGAGCTGAATAGTTTTTGTCTCATTGGCATTTCTTGACTCCTGCACAAACCCTGGCTCCTTCCACACATCCGTGAGTTAATGATTTACCAAGATGGGACCCTATGGCACCACTTAAGTTATTTAAGTAATTTCCCATGCTGAGCTCTCATGTCACCCTCTTTAAAAAGAATCCAACAAAGCCAAATCCTACCTTCCTTCCTTTGTAATGGACTCATGGTCCAATGTGGCAAAGATCCCATGCTGAACCTTCACTCTGACCATTGTGGAGCATCCATGACTCTGTCCTACCTTCCTTCTCAATGCCACTTTTCACCCTGCTGCCCCATCTCCTCACGCATGACCTTCCTTTCTTTCTATAATGGTTTGAATGATAATGGTCCCCATAGTCTCATATGCTTGAATGTTTGGTCCCCAGTTGGTGGATTGTTGGGAAGGATCAGGAGGTGTGGCCTTGTTGGAGGAAATGTGTCACTAGGTAGGATTTGAGGTTTCAAAAGTCCATGTCGTCTCTCCCCTCCCTCCCTCTGTCCCTCCATCCTTCCCTCCATCTTCTTTGTAAATCAAATGTAAGCTTTCAGCTCCTGGTGCATCGCCATGCTTGGCTGACTGCTGCCATGCCCTCTACCATGATGGTCACGGACTCTACTATCCTCTGGAAACACAAGCCCTAAATTAAATCGCTTCTTCTTTAAACTGCCTTGGTCATGGTGCTTTTTCCCAGTAATAGAAAAGTAACTAAAGACATCTTCTATTCTGCCATACTTACGTTGGCCAAGAGTTTGCCATGCACAGCATGTTTGAGAAGCATTTCAGATTCTATTGTCCTGTCCTCTTTCTTCTCCATAAATTATTACTCAGCATGTCTTTCTCCAGGAGTTTTGGGCACAATTGATCATTACAATACAACAAATTTAACTGATTAAAAAAATATTTGTCAGTTTTAGCCAGTCATGATGGCACACACCTTTAATCTCAACACTTAGGAAGCAGAGGCAGGTGGATCTTTGTGAGTTCAAGGCCAGTCTGGTCTACAAAGTGAGTCCAGAACAGCCAGAGTTGTTACCCAGAGAAACCCTGTCTTGAAAAACCAAACCAAACCAAACCAAACCAAACCAAACAAAACAAAAACAAAAACAAAAAACCAAGTTGTCAGTTTTACATATATGTATAACACAGTGGATCATATTTTCCTCTATCATTCTCTCTTATTTCCTCCTCTCTTGTGCTCACCCGCTTCTACCTCCAAAGCAGTGTCCTACTCCCGTGTCTTTTCCTGGTGCAGGTCTGGCTCAGGTGGCCATCGCTGTGGTATGTTTACGATTTACTTGAACAGCAGTGTCATATTCAGAAAATGACATTTCTCATTATCATCTGGCTCTTGTTGTCCTTCCACCAAACTTCTGTGATGTTCCTTGGGGCTTGGAAGAAGTGACACAGATGTCCTATGTAGGGCTGAGCACTCACCAGCCGCTTATATTCAATACTTTGATTCATAATGAGTCTCTGGTTATCATCAAGTTTTTATTGTTGATGTTGCTTTTGTCTGGCTGGTTGGTTGATTTGGTATTTTTAGACAGGATTTCTCTGTGTAGTAGGTCTGGTTGTCCTGGACTCACTTTGTGGACCATGCTGGCCTTGAACTCACAGAGATCCACCTGCCTCTACATCCCGAGTGTGCCACCACACCCAGCAATCATCAAAATTTTTAAGGGCACAAAAGAAGATGGGTCATTCAGAATACAAAATGAATGAGTTTTCCTATGGGAGTCAAACGTTTAGATTGTATCTCAGAGGATGGCTTCTTCAGCTCTGACAGTGAGGACTAATGTATCCATTAAGTGATGAAGCAAGAACCCTTAACACCCATCTTCTAGGTTCAACAGTTAGTATTTTGCTACATGGTGTTACTGTGTTGTGCGTGTTTGCAGCCCTCTGTCAAAGGCATTGCAATAGGTAACACAGGGATTTTGTGCACTCTTAAAGTATTATCACTTATGAGACGCTCAAACCAGAGCAATTAACAGTCAGCTTCTTAAACATTTACGTTAGTGTTAGGAAACCATTGTGTTCTAGGTCTTTATAATACATGCAATAAATTGTTGTTAGCCTCAGTTACCTTACTATGGCATAGCATTCCAGAATCCATTCTTCCTATTTAACTGCATTTGGGCATCTGCTACAATTAGAGACTGGGATGACTCCCAAGGGACTATGTGTGAGAGGTTGGACCATGCTTACCAGCCTGTGGCACCCATATGAGACAGGTTCAGTAGAATATAGTTAAAGCATTAGGGGTATGCCCTTGAAAGGGGTATTAGGACCAGACCCCTCTCTTTTTCTTTCTGTTTTGTTTTGTTTTGTTTTTTACTCATAAAATGAGTAGCTAAATTAGCCAGGTTCCTTAAAGTAGCAGAGTAACAGAATATTTGTATACTGAAAGAGAATCTATTAGATTGGCCAACAATGGCTATCTCACAACAGAAAAAAAAAATCCCAATCCAGTAGTTGCTCAGTCCACAGACCTAGATGTCCCAGAAGTCTAAATTTTACATTAGAGTCCAAGAAGATGCCTAGAGAATTGCTTGTCTTCAGTCTACTTTGGAATCCTGAAGAAAGTGGATTTGGTACTGGCTGCAACAACAGGATAGATGAACTTGCCAGCAAGAGTGAGGACAAGCAGGCAAAAAGCAAAGCTTTCTAGCTCCGTGTCCTTTTCTGTGGGCTGCCACCAGAATGTGTGATCCAGGCTTGGGATGAGTCTTTTTGCTTCAGATAATCTGATTAAGAACCACCCCCCCACACACACACAGATGTACCCAGCATCTGAGGTTTACTTGATTCCAGAGACAATCAAGCCGACAATCAAGATGAGCTACCACAGCACCCCACTCTTCCAAGAACTCCCCACTATGATGCTCTTCTTGACCAAGGGCCCAGGAGCAGCTGCCCACAGGAAGAAACCTCTGAAATCTCACTGACAAACTGCCCTTTCCCCCATGAAAGTAAATGGATCAAGCTCAGTAAGCAAAAAGAAAATAGCCAGTTCTGAGTCTATCATCAACAAATAAGGCATTGGCGTCGAAAGTACACATGGAATCAAGATTTGGACTTACTTACATGGCCATGTTTCACCAGTATATGAAATGTAATGCATTTGTTCATTGAGTGAGTTAATAAGTTAATTGGTGAGACTAACGGTGAGCTTTTAAAAAAAACACTCATTTATTTGACCATCAACATTTCTACTCAGTTATGGGAGAAATTCACCTGTGCTCTTGTCTAGGATTTATATTTAGAGAATAGATTTACACCTAAGAAGGAATTTCAAGTGATTGTTAAAAGAACTGAATCATGAAATAATGGAAGCAAGGGGTCATTTTGTCCAGCCCCCTGCCTCCAAGAAGCGCCATTTGTCTTTGGTTGCTCAAGACTGGAAAACTGCACTCATTAATGTGAAAATACATATATTACAGTTCTGTTGCAGCAGTGAACCCTGGAAAAAAAAAGAGCATGTTCACCTAAATTTGCACTTAACCAAATCAGAGACGTTAGAGAAATATGTGACAACACTTGATGAACTTCGGGGAGGCTGCAGCGAGCTTTCTTTTTTCCCCATGGATGTTCTTCTCATTTTTCAATTTAGGTATTAAAGTTCTTCGCGCACGTAAGAAGTCAGACTTAGACATCTTAAAGGCAGGAGAGCTTTTTGCACCCTGCCCCCCAAGGTAGTCGGACCTGTTAAAAAAAAACTGCTTCAAAATGTAAAAGAACAATCCGAGTCACTCATCTGCATTATTGTGAGCTTTGATCACACAAAATCGGACTGATGTTAAGGGGAAAGCGTACTGTTTCATTGTTCAGACTTTTTTTTTTCCTTGAGTTTTGTTCATTGATTATAATTATGATGTGCAACGAGATGAGTTTCCACATAATGGCAAGACAGGAAGATGATTTATTGTTTGGGGAGCTTTACGCAGAGAAGGAGACGCAGACAACAGGGAGCTAAGTCTCAGGATGTAATTTATTAGGTGTGCGGGGGGACGTGGGCCTTCTGCTTTGACAAGATGTTGGCTGCCTCTTGAATGACGGGGGTTGGTTTAGGTGCCTTGAGTCACACAGGTACATGTAAAAGGTTTGATGCTTATACTCGCTTTTCCAGTTTCAGCACCAAGGGGGAATTTCAGAATTTGAGAATTGGGAGAGGACTGAATGAAGGTCTGGGGAGCCATGGGGATGAACAGGTCAATGATGAAGATGCTAAATCCACCATCCAAGTTTCATTGAAATATATTGGTGAGATTATTTCTCCATATCAGGAAGTACTGTCTGCCAAGTGCCTATACCCACAGTGGGAGACAGCCCAGCCAATATGTGCTTCCTTATTTTTCCTTACCAAGGCAGAGTGGCTTTTAGTTCATTGGTGAGTGTCTATAGTTGAGTCAGAGAATGCAACTGGGAATCCTGGTGGGGAAGCATCTGTAGGGACCAGGAAGGAATGCGCCTCTCTGTCTCAGCTGCAACCTTTGTACATCATCAAAATGACTTTGATCATATTTCCCACCATCTCCCACTGTACGAATTTGGAAAGAGTAAAAAAGGACTCCTACTCACTCATTAGCTGGAGTGATGGCTTAGCAGTTAAGAGTGTCTACTGCTCTTCCAGAGGGTCCGAGTTCAGTTCCCAGCACCTGCATCAAGTTGCTTAAAACTGCCTCTAGCTCTCCCTCCAGAGAACCATATGCCCTCGTATGGCATCCACAGACGCCCTTCCTTACATAATACAGCCCCGCCCACAAAGACATGGATACCCACAATTAAAAAATAAAACAGATCTCTTGGTCCAGGCATTTTTTTTTCCAGCTTTGTGTTCTTACGGGATTCCTATATGTATGAACATAGATGTCTCTGTGTCTTAAGAGTTTCTTGTGCTTTTTCTTTTGTTTGTTTTGTCCTATTCTGGTTTGATTTTGGTTTATCTTGTCTTATTTTCTTATTATTCTCTAGATGCTCACTTGCTTTCTAACAAGAGACAGAAAGAGTGTGGATTCAGGTTGGGGGGGGGGGACAGAGGGAAAAGCTGAGGGGGAGGAGGGGAAACAGTAATCAGAATATTCTGTATGGAGGAAATCTTTTCTAATAAAGAAAAATAGAAAAATGAAAAGACCTCCATTTGTGCTATTTAGCAACAAGGTAAGCCAAAGACATTTGGTTTCATCACCAAGAAGACTTACCTTTGGTCGATGACCTGTGATCCCAGTCAGGAACATTTGCTGAACTTGTCTGCTCTTTCCCTGGTATTCTGTACCTACTAACAGCCATCTCATACCAGTTAACCACGAAGTCTTATTCTGAAGCATACCACAGTGCCCATGGTGGCAGTCTGCACTTACCTTCAGTGGACGGCTGCTTCCCTTCCCTTCCTTGGCAATCTACAGGAAGCACAGGACAGGGAAAGCAATGACATCATACCACCTTTATCTAAATCAAATATAAACAAACTCTGGCTTCAGCACACTCCCAGCATCTTTCCTTTCCAATTGCAGTAAAATGCGAAGCCTTGTCTGTGACAGCCAAGACCCCATGATGTCTTCACTCTGTCTCCTGTCCCTTCTCTCTTTTCCTTGATTCATCTGCACCAGATAAACAAGTTGACATCTGTCCCTCCAACACCCAGTCTCTTCTTGCTGGGAAGCATTTATACGTGTTAGACTCTTGGACTAACCTCTCTTTCCAGCTGCTTCTCCACCCTTGTTTTAGGCCTCTTCAGAGACACCTTTTCTGGTCTATCAGTGCAAAACCCCTCTCTCTCCCAGACTCTCATCCTATGCAGCAGACACATTCCCAGGCCTTAGCCACTGGAAACCTGGAGCTTCTGTTGTCCTGCAAATCTCCCCCCAACCCAGACTGCAACGACATCTATAAAATCGGCAGGAGCTCTAACAGGAAGGAAATATGTATCTAGTAATTGCCATCCTGGGTCTACTCTGAGGCACGTTGGTCAGCTTATAGGTGGGAGAAAGTGTCTCTCTGGGGACTCATACATGAGATGGCTCATCCTCAGATGGGGTCATGTAAGAAGGTTTCGGGATGTTTAGAAGGTGGGACTCAGGGGGAGAGAGCAGGTCATTAGAAGCAAGACCATGGAGGAGGATCCTTGACAGTCTTCCTGCCTCTGTTTCTCCTTCCTGTCCACCTTGGGAGAGCTTCCTCTTCCTCTGCCTGGCCCTGTCTAGCCCTGCCACATGTCCCTGCCATCATATTATTCTACCTCTAGATCAATGGAGCTGGGGTCGCCTTCTGAAATTGTTACAACTGTGAGTGAAAAGTAGATAATTGCCTCTTTCTGTTGTTTTTCTCAGGTATTGAACATAATGATGATAAAAGTCACTAATATAAATATCTTCTAAGGATGATAGAGACATTCACACTTGAATTTGATTCTAGACCCTGCCATCTGGTTGCTGTATACTACTTTGTTTAAATTCCCTGGCATAGACAGAAAGGAGTCACAAATTCTGGTCACAACTCTTTTTCCAAGGCAGAGTCAAGTGTTCATCCAAATTAATTCTGAGCATTGCCATGGTACTTCTGTTGCCTAATGGACTAGCACTATCTACTGTGGTGAGTAGTTCAAGCTGTGTTCTGTACTAGCCTGTGATGTCACCCCTATGGAATCCCATACTGGGACTGTGAAGCTGTAAAGAGGCCAGTGTGGCTAAATCTGGAGACCCAGACACAGCAGGGCAGATGAGAAAAGCCAAGCTGAACACTGCAGTGCACCTGCCCATCTGATGCAGTTGTAGGAATGAACCTGCTGAGCACTGCAGTGCACCTGCCCATCTGATGCAGTTGTAGGAATGAACCTGCTGAGCCCTGCAGTGCACCTGCCCATCTGATACAGTTGTAGGAATGAACCTGCTGAGCACTGCAGTGCACCTGCTCATCTGATGCAGTTGTAGGAATGAACCTGCTGAGCACTGCAGTGCACCTGCTCATCTGATGCAGTTGTAGGAATGAACCTGCTGAGCCCTGCAGTGCACCTGCCCATCTGATGCAGTTGTAGGAATGAACCTGCTGAGCACGGCAGTGCACCTGCTCATCTGATGCAGTTGTAGGAATGAACCTGCTGAGCCCGGCAGTGCACCTGCCCATCTGATGCAGTTGTAAGAATGAACCTGCTGAGCCCTGCAGTGCACCTGCTCATCTGATGCAGTTGTAGGAATGAACCTGCTGAGCACGGCAGTGCACCTGCTCATCTGATGCAGTTGTAGGAATGAACCTGCTGAGCCCGGCAGTGCACCTGCCCATCTGATGCAGTTGTAAGAATGAACCTGCTGAGCCCTGCAGTGCACCTGCCCATCTGATACTGACGTAAAGTAACCGAGAAACCATAAGGCCATACCATTGTATCATGGAACTGTCACATTGTCACTAGGCTTTGGGGGTGGTACACGGGAGACCAGGTGAGGTCCAGTTAAGCACTCAGAACGCCTTCAGTCCATACAAGCCGTTCTGCAAGTCTTTGAAATTGACTGGTGACATTTTCTTAGTTTAAGAACCTGAGTGTCCTGTTCTGCTCTGGTGTGCTCATATCGTCTAATGGCATTTGCACAACACAACTGGCGGTGATCCAATCAGAGACAGAAGAAGGGGGACTCCGGGTCAATTACACTTATTTGATGATTCTTTTTTGAGGTAGGTAAGGTGGGAAATCAAAGTGGGAAAGTGGTTTAAAACACATGTCATGGTGGGTGTTGGGGCACGTGCCTTTAATCCCAGCCCCCGGGAGGCGGGGCAGGTGCAACTCTGGGCATTCCAGGCCCATGGAAGCTACAGTTCACCCACTTCACTCGAACTAAAAATAGAAATCAAACGCAACAATGGCTTTTGCTTAAGCACTCACATGATGCCTGCGGCCACACATAATACATACATTGTATGTGTCCTCTTTACGATTGACATGGGATCTAGCTTTTAGAGAACACCA
Organism: Acomys minous; assembly: GCF_964271855.1. NCBI lineage: Eukaryota > Metazoa > Chordata > Mammalia > Rodentia > Muridae > Acomys > Acomys minous. The sequence continues at coordinate 65,578,691 of NC_140485.1, read as the reverse complement.
GAGCTCACAACATGGTGTGAGGGTCACACAAGTCATTTGTACACTATCTCTCAGGTAGTAAGTGGCAAAGCTGGAGTTGGGAGCTGGCCTCGGCTGACTCTGTGTCAACTTGGAGACTCAGGCTTCATAGTGGCAAAAGTCACAGGGCGAGAAGGAGGACAGCCACTGTCATGGAACTGGCCCACTGAGCAGACAAACTGCTGCAGAGCCAGGAACCGTGGCATCATCTTCAGTAGAATGGAAACACAAGGAAGTTCAGGCCTCATTGCCAAGAAGGCCTTGGAGTCTTTCGAGGAAGGAGCAAGCATTCAGGACCTTAATGACCTCTAGTTTGTATTCATGAATACACACTGAACTTAGAGTGTTTTGCTTGTCCTGTGCTTCAGCCGCAACAGCTTGGGGAGCATTGTGAACCCACGGCCGGATTAAATTAGCAAGCACTACAAAAACTACATTTCCTGCCTGAGATGACGCAGTCAGATTTGGGGCTGCAAGACCTTGGTGATCTGAGTCCACTCTTGTAGAGCAACCTTGCCCTGAGAAGTGTGCTCACCTTAAAGAAGAGGACTATGTAGGGAGATCAGAAAAGCATTGTAGGTGTGTGTGTGTCTGTGTGTCTGTGTGTGTGTGTGTGTCTGTGTGTGTACGTGTGCACATGCATGAATAAGGTCTAGAACCACAAACCTCAGAGGATTCTGTAAAGATGTGGTAGCAGTTCTAATGTGGTTTGGGGCATTGATGCCTAAGCAGCAGAGATGCAGATGATGGGGGCCTCTGAGAATGTGGGGTGCCTGGCACCAAACACTTGCTCTCATTGGTCATTCAGTGCCAGCTTCCTGTTCGTCTCGGAATAGCAGTGGGTTTGCTCTCTAGAGAACCTCAGTCTTCCCTCTTAGAGCCGTTGGCCTGGCCAATCAGAGGCCCGGAATTTCTAGGACATGTTATTAGGTGACAAACAGGGGCCTTAAAGCAACCAACCTACAACATATAGGAATTAAATGGGATGGGACGCAGGCCTAAAGAGGCAGGCAGCCACTTTAGCAACGTGCAGAACCGGGAGTCATGCAGCTTGGAGAGGAGAGAGATGGCAGAAATAGCTTTCTGGGTACATTCCCCCAAGTCCAGGATAAACCTGGATCAAGCTAGGTCCTGCCTGAAACCTTTTCAGTTACACTAACAATCATCCTGTTCGAATCAAAGCTTCCTGTTACTCGGTATAGAAATCAATCCTGGTGTAAGAAGTTGCTGTTTCTAACGTTATTCACTTGGGGCAAACCTAGTCAAACAGTGACTTACACGTTTAACTAAAACAAGCATGCAGCAACGTGCAACATTATGGAGCAAGGAGAACACAGCCTCGGAAACCACGGTCCTTGACACCTTTCACCTGGAATTCCAGCTAACGTTGACCCCAGTCTTTGTCATCAGCTGGTATGGAACGCAGCAGATCCGTGCTGAGGATCTTTTGTGTGTTACGATCTCACTCCTCTCCAGCCCTATGGAGTTACTAACTGTCTGATTGGGGCAGCACTGCTCCCTTCTCTGAGCTGTGGCTCCTCCCCTCTGCAGACTAACCACATCAATGGATGGCTGCTATTTTCAGTCCTGCTTTGTCTTTTGCAGGTGTAAGAAGAAAGGGAATTTCTGCGCTATTGGAGAGCGGAGATGCGCAGGTCCTAGACTGAGGCCACCCATGCCTACCACGGACTTCTGTGATGGAATCTGCAGGACACTCCCAAGGCTGGCTGTTGCTTAGGACATTCAGATAGAGGGTCCTGTGGCCTTTCCTTCCCAACAGTCCAAGGGGCTGGGACTCAGAGTGACAGAGAAGTGGCTTTACCTAGTTACTCTCTGCAGACCACCTGTATAGTCAACGTTCTCCTTTGAGCTATAATAAATCTATCTTGCAAGCAAAGAAGGCCATGCCTATGCCTAAATTGCCACCCTTGAGAAGAAAGGAAAGAAAAATGGAGTCGAGAATGCCTGGCCCCGCCCCTTTCCCACTATGGCACATTGGAGAATTCGGGAACTTCCATTCTTCTTCTGACCCCAATGCGTGGCTCCTAGTCACATGGTCACACCCAGGCACGAGGAAGCCTGGGATGTGTGGTCTATAATTGATGACCCTGTGTGGAAATGCTCTGCAAGTGCTGTTGAAGACGGGAGATGCCGTGCTGTATCTACAGTTCTATATGAGATGGGAGTTACTACACATTCCTGTCTGTTTGCTCCCAAACTCCTCTTGGTTTTGGGTTTCCCCCATTCCCTGGACAGCCAAATGGGGGCTCTTCCATCTGGCCTGTGCTAGGGGCAGGAGGCATTTCAAACACAGCAAGTAGAGCCAACATCTCCTGTGTGGGTCATGGCCGGCCTCTCTGGCGTGATGACACACACTCGTGTCCAAAGTCCTTCTGCAGCGGACGGCTACTCCTTTGCGACTCAGAGGCCCACTCCTGCTTTATGGTCGCTTCTGCCTTCTCTCATAATTTTTTTTAAAAAGGAAACTCTTTTCCTCTCATGCAGGAAAATCTAATTATGCAGTGACAGCAGTTGGCTGACTTGGGCACAACACAACATGTCAATTTTCAGTTGCTTACATGGGCTCGCAGAAACTGTTAGGGATTGTTTTGAAATCTGGCATACATTTCAGTCATGTTAATTCCTACAACTGTGCCAAACTTGATGAAATTTGGCTCCTTCATACTCCAGGGAAGGTGGGGAATTGGGAAAGGCAAGCTTTTTTTTTTCTGGCAGTGACATAATCTCTCCCCCTCCCCCACAATGAACAGTGTCCTCAAATAAGCCAAGAACATAACTTTGTATTCACAAGACTGTGTGACAAAATGACTTCAAGAGACCAGAGCTGCAAAACAACTGAGGAAATACAGATGGCATAATGCTTTTTTTCCCCTCCATCTTTCCAACAGATTTGTGCCAGATGTGTGAATATTGATAATTTCTCTGGGGCTCATCTCAAGGCACAATATAGATTTCGGTTTGATGGGGGTGGGGGTGGGGGGATGAGAGAGTGAGAATCTGTCCCAGGCATGGTATTTACAGGAGATGTTTGCTTCTCCTCTCAAATCTGTCAAAGCAAAGCCAGAAACCCCAAATTTCCAAACAAGCCTCTGATTCACCCTTTGTTCTGGACCTAGTTTTTAATCTCCCCAGTAATTGACAGACTGGAAGATTCGTCAGGAAGGCACGTGGTGTGATTCTTAAAGTGGCACCTCTCCAGTGACTGAGGGAACCTGGCCATCAGCTTGGAGCAGGAGGGATGGAGACTCAGGGAGGCACCTCAGGGATGCATGTCTGATACACTGTATGTATTCTCCGTACATATTTAACAATAAAGAGAGTTTTCTTAAAAATGAGCATTTCTGGTTTCAAGTGAATACATCAAACAATAAATATACTATTTTCAAAGGATTATGGATATCTCCTCTCTCTCTCTCTCTCTCTCTCTCTCTCTCTCTCTCTCTCTCTCTCTCTCTCTGTCTCCCCTTCTCTTTCTTTCTTCTTGTTCTTTTGAGACAAGGTCTTCATATCCCTCCACTGGGAACTCACTAAGTGGGTTTGACTCCGTCATCTTTTGTTTCATTCTTCCTGGTTTTCTAGCGTATCTGCATTCATTTTAACACGCGATTCTGAAATTTCTAAGAAATTTCAGTAAAGTTCAGTTTCTTAATTCAACTTTCATGTTTTTTAACATCAGAGAGAATCATTGAAAAGAGTTAAAAAGAAACAGGAATACTTAACATTTCTTGAGAGGTTCAGCTTTGATCAAATAATTATGTTTGAAGTCAACTTTAAAACCAGTATAAAATGTTTATACCTGGCTTCCTATGTGAAATGCTTCAAATGGCTTTAAACAGAGAAAGACACACTATGCTGGGGAAGGCAGAGGTAGAGAAGAAAGAGGGGTCGGTTTGAAAAATGAAAATCCTGAATTTTTAAAGAGAAGGATGGATGGAGTTGGAGGTGTTGCTCAGTGGGTAGTGCTTGCTTGGCATGCAGGAAGCCCTGGCTTTGAGCCTCAGTGTTCTATAAACTGGTCAGGTGGCAACACTTATGATCCCAGCACTGGGTGGTGGAGGCAGGAGGATCAGAAGTTCAAGGTCTTTGTTGGATATGTAGTAAGTTTAAACCTGACCTTGTTTTAAATGTTGGGCAAGAAGGAAGGAAAAGGAAAGAGGGAAGGAAGGAAGGAAAGAAGGAAGGCCAGTCGGCTTGCTTTTGCCCAGGACTTTTGGCATACCTGTTTGCTGTCGTTGAAACTTAAGTTTGTTTTTTAGTTCTGTGGCAGCCACAGAGAAAGTGGACACACAATCCCTTGTGTCAGAAACCAGAGTAGCAGTTTCTATGGGAAATAAAGTTTATTTCTAACTTTAGAGTATAGCTTTGATTTTCAGTAAAGGAGGTATTGTCTCCTGAAAACATCTGGTAGTGGCAAGAGATGTGCCTGCTCTGGTCGTGACAGTGGGAAAAATGGGCAGGTTACTGGTGTTCAGAGCCCTCCCCCCCAATGATGCTCAGTACCCCACTGAACATGAGATGGTCCCCATAACATCCAGACACCTAGTCCAAATGTCAGTCAGGGAAGAATGAGAAACTCTTCTCATCCAATGAGTGTTTCATGCGGAGGTTCTGCTGTAGCCCAGTGTACCCCCCACGGTGTAAGGCAACACAGTGAGGTGAGTTCATTCACATTCTAGTGCCAGCCCATACTCACTGAATTAACCTCTCAAGTCTCAGCTTCCTGGAGATAATTATGTAAATCCTACAGGATTAGCAGGCGCCATGTTGGTAGAGCACTTGGCAAACTAAAAGTTCTGTAAACATCCTTCCACAGGGGAGAGAGGAGCACTGAGGTGTCCTTTTCCAGAGATGAAGTGCTTGTGTTTGGAGAGGGCTGTGAGGTGCATGTCTGTTGTGAGATGTTTAACCTACTGATGGATGGATGGATGAATGGATGGATGGGTAGATGCTTGGATAGATGCATGGTTAGATAGATGGATAGAAGGATGGATGGTGGGTAGGTAGATAGATGGATGGGTGGGTGGATAGGTATAATATAGGTAGATAGATAGATAGATAGATAGATACATAGATAGATAGATAGATAGATAGATAGATAGATAGAAACATAGATAGATAATGGACAGACTAACTTTCCATTAGTGGCAGCAATAAGGCAGCTTGAAGTGAGACTGTTTTTAAATGTTTATTTATTTATTCATTTTACATCCTGATCCAAGCCTCCTCCTTCCTCTACACCTGGTCCCACTCTCCCAATCTCCCGCCCTCTTTTCCATTTCTCCCCTCTTCTTTGCCTCAGCAAAAGGAAGACCCCCACCATGTACAAACCCACCCAGGAATATCAAATTGCATTAGGGCTAAGCACATCTTTATCTATTGTGGCCAAACAAAGCACCTGAGTTAGGGGGAAGTGATCCAAAAGTAGGCAGCAGAGTCCATGGCAGTGACAGCTCCTGCTCCACTTGCTAGGGGACCCACATTAAGACCAAGCTGTCCATCAGTTACATATGTGTTGGGGGCCTAGGTCCAGTCCATGCCTGCTCTTTGGTTGGCAGTTCAGTCTCTGTTAGCCACTATGGGCCTAGGTTAGCTGACTCTGTTGGTCTTCTTGAGGAGTTCTTGTCCCCTCTCCACCCTTCTGTCCTTGCCCCGACTCTTCCACAAGACTCCTTGAGCCCCGCCTAACGTTTGGCTGTGGGTCTCAGCATTTGTTTTGAACTGCTAATGGATGGAGCATCTCAGAGGACAGCTATGCTAGGCTCCTGACTGCAAGAATAGCAGAGTATCATTAATAATGTCAGGGGTTGGCTCTCTCCTATGAGGTTGGGCAAGTCATTGGTTGGCCATTCCCTTAATCTCTGCTCCATCTTTATCCCTGCACATCTTGTGAGCAGGATACATTTTGGGTCAAAGGCTTTGTGGTGGGTTGGTGTCCCCCTCCCTCCACTGGAAGTCTTGGCAGGCCAGAAAGTGATCTCTTTAGTCCTCATGTCCCTGCTGCTAGGATTCTCAGCTTGAGTCACCCCCATATCCTCCTAGGAGCCTACCCAGCTGTGAAGTGAGACTCTCAAAGAGGGTGTCAGAATGCTGTCGTTTGCAGTTGTTGGGTGAATGTTGTGCCATGTACTCCAGCTGTCAGACAAGCAGATGACATAAAGATGCCTTGTCAGTGACTCAGGTGCTCCCACCATCTTTGAGATGGCTCTGTGCTCAGAGCCATGCCATCCTCTGTCATTGGGAAAGAAGTTTAGTGCATGGTCACAGCCTTGGAGTTTAAGGGATGTTTAAAAACAAACAAACAAACAAACAAAGCTGGTGTCCTGGGGAGGGAAGTATGAAACCGGTTCTTTGCTATAATCTGGGTGGGGATGACTCTCTGCTCAGAGTACTGTTACATGCTGAGATCAATATCAGACGTGATGGCTTAACTGGGCAGATGTACAATTTCAGACCTGCAAAGTAGGCCGGAGCTGCTGTTGTGGTCAGCACCACACTGGCTTTACTGTAGAAAGCAGTGCAGTGTCCAGAGCTGCCTTAAGGCATCACCAGTCTGTATTCAGATGCCTTGGGTTTCAACAGGAAAATGAGAAAAGAGGTGGCAGAGGAGACGCATGGCCTCCGAGAAGCCTCTCCCTGGATGTGATCATGTCGTATCTGCTGAGATGTTCCCTACCAGTCTCATGTCTTGGCTTTTTCTGGATGTGTAGGAAGAAGAGCTCCGCTGGCCAGGTGCCACTGCACCCAGGGGAAGGGCAGGTTTCAGTGGACAGTGCGGGCACTGCTGCGTGCAAACACTAGCATGGCCTTGTTAAACACCTTTCTCAGAGAGCATTTCTGTTCTGAGAGCAAAGGTAAAATACCCATGCCTTGAGACCATCTGCAAGGTCTAGCTCAGACCCCTTCCTTTTCAGTAGTAGGAAAAATGGAAAAAAGGGAGGAAAAGTGGACAAACAACAAGCCTGATAGGCTGGTAACACTCTAAAAAGGCCATTATTCAAATATTTATGGATCCTTGTAGCTAATGGATTCAAATTTACAATGCTGCACTTGTCAACAAGATAATTTTGCAAAAAAAAAAAAAAAAAAAAAAAAAAGCATTAAAGCCTGAGCAGTTTGGTCCCTTCTAACCCCGAGGCCTCTCTTCTTCCCAGTAAATGAGCAGCTGTTTTCAGTGAAAATGGAACTCCTGCTCTCAGGGTGCTCTGCAGAGACCCACTGCGTGTGGTGTGCCAGCCCCTAAGCTGTGCTTTTGGGAGAGGAATTTGGCTTGCGGTGTGCCACCCAAGATGAGCTAGAGGCATCTGTTTTATCAAAAGAAACACGAAAGTGCCTTGGTATTGCCGCAGATAGCTTAGACAGGGTGTATTTTTATTCAAACTTAAATCTTTAGCAACCAGGTATGGTGGCTCATAGTAGTGACCCCAGCCACTCAGGAAGCTGAAGCAACAGGACTGCTCTGTGACTTTGAATCCAATCTGGGATCTAGTGTGAGAGCCAGTTTCATAAAGTAAAAAGGCAGCAGAGGAAACATCAAATCACAAGCTACCCTGCATGGCATATGACTGACTCCTCTGGCCCCTGGGACAACTCGAGTAATAGTACTACCTTGTCAAAACATGAGGTTCACAGCATCATGGGTAGCCACAGTCACCAACAGCATTGAACAATATTAGTGGACGAATGCTTTGTAGAGTATAATAAAACATGGATTTGCTAATGTTTTATATCTGGCTTAAATAAAATCTATAGAATCTGTAGAACTCAATAACATGGTATTTGTAAGCATGTTATTTTGGGGTAAAAGACAATAAATGGCAGAGATTGGGTAGTGTAATATTCTGGTGGTTTCCAAAAACAAGGAAAACAATGGAGACCAGCTAGTTAGGAGAGTGAACAGTAAAACCTGCACAATGTGTGTTTCTGGGTCTTTAGAACTGTTCTAAAGCTAATACTGGAGTGACCTGGAGCCATGGCCTCCACCTACCTTCCCTAGAAGAACAATGGTATAGAACCTCACAGCTTTGTGGCTAAAACCCATGTGGATAGACAGCTCATCCTGTCAATGTCCCTCACTAGACCTGGGTGAATGGGCAGCCGGCTGGGATTCTGTGTTCCCGGGGTGCTATCTTTCATATCCTAAATGTCTTCCCTGAGGCTCATGAACTAAAGGCTTAGTGGAGGCTGTAGGGAAATGGGGCTTAGAGGAAATCACGAAGCTGGGTCACTGGGGTCATCTCTTGAAGGAGATATTGGGATCCTCCCTCACTTCTGCTCCCTGGCCGCACAGTTTTCTTCCATCACCTCCTCCCACCATTACGTTCGATTTCAACACAGACCCAATGCAACAGGGCCAAGGAGCCAGGGATCGATACTTTTATAACAACGAGTCAAAGTAAATCTTGCTTCCTTTGACTTGATTTCCTCAGGTGATCTCTCACAGTTTTGGAAGATTTCACCAACCATTGGATTCCAGAGAAGTTGTTTCCTCCCCTTCCATTCTCTGTACCAAACCAAAACACAACAACCCAACTCCCAAACAAACCACCAGACAACAACAATAATGCAATGTACTCTTCCTTCCGGAAGACAAAGGACAGAATGAGTTCCCAGTTAGTAGCAGTATAGGGAGGCACCTGATGCCTGACTAAGGAATACTTGTCAGGAACCTCAGTCTGTATGGGCCTAATAGGATATCTTGCCATCAATGTGATGTCTACAAAGAACTTTAATAGCTTCAAGGAATTTAAGTAATGTTGTTGATGTACTAAGTGAATAGGGCAAAACAACGTGTAGCTAATATTCATTATGCTAAATGAAAAGGGCAAAGCAATGTGTAGCTAATATGAACACAATTGCACCAAAATAAAAGGCTGAAGAGAGAAGGTTCTGGAGTGTGCCTGTTTACTTAGGCAGATTTGTATGCTGGGTGAAGTTCCATAGTACTGAGTTAGCACAGAAATGCTGGTTAGTTGTGGGTGTTAAATGCAGAGCTTGGCTTGAAAGCAGAAAGGAGTAGCAGGCAAAGTATGTCCAATGTTGACAGCTAATGTCTGTGAGAGCTTGGGAGATGAATCTTTGGGTTTGTATGGTGGTCAGGAAATCAACTGCCTGCATGAAGGTAGAAATCGCCAACCAGTGACAGAGGAGATCAACCTGCCCGATGTCTCCCAGAGTCACTAGGGAACCTTACGTGTCCAGTGTTCCAGGTGGAAAGAGTGGATGGTATTAAATTGGAGTCTCAAGAAGACAAGGTGTGTGGTTCTGTAGCCACAATCACTCTACCCGTAAGTGCAAGACACAAAGCTAGAGTGAAGTGGGAGACTGATTTGAATCAGCAAAAACCATGGAGCCTGAGCAGGGATACATGTGAACTTACCCTTCCCAACATGGATGCATCCACACACCAAGAAACTCCCCAAACTTACTTCCCAGGGAACTTTAAGTCAGACCACTGCAAACCCTATGGAAATGAGCTATACCAAGAGTCAACACCAAGGCTGGGATGGATGGGAGTACCACCTTCTTGTTCTGCGAACCATGGCCTTGAAGCCTCCTTGTTTTCCTGTTCTCTGACTCTAGCTCTAAGACCACATGACGGCATGTGACAGTCACCTGAGGAATAGACCAGAAGTGGAATGGAAACATGCCCCAGCTCTGCATATCTGTGCAGCCTTAATATATGATTGACGTTTGTGATGGAAAGGAGAAATATCTACCTCACCTGATGGAATTAAGCAAAAATCTGAGGATTAATATGTGATAACATGCATCTGTCCAGAGCATCCAAGTCTTGCCTACAGTGTAACTGATATAAGGAAGGTAGATCAAGCTGAAATACATAAAACTAAGTTTCGAGGTTCCAAAATTTTCTCTTCTTTCTTTCTTTCTTTCTTTCTTTCTTTCTTTCTTTCTTTCTTTCTTTCTTTCTTTCTTCCTCCCCCATCCTGACTTTTTTAAAAATGTCATTTGTATTTTAATAAGTACATACACTTTGTACTTCCTTTGTGGTTCTTAGGAAGCATTTTTGTTGGTATGTGAAAAATCTCATCCTTCATAAGAGGAGGACTCTCTATGTCACCAGTTGTGAGAGAGAAAGAATGAAAACGTCACTCAGGAGTACATTAAACTGTTTAAAATTGATATTTGGGAGGGAAAGTGTTATAATTCAAAATATTTTCTTCTTCATAGAATTATTGTGTTAAAACGTTTAGTTTTATTTTCCGTTTCTGTGAGTGGGTATGTGCGCATGAGTACAGCACCCATGGAATCCAGAAGAGGGTGGTAGATCCTACAGAGCTAAGTCACAGCCAGCCAGGAGTCATCCAGTGTGGGCACTGGAAGGTGAACTCAGGTCCTGCGCAAGAGCAATGAGTGCTTTAGCCACCGAGCCATCTCTTCAGCCCCTAAAATCAGCTCTCTGGAGACCGTTTACAGTTTTAGGAAATGAACAAATGTGCTGTTAGAGCAATGACAAGTGACCTGTTTGGGATCCTGTCTCCTGAGATGGTTTTAAGTGTGCAGATTTTGAGTGTATTTTCTCAGTTTAATCTCAAACTCCAAGGCAGGCATTCTAGAAGAATCAATGGCAAATTGAACTGTACTGAATTTTAATATCAAAGTTGGGCCAATGTAAAAGTGATCGGTTCTGATTAGAAAGCGGGCCCACGCCTGACATGTGGAAAACCCATTGTGTGAGTTCAGAGAGAGATGATATGGAGAGAAGTTCGCATAGGGAGCTTGATAAATAAGTAATGGCCACGAAGGACTTCGACGGTTCATATTTAAAGAGATATTTATGAACTTTCGCGGGTCTGGGAGAAGCTTCTCCACTTCTCTCTTCTCCTCTCATTACAGCCGAAGGGGAGAAGCGAGTTCTAAAGAAAACTGCAGACAAGCTTAGAACCATATACGACCTCTTCATTAAAAGTCAATGTGAGAGTGAGCACAAGTTTTTTTTTTTTTATAGAAAAGTTCGTTTGGATTTCTCCCTTCCGTAACAGCTTCCGAGAAGTTTCCCAGATGGGCTTGGCTTAAATGCATCGCAGGGTATCATGGGGGAGACTTTTGAGGTGGAGGCTGTGTTAGGCATTTAGATGATGAGCCCCCCTCCCCCACACTGAGAGGCCAGCTCCTTCTGGGCTCTGAGTTGGCTGCTGAAAAGACAGAGTAGATGTCCTGTCAAGCCTCCACTGGGGGCTTTTTGTGTGTTTTGTTTCCAGTTATCTTGACACTAAGACCACTTGACGATGACTGTTGTGCGCTGTGTGACCTCACTGTTCCTGTATCCCAGCATCACTCTGGGAGCACGAAGGTAGGCACAAATGTGTGTGCGCGGGCGATGAAGGGAGGTGGCGTAATTTTAAGGGCCTAAACATGCCAGTGAGAGATGGGGAGATGGCTCAGTGGGTAATGTGCAAACATGAGGGCTGGATCCCCAGCAGTCACATTAACACTGGGTAACCCCAGGTCTGGGGGAGCAGAAACAAGCTGATCCCAGGAGCCCATTGGTCAGACAACTTGCCGAATTGATAAGCTTCAGACTCAGTGAGAGACTCCTTCTCAAAAAAAAAAATAGGGTGGAGAAGCATGGTTGAGGAAGACACTGGACGCCAACCTCTGGTCTCCACAAATGCACGCACTTTCACATTGCCCATCTACCCCCCACATATACATACACAACACACATGCACAAGCACATGTCTGGGCATGCTCTTCTCTTTGCCAATGCTGCCATGCTATGCACAATTCATACTCCCATCTCAGCTTCAGTTTCCATAGAATGTCAAAAAGACATTTCCTCCCTCCTGAGCTGCTGTCAGCATGAAGCTGGACAGGATATGTAAGCAACTTAGAACCCTACCTGGCACGCATTTAGCATTCATTAAATATTGCCTATTTAACACAGTTGGCTTCATATAAATGTCCATCAATACCAATAACAGTTTATGGTTGTGCCTTCCAACTCCCAAAGAAGCTGATTGCTTATCATTATCCATATTGATTTTTCTCCCCACTTTGCCTTGAACCCATTTTGTAGAATGACAGTTATTTTTGCTTATTTCCTTGACACGTCATTCAGATTGCATGATGGGAAAGCATGGGAAATTCAGGATGCAGATGGCTCTTGGCTAGATGTGACCATCCTTCTTTTCTCCTGCAAATGCGGAAGAGCTTCCTTGGGCCAGGTGTGAGCATCTATCTCTGCCCCAGCCCAGGGCGAGGGATGCATTTGTAACTTCTCATCCTGGGCCCTGGAAGACACTTGTATTTCATGATCCGTTATCTGCAGACAGGTGTCTTAGAAGAGTGTCTTGGCTTCCGATTGTCCATTCCATCATGCTGTCTGGAACAGTACACAAAGAGAGTGTTGAGGGAATACACACACTTCTCTAAAAGTAAATCAAGCTTTCTTTGAAAGATGCTCTCAGTTTCCCCCATGACAGCTGTGACTCCCAAAAGACAGTCCTCAGAGATAAGTGACTTTATTCAGTGACAAACGGGCTTCTGAGCAACTGCTGGGCCACCCATGGGTGAGGAGTCTGAGTTTAGTTTAGCAGAATGGAGGCCATCAGCGTCCCTTCTCACCATCATGCTGGGCCTAACCTGAGGACCAGGGCTGGGGGGTGGGGGTGGCGTGGAACCGAGGAGCATGGGAGAAGCTGACCATCTTCTTCTGGTGATGGTTTCAAGAGCAAATCATTTAATCTAGAATAATATAGAATAATTAATGATGGTAAAGTAGGACTTGAATCTCTAAATACACTTCCAAGCCAAATCAGCTTCCATTGCTATTTAGCTATTTGTTCTCATGGCTTAAGACTTCACCCAATACAAGTAATTGTCCAAAAAGTCTCACTCTCAACCTGAGGACACACTCCTCAGAGCTTGGCTTGATCTCACCATGGATATTGGACCTACAGTTTACACAGAAATCCCAACATTCATGCGAGGAGTGTTTGAAAAAAAGCTTATTTCGTACCTAAACTGTGAGGATAGGAAGACTAGAGCTGAAGTGGTAACAAATGGATTTTGAACAAACATGTATAAAACGATTTGGGGATGATTTTTCTCTAGGCTTGAAACAAACAGAATGAGGCCAAGTTGAAAGTCAACCAAGAAACTCTTATCATTAATCCAAAGCAAGGAGTGGGGTTAGGAGGACACCCAAATAGGCATCAATAATAAGAGCATTTATTTATCACTTATTGTATGCTAATTCTGTACTCATACATACCTGGCCTTGTTTCATCATTACAAGACCCCCTTGCAGAATCCACACAGGATGATGACTAGAGCACAGGTTCAAAGGAGTCTGTTTCAACATCCACCTCACTAACAGCTTCATCCCGGGCAACAGCGTGCACGCTCTCTCAGCCTCAGCGTCTACTCTTGATGAGGTGCACACCGTTGAAAGCTTCTGTGGATGCTGCATGAAGTGTGCATATAAAGTACTTAATGTTAGTTTCTAATAAGCTCTCAATAAACATTAAGATAAAAATATGACAGATGAAGAAGCTTGATGTGAGAATGGGCATCAGTGGCAGAGGCAGGATTTGATTCCCTGATTTGCATTGGCCACACCTCTCTATTTAATTCTGCACAACCAGGAATAACTTGGCTTGGGGTCGGGGGTGGGATGGGGGGGGCAAGTCTGTTTTCTATTGCTATAACACAATACTTGAGGCTGGACAGTGTCTAGAGAGGTTTATTTACCATTTTGGAGGTTGACAATCTAAACAGAATGTCACTGGCCATGTCACGGGCCTATTGGCTACATATTATCATAGCAGATGGGATCGAGGCAGGAGCATGTGTGGGAGGAAGTGGTCTCTTACAGGGACAGGAAGGGAAAGAGCCCAGACAGAGTTGCTCTTTTATAACTCACTCTTGTGAATACTAATTAACCCCAGGGGAATGTGAGTCCCTTATGAAGTCAGGAAAGGCAACGAATGCTCACCCACTCTGGTCTTGAGGGTTCTGCTATGGTTTCATGAGGAGGCCATTCTGGAGATGAAGCTTCTAACACACGAATCCTTGGGAAGACCCACAAAACCACAGCAGACGGTATGGTGAAGTCTTCACTTTGCTAACTCAGGAGTGCCAGCCAGTATGAGTACAGCATACATCAGCCAATTAATTCATGGCTAGGGAAAAAGCCAACAACAAAGAGAATACACTCTTACAGGTTAGTCTGGAGCTCTGAGCCCTGCATTGTCCTTGCTGGTGGTCTTACGACAGACTCCTTTGTTTTCAAACAGCAGAGACAGGTCAATTTGCATACTCTAAAAGGCACCGCTGGCATAATGCTATTGTGCAATTTGGGGAAAAAAATAACTACATGTTTCCTATTAGTTCCAATTAATCATTTGAAAATCCAGAAACACCCAGGAATAAAAACCCCAACATTTGTCTTTGTGAACTCCCCTGACTCTATCCATCCTCCCTCAACCCCGGGCACATGGGAGGCTGCCTCTGTCATAGAGTCGTCCTCACTTCTAAAACCACTTGCAGAGAGAAAGGACATGTTGGGGAGCTTAGGGGCTGGGTTTCGGTCCCTGTCTTTGTTTCTACTTTTTCTACATGGTGTCATTGTCAGGAAACGATCCCAGTAGCCTCTGTGGCCTTTGTCCGAGCTTTCAGCATGCATTAGGCTACTTAAGATCCTCGCTCCCACCAGATATGGCTTGAGCTTTGAGTGCTATGGTCCAAGCTCTCCTCGATCTCCTTTTCTGGACACAGTGATTTCTACAGTCTGCCCTTTCTGTTGGAAGGTCAAGGCCCTGAATCTCCTAGGCTAAAGGATAGGGGCCCCCAATAAGTCTTAAGAGGCTCATCATCCAGGATGCTTCCCTTTGGAAAGACCTCAGACAGGAAGACCTTAGCCAAACAGAGAGTGTAGAGACTGCACCTCAAAGAAAAGGGGTCGGGGAACTTGGCTTTGCAATAGGTTTCTTGTCTCTTCTTGTCCAGGTGTGAAAGCCAATGACAAAGCATCCAGGAGGCAATTCCATAATGCTACTGACTTGAATAAACAAGTGCCAGCCAGACTGTCTCTGGATTGCCAAGTAGTGTCCCCCAGAGCTTTTCCCTTGCTCACCTCGCCCCTCTTGGTACTAACGAGTGATTTTCTTTGCCCGATTTGACATCACCTCTGTCCAACACAGCCCCAGTGCTCAACCCTGAGCAAGTGATGCTGTTTCCAAGGATATTTTCCTCTGGCCACTTCTTGGCTAAGGCTCTTGATATCTTCGCAGCTCTCAGCATGCATGGGGCCTCCCCACCATTGCTCTGTGAACATTGTGATGTAGACTGTTCTTTGTGATAGGGGCTGTTCCACACATCATAGGATGCTAGAAGCAACCAGAGAAAACAAAATAGCCATTATTTTTCCTTCTGTGGTTTCACAGGAGAGACACAGCCCGTAGCTTCTCCTATTCACACAAAGGTATCAATCCAAGGTCACTCTCTTACAAACTTGTTCATATTTTCTCCACAAAAAGTCAGGAACCAGAGTTCAACAAATGAGCCAGTCTTTGAAACCTTTGAGTACAGAAATCAGAACCACATGGCCACCCGGAAGGCACCTGTCAAGCTGAGTGACCCTTCTCTGACAGAATGACAAAGTAGCTTCACTTTAGGTCTCAGGAGACCACATTTAAAAACCTCACTGCTGTAGATGGAAAGCAGGAGCTTACCTTACAGAAGCTGGGAAATCCTGCAGTGTTTAAATAGTATTTATAGTGTCCTCTACACCCATGTTACTGCATGTTATTGAACAAAGAATTACATACACATGCTGTAGCAGCATATGGCATAGGAAATGCATGGGAAGCCACCATAGGGACCGGGAAGAGTGTGGAGTGGTCAGGGCAGGCCCCTCACAGTGGGCGTGGAAGGTGAAGAGGGCGAGGGGTCAGTCCTGAGAAGTCCTCAGCTGAAAGTGTCTTTGCTCTAAGGCACCCTTGGTAGTGTCTGGGGACACTGCGTGAGAGTGGTGTGTGCGTGTGTGTGCATGCATGTGCAGGTGCAGAGGTCGAAGGTCAACATTAGGTGTTACCCCTATTGCTCTTCACCTCAGTTTTTGAGGTGAACCTACTGCATTAGCTTGGCTGGCTGACTGGCAGGCCCCTGGGATGCTTTCATCTCCACCTGCATCAGTTGCTTTTCTGCCATGATAAAATAGCAGGAGGAGAGCAGCTGAATGAAGAACG
The DNA here is from genome assembly GCF_964271855.1 of Acomys minous. Classification (NCBI taxonomy): domain Eukaryota; kingdom Metazoa; phylum Chordata; class Mammalia; order Rodentia; family Muridae; genus Acomys; species Acomys minous. The sequence goes on along the minus strand of NC_140485.1, from coordinate 65,562,441 downwards.
AGTTTATTATGGTGGCTCAGTGTTCCAAAGTGGTGAGAACCTACCGTGTCAGGGAAGGCATGGCCATAGGGGAAGCAACAGGAAGGTAGAGAGAGCAGTGCATTACGTTTTCATCCATATACAGGAGTTGGAGAGAGGGAGAGGGGCGTGGGGGTGTAGGGTGAGGCTCTGCACCCTCAAACCCTGACCTGGGCATTGTGGGACATACATCCTCCAGCAAGGCTATGCTCTTAAAGGCTCCATAGCTTCAAACAGCATACCATCTGTGTTCAGATACACAAGCCTGTGAGGAGTAGTTCACGTGTAAGCTGTCAGTGACCCCACCCAGTGCTGGGGTCGCAGACATGTGCAACAGCGCTTGGCTTTGTACGTGGGAGATGGGCATCCGAGCTCAGGTCTCCACGGTTGTGTAGTAACTACTTTACCCATTTAAGTCTTTTTAGTTTTTAGTGACATTTTTGGTTATCTCATTGAGGGAGTGATAGGGTACCACTGGAGTCTAAGACGTAAAGTCCAAGGATGCTACCTATAGTTTTTAATTATCAATATTATTAGTATTACTGGCTAGCCATTAATTAAGACACTGACACTCGTTATATTTTAAAATAGCCTTAGTTAACCTGGGGCAGGGCAGACATTAATCCTCTAAACTACTTCTCATAGTGGGGCAAGTATCATATATGCCATCTGTTTCTATTAATTTCTTTCAAGCTACCGCCCATCCATAATCTCAAATACTTGCTAATGTTCTTCATCTTGGCCAGATTCTCCATCTACACTGGCCATGTGTTTCTCCTCCATCTAGCCCATGGTGGCCTTCCTCTCCTCCTCCCTTTCTTCTTCTTCTTCTTCTTCTTCTTCTTCTTCTTCTTCTTCTTCTTCTTCTTCTTCTTCTTCTTCTTCTTCTTCTTGGTCTATCTTCTTCCCAGGATTACTCTCTCTGTCTCTGGAACCTTAGCCACACCTCTATCTCCTCTGCCCTGCCCAGGTGGGATGGCCTTTTATTAATCAAAAGGTGAATCACAGAGACAGCAAGTAGTAATTAGCAACAAAATACATCAGACCATCCCCCAACATGCTACCAAGGGCAGCACTTGCATTGTGGTATACAGAATGGCTCCCTCCGCTAAGAGCTATTCATGCCCAATCTGCCAGAGTCATCATGGCAGAGAAGCCCTGAGGTAGGCTAAGAGCTGGGAGGAGGATTTCTATACATGGTAAGAACCCTACCCAAGGAATAACCAGTGTCTTGTCTTAGGGAACACCACAGCTTGTTTAAGCTGCTGGTTCCACCCTTGCATACAGAGCTTGGCCCCTTGAAAGGCCTGGGGCTGTTGGAGAGAGTTGATGTGAGTTGTGTGCATCTCAAAGGGCCAGCAGGAGGGAGGAGGAAAGGCTGGAAGCCAAGCTGCCTAGGTCTACTGAGTCACAGTAGAACTAGAGGGATGATTCAGGGCTCTAACAGCAGCGTGTCTGTGAAAACAAAAAGATGCAGAATTTCAGAACACTGTGTCTTTCAGGAATGCTTGTACCCTGAAATATGGTTTCTCAGACAATCCTTGAATTTAAATTATCAACACACTCTGGGCTAAGGAAAGCATCTTGGGAGATACATTGGCAGGTAGAACTCAGGTGTGTAGTGGCCAAGCTGAAGACACTCATACAGACCAGGGTCCTCTTCTGTACACAGAAGTTTCTAATAGTCTGTTCCTATGGTTCTTCTCTCTGCAGCCTGTGACTGCATAGGAGAACCGCCAGGACATCCTGACTTGCAGGCTGCGGACATGCTGCAGTTCTTGAGTAGGGAGCATCTTTTTCCCGCATCCTTCTCTGCTGTGGTCCACTCCCAATCCCACCATCACCTCAGTTCAACAAGAAGGAAGAAGAAGACAAAAATCTTTCTCCGTTCCAGTTGATATGTGACTTTGCTTAGCATTTTGAATATTATTAAGTGTTTGAATTTCTTCCTATGTCTTTTTCGCCAAGATGACTGTCTTTCTTTTTCCTTGACAGCCTCAGCAGGACCAAATTGACAGCCCTTTAAAGGCGGCTGACGACAAGCGGCATTAATTAAGTCATTGCCGGACTGTAATTGTGTTAAGAAGTAAAAATCTAATATGAGAAAAGGTTAGCGAGTCCTCTCTTGTGTCAGATTTTCTCCTCCCTATGAATATTAATGTCCTTAATGAAGACAGTCTTTGCCTCGTCAAGCCCGGGCGCCGCATTCAGGTGCCAAATCCCTGCGCCATTGATTTGTTTTTAAAGAACAAATATGTCAGGAGAGAGTGACTGTCCTGTTTCTTATCCACATCATAGAGGGAGCTTTTGTGTTACCGGCAAGAGTTTATAGATTTTTGTGTGCGTGCAGGAGCTCTCACGAAGGGGAGGAGGCTCAGCACGCCCAGGCGAGGTAAATGAGTTACAGTAATTTAATATTAGTGTTGTGTTTGATCGCATTAGCTTCTTTTCTGTGTGTGCGAGCAATATTCATCTATTAGCGGGGTTACGATCAGCAGTTTTAATGATAAAATAGGAATTCTCTTTAGAAACTGGGAGGCTACGGAGGAAGCCCTGAAGTGCGATGGGGCGGGCGAGCCGGCTCTCCAGCGCTGAGGATGCGCTTTCTCCCCTGACCTGAAGGATAATGGTGGTGCTGGGGAAGGATGCTTCTTAAGCAGGGTGGGGCCCTGCAGAATCCGCTGCTCCAAGTGCAGGCTTGTTCCAGCTCTCTCTTTCTCATTTATTATTTACTCCCATCGAATCTAATCAAAGACAAAAATCTCACCTCGCCTCCAACGTTCTTAGCCACCAAGGGAGTACCCCTCCAGCCTTTTGAAAAGGATGCGTTACTCATCGTGGAAAGATGGTACACACCAACAGCCTTAACATTTGGGAGGTGGAGGCAGGAGGGTCAAGAAAAGCTTTGACTTAGTAGAGTGCAGTGAGAGGCCCCGCTTATCATTCCCACGCTTGGGAAATGGAAGGAGGAAGGTCAGGGACTCAAGGGTAGCCTGGGCTACAGAAAACATTGTCTCAGACAAAACCAAAGCTAACTAAGTAAACGTAAAGTATATGCTATCTGAATTCTTTTCTAGCATATCTGGCCTTTAGGCATGGCGGCAGAGTGTTGGTTTATTTTACTGGTGAAGCAGTCAACTGGATTCTACCCTGGTTGGCTGAAACATGTTGATGTTAGAATTCACTTTGGTGGGAACTAGTAGAGAAACTTCCAGAGGGTAACTCAGTACTGAGAAGTATTGGGACAGTTGTTATGGTCAAGGGTTTGAGGTACCTTCCAGTCTTCCATGCATCACCCTCTAGGGTGGTCCTTGACCTCATTGGTCAAGATGGCTTTTGGAACTCAGACCATCGCACTTATATCTCAGAACAGCAAGAGTGCAGCTTCGTATCTCACAAGGAAGCCAGCAGTATGTATTAGAATCTTAAAAGTGCTAAGCAATTTGCCTCTATTCTTTAAGCTTTGTATTCTTTTAGCATGCATCACTGTCTAATTAGCCTTTTACTGATATATGAAAAATGGAGACCAAGTCAGTAGCTTAAAACAGTAAAAAGAAATGTTATAGCTTGGAGTTTCTGTTGACCAGGAACCAGGACATAGGTTAGCTGGGCTCTACTTCAGGCTCTCTGGGTGTCAATGGGTATTGGGGGAAGCTAGGCCTCTCATCTCATTTCTGCTCTCTTAGGGGCCAGCATGGCTCATTTCCTGCTGGTGTATGACCAGCACTTCCTGTTTGCTGATACAGGTCCACAGACACCACTTACAGCATCCAGAGGTCATTCATAACTTTGCCCCCAGCTCTAGAGACAGCCCACGACGTTGTGCGTTACTGGGTCAGTGAGGACTCAGCTCTCTGATGCTTCACCTCTTCTCAGAAGCTCCTCTGACGAGGCCAGGCCCACCTAGCTCATCAACGGACTCAGCTGGTTCCTGTCACATGTAGGGGGTGAGGCACCCAACATTAGAGGGCAAGTGAGACTCTTCCAGCTAAACGAGAAAGCACTGAAAGACAGAAATGCCTCCACATTTATAAGAAGGTCGCTGTCTGTATGACTGACCCCTTTGCTGATTTTCTAGATGAGGTCATGACACTTCACTGTCGCCGTATCTTGAGTGGTTAACTTGGCCATTGCTTTTACAAAGTGCCCTCTAGTTCCAAGTCTGTCATACGTAAAGTTTTTGTGAATTTGAGGGGTGTCTACTGAGGGTTTACATGCTGGGAGCCAGATAAAAGGCTGTGACAGAGCTGGAAAGAAAGATGTGAGAGCCAGACAGCCATCATGGCGCTGTATGTCACCTCACCTCAGTCGACTCACCGGTGAAGTGGGTGTGATTGTAACAGGTCTTGGCTCCTGAACACATTGGGTGTTTAGCACTTGCTGGCGTTAGTTTTTATTACAAAGCATCTATATTTATACTGTATGCTTTTAATTGTAAACTTTTAGAAATAAGAGGAAGAGCCTAGAAGCTTTTTGGGTGCATGGTCACATCCTTCTCTCAAGCTCAGAGGGGAATTAGACAGTGACTCTCATGGTGCATGCTGATGTCTCACTTCCGCCACAAGGTTGACTTCTCCCATCTTAGCACACACCCAGGCTGAGGGGTGGGGAGGGGGTGTTGCACATTTTATTAGTTCTCTGCAAACACAGTGCAGACTGAAAAGCTGTTTCTTCAGAGGGGGAATCAAGTTGGCTCCAGATCCCCACTCTGATGCCAGACCGTGGGAAGTGAGAGAAAATGTCAGCTCTGGCAGTTGACAAACAGAGAGATGGTTCCAGAATGAGGAAAATTGGCCTAAATGCTAACTATCCATTGCAAGTGTTTTTCTGTGTTCTGGGTGAAGGAGGAGGTGAAGGTAGCCCACAAATCTTCACAAGGTATCCTGGAGTCCTGAGGGGGGGCATATCACAACACAGAAGCATCAAGTCTAGGAATTTATTGATTTTTCAGCTCATAAAAGAAAGAAAATGTTTATGTAGGAAAGCAACAGGTATGATATTTTCAAACTAAATACCCTGAAAAGAATAGAAATAAACAATCGAGTACTAACCAGGAGCGAGGAGGTGGTCCAGTGGACAGAGAGCTTGCACACACAAGTGAGGACCTGAATTCAGGCCCTCAGAACCCATGTGGAGCTGGACATGGTGTCCTGTGTCTGTGATAGGGTGGAAGGCAGAGGTAGGAGGATCCCCCAGAAATTTGGGCTAACTAGCTTCGCATCCATGGTGACAAGAATAGACCCTGTCTCAAACTGGCTGGGAAGGAGAAAGACAGTCATGCTTTCTTTCATTTGTTTTCATTTGTTCTTCCTAAATTTCCTATAGATACATAAGTTTGTGGGTGTGTACGTGACATGAAAGCAGAGTTAAGCCTTCTAGGAGGACCAAAGGGCTGTGGGGAGCCAGAGAAGTGAGAAAAAGGAAGACAGTGTGGGGAAGAGGAACATGCACAGCACAAGGTAGACTTGTACACAAACTATTTTTTTTAATGAATCAAAGATTAAAAAACAAACAAACAAACAAACAAACAGATCTGGACTTTGACACTCCCCAAACCCAATCTTAAAAGAGTGTTAGTGACTCATCGTACTTGTGACCTTTTTCTTTTAAAATATGTTTGTGCATGGGTGTGTGGGTGTGCATGCATGTGTGTTTGTGCATATGTGTGTAGAGGTGGGCTCAGTGCTACGTGGAGACCAGAGGATAACCTCGGTCAGGTTCTCTTGTTGTCTTCTGGTGCTTCCTAGACTCTCCTGCCCCTGCCTCCTGTCTCACCACAGAAGCATGGGGGTTACACACTCCTTAGACAGGGTACCCATTCTGAAGATCTGAGCTCAGGGCTGCAGACTTACCCACACCTTGTCCACTGAGCCATCTCCCTAGCCCATGGACTTTCTTTAAAAAGCAAAAACTATACCTTATGGGAGATGCTAATTAAAATACCCTCTTCGGTGTTTTCACTGTTGCTAGCAGAAGTTACACCAACATTAGTGTTTCTGATCACAGCCTCCTGGCTTTCCTTTCAGGCTCTGAAAAATTCACTCGGAGAAAAATATTTGCCCTGAAGAAGGCGACAGTAGGTGTGATGAAACCCTCTTTTCACCAAGGACTTGTGTGTCCTTATGCACGGGACTGAAAATGACAGTCAAGATAAGCCAGGATTTGTTTCTGAAATAGTTAAGTCTATTATGTCTTAAACTCACTATGGATTCCTAGAAGTCATCAGTTGGATTTTGATGGGTGTTGCTTGCAGGTGGATGAGACTAACATAATAGTCTGGTTAGTGTCTGCATTAAAAAATAATTTTCAAGGTTATTGAAATGTGTCATACACAGAGATTTAATTTTTTTAATGTACAAAAGAAAAAGAGTATAATTTTTTATAATGAAGACTTTGACTATTTGCATATGTATATGCAAATGTGCATGTATGCTATATATATAATATATATGTGTGTGTATGTATACATATACATGTGTGTTGTGGTTTGGCTATGAAATAACCCTCACAGGCTCTCATATGGGCCTCTAGGAAGTGGCTGGACCCTTCGGGGTCTCACTTAATTGTGGATTAATCCTTAATGGGTTCTTAATATGGTAATGTTACTGGGATGTGGTTAAGAAGGATGTACAGCCTAGTTATAAAAATATATCACATAGGATATAGCCTACATTCCTACTTCTCTGCTTCCTCTCTACCATAATGGGGTGAGTAGCCTTGGCCACACTCTCTCCAACAATACTATTCTAGTTCATTATTGGCCCAGGATCAGTGGGAGCCAAGGAAAATCGTGGGAACCATAAGCTGAAACAGATGTCCCTCTTAAATAGTTAGTGTCAGATGTTTTTGTCACAGCATAAGAAAAGTAGCTAACATTGTGTGTGTGTGTGTGTGTGTGTGTGTGTGTGTGTGTGTGTGTGTGTGTGTGTGTGTAGATCTCTCATATGAAAATGCTGAAAGGAGTGAAGGAAAGGAGGCTCACCCAGGGAAGCTGGCCTCCAGGGCTGATGTGCTAGTAGTATCCCTGGGTTTTCCTTGTGCTGCGAGTGCTCAAGGATGAACTAGATATGGGTCTAAGGAAGCCAAACACTCGCAGGTGCACACAGGAGAAAGGAAGAACCAACACATCGGGCTTTCACAGATTGCATGACCGGGGTAGCCTGGTGCCATGGGAAGCTCGATGACACCCATTCCATATTAGCCAAACTTCCCAGGAACAAAAAAACCACGGCTTCACCCTGACAACACAGCTAAAGCCTGGTGAGTACCCACCTTCTCCCACAGGAAGATGTCTTGAGGCTTCCAGGAGACTCGGCAACTACAAAGGTAGAAACCATCTGGATGTCCATTATTACACAGCAAGAGGCTACCACCTGCACCCAGGGTATCTGTGGGTCTGTGGGAGCCACAGGACGGCCTGCCTCCCCTCAGCAAAGCAGCATGGAGGTCGCTGGGGGCCCAGGCTTCCTACCCAGCTCCGTGAAAAGGGGTGGGAGTGTTGGGGACACTATGCCATGGGTATGACACAGTCCTTGTTCTTTTGTCCTCTCAGGATTATCCACAAGTGACCAGCAAAGGGCTGGACCCCTGATGCTCTGTCATGGAGCTCAAGGTGATCTGTGTGTAATTAGCAGTTTTCAGGGAGAAGGGACTCAAGGGGTCCAGCCCTGCTGAGGGTATATACATGGTTAATGGATGCTGAAAAAAACAGAGAGTTAATGGACGCTTTAATAGTGGGGTACATTTTCTTCTGTGGTGTATTCATTCCTAAGTAGCCCATGATCCTGTGGGTGACCCCTTATCTATGCTCCTGTGAGTGTCCCCTCAGAGTGACCCTGTTAATGACCCCTTCCAATGATCCTATGACTAACCCTAACTTCTCTCACCAGGCTGTATTTGGGTAAAAGAGTTTCTTTGGTCTTTTGGGGGAAGTTTTATCTGGGGTGATCAGACATTTGTTCATCTCCCAGGAAAGGTCCACACAACAGAAGGGAAGCTCAGTTTCCACCATGGGCAGGAGACTGCTCCTTTCGGAAGGGCAGCATGAAGGATGCTTGCAGGTGGAGGATGCAATGAGTATTTATCACTGTCAGTGTCCTGCCTGTGATGTTGCACCATGGCTTTGCAAGATGTTTCCTCTGAGAGAAACTGGGTCAAGGGCACACAGGATCTCCCTGTAGCATTAACAAGTACATGTGAGCCACAACAAAGGGTTTAATTAGTAGATGCAAAGTGGGAGCATGCATGGTACTGTCCTCTGGTCTTTGTTTATCGCCCTTTTTCTGTCCTCATGAAGGCAGTCAGTGAAAGGTTGACTGCATCCAGGCATGGAGGCTCCTAAAATACGCACCTTCCTTTCTTGCTCTTAGCAATGGTTACTCTCTTGTGGAAACAATGACTGTAAGACAATAAGTGGGCAAATAAATATACTCTAGCCTAGAAAAAGGTGTTTGCAAGCTCCAGGCTTCATGACCCTGATCAACTGATGTGTGAATTAGAAAAAAATAGCATTTATAAACTACGTTAGGACTTCTGTGTCCTAATGCTGTGACCTTTTATTGCAGTTTCTCATGTTGTGGTGACCTCCAACCATAGCATTATTTTCACTGATACTTCATAAGTATAATTTTGCTACTTTTATGAGTTGTAATGTAAATGTTTTTGGGCATAGACATTTGCCAAAGTGGCCAAGACCCATGGGTTCAGGACTGCTGCTCTAGTCACAGGGCAAGATCTGTCCACACAAGGACAAAGAACAGCTCACATGAATCTTGTGCCATAATCGCCTTACAGTTACATAACCTCTTCTCAAAATGGGTCTGAAAAGCACCTTTGCAAAGTGTTGAACTGCAGTACTGCAGCTGTCCAATGATAGCCTCTCTGTCTCCGATCTGACCTTGCACTGCTCGGGCCAAGGTCACCCCCTTGCTCCCCAGTTGTTCTCTCTGCCCCATTACTGCTGGTGCAGGCTGGAGAGCTGCTCATGCAAGATGTGCACAGGTGATTCTGATGTGTGGAACCAGGTATGCTGGAGGAAGAACCCCCAGATGCCACTCCCAGCCAAGCTCACTTTCACCTCATCCTCCTTCAGATCTCACTCTGCTGCTCCAGGGTTTTCTCCCATAGCTCCAAAGAAACACTTCTGCAAATGCCCAGTGACTCTTCTCCGGCGAGTCAATGATCTTTCCAATGGTTTTGGAATTCTGTTGTTGTCAGAGTGAACGTAGTGTAGACCAACGTTCACTTTTGTACATAGGTGATAGTCTGGGACAAAGTTGTTTCTAAAACAAAACATCATATATTTAATGAAGTCAAAGAGAGCAGGGAAACACCATATATGATTCAAGAGCCAAACAGGCGCTATTTAAAGGATGTTCTTCACCTAGATATGATACTTAAGATGACAATTTCTCTATGAAAACGTGTTCATCATTGGTGCAGGTTACATTTTATTGTATTATAATAAATCACATAAAATATTATATGTAATCCAATGTATATATGTAATTTTTGAGAGAAAATTTCATGTAGACTAGGTTGGCTCAGAGCTCACAGTGGTCCTCCTGCTTCAGCCCCCAGAATGCTAGGATTAGAGGTGTGTGCCACCATGTCGCCAGGGTCTATCATTTGCTCTTTAGATTATTTTTCTTTGTAAGAAACATTCCTCTTATTTCAGCACTCAGAATGTAAGGACAGTAAAATCAGTAGTTCAAGCTCATCCTGGGCTACACCATGAGTTAGGGGCCAGCCTGGGCTGCACAGTGAGTTAGAGGCAAGCTTGGGCTATATAAGAGCCTCTCTTGGGTAAAGGTTTGCTTTCCGATGATGATGTAATCTTCTCTTCTTTATAACAACCTCACAACATACCTGTGGTTAATAGCATTGCCAAAGGTATTGGAGACTGTTATGTGTGTGTGTATCTGCACCCTGTGTGTGCAGTACCTGCAGAGGCCAGGAGGGGGATTCAGATTCCTTGGAACTGAAGGTACAGATGCCTGAGAACCACCATGTGGATTCTGGAACAGATCTGGCAGCCAGTAAGTGCTCCTACTCGCTGAGCCAGCTCTTTAACCTGGTTCCTGGCATTTTCTAGGTCACATATATTTGTTTTGCTTCATGCATTTGGGAGAAATGTTACCAAGTCTGAGGTGTTATATATGTGAGTGAGAAAAAGAAAAACAGCAGAAAAGAAGAACTTTACATAAGATTAGTCAGGCAAATTGCTGTGGAAATAATGCATTTTGGGTAAGACTATTTGAAAGTGCAAAGCGACTTGACTGGGCTGGAGAAAGAGGATGAACACAAGGATAAAATTATAGAAGAGACTGTGATCACACAGCTGCCTGCTCGTCCTAGGTAGATAACCAGATGTGGGAGGGGAAAGAGCTGAGTATCAGTGATGGGGGTGGGTGGGGGTGGGGGTGGGTGGGTGGGTGATGCTGGCAAGATGAGGACACAGCTCTCATTCAGCTCCATGGCATCTCTGTCCCATAGGGAAATGGGTGCAGTGAGAATGTCAAGTCCTTTGGGGTTTGAAAAGAAACCATCCAAACTTTTCCATGGAAAATGTTTTCTCTATTTTTAAACAATTGATCACACAAATAGAAAACTAACATGTGAATCAAGACTACTTATTTGTGACAGATATCTACTCTTTACATATGTGTATATATTTATATATCTGTGCATTTGTGCAAATACATTGATAGGCTGTTGTTTTACAACCCTGGGGTCCTTGTTTGCTAGGAAAATTATTGCTGAAGTTGTATAGTTATACAATAAGAAGTGTTGTACTGCAGTGTCAAAAACTGAATTAGATATGATTGCTCACACCTTAGTCCCAGTTCTTGGGAGGCTGAAGGAGGAGGAGCAAGTGTTTAAGGCTGCCCTAACCACACAGCTGCGACCATTTAGTACAGTTCCTCATGTTGCGGTGACCCCTCCCCCCCATAAAAGTATTTTGTTGCTACTTCATAACTGTAATTTTGATACTGTTATGAATTATAATGTAAGTCTAATAATCAGTATATCTCACATGTGACCCCTGTGAAAAGGTCGTTCCACCCCTAAAGGGGTCACAATCCACAGACTGAGAACCACTGACACAGGATGACTTGCTGGGTGATTCATATCACTGGCCTTTGAGCAAGAACTTGAAAGAGCTTTTGCAGACAACTCAGGTTCTCCGAGGAGGAGGAGGAGGAGGTTTATAGAGCATGTGGTATTTCTCAACTGAATGAGGCTTTACTACTCTTCCACCTCCGCAATACCCTAGGGAACACTGGGAAAAGGTAGAGCAAGTTTTAGCCATTGCATCCACTGTAGGGATGCTCCTGGCACATAGTGGGGATAGTGTAGACTAGTTTCATTTCTGCAGCTGTGATAAAGTTTCCTGACAGAAAGCAACTTAGAGAGGAAAAGAGATCATTTAAACTAATAATTCTAGGTTACAGTCTGTCCCTGTGAAGAATTCACAACAAGTGCTTCAAACCACTGGTTACATCACGTCCACAGTCAAGAGAGCAACACGAAATGAATGTATGCACACCCACTTGCTTGCTCACTTTCTTGTGTTCAGACCCATGTTTCCAATCTCACACAGGGTGAGTTAAATCTTCCACATCGATTATTTTAGTTAAGACAATACCCCTGGGACATACCCACGGGGCCCATCCAATGTAGACAGCACCTCCCTGAGACTCTTCCCCGGGCATCGTAGGTAGTGTAAGTAAACAAAGGTAACGCTCACAAGATACTGCTGAAGATCAGGAAGTGTACGGTAGCAGTTCCCACTGTGAAGCCTCTGCTGGTCCATGAAGTCTTTGGTGCTAAGGTTAACAACCCCTGATTATGGGAAGCTGAAGGTGGCTGCTGCTGTAGGAGAGTGCTATGCCCTCTCTAAGACCACTTCTGCAGCCTCACTGGGGCTCTGGTTTCTCCTAGTTCTGCCTTTGCCACATTATGTAACATTATCCAGAACCATGGTGCAGTGCAGTTCACAGCGTAGAGCCAGCCTGGACCTCAGCACCTTGCGGCTCATTCATAAGGTAGAATAGAGGGACCCAAGCTGCTCTGTGCATGGGGAAGTCTAAAAGGCGCCCGTGTGCCTTGGAAACTTTATTGTAAGAAATTTCATTGTTCAGAAATGAAACCAAGCAAAATCCCATCGGCAAAGGCTCACGACATCGCACACAGTCCCTCACCTGCTGCTTTCAGCAGCCTGCCATGTCATAAACAGCAAGAGCTGTGGGAAACTGAGTGGAACAGGAAGGCACACGTGGTCCTCTCCACACCGGGGGGCTTCATGGTATAAAGCTGGCATGGCCAAAGCTTTTCTGGAAGGGTTTTACCTGGCAGTGAATATTTCAGCCTTGTGGGGTCCACTGTTTCTGCCTTAATTTCTCAACTTCACTGAAGTAGGTAATGTTTGTTTTAGGCAATGTGCAAATGAAGGGACAGTGCCATGTTCTAATAAAGCTTTATTTGTAAAAGCCGAGTACTGGCAAGATTTTCTCCATGTGCTACACTTCCCTGATCTGTGGTCTAGATGAGTGAGGCAGACCTTATTAAGATATAAATACCTGATGAATTGTATTGTCCCGTGCATCCGGTGTCTCATTCCCTTGGCTCTGGGTGTGATAATCCCTTCGTTATGGCAGACGTCAGTTGAAATATCACCTTCACAGAGAACCCCTACCTAGCCATGGCTTTAATGTAACATCTCCTTTACTTTTCTACCACAGGGCCCTGTATTATGTGCTCCATATGCATCCAAGCCAAAGTGTCCTTTCATAAATCTGTTGTCTTTTTTTCATTCTATGTACAAAACAAGAGCCTTGTCTGCTTTCACACCCATGTCATCTTATCACAGTACCCGGACACCAAGACACACACACAAACACACACCAGAACATACACACTTGGACACACACACACACACACACACACACACACACACACACACAAAACAGGATGCACACACAGACAGTCAAACACACATATACAAGCATACACATGAACACACTGACACATACATAACACACTTGGGCATACACAGATACACAAATACATAAACACACATGCACACAAATGAGCAAAGTAAACGTATAAACTTGTATTTAACAATTGTCCTGGGAAGAGGGGTAAAAAATGGGACTTAAATTTGTCCTGAGGGAGAGGATCAAACTTTATACTTGTTTCCTTTAAATGGTCATTGAGAGAGCAGCTAATTCTAGCAGCCAGCACTAACTGATGACTCTCGTGTGCCAGGCAATGGTCTAGGCATTTACACATATTAGCATTTTTATGAGGTAAGAATTGATATTATCATTCATTGTGTAAGTGTGAAAAGAAGCCGGAGATTAGAAACTTGCTTCTAATAACTGGTGAGGCTCAGACTGGAAACTAGAGAGGCTGCCTCAAACAGGAGGATATATGCTGTTTCCACTGTCTCTCCCACTCGTCAAAATCAGAAGGACATAAACATGTAAAACCATGGCTCAGTGGGCCCGACTGCTTGCTGCATGGCATGAGAACCTGAGACCAGATTCTCAGCAGCCACATAAGGTGGGAGTACCACCAAGGCCTGCTGGTTGCCAGCCTAACTCTGGGTTTAGTGATGGAGCAGGATAGCAACATCCTCCCATGGCCTCTGGGGATGCACACTCCCATGCACTTGTGTGCATCCATCCTCACATCTACATGAAACCCACACCCAGACCTACAAGAAATACTCACCCACCCACATACCCATAACACACACACACACACACACACACACACACACACACACAGTACAACACATGCCCATATACCTATAACACCCACACCCATACACCTACAACAAACACACAGACACACACCCACATACCTACACCAAACACACATACACCTACACACACATGCACACCCACACACCTACACCAACCACATACTCATATACCTACACCAAACACACCCACATAAACACCCCTTCCACACACACACACACACACACACACACATGAGATCAAATACTAAACCTCCCCAAATGTCAATTTTAGGGAGGCTTGTTTTGTTGGTCATCTTGCGTGTTAGTTACTTTCTGTTTTGTGATGACCACCATGACCAGAAGCAACTCACAGAAGAGTTTATTTTGGCCTATGGTTCCACATGGAGAATCTGTACTAGTGGGGGAGGCCTTGCAGGCAGCTAGATCAGGAGGTGAAAAATCAAATCTTTAACCATAAACACAAAGCACAGAGGGTGAACTGGGAGTGTGGTGAAGCCATAACCCGACAAAGCTCACACCTAGTGACATACTTCCTCAGGCAAGGCCACACCTTTTAACCTTCCCAAACCTCTCCACCAACAGTGAACCAAGTGTCCAAATACCTGAGCCTTTGGGGGGGGGGCATTTCTAATTTAAACCACCACATCTTGATTTGGGGTGTCAGAGAGAACTGGTGGCGATTATGGTCCCAAACCCACCTTACCCTGTGAGACATCTACAATAATTACTCCTCTTGAAAGGGGAAGAAAATTGAAATTGGTTTGAAGGGCTGGAGGAGAAGGGACAGGCAGCAGCAGAGAGACAGACAAACAGAGAGCTCAACCAAGAACAAGGCTGCCTAGATTCACCAAGAAGTCAAAGAGAAGAGACACTTTGGTGGCTAAGTGCCTCCAGTTCTGGAAATGTCACTTTTGAGATCTAAGGGAGATCAGAGAAAAAGTTTGGGGAAACAAATCAGCTTTCAAAATCATTGCTGTTCCTCAAGGGCAGTTCCGAGCATGCATTGTCCCTTCAGAGAGTTAGCTGGGGGCTAGTGACGCTCCCCCACCCTCTGTCACGCCTCACAATGGCATTCCCAGTAGAGGGACATAACACTAGGTCACAGACCTTGACCTCTTAGTTTTGAAGACTGAAACCCTGAATTGAGCTCAAAGCCAGCTCTGGCTAATTAAATGGCAGGCTCCCCAGCAGTCTGGCGAGGATAACGTGGAATTATGTATACAGTCTGAAAAAGTGCTTGTGTTGAGAGCGGACTCCCACATTCCTTTTCCTCTCTTCACTCCGAATAGAAGTAGTTTCTTGTGGGTACATCAGAGAGCGGAAGTCAGGAGTGTGCATCAAGGGCCACGCTGCCTCTGTGAGGGCGCTTTGCTTGAATCTACATGGGAGACCACACTTGCTTAGGCTGCACACACTCTGGTCCCAGGACTGTTGAACTTGAACTTTAGATGGGCATGGTTCATCTTGTCCAATAGCAAGGGTTTTTTTTTCTGTTTTTTGTCATTTATTTACATGTCGTTGTCTATTATTAGCAACCAGGAAGCAATCCATTTTCTGTCCTGTGAGCCAGGACCTCATTTTCATCTTTCCTTGAAAGCGGACCATTTGATGGGACCTGTTTCCCATGAATTCAAACACGCATTTGTTGTCTTCTGCCTCCCAGGCCTCCAGAGAGTGGGTCCCTGCTTATCTTCTTGGCTCTAACCCATCCCTTCCGCCTGTTCTCTTCCTCTTTCGGCCCCTGGATCTTCTGTTTCCTTGAGCAACAGAAGCCCTCCTGCAGATTCGGTTTCTGTTCCAGGAGATTCTTCCTGCCCCAATCCAGTTTGTCCCAGTCCATTCTTTCAGCGCCAGCCTACGGGGAGGCTGGTCTTAGTTATACCAAGATGCACTGCATCCTACACTAAGAGGTATTACTGTACAAACCCTGTCTGCTTCAGGCATAATGACAAAGCAGCTTAAGTGAGAAAGGGCTCACCTCACAGTTCTAGGTTACAGCCCATCATAGCGTCTCCGGGGGCATCATTGGTAGCATCTGGTCACTTCATATCCACATCCAAGAGCAGAGCGCGATGGACGGATGCACCCCAACACCCAGCTTGTGCCCTTTATTCTTCTGCAGTTCTCCCTCTTGGAGAACTGCATCACCCACACTGAGCTGGATCCTCCCACTTCAATTAATGTAAGCAAGGCATTGCCCACAGGCCAGCCTGATCCGGACAGTGCCTCACTGAGATTCCCTTTCCAGATCATCCTAAATTGTATCCAGTTGACAATTAAAATTCAGAACCACAGCACCATTGCCCAAATGTTTATGACCACATGCAATTGGAAAATCGATGGAAAAAAAAATCATCTTTGTGGGAAATAGCTGCAGTGTTAAACTATGCTACGAAAACCAAAGATAGGCCATTTAAATGAAGTGTTTTCTAAATATATCTGACCAGAAGGACTCACCAGATAGAGACCATCTGGGGCAATGCTGCTCTCTGAATGAGAGGACGGGCTAATGCTTTCTGTTTGTGCCTGGTTAGGAAGATAGGAGAGTGTTGTTGCTCTTTTTACAAAGTGAAAGCCCAGCTTTCCCACAAGCCAGGTGTTGGGAACTATACTCCTTCCAATATAGAGCAAAGAAACTTAAGAATAGCCAGGTTCCCTGCTTGCAACTCAGGCATCACTAACCACTGCATCCTCAGAGGACTGGGTTCCCATTTTCATTTTGCACCCTAAGGTCACTTTGGGAGAAGAGAAGGGCAGTGAGTTTAGGAATATTTAAGACGCCCAATCAGCATTTTGAATAACACCACTGCAGGGTGTGAGGGAGAAGAGAAGACAGATTCAGATCTGGAGAAATAATCAGATTTTGATATACAGCCTTTAAAACTGGACGATCAAGGAAAAAAAAAACTTCCAAGGATTCAATTCCAGTAGGAGACAAATGAGAAGATCTAATCAAGAGCTTGTGTTAAAATGAGCCCTAATAGATAATAAAAACATATTCAGAACGGTTCATCTCTGAGACTCAAGAGGATATGGGCTCTGCAGATAGGCCCTTGTCAGGCCCAGTGAATAGTATTTCTGTTTTATTTAATGACTTTCGGGGATGACTCATGAATTTGATGGTAAACAGAGTAGTCTCATAGCTTTGGGTATGTTTTTTTTTTAACAGGAAAGAAGGGCAAATATGCAGGGGTATAAAAAGGACATGAATTTCATAATAAAATAGCATGAGGGTTTGTGGAGGGAGTGAGCATCTCCAAGGAATGCAAAGCTAAATAGATTACCATACGCTCCCTTCAGGGGCATTTGAAAAATGAAGACCAAATGTATTTTATAGAGTGGAGCTCTTCATAGTGCGGATAGCCACTGCCTTGAAGCTGCAGCTAGAATAAATTTGGCGTCTTCTGAGTGCTGTTCACAGACACTGGTGACCTATCAATTTCCCTATCTTGGGAAAAGCGAACCGGGAGGATGACAGCCCTCTCCCAGAAGTGTGGTTGATATACGTTAACTGGCCATGTCTTCTGCTCCTGATTATTAATTGTGGCTAATCTAGAGTAAGAAGGCATCCCCAGACTCTGCAGATGCTTCTCCGAGCACCAGAGTCTGCAGGCAGGCCCAGCAAATAGAATGAAAACGCCCAGATTTCGTTTCTGGTTTCACTGCCAGACCCTGCAGACAAGCCCTACCCATGCCGCAGAAGGTGTAGTTTTTCAAACACCGAGATTCATTCTGGCTCATGGTTTGAAAAGGCACAGTCCCTCATGGCTGGAGAAGGCAGTGTGTGGCAGTGGGAGTGTGAGGGGCTGCTTTTACATCGCAGCTCTGAATGCAGAGGAAGGACAGACATGAGCGAGGCTGGGGTCAATGACCTTTACACCAGATGGGCCGCACTTCCTCCGGAACTCCCCAAACAGCAATCACCAACCTGGAATCAAACGTTCAAATGCATGAGCCTGTGGGGACATTTCAGAGCTAAACCATAACTAAGGCTTTTGAGGGATTCTGCCAGTGTGTTGTCATGGCTATCTGCCTGGGTAGCATCTGCAAAGTGAAACGTTTTAAGTATAATTGGTTAAGATGTCGTCTCCAATGGCTCCAACTCCCCCCCCCCCCCATCACCCTTCACCCTTCATTCGGAATTAGGTGTTATTTGAATGGCTACTGGCGTTTTGAAATCTGGTCATGGCAAAGGTGAGTCAAGGGTGAGTTTAGATGGGGGTTAATATGATGAATTGATGTGGTCCTCTGTCATTGGCACTTACGGTTAAGGTCCCTTAGCATCTTGGTATAGGAGTGATGTCTGGGAAGATGCTACTCCTGCTGAGCAGATGAACCATTGCTATGGTGGGTAAGCTCAGAATGAATGTTGGCATAACAAAATGAATAAAATTTGAGATACTCGGTGGCCGTAGGAGAAGAACTGTAGCTGGGTCTGCAAGAGTCTGGAAGTTTACCTGACACTGAGGAAGAAGTGGAATATTTGATTCTCTTACTCACCCAGGAAAGTTATGTGTTCAACACTCAACAGTGTCCTTACTAATACATACATGAATATTATAAATATACCATGAATCATTTTTCTTTTTTCATAGAAATAATTTTAAAGGTCACAATTCTACTGTTTTAATATCTTGCTGATTTGATGCTGAATTTTGAAGTAAAATACATGAAGATAACATAGAATACATAATATATTATTAAATGTGTCATGACAAGTGGGCAGCTAAGAGCCTTAGTTCAGAGAATGGTTAAGGCCAATCACAGTGTGAGAAAGCTTGACATCACCTCCCTGTCCTATACCCCATGCATGAAATGTGTGTTTCCTTGAGTCCTACAAATATTCTAAGATGTAAATGCTGTGATCAACAATACCTTTTGGACATCATATGAATCGTTGTATATTGTCAGTAATTTTAAAAAGTTTTTTATCAATCACAATAGGAGAAAGACTAAATTGTTTTCCATTTTTCTAAAGGAAGTGTTTTTAAGAATAACTTTCTGTCATAAAGAGGTGACCAAAGAGTATGAAACAAAAGTATGTTAGAGCTGTCAGACAGTTAGTAAAATATGAAGGCATTTTTCTGAATTTTGTGATGTTTGTGGTTAGTTTTTTGAAAACAAACAAACAAACAAACTAATTATTTGTCTTGCCGTAATTTCTCACTCCAGATATCAACTTCCTTAGCAAACTTTATTTCTGTACTTCAAGTGCTCTGCTTAAAAGGTGACCCCAAATTGATTGAGAATAAGATCAAGGAACTTGGGAGACAAGGACTGCATCATCCATGTTGGCTTCTGTTTTCTTACCTGGAAAAAATAGGGATGGGCTGGCAAGGTGTAAAGATGCTGAGAGTCTGAGGTTGTCCTGAGGCCATACATGGTAGAAGGAGAAAAACCATTCTTAGGGCTTGTCCTCCAACGTCCTCATGTGCACTGTAGCCCATGTTTGCCCATAGACATATACAAGCCATACACATATACATATGCACACACACACAAATTAATAACAATAAATGAATAAATGTAAAACGTTTTAAAAAATAAGTTGGATGAGTATGCCAATAGAGTGACTGTAAAGGGGATATTTGGAAGATACAGAGTCACGTTGGAGTTTGCCCGGCAGCACTGTGAGCCCAGCTTGGGGCAATGTCTCTGTTGGGGAGGCTGGCCACTGGATTTTGGGTGTCAGACTTCTGCATGGTTTCGACTGATTTCCCAGCCTGACTTTGGAGCTCCCTGTAGCCTGGTGTGTAGCCTGTGGCAGGGCACCACAGGGTCACATGTGTAGGGTCTCAGAAGATGAAGTGGAAGAGACTGGGAAAGAATTGTTTGCTAATAGTTTGTAAGGTGTCCGTCTGCTCCTTCCTCACTTTGCTCCACTTTGCAAATTCTACAGGCTGAAGGGGCATCTCTAGCCTCTATAAAGTTCTGTTCTTCATGGCTGTGGTTTTCACATCCATGCTAAGCACAGAGCCAGCTTGTGGGTATTGGCCTAGTCGTGTGTGTGTGTGTGTGTGTGTGTGTGTGTGTGTGTAGGGAGGGAGGGAGTGCACATATGTATGAGTGTTCACATGTGTGTGGGTATATAGCCACATGTGCATATGCAGGTGTACAGGAAGATTTCAAGATTGGCCCTTGTTTAAGGCCATCCTGAGCAATTTAATGGTATCCTGTCCCAAAATAATTTTTAGAATGGCAAGGGTTAACTCAATGGTAGAGGCCCCTGGGTCATCTGAATGTGTGAGATACAAGTGTGTGAATTCACTGTACGGTGCTTCTCACATGGTATTGTCTCTGCATGGGTGCCCTGAATAGTTTATGATGGGTTGGGTCACCTGGGAGTAACTGGGATCACTGTTTCTGGAGGGGAACTGAGATGTGACCTCCCACCCTCACCGCAGTGGAGGAAGATGGGACATTTCCCCTGTTCATGAGCCATAGGTGACCCACAGGAAGGAGCCTCCATCCAATGGACTTCTGCTGATGAAATGCAGAAAGTGAGTCAAAGGGCTAGTGCTGTCTTTAAGGGACCTGCCAAAGAGTCCACCTCACCTGCCTGTGTCCCATGGGTTCCTCTCCCATGGATCCTGAATAAAGCTGTGGTTGAGAGCATCAGCTGTTCTCAGGTTTACTTCCTGGTTCATGCTCAGCAGGGCTATATTACTGGGCAATGTTTCCCTTGAACAGTTTTTAGCTCCCTAACCTTTAAAATGGTTGTTGTTGCTTGTTGGGTTCTTGAGTTAACACAGGACAATATTTAACTAGAGCACAGCAAATGTTCATGAAATCTTAGGGAAGGGACATCCCTTGTTCATTTTATACCTATAATCTTCAAATTCACTCATTTATACCCATCTCCTAATTTTTGCCATATCCAGACAGCTTCTATAATCCTACTTCTAAAAATAATTTCTCATTATTTTATTGAACATAAAGTGCCCTAATTTATACCATTTCTATATCTAGCAATGACACAAAGGATTGATTATACAAATTATTTTTTCTAATATTTACTCCTTTATTGCTTTGTGAATAGCATTTTAAAGTTAGTTGATGCCAGGTATCGCAGCACATTCCTCTAATCTCCGCACTAGGTAGACTGAGGCAGGAGGATCCAGAGTTCAAGTCCAGTTTCCAGCAAAGAAAGCCTACACTATTTAAGGGGACCTACTTCAAAGTAAGCAAGCATTCACACAAACAATAAATAAACAGGTAAAAAGATGCTCATTTCTGTATTCTTTAAAGTCACCTTGAGTAACTCCAATGGCATGGGCACCATAGTTTAAGAAATGGTATGGAATCAGTTGCACTTATATTTACTTTCCCTGATTTATTATTAACTCACTAACTTATTGATCCCTCTAGATATTCAATTACTAAGTCACTGCTGAATGAAATTGTTTATCAACAGCAATTTACTAAGTATCTAGGGTGCTCGGGCTCTGTGCTGGATAACGAAGGGATGTGAATACCAGCCAGCTAAGTCCTTGCCCTGGGGAGCCCAATGAGGGACCCAGCCATGCGCACAGGCAATTAATACAAGCTTAGAAAGACCTTAGAGACCACAGAACAGAGCCCAGCGAGCCAGAGATAGAGGGCAGGCTCTCTTTGCCTGGGTGAGTCGGCAATCCCACTGTCAGGTGATGCTCAGAGGACACCCATTCAGACTCCCTGGGCGTGCTCATGATGTAATCATGTTTGGTTGTTGCCAGTGGGTGTGAATGTCAGTAGGAAGACAGTAGAGTTCTTTGCTGAGTGAGATGATAGAGAAAGTTAATTCACCAGCAGGAATTCTGGCCAAGGTGGATGCCTGCTTCATACAGCCTGCTTCATCCTTGGCTTCTTCCAAAGCCTATTTGTTGGATGTGCATTGTGTGCTGGGCCTTGAGAAGTTGCTATCTGCTGTACTGAAGAATGAAATCTATTGTGAAGATCAGATGCTGTAATAGGCACAACCCTATAAACAATAACGGACCAAGAAGTGCTGTGAAGGGATAATGCCATAGAAATGTCACACAAAAGTCTAACTAGGCCAGAGAGTGATGTGTCCAACTTTTACGAATCATCAATTCTTGGGGAACTCCATACAGTGTATTTTGATCATATTCACCCCATCTCTTCCCCAACTCCTCCCAAATGCCTTCCCCCACAACTTTGTGCCTTCTCCCTTCCCTAAAAACATCCCATTGCCTCCCATCTGTGCTGTCCGTGTACTCCTGAGTGTGGGGACATCACTGGGGCCTGGGTGACTTCCACTTCCAGGTGTGTTTCGTTATTAACGGAGGATAATTCCAGAGAAGGTTACCTAAGGTGAGGTACCAACCTTGGGTAGCATCATCCTCTAGGCTCCAGGTGCATATGCAATAGGTGGGGAAGGAGTACAGTCAGTGAGACCACAGGTACACAGACACTCTCTCTGCTTTCTGCTCTCCATAATATTAATTGTTCTGCCCTGCATGTCCCTCCCACCACAATGGACTGATTCCTCAGAAATCAGGAGCCAAAATAAGTTTCTCCTACCACAAGCTTTTTGTTCTCAGCCATTTGCCACAAAATGTCTAGGTGGGGAGAGGAGATAGAGGCTCAGGGATGTATGATGTTTGGAGTCACGCGGAATGTGGGAAGAGAGCAGCCTCCACCTGTGTTCTAAATACAGTGTAAGAAATGAGAATTTCCCAACTAAATGTGCCTCAGGAGACCCTCCCTCCCACTTCAGCAGCACGGAGAATGGCTTGCCAAGAACAGGAACCGGAGCTGAGCGTTCAAATCAAGGTTAGGAAGGGCGCAAAGCAAGGCAGATGGAAGCGGAAGAGGCTCAGCGCATCTTCTCCAAACGAGTCAACTGCCAAGGTCATCCTCTGCGCCCAGGAAGATTGAGGGCACGGTGGGAACCAGAGCCACTGTGGCAGTCAGAGTTTCCCCTGAATCTGTGCTCTGGGAAGAGCCTGCTCTTCTTTCTGGCAGCTCGACTCTCTAAACTCTATAGTTTTGCATTCTAAATAGGGAGCCTACCGCTGGATGGTTGTAAGGCTTGACAAAAAGCATGTGGAAATTCTGTCCGGTAGTAGATGCTTCATCAAGGGGAGTCCAGACGTAGGGTTGGGGGCTGTGTGGGCACTTGCTCCAGGGAAACACTTTCCCCCTTAAGCTTTACGATGTCTTCTAGAGACGTAACCATATAGTTAAAACTCTCGTATACGCAGCCCCTCATGGTGAGTGGCGTTATTCACGGATGTGTCAAAGCCATAAAACAGGAGATTTGGAGGCGATCACAGCTGCGGATGATTAATATTTTCATTCCAAGACGCCAAGGAGCTACCAAGGTGGTGTTAATTGTTACATGCCCGAAACCCATGCTGTGGACTTCTTCCCACTGTGTAGCTGATGAGACTAGAAGTCTCCACTGAGAGCATGCGCGGGAGAATCTCAGGCGGTTCTCTTCCTGAGGAACTGCTTTCTCCTTCTCTTCCTGACGGGGGGAAGAAAACAAACAGTATTCACACACCCAGTCACAGTGACTGGCTTCTGCAGAAGTAGAAAGAGGCAATATTTACAAGGATGGCAGCAGGCCTCTGCCTGGGCTCTGAGACTTCCTTCTCTCCTCATTTTCATTTGGACTTCCACCGCCAACCCCTCCCCCACCCCTGTCCTCACACACTTGCCTGCAAACTCCATCAGCTTTCAAATGGTTTTTCATTGCTATTAAAAGTTAAGCTTCTCAGCATCTCCTCTCTATTGTGATGTAGAGGGCATTTCTATGCATATAGTTTTTCCTTTCTCCTCCTCCTCCTCTTCCTCCTCATCCGAGTCCTCCCTCCTCCTCTTGCTCCTCCTCCTCCTGCTTCTCCTCCTCCTCCTCCTCTTCTTCTTCTTCTGGTTTGGCCTTGATGTCTATTTTGAGGATGGTTGTTTATCCGTCATCTAACGCTCCTTTGGAACACCCCACATTTAAAAATAAGAAAACAATCAATAAAAGACAGAGGCCAGGGGCCAAGTCTTAATCTCTTGGTGAATCTGTTATTTTGAAGCCTCCATATTCTCCTGGAATTCCTCCAAATCTCTCTATTCATGTGGTTTTGCTAGGATCCATCTCTGTTGAAAAATCTAGTTTAAGCTGCCTGGCAGTCTGAAAAAAAGGAAGATCTATTAATTTAATCATTTGTATGAATCACGTCTAAATGATCTCAGCAGAGAAAATGTGTAAGCCATTTAAATCCCATCACTACATATTATATAATAATTACTGCTAATTCCAGTTTGGATGGGCCACAATTTGGCTTTCCATCCCCCACTTCTGAGTACAGAGAATTGCGATGACCTCACCGAATTTAGCCTCTCCAGCCTTTAGGCTTTTTTGGCCTTCCTCATTACGGACTTAATAGCCACATTCCGCTTCCAGGGTCCAGTCAGCTCGGAGTCTGTTCCGTGCTGGTAATTAGCATTCATTTTGTGATTTTGGAGTTCAAGCTCCTCAGAGAACAGAGCCCGGTGTTAATCACTACTGTCTTCCTCCCTTTGACTCTGATCTGTCACTGCCGTGCGGCTTGTCCCATACCTAATTTTTTGCCCTTACCAGCCGACTAGCACCTTCGCATCCCACAGAGTCAGAATTGGCAACTTTTGACAGATCTGTAATCATGCCATGCTCATCAACGCCATGCCCGTTAGTCATTTCATTTCCACATTCTAACAGTTAATATGCCTTAATTTCTCTCACTTTGTGAATATTTAATTCCTCCCTTTTCAACATCATTTTTAGGTTGTGTGAATCATTTTCAAAGCCTTTGCTCTTCTCCCCGCACTATCATCTGCATATTTTATGAGATGGCGCGGTTAAGTCTCCCAGGGCTCTTGAGAAAGATGGAGCTGGCAACCTGCTCATTAGCTGTGTACCTGGGACTGTGTGAGTCCCAGATAATGGCCAGCTCCCATTTGGATTCGAATTAGGATTCGCTGACAAATAACAGCCAGGCTTTCTGCGAGGATGTCCGCTTGCTTGGTACCTTCTCCTTCTTTAAGAGAGTTCTAGCAAACTTGTTGGGGGGGCCGGGAGGAGGTTAGAAGAGAGCTGCCTTATGGGTCTCACATCCCAGCACCAGAGGCCGTCTAGGTTTTGAAGTGGAGACACCCAAGCTTTAGCACGTTAGCACCTGGAAAGGAGACCAAATTCCCCTGAAAGGAGACTTGCTGAAGGTCGAGGTGGTTTGACCTGCCGCTTTTACACATGCCAGAAGTTGGTTTTCTGTAGAGACCAGTGTCCAACTGTTCCAACCTGGCTAAGACTAGGGTTTCCCAGGGTCAGGGATTCAGAGTCAGGAATGTCCTAGGATGTGATGTGGTCACTGTGCTATGGCTCCCAGTCTCCAAGGCAGACAGACAAGTCCTTGAACTATAAAGTGAGTTCAAGCAAGCCACCTCCTTGTCTTTACCTTGGAGGCTTCTGGGAGCAACCACTACCCCGGAGCCCACAAGCTGAGCCTGAGTCCTGCAGCTGCATCCATGGACTACCATCTGCATGTAAAACCCAGAGATACCATAGAAAACCGGGTATTCCTACTTCTAAAACACAGAAGCTATGGCTTCTCCAGGTCCCCGTTCTTTGTGGAAAGGATGGAGCAGGTGGAGCCACATAGCACCTGTCCCTGTAGATGGGACCTCTGCCCTGTCTCTTTATTTTCTCTAGTTGGAGTCATCCAATCTGTGTACCTCTGTGGTGGCGGTTCGCTTCTGCTTTGCACTTCTGCATTTAAGAGTGCTGGGTCTGTGGAGTACCCACCACATCTCTTGCTCCATTATTTCTTCACTGTATGTCTTTGTTCAAGGTAAGAAGACATACTAGGTCACTACTTTCTTATGGTGTCATGGTTTAGAGCTTAATTACCCTACCAAGAATGGTGTACAAAGGGCTTGATTGGCAGTCTGGGTCACTACTTCAAGGTGACCCCAATAGATATTTAAAGTCATTGGAGGAGATTAGGGACTTGGCTTCTTCCTGTCCCTTTCTTTGTAACCCTGAGATGATCAGCTTTGTTCCACTGTGGACACCCGTCACAACATGTGGTGCCACCACAGAGCCAATGGACTGAGATTTCTGAACATGAGGCAAACTAAACCTTCCCACCTTCTCAGTTTATTTTCCTCAGACATTTTGTCACAGCGTTGGAAAGCTGAATCACACATCTAATAAATAAAATGATGTTCTTATAATGTCCTAACGGACACAGAATTGAGTAAAAATACATACACTGAGAAATGCATATAAATAAATTAGCATAGGCTTGATACATACAAATTCATTAAAAATGGGATTTACTGTGTCAATAGTATCCTTGGTTTTGCAATAGAATAAAGTAAAACTTGGAAATGCCTTATGAATGCCTTAACATGTAAGTAGAAACTACACGAATAAACACAATGAACGAAGATCCCTATTAGGATGTTGACAATGTCGTGGAGAGTAGGAAGATGCTTCAGTGGGTGATATGACTTTCTCTGCAAGCATGAGGACCTGAGTTTGAATCTCCAGAATCTGAGTAAAAAGACAGATGAACATGCTTGTAGCTCCAGCACTGTGTGGGCTATGTTTGGGAAAGATTGAGCCTGCTCTCTCACCGGGTGGCAGAGCAAAGAGTGAGTGTACAATTCAGTGAGAGAGAGAGAGAGAGAGAGAGAGAGAGAGAGAGAGAGAGAGAGAGACCCTGCCTCAAGGCAGCAAAGAAGAAAGCAATTAGAGGGAGACACTGATGTCTTGCTTTGTCCTCTGCATGCACACCCTGCACACTCATACACTCACAGCACCCCCCTCTATGTGTGTGTGTGTGTGTGTGTGAGAGAGAGAGAGAGAGAGAGAGACAGAGACAGAGAGGGGGGGAGGGAGAGAGAGAGAGAGAGAGAGAGAGAGAGGAAGAGAGAGAGAGAGGGAGGAAGAGGGAGAGGGAGAGGGAGAGGGAGAGAGAGACTATAGCCCTTGACCCTGCTGTAGATGATGGTGTTCTGTGTTCCGTCCTTGAAGTGTTGATTGTCCTCCCAAGCTCCTCTCTGCACCAGCAAATCCCCTGCCTCCTTTCAGGATCCAGTAAGCCTGGACTTTTCATGCAGAGTGAACTTTGGGGATAGACTGTTTCCTGAGGATTGTCTCCAGCGGAAATGGCTGTATCCCATAGTCACCGCATGTCAGCAGGGATTTCCCTGGCAGGCAACAATGATGTAACACTAATTCCCTAGATTTACACACCAATCTCCCTCCCAACAGCTCAAGAGTACTACCATTTATTTATTTAAAGATATTTTCCCCCATTAAGTGGAGTCTGCAGTGCCATTGCCTGCCCACAGCTGTGCTTGGGTGTGACTTGGAAGCTCTGTAGTTGGATAAAAAGTATTTTGGGAACTTGGCATCATGGCACATGCCTGTAAATGCAATTCTCAGGAGGCCAGCATGGACCACATAGAGAATTCTAAGCCAGCCTGGGCTGGAAAGCCTGTCTCAAACAACACAAAACAAGTTTTGTTTTGGATTTTTGAGACAGAGTTTTTTTTTTTCTTTGTAGCCCTCGCTGTCCTGGACTTGCTTTATATACAAGGCTGGCCTCAAATTCACAGAGACCAGCCTGCCTCGTTGTCCCCAAGAGTTATACAAATTGCACAGCTTGAAGAGTGTGATAAAGTTGTCTACGAAAGCTGTGGGACGGGCACAGAGAGCCTGTCAAGAACAGCAAGGCCAAAAAGCACTGGTAACATCTTATTAAACAGCTCTGCCACTCAGGCAGAGACAAGAAATGGGAGAAGTGGGCTGCAGAGAGAGGTCAGCTGGTGAAGTGGTTTCTGTGTAAACTTGAATTCCCAGCTTCCATTCCAAGCACCCAGATTGAAAAAACAAACAAACAAACAAACAAACAAACAAACATGTAAGGTGAATGGCCTGCAATCTCAGTGTTCTCTCCATGTTGAGTGAAGGAGGCCATTACCATTAGATCTCTGAGGATAATTAATTGCATGCTGACCACGAGGAAGAGCCCACAGGCCTATAGGTTACTCTGTCTCATAATCCTGTTTTCTTTTTATTCCTCTACCCTACCCCTGACATCTCCCAGGCCTGTTTCCTGTTTAACTTCTGAGAAATTAAGAGCATCTCCAATGCCAGTGTCTTAGTGTCTTAAACTTGATGGAAGCAATGATGACACAACCCTTCAACATCACATTTAAGAGGTAGCTCATCAGACTGACTTCTGGGAGCCCTGCCACTTCTTGGGTGGCATGATAATCTGGGGACAGGTTAGTAAATGTCCCCAAATCCTAAAGTGTCTTGTCTAGCCCGTCTCTCCAAGAGATCCTTTGCTTGTCTGCAACACCACTAGGATTTGTGGTTTGTAGACATCAGGCAGCGCTCACCCTGGGGTTGGCACACTTGTGATACTTGGGGAGGGAGACTCTCCATTCTCTTAGAAGAAGTCCACAGAGGCCTCAGGCCCACCCTACTTTTACCCGTAACTCCTTTGCCCACGAATGTTGGAAGCAATTTGCCCACTAGTTCCAAATTTGGGGCACCTGGGCTTATAAAGCTTTCATGAAAAGGCAGAATGTTACCTGGAATGGTTTTGATATGGCACAGGACTGAGGAACATTCTATCTGGAAAACCAAACAATGCACCACTGTGTTGACACACCTGAATAAAAACAATGGTGCTCTCCTGTCCAAGAGTTCTGAATGGCACTCAACGAACAAAAACACAATAAAAGACTAAATAAGGGGCATTAGGTCTCATTGTACATGGGTATGACAGACAAGCCAGGATCTCTTGGAGAGACGGGCTAGACAAGACACTTTAGGACTTGGGGACATTTACTAACCTGTCCCCAGATTAGAATGCCACTCAAGAAGTGGCAGGGCTCCTGAAAGTCACTATGATGAGCTACCTCTTAAAACACCTAGAATTTTGCAGTTGAACTTAGGGAAATGTACATTCAACCCGAGCAAACAAATCTCTCTTACAAAAGAGGTTTAAGGAAAGATATTTTTCCACTTCTGTGGGATTTACGCCAACCCTGGGTCTGAATAAAATCAGGTAAGCTGTTTTTGTTTACATAGACTATTCCTAACAGATGTGTGGGGACATTTGGGTCCCCTAGGAATATTGTTTTTGAGAGACAGTTCTTCTTCCAAGTAAATGGTGAATTTTTTGTTGTGTGCTAGTGAATTGTTGCAAACAGACCACCATTGTCTTAGAGACCAAGTCTGAAGATTTTGGATGACAATAGACTATATTTTGTAACACTTATCACTCCAGACATAAAAGTAATATATGTGAATGCTTTTTGAAAGTTTCTCTGAGACACCATATACAGGAATTATAATAACAAACATTTTTAGATTTGCCAAGCAGATCATCCAAACTTAGAAATGAAAGATGATACAGGATCTGGGGAGATGGCCCAGTGCATCAGAGTGCCTGCTGCACAGACAGGAAGACCTGAGTTCAGACCCCTAGTACCCAGGTCAAAGGTAATGGTGGCAGGCACTAGTAAGGTTCGGGGAGCTTGCTGGAAGCCTAGTTGCAGGTCCAATGAGAGTCCCTGTCTCAAAGAAGAAAGATAGAGAGTGGTAGAGGAACACACACACTTTCTTTCTTACTCTCTCCTCTATATCTACATGCAAGGGTGTGCTCATCCACATAAGGGTGAGCATATACCACAAACACATACACACACACATATATGAGAGAGAGAGAGGGAGAGGGAGAGGGAGAGGGAGAGGGAGAGGGAGAGGGAGAGGGAGAGGGAGAGAGAGAGAGAGAGAGAGAGAGAGAGAGAGAGAGAGAGAGAGAGAGAGAGAGAGAGAGAGAGAGAGAAGAGAGAGAGAGATTCTGCAGACAACGCTCTGAGTGCCGGTCTCTGAGGAAGGACCATCATCTCAAGGATCTTAACTCCTTCAAAGGAGGAAGCTCCCAGCCCTCCACTGCACAGCAATCCCACAATTCACCGGGTCACACTAACTAAAAAGTCCTCTTAATTTCACCCCAGGGCTCATCTGCTATGAGTGCGGTTCTGGTATCTTTGAGAGGTGGCAGCCCTTCCCCAATCTTAGTCAATTAAACAAGCCATTGTTTCTGATTAAGATATCACATCCCAGAGAATAATAGCAATTAGAGCGGGAACAGGGACCCCATGGGTCGCGCAGTCCACTTCCCTGCCAGCTCTCGAGAACGTTTTACATTACACTGTAGTTTTATGTGGTTTTCCTGATTTGGTTTTTAAAATCCCGGCACCTGTCAGTGCTAATTACTCTCCGACTGGACATCTCCTCCATGACTCGATCAGCTTAACATGGTTGCTTTTCACGAGCTGACACCGAATGACGGCTTCCTGGTCATCGCAGAACACTGGGCAGGTCCTGGGGAGTGCTTTCGGAGCAAAGAAAGTAGTGTGGTGATTTGGTGTCGGATTGCAGGGGCATTTTTATGTCAGAAAAAATGCTTTTTTTTTTTTCAGTTACGGAGTTTCAAAACGTTGGTAACGTAGTAGGTCTTTTGTTTTCAGTTGGCTAATTTTTAAAAAGTAGGCACCTCTCTGGCAGGGAGCAGGGTAAGGGTCGTTCTGGGAGTCCAGGGGACGGTGTCTAGAGGAGGA
The DNA here is from genome assembly GCF_964271855.1 of Acomys minous. Lineage (NCBI taxonomy): Eukaryota > Metazoa > Chordata > Mammalia > Rodentia > Muridae > Acomys > Acomys minous. The sequence continues at coordinate 65,532,026 of NC_140485.1, read as the reverse complement.
TGCTCCGTCCGATTCCTGACTTCTCTCTGAACCAGTTCCTCCACTGCATGTGGGGCTGGAGGGGTCTTTGATGCCACTGATAGTTTACCATGATGCACTGCTGGTCCCTGCTGCACGCTGGATGCTGTTCATGTCATTCCATTCTCACTGTTGGATGGTATGTTACTTAACTTGAATAAAGAAACAGAGGTCACCATAAAGTCACTTGCCAGTGTCATCATGCTAAATAGTCTAGTTTTAACAAATATTTTATAGATCAAATTCAGCCTATTTAATATTATAAAATAATATTTATTGAGTTGAAGAAATAACATGTTGTTAATTTTATCTAGAGTATGTAGTTATATGAATATCATTATTATCTTCTGTGTAATAATTATACAAGTCAAAAACATTCAATGGATTGGAGTTATTAAATAAAATATTCGGCATGTTAATAAAATAAAAGCTTATTTTAAAACTAAATTACTGTAAATACTGAATAATCTGAAACATTTTGGGTTTGTTATTTCCTTTTTAATGGTGCTGGCTCCATTTTGCCACATTAAAAAAACTACCTGGGAACTCCTTTCTTCTTTGTAGGCTGTGGTCTGATTCCAAGATGAGGCTCAGACTTTCCCAGCTTTCTCAGTACCGTAGTGCTCCTCACATCTGAGGAAAACAAAACTTTCATCACGTGTTTGATTTCTTTAAGATGTCTCCTGTGCTTTTAGAGTCATAGCCGTGCTGCAATCCACACTCTCAAAGAAGTTAAGTAACAGAAAGGGCCTGGGGGAGTGTGCTTGAATCTCACCCAGAAGAGGAAATAAAATAGACATTGGGGATGGATGGAGTGAGGGAACAGAATGGGAGAGGGGGTAGGATTAGGTATGGGGAGGGGGGAGAAGGGGAGGGCTAGAGAGAGAATAGAAATCATTTTGGGGGGCATCTCCAAAAGATGACCTGGAGACTTGGGACATGGGGAGGCTCCCGGGAGTTTATAGGGGTGATCCTAGCTGTGACTCCTGGCAGCAGGGGGAATATAGAGCCTGGAGTGACCACCTCCTGTAGCCAGGCAGGGCTTCTAGGGGTGGGAAGGGTATGTTAACCCACCCACAAAACCTTTGACCCAAAATTTGTCCTGGGATAAAGATGGAGTAGAGATTGGGAGAATGGCCAACCAGTGACTGGTCCAACTTGAGACCTATCCCATGGAAGAAAGCCACCCCTGACACTATTCATGATAATCTACTATGTTTGCAGACAGGAGCCTTGTATAACTGTCTTCTGAGAGGCTTCACCCAACAGCTAATGGAAACAGATGCAAAGACCCACAGCAATACATTAGGCGAAGCTTAGGGAGTCTTGTAGAAGAGTTGGGGGAAGGACTGAGGGAGCTGGAGGGGTCAAGGGCAGCATAAGATGACCTACAGAGAACTAATCTGGGCCCATGGGGGATCACAGAAACTGAACCATCAACCAAAGAGCATGCATGGGCTGGCCCTAGTCCCCTACACATATATAGCACAATTGCAGCTTGGTCTGGAACTGAGACACATGAGACACTCTATGCCTTTCTGGACCACAGTGCACAAACACAGGACCTTCCCTCAGGATGTAGAGAGGTTTAAGCCGTCAAAGCAGTCAGCCCTTACTTCGTAAACTCTTGGTGGTTAAACTGATGGCTTCCCCTGAGGAAGGTTTAAGGCCTCAGGAAGGCTTAATCATGCCTTGGGAAATTTCTGTTGCAGTAACTGAGTGGCGGGCCTCATGCTATGGGAGCCAGGAGGTAGAAGCTGACTTCCTCATGATGCACAGAGCACCTCTACCTTTTCAACAAAGATTACCCAGTGCAAGATGTCAGTAGTTTCAGGGCTGAGAAAGGCTCCAACTCAATTATCTCCCTTTCCTTGATACCATCAGGAGTCGGCCTATGGCTGAGCACAGACACACCTGCCATTAGCTTCCCTAAGGTCCCCCAAATGTTCTTTTTTTACTGTATTAGGCTATAATAACTTGGGTTCACATCTATTTCCATTAAGACAGTTTCTACTGCATGGAGGTTAGCACTGCTTTTGCAGAGGATGGCAGCATGGTAGAGCACAGTTTGCAGGGGGATCTGATGCCCTCTTCTGACCTCAGCAGGAACCAGACACACACATGGCACACATGCATACACGTAGGCAAAATTGCTCATGAGCATAAAACAAAATAAGTAAACCTGAGAGACTATCTAGACAGTGAGATAACAAAACAAAATGGATGCTGTGAGAAGAATTTAAACTGGTGAAGATTTTAGAAGGGCGTGGGCTATGAGCTGGGGATACAGCTCAGGTGGTAGAGGGTGCCCCCATCCCCCAGAGAGGTGTGGAGACCTTAGTTCAACCCCCAGGATCCAGCTAAAAGCTAGATGTGCCGGTTAATGCTTTTAACCCCAAGCCAAGGGGAGTCAGAGACCGGTAGATCTTTGGGTCTCATTGCCCAGGTAGCCTAGCCTAAATGGTGACCACCCCTATGCTGCTAAAGACAGCGAAAGATGAAGGGGAAGTTCATTGAGGTTCAACACCTGCCAATCACCATTCAGTCCTGCCAGGACACTTTATCTTATGTTTCCTGTCTGGAACCATCCTTGACCGCCCTTCTTGCCTCGTATCTGTTGCCTCTTCGGCATGGCTGCAATGCCAGTCACTCAGGTCATGCCTCAGACCAGTGGAATCAGAAACCCTGGGGTGGAGGTGTGGCTGCTATGGGTTTTTCACAAGCTCTCTACATTGTAGTGATTCGGATTTCTAAATGTCAAGTCTAAACAGTCTTTCTCCACATCGTGAACTGCCATTTTCAAAGCCTACAGCCTTTGGTGAGCACCAGGGACCTGAGGAAAGTGGTGCATTTTAAATTTAGAATTGTATACATTCTCCTCTGCATGAGTTTCCACCTAATTGGGCTCACTTGCTACAATCATTTGGAATGTCCCATCTCTGCTGCTCAGACCTCCTTACTTGCTGTTGATTGACCTATGCTCTTACGTTGCTCCTTTCCTGTGCTCTGGAATTCATTTCCTTCCACCTTTAATCATCTTAGGTGTACATTTCATGGTCTGGCTCACATTTTCCTTCTCAGCGCGCATACAAATCTCAGTGCTCCTTTCTCCAGTTCTCATATTTTTACTGAAGATCTCAATGTTGAGAGTCTTGCTGCATAAATGTGGACCTATTTTTCCCACAAATAATTTTTTTAGCCTGAGTATTTCCACTGATAGCTGAAAATCCTTGGGTTTTGATTACTTCCGGGTTAAATCTTGGTAGGTAATATTTGGGTTACAGTGCTCATCTATGCTCTTTAGAGAACTGGAGTATGATGAGAAGGCCATTCAAGAGCGAGAGAGAAATTTCTAGGACTCATGTCATCCTTGGGACCCACTGACCCTCACTGAAGTGCAGCGGTTACTCCCAGTGCTCAAAGGTCGTATTTTTAAATCTCCTTCTCACATCTGGCCTCACTGTATTCTTTGTTTCTCATGCCTTTGCATATATCCATGCTTTTTGGGAACTTGAGAATATTTTGCCACGTTGATACAAGAGAACTCTGTGTCACTGTCTGTCTTCTAGGGCTCCTTATGTAGGGATGTCTTCATACTTAACAGGACTCCTCAGAAGCTGATTCTCAGCTACCATCTTGCTGTCGTGTCACACTGGGTGTGAGAGGTGGGAGGAAGTGAGTTATTTGTCCTCTTGACAGGGATTTTTTTTCCTAGCTTACTTGGTAACATCTCTCCCACCAGCCTCTCTCATCTAAGGTTGTTCCACTCAACGGACAAAGGGTAAAGCTGTTTCTTGGACAGTTGCCTAAGGCTTTGCTTTTGTTCAAAACTTTTCCTATCATTGTCATGAATTAAAAATCTCCTTCCTGGATAAGAATAAGGGTACAGAATAGTCCCCCTTCCTTTATTTATTTACTTTGGTTAATTTATAAACCGCTGTAGTCCTCCAAGCTTTAGCATTGATCGTTAGCATCCTAATAACCCTGCCAGATTTCTGAAAAATCAAACATTTCAGTTTTCAGTAAATTATGTTTTAGGTCATCCATCAACTGCGAACTGGTTTTTGTTTTGTTTTATTTTGTTTTAATTTGGTTTTTTGGTCTTAATGTGTATCTGCCTTCCCCAGGAGGGTGTTCGTGGAAGTTATAAACAAATGGTAAAAGGCAGAGAAACCCGTCTGTGCTACACCATGGCAGCATCTGCGATGAATGATAACATTTATCATTCCGAGGCTTCATTGTCACCTTACCTGTGAGCCGGGAACCTTTCTGTCATCTCTCAGGAGAGACCCTTCTGGCGACACTCGTAAGTGCTCAATTTATCAATAAACAAATACTTATTGAGTGCCACTTTGTGTAAGACACTGGGCTGGTTAGTGGGGTTGCATTGATCAATCTGGAGCTGAGACTTTGATGAAGCTTGTGTCTAGCCAGTAAGAGGGTGGGTATCAAATCATGGCTCAGGGAATTTAGCAGTTTAGTGACACAGGCTCCTGGTTTATCTTCTGAGGTAGGACTCCTTGGACATAAATAAGTAAACATCAAGTAGGAAATGGTATCTGAGTGGAGTGAGAAGAGGCTTGCTCCGTTAGGGAATAATAGAAAGCTCAGAAGGAGGTAGGGCCAGGCCTGCAGCTTGGTCAAAACATAAAGTCAAGGTCCATTTGGCTTGAGGACAGAGATGGAGCGAGGTAGGGAAAGAAATGTCGGAACGATGAGCTGGTGAGTGGACAGGAAGCAGACCAGGCATTTTAATGTTTATTAAATAAATCCGGGAATAAATGGGCTTTGAGAAAGCAGAGACTCTGACTTCTGCTCCGAGTTAAGCTTCACAGTGGCCTTGAATCTGTGGCTGTGGAATACTGACTCATTCAATTACGCACGCTGTAATCACAAACCAGAGACACGGCTGGGAGGAAGAACTGATGGAGGCATCCGGCCTCTATGGTGCAAACCCCAGCTGACTGCATCTCCTCTATAGCTGGGCCTTCACAGCCTGCTCCTCCATCACCCACTGGTGCCTTCCAGAAGAGCCAAGGCATGCTGACAATAGGGGCGGGGGATTCCCCATAGCTTGTGCCCAGTATCTAAAGTCAGCAAGAGATCTGTTGAAGGACCGGGAAGACTTTCGGAAACCCCTAGACCCATCTTATCAGGCAAAGTTGCTTCAGGACAGTCCCAGGGTCTGATTCCCTTTCCCAATACTGAACAGAAAGCTGTGAATGACTTAATCCAGGACTCACAGGTGTACCAAGCAGGAGGGTCAACCTCAGGACCGCTGTTCCGAGTCGGGAAACTAGAGAGCAGAGGAGAGTCCTGGGCTGTACAACAGTGGGTTTGGCTGGTGGCAGCCATCCAATTGGAACAAGGATGCTGCCCTCCCCCTGTTCTTCCATTGCTCTAATAAAAGTCAGATGGGGGGGACTGATCAGATCGCTCTCTTGGCCCAGACCCGCTTTAAATCAAACAGAGGTCTCTTTTGGCTCTCTCTGTTAAGCAGACCCAGAGACCTGACATTTTTGTGTTTATTTGAAATGATAAGCTTAATCATGAGCGAAATGTTAAGAGATGATAGAACTGGCCACAGTAAGGTCACATCATGTCCCTGCCAAACACAATACAGCCTCTCGCCCTCGCCAGGTTGCCAAGCCCTGCCGCAGGGGGCCCGAGGCGCTGGCAAATGGGGGCCAGAGTCTGTCTATGTGATAATTAGTCCATGGTGCTCGGCAGAGACTGCCAAATCTGCCATATGGTAGTTTTATGACCTGGACTGCTGTTATCTCTGGAGAAAGCTAACATAATAATCTCATTTCCTCGTTATCTGTGAGGAGAACTTGAACCTTCCACAGGGCAAACATGCAAGGGGGTGAGGAAGCTTCGCATTCCAGAACCTGAAGTCGTTACTGCTGAGCTGCAAAGACAGGAAGTGCGAGGGCTAACAATGGCTGCCCTCGAAGGTGCCCTACGGTTTCTGTGACGACTGATGTGTGCCATCTATGGACTCTCACCAGACAGGGACCCCTGACATGGGAAGGCAAGCAGGGCTGACCTCTGCAAGTGTCACAGCCAGGATCCCATTCGTCTTTGTGTTGGGATGTTCTGGAAATAGACAGGCCAAGGGTTGGGTTTTTTTTAATGGCTTATTTTGTTGTTCTGACTTGTGTGTAGTTATGTGCGCCTCTGTGTATACAGGCACGTAAGCACAGAGGCCAGAGGAGGCCAGAGGCATCAGAGCCCCCTGGTGTCTGAGTTACAGATGGCTGTGAGCCACGTCGTCTGAGTGTGAATGCTGAGCATGAAATTTCAGTGCTCTAGAAGAAGGGCAAATGCTCCTAAGTCCATGTACTGTGTCGCTGTCTGCAGGCCTTAGCTCCTCTTAAGTAGGGGTGCTGTGGAAGAGGAGGCTGCTGTGGCTGCAACGGCCATAGGCTCCCAGAGGGATGAAGAACCCTACAATTTCAGACACTCTCTCAGTTAATTTCTTTTGTGAGATTTGGGGTGGAGACTGCCCACTGCCTTGTTCCTCCTGTTTATTTTTCCCTTTCTTCTTTTTTTCAGGATAATCCCAAGCCCAGCTAAAGGTAGCACTTGACAACCACGTGTTGAAAAGATGTCCGTGATTGTTGGGGTGCTAAGAGAGCAAAATGCAACAGCCGGCTCACCTTTTGCTTTGCTTTGCTCCTGCTTTCACTCCGTCCATGTTTTTCTGCAATGCTGATTCAAGAGCTGGCATTCTGATAGCCATGGTAGACTTCCCAAAGGAGCTTAAAGCTGGGGCTCTTGGGCTAAGTGTGTAGGAGCAGAAGCAAGTGAGATAGAGATCCAGGGGAGAGGCAGAGTCATCTCTTCCATCAACCCCCAAATGTCTCCTGGCAGGTCCTGGAGAAATCCTTTTCTATGTCATTGTTGGTGCTTTTACTTACATAGATCTGTATTTTATTTGTAATTGATTCAAGTCCTTACATCAAATGTTAGAAGTAAGCTATTTCACTTTAAGATTATCTCTTCTTTCTTGATGTCTTTTTGAGTTCCAAGAGGCTGCCTAGAAACCAGATGTGGGGTCGGTGTTATAATATTTTGCTCATTGCAGTGCTCTGTAATCTATCAGTCAATGCCTCCACAAGATGCCTGCATCTTTTTCTCACACCAGGTGTATAAAGGTAATCTATTAATATATCTATCCAGATGTAACTACATTTGTGTATGTACATTCTTATCATTTTATGTTATCATCACACAATACACATATATTGAATTTTTAATACTTATCCCTCTTAATCTTTAAAAACATATGCTTAAATTGAGGTCAAATTGTTATGCTATGAACAGGCCATAATGTAAAAAAGGCATGATGTCACAAGTGTTGGCTCACATGCACACCTGGTGTGACCCAAACTTAGTCAACTGAAGGAACATCGGCTGCTGGGCGAGGAACTAAGAGCTATTGTCCAGGAAGCCTCCAAAACACGTGCACGCTGGCCGGTTCACGAGGACAGAATCTTGCCGTGGTGCCAAGAGGGACTGGAGATGGGCTTGGCACAGGAACAAGGTCACAGTGTCCACATTCCCAGGCGTTCCCAGGCAGGACCACAGCCCCCCCCCCCATCCGTCTTGCGCATGGCCAGTCTTATCAGTTGATCATGTCAGGCTGTTTTCTACAGAAATAGCCTAATTGTGTGAACCAGATCACATGACCTTCAATAAATCATCCTCACCATCCCTTGGTATTTTGAAAACTGATGAAACGGCTGGTTCTTGGCTCCTTACTTTGTATGCAAATGATGAATTATGGATAGAGACGCGAAGGTTGTCTCTGGCTTGCTGGCTTCAAGCGGCGTGGATGAGAGGAAGCTCGCTGCTGCTCTTGACTATTTATTGTGACATTGCTGAGAAAAATTCAAACCCCAAAGACTCTGGTCCTCTTGGGACATTGTTAGCCCTTCTGCAGGAATTATTAAAATGTACAGAACTGTAGAAGCCATGCTTTATAATAATTAATCAGGGTCTGTTGATTAATAAAGCTCATATTTTAGTCTCAATGATTCAGGGGATCATCCGAAGGACAGTGTTCTTGTCACTTTGATTAAGAAACCCGACTTTGCAGTGGAGAGGAGAGGAGAGACAGTTGTGCTTCCTCCGTCTCCCCATAAAATAAATATTGAATGAGAATATTAACTCCTTAACCTTGGCAACAATTTGTAATTTTCATAAGGGGAGAAAACTCGCATATTCAGCAAACAAATCGCTGTGGGGATTTCAGGAAAACAAATTGGAGAGAATGAAGAATGCTGCCATATGAATTCTGTCACTTTTATGGGCCAGAGTGATTAATTTGTTTGTTTGGGTCCCTCAATTAAGCCCACAAATAGAGTAAGGTGTCGAGAGCAAGTTAGCAGTGTTGTCTGGCACAGAACAGTCAACTGCCGGGGAGAAGGGGAGGCCGAGGGGGGATGTGAGCGGCTGCCCCCAACCTTGAGCTTCAATATCATACCAGGCCCATCGTACCTGCTAACTGCTTAAGCTTTAATTTCTGTCTATTAACACTCTTAAGCTTGTTTTAACTGATAACCCCTTTCACCTCACTGCTACACTGGAAAAGCATATGTTAGAATTAGCAGGGCCAGCCAGAGATGTTCCTGGGTTATCTAATTATTTTGAACTCAATTTGACTAGGATTAGAGAGAAAATAAACAACCCATGAACTATTTACCTTGCTAGTTAGATGGTTTCTTTTGTCCATGAAGACAACGATGATGATGACAAAGAGGAGGAGGAAGAGAAAGACAAAGAAGAAGAAGAAGAAGAAGAAGAAGAAGAAGAAGAAGAAGAAGAAGAAGAAGAAGGAGAAGAAGAAGAAGAAGAAGAAGAAGCCAAAACATTAGAGGCCAGCACCAAAACCTTTGTTTGCTTTGTTTTTTAATTTTACAGTCACCTGGGTCCCAAGATGCATTTCTCTCCTCCTTTGACCTTCCACACTTCTACCTGGGGGATAATGTTTGTGGAAATATTTGCCAGTGTGTGTATTAAGCTTATTGTTTGCCAGGTCACCTCAGCTTAAAGCTTACTGCCCGGGGACCCTGGATAATCCATGTTTTGTTTATAAGTTTTATTTGTTCTTCTTGCAGGCTCCCAGGCCATCCATCTATAGGGGATTGCAGATTCAATGAGATTGTTTTTATTTTCACTCCAACATTGACTTTTTGAGGAAGCATGCATTAGTGGGTTAGTGGCACGGTAAGGAGGGAGGTAAGTGAAACAGATGTCTTTCATATTTTCCTCAGAAGGAAATGAACAAAGGGCAGAGAAAATGCCCTTTCAAGTGGGTGGGAAGATCTAGAATTTTCTGTAGTTTCTTTCTACCGTATCTAGCCCAGTGTTGCCTCTTTCCAGCAACTTCCTTGATCAAATTCCTTTATCTCTTCCAAAATGACTTCCAGTTTGAAAAGAAAGACTCCATTAATATCAGCTTCTTAGGCTCAATCTTATGAGGAAAAGAAATATGCACTTTGTATTGCTGATAACACTTGCAATGTATTTAAGAATTCAAAAATGCTAGAAAATGTTGATGATAATGGTGAGGGGGATGTGTGGCGGTTTGGAATGCTTACAGGTTGAGGATGAAAGGGAACAGAAAAGACAGAAAAAGAAGTGGCCAACAAGGGAGGGAGTTTAGTATCCAGGGCAACAGATGGAGACAGGAAACTGGATCTGAGTCCCAGGAGGCAAAAGAAATCGGTAGTGGGCTGTGATAGAGCTGCAGGAGGCTGAGATCCGTGCCCCAGGCTTCTTCTTTTCCAGCACACAGCCATGATGACAAAGGCAGTGGACAGGAGTATTAGATGGCCTGCAGACGAGGACCCGTGATGTCACTACCGCATCAGTGAATGCACAGGCAGAGGCAATGAGCATAGGTTTTCCATGAAGGGTCTAGGAGACCAATCACTTGACAAACTGATTCCATGATGATAGCAAAGGCTTGATTTTGGCTAAAGGAGGCAAGACAGAGGGTAAAGAATCAAAAAGATTGGTGTCTAATCAGACGGCCACCTGCTAAAGAGAGCCATGGGGGTACACTCAATCTGGGGCTCACCAGTTGTCTGGACTGACAGGCCAATGAGCTCCCACAGTGCAGATATTATAGGCGCCTGCTGCCGTGCCTGGCTTTTACTCTGGCTCTGGGGCCTCTGAATCAGGACTTCATGCTTGCATACCAAGCAAATGCCCTGCTAACCTCCTCATCGACCATCTCTCCAGCCCCACGGAGGTTATCTTTGAAGACCAGCAATCAAATTTTTGTTTGAAGTGATGAATACACGGTGAAACTCTACATTAAAATAACATGGTCTGTTCACTTTTACAGTACTAGGAATCAAACCCAAGGTCTCGGCGTAAGAGGCAAGCACCCTACCGCCAGGGGATACCCACAGCTCCACGACTGTTGGCTTAAAATGGGTGCATTGAAGAGCCCAGTCTTCCAAAGAGAGACCAGGATGCCAGCATGTGACTCCGGCTGCAGGCAGTATTCCTTTCTGTCACTGGAAGAAAGCTTGGCACTGTGGAGAGCGATGGCCAGGAGGAAGGTACCTGCCAGGCACTTCTGGTGCCCCTCTTCTGTCTCCTGGTCCTCTTCTCCAGAAGCAATTGACTTAAATACCCTGTAGAAACGGCCCTTCCCTTTTGTGGTTCCTGGAGTTGTTTTGACGATCTGGTAAGATGGTTAATGTAAACCTCTCTAAACAGCGTTGAGCTCACGATTACATTAGAAATGCTAATTTTCCGAGTTCTCATTCATTTCTTAACAACCTAGTTCAAGTGATGCTTAAAATAATAGATTTACCATTGTTAAATCATCCTTTAATTGTTATAAAATTTGGAGTATTGTCATTTTTGATCAATATATAAAGCTTTGGTTAATATCTTTGCATGTATGTGTGTGCTGCTCTGGATAAATTACCAGAAGTGAATGATTTATTATTTTTTTTTAGTTGTATATTCAGAGGATGGGAATGATTTTAAGCCTCTTGCAGCATATCTCAAACTTGCTCTCAGACAAAGAATAAACCATTTATACTTTCAGTAATCATATAAGATAACAGCTTTCAGTGGTGTGGACTTAAGTAATTTTAATTTTTTTTCTGCAGCAATGCCATTTTATATCGAAGGGACTTCCTTATTTGGGGGGGCAGAGAATTTTTTTTCTCACAGTAGCAGCTAAAGCTACTACTATACCCAGCTCCATGTCACCTTAAAGCTAAGATTGCTCTGACCTGTCCCAGTAGGATGCCCAGGTACGCCTAGAGTCTGAGTGGAAAGCAGGCATGAGAGATGTCTCCCTGGCAGCTACAGGGCTCTGAAGTTGAGACTCAGATCCTCAAGCTGTCCCAGAATAGAGCTAACACCTACAGCATAGGGAGATCCATGAGCCATGGGCACCCACTCAGCCCTGGGCTACTTCTGCATGTCACCTGAGGCACTGTGCACAGTTGCTTGCACTGGATTTGCCTGCAGCTTTCCTGTGGAGGCTGTTCATGACCCAATAACATGATAATAAATTATCTTCTGGCTATAATCAACCCAATTATGTCACCATGGTATGCAGAGAGACCCTAATGTTTTCATACACTGTCTTCCCATCTCTCTCTCTGTCCACCTACTGAGTAGAAATCTGACACTTCTTTAAATGGTTGTTATCGAGTTTCAGAAGTGTTTCATACAGGCCCTGATCGACAGATGCTTCCCTTTCCATGGAGGATGCTTTTGATTTCCGACAGGAGATGAAGGAAGCAACTCAGCTGAGGAAGGTGTTGCAGAGGGAGGTTACAGATCTTGGGTTCAAGTGTCATTGCCCTTCTTTTTGTCCACTCTCCTGGCCTTTCTGCCTGTATCATAGGTGGTGACATTTTATGTGGAAGTGTCATATGCTATCCAGTTTCCTAAAGACGCCCCATGCATGGTTGACTTTAAATCCAGCAATGCATGAGGAGAACAATCTGTGAACTCACCGGAGGGCGCCTCTCTAGTTGCGACGTTGACTCACGGTGCTTAATTCCAGAGACGTAGCTGATCTACAATTTCTGCATGATTTCAATGTTTCTAAATGCTATAAAACCCTAAGAAAAATGATCACATAAACTGATGTGCAGAAATTGTAAATTAATTCCAACCAGCACCTGCCTGTTATGGTTTTTAAGGTGTCTGTGAGTCTAGCAGGTCACACTCTGTATTTCCGCCAAGTTCAAGGTTTTCTGGAGATCCATGCTGTAGCTTATTGAAATGAGACAGTGGGGGAAAAGCTGAGGACGGGGGTCATTGGTTTGTGGTGGGTTTCACTGACTAACGCAGGTGCCAGTGTTGGCTTCTGTTCTGCTCCTGTTTCTCTAAGTGCTAATAGTAAGATTCGGTCCCCACAACCCTATTACTAGTGGCAGTGGAATATAATCAGGCAGAACCTGCAGGATAAGTCAAAAGATTAAATTAAGTTGGGATTTGAATCCCCACTAAACAAGAATCAAACAAAGATTAGATTTCTGGACCCCAGTCTCAGAATGGCTTTCAAGGGCTTCTCTCAAACAACAACAAAAATGTATCATTACTCACTTGGACCGTGACCATGGGTATGGTAAAGGAAATGCAGACAGAGAGAGATGGGAGGAGGCCAAGGACCGAGCCACGATGGAGTTGTGTTCTGCGTCCCTGACGTGCTCTGGATTCCCAGAGCTTGTTTGTTTCCTGACCCACTCAGGAGAAGGCTGGCATCGAATTCACACCCAGAAACACAGAAACCGGAGAGGCTGAGATGGAACCACCACCTTGCTCTAGGCCTGTCTGCACTAAGTTTCCATTAGCGTAAGGCTTGTTTGGGTTTGAAGAAACCATTAAGAAACGTTTTAAAGAAAGCTTCTGTTTTGGGTAAGATTTGACAATGAATATGGGCTGTAGGGACGGTTTTTCTCTTCCTTGAGTTTTCCTTTTCTGTTTTTTGTTTTCTGTTGGTGGTCTACTGTTCTTAAATAGAATACATATCATTATCAAATTACACGCAATTGACTATTTTCCCATTGTAACAGCAGCTCTTAATTTGGTGATTCTCTGAACACAAAGATTAATTCTTTCATTCTTTTTTTATAAATGTATTTTTAGATATTTTGCATCATTTTCACACTTCCCTCTCCTTCCAGTTTCTCTTGTTTCCCACCCCACCCACCCTGCTGTCTCTCAAATTCACATTTTCTTCAATTATCAATGCTACACATGTACATATACAAATGTACACATGCAACCTTCTGAATCCAATCAGTGCTGTTCATGTGTATGCTCTTAGAGCTGACCAATTGGTGTCGGATAATAAATTAAGGGCCCCACCCTAAAGGAGCCTGATCCTCCCTCTCTCAGGTGTCATTACTTGTCTGTGGCTCTTCACTAGGGGTGTGGCCTTGTGAGGCTTCCCCATCCATGTTGGCATGCCAACTGGTGGTGTGATTGTTCAGGCCTTGTGTAGGTGACCATATTGTTGAAGCTCCCTGGGTACCACTTTCCTGTCCTATCTTGCAGTAGCCATCTTCAGCTTCTCACAGTGTTTCTACCATGCCTTCTGAGGCGTTCCTTCGGTCGTAGATGTTCAGACTGTGTTTTAGGTGTGCCAAATGGGGCTGGCCTCCTGTGGTCAGCTGTGGTTCTTTACACTTTGGTCACTTGAGGGTTTCTGTAGTGGTTTCCGTCTGCAGCAAAAAGAAGCTTTTTTTTTTTATATGAGGATGGAGAGCTTTGTAATTTCTAGCAGCATTCTAAATACTTATCCTCACACCCAAAGACTGATTCTTGACAGTAAATCGCAATCTAGGTGATTTCCACAAGAGTCGTACTTTGTAAAGAAAATGGTCAAGATTGACAATAAGATATGTAAATGGGTTGTTCCGGATGCATTATTCACAAGAAAAATGGAACAATTTAAATTTCCAGTGGTCATGCAATCGAATATTGATGGCAGTTCTTCTACCTGGGAGTGTTTGTTTAGGCTCCTCCGTTTCTCCTGTGTGGCTTGAAGAGTGTGCTCATGCCACGTTGGCCTCTCCACTTTTTGCTCTCCTTACAGCCCTCTGCATGCGGTTTAATTATTTCACAAGGATGGGAGGGGGAAGCAGTCACAGAGAGGCAAAGATACCAACGCACACACTGGTAGATATCAATGAGCTAATAGCATATAGGATCTGCCAACATGAGAAGTCTACCTGTTCTAGAATGTGTAAGTCATCAGTGGTTATTACTGAAAGGATGTCCAAAATGTGTCGCTCACAACACACTCTGGGCGCTCCCCTCAGAACTGCCTCAGTGTCACTTACATCATCCCGATAACAGCTTATGAGACAGATTCCCCTCTCTGATGAGGGTGTGAGAGTTTGACATAGAGGGATGAAAGGAGAGCATCACATCATCAGACTCCTACTGCCCATTAGCGGAGAAGGTTGGGGGTCACACACATATGGCTTGATCTCACGGTCCTAACTACGACCTAGGTACTGACACCTATTTTATATGAGATATTTCTCCTCTCTGCCCTTATGCCTGTTGACAAGGACTTCTCTCTTTGGTAGATATTCGTATCCAGTTCGTCTTTGGTAGGTGCTATGTGGTTTTGTCTGTTCGATACCATCCCTCATTCTGCTCTGCATTGTGTGTGTCCATCCCTGTGTGTATGTGCACTTTCTTGTGCCATAGCATGCATGTGCAGGGCAGAAGCCAAGCTCGGGCATCAGTCTTTACCCTCCATTTTTTTTTCTAGTCAGGATCTCTTTGTTGTTAACCACTTCACATGCCAGACTAATGGTCTTGAAAGCTCCAAGGGATTCTCAGCTCCCTCTCTCTGTAGGAGTGCTGGGGTTTATAGGTGAGCACCTCCACATCAGCCTCGAAATGGATCCTAAGTACAGGTCAGAGATCAAGTCCGTACACTGTCACAGAAATGCTTTCCCCACTGAGCCACTTTGTCAGCTAAGTTTCTACACCCTCTCCTTGGCCTGATGGAGAGGTGAGAAACCAGCTAAACCAAAGGAGTTTGTCTCACGCAGGAGCTGGCTCTCTCTGTGGTCCTGCCTCCTGTACTGTTTGCTATTTGGTCCTACCGTCTCCCCTCTATGTTACACATCTTCCTGTAAGCTCCCTCTTGCCCACTCTCTTCTTGCTTCACGTGGGCACAAATGCTTTCTACTGCTCACCTGCAAAGATGAGCATGTGCTAAAGAAGAACAAAGGCCCTTTTTATTTGGGGACTCTTCCCTTGAGCTCCCCAAATAAAAAAATAACATCGAGGGCTGACTTCTGGGCGCTTTTTGTATGTAGTCACTGTGTAAAGCGCCATGTGTGCATTCCTTATAGATGAGGGAACTGATGGAAGGAACAAGCCAGCTATAAAACTGAGATGGATGGTGTCCAAAGAACTCCAAACAAACGGAGCCAGGTCCCAGGTGTCTCATCCTCGGTAGAGTTTTAGGTCACTGATGGTCTCCAACTCAAAACAAAGCCCTGGTCATAGGATTGGCCACGGGATCCTTGACACTGGCCAAGCATTCTGGTAGAGAAGCGTTCCTTGAACTCCTAAGCCATCTACAGGTATGCATTACATCATCTACCGGGAACAGGCCTTCCAACTCTTCCTGTTGCCTCAGACGGCCCATCCCCATCACCACTCTGGCCTCTGCTGGGATGAGTCTGCTCAGAGAGAGCAGTCTGACAAGCTCATCTGATGTGTTCTCTGACTCCAGCCACCGATTATCCCTTAATTTTCCTCTAGGCTCTCCTAAGTGCCAGAAATGATATTCCTGTGGTTTCTTGTACATTATGTCACCCTGTTAGAATGCAAATCCCCATGACCCTCTTGTTCACCTCAGTATTCCCCACACACGTAACTGTTTCTGACATAGCACAGACGCTCACATTTGCCTAACGCATAAATAGAAGAATGCATTCCTACTAGCGTCTAACTCACGCACTGGCAGCCTCTGATTGTTGCCCGTGTGACAGTCATTAGGTGGCTTCTCTGACTGTAGTGTTCTGTTATTTCATCTAGAAAATGGGAACAGATGCATCCCTTCCACCAAGGTAGCGTTTAGACTCCCATGAATCAGTTTGCATGGAGCCTTTGAAATGTCTCTAATTGGAGTCAGGGTTTTGCTGGAGGGGAGGGGAGAAGAGATTTCCCCCCCCCCACCTTTCTGTTTTGTCTTTATTCATCAACTATTTAAACAGCCTCCATTTCACTCCACTAGTGCACAGAAAAATACAAAACTGTACAGTCATAGATTGCAAGGGAGGATTTTAAAAAATACTAAAAATTTAATAGATCTGGAAACTGGGAAGAATATATAAAATTAGATCTTCAACATCCTGTATTGATGTAAATTTACAATGTTAGTATTCTTTGGCTCTAAGTTGAATTCCATATCAAACAAACTAAAGCACAAAAATATACTCATTTTACTGAAACAGCCAGGACAGTCTGGCAGGGCCGATCCATCAGCTCAGTGACGTTGGCAGGCTGTGTCTCTCTCTCCATCTCTCAGCTCTGTTTTCCCTGAGCTGGCTTCAAAGACTTCACACTGAGGCTGGTCACTTCTCACAAGCTTTCTCTCTGACATCAGATCCCTTGCCTTTCAACTAAACGTACCCATAATCTGAAAGCACAAGTCCTTAATTGTTCCCAGCAAGAATTTTCAGACCATGGCTGGCTGGCCTGGCTTTGGCACAGGATCCTTGGTAACCAAAGCAGCCACAGAGATAGGTGTTCCTGATGGGCCAGGCCTAGAGGATGTGATGGAGGGATCCGTAAGTCAAGAGTAGATTGCACCAATTTGCCTGAGCCTGGAGAAGGAATGGCTCCCATAGGAACCAAGGGCTGCTATAACTAGATGGGACATTGGGAAAGTTGGCAATAAGAGACATTCAACTATTCCCTTGGCTTCAGGAGCAGGAAATGAGCCTGACAGTGGTTCTGATGATAAGAGAGAGGAGGGGGAGAGAGATGGTTCAGCTGGTCAAGTTCTTGACACATAAGCTTGAGGACCAGGGTTTATATCCTCAGCTCCATAGAAGATGGGAGTAAAAGGATGTGTCTGCCATCCCAGCAGTGGAGATGCAGACAGGATGCTGTCCAGAGCCTAATGGCTGGCCAGTCTATCCGAATCAGTAAGTACCAAGTTCAGTGAGAGATTGTGTAGTCTATGATGGATTTGAGGAAGATACTGGACAGCAGCCTCTGACCTGCACATGTACCTGTAAACATATGCGTATGTGCCCCCAAGCACCTGTGCGTGCACATGCGCGCCCACGCACACACACACACACACACACACACACGTTTATAATTTTTTCAAAAGTTTCTATCTCTCATTCGTCTCAGTCATCTCAAGTTTCACTGAGCCCTCCAAAGTTCTTCACTAAGCTAGGCACTGGATATTCACAGATAAAACACCGAGTCTCAAGTGTGAACTCTGAAGCAGTAGGTCCACTGGGTGACGCAAAAACATTGGAGAAAGGCCTACTCTTGAGGGTGAGGCCCGTGTGTAGGACTCGCTGACAGAATACCACCCCCCTACCCCCCCACCCCGAGAAGGCAACTCTGATGTCAGTATTGGAATAGAAACTGGAAAAAAGATCTCAAAATTCCCAATTCCAAGTAAATATATTTTCCATCTAACTGGATGAAAAGGCAGAAAGATAACTGCTTCTCCCCAGGACTGACTACTTCTGATTGTCAGCTTACAATACACAGGAAGAATAGAATAGATGTGTGCAGCAATGTGGACATCTCCTGTGTGTGTGTGTGTGTGTACACTGAGTGTCAGAAGACGTACTGGCATCTATGGATATCTGATTGCCCTCCAAGAGGAGAACAAATGTCTCTAAAAGTTTGGTTCTATTGGCCTCTGATGTTGACACTCTTACTATCTCCATTGAGGACAGTACTAGACCATCCAAGCCATAACGTCCACTGTGGTCCACTGTGGCCAAGAGCCCCCTGCTATAGTAGCTTCTCACAGAGACTAGATGAAGGGTGGCTCTTAAGACAAGCCCCAAATATCCATTTATCATCCAAACATATGAACACACATATACACAGAGGCATACATACAATGCATATGCAGTGTGAACAACTATTCTAAACACCTTCTACTTCAAAGAGATTGTATATAAAGGAAGATTTGCATCATGGAAAATCCAATGCATTTTGTTTCATAAATAGAATTGGTGTGGGAGTTTATTGTTTTCTCTCCTGAGGGATAAACATTTTAATTTAATAAAAGCCAGAAAGTGCCTAAGTGTGCTTGAGGAAAAAAAATATGGTGTTCCTAGGAGGGCAGATTCTCTTCTCTTGCTGAATAATTGGAAGGAGGCATTTCAGAGCAATGCTATTCAAAACTCCTAACCAAAATATCCCAAGTGTTAAAAGAAAAAGCAAAATAACTGCAGTAGAACATTTTATGCCCTACATCAATATGTGGGAGGCTTTTTACATACATCTTTTGATCAACTCCTCTAGTCAAGCCTATGAACAGGATGTCTCTATTTTACAGGTATGTAAACTGAGGCTAACAGAAGTTGGCCAGCTTGAAACTGATGGGTAGAGATGACATTCAAGTCCAAGTCTTATGGCTGACCTTGAAGTCTATGCTGATATTAAATCAATTTAATATCAGGTCTAACAGAGAAGCTTAGGTAGGTCATAGATTTGTATGAAGAAAGAGATTGAAAAGGAAAGAACCAAAATAGAAAAATAAATTTGCACAGTATTTATTAAGAGAACACTGCCACAGCTGAGGCAACAGACAGTGAGGTGGCCAAGCCAAGAAAATAAAATTATATGTGTGAAAACCAAAAAGAAAACATATACACAAAGGGAGTCGTCGCATAAATAGAATTTGGTCATATTTGTGCTTGTGTGCTGCTGGGCCTCTGGGAAGGAGGCTGGATGCTTTCTCTATGCACGTATGTGAAGCAATGGGATTTTGTTGGCCATTTCTACCTTCATCATCCTGCCTTCGGCGACGGCGAGCTATGCCCTGCTATGTTAGTTAATTTCTTTATCCCCGGGACAACATACTTGACAGAAGCAAGGGAAGGGAGGGAGAACTTGCTTTAGTCACAGAAGTTTTCTCCTTCATGAGAGTCAAAGCACCACAGAGCAGGTAGCTTGCAAAGGAAAGTAGCCTACCACTACATGAGACTGGCTCACAAGCAGACAGCTCAGACATGAAGCAGAGGTGGATTCTAACCCTCAGAGACCTATGATTCTCCCTCTGCCAGGCATGCCTCTTGACCCAAAGGCTTCACAGCTCCTTCCGAACAGCTCTGGCAGCTTGGCGCCACATGTTCAAACACATGAGCTTATAGGGGATCTCACACATTAAACCATAACACTCATGAAGGTGGCATGAGCATGTGAGAGACCTCACACATTAGACCCCAACACCTAATGTCTTTTGGCTTCAACCAATGAAAAAAAACCATTCATTTTCACTCAAGAAAACAGCTCTTGCTTAAGGAATGTTTACCCCAATTCAGATACATCAACTAATTAAACTTCAAGGAGTTTAATTGGTTGAACTCTTTCTCTGTGAAGAAAACACTCTTAGAAGAAGAAACTGAGGCACAAAAAGCATAATATACTTGAGAAATCAGACCCTGACCATGCAGCCTCAGAACCCATGACCCTAACCACTGGGGAACACATCCAGATCGTGGCTTGCATTTTTTTTCCTTATAAAGGACCAGATAGTAAACACCCAGGCTTTGCAGATCACAAGTGAGTTACAACTTTTAATTTCCACCGTGCAACTACAACTACCTAGACTATAAAGAAATGGATGAGCAAGACATATCAATAAAACTTTATTTATAGAGACAGCAGGCTAGAGTTACCACAATTGGTCTAGACTAGTTAATGAAACAGACAATGTGTTGATCTTCTTGCTTTCTTATATAGGTAATCACAGATGTGTGTGTGTGTGTGTGTGTGTGTGTGTGTGTGTGTGTGTGTGTGTGTGTGTTCATGCCTGTGGTGTACACATGTAGAAGTCAGAACTCACCATTGGGCGTATTCTTCTATCACTCTCTATCTTTTAACGTAGGGTCTCTCACTGACCTTGGAGCCCATTGGTAGGCTGGACTGTCGGGCCACTGAACAGTCTAGACCCTCCAGGCTTTTCTCAGCAGTGGGCATAAAGATGCATATCACCACACTCAGCATTTTATGTGGATTCTGTGGTCTGGTCCTTGGTCCTCATCTCAGGCAGCAAATACTTTACCCATCGAGCCATCACCCCCAAGCCTAGTTCTACACATTATAACAGTCAGTTTCCCTACATGCTTCCTGGCTTCCTGGCATTCCATTCCCTCAGCTTGACACATGTCTGAGTTATATGCTGATGACAACACTGACAACCCTTGCTGAGTGTTGGTGACATTTCTAGGTCTACACACCATTCCCACTTAATCTCCAGTCCCCTTTGTCCTCACCACAACCCTGGCAGGTAGGTGTTATCACCTGCTTTGTACAGGTGTCATTGTTGAGGTCAGAGAGGTAAAGAAACTTTATCATATTGCAGCAGTGTGCATGATGAGCTGAGACAAAAACGTACTCCTAACACCCAGGTTAGCCAGCTTTCTGTAGCTATAATGTGTACCTCAACAAACCACCTTACAAGGAAAGAAGGATTGTTTGGCCCTTTTTGGTCCATAGCTGGCCCCTGGATTTGGGGCCTGTAGTAAGACAACACATGATGGTGAGGGACACACACCTGAGCTAAAGCATCCACCTTGCGACTAGAGATGAAAAGAAAGAAAGAAAGAAAGAAAGAAAGAAAGAAAGAAAGAAGAAAGAAAGAGAAAGGGTTGGGATGCCTGCGATCACTTGAGAGTCTCCAGACTGTGCCTAGCTCAGAGGTCCCACCTCTTGAGCCACACTGTAGACAAGCCTGGATGGTGTGATCCTCTGAGAACCACAGTCTGGGTGATGGCCGACTCTCACCGTCCTCACTTGTCATGATTTCTAGACCATGTACATCTGAATCTGATAGAGGGAACGATCGAATACGCATTTTAGGAAGCATTCTAAGTGCTTTTTATGTGGCTAAAGGTGAGGCACACAGCATCGACACGATGCCATCAGACACTTCTGTGAGGCTCTCTGAGACCCTCCACTCTGGCTTAGAGCTTCTCCTGGAGTCTCTCAAACGTTTAGGGTTATCAATCTTCCCACGATCCCCTCCTTATTCATTATCTGAATGCCCATCTGTCTTCAGCACTAGTCGATCATTCTGGAAGGTCACGGGCAGTGGCTCAGTTCACATCTCTGTAGTTACAGTTCAGATAGAGTTAGGCTTTATGGCTATTGGCCAATTGAGGAGTACGTTAACTCACAGAACCCTTAGCTTCCTGGAATTTAAAATTGTCTGCAAAGCTGCATTTATCTATGTCCAATACCTGATTGTTTTCTGCATTTCCTTGTTTTCTTTTGCTGTTAATCACCTTCTGTTTTCAATATGTTACCGTAAGCCTCTATCTCTTCTCCTCATAAAATTTACTTCTATTTTCACTGGTGATTTGACTATAACTCAAGAGAACTGGAGGATATGACTATCCAGTGGGAAAATGATTCTAAAAGCAGGCTCTGCTAAGGAATTAATCAATTAATTACCAATTAATGTATCAATAATCGTCTTGCAACAAAATACTGAGGGAAGAGCAACTAGAGGAGGCAAGAATCCATTTGGCATAGGGTTCCAAGGGGATGTGGTCCATCGTGCTGGGAAAGACACGACCATAGGTAGGGAAGACATGATGGTCAGATCTGGAAACTGGCTCAGCACAGAGCATCCATCTCAGGAAGCAGAGGGTCAACAGAAAGTGGAGCCTGTCAACAAAGCCTCACACTCTGCCTTGCCCCCAGTGACCCAATTCCTCCAGGGAGCCTCCATCTCCTGGAGGCTCTGCAATCTTTCCCACCAGTTCCGCTGCTTCAAGTGTGGGAGCCCACAGGGGACATTTCACATCAAGTAATTTCACTTTGGCATCAGTTGGGATGGATTCAAGGTCTTAGACAAGCTAGGCCTGTGCTCCGCTATTGAACTGCATCCCAGCCTTCTTTTCATCTTTTATTTTAAGACAGAGTCTTATTGATTTGCTGCAGCCTGCCTTGAGTTCACTATTTAGCTTCAGGTGGGGCAGGAAATGTTGATCCTCCTGCCTCAGTGCAGTGTCCTGAGTGAGGGTCTGGGGTCACTGATTGGCACCACCCGATCCTGTTTATATGTTAATATATTAACGAGCCTTAACTGAAACCTGAGGTGACCTAATGAGTGATCACTCTAATTCTTCTTTCAAAGTTTCAGTTTAGTTGAGGAATTAAGACTCATGCTTTACAAAATAGAGAACAGTGTGTATTGTTCTGTGGTAAATTGTATTGTAATAAAATATCAATTTGTGTCAATTACATAGATTGTGTGGCTTAAATGACACCGTTGTCTATCATATTTCTAGAGGTGAGCAGGCCCAGGGACAACATGACAGCAGGCCAGACGTTCAGGGAAGGTGGCCATCCTAGTCGATAAATGGCTGTCTCCTCATTGGATTGTCACTTGGAACAGAGACTGAGATCCAAGCCTCGTGTCTCTTATCAGGTGGTTCACAAGAGCTCATCGATTGAAATGTATTCTTTTTCAAAGGTCTTTCTTCCTGGTAGCATAGTGGGAACTAAGATCTAAATAGGAATCTTGTGTGCAGTGCAACCCTGATGTCTATGACAGTTTGATCAAGGAATACATATTTATTTAGGAGTTGCCTCCTTTTGGTGCAGTTCAAAGTGTCAGAGACAAAAGAATAAGCAATGTGGGTGGAGGGGCAGTGGAACTTACCGGCTCAAGCAAAGAGGCAAGACCATAATAGCCAAAAAGGCAGCCAAAGAACGAGACGATGGCTGACAGTGGTAAGTGATAGAGATAAGAGCGATATGACTGATGTGTGGGGTGGAATCCTCTAGAGGGGATAATCAGAGCTCTCTGAGGTGGAACCTGAGAGACCGAGAACAAAGTATGAAGTTGGTGGGCGGGGCACCCCCAAGCTGAGAAAACAAATCAACAAATGAGAGAAATGTCAACACTCTTGAGGTAAATAAGTAGGGGTGCCTAGAACGCCCCTGGTGCATTGTGGTTCAAAGTAGTAAGAGACAGAAATCAAGAGGCAGTCATGACCCTGCGCCACTTGGTATTAAGATGGTGAGGAGCTGAGAGTCGGTCTACATGTATCATGAAACCAATGGTGGGATGGGATTGGAAAGTTAGCAGGATCTGCTGAGGTGTTTTTTGTTTTGTTTTGTTTTGTTTTGAGATAACCTTTTCTGCTGTGAAAAGTAGCTGGCCAGGAAATGAGAGCAGTAGCCAAAAGACTAATTTGTGGAGAGTTGCCACCGTGCAAGTAAGGAGCTGTGCATGGTGACTGCAAAGGCAGAGAGAGGTTGTCTTAGGTTGCTTTTCTGTTGTTGTGATAAACACAGCCCAAAACCAATGTGGAGAGGAAAGGGTTAATTTATCTTTCGTATTCCAATGCATCGCCAAGGAAAGACAAGGCAGATTTAAAGCAGATGCCATGGAGTAACCCTGATCACTGTCTTAGGTATAGGTTCCCATTCAGTCCCCCTTCTTATGCATGTCAGGCCCACTTGCCTAAGGAGTGTGCTGCCCACAGTGGGCTGGGCCATCTTTGTTCAATTCGCCATCAGGAGAGTGTCCTAAAGACAGGCCCACAGGCCAATATGTTAGAGGCAGCTCCTCAACTGAGATTCCCTCTTCCCATTTGACTCTTGGTTGTGTCAAGTTGACAATAACAATGAGCAAGTATGGAAGCCAACAGGTGAGAGATATTTTTGAGAGCAATATGTTGATGTTTTTTGATGATAAGAGGAAGGAAGCCGAGAGGGAGCTCAGAGATGGTCACTTGACGAGCTGAACGGGAGGGGGGAGGGTGCTGTCATTTGTCACAGTGTGCCAGGGTTTTCCAAAAGATCACAATCAACAGAATGGCTACGCAATACAGAGGGGTACAGAGGGGTACTAGCTTCCACAGTAATGGCCGTGTTGTTCAGCGATGGCCATCTACCCCATGGAGAGACCGAGAACCCAACAGCTGCTCAGGACGCAAGGCCAGAAGCTGTCATGACCCCTCCAGTGGAGTCTGTGTGACAAAATGTTATCACAGAACCGAGGCGACGGCCCCTACTCATTTGGGAGAGCCTTCTGGAAAACGGGTCTGATGTTCTTGCCAGGAGTAGTAATCACAGCTCTCCTCCTCCTTCTCTCTTCTCACTCATGTGTTTTGGGAACATTCTCAATGTTTCCCCTTTCTGCATTTCTTTTTTCTGTTTGTCACTTGCCTATTTTTGTCCACTGACACCTTGAAAACTCCCAACCCAAGGACAGATACCCGAGTGATGGTCTGCAGCAGGAAGCCTCAGCAACCCAAATGCAGTGCTGATGGTCCTGAGGGGTCCTGGAGAACTGAGGTCTTCAGTCCACACGGCAAGGTTGAAGAAGCTGGCTTCTAATGCCCATGAAGGATGTGGCAGCAGAGACAGATGCACTTACCAGCAAGATTCAAAGGCAGGCAGGCAAACAACAGCACTTTTTCTCCTGGGATTTCTTTATACCTGGGAAGCTGCCACCCACTCTGGGGGAGGGCCTTTCCCTCAGTTAATCCTTCCTGGAAGTGCCCTCCCCCACCCCCAACTCAGAGGCCTGTCTGTTAGTCTGTATCTCATCCAATCATGTTGACCATTGGTGGCAGGCATTATAGTGGGAGACTATGAGGCACAGTTTGGGTAAGAGTAGAAAACTTAAAATGTGGTGTGTGGGTTTGTTAAGCTTGAGGTGAGGGAATACTGACACAGACAGCGGACTCAAATGAATAGATTTTAGTAATGAAAAATCAGTTTGGGATAAAAAAAAAATTGGATATGGCTGACTGTGGAGACGGTTAGAACCATGGACTCAGGAACTCTCTAAATGAGCGCAACTAAGGAAGAAGGGAGGTGGACAGTGAGCATCCCTCCCCGGGATGGGCCAGCAGACAGCCCGTGGGCCATGCCACCACCATGCGGATGCTGACAGCCCTCAGAAGCTACGGCGAGAAAGAGGGATGCTTGCTGCTCCGTCTGGTGTTTCTAATGAAATGAAACCCCCATTTGTTTAAGTCA
This sequence comes from Acomys minous, assembly GCF_964271855.1. Lineage (NCBI taxonomy): Eukaryota > Metazoa > Chordata > Mammalia > Rodentia > Muridae > Acomys > Acomys minous. The sequence goes on along the minus strand of NC_140485.1, from coordinate 65,506,772 downwards.
TTTTGTAACTTACTCAGCTTTGCTCACTCCACAGCTTTGCTCTGATGTGGTCTCCTGTAGGTTTTGGGGATGTAAGCAGGGAGGAACTGCGTGGCCATGGTCCACTCTGTAAAGCCCTACATCACCTTCATGGTAGGCACAGACAGGTGTCCCCTTAGACACATCTGCCAGTGCATGCAGCCTCTTCCAAGGAACAAAACAGAGGGCCACCCATTGACACATGGAGAACACTCCCTCGGTGTGCTCCGAGTCCCTAATGAGGACAGCAACCATCTGGCAAACAACCCACTAGATTGAAACAACAAGAAAAAAGTCAACACAAGCAAAATATGTGAAGTTGTTGATCACTGACAGACAGCCTGTTGATGGGTATCTATTTAGCTTTCAAAGCAGTCTGGCAGATAGATTAAAAAAATCCATCAGACCTGTAAAAGCCTTAACAGGCCAAATTTCCCTGGGGGGCCTTTCTATATGGTACTTATCATTTTCAGAGCTGTGATGGCTCTGTTTGTTCCAGGCATCATTACCCTACATAGGGTAACAATGCCAGTGAGGGAGCCATCTTATATGCATCACCAGGGGCAGATACATGAGGCGCAAGCACGTGCATGTGCTAGGGGTTTCTGGACTGCAACTTCTTGGGTGTGCTAATTGCCTTAGCTTCATTAGAGCTTTTGGTAATTCTCTTCTGCCTGTCATCAGGTCTTTCCCTGGGAGCCCGCACAGGGGACCAGCAGCTCCATGTCTCTTATTTCTGAGGCCTATGGGAACCATCCAGAGTGTTACCCTTGCTTCCTCTAGCCTCCCATTCCCCTAAGAAAGCCATCCCTGTGTGGGCTCTCCTGCCCCGGGAAAGTGCTGCCATATTCTCAATTGGGCCTTATGTCTTTGGGAAGAAACAAAACAAAAAAGAAAAAGAAAAAGAAAAAGAAAAACCTAAGGTACCTTCAGCACAGCAGACACTGAGGTGGGAATCCAGGCAGAGATGGGCTTCTGAAAGGAGCAATTGATTTGTTCATCACACCACCTACCTTCCTTGCAAATTAAAAGAAAAAGAAAGAGAGAGAGAGAGAGAGAGAGAGAGAGAGAAAGAAAGAAAGAAAGAAAGAAAGAAAAAGCTCTCTGACAAAGCGGCAATTGGTCATGACCTCAGGAGGGTGGAAGTAAAGAATAAAAATAATTTTAAACTGTGAAATTCAGTTGGTGAGACTTAACAGACCACTCAGACAGGGCATTTACCTTTGGGTAAACCAAAGACCGTGTGTGCGTGCGTGCGTACGTGCGTGCGTGCGTGCGTGCGTGCGTGCGTACGTATGTGCGTGCGTGCGTAAGTGCGTGTGTTCATGCGTTGGTGCACCGATCTTTCTCCTTTTTTAGCTGGGGGGAAGTATATGAAGGCAGACATCACTCTGATTCCGTCCCCCTAACTCCATGTACTACCAGTCACCAGCATTCTCCTCAGGAGTGTGTGTGAATCAGCTTTCCCCGTATTTCTCACAGTGCACTTCCTCGGTGAGCAGCGCCCACTGTCCCCACAGATTCCTCTAATGGAGGAAACAGTAATTAACTGCCTCCCCACACACACTCCCAGATGCTGGCTCCGTGGCCGGCCCCTAATTTGCATCCCTTCTGCAGAGGTTCCAATGTCTCCTGGAATTTAGTGCAGCACTGAAGTCACCCTTTAAATCACGGATCAGGATACTGGTATGTGGCTTAAAAAAAAATGTTCACAGCATTGTAATTTTATGCACTAGCAATAAACATGAAAAATGTATTTTAGGGTTGTTTAACATTAAAAATAATGTTTGGGAAGATAAATTTTAGGGGAGATTTAAACCTGAGGAAGAAGACCATATTCAGAGTCGGTGACTTGGATTCATAAACTGAGCAGCAAGTTGGAGGGAGACCAAAGTTGGAGGCAGATAGGTCAGCCCGAGGCCCTGTGGTGTCAGGATTCGTACCCTCCTGCCATCGGGGGCTCCTCCTTATTGCTCTCCAAACAGCAGTGGCTTTTATTTCTACAGCGAGCCAGAGATTGCTGGACAATTGACAAATTTTCAGGAAAATCACATTTACTTTTTGTTTTTCAGGAATGAAAACAACATGGCACAGGATGGCTATCTGAGGAACAGTTCAGCCTTAGTCACCAGGACGACAGCTTGTGAACTTACCCTCACCCGGAGAGTTAATCTGGGGCCTGGAGTCAGGGTTTCGACAACTTGGCTCTCTATTCCTGGACACATGACTTGTGTGTGGCACCCATGGCAGACAATGACAAACTACCCTGAGAGGTGACGAGTCTCTTCAGCTTGTTCTGACTCTCACATCAGTGTGTGACCTTGCGCTGGCTGGCTGTACTTCCTGCTCCTACTCACTGGGCTTTTAGTTTGAGCGTGAAAATCTTCAAAGGCCACACATAAGAGCATGTGCACACGACAAGATGGTGTGTCCAGGCCAGAGAGCGTTAGACATGAGAACCTACGTTTAATCAATCCCTAGAATGTGCGAAACAAGCCAGATGCGATGTGCGTGGCGTGCGCGTGCACGTGTGCGTGTGTGTGTGTGTGTGTGTGTGTTCACATATGTGTGCATGCACTTATGGAGACTAGAGGATGATGTCATATGTCTTGCTCAATTCTTATCCACTTTTTTTTTTTTGACACAAGATCTCTCACTGAACCTGAAGCCCACAAATTTGGCAAAGGTGGCTGGCAAGTAAGCCCCAGGGATCTTCCTGTCTCTGTGTCCCCAGCTCTGGGGTTACAGACAGACAGACAGACAGACAGACAGACATCCACACACCACACATACACACACACACACACACACACACACACACACACACATCATATCACATCACATATATGAATAGCCTCACACAGTTGTTGGTTCCCCAGCTCCACTTGGTGTCTTCTGTTGCCTCCCAGGCTATGAGACCAACAGAGATGACCGTAAGTATGACATCAAGGAGCTCCAGGAAGGACAGTGCCTAGGGATGCTCTTGCTTTCTTGGATAAGTATCCATGGAGGTTCGGAATATTCCAAAATAGAAGGAAATGGCACCACAGTATAAATGTCACCAAGGGCTAGCATGACATTCTTGATGGATGTGGGGGCAAACTGACAAACACGGAGTTTTTGTTACATATGGAAGGCAAGTGAATGCCAGCTCCTCATCCTCTTTTCTAAACTAACCAGGCCAATGATCTAACAAGGCGGCACTGAAGCCCAAATTAGTGTGTGGCGGCATGGCACGGGAAATTAGTGTATGGCAGCGTGGCATGGGAAACTCTAAAATGTGTTTTGATGCCGACCTTAGAGATCTTTCCAGTGACCCAGAGCTGTGGATGCTAATTAGCTCTACCCACCCAGACCTTGCGGAAAGCCATCCTTGGACCACACCCCAAGGATGAGTAAGTATGGCAAGGCAGATAGCGTTGGTAAAAACAAGTGCGTTTATTTATGCTAGTCTATAATATCACATGTTATCAGCATCAGTGAGATTAAGACAGCACAAGCATACGGAGCCGAGTAAGAACTTAAGATGGTTTATGTGCCCCACTGGGTCCCCTTAGAGTCAGTGAGCCCAACTCTGGGATTTCTCTGGTTTTAATGTCCGTATGAATATCCGAGAGGTCTTATTAAAAGGTAGAGTTTGATTGACTAGGTGTGGGGCCAAGTCTGAGTTTCTGCCTTTCTAACAAGCTCCCTGGTGACAGGGACATGACTGTCCTGGGACCAGCAGGGCAGGGAGTAGGACTCGACCCTGCCGCTCCTCTATTACTGACCTATTTCCCAAAGCTAATCGCGTTTGAGCTGCTCAGGGCCAGGTAAGTGAAGGCTGTGGGCAGGGGTTAAAGAAGACCCACCAGCTTCCCTCAAACCCTCCATCCAGTAAACTTCCAAAATTCTCTCTGTGAAAGGCACCCTCAGTGCCACCCCACCCCCAGCCCTTTATGTCTGTTTCCTCCAGGGGTCTCTTTTGGTTTATTTCCCTAAGTTAACAAGACAGGGCTCTCTGAAGTCATAAACACTGACATCCCCGGATGCAACAGTGGGCAAGATTATTCTCCCTGATTAAGCCTTTGACAGGCTGCATCTTCTCAGCTAACACCATGCCAGGTTTTATTAGTAAATTGGCCCAAGAAGTTTCTCTTACCTACAGATGTCCTAGCTCAGCAATCCTTCCCCAAGATCAGAATGAGCACATTCAGGAACTCTGTGTGGAAGGACCAAGGACAATAATTAGACAAATTTGCAAACTGTACAGGGATAGGAGTGACGATCTCATATGAAAACTGTTAAGCGGAAACAGGAAACTTAAATAATTGACTGTTAAAACCATCTAAGAAGGCCCACGTTGCTCCCGATAACCAGACACCGTGATTAGGTTACAGCGACAGGACCATTAAGATGAAGCGGAGGCTCTAGCTCGCTGCTTTAATAGAACTGAGCCAAGTTGCCATCAATGACTTCACCGCCCCATCTTTCCAATGTGAATGACACCAGGACTTCAGAACAGGCTGCCTTGTGGGAGTGGCCCAGGATGGACCGCGTGTGCAGGTGGTCCCAGGACAGCTCACGAGCCTCTGGGTCAGCAGTAGAAATCTCCTTCTTTTCCTTTATGGAAACATGACATTGCATCTGTTTCTGATGTCCCTTAGCAATCAATCTTTCTAGGCAACGTCAGGCTATAAGAATATCACAAGCAGAAGCTAGGGGTGGGGGGTAGGAAAGGGTCCAGCAGTGAAGCATGGGGACCAGAGTTTGATTCCCAGAACACACTTTCAAAATCAGGTTGTGCCGGTACCTGAATGCAATCCCAGTGATGAGGATGGTCATACTGGCCCATCTTTTAAAAAAAAAATGAAATGGGAAGTGACTTTGGAAGACAACTAGGTTGTCCTTTCTCTTCCTTGTGTACTTGTGAAAATACAACACAAGCACTGTCTCCCAGAGAGACAATCTCGGTAACTGGGTATTTTCACAGTGCTGTTACTAGTTAAGCATCTATGTATTCCTTAAACATTTTAACAGGTGTGAATTTCTCGCCTCACTCCAGTCTGAAAGACCCCTATTCCACCAAGCATGCTGTCCATGGAAGTCTCTAGAAAATGTACACGGACACTTAGAGGCAGAAGAAGCTGGTTTTGGGTGTTGGTGTCCTAAATCTGATAGGAGTCAGTCACACTGAGAAAAGAATCATTATCACCCTCAAAGATGGGATTCAAACCCAGTTTATTTTTAAGAAGTTTAGCAGCAAGGGCATTGAACAAAATAGTCACTTGCTGGTTTACTCTGAGTGCTGCGCAAGGTTTCTCCAAATTATTTACATACCAACATATTTCCACCCTCTCTCTCTCTCTCTCTCTCTCTCTCTCTCTCTCTCTCTCTCTCTCTCTCTCTCTCTCCAAGTAGATTGCATTGAGAATCCCACAGCAGCCAAGAGGGAAATCAGTTGGTTACACAACATTTCCTGTGTTCATTATGAGCCATGAATTGAGTTACGTTAGTATATGTGAGTAAAATGGCATGTTGGAGAGGGTACGGACTCAGAAGGACAAGAAACAGAAGAGGAAGCTGGTAACTAAGCAGTACTTGCTGTGTGGTGACGGCAGAATAAAATGGGCTCTAAGGGCCGAGCTGGGCGCAATATAAACTCACTCACAGTTCTTAGTCCCTGCGCCCCCACTGGCTGAGGACCCTTCTCTAATTATGAGCAGAGAAGTTGGAGTGTCTGCTTGAGAGTGGAGGGAACAGTAGCTGAAGGAGCTGCCAAACACTGGGAGGAGACAAGTTCTATGCTGAGCAAATGCCCAGGAGAGCTTAGGGGAAATTGCACGCAGTTGTGAAAAGGATGAGTTTCCAGACCTTTACTGTATGGACCTCCTCTGTTTCCAATTGGCTTTGGAAATGAAATAAAGGAATAGCAGAACCAAGCCCACAATAAAGTAAGACTGGAGGCCGCTGTTTCTACCTGTCCACATGTGATCCACCTTTAAAATGAGTTATTTCAACAGATCTCAGAAAAGTTGACGTAAAGAACAATTTTTATTGTTTAGGCAATCTAGAAGTTCCCAGATGGAAGCGGGCACAGAACGACACTGCAGAGGGTGGTGGCTGTGCGGTCATCTCCTCCTCTTCATCCTCACCCTAGATCCCCATCATACCTCTTCCTTCCTCACTCTCCATTTTCATTTTCCACAGCTTCCTTCTCCTCTTCCTGCTTTCCCTCCTCCTCTTCCTGTTTTCCCTCCTCCTCTTCCTGCTTTCCCTCCTCCTCTTCCTGCTTTCCCTCCTCCTCTTCCTGCTTTCCCTCCTCCTCTTCCTGCTTTCCCTCCTCCTCTTCCTGTTTTTCCCTCCTTGCTCTCCTCTTCTCTTTTCCCTCCTCTGTCCCCTTCTTCACCCTTTCCTCCTGCTCCCCGGCCATCAACTCTTTCCTTTTCATCATCTTCTCGTCTTTCTCCTTTCCCCTTCCTCTTCCTCCTCCACTTTTTCTTTCTCCCTCTCCTCCTTTCTCTGCCCTAGAAGGGTTGGTGGGCTCTGCACTCTGAAGCCCATGGCTCACCAGGATAGATTTAGCTGAAAATGTCTGATCTGGGGATGCATTACTGAACTCAGAGCCTTCACACGTCCATTGCTCTGGGCATTGTGACGTTAGTGATCACTTTAAATATCTTCTTTCACGCTGAACTTTGAGAGGGAAGTGGAAGCAAACATCAATCCTTATATTAAAAGCACATGTGAAACAGAATCCCATGGCATGCAGTCAGGACTTATGACCTGTGTAAGTAAATGATGGGGTTGAGGCCAGAGTTGGGGAGTCTTCAGGACACGTCAGAAATGAGGAGGAGGTGAGGATGGGCTTGCTATTATTACATACTTCCTGAGTCTAGGGCAAGCTGGTGTTATTTCATTCTTTCTCCTTACTATCAAACACATTTTAAACTTTATAGACAAAAATCACTATAGGTCTGAGGCCAGCCTGGGCTACAGTGAGTCCCCATCTCAAACTAAACTAAGAAACTAAACTAAGCTCAAACAAACAAATAAGCAAAAAGGCATCAACATGAGACTCTAATAAATCTTTCTATGGCATCTTAACCCAATACCTTTCAGGGAAAAAAAACCCACCATCTTGATAGAACGTAATGTCTTTCTCTTCCTTTCCAGTTTCACACAGTGCTGTGGGGACCTTGGAGTGTGAAGGGGGCAGGCGGGTGGGGACGAAACTACGGTTCACATCACAGATGCTGCCTCTTCAAAGTTCCTGATTCCTCCCATTTTACCCAATAATGATGGAAAGGCCGAGCCAGAGAACAGTTAACATTTCCAGAGAGCGCACTCAGCGCTTTGCTGGAAAAGCCTTATTTAATTTTCACAGCAAGCCTCCCTGGACGCAATGATCAAAATCACTGTTTAATACCTAAAAGAAAGGAGGATTTGGCCAAGCCAGGCTTTCGTCCCTGGGCCTCTGACTTAGGTCTAAAGCCATACACTATGGGCAGCAAGCATCAAAGCATGATCCACGCCCTTTGTGCTTCCCCACCCAGCTGGCTCCCCTGGAGGAAGCTCATGTGTGGAGGAGGGAGCAATTAGACAGTGATGATCTTGGCGGCGTGCTGCTTCTGTTTAGGGCTTTTTAGATTTGCATGCACTGTTCCAGTCTGTTATCCCAAACACATAAGGCAGACAAATTTGGACTCAGTAGAAACTCAGAGTACTTAAGGATGGAAAGGCAGGCATCCTGGCTTCGAAGACAGAAGCCAGCAGGGCAGCGACCTCTACCAGGTGGAATATTTTCTGCTCCCCTTGTGTCTGGCATTGCTTCTTAGGGCTTATATCTCCCCCACCCCAATATGCTCTGTTGCCTCCCTGTGATGAAGGCCTGGGCAATGGGTGAGTAGAATTGAGTCCAAGTCTCTACTTGGCATCTATCTGAGCAAACAAACAGGGCAGCATGCAAAGGCTCCTGGCTGCGGAGAGCCTCTTCGAGGTTCCTGAAACTTTCATCCCTTTCTCTTCCCGCTCCCCTATCGCTTAACACAAGCTCTTATCAGACACCTGCCACAAATAGAGGTGAGAAGCTGTACAGCAACCCAGAGAGAAAGGGGAAAATGCTGACGAGATCAGATCTCACGCCAAATCCGAACTTTTGAAAAGCGCCTCTCATCATTTCTCGCCACCCATTTTAAAACTGCCTCACACAGCGACTTTCCTTAGCGGGGAACTCTCCAGAACACTGGGATGCGGAGCGTGACACGGGGCCTCTGAGGATGTAGGATCACAGATCCAAGAGCTTCCAAGCCTCCACAGCTAATGTCCACTCGTGCTCCCAAAATGCCCCAGATGAGGCTATTGAAGAGCACCCTCATACCTCAAACTGACATTTTCGTGGACATCTTCTCTTTCCACCTGTGACTTTGGGCTCTGAGCTGCTCAAAGGTTCCAAACACACAAAATCCTCATCTGCCTCTGGATGCTTGCTTCTCCCTTATGGCTTCCTGCCTCTGTCTTGCCTTGGTATTGCAACATAGATTAGGACAACCCTCAACTTCCAATCCCCCTGCCTCTACTTCGTGAGTGCTGGGATGGCAGTCCTGTGTCAACCATGTTTTGTTTCTATGACACAGGGGATCAAAACTGAGAGCTTTGTCCACACTAGGCAACTCAGTCCCAGCCCCAGGCTCTCAGGATTTCTTGAATGGTCATGCTGCAGATACTTTTATAACAGAGTGCTTTCATCCACACTGGCACTATTGGTGTTTATGTGTATATAATCAGGGGCTGTTGGTGGTTTGAATAGGAATGTCCCCCATAGGCTCATATATTTGAATGCTTTGTCATTAGAGAGTGGTGCTACCTGACAAGGCTCAGGAGCTGTGTGGTCTTTATCACCGAGTAGGTGTAGGCTTCTTGGAGGTAATATGTCAGTCAGGGTGAGCTTTGGGGTTTCGAATGATCAAGCCAGGCCCTTCCTCTCTCTCTCTCTGTCTGATGCCTTTGGATCTGCATGCAGAAACCACAGCTCCTTCCTCAGCACCATGCTTGCCTGCATGCCGCCATGCTTCCCACCATGACGATAATGGACTGAGTCTCTGAAAGTGTAAGCCAGCCCCAGTAAAAACGCTTTCCTTTATAAGAGTTGCCGTGGTCAAGGCATCTCTTCCCAGCAGCAGCAGAGCATTGACTGTGACAGTTGGGCAGGAGCTTTCAGAGCACAAAAGCTATTTAACAGTAGTGACACCCCTGGATTCTACCCACCAGATGCCTGTACCCCTTAGACTCCTGCCACATGCACAGTGCCATGCGCAAACTGCTCTAGCATCTCTCCTTATTGTCTTCCCTGGAAAGGGCCGTTCAATTAAGAGGCTGAGATCTCTGCACTGCCCCGTCTCCCTCCCATCCTCTCTCCTTGCTGCCTGCCCATTTCCGCCCAGCTTACCCTGCCTCAGTTAGGTGACACACTGCTTCTCCTGAAGGCCTTTGGACTTCCTGTTTCCTTCCTGGGGAAAGACCTTGATACCCATCAGGCTTGCTCTTTCTCAACTGTGGCAAACTCACAGTCACATGAACTTGTGTGTTTCATTCCATGAATGTATGCTTCAAAATGGTGTTTGGTGGCTGGGGCACGTGTACCCAGGTACTGTTGGGTAACAAAGAATGATGAAAAAATACAAATGGTCTCCATTTAGCTCAAAGGAGCATCAGATGCACACAGAACACAGACACAAACACACATATACAACACCTATGTGCGCACACGCGCGCACCCCCCCCTCACATAAATATATTGCTGGTAATAAACAGAAAAATGAACCAGGAGTACAAATACACAAATGCTGACTGTTGACTTTGTTGTCCGATCGTCTTTCTGTACTTCCAAGACTTTCTCTTACGAAGACAGGTTATTATTATTATTATCAAAGAAAAGCAACAAATGCTTCTTTCAAGGAGAATAGTGTCAGAATATAAGCATTTCTTGGATTCATAGGCCAAGTAAGTGGCTGGCACATGGCTAACTCGAGTGTGCCCTGGCCAGACAATGAAAATAATATACTTAAATGCTGAGAGGGAGCTGAATTAAGTGACCCGGAATGTGTACATTTATGGGGACCTTGGCAATAGTAGAATATAACACCCTGCTCTTTAATAAGGAAGGAGCTCCAGAGAAATCAACTAACCCACAGCCACACAGCTAAACAGTGGCAGAGGTGGGGTTGTTCAATTATTTTTTCATCAAACATTTATTAAACTTCTGTGATCTGCTGAGGACTGGGGATGCAATTGTTGAAAGACAAATATAATCCCAGCTCCCGTGCACAAGGAGAGGGGACACAGATCTACGTTCAAGCACTGGAGAAGATATGCTTCTCCCTGTGTGGCAGGCAATGTCCACACGCACATTCCAGAATTGCAGTGTGGCTGCTGGGGGTGAGAGATGCCCCAGCTGTCACTCACTGGAGTTCCACAAAGCATGTATTACATCCTATGAATGGTCCTCATAATGATTGGCGTGTCAACCTGGCATTGCTTTGGATATACAGTTGTCCCTCCGTATCTGAGGGAGAATTGGTCGCGGGACCTCTCAAGGATGCCAAAACCTAAGGAGCCTCAAGTCAGCTTGGTGTGACAGCCTGTGGGAGGCTGGGGCAGGAAGAGCATCACAACTTTGAGACCCATCTGAGTTACATTGGGATATACTCTCTCAATAAACCTGAACCTAAAACAAGTGTGGAAAGTCCTCTCTATGAAAGCGTGTGGTGTTTCATAGAAGCTTGCCCATCCTCTGTAACCTCCTGGTTTTGAGTGCAGGTGTGTATGCGTAGGTGTGTGTTTGCGGGTATGTGTGCATGAGCCCAGAGCTCACGGAGGCCAAAGGAGGCCACAAGATCCCCAGGAGCTGAGGTTACAGGTGGGTGTGAGCAGCCCAACATGGGTGCTGGGAATCAAATCAGGGTCCCCTGAGGGAGCAGCGTTCTCTTCAGGCTCTGAGCCATCTCTCAAGTACCCACTTTCCTGTGTATTGTAAATCATCTTTAGGTTTGTATCAAACACTATGCAAATAAGGTATTAATGGTGACTTTTCCACAGTGTTTATGGAATAATGAGAAGAAAAAGTTGATGTATGTTCAGTGAAAATATAAATTTCCCCTAAGTATGTTCAATATTCTGTTAGTTAAACCAAGGGATGTAGACTTCATAGATACAGGGGCTGGCTAAATTTGCTTAAATGTATATAGTATTTAAAACTAATCAACCTGGTTCCTTTCTCTCTTGGCTATTTTTATTTTAGTTTTCATTGAGTCGGGTTTTGTTCTGATCAGGAAACAGAGAGCTCAGGCTTCACCAGGCTATGTGTACACCTGTACAGCTCACCCCTAAACCTCTGTGTAAGCCTGTACAGCTCACCCCTAAACCTCTGTGTAAGCCTGTACAGCTCACCCCTAAACCTCTGTGTAACCCTGTACAGCTCACCCCTGAACCTCTGTGTAAGCCTGTATAGCTCACCCCTACACCCTGTGTAACCCTGTACAGCTCACCCCTGAACCTCTGTGTAAGCCTGTACAACTCACCCCTAAACCTCTGTGTAACCCTGTACAGCTCACCCCTGAACCTCTGTGTAACCCTGCACAGCTCACCCCTAAACCTCTGTGTAACCCTGTACAGCTCACCCCTGAACCTCTGTGTAACCCTGTACAGCTCACCCCTGAACCTCTGTGTAACCCTGTACAGCTCACCCCTGAACCTCTGTGTAAGCCTGTACAGCTCACCCCTGAACCTCTGTGTAACCCTGTACAGCTCACCTCTAAACCTCTGTGTAACCCTGTACAGCTCACCTCTAAACCTCTGTATAACCCTGTACAGCTCACCCCTGAACCTCTGTGTAAGCCTGTACAGCTCACCCCTGAACCTCTGTGTAACCCTGTATAGCTCACCCCTGAACCTCTGCGTAAGCCTGTACAAGTCACCCCTAAACCTCTGTGTAAGCCTGTACAGGTCACCCCTAAACCTCTGTGTAAGCCTATACAGCTCACACCTGAACCTCCGTATCTACCAACTAGGCATCTTTTCTAAAAGGTTCTGCAGCCTTCTTGGACAGCCACCAGCTGGAGGCCAAGTGTTCAGATCCATGAGCCTGAAGGGCACATATGCTTGGCTACTGGAGATGCCAAATTACCCCCATGGCGTGGCGTCCTATCTCCACCAGGAAGGCCGCCAGTGCCTGGCAATGCCTACACAACAGGCTGCCAGGGCTAGGAGGAGGGGGACAGATGAAGAACGCTGCTTAAACTTGGTGATCGAAAAAGTCTGTGGAAAGATGCAGCATGGAGGGAGAACATGACTAAGAACAGCCTGAGAGCTGAGGGGAAAATAGAAGGAAAGCAAATCCAAGCATCTAGAGAAAGTCGCTGTCCTCCCTTCACCCTGTTGCTGCTGGGATAAAATGCTCTGGCTTACACTTCCAGACCACAGTCATCACTGGTGGAGGTCGGAGGCAGGAACTCAAGGCAGGAACCTAAAGCTAGCTAAGCTTTCTTATATTGCCCAGGACCACTTTCCCAAGGAGTGGTGCTGCTAGGTCCTCCTACGTCAATTAACAATCAAGAAAGCCCTTACCTGTTCATTGGCTAGGTCTGGGTAGGGGTTCGAAGTTTACTGCCTATATTCTCCTTGGCTGGTGCCTTAGTTTGAGAAGGACCCCAGGACCCAGATCTGCCTGTCATAAAGTTCTTCTTGTAGGTTTCCAGGACCCTGTGGATTCTTCTATTTCCACATTCTTCCATGCTACTCTCACCTAAAGTCTCAATAGGATGTCCTCTCCTCTGACCCACTTTCCTGGTAAGTAAAGTTTTTCATGGGACATATCCCTTGGACTAGAGTCTCGATATAAGTAAGTATATACCGTTTGTTGAGTGGAGAGTGAGATCTGACTCTCACACGAACTCTGGTGCCCCTTTTCTGACCACATCCCCTGGATGCGGAGGCCTGGGGGCACTCAGAGGAAGGATAGCAAGTTACCAAGAAGAGACTTGATACTCTAAGAGCATATATAGGGGGAGGAGGTCTCCCTCAATCACAGACATAGGGGAGGGGAGAAGGGGGGAAGTGGGAGGGAGGGAGGAATAGGAGGATACAAGGGAAGGGCTAACAATTAAGATGTAATATGAATAAATTAATTAAAAAATGAAAAGAAATAAAGAAAATAATGAAATAAACAAACAAACAAAAGAAAGAAAGAAAGAAAGAAAAGAAAGCCCCTACCGACAGGCACATGGCAGTCTAATCTGGGAGATGCCTTAATGGAGCTTGCCTTCTCAGGTGGCTTCTGGTTGTGTCCTGGGAACAGTGAAAGCTAAGTAAAACAGTTACCTGTGCAAAGTCAGACTTCTTCCTGCTCTCCTTATTGAACAGCATGTTGAAATCCCTTTTTCTAAATGGTTCTAATGGGAGACTTTATGTACTCCTCAACTCTAGGCCCGGCCTGGGAACTGTGGAACTTAGTGACACTGGCTTCACCGACGTTGTCTCTTCTATCATCTTATTATGCCATAAGCTCATTTCAGAGAAGGATACATTTTGCCTAGATCAGAGAAAAATAATGATACTGAGTTAGCTAGATCGATGGCAAGTGTGGTCCGGGTGATAATCTTAAATTTGGCCTGGGAAGGGCGATTCAACATGGGTTATGGTGTCTCTGATTATGCAATTTATTCTCCACCCTGAAAATGGATGTGTTCTGCAAAATACTTCTAGCAAGAACCTTTTAGCTAGAAACAATAGAAAATTTAAGACAGATTAAGGCTTAGTGTCGCCGGAGATTGTATTGTGAGCAGACTGTCCTCAGAGGGGTCCGCTTAACTGTTGACAAGCTGGAGGAGGAGAGCAGTAAGGGTATTTGACGTGAAAAATGTGAATTTGCTCTCTGAGTGTTTACTAGCGTTCACAAGTAGCAGGAAATGAGCCGTGAAATGTATTGTCAAACATGCAGTACTCAAAATATAACGCATTACTTGGAGCTGGGCTCTCTGCTTTGGAAGAGCCTCGTTCTCAATTTGTCCACCACGAGGATGGATGAACTGGCCTTTCGCTGCTCTTCCCAAGTCATAGTGGGCACATGCAGCTGAAACTGGGAAAAGAATTTCCAATGGCCATTTACAGCTCCCTTCTCCCCAAACGCCCTGGAAGGGAGGGCCATGGAAAACTCAAAGCCCACCTCTCTGCAATTAGAGCAGGTCACATGACTTGGATTTTCCCAATGAGATCTGGGCATTAGTCTCCCAATGTGATTCCAAACAGGAAATTCCACACCATTCTCCTTTTCCTCCCATCTGGTGTCTGAACTCTCTGGGAGGGACTGAAATTGCTCCATGAGAAGAACACATTTGCATAGAGGGTGTTATCAGAGTTACTTTTCCCATTGCTGTAATAAAATCCCCATGGGGAGCAAGTTAGGAAAGAAAGAGGTTGTTCTGGCTCACAGTTGGAGGGGACAGCCCCATGGGGTGCTGAAGGCATGGCAGCAAGAGCTTGCTCACATCTGGGAGAGTCAGGGAGTCAAGAACCTCAAGGCTTCTCTCCCAGAACAACCCACTTCCTCCCAGCAAGACCCCGCCTTTAAATAGTCTACCATCCCCGCTAACAGTACTCTCAGCTGGCTACCGGCGCTGAAGTAGATGAGCCCGGCATGGCATGGATGTTCCACAGTCAAATTACAGTCAATGTGTAATATCAGCTTCTGTTAGTTTCCAAGTACCACCCATCCTCCTTTCTCCCTTGTCCAGCCACCTGAAGCTCCCTACTGTCCTGGAGTTAAGAGGTCTAGCCCAGTAGTGACCTTTAAATCTGTACCTTCACTTATTTTGGATGCCGTTCACTCCAGAAAGGCAGTGGCCACCTTGTGATTTGAACTTGAACAGTCCTCCAGGGGCTCACACCTTTGAACACTTACTTGGTCCCCGATTGGTGACACCAAGGAAGCTGTAGAAACTTCAGGTGACAAGAGTCTTCCTCGAGGAGGCAGGGCACCGGAAGCAGGCCTTCCGGTTTTATAGCCTAGCCCCATTTACTGTTCACTCTCCGATTCCTGCACGTGGTGCCGCGTGACCTGTCTCTATCCCCATCCCTTCCCTGACACTGCCGTGTCACCCAGCTGAGGTGGGCTGTATGGCTTTGGAGCCCTAAGCCAAAGCAAAACCTTTCCTCCATGAGGGGCTTTGTCAGGATATTTTATCACAGCAAGGAGAAAGAAGGTATTATGGGTCTCGAGCTACAGAGGGGAAGGGGGATAGAATTTTGGAAGCATTAACATGACTTAAAACCTTACATCTGAAAAGTGAAACATGGGAGTTCATCCATAAGCCAGAATAATTCTTGACAGGCCCCGGTTCAGAGTCATCCGATGAGCACGAATCTTTCTGGAGTTGCTTCTCCTCTGTGGATCTTTCCTTTGGTCTTCCTTTCTTTGTAGTCTTTGCCTCTAAGATTTAGCTTTCTCTGGCCACCTCCAAATGTGCTCTGTGATCCAGATAATATTTACTAGAAGAACAAAAGGAAGAAACAAGAGATTAAACCTAAAGCACGCAAAAATCTTTCTGTTTTATATTGGCTTTTGTAATCCATTTTTATTTATAGGCCCTAACTTACTTTATCTCTTTTCTTCCTCACTTTTTATTCACTTAGCCATCCAATCTACTCATCTGTTTATTCATTCATTTATTCACCTATCTAGTCATTCATCCACCCGCCCATCCATCCATCCGTTCATCCATCCTTCCATCTATCTGTCCAAGCATCCATCTGTTCACGTAGTTAATATTTATGGGGCATCTGCTACCTACTTGGCACTAGGCTAGGTCAGTTGGGATGATGTTACATGGGCAGAACAGAGTTCATTCCTTGGATAAGATTACATCCTAGAGCAGACACAGGAAGACAGAAAAGTCAATCAATATCAGTCACACTGGTTGTGATAAATTTTATTTTATTTTATTTTTTTAAAGCCTTGGGGAATACACAAGGCCGGCACTTCCCTTATAGATAGGATGGTCAGGCCTCCCTTAGAGGAGGTGACATTTCTATAAGATTAGAATAAATAAGGACACTGCAAGCTGGGGCTAAAAGGGAGAACAGCTGAGGTAAAAGGAGCATGCAAAATAAGCACCCTTGAGGTGGACTTGTCTAGCCACAGAGGAGGCCAGTGGGACGGCAGTGGAAGAAAGGAGTGACATGAAGAGGGAGGTGGCTTCAGACAGATGTCACCAACGTCTTTCTATTCTTCCGTCTCACACCACCCATTATTATTCTCATCGGACAAAAGAATTTTCTAGAAATCAACATGACAGGAGACAAGCATAGAAGCCATAATCGAATTCCTTTAACTTCTCTGTTATTGCTGGCTGCTGTAGTAGCGGTAGACACTTTGCAGACTCACACTGCTGCAGCACGCTCAGTCTGTAAAACCTTTCTGGGCTTGACGGTCCATCTGATCTCATCACCTACCCCTGTATCCTGGTGCCCAGCACTGGGTCTGAGGAAGGGTTGCTGGGTACCGCCACCTTTGCATGAGGTTCAGTGGATTCACAGAAATTCACAGAAAACACGTCACTGGTTCTTTGGAGAGGGAGAGAATGTAGGACATGTGTCCATGACAACAAACAGTATTAATTGCATGAGGGTTTCAGAAGGAACTAAAAAGAACTTGGGCGGGGAGATGGCCTCGTGAGAGAAGCTCTGGTCACACAAGTGGGAGGGCCTAAGTTTGCCCACAACACCCATGTTGGGACTTTCTGTTGGTGTAATTAACATAGTGGATCCAAAAGCAACTTGAGGAGGAAAAGGCTTATCTCAGCTTAGGGGTTATACTCCACCACTGAAGGAAGCCAAGGCAGGAGCTGATGGCAGGCGAGACCGTGGAGCAATGCTGCTTGCTGCCTTTCTCTTAGCCTTACTTTCTTACACAAGCCAGGACTGCCTGCCCAGGGGTAGCACTGCCCACCATGGACTAGCCCTCCTACATCAACCAGTACATGTTTCCCAGATTTGGCATATAGGCCAAAATTTAGAGTGAACTGAGGTTCCCTCTTTCCAGATGATTCACTCTGGTTTGTGTTAAATTGACCAAAACGTAGCCGACTGAAACTCTTGACTAAGTTTAGCAAAATCTGTGATTAGATTTGGTTACATAAGAATGGATTGTGGGAAAAGATTAGGGTGTGTGTGTGTGTGTGTGTGTGTGTGTGTGTGTGTGTGTGAGAGAGAGAGAGAGAGAGAGAGAGAGAGAGAGAGAGAGAGACAGAGACAGAGACAGAGACAGAGACAGAGACAGACAGAGACAGACAGAGACAGAGAGAGACAGAGACAGAGACAGAGACAGAGACAGAGACAGAGACAGAGACAGAGACAGAGACAGAGACAGAGACAGAGACAGAGAGAGGTGTGCACCAGGATGCAAAGGCCAGAGGTCAACCTCAGGTGCATTACTTCCAGAGCTAGCAGACCTGTTTTTCCAGGTAGGCTCTCTTACTCTCTGGATTTTGCTGCCCAGGCTGGTTACCTAGTCAATCACAGGGATGCCACTGTTCCTAGCACCCCAGCATTGCGGGCATAGCATGCAGTGCCAGAGGTTTTTTTGGTGCAGGTATGGGTAGGCAGGTTCTGAGGACAGAACGCAGTTCCTCATGCTTGAGAGACAAGCCTTTTGCTGTTAGATCCATCTGCCCACTCCTGAGATTTCTGGGGGTTGGTAATTATTTACATGTCCTTTATTGAGACATGAAAACCGTTCTATCAACTGCCTCTTCAGAGCGGGATACACCGCCTGTCTCCCTTTGTTCCTCATTTTGTATCTGGCAAATGCTAAAGCTAGTAGCACATACAGCTGTGCCATACACACCGATACCATAGAGCGTTCTTGACTGTACTGTGTGTGTGCTTCCGACATACCATGTGCAGATATGTATTTTCTTTATGTACATGCCGTTCACTCACAATCTTCTTTATGCATTTCCAGGCCCACACAATATTTGTCTTCTGCACGTGGGAATCAGAAAGGGTGTCACCTCGATTTTGCTGGCAGTTTCTGGTCACAATTTATAGCTCTCACCACAAATACTGTGTGTATAGAAATGACTTATTAGTGGAATTATGGATATCAGCAGCCTCCATCCCCTTCCTGGAGAATGACATCACCATTCATGGAGCCATTTACCCACACACTGGACACTAGACCCATCACTTGCCCTGCTGTGCCCCTGCTGTGTATGGGGGAAGGGGCAGGGAGGCAGAGCCAAGCTACGCCATATTGATGGATAGACGCCTACTTTTCCTTAGTGAGGCTTGTTCATGCTCTTGTTACACTCCTGGAGAGTCCAAAGTCAAGTGGTAAGCACTAAGATGGAGTGTGCTCGATCCTTCCGACTCAGGGGAGTTTCATGAATGCATGAGTTCATGTGTATTCATATGATTCAGTGTTTCTAGGAACCCTGCAATGTAGGTAGATAGCAGCCATTGTGGCCCTTTCACAGAACATAGCAAAGATTCCGAGAAGTCAAATCCTTTTCTGAAAGTCACACAGCTTCACAGGTTTCAAAGCAAGGGAAAGAAACCTGGTTTTTTGTTTTTTATTATTATTATTATTATTATTATTATTATTATTATTATTATTATTATTATTATTAAATACCCTTATGCAAAGTCATACCCAGTAAGTTCTCACTGCACCCTTGCAAGTGCCTTTTGTTTAAATAGAATATACATTATATTCCCAACTTCCCAGATTCATAGAAAATTCATCATCTTGGTAACATATTCTGGGACCTCAGGCAGTATTATTTCATAATAGATTTTTGGCCTCTAGGGATTGTCCTGTCCTACGTGCTGCACCTCGGTCTCAAAGTCCAGGAGTGAAGGAGAGATGCGGGACATCTGCCATCCTTTCTTAAAGAGATGCTTGTCTCAAAAGGAAGTTGTGGGTGGGAAACAAACTATTGGCTTGCTTAAGTCCCAAACCTAGGGCTTCCCAAGCCTGCTGACTGTCCCCATCAGCCAGTGAGAGGACTGTGGGGGACAGACGCTTGAGGGACACCGTACACGCTGTCCCGCCACACTCCTTTTCTTTCCCACAAGGCTGCTGGTGTAAGGCGTGGTGAGTCCGAGCCTTTCGGTTTCGACACTGCTCACTGTCAATCTTCTCACCCAGAGACAAGCACCCGAGTCAGACAACAGGCCTAGGCCGAAGCTAAGGAAAGAAGAAAAGTCGACACAAAACCCAGAAGCCAGTAGCAGCTGAACACTTTGAGGGGAGAAGTGGCGACTAGTGCAATTTTAAACACGGTTTTAAAACCCCATGTCAACTGGATATCAGGAATGAATTTTAAATCTATCACCCTGCCCAGGGCCGCCAATAGCAAAGAGTCCCTCGGGGCCGAAGCAGTTTAGCCTACAGTGTTCCCAGAGCTAAGAAAATCAAGTGTCGAGATCTATGTCTTCACCTTCCCTAAAAATGGAAGGGTATGTAACCAGTTTCTATTTTTGGTCAGCGCACCCAAGTCAGCCGAATGTGAGCTCCGGGGATCATAATGTAACATCTCTTCCAACAAAATGCAGGAGTGTGCAGGAACGTAGGGGTGTCAGTAACACTGAGAACCCCTTGTTTGAGAATTACGTTTTCCAGAGGAGGTTTTGTAAAGTTGGGCTCTAGTATTTGGGGATAGATTTTGTCAAGATGACTTTCAGCAGCGAGGTGGATTGGGCTTCTTTGGAGTGTAAATTGAAGGCACAGCGAGGGATGCTGACATCCTCGCTGGGCAGAGATGAGGTAGTGACTACTTCCTGTTGGTGGAAGTGATCTCTGGATCACTTCTGATCTTTAGTTCAGGGAACTGCATGGACATGGGTATGTTTATTTCAATTGCACTTACCAGCCGCATCCCCAGCAGTTCTGCTGTGCGTAACTAAACTGGGTAGAAGCCCCACCTTCCACTTCTTAGCTACCTTTCCTGCTGAGTCAGCTATGCTCACACCCAACCAGTTGCACTCTGCCCATATCTCCTGCACCCCCTGAGCACCCCAGGCATGGTTCCACGTGTCCCTTTGTTGTTCTCTGTGTTTATACCCTCCCACCCCTTTAAAGCTTTCTTCATCAGATGAGTCTCCAGCCCCTGTGCACTGTCCTCAGGCACGGCAATGTGCGCTAAGAAGAGGGAGCCCATGAGACAGTGTAGCCACCCACACTGCAGCTGCGGGGTCCCCACTTTGATCCTTCCCAGCCAGTGTACTGCTGCACAAATGTTAACTTGTAGAGAGCCATCTGCTGCAGACCCTTCCTCTCACTCACACGGTTGGTGTCAGAATCTCCGCCCAGCCTTTCTCCGTCACTTCTTGGGAGCCTGAGGCATGAGATGTGCTAGGAGAAAGGAGAACATGGTAACTAAAGACCATGTGAGTAATAGCCAGAGAGTAGGAACCATGATGAAAGATGAAGGGCACAGTGGAGTCAGTGGAGGCAGGAGGAAGGACTTGGCCTCTGTCGCCTGGTGATCCCCAGTGGGAGACTGCCCAGGATACAGAGCATCATTGTGCTAGGCAGACGCCGATGGTGATGCTTACCTGAGATCAGTGTCGCCTCTTCTGTGCTCACTGCCCAAAACTATTGCATTTTTTTTTTAAAAATTAAATTTTTATCTTACCAGAAAGTCTGGTTGCATTCTAGAAAATAATACAAAGCTCAAAGTCCGTACTGAAACTGACGGCAGCAATCACAGTTCCATGATATTACGATTCCAACTCTGATTACTTATCCTTTTGGCCGTACCTCGGCTCCGGGCCACTCTCAAGTCGTGGTGGCAGCGGGGGTGTCTCTTATTGTCTTGGAAGTAAGAGGAAAAGTGTGACTCGGCCTAAAGCCAAAACAAATAGAACAGAGACAAGTGGAAGGAGGCAAGCCTGGCATGGTAAGGCCGACTTGAATGTCTTGGCACACTAGACCGGTCCCTGTCCTTACTTGCTTGCTTCTAAGGTGCAGTTTTATATCCCACATCACGATGACCCGGGACATGCTTCCTGAGCCGTGAATTGACTGACTGCTCCAGTGTTCCTGCCCAACTCACACATCACTTCCTGTTGGAAGCCCTCTGGGTCCGTGCCGTGTCCGTTTGCTCGCCTCCTCCAGCTAACTCACTCTTCACCACACCACTGTGGGCTCACTTTTTCAGAGAGCTTTTTCCAATCTAAAACTGCCTTGCACTTTTTTTTTTCTCCTTTGCTTTTAGCTCTGCATGTCCTATTGCATTCTGGGCCCGAGGGTCCGAGGAACAGTGTCTGTCTCTGTGCACTTAGCTGAGTTCCTAAAGAGGCAATAGGTGAGGGACAAAGGGAAGAGGCAGGTGGCATTAGAGGTGTGCCTGGAGGGGCTGGTTGAGGTTTGGTCAGTAAAGTGCTTGCCACACAGGCACGAGAGCCTGAGTTCAGATCCTCAGCACCTGTGTGAGATCTGGCTATGATAGTGTTCTTCCATAACACTAGCACTGAGGGTGAGGAGGGAAGTGAGGGGTAGGTCTCTTTAGCCTGTGGGCTAGCCAACCAGTGAGATTCAGACTCAGAGTGACCTCAAAAATAAGCTGACAGAGCCCTGGTGACTTTCAGCCTGCACATACACACATGTATGCATGCATACACACACACACACACACACACACACACACACACACACACATACATAAACCTGCCATGCACACATACACACAGAGAGAGACAGAGATATAGACATAAACACAGACACACACATATGCACACGCACACTCAGAGACATGCAAACAGACAGAAAGACACACACAGAGACAGACAGACACACACACACACTTGCACATATACCTACCATGCACACATACATATAGAGACACACACATACACATAGAAAGAGACAGAGACATAAACATGCACATACACATATGCACACGCAGAGACATACAGACAGAAACATACACACAGAGAGAGACAAACAGACACACACACATACACACACTTGCACATATACCTACCATGCACACACACACACATACACACACACATACACACACACACACACACACACACACACATACACACACACATACACACACACCATGCCTTGATTCCAGGGAAAGAGGTTGTCTTACTGGAGAGAGCTTACTCATGAAAACACTTCACATTCATAAGCCATTACCATGTGGCCGAGGTCATAGCTGACCCAGTGCCCTGTGTGTACTAGTGGGGGATGTGCACAGTGGAATCTCCCCTGCAGTCGTGGGTGGAACACACCTAGTAAGTCAGGGCTTCATGCCGCCACCTGATCTGCTCTTGGCAGCTGTTTTATGCATTCATGACTGTGGACAGAGTGACAAAGCCATTTATATGTCAAGGGGAAAAAAAATCACCCAGTGATCTTCTGTGTATTGTCTTCTGAGAGAATACTTAGTTCTCACCACCTGCCAAACAAGAGCCATTGCCAAAAAAGACATAGAAACAAAAGGTTTGCAGGAAATCATGGGGAAAGAGACTAGAATGAAGCAGCTTCCTGGTTGCTCGGGCTGCACATGCGCACTTAGAGCCTCTGTGCACCGTGTACAGTGAAGAGGCCAAACAAAGCCGCTGGGGTTCAGGGCAGCCCAAATAAAGTGGGCAGAAGTATTATCCCCAGATGACCTTACAGAGAATGCTACCTTGCCAGCTATGGAGCTGTTAAGCATTACCCATAAGCCCAGAGAGGTCTTACTAGTGTCAACACCCAAAGCAGCTGTCTCTTCATGCATCTTTCCTGAAGGCTATGCCCTCTGCGTCCTGGTTCACCTTCCAGAGGCAGCGCAACATGCTCCTGTGTAGGAGCAAATGCGGAGACCACTAGCTGGCTCCTTAAGATTGTAGCCAATGCCGCTGCAACCAGGAAGGGATTTGTGCTTGCACCTTCCTGTTTTAAAGTGGTCAGCAGCTGGTTGAGTGCCTGTGTGCGCACGTGTAACAAGCTATAAGAATGGAAACAAGCAAGACAGGGAGTTTAATGCCTCCGCTTCACTTGCCTCTGTCAATCCAACCCGCTCTCGTCCAAATGCATGTTGCAACAGGAGCATGCTCCGAAGCTATAATTGCATGAAATAAAAACAGAGATCGCACCTAAGAGGTGGGTTTACATTAAAGGAGAAAATTAAAAACAAATCCAAAGCCTTTGTGACTTCCAGCCTTGGAAACGCAAAGGGAAGAGTGTTTTTAAGAAGATCTGTGTGGAGGTGCACTAATGAGATGGGGTTAAAATTACCAGTTCCATGGCAGCCTGAGCTAAGAAGTGACGCTTTAAAAAACAAAATAATATAAAGACACAAAAAGTCTCTGTAGAAGAGATTAAGGAAGACAGTGTTTCTCGCCCTCCTCCCCTCAAAGAAAAAGCTCACAAAAGGGAGCAAGAAGAAATGAGTCACTCCAACAGGTTTGTGAGGGACTTCCTGTTGGGACCAGGTAGCAAATGTGTTATTCACAGCAGAGGAGGAAGATGGTAGAGGTGGTAGGGAAAACGGGAGGTCAGAACAGAATTCTCCACACATCAGAAAACACTCAAGGCCACGTGGATCTGAACTTTAACTGCAGTAATCCCCCCCAACCCCTTATTACAATCTCTACGTGAGAATTTTTTCGCCTAGGAGGGAAAACGGTGAAATGTTTATTTTACCAATTGAAGGTTCTTCTGGTAATCTGAGGATGTAAGGGAAATCATTTGTGCTTATTTATGTTTTTTTTTTTCACTCAAAAAAGCAACAGAGAACAAAATCCAATCTTCCTGTAAGTGCTGGGATAGAGGAGGCTGGTGAAGGAGATGAGGTAAGAGGAGCAGAGAACGTTCTATTTTCTCTGCCACCTGTCCTTAAGTCCCAGTTTTCTTCTCAATAAAAACTCCTGTCAGGTTGCATTGTGATACCCGCCACTCAACCACTCATCAGGCGTCAAGACTGTTAGGCCAATCTGTTCAGCCAGGTATGTGCATTCCGAAGAATGTTCCAGAATAGTAGTGATCTTCTATCTATACAGGAGTCAAGCTCAGCACTTCACCTACTAGCCGCCATGTCTCTATCCACCAGTCTACTTGCATTATTTCATGGGGCAAAGTCAATATGAGAATTAATAATAGCTTTCCAATCTACAAATAAAAGCACGCCACTTTAAATTTTTGGCAGTGAGCTGGCATTTTGTCATTTAATCATTTCAGATCATTACACTGCAATACGGAACGTAATGACATGACACTCGTAAATGACAAACACTTGGTCTCTCCTGCTCGGGAAGGAGTAATGTAATAGGAAGCAAATTATATCCTTAAAGGTAGCCTGTGGGTCCCTCCCACCATTTAGGCTGGAGACGCTGAGCAGATCCAAGGTGAACAAAAGGAGACTGTCCCCTACAGATGTCCTGGGCAGGACAGACAGCAGGACTGTCTCCATCCACAAGGGGACAGAACTTTCCCGGTGCTAAGCGTGTTCTTTCCTGTCTGGAGCCCCCACAGGAAGCAGCTGTATTTAGGATTCCTTTCTTGCTTTGAAAGACGAACATCATAAGGTGGAGGCGAGGAGGGAGAAGGTGGCTGATGACTTGAAAGTATATCTCTATACTTAGTTTTGATAAAAGAATCTGCCTCCCTCTCGTAGAGTGAGATGGCACAGTCAGGAGGCCATTTGCTCGTCGAGAGTGTGGATCTGGGTTCGACACCAAGAACACCTGTAAAAGCTGAGTGCTTGTAACCATGCCCTGGAGAGTTAGAGACTGACTGAACTCTAGGGCTTTCCATCCTGCCAGCCTAACCGAAGTGTCCAGTCAAATGCCCTGTCTCAAAAACTAAGGTGGATGGTCCCTATAGAATGACATTTGAGGTGACCTGTAGTTTACACACACACACACACACACACACACACACACACACACACAAACACACACACACACACATGCACACACGGGGGGGGGGAGCAGTGGGGGACGACAGATGGTATCTGCTCCTGATTTTCTGATGCTTAGATTTCACTGGTATGAATTACAGAATAGAGCAACTGTTCTGTGGTGGCCTCCCCTACTTGGTGCTTCTCAACTTGAAGACCCCTCCCTTGAGGCTGCAGGCCAAGTCTCCTGTGTCTGGTCTGTTCAGGGTGCCTGGGATTCCCCATGCTCACTACAGAACTCACACACCTAGTGGGAACTCACTTATCTCTTCCTAGTCATTCTCCAGAAGAAGATACCACCAGCTACACAATTGTGTAAGCTAGAAGTCTCATAGCATGGTCTAATTCTCCCTCCTCCCACACACAACTACTCCTCCAGGCACGCTGAGGTGACAGGTGGCATACTGACTACTGGTTCAACAAAGGATTTCAGGCCACGGGAAGGGGTCACCGTGGTGTTCAAGCCACCGGATCCTTCTGATTCACAGTCTGTGATGGTTTGACTTGCTTTTCAGCTTGACAGGACATAGAATCACCATGGAAACAAACCTCTGGGCCTGTGTGTGAGGAATGATCTTCTAGATTGGGTTAGCTGAGTTGGGAAGACACATCTTAGATGTGGGTGGTGCAATTTAAACAGCTGGGTCCAGGAGTGAAGTTCCAGCACTCCATCCCTTTCCGTTCCCTGACCGCAGACGAGGGCAGCCAGCTCAGTTACGTTCAGGTGGCTGTGCCTGTGTTGACAGAATCTATCCCAGAGAACCGTGAGCCCAAACCAACATGCCCTTCCTTAAATTGCTTCTTTTTTTGTGTTTAAAAGATTATTTTTAGTTATGTGTACATATGTGTGGGCATGTGCACACAAGGTCTGATGTGCCAGATCTTTCTGGAGCTGGAGTTGCCAAGTGGCTGTGAGCTGCCAAGTGTGGATCCTGGGAACTGAACTCTGGTCCTCTGGAAGAGTGGCTGGCGCTCTTAACCACTGAGCCATCTCTCCAGACCTCTTCTGGGGCATTTTCATGATAGCAATAAGAAAATGAACACGGCTTCCAAACAGGACTCAGTCTTTTACTTCTTTCTTTCTTCTTGACCTTATAACCTGGGCCAGAGCCTCCCCGACAAAGCACCTGCACCAGAGCCCTCTGTCCTGCAGCCAGCGACCTCTGTGAGCTTCTGACTTGGTTTTCCTCTCCACTGCCTCAAAGCTTCCATCTTAGTTACTCCTCTTGGCAAACCACCTGGCAGAGGAGGGAGAGGTTTATTTTGGTTCATGGTTTGAAAGCTAAAACAAGGCATCATGGTGCTAAAAACAGAGAAATGACTCGGGACCAGGGACCAGAAAGCATGACGCTTGGGTTGGAAGCAGAGTTAGCCGCCCTGTGAACTGTCCACTCTCCACCCCCAGTGACAGGCCTCGTCCAGCTAGCCCTCACCTCAGAAAGGTTCCAAAGGGCCCACAAACATCTGGAGACCAGGTGTTTAAACATGAGTCTAGAAGAGACACTCCAACTCTTACTGTCACTAAGTCAGCCCCGTCCACAGATGGGCACACACACATGTCTGCGCAGATCGACGGTTTCCTTGACTCCAGACTCCTGCCTTCGATGATTGTCTCAGACTCAGTTGCTTGCCTTGTCCCCTTGTCTCAAGGAGGGTTTCCTACATGCTAGCCTGAGTACCTGAAATAGGTATCTCACCTCAGTTTTCTTGCCTGACCTGTAAGCTTCATGCTAGGTCTCAGTTCTGGCATCATCCTCAGGGGTCATGATGCATGTGCTTGTCTTCATCGTCACACTCCCGGAACTGTCAGCTCCGTCATCTCAGCTATTTTCCACACATTCACCAGGTAAGTGCTTGGTTAATATCACCCCCCACCCCGTCCCCTCTTCTTTTTGTTCTATGGCGGCATGGACTGCGGTCATTTTCACTCGGTTTTCTACTTCCAGCATTAGCAGAGGACCCAGTACATAGCTGCCACTGCGTGCAATAGGGAGAAAGGAAAAAGAGGGAGAGCCTGGAAGAATGGGGCAATTCTTTTAGGGGGAGGGGTTTTGGGTGGAGGAGCAGAGTCTCGCTGTGCATCTGTGGTTGGCCTGAACTTACTATGTAGACCAGGCTGGCCTCAAACTCATAGAGATCCACCTGCTTCTGCCTCCTGAGTGCTGGGATTAAAGCTATTGAATTCTTATATCCTGTGGCTTAGTGAAAACCCTTTATTGTGTGTCACTGTGGCCATTTAGGACAATAGCCGTCAACTGGGAGTGGCTTTGTCTCCTGAAGGATGTTCAGCAGTAACTGAGACCATGTTTTGGTTGCCATGGTCTGATGGGGGGTGTTCCAGATACCTCGGAGGGGAGGTGAAAGTCTGCTGCTGTTAAGCATCTTGTGATGCTGTAGACTGGTCCTATGAGAGACTTACGTGGTCCAGAAAGTCACTGGCACCCACGATGAGGAGTCAGCAGCTTAGGTGCATTTGGCAGCCACTCAAGTCTGTTTCTGGGGAGCAGGAGATGGGTCCCCGGCAGGTGTTCTGACCTTCCAGGTGAGCACACTTTCTGATGGGTAGCAGACACAGTGGAGAAGGCTGGGAGCAGGGGAGCGCTCTGCAAATATTAACCCAGCTGTGGGTGTTGCACATTTTTTTCATTCTATCCCCAGTAATATCTCCGGAGCCTGCCAGGTCCAGGTAAAAGAAAAGGAGGGAGGTTGAGTGGAAGTGACTCTCGCTGCAGTTTCCCTTTGAGCACAACCTTGTAAATACCGGTGATAGACTCCAACAGAACTTACTGAAAATCTCAAAAAAAAAAAAAAAAAGCCTTGGAAAATAGACATGTGCGGGTGGTGGTAAGAAATTTACCGAAATGAACTGTCTGTGAACGAAGAATATGTGAGCAAAATAGATGCTTTATCTGTCATTTTATTCATAGAGAGATCCATTAAGCTTCTCCATTTCATGCCGCTCCTGTTTGGGGAAAGCATTTTAAGCTAAATCTTCATTTTCTTTTGGAAAAAAAATCAGTATGGAAAATAGGCAACTTGACACCCTCCTATTCTCTCTCTCAGGAAGGAAAAAGTATTTCTCCCCCCCTCCGTAAACCTCAGAAATGACTTCTGAAAAACACCCAAGTCCCTGTTACAGGGGTTGGAGCTTTCAGGTAGCACAAGAAAAAGAAGATGGAATGTTAGTTAGGTAACGGTTAAGGGGTACTTTGGACCCTTCTAGGCAAGAGCAGTTGCTCCCTGCACATCTGGATTCACAGCAAGCTGGAGAGCCCTGCAATCCTTTTACTTTGATCTGTCATGTGCTGTGTCCGAGGTATGGGAGGAAACCCATTTGAGTCTTGGACTCTCTGTAGTAGCCACGATCTTCACTCTGTTTTTGAAGCAGGAACATTTACACACAGTTAAATTACAGCACTATTAATTAAATTTTCTATCTCCGTGCAATTAAATTACTTCTTTTGGCAGAAATGCAAGTGTTTAAAATGCAGTCACACATTGATTTTCAGAGGAAAACACTTTTTAAAAAATCTGAACAGTGTCTCTGGGGTTGTGCACTGGCTTTCGGTGCGGGCGGGGGGACATTGCGGAGTGAACAGGAAAATGTGGAAAACCTTACTCATTGTCCTTAATGCGGGTTCTCTTGAGATCTGCCTTCCCTTTCCAGTTAGTGAGTGAGTGACCCTGACTTCTCAGGCCATCTGTGAGTGACTGTTAACTCTGTTCCCACCATGAGGGAGACCACGCTGTTCTAAGCACTGGGGGATCCCTGGAGTTCATGTGTCCCAACTTGTAAGGGTAAACTGCATACTGCCTTCCAGCATGTGCATCCTGCTATGTCAGTGGCCTAAAACTGGACACGTGTGTGTGTGTGTGTGTGTATGTGTGTGTGTGTGTGTGTGTGTGTGTGTGTGTGTGTATGTGTGTGTATGTGTGTGTGTGTATATGTGTGTGTATGTGTGTATGTGTGTGTATGTGTATGTGTGTGTGTGTGTGTGTGTGTGTGTGTGTGTGTGTGTGTGTGTTTGGGGAATATTTATACCATGGAAAGAGGCTGCTACATATCACAGCCTTTGTGCTCCTCTCCCTTTTCTAAAGCATTTTTCACTGGACTGTAGTCTCTTTGAGGTGTCAAACTGGATGTAGGTGGGGGGTCAGGCAAAGTTTGATAAGAGTAAATGGTTTCTGAGTGTGCAATGATTAAAAAATTACTTGAAAATAAAATGTAGGATACATCTGGGTGTTTCTGGTTCTGTTCACTGTGTTACATGCATGTGACGTCATTGTTGCTTAAGTCCTGAACATACAAGTGTGCAGCACACAAATGCTGCCTGAGACACCTCACTTCAGGTTCGACAGTATTCATGTTTTCAAATGGAGCGGTTTTTGTGTCCTTCCTGTAGACCCAATGTTTTCTGCTTCTATAGGAAACTATGATTTCAATATGGAAAACAAAGACTTTCAGCATTTTCCCACTGTCCTCTCCTAGTGTGTGTCAAGTTAGTGTGTCTCTGGGTTACGTCCTGTTAGACAATACAAGCATGTGTGTCTCATTAGCCTGCGGGGAAAATCGAATCAGGATTCACTTGAAAGCGGGGGTGGAGATTGAAAGTAGGGTACAGAGACGCAAGAAATAATGAGTCAAGTCAGGAAATTTCTGATCAAGATTTGCTTTAATGCCGACTAGTAAGAATATATAGAGAGCAAGGTCAATAGGATCTATCCTAATCTCAGTCACCTAGCCCCCGGGCAAGAATGCAATAGCCTGAATTGCTCCCTGTAGAACTTCCTAGTTCTCTGAGTAGTTCCCGGTAAGAACTTCCTTGTTCCTCTGGGTGGTTCCAAGTTGAGACTTCTCTACTTCTTTCAAAGGTAAATAGTCCAAGGATAGCCTAGAACACAAGACTTTGTGAAGCAAAGGTCAGAACTTGAAGGTCACAGAATGCAGCCTAAGCACAGGATTTCGGCCATGGCAGAATTTGGCATGGCTCTCCACATATATGTAATATATACTTAAATTATATGCATACAAAGAATTGTTTGAAAATTAAGTCTTTTATGATTTGCTTTCAGTGAATGTTTGATGTAAACACATATTTTATATATTTATATACATTAGGCCATGCCAAAAATTCCTGATGAGGTCCCCCTCAGTCACAGACATAGGGGAAGGGAGTAGGGGGGAAGCGGGAGAGAGGGAGGAATGGGAGGATACAAGGGATGGGCTAACAATTGAGATGTAATATAAAAAAATTAATAAAACATATTTAAAAATAGGCTTTCAGATAGAAAAGGCTCCGGAGCAGTGGTTTTCAACCTTCCTAATGTTGTCATTTGTTAATAATACCTCATGCTGTGGTGACCACCAACCACAAGATCATTTTTGTTCTTACTTCATAACTGTAATTTTGATACTCTTATGAATTATAATTTAAATATTGTTGTTTTCGTATGGTCTTAGGAGACCCTGTGAAAGGGTCACTGGGCTCCCAATAGCTGCTGTTGTAGAAGCTGGTGATGAAAGCCTTCCCAGAGTAGCACTGGATGACGCCTCTCTATCTACTGAAATGAGGATCTCAGAGCTTCTCATGGCTGGACAGAGGAATGCCTCATAAACAAACAGGAAATGCTAAGTCCTGTGAACAAGAATAGAACAGGACATGACCAGCGAGTAGTATAAATCAGATGTGGAGGTGGCAGACTCAGAGCCAACGAGGGTAGAGGTCTGGAAGACTTTGTGGTTACTACAGTTGGTCAGACAGACATACCGACACCCACGTCTTCTCAGAAAGTTGTGCTGCACAGCTCTCTGAACGTGCAATTTTCTCTTGAAGAAGGTCTGGATTTTAGACTTCTAAAGCTTATATGTAGTCTTTTCAATAAATTTCTCAAACAAAATATGTGGGGAGCAGCATTGCCCAGGAGGCTGCATCAGAAGCTTGACTTTGGTTTTAGCCAGAATTGAGTTCAGCCTCCACCTCTGCTGTTTCCCCCTTGACCATCATGGTGCATTCTCACCCATGTAAGCTGCATGGTGCCCATCTTGCAGAGTGATAACAGTAGCATTTGTTCCCATGCCTTTTTACATCAAATGAGCTGTCACAGGCAGTGTGCCCAGCCAGTGCTCTAGAGAATGTTGTCAGTCTTTTTATCTGAGCATTATGGGAAAGATAGGAATGCTCACCCAAAGCCTCTTCTACCTCCCCTGGTCTTGTCAGGAGTCAGGGCATGAGAGCAGTGCCACTCCTGGGTATAATTAATGTGTGGTCCTTTTGACTTGAGTCCCAGCAATGTTCCATTTCTTCTTGCTTCCTTGGATGGCGTGTTAGCTGCTTTTCTGTTGCTCTGATGACCACCGTGATGAAGGCAACTTACAGAACAAAGGGTTTATTTTAGCTTGTGAGTCCAAAGGACAGAGGAGTCCATTCTTGTCACAGAAGACATAGCACAGCAGTGGAAGCAGAAAGATGGGTTATTTATTTATTTATTTTATTACTTAATTTTTATTAAGCAAGTACATTTATTTTTATTTCTTACAGTTCTTGGAATGCAAGGGTCCTTTGAGTCCCAATACGGGCACATGTTTGGTGCCGCTTATTAGATAGTCACTATTTAAATGGATTGTGATCATGACAGTTCAGATGTAAGCCTCTTCCATACTAAAACACCCAAGAACAAAAACAAAAACGAATGACCCCAACAGATATTAATTCAGCTTTTCAAAATAATACTTATATGTTCTTCAGGGTATTTATCTGTTTTGTTTTAATTTGATCTATCTGTAGACCATGTAACGGCCACACCTCATCATCTATGAATTCATCGTGACTATTGAGGGTTTCAATATGTTTCAACAACCTGACAGTCCATCAGCTTTGTCTGCAATGTTCAAAACTGACTTGAAGCCTCTATAGAATCATTTTAATAGTCAAAGTTAAGTCACTTAAGAAAAGATTTCATTATTTTGTTTTTAAGTGTCTCTGTGTGTGTGCCTGCATATATGCATGTGCATCATGTGTGTACAAGTACACACAGGGGCTAGATAGAGTGTGAGATCCCCAGGAACCAACAAATGGTTGGGATCCATCACAAGGTTGCTGGACACTAGACCCAGCACTCTACAGGACAGCAAGTGCTCTCACCTGCTGAGTTATCTCCCCAACCCCAAGGAAAGTCCTTTGTAAGCTTACGCTATCATCTCAAGATGGGTTATTTAAGTCCACACAAAAGAAGCAGAGAAAAGGGATGGTAGAAGAACAGGAATTGAGGGTGGGTACCCTTCCTCCAACAAAGCTGCACCTCCTAGAGGGTCCATAGGCTCTCCAATCGGCATCACTAGCTAGGTATCAAGGGCCCAAATACATGAGTCTGTGAGGGGAAATGTCACATCCAAACTACCCAGATGACAAGGAAAGGCCCAGAGTCACCTGGAAGAAGCAGCTTGGCTCACTGGGTCACAGTAAGCAATGGCATCACTTGACTTAAGTGTGACCATGAAATGAACTCATGAATGATGAAGTCACTGAGCTTGGAGATGGTCATTTATTTAGGTACTCTGGGAGAGTTGAACTCAAGGCAATTAGGTCATCTCTAGCCCCCTGACTTTATCCACCTGGACTCCCTGGGAAGTTGAGGTTGAATACTGTTTTGCTATATTAATTGATACATATGTTACTGTTTTACTATAGTCCTCGGTTTTCCTAGTTGTTCCCATACAAGCTTCCAAGAGGTCCCAACTTCCCAGAGAACAGGCGTCATAGCAGATACAGACAGAATAAGCTCTTGTGAGTTTCAAAATTATAACCCCTAAGTACCTAAAACCCCCAACAAGAGTGGGCATAAAGGACTAGTTAGCATCATGACCAGTTCTCTGGGAAACATGGATGAGTCCATTGCCTCATTGGCTGGCTTATTTCAAGACTCTCTAGCTTTGTGATGGGAGGAGGAGGGGTGTTAGAAGGGCTGCAGGCTGCTTAGGACCTCCAGGAAGATGGC
Organism: Acomys minous; assembly: GCF_964271855.1. Taxonomy (NCBI): domain Eukaryota; kingdom Metazoa; phylum Chordata; class Mammalia; order Rodentia; family Muridae; genus Acomys; species Acomys minous. Next base: position 65,473,824 of record NC_140485.1, on the reverse strand, counting down.
TGTGCTCCATCTGAGTGACTCTAGGCAAGCTGGATTGTACTTTCAGTCTTCAGTTTCCCAGCTAAACTAGAGTGAACTCATGTGGGAAATTCTTCAGGTGCTAAATGATGGTGGTACAGGCAACTTCTGGTTAGTCTGACTTTGTGTGATGACACAGTTGGGTTTTTTTGTTTTGTTTTATTTTGTTTTGTTTTGTTTTGTTTAAGAGGCAAGATCTCATGAGTCCCAGGCTAGCCTGGAACCCACTCTTGAAGATCTTGAACCTCTGATCCTCTTGCCCCTACCTTTAGAGTGCTGGAATTGCACGCATGCACCTCCAGCGCTCCGTGTGTGTGTGTGTGTGTGTGTGTGTGTGTGTGTGTGTGTGTGTGTGTGTGTGTGTTGATGGGGCTCAAACCTAGCGCTACACGGATGTCAGACAATCACTTTACCAACTGAGCTCCGTCCCAAACCGAAGAAGCTGAAGTATTTATTTCATCTTAAGTTTCCCATATGACCTCATGTGGCTGCTGGCCATCCTCTTGAGCTGCATGAACCTTGACTAAAATCCCATCCTCACTTTCTTTCTCCATGCCTTCAAGACACAGAAACACTACTAAGAACGGACAGAGGAACCATGGGCTGAGCTTGCTTCTTCCTGCCAGCTACACAGTGTTACCAAAATTAATTTGCTCGCTGAAAAATAACATTCCCTTCACACTTTGTTTGTGAATCATCCATTTCCCCCTTCAGACCTCACGTCTAGAAGCTGGTGAGTAGATGAAGTCCTCTGGCTCCCTTGATCTGCCCCAGGTTCAGTTTGACAGGCTCTCCTCACAGTGTAGGGCCAGGGTTATTTGCAAAGCTGAAGAACAGGTTCTTTTGGGGGAGGGGTTGTGTCCTGTGACACATGGTTTCATCTGTCCCTGAAGTTGGGGCAGGGAGCCACCTTCTCCCACTCACCATTCGGTGAAACTTCTGCTCTCTGATGTAAAGTTTGTCCTTCTTTGTTTGCACTTTAATCTGCCCCACGGTTGATTCTCTCCCTTAGGCAGAGCTGAGGCAGAGAGTGACTGCTACTGCGAGCAAGTTACAGAACAGAAGGGGAGAAAGGGGAGGTGGGAGGAGGGCCAGAAAGGGAGGGGGGGGCAGAGAGAGGGGGAGGGGGAGGGGGAGGGGGCATGCTTGTGTATCTGTTTCCAAATTTTCCCATTTTGAGTAAAATGATTCACGCACTAGAAAGAAAATATCAGTCCTCTGGTTGGCATCACTCTGTTATCAGCTGCATTTCCAGAGGCAAGAGAATGGCTTCCTTCCCTTTGGCTTGGAGTTCCCTGTAACACAGAACTTGGCACACTCCTTCACTTTAATCCATGATGCATCCGGAGGCTCAGTGTTCTGTTGCTGTGAAGAGACACCATGACCACAGCGACTCTCATAAAAGAAAGCATTCAACTGGGGCTGGTTTACAGGTTCAGAGATTTAGTCCACTATGTCATGGCACAAAGCATGGTGGCACACGGGCCGACATGGTGCTGGAGAGATAGCTGAGAGTTCCACATCTGGATCACAGACAGCAGGAAAAGAGAGACACTTGGGCCTGGCTCGTGCATTTAAAACACCAAAACCCAACGCCAGTGACACACTTTCCCCAACGAGGCCATACCTCCTAATAGTGCCACTTCCTAGTGACCAAGCATTCAAATTTATGAGCCTAAGGGCGTGATTATCACTCAAACCATCACAGCCTTTTACAGAGAATACTTTCCAAGTAAAGAAACAGAGAGATTGCAACGCCTCCTTCAGAGAGGTGTGCCTTCACCCTCCTGACTCTTGCTTGTGTTTGTGGGGGATAACAGCAATTAATTTCTCATCTATCAAATAAATTAAATCCTTCTACCTCTTGCTATCCATGTGCTTTGAAGGTTCCTGGAGTGGCAGAACATATACAGAAGCTGGATCACCCTCCATTAGGCGAATGAATTGCTTTACCCACTGATGGACAGAGATTCAGATTTTGATGCCCCGTTCTTCCTCATGTCCCTGGAGGTGATGACCCAACACTGAGTAAAGAAGAACATGTTTAACCTGGTGTTGGTCAGTGCCTTAGAAGAAAGAGCGGTGAGGGAGGCTTTGAGCTCTAGTGTCTCCTTGTGACATTAACTAGCATTCTGCTGCTGTGGTAAATGCCATGTGGGAGGAAAGGGTTGCATGAGACACTTGGATTACTCTATGGTCATTGTATTGCATTAAATGTCTCCATCACTGAGGGAAGTCAGGACAGAAACCCTGAAGGTGGGAACTGAAGCAGAGGCCGTGGAGGAGTGCCGCTCGGTGGCTTGCTCCCCTGGTTGCTCAGCTTGCCTTTTTCACAACCTAGGACCACCAGGCCAGGGAAGGCAACACTTACAATGAGCTCTTCACATCATCAATCACTACCCAAGAAAGTGCCTCAAAGACAAGCATATGGGCCGGTGTGATCAGGCAGCTCATTCACTGGGGTCCTTTCTTCCCAGTGACTCTAGTTTTGTCAAGGTGACAAAAAACAAAACAACCTGAGAAAATTATATCAGGCTCATTTTGTAGTCTACAGATTTATCATTTATCTCTAGTCAGATGAGGGAGGAGAGAGAGAGAGAGAGAGAGAGAGAGAGAGAGAGAGAGAGAGAGAGAGAGAGAGAGAGAGAGAGCTCACATAAACTTTTCACAATTAGAAACATGGAAGCCTATGTGTAGTTGCGAGCATTTTGGTAATGTTAAAATTCTCTGCCACAGCCTTAGGACTGGTTCTGGTGTGGTGTAATGTCTCAGAGAGAATACACACATGCGCACGTGCACACACACACACACACACACACACACACACACACACACACACACACACCACACCCCAAAACAAGCCATTGCTGTCCAGACTACAAACTCTTGAGGCCTGAGGTAGACGTTTATTGTTTTTTGTGGTTCTCTGCACCCAGTAGAGTCTTCAATAGCACAATTTGTTAAAGATGATGCATGACTGTGCCATGGACAAGGTGCTATGGTCCATTGACTATGACATGAACACGGTGCCGTGGGCAGCTTCAAGACAGGTATACTGTGTCCTGTCTCCAAAGTAAGACAAGTGAGGTGACATGAGGAGACAGCTCTGACGCTACACTGTCAAACTTGCTTGTGGTGAACTCGAGGCTGACTCCAGCACTAAGTTCTGTGATCGAGACATCCCCACTGTGCCTCCAGGGCTCTGTGAGAGCTTTGCACAAGAGCTTCACCAATATACATCTGACACTTTTTGCTCTTTGTTGCCCACACAAATATTTGGTCCTACAAAGGAAATAAAGCCTAGAAGAAAGGCACCAAGCCCGGCCCAACATGCGAGAGGGTCTTCATTGGTACCTGCTTTCAACAATATGAGTTTTGTATTTACATAGGCCCAGTGCCTTCTTTATAAATCCTTGGCTGCCTTCTGAAAATGACTATCCAGACCACACAAGTGTTTTCTTTCAGTGTAGTTCATTGCTCTGTTATTCCTAAGATTCTTTTAATATTTTGATCACCATTTCAGTGTGCTAGGTGCTCTGAACGCAAGTAGTTAGTGAGAAAAATAAACTAGGACCTGAAATGAGTTCAGAAACCGCAGCTCAGACACTTGTGAAGCCAGCACACTCCATCCAAGTAGGTAGTAACTAGATGCTAGTGGTGACGATACAGCTTGGATGCAGAGTGCCTGGCTATCCCCTCCCCCCCAACTGTAAATAACTGCTATGGGGTTTGGGGTTGCTGACTACAAAACCAATACTTGTCTACTGGTTTAAAAATATACAGGTAGATGTCTATGGAGTAGACAGGTAAGAACCCCACAGACCACTCTTGGCTTTCCATTAATGTGCACTGTTAGGTCATAGAGTGGCATTTCATAAATCTGTCCTTTCTGTTTAAAGCACATCTTTACCATTGTAAATATGCCCCTTGCATAATGATATACAATCATGCAAATGCAAATACATGTACAAAATATGTGCATACGCATGTATACTTCCATGTAAACAAACACAGGTAAGCGTACACATTTGACTGACGTTCACGTTTTCCCTCCAACTTTTCTGTTACAAACTTAGCCATGATATGCATCCTTACATAATACACATCATTATATAATTGCTTGATTACTCCCTTAGGGAAAGCTTCTTGGAATAGAATTATATTAATTCATATGTTTAATATTTAAAGGCTTAACACGTAAAAAATGGTTTCCACACAAGAGACAATATATAGAAAGTGCATAGTGCCCCACATATAGGAAACACTAAGAAAGAGTCGTTGGAACCCTTGGAAAGGACCAAGAATATGCAGGGCCCCTTGCTCTAGTCACTGAAAGTCAACTTGAGGAAGAACTCTCTCATTCAGGCAGGCTCACTAGAAGCGTGAGATAAGCTGGATGTCCTTGGTTAAGGACCACTCCTCTCCAGGGGCTGTCACTGTCCCCATGCACCCCTGGCCTTATCCCCAACAGAAGGATCCACCAGGCCCCATGCAGAGTTCATCTCCAGTCCCAGGAAAGCAGCCAGAGCACAGATCTCGAGTGAGAGGCCTAAGCTGTACATCTCTATGTGGGGTGTGGACTAGAGGCTTGGAATAGACTTTGCCTTCATCTCTCCAGCAACCACTCCAATGGGGCACAAATAGGGAACAGAGGCGTGACGCGTGCTGCTCAAGGCTGGACTCATGGTGCCTTCTACCCCAGGCTTCAGAGCCAAGAGGGGAGAAGGCATAGCTCTTTCCTCGCCCTCATCTCTTACTTCATTCTGCAGCTTTGCTCTCAGGACACCCTTAGCCCAGGCTGCGTCTGGTCTTCCTCCCAGCCCCAGGGTACCATTCCTGTTAGAATAGGGTCGGTGGAGACCGCCTATCAGAGGGGTTAGTCCAGCTGTGGATGCAAGAGCAGAGAGCATGCTTGCTCTTCCTGGTCAAAGCTCCCCCCCCCCCCCCCCCGTCTCTTTCTGTGTGTGTGCCTCTCTTTGTCTCTCTGTCTGTCTCTGTCTGTGTCTGTTTCTCTCTTTGTCTCTGTCTGTGTCTCTATCTCTCTCTGTCTCTCTCTGTCTCTGTCTCTGTCTCCCCCTTCCCCTCCCCTCCCCCTCTTCCTTCTGCTTTTAAAGAGGTACAGCATGTTCTGGGCCACAGCTGGCAGAAGATGGGTATCCAGACACGTCCATACTCTAACGTCCTAAAGCCATGGAGTGCACGTGGCATCTGCAAACAAAGAGGTCCCAGCACAAAGGCCTGTGCTAATAGCCCAGCTCCCTAGGGCAATCCCAGGCATTATTTATCTTCAGCCCTTCATAGAGGCGGACTATGAAGGTTGGTTGTAGACGTGGGCTAGAATTTCAGATGAGAGTCGGGGTTCCGATGGCTGGGGTGACTGGAGACTTTGTCTGTCCCTGTTTCCTAATCTGAGCACACTCTAGGGTTACTGCACAGTGAATAGGCACAAAAAACTGCAGGCCAGCCCCTCCGGTTGAGCCTTAGTTTTCTTTTTGTTTGTTTGGTTTTTTTGTTTTGTTTTGTTTTGTTTTTGTTTTTGTTTTTTTGGGGTTTTTTTTGGTCTCATTTGGCTGCTGTGGCACAGGTTGCTTATAGGAGAGTGTTAGCATGAAAGCGGCTGGCACTCCTCTGACAAAGTGACTGCAAAGAGGTCGCTAGAGTCATTGTTACTCCTTCACCGTTGATTAAAAAGTAAAACGGTGCCCATGACTTTTTGACCCCTTTTGTGTATGTTCGTACGGGCATGTATCTTTATGTGTGCACATCCATATGGCTGTGTGATGTGGGTAGGAGTACACCTGTGTGGGAGGGCATGTGTGCGATGTGTGTGCTCATACAGTTGCATGGATGTGGGTGTATGTGTGGGTGAATGCATGTGACTGTTCCAGCGTATGAGCATATGTATGTATTGTGCATGTTCATATGGTTGCATGCTTGTGGATGTGGGTGCCCATGTGTGGCTGTTGTATATGTTTACATGGGTACATACCTGTGAGTATACATGTGTATTAGGTTGTGTGATTTATATGTTTATATGGCTGCTTGCCTGTGAGTGTGGATTGTGTGAGGTTGTGTGTGTGTGTGTGTGTGTGTGTGTGTGTGTGTGTGTTCATATGGCTGCATATATAGGGTTAGCTTATTGGACAGGGACAACCTAATTAGTCCACAGAGGCTAGTTGTCAAACCCCAGGGATCTGCCTGCCTCTGCTTCCTCAGTGTTAGGATTCCAAGCCTACCACTGGGGCTGGCTATATTTTTTTAAACCTGAGTTCTATGAATCTGAAGGCAAGTACCTCACTGACATGCCCCTATTTTTGAAAACTGTTCATCCATCCATCAACATCCAGAGCATACTATTGTGAGGATGCTGTGAACGGCATGAGGTAGGAGCTGATGGGATGGACAGGAAGCACCGACGCCGTGTTGGGGAAGATGCTTTCCCAACATGGCACTCTCTTTGCCCCAGGTGCTATAAGGAGTTGCTGTCATGCACTATGCACTGGCCATTCAGGAGGAGGAACACATCCTCACCTCACACAGGATGGAGAGACTCAGAGAGATGGAATACCTGCCCCAGGCCTCTTGGCAGCTATGTTTGCCACCGAAGTCCCTCAGAGATGACTTTTGCCTCCTGCAAGCCTTGGGCTTCAGGCGACACCGGCTACTTCTGCCGGTGGTACTTCCGTTTTGTGTGTTTGGGCCATGTTTGCTTTGGACTCTTCCTGGGTGTCTCTGGTTGTACGATCCTGTCTCAGGTTGCTGCGCTGCCCAGTTGGGAAGAACAGCCTACCCGGAGCATGTGAATGAACCCGTCTCACCTGGCTATGCTTTGCTCCCCAGCTCCATCCCCAGGAGAGCTCACCCAGCCCCTCCCATCAATCTAGCTGAGTTACAAGTTTAAACCAAACTGACATTCTAGAAGCAATAATTGGCTTAATATTCTCAAGGAGCAGAAGACGGTAATTTCCTCAGGGACCACAAAAGCTTACTCCAGTTCTGCGGCTCCAGAAAGGGATGGCTGACATGGGCGTAAAGTCTGCATCGCCATATGCGAACACAGAGTCCAGTGGTGTCCCTGTGGTAGCTCTCGCTCTCACCCTCCCCGGGGAAGCAGAACTTCCCATTGTTGCTTTAGCTGGCAACCCTTTCCCGACTCTAAGCAGGGTTCTTTGTACATTTCTAAACTTTTGCAGTTCCTCCCCGAAACCGTGCTATGAATTTGCTTGTCACTGTAAGCCGTACACAAAGAGAAACACATACAGCAAGCACAAAGATATCAGGAAGTGGTTTTCCTAGCAACAGTAATCATCAGAAAGATCCCAGAACATCCTCTCTATTCATACAGCATTTCGTGTTTTGAATAGTTCTGACAGGTGAAGTGGATTCACGGTATTTAATACAAAAAAAAAAATATTGCTGGGGATTGGTGCTGCACAAAAGCGCAAATATCCGTACTAGTCACAGGCAGTTGAATTCACTGTTTTTATATCTATCTAGATTATTTAGCGAGGGACAATTGCAAAAGCAAATACTCACCTGCTTGCCGAATGACTAATCCGGGTGTATTATGGAAAGTCTGATTCCCTAGACTTCCTTCGGGCAACTGGGACACCGCACTAAATCAAATCCAGCCTGCTCTGTGCGCGACAGCTTTGTGCAAGGTTTGAATGATAAAGAGACATCCTGCTTGCCAGGTCCCTGGGCAGATGTGTCCAGTTTAAATAAAAACGAGCCAGGGCTGCTGGCAGAGACATCCACCCCAAGGGGTGTTGTCTGGGTATTGCTGCGAGTCCATCAGGAGCTCTTTCCTCCCACTCTTCCTGCTTCCTGTAAGGGTTTAAATAAAGGAATAAAAATCAAAACAAAACCAGAGGGGCCTATGGAGGGTGGCAGGGGATGGCGTGCTAAAGAGAAAGAGAAACAGAGAACAAAGATACAAAGGCAGACCAGGAGACAGAAGAGGGGACAAGTCTAAGGTCCTGGAGAAAGGGGACGAGCCCAACCTGCACGGTGTCCAGTTCTGTAAAGAATTAACATCTGGCGCTGGTGAGATGGCTCAGGCTGTAAAGACACCGAGGCTGGTCCCTGGGACTCGTAGGGTAGGAGGAAAGAACCGACTCAGGCAAGTGGTCCTTTGACCTTCGTGCGTGCACTGTGGCGCACAGATGCCCCACAGATGAGTAAATAAATGCAAAGACTCTTTTTATTATTTTAAAAAAAGAAATTAAATACTTAAAAACCGTATAGTCATATACTCCACACGAGTCCATTGGGGCTTATCATCGAGGTTGCTGCTGTTGTTGCTAGTTCTTGTTTCATCCCATTGACCTAATGCTTGAGCAAGTCTGTGCGGCTCAGAAGATGCCAGCGCAAGAGAGTTCTCCATCTAGGGTTTAGAAGTGAGCAGCAGAGGGATTGTGGGAGAAATATCTGAGAAGTTCCTCTTGGCTGTGCATCCTGAGGCTTGTTCTTCATGGTCACATGGGGGAAGAGGAGTGGGTACGTTCCAGGGTCATTATGTGTAGATCTGGAGTTTGAATCTAGCTATGGGACTGAGGGAAGTTTTTTAAAAACATGTGCCAGTTATATTTGCCCTATATGACAATTGTGCAGACTGATCATGACGAATTCTTTAACACTTCAAAAACACTGTAGGATATCCGTATGTCCTAGGCCGTGTCTCCATCAGAGACAATGCAAACGAGGGCCGGGGCCGTGACTCTGTGGTTAAAGCCCTTGCCTAGCAAACCAAAAGTTCTGAGTTCAGGTGCCCAGAACCCACATAAGTGCTGGGCACACGTGGCAGCGTCCCTGCGATTACAGCCTCAGGAGGCAGAGACGAGGGGTCAGCATGAGCAGGTAGTTACTCAATCGAGCTCTGGGTTTGGTGGGAGACCTTGCCTGGAGAAGATTGAGGAGGAGAGTGTGTGTATGTATGGAAAGGAGAAGAAGAAGAACACATGCCGTGCAAATAAAAACCGCATAGTCGACATCTTCCAACCCCGTGTGGTGTGTTGTTACTGCAGCATGGTTTTGTGTATGGATGCATGGACACAGGACATTTCATTGTATTTGAGGCCATTTACAGTGCATCTACTTGGGGCTGGGGAGATGACTTGACCAATAAACTGCTTGTCTTGCAAACACGAGCACCTGAAATTTGCCCCCAGAACCTAAGTAAACAAACTCAGAGTGTGGGGATGCACACGTGTAATCCCAAGGCTAGAGAGGCAGAGACAAGAGGACCCCTGGCCAGCTCTAGGCTGATGAGAGACCCTGGATCAAAAACAGGTGGACAGTGTTTCTGAGAAAAATCACGGGAACTTATCCTCCCCATCCATGCACATCCATGCACTGCATCCAACACATGGGCGCACACACACACACACACACACACAAATGTATCCATATAAAGTAAGAGGCATGTACTCTAGCATCAAGAACTTCTAGAAATTCTCAAAGGTATATCCAAGGAGGTGTGTGTGTGTGTGTGTGTGTGTGTGTGTGTGTGTGTGTGTGCGCGCGCGCGCGCGTGCGCACACGAGCACTCACATGGGGGTTGCTCTAGGTATAATGCTGAGATATTAGAAGTATTCAAACATGCATCCACATGGCATTGGATAAACACACTGATGTGCTTAGCAGTGACTAGAAGCAGGAATTGAATTGAACAAAATGGCAGCATCCCTAAGACCCAAACCTGAGCACCAATGGTAAGAGGGGTGACGTGATTCACTTATAACATGCTTCTTAAGGACGCAATGCAAACATGTCTTGAAGAGCACATATAAAACACCCTTTGGTGGGTTTAAAATAATGTTCCTCTCAGCCAGCAGATTGTGAGCTAAAAGAGTGAGGAGCGCAGAGAGAGCTTTGCCACACCCCAGACGGTGTGCTAGCATTGTCAGGGTGCATAAAGATTTGGAATTGTACAAGGAAATGTGATAACTTAAAATTTTAAGTAACGTCTATTTATTTATTTGTGTGTGTATGTGTGTGGTGTATGTGTGTATGCATGTATATGCATATGTATGTATGTGTGTGTATGTGTGTGTGTGTGGGGGGGGTTATGTATGTGTACAAATACACATGCAGACTTTTTGGCCCAAGAACTTCCAGCTCTTCCCCTGTCTCTAGCTCTCTCTCACTACAGAAGCACTGCGGTACTGGACGTGTGTCCACCCACCTGGCTTCAGATGGCTTCAGGGGACTCATCCAGGTTTTCCCACTTGTGCAGCAGTTCTTCACCTGCTGAGCCTTCTCCCCAACATCAGCTCTAGATTCTCTTACAACCAGCTCACCTTCCGAGTGCCGAGTGTCCCCCTTGTTTCACAGTGGTGATAGAGAGAGGGGAGGCATACTCCCGGTTTCACAGTAGTAACAGAAAGGAGGGGGGAAGTGGTAAGATTTATGAGTTGCTTTATTTTCAGCCAGTCTGTCAAAGTGTGGCTGTGCAACCCCTGACCTGTAGGGTAAGTGAGAAGGGACAATAAAAGGCAGAGCAACAGTCAGAGAGAAGCTGCAGGTCCAAGCCACAGGACATGGTACCTCATGGACAAGCAAACAGTGAGAGTCCATGGTTTAAAAAAAAAATAATCCAATCTCTCAGATTCAAAACCAGGAGCCTCATCAATTGAGCTATCCATTTGGGCTTCAGTGGGTTGCCTAGTAAGGGAACTGTCTCTGATATGGACTCTCATGCCAGCTTTTTTTTTTTTATCACTGTCCCCACCCCAGTAGGACTGGATGGCCAGGCCACGTGGGAAGAGGATACACACTGTCCTGATGTCACTTGATGGGGTGGAGTGGATGGGAAGGGGGGGGTTCATTTTTCTGAGGAATGAGGGAGGGGAAAGGGAGGGAGGGTAAGACTGGGAGGAGAGGAGGGATGGGGCTATGATCAGGATGTGAATAAGTTAATAAAAAATAAAAATAAAAATAACCCCCCCCAAAATAATCCACGTGAGTATAAAACCACACCCTGTTTACTATAGCAGCAGACACTGACACGCAGAGAGTTGTAGAAATAGATGAGACGCAGCCATGGTCCCCACAAAGTTTTCCTATCAAAGGTGCATGAATGAGGAAGTAGATTCTTGAATGGCCTCTGAAAGAATCAACCCTCAGGAAGGAACTGGTTAAAAGCCGACATCTTCACTGTAGACAAAGCTTGCCCACCAGAGGGACCAGTGGAAGGGTCTACAGGGAGGCGGAGGAGGGCCACGGAAGACTCTCAGACAAAGAACCCCGGTTCAAAGTCCTGAGGCTCGTGGGTAAAGTCACCCAATCAAGCTGACGTTGGAACCTCTGTCTTTTCCCACAGTCTTCTTCAGTTGTACGCATGCGCATTGATCACATCCCAAGTACTGGAGCGGGTAACGGTTAAAACCAGCTGTGGCTCCGCTGGTAGCCTATGCTGGACCGGGCATTTCTAGCACAAATCTGGACCCGCTGATCCAGGGCACAGGGATGTGATTCGGCCGCCAGAAAGAAATCTATGACCTAAAGTAAAAATAAATGAGTCTTTGAGAAATCTTTAGTTCTGCTTAGCTCCATTTAGTTTCAGCCATAAATGCCGCAGAATTACCCAAGTAGGTGATTTTTTGTACAACCTTATAATCTGCAGAGCATTAAGAAACCCTAAGGGGAGGTGGAAATATTGCTCAGCAGTAAAGACTACTTCTTCTTGCAGAAGCCCAGGGTTCAATCTCCAGCACCTGTTCGGTGGCTCGGGATCACCTGTAACTCCAGCCCCAAGGAATTAACGCCTTCTTCTGACCTCCATGAGCACCAGAACACACATGGCACACATACATGCATACATACATTCATACATACAAGTATACATACATACAAGCAGGCAAAACACTCGTACACACAAAATAAGAAATAAATACATCTTTTAAAAAAAAAGATGGTAAGAAGCCATAAAGCATCACGAGTACTCTCTACCATTCAAAAGCTGTTGTTAGACATCCCAACAGATCTTATTACTTATGTTATTAAAAAGAAACCCTGCTTATTGCCAAGTTCCTTTAAAATATTTTGATAACTGATTATATTTAAATCTAAATTCTCTGTAATATTATGTATCTGTAGTATTATGAATAATGCTAGTCTGGATGTCCTAGAGTGCCACAGGGACCTATGGCATGAAATTGTTAAGGGTTCTTGTACAGTTTAAATTGGTGAAACTGAATCAAATGGCAGTTGCGGCGATGGTAGGGAGGCAAGCGGTCCAAAGAGAGCCCGGTAAGGCAGGAAAGGCAAGGGCCCTCTGCAGAAGGGAGCCTTGTGTTATAAAGATGTATCGCTTGTAACCATCAAAGCATATACAGAAGAATGCTCCAGAAGAAGCCAATACATGTTTAAGCATGCCCAGAGAAGGGAAGGCTTTTGGATGCCATGGATGGCAGTTGGGCACTAGGGATTGGGGTACCAGTACTGTGCAGATGGGAGGCAGCCAGATGTGATATGAGGGTAGAGAGGTGGGCAGGGGTTTCACAGTCAGAATTACAGGTGGGTGCAGAAGGCATGAGGAAGAGACTAAAGTGGGATTCGGGCACTGCAGGTGGTGGAGTGTGGCCCAAAGCCAGTTTCCCTGTCAAAGAGAGGAAAGGTGAGATTGCACAGGCCTGCAGGGCCTGGGCATCATAAAACTTAAATAGCCTGTGATACCAAGGGCGCACCTTGTCCTCACATGTTCAGACTCCCAACCTGCCCTTACAGAGCCCACCTATGAGCTGGTGTCTCAGTAAAGGTTCTTCTGCCAAGCTGAACCTGTAGTTGACCAGCACTGAGTGTCTGTGGCTTCCAGCTTCCCAGATGAACTGACCCTGAGCAGAAAACACTTTAGAAAATTGTAAAAAGGCTTTCCTTTCTCATCAGTGTCTCCTAAATAATATAATACAACTGTTTATATGGAGTTTACACTGTATTCACTCTTATAAGTAATTTAGAGGTCATTTAAATTATATGACAGTGGGGGTGTTAATTATATGTAAATGCTACACTGTTTTGTACAAAAGACTTGAGCCCCTGGTGGATTTTGGTACCCAAGGGGGTTGGGTATGGGTCCTGGAATCAATCCCTATGGATACTGAAAGCTGGGTTGTATGCATACATGCACACATGCACACAGGCCTCGATCTTGTTTCTGGTTACAATTCTGTGTGGTAGGTATGTCTTACAAAGTGATCGTCAAGTGGGATTAGGAGCTCTGATCTTAGGGAAAAGCAGATGAGTCAGTTCCTGGGAGGCCAGAGACCCAGCCTTTTGCCAACAGATGGCTCCGCGGCCTGGCTTTGTGCACGCTTGTTTACAGACATCGTCTTTGGGGTGTTCTGCTACTTTACTACTGTATTTAGGACAAACAAACGCACTGTCCCTCGTGCCTGAACATGCTTATCTCGCACACCTTTCTGTTAAGTAGGTAAAATCACCAACAGAAACCACAAAAGTGCAAAAACCCATGGCCTTCAATAAACTGCAAAAGGGACGCGTGTTTACAGTGTGAGAGCAGAAACAGAGAACCCAAGTGCCACCTCAGTCTGCCTCGGTCATAAACATTTGCTCACAAAGGGTTATAAAAACATTTTATCTGGAGGTTAAAAATCTATGGTGGTGGACGATGCCGCTCAATTGGTGGCGAATTTGCCTAGCATATAGGTGGCCCCGGGTTCTACCCCAGCATGGCGACTCACACCTGTAATCCCAAGTGGATCCACTTGGGAGGTGGAGGCAGAAGGACCCGACGTTCAAGGTTATCCTTGGCTATAGGAGGAGTTCAAAGCCAACCCGGGAAAGGCTAAACCCTGTCTTAAAAACATAAACACATAAATAAGTCCGAGTAGGAGAGAATTAGCCAACATGGACTTTGTGAAGCAGGACCAGTGGTCCATGATCACTCTATGAAGACTGTCAAACTTATAGTGCGTCAAATGAGACAATGGCCATTGGCTCATGGGATAGCCTCAGAGCAGAGGATCATCTCCCTTTAAGCCATCCAGGAGACCTCCTGCCTATCAGAACTCCCCATGGATTGAAAGAAGCCCCTCCATATCACCCATGACAGTCTCCTTCACTGCTGAGTCCAGTGAACACATCACAGAGAAGCCTCCCAGAAACATCGACTTGGCATTGATGTAGTAATGTGGGCCTGTAGCCTTTCAGGTTGCCATATAAAATGGACCACCACTGATGACATACGAGAGAGGGCAAGATGCAGGCTGCGAAGCATCCAGACCATTCAAGTGGGGAAATCCTGCTAGGTTGGACTGGCGTCATGGCTTTTTACATTCGTTTTTACTTTAGTTCTCAAGGAGCCCCACAGCCCAAGCTCTTGTCTCTAGTCTCCAAAGCCATCTTTCTCTTCACACAGTCCTGTCCCTGCAAGGCAGCAGCTGCCACTTCAGTTAGAAATGCTCTTCTCGGGTCTGTGTGCTGTGCTCTCTTTGGCGTCTGAATGCCTTCATCGGCACTATCTCCTTTTCCGTAGGTTGTGGACGGAGGAAGTTCAAGAAAGAAGATGCATTCAGGGCCGTGGGGGGGCGGTGATGGGGGGATTCCTGTTTCAAGCAACAGAATATCTGAGTTACTGTAACTTACAAAATAGTTTATTTTTTAAAAAATCATTGCTCCTAATAAGAACTCTGGAGACAGTTGGTTGCTGGGTTGGTTCGAGAAGAGGGATCAACAAACTCTGGCTCATGGGTCAAATCCAGGCCCTCCCCACCAGCCATTTTTTTCTTTCACCTGAAAATTAAGTAAGTTTCCTAAGAAACAGCAGCAGCAGAGGTGGCCCACAAAGCTTAAATATTTAACTGTCTAGCACTTCACAAGACAAGATCTCTGACCTCCAGTTCAGAATTCGATCGTGTTCATTAAGATCTCAGCCTCCATTATTTTCCCCCTCTGCAGCCATCAGCTCTGTCTTTCTTGCTGGACCACAGTCCAGCTCCGCACAGCATGCCTGACTGAAAAGAGGAGAAGTGTGCTCTCCTCTCTTTCTTTTATCTGAATGAGGAGTCTTTTCCAGAAGGCTGAAGCAGACACTTTGGGTCCCATGGGCTGGGACTCCATCAAGTGGGATAGCAAACAGTAAGGGGACCTGGGAGAAGGGCCTGGCTAGTGTCTTCCTACTCCCTGTGGGAGGAGACTTGTGCTGTGGGCTTAGATTGGCTATTGTGCTACCATCTGCTGAGATGTGCTCACCAAAACAGCATAGTCCTCGGAACTGTTCGTCACAGCACGTGAAAGTGGGAGGCTTGAAACCGAACACAAACGCTCTCCGGTGAGAGATAAGGCAGTGCTGACGGTCCTAGCTCCGGCTCTGTGAAATGCTGGAAGGAATCCTGTCACCTAAATGGCTGATGGTTAAATCTAAGCTTTTAGAAATGTTTTGTATTATCTCTGACATCGACTGGAGAACATATGGAAACTTAATTATCCTACATGCATGAATGTCTATATATGATGTTTGAATGATGAGAGAAAGGTAAGGAGTGAGTAGGGAGAGTGTGCAAGGCCTTAGTCTCTCATTTCTAAACATACACACAGGAGCCACACGCTGAATGCACTTATACATCTGTGTGTAATGCCCTGTGTGCTGTATATTTATGTGTGCACATCCGCAGAGCAGTGGTACTCGGCATGTGTCAAGACCTGTTAAGGGCATCTGGGACACTGTGGGCATTGGCTAAGCATGGTAGAGTCTCCTAGTCTCTTCCTGGGAGAAGCTTGCTCCTCCTTGATGGTCCTGGATAAGATGCCGACTCATTCCAATGCAGAGTGTGGTACTAGGAAGATGGGAACATTCCTTCTTGGGAACACCTCCCACTCAGTATCATTAGAACTTTTATAAAAATCAAAATTCTTGTAATGGTGACTTTAAACAAGAGACTTTTTTTTTTTAAACCAGAAAACTTTCACATTTGCCTTTCTTCTCAGAGCACAAGGGGCTAATTGGAAGTGGAAAGGTTCATGTTCCATTATAAGTATTGCGGTGGTGGTGGTGGGGACTCTAATACTCAGCAAGGGCTTAACTGCCTTAAAAAGGCACCAACCCCTCCCCCCCCCTCTGTTGGGGCACAGATGTGCCTTTCTCCCTGGAGCCACGAAGGTTTAGAGTCTGCAGGAATGAAGGACATGGGCTCCTGATGGCTGTCACTTGGGTCTTACCACTAGAGGGGCACCCGTCCTTCCCCATGAACACCTTCAGCGTGAGCCCCCGAGAACCTCTCACAGGCCACGGTAGTTTTTTTCTTCTGATTTGTCTCCAAAAATGACTCCATTACTTGAGCAGTAAGCTTGTCTATGGAATAAGATGTGTGTGGTGGTTCCCTAATGGGGCATGTCAGCATATGAAAGGCCCATTACACAGAGGCAGGCCTGGGTCTGTCCATTTTCCATGGCACTCCCTCCTGGATTTACTAGGATGAGTGCCAGAAACCCGAGTACTCTACCCAAGGTGCCTTTGGAAACCAGTGTGTTTTTTTACCACAGGAGATGGCTGGAGAAAGAGTTCCTAGGGTTGTAGCCGATTCTACCGAGAGGAGCCATGGAGTTGATGAAATGATAAAGGATGCTAGGAGTCAATAAAAAAAAATAGGGAGACGAAATATCTATAGAAGTTTGGAAATGTTTTTTTCCCCTGGCATGGATCCTGACAATCAGTGTGTCTGTAAACAGCTGGCTGCTTTCATTTGCGGGGGGGGGGGGGGGGGGGGGAGGGACAGGGTGATAAAGATAATTGAATCAGGAGTAAGGTACACCCAGTTCAGTTTCATATTGGAAATGCTTGTTGTCCTGTGCAGCACCTGTATGCCGAGCCTTCACCAACTCTTGTTTAATAATTAAAGTGGGGACCCATTTATCCACTAGCTGGGACAGGCTGGCATGAGGGTGTTTATTGATCTGACATGTCACTGCGAAGTGCACACTCTTGCTGTTTGCCCTGCACACCTGTCAAAAGAAAAAAAAAACACTGCTATTGTCACCCAAGTGGGAGGCTGTTGGGAAGTGGCAGTGAGGGTGACTTTGGGAGACAGCTTCCCCCAGGAAGGAAGGCAGAGGCTACAGAGAGCCTGGACTACAGTGGACTGGGAGGCAGGGAAGAGCAGCACTGATGGCTTAGTGGGTAGTTGCGCTGGTCCTGGCGACATCTTTGGGAGCTCTGTTTGCTTAGTTGCTGGATCTCGGAATGACCTGTGAATAATAGATGAGCCATTTGCCCTGTCTTAGGTATGGGGTGCCTTGTTGTCTTGTAAAAGAAGAACTATGGTGCATGCTTCTTACTTCCCATCACTACCCTGTTTTCTCCTCACTCTTGCTGAAAACATAACAGTGTGTTTTCCTCTGTTCTTGTCCAATGAGAAGATTACAAAATGTCACCTTAATAACTAAGATTTCTGGGCTAAAGCGTGAGAGTTGCCTGGCTATAAGCGCTAGTGGACAGTCACCTAAATAATTCAGCAAGATCTTACAGCTTCATAAAACGGACGGCTGCATCTCTGGAGTCTCTGACTCCTCCTGTGGGTCATCAGGAATGTATAAATAAGGACCATATTGGATTTCAAGTGATAAAAATCTGCTGTATGCTGCTGAAGCCAAACAGAGGGGGATTTATCTTTGAAATATTTGGGGGCCTTAGTAGCTGCACATCAGAGAGCAACTGTGTCTTAGCAAAGAGCTGGGGCTCAGGACTGGAATGGAACGCCTGTGAGAATGCGTTCTGCGTTCTGTCTCTGCAACCAAGCACTGTAGAGGTGATGGGTCTTATCCAAACCCTAGTTTCTGTGCTCTGAAGCGTTCATTCCCACCAGTCGAAGAAAGAGATTGGCTCTTTTCAGCCTAATTCACAACCAGATTCCAAACACTGGAGTGTTAGCAACCCCTGCCATAGATAGATATTGCTTCTGCTTTCAAGTTAATGCAGACCTAACAGTCACCATTTAGACTCTCCCACACACACCCCCCTAAAGCACTTCCTTGAGAAGCATTCTGGAAGGAAAGGTAGTCAGTCACCAGCTGTCATTGGGGGAGGGGGGTGTTTCCAGGGTAGGGAATGGGCGCGTGCTATCCCTAAAGAGACAGACAGGAAACATGAATTTGCTCAGGCTTTGGCAGTCACGTGGTCCCTATCACATACAATCAACTCCGGCTTTGCACAAATGTACACACAGACAATACACAAATGGATTAGTTTTGGTCTATTCCAATAAATGTTCCGGGCTGAATTTGGAATTTCATATGGCACTTACATGCCAAAAAAGATTCTTTTGAAATTTTATCCAACTACTTAAAAATATTAAACAAGAATGTTCACGATCTGTAAAAGCCAGGTGATGGGCTGCGGTCAGTCCAAAGGGTCGCAGTTTGGTGACCCCTCCTCTCGCAGCATGTTTCTGGTGATGGTGGTGTGACCGACAATCAATCAAAGCAGCTTGCCATCTAGGAAAGTCATCAAGCATGGGGCACTTTTGTGACATGTGAGTTCGAAAAGAATGCACTCGACCTTCTACACCAGAACATTCTTCTTTCTTTTAAAGACTGAGGGGTTTTTTTTTCATTTAAGTTCTGTGGATGTCTGTGTGCTTTTAAACATACATGTGTATGGATCTCCCCTAGAAGCCAGAAGAGGAATTAGAGACAGTTGTGAGCCACCTGGTGTAGGTGCTGAGAACTGAACTGTAATCCACTTCCAGACCAGTAAGTGCTCTTAATAACCGAGCCATCTCTCTGGCTCTGAGGTATCCATCAGCCTTGATGCTAGCTCTTTAACGTGCTTGAGAACTTCATACATCATCCAGGACCTTTCCAGACACTAACAAGTACTCATTCAGTGTTTCAGGTTATTAAAAGAGAGTCTAACCCCCCCCCCCCGCAAATGGGTCTTAGCTTTTCCAGCGTTAAGGAGAATTGCCACTTTAGGCATCCACATTTGTTCTCCACCATTGATGCTGTTCCTGGTCTTCTTTTCTATGTACTGCACAGTTTCTGAGAGGTTGCCCTTAGAGAGGGCTTGGGACCAACAGCAGATTCTGACATTCAGTTCTGGGTTGATAACAATTACATATTTAAGGAAAAGAAATCTGCATTGCATATGTTCATATTATACTGTTTGCTTTTACGGGGAAAATGCAAAATAAAAACCATGTATTAGAGAAAATTGTGAAGAACCAGAATGTTATAAATTATAAGTAGCATGGGAGTGCTGATCCCAGTGGCTTACGAATGTGATCCCAGCATTCATGATACTTAAGCAGGAAGATTACAAGTTCAAGGCCAGCCTGAGATACTTAGCAAGACATGTCTCAAAAATGCTTTGAAAAAAGCAATAGTAACAGAGATAGCACAGGTAGAAATAAACTTCATATCAACTCTATTAACTGACAATTTTCAGCTGTTGCAATCCTGGTGTTTTCAACTGAATCGATATAATTTGGAATAAATTACATGTAATTTAACAGCATCGTATCAATTATTTTCATTTACTACAGATTGCCTTGTTCAGTTTCCCAATTTACAGACCAGGCAAGATGGCTGCTGATAGCACTCAAGCTCGGGCATCAGAGAGAGACTGTTTCTCTGTGTCTCGAGGTCTAGAGAAGAGCCACTGTCCAGCTCCTGCTCCACCCAGTGTGCTTGGGGTGGGGGTGGGGCTTAGGCCACTGCATATGGGAGGATTTCAAAGTCTGTGCTTCTGGGTCTGCGTTGGCTAGAGACAGAAGACTGACCAGCGGAAGGGTGGCAGAGATGTTCTAGTAGCTGTCACTCACAGATGCCGATGTCAGCGCGGCGATTCTGTTGCTGCATGTGTCTCCATACAAACTTCAAACGATGCTACAATAGTCAAAATATTTAAGGCTGCCTACCAGTCAATCAGAGCCTGTTATCAGAAGACAGTGAAGGGCCCTTTAATAAACATGAATGTCAGGTGCTATTCTTTCTGGAATGAGCTATTTTATGAAAGTGGGCAAGGAGCAAAGGTTTTTAGTAAGAGGAAACAAGACGACAGATAGGTAGGTTTAACTTTGCTGCTTATTCCTCTGGTGTTTTGGTGTCTGTTGGCTGAGGTGGGTCACGGGGCATCTCTGCACACCAGAGGAATCCTGCCAGTTACCGGAAAGGAGAAAGCATGACCAAAGCCAAGGTCGGAGCATTGTCCGAAGAACTGGCTTCCAGAGTGACTTTCCAGTCCTTCCTTGCTGCCCCATTTGAGGATCCTGCAGGCCTGCACTTAGTGTCATTAGTTTAAAACTTTCAGTCCAGGGAAGGCATCTCTTGAGTCGATCGCTTTTCAGACCAAAGAAACTCAAGAACTGCCTGCAGTGACTCCTCCCATTGGGTCCCAGTGAGACATGACTCACCGACTCATGTGTTTGCACACTTGGTATCCAGCTAGGGCACTGTCCTGTCAGTTTGTGACACCCTTAGGAGGCTGGCCTTGCTGATAAAGGCGAGTAGCTAGCAATGGACTTTTGAAAGCAGAGCTACTCCTTGATCAATTGCTCTATGGCTCCTGACCCACCCAGGTGTGAAAAGCCATGTTTCAAGAGGCCACTGCCCGAGACAGAGGCCCAGCAACTGGCTCACCATCTCTACCATGTTGCACCAATATTCCCCAACTGTGAGCCCTGAGTTGCTTCTGCTAGGATTTCTGTCACAGCAGAGGAAAACTGATGAATTCACCACCCATCTGCTTTGGCAATCTTCCCTCCCAGCCATGAGTGACACAGCCTGAGCCTTCTTCCTCCTGCCAAGAAAACAGGCAGACATGGCTACCACTTGTCTGGTACATGGGATGAGAGCAATGAAATCTGGAATCTTTCCTCCTCCTCCTCCTCCTCCTCCTCCTCCTCCTCCTCCTCCTCCTCCTCCTCCTCAGATCAGAGTTTCTTCAGCATTGAGCACCTTCAAGCAGCCAGTCAGTGGCTCTTGACGGATGACACAGAATAGTTTCTGCTGTGGGAAGGAATCATGTTCAGTTCTGCCCACCATGGCTGGTGGACGATACAGAGAAAGAGCAAGGCAAGACATAAGCTTCGTGGGACAAAAGAAAAGGTTGGGAATTGCTGAACCAACTAACACGCACCCCCCCCCCCCACACACACACACCTGGGATCACATTAACACTTAATGTGTGCTGAGGTTGTTCACTTCATGGCTTGCTGTATCAGTACTGAACATTTGTTAGGCCAGGCTTCACATGAAGAGCTGGCAAGGCTGTGATTTGAGCCTACTTTAATGGCATCATTTTATTTCAATTACATCTGCAAAGACTCTATTTCCATACACCATCGCATTCATAAATACTGGGTGGTTAGGGCTTTGATGTAGTCAACTATAACACACACTCTACCTATGGTAGCCCAAGTCATTCTCTGTGGCCATTGTCGCTTGCTCTATTTTTGACACATTTGAAATGACCATGTTTAAACAGGTTTTGTGCGCTGGCCAGCTCCCTAACTGGAATCAAACAGGAACCTCTGCTCTGTAATGCCAGGGTGTTGGCAGTGCCCTGACTGGTGCATTACTGGGTGCATTATAAAAGCGAGGCATGATGGCACAAGCTAGTAATCCCGGAAGTGGAGACAAGAGAAGGAGGAATTCAAGGTCACACAGTGAGTTTAAGGCCTGCTTAGGATACATGGGGCCCTGTCCCAAGTAAACACATGATAAAGTACGATAAATGTAAAAGCCCAAGCCTTGAAGGAGCAAAATGTGGTAGCGATCAAATAGTGAGAAGAATGAGGAGGCAAACTCACTGTGAGGAAGCCTGTCATCAGCACCAAGTCTCTCGGGTAACGCGTTTCCTGCTGTGGGGGTGTTCAAGCCAAGTTTAGGAAACAGGAAAACTGGACCAAAACATCAGTTCAAGATTACATCAGCACAACCTCTGAGAGCCCCTTTGACCCAGAAGCTCTATAACTCTGAGTTTGAGCAGAGCCTCTTACGAATCCTGTCCCAAGGAACCAGCTGCATGGTGGAAACTTCGAGTGGGAAGAGTTCTGACTGGGGACATCCCGTGGTGCTCCTTTGGTGGCCTCCTTTATTTCTCTAGAATCTATTCTTTGAAATAAAAAGATGTACTTTCAGCCTTGTTCATATGTACATATATGCACATGTATGCACATTATGCTGTATGCATGCAGACAGCAAGCTGGCCAAAAGAGGGCGTTGGATTCCCCAGAGCTGGAATCCCAAAAGATTCTGAGCCAACTGACATGAGTGCTGGGAACTGAACCCAGGTCCTCTGCAATAGCGGCGAGGGCTCCTAACCACTGAGCCACCCACCCAGCCTCCTGAACCTATTTTTTACAGATACCCCACATTTCTTCATCTTTCATGTATCGATTATTTTATTCTATTGATCCGTGTTTCTAAGGGAGAAAGAAGACTTCGAAGGTGACTTCTAGCCTGCTTGGGATCCCTGTAATGTCTTCATGAAGCCTGTTACAGTGCGGCATCGTGTTCAGAGGGAGCAGCTTCCCCGTTGAAAGCTCCTGCTGCTGCCAAGGGACTCACAGTTACCAGAGCAGTCAGCTTTGATTTGTGTATCAATACTGTCGTGTCAGTAGCCAGAGGGGATGGCAACAGGGCGTTCCACATGCTTTCATTGGTGCTTTTTCAGAAGGATTATTTCAAATTAACTTCAGTCTCTTGGAAGGCACTGCACACTAGAATGCTATTTCCCATTTGTAAACAAAATGGAGAATAATTATTGGAGAAATGAAGACAGGTTGGTTCTGAGGAAATGTCACATCTGTAGATCTTAATTTTCTCCCGGCTGTTGCCTGGCTCTCGTTTTCCTGCTCACATGGCCCCTGGAGTAGCATCTGGAATAGAACCTGGTTACAGAGCACATTGGTGGCTTCCCGGCCACAGGTAGAATAAGGAAGGACTCGCCGGCCACCTCTGCCACCATAGGAAGGCATTGACCAGCTGGAGAAGCTATGGGGACACTAGGCAGCATGGGAGTTTTTTTTGTTTTTGTTTTTTTCCAAAATAATTTTTTTATTAATTTATTCTCATTACATCTCAATGGTTATCCCATCCCTTGTATCCTCCCATTCCTCCCTCCCTCCCATTTTCTCCTTACTCTCCTCCCCTATGACTGTGCCTGAGGGGGATTTCCTCCCCCTGTATATGCTCATAGGGTATCAAGTCTCTTCTTGGTAGCCTGCTATCCTTCCTCTGAGTGCCACCAGGTCTCCCCATCCAGGGGACGTGGTCAAATATGAGGCACCAGAGTACGTGAGAAAGTCATATCCCACTCTCCACTCAACTGTGGAGAATGTCGTGTCCATTGGCTAGATCTGGGTAGGGGTTTGAAGTTTACGGCCTGTATTGTCCTTGGTTGGTGCCTTAGTTTGAGCGGGACCCCTGGGCCCAAATCTGCTTATCATAATGTTCTTCTTGTAGGTTTCTAGGACCCTCTGGATCCTTCTACTTCGCTATTCTCCACATGGGAGTTTTATAAGAGTGCTACGACATAAAAACATTTCGTGTGTGATGGCAAGGATAATAGTTACGGTATAAAGTCTAGGACATATCAAAAATCAAAGATGAGCAAAATGAATAAGTGAATAAAGTGAATAAAAATAAGAATTAAGGGCTGGCGAGATGGCCATGAGAGCGTGAGGAGCTGAGTTTTGGTCCCCAGCACTCATAAAGAGTTGGGCATGATGAAATGGGCCTCTCATCCCCAGTGTTACTGGGGAGAGGAGCAAAGGGAGGAAGATGAAAAAGAGGAGGAGAAGGGAAAGGAGGGAGAAGAGGGGGAAGAGGAGACACCCTAGCTCCCAACCAGCTTAGCCAAACCAGCAAGTTCCAGGTTCAGTGACTAAGCCTGTCTCAAGAATAAGATGAAGCAGGGCCCGGATCGGTAGTTAGGAGCACGGGCTACCTTTTTAGAGGATCAAGATTTGCTTGCCAGCACCCACGCGGTGGTTCATCACCATCTGTAACTCCAGTTCCAGACCCAAAGCCCTATTCTCTGCTCTGTGAGCACCAGGCATACATGTGGTGCACATTCATCCACAATGGCAAACGATCATACTCATAAAATAAAAAAAATTAATCTTCAGAATTTAAAATGATCCACATGTATGCCCCGACCCCTGTAAACACAGGTAAAGTAAATTAAACTTTTAAAAAGTACAATCACCTTTTATTTTATAATCTAAGTCACCGTCTCGCACAGAAGGTATGTCCACTCTGAGTGTGTACTTTACAGAAATGAAATCAGAGCACTTAATGGCATAGAACAAGAAGGACAATATGTTCCCTTGAAGGACAAAGACATAAGGGTTTGGGGGCTTGCTGATGGATAAAGACAGCCACAGACAATGGGAAAGAAATAGCTGTGGTCATGTACCAAGATCACTATTTCCACAAGTTGGTGATAGGTAGGAGCTGTGAGCCAGCCATACTGTCTGTCTCCTGACATAAGCCATTCATTTGCTTGTGGCTGATATTTAATACCGTTGTGAAAGACATCGCGCTATGCATTACATTGATAGATCTTCATTTTAAAGCTTGTTTGTTATTGTTGCACACCCAAGTGGTAATCGCGTTGCATTATTTCAAAGAAAACAGTGTTGAGCACCCTTGGAGCTACATTTTGTTATGATTATTTTATTCCTATAAATTAATTAAAATAACATTGATTCCCAACTAGGACTCATACAATTTGTTCATTGATTTCCATGTCTACTGGCAAGTAGTTTCCGGGTCTAAATTCTTTCAGTCTAATTTTTCACTGAGTTAATTATTTTTCCTGAAAACTTTAGTACTGTTTCTATAATGAAGGGAAGAGGGGAAAAAAAAAAAAGAAAGGAAAATGAGAGGAAGATGGTACAGGGCGTGACAGGGAAAGAAATTAAGAAGACCCTGAAGAAAATGGGAAGGCTTGGAAGGGACGACGAAGGCCAAAGTCACCTGTTATGGCCCCAGTTTAGAAGGGACCTTGTGGGATGAATGGGCGGGGCCTCGGCTCCTGAGCAGAGACTTCTCTGTGGCTGCACAAATTTCCTGCTTTGAAAAATGCATCTTCTAGGTACAACAACTGAGTCCTTGAATGGGAGCAGCCATGACTCTTCCTCCCCTGATCATGTGCGTGTGCTCTTGGAGAAGAAGGGCTCCATGGGACCTCACCTGAGACTCCAGTCACTCCCTTCCAGACCTCACCCTGCCCCAGGGCAGAGGCCCCATGGGAGAGTGAGAATACTGATGCAGAAGGTGCACTGGGGTTGGGACTGTCTGTTTCCCGTTTTCCCGAGGCATCATCCACATGAGGGTGACAGTTACTGGTGACACGGCTGTCTTCTGAGTCACTCTCACACCTGTAAGCACCCCTTGCCCATGCTCCTGTAGGTAACCCCAATAAACCTACCAGCACACCATGCTGGACTTGAGTGGCATTTTCCCCTTGGTTCGTAGACCATGCTTTATCTGTGGTGGGCAGACATTTCTTTTTATCTCCCTGGAAAGTCACACCCATTTCCAGTCACATCAACAAAGTACAAAAGCCCCCACGGCACACCCCACCAAACGCTTACCCTGGTGTCTGGGACCAGGCATTGGGACATGCCACTGGTTTTAGCTCTCCTTTCCCCTGTGACTTAGAACACAAAACCGTGCTTTTCCCTCAGTCAGTTGCCCTTTGTGTTTTGCCTCGGAGAAATGTCTGTTCTGGTCACTCACCTACCTATCTTTCAAGCAGTCCATTTGTTCTCGTGTGACCTGATTGTCTGAGTCCTTTAGATATTTAAACTATTAGCGCATCATCACCTGTGTATTCATGCAGTCAAGGCCTCCAGTCCTTGATTATGCACACCTGTCCATTTGTTTACATCTTTTTAATCTCCCTCTCTAATATTTTACAGTGTGCAGTATATAGTTCCTGTACATGGTGTGCTAAATTTATTCTTACAGATTCCGTGGGCTTTTTATGCTATTGTAAATCACACTTTTAAATAGCATTCCCAAAGTGTTTGTTGATAGCATGCAGAAATGCAATTGATTTTGGTATATTAACCTTATTGTCTGCAACCTTAATAAATTCCTTTGCAAGTTCCGGTGACTGTTTTCATACCTATCTTCAGACTTGTTTATGTTCATAATCACACTGTCTACAAATAAAGGCAGTTCAAGGTTTTCCCTTTCCAGGCTATATAGATTTGTAGTATGTTTCTCCAACTTACTGCAGTGTCTCAAACCGTGGGAGAATTTGCCCAGCGTTGCTCACATCAGGCATTACTGATTTACACTTGATCTTCCGAGGCCATATCCAGTCCTTCACCACTGAGTGTGAGTAGTGGGGATCTGGGGTTGTCTGTTGCCCCTTTGTAGGGTGAGAAAAAGCTTCTAGCTCTGGGTCTGAGCTGCTCTTAAATGACCGTTGACTTTGGTCAGGTGCTTTGACTGCTTGGCTGATGGCATCCTGAATGTCTCTATTTTCCTTACAGATGGTGACTTGCAATAACTATTTTTAAATGGCGAGTTAGTCTTTTATTTTGGAGACTAAATTTTACTTGTGGGTTGTGACATATTTACTATAGAAAGATAGATAGATAGCTAACGAGATGCCTTGCTAAGTAGGTGTATAGATAAATAAATACACAAATAGATGGTAGCTAAAAATATAGTACAGAGATAATGCTTAGGTGAACAGGTGATAAATGATGAATACATGAATAGGTGAAAGGTAAGTAGTTAATAGGTGAATGGTGATGAAGATCAGAGATAAACAGATGATAGATAGACAGATATATAGATGATAGATAGATAGATAGATAGATAGATAGATAGATATAGACAGACAGACAGATCGATAGATGATAGATAGATAGACAGATTCCATTTGAATGTATTTTAAAACTGGCTGGAGATGTGGAGTCTGGTGTGATTTTTCTGTTTCTTTCTATGCCACTGTAGGTACCTGCCCTGCTGCTGTAATCAAATGATGTGAGCAGAAGCATCCTGTGGAGAAAAGAGCGTATCTTAGTTTATGGTTCCATAGGGACAGAGTCCATCACTGTGAGGAAGGGGTGGGATGGTGACAGGAGCTGGAAGCTTGCTGATCACATTCTTATCTATATACAGAAGGAGGAGGGAGAGCAGGAAGCGTGTATGTTGGGGGTTGAGGCGAGGCTATAGACTCTCAAGGCCTGCCCCCAATGACAAACTTTCTCCAGCAAGGCTGTACCTCCTAAATGTTTCATACCCACCCCAGAACAGCACCACCAACTGGGGACCAAGTGTTCAAACTGAGCCCATGAGGGACACTTCACATTCAAACCTCAACAAGGTGCATCTCACTTGGTAGAGTGCTTGTGGTCTAGTTTGCAAAGCCCCAGGTCAGATCCCCAGCAGTGCATAAACCAGGTATGGTGATGAAAGCCCACAATCCCAACACTAGTGAGGCAGAGGCAGGAAGGGAAGGAGTTCAAGATCATTCTTAGCTACACAGGAAGATCAAATCCAGCCTGGTCTATAGACCCTGTCCCCAGCTCCAGAAAAAACATTTAACATTAACATTCAGGTTAATGAAATGCTAATCTGTAGGATTAGATTTTTTTTTAAAGTATATCTCTGCTCGAGGCATCATGGTGTTGACGTTCTTGAAAGCTGAGTTGGCAAATGTTGTCTATTTTCTGAGTGTGTGTAAGATTAGCACTATTTATTACCTAAATATTTTATAGAATCAGTGAGTGAAATCATCTTAGCCTGAAGTTGTCTTTAAGACGGTTTCTTTAAAAATTATGAATTCAAGTTCTTTCGGGCATTTGGGGTAGTTCTGATTCTTCTCTTTCTTCTGCCACTTTGGGTAATTTGTGTCTTTCAAGAAACGTGTCCACTTACCCTCAGCTGTCCAATTGATTGACGTGGAGTTGTTCTGAATATTCACATATTGTCTGTGTGATGTCTAAAGGGCCTTTAGAGATTTCCCCTCTTAACCCCTGATGCTTGTGACTCATTACTGTTCTCTGTGCTAAAGCCTTAGGATGATTTCAATGAAGCGGGGCCCTCCCAGTCCTGTGACTCGAAGCTGTGTTGGTTGTACACTTACACGTGTTCTTCTGTTCCCACCACCGGTGCTTTCTGTCGTTGCACAAGGCTCACTTAGCTCCTCAATGCTACTTCCCGGGAGACCCAACATGGCCCAGGTTGGTTTCATTGGCTTTTGGTTTTTCTTTTACTCCACTTACATTGCATATCTTTTCAAAAATGATTATTCATTTTTATTTAATGTGTATGAGTGTTTGGCTGTATGTATGTCTGTGTTCTGTATGTGCACAGTGCTCATGGAGATCATGGAGGGCGCGGGATCCCTTGGAACTGGAGTTACTTCATATCTCTATGTCAGAAGGGCAGGGGAGGGCATCACACACAATGGTCCACCTCCATTGGGTCCTCTCCCATTCTCAAGAGTCCTTTCTTTTCCTTCATAAATCTATGATCCCTCTGCCAATTCCTTATTCCTCTTTCCTTATTTCCATTCATAAAAGAAAAAATGGTGGCAGCTTCACAGTTGCTCAGAAGTTTGATAAAAACTCAGTGTCCAATGTAGGTAGGCACCTCCCCACCCCAATAACCTTCAGAAGTGGGGGGTTTCAGAAGGTTCTGCATCTCTCCTCAGGCACATGGAAGGCTGGAAAAAATGGATAATTATGACTTTAATTTTCTACAAGGAAATGTACATATTTAATATGATTTCAGGGGAAATGTGTCACTTTTTTTTTACATTGGAAGATGCAGTTTTAAAGTTCAATTAAAAATATATCGATGAAAACAGTCAGGAAAATTCTGGAACACATTCCAAAATAAAAATGATTAAAATGTGGTGCTGATGGAGAATCAAACAGATCGATGGGATAGGATGGAGTACAGAAATAAATATGGAAATTTATTATGAGGTGGAAGTGATATTTCAAATCAGTTTGGAAAAGAATCAATATAGGAAGGCACCTGACTAGCTATCAGGAAAGAAAGAGAGAGAGAGAGAGAAAATAACCCTACCTCCTACAAAGAAATTTAAGCCAGATGTTCAAGCATTTAAATCTTGACTATGAAAGTGTTTCTATTATGTACTAGAAAGCATCAAAGAACTTGACTCACAGTCATAGGATGTGGGACAAAATACCCTTTTGCAGGAAAAACAAAAAACAAAAGACAAAACAAAACAAAACAAAGCCAGAAGCTGTAAAAGGAAACTGTAACTAACTTGCCTGTGCAAATGTTATATGTGTCATATGTTACTTTCAGAAAGATATGTCCGAAGGCCCTGCCCTCAAGAATGAATTAACAGGACCTTACTTGGAAAAGTCTCAGTAGAGGCCAACAGATCAAGGTGATTTCCTAGGAGAACTTGGGAGATTGCTGCCCGTAAGAGAAGAGAGAAAGGCCTGGGGTTAGCTGAGGGCTTAAGAACCTGTGCAGCCTGTACCACACCCTGGGGTTGGTCTCCAGGAATTAACAAATGAACAATACGAACATGTATGGAACCCACAGAAGCTAGAAGAGGCAAGAAATGATCTTTCTCCGAAGTCTCTGTAGGGAGCACGCTTCTTATGACACCTTAGCTGAGGACTTCTGACCTGCGCGACTCTAAGAGCTGCCTGTTTTCAACTGCCCTGTCTGTGGTAACTTATTATATCTGGTACGAAATAGACACTAATGTGAAGTAATAACCCACCTGGGAATTAGACAAGGTTGATGGTGCACGCCTGCCATCGCAACACTCAGGAGGTGGAGGCAGGGGATCACAAGTCCAAAGACACCCTTGGCTACATACTGAGCTTGAGATCAGTGTGATCTAGATGAGGCCCTCTCTCAAGAAAAGGATTAATGTGGAAAATATGAAATACACCAAAAACAAACTTAAAAGTCAATTGGGAAAAGTAGTTTCAACTGATGTAACTGAAAAACTATTTCCTTAACGTAGAGAAAAGTTCTTGTATATCATTATTTTGGGGGTTTTATTTTTCTTTCTTTCTTTCCTTCTTTCTTTCTTTCTTTCTTTCCTTCCTTCTACTCGTTCTTTCTTTTTTCTTTCTATCTTCCTTCCTTCCTTTCTTTCTTTGTGTATTTATTTATTTTGAGATAGGATTTCTCTGTATAGGCCTGGTTGTCCTGGAATTCCCCCTTGCTCTGTGCTCTGTAGACCAGGCTGGCCTTAAACTCAGAGATCCACCTGCCTCGGAGTGCTTGGATTAAAGGCGAGTGTGTCACCACCACCACCTGACTTAAATCAGTATTTTTAAAATGTCAACCACTTCCTGGGAAGTGAACACATGGAGTTTTCTGACTATATTCTCTTCATCTTGATCTTGGTCTGGTTATGCATAACCAGATAAGGCGATCACCTGGTTGGTGACCTCCGACCTCTCTTTTATTATTCTTTGCTCTAGATACTTTTCCATTGCTGTGATAAAACACTCTGAACAAAAGCATCTTGGGAGAGGAAAGAGTTCATTTCGACTTCCAGGTCTCAGTCCTGCACTGAGCAAAGTCAAGGCAGGCATATGGATGCAGGAAGGCATATGGATGCAGGAAGGCATATGGATGCAGGAAGGCTTGCTATTTCGTACAGCATCACCTCCAGCCAGGGAACTCACTCCCAGCCCAAAGGACTACAGAAACCGCAAGGGATGCTGCTTGCTGGATCATGCTCATTCAGCTTTCTTACACAGCCCAGGACCACCTGCCCAGGGAATGGTGCTGCCCATGGTGGATGGGCCCTCTTACATCAATTAACAGTTGAGACAATCCTCCAAAGCCATGCTCGCCTGCCCATCCGATCTAGGCAATTCCTCAGGCAAGGCTCTTCTGTCAGATGCCTAGAAGCTGGGTCAGACTGACAGATAAAGATAACTAGAACATTCCCTCTCACCACTTCAGCAACTAAAACAGGTGGTTTGGTTTTCTTTTAGTTTAGTTTAGTTTTGTTTTGGTGAAGATTCTAAGAGGAGGAAGAAGAGTTATATCTCATACCCTGTGGTACCAGGTCACTCCGAGAATGACCTTCCAGGCACCTGTGAGCTCCCCTCAGCCACACTCTACACCCCCTACACCTCATCTGCTAAGCTTTTATTTTCCTTTTTCTTTTGCAATTCCCAATCTCAGCTTCCAGAAGTATCTCTCCTTTTCCCAATAATTTGTTTCTGGTTTACATTCCCTTCTGCCAGGAAAATGAGAGCCCAGAAGTCCTCTGCTCCCAGCCCATGGATGAACCAACCAGGTGACCAGGGAGATGAGCCAGGAGCTGAGTTTTGTACTCCGTCATGACCACGCTGAAATTCCAGAGAGTTGCTGACCAGAAGGCTTCTTGGACAGCACCGCACACTTTGTGTTATCACTTGCAATATTCAATGAATGAGTGAACAAATGATGGTGGTGACAGTGGTGAGAGTGGTGATGATGACGATGATGTCGAAAATGATGATGACACCGATGGTGGTGGTGATGGTGATGACAGTGGCGATGATGATGATGATGAAGATGGTGGTGATGGTGGTGACAGTGGTGACAGTGGTGATGATGACGATGATGTCGAAAATGATGATGACATCGATGTTGATGGTGATGGTGATGACAGTGGTGATGATGATGATGATGATGATGATGATGATGAAGATGGTGGTGATGGTGATGACAGTGGCGATGATGATGATGATGAAGACGGTGGTGATGGTAATGGTGATGACAGTGGTGATGATGATGATGATGATGGCAATAACGATGATGATGGTAGTGATGGTGATGGTGATAATGGGGATGGTGATGACAGTGGCTCCAAGAACAAATGCATTTTCTTATTCAGAGTGGTCCACGAAACTGTACCTCAAATCTTGATATTCAAAGAAAAAAAAAAAGAAAGGAAACATGGAAGAAGAAAAAAAAATTAGCTGCATGAACTCAGAAGCCAGGAAAGCTGGCACCATTGCCTTTAGCAAGATGTTATCTGACATCTTTTGGCTGAATGCGTCCTTTCATGGGGTGATTAAACAGCAAATATCTCCGAGTAGCATAATGTTTATTAGACATGACTCAGTTAGGGCAGCTTGTGTTTTCCCTGTGTTCTGTTTCCGTATTCTGTGTACAATTTGTTGATTTAAATAAAATTTAAAATAAGCCATGCTGTTTGAGGAGCTGCTGACAGGGCCTAGCGGAAAACTTTGAGGGATTTTTTTTTATTAGGAAACAATTCTGTCCCTGTGTCATGTTTTTCTGCCTCCTGCCTCTCCTCAACCCTCCTCCACCCCTCTCTTAGCACCCAACGATGGCAGATTGAAATTCAAGATTCTTACTGTTTTAAATGCTCGCTCATCAGGCTCTGGAACACTCTCCTTGGGAGGCAAGCAACCAGCTAGTCTGTCCCATCCCCCAGGTTAGGAAAGGAGAGGAAGAGCTGCTTTGGGAAGAGGGTCACCTATACCCCATAAAGGGCTCATTTTCTTTTGCTAGGGTCTCAGGTAAACCAGGCTGGCCTCAACTTTGCTATCTAATCAAGGGGGACCTTGAACTCTTGTTAGGCCAACTCCACCCTCCAAGTGCTCTAATTACAGGCGTTAGATGTCAGATAACCCTTATGTGATTTTGATTAACCAAATCCTTAATTGATGGACTATGAAATTCAAATTCCTTAGGAGGGAGGATTGACAGAGAATTGAGCTCAAATCCTTGTACAAGCCGGTCGAGCACTGTGATACAGAGGTACATCTCCAGCGCACGCAAATGTCCTTATGTGCCATTGGAGAGACAAGTCATGGTTCTTTTTTTTTTTAAGTGACTTTTAAATTATCCTTACAAAACAGAATACAAAATCCTGGCATGGATAGTTGGTGGGAAAGGACTCTGGAGCAATCAGTTCACCTAATGCAATGGAGTTGAAAGTGCTGGAAGTAAAAAACAGATGTGACCTGGACCAAGGCATCTGTCCTTCCACTGGTGTCTTAGAGAAGCTTTAGTGTGGACAAGAGAGACCTGTTCCACAAGGAGAAAGTCTGTCACTTTGGGGCAAGTGAGCAATCAGAAGCATGTTCCCGCCTACCAGCCAGGAGACAGCAAAGCGGCCCTCAGTGAGGATGCCACAGTGAGGGGGAACCCGAGGGAGCGCTTTGCGTTCCTGTGAAGACAATCCCTCCATGCAAGGGAAAGGGATGTACTGCAGGATCATCCCACAGTGTATGAGGCCAGTTTTAAAAATCAAATAAAAAATTATGAACACTCACCCACACAAGCGCGCATGCGCGCGCACACACACACACACACACATCCACACACATGCACACTCATACATGCACGTGCACGCATGTACACACAGCATTGTACAGGAGTCAGAGGACCATTTCCTTCTCTCCCCTCCAGCAGAACCAGGCATCAATCTCAGGTCAACAAGTATGGTGGAAAGCACTTTTACCCACTGAGCCATCTCTATGGCCCAGAATCTGATGCTTTTTATTCCAAACTGTTTCCTATGGGTTATTAAGCCCAGGTATGTATCTATAGAAACACACGCACACACGCACACACACACATACACAAACACACACACACACACAAGCAAAATAAAGCCCCCTTAAAAAAAAAAAAGTAGCAACTTCATGGAACACCGGGGTGGGGGAGGGTGGAGAGTGTCAAGAAGGAAGTCACCTCAGCTAAATTCTTGACATCAGACATTTACTATTGCTTAAGGACCAATGAATGTTTTGAACTGGTGCAAAAGATATTCCATTAAAAACCCAAGGGGTTGCTACTGTTTCTATGATTGATCCTCTTTTGATTTTCTGGATCTTTCTTCCTTCTTGGACTAATTCTTGTGTTTCTTGCTTCCTTGGTCTTTTCTCTGTCTTTGGGATCCAAGCCATTTTGGGAATAGGAGAGCCCCAAAACACCCCCCCACACACACACACACATCTGCTCCTGATAAATATCCAAAAAAAAATCCGGTTGCTATTAAATATTATTCCCTTGTTTGGCTGGATGAATGGCAGCAAGCAGAGTGCACACACTCCCTCTGCTCCCTAGAGCCGGGGCCAGGGACTAGTACTCCGCCACCTCTGTCTCATCTCAGGAATGCTGTTCCCAAGATGCCTGTAATGCCAGTCACCACAACTGCCAACTGGATGTCTTACTGTGTGACACAAGATGTAAAGAGCTTTCCCTTTCCAAATCTGTTACCATTTCCCCAGTGCTCCTAGATTCTAGTGTAAGGAAGCTCGGATGGGACACAAAGGGAAGGTGTTTGCTTGCCTTGCCCCACAATGTCTGAGGAGTCCACTAGGAAGGTTGGAGTGCAGGGGGTGATTTGATGGGAGACCGTACGGCTGATGGTCAAGGCTGGCTGGTGGTGGTGGGGGGCTCCCCCTCAGCATGGTGGCTGCGGCATTCTTAGGCTTTTGACACAATGGCTCCAAGCAAAAGTTCTACCATTTGGTTCATGTCCTTCATTCTGAAGACACATAGAACAAACTCCTCCAAGTTATACCTGGACAGAGCCAAGGGATGTAGAATTCTACTTCACTTTGGGATGGAGGCAATTGGGAGTATCCTTGAAATACACAAGGAAGCTGGCCATGGTAGTTCAATCCCAGAACTTGAGAGACTGAAGTAGAGGGGTTGCTACTGCTCTTAGGCCACCCTGAGCTACCCAATGTATTCTTCCCTAATCTAGGCTATAGAGTAAGATTGGTCTTAGGAAAAGGAGAGGAGAGGAGAGGAGCAACACGGAGCATGGGAAATAGGCTGCCATGTCTTTGGGGGAGCACAGTTGCTGTTCTTTCTAACAATGCTACAGACCGGTGTGAGTAATCCACTTCATAAAGAGTAGGTCCAGATAATGTGCAAGCAGCCACAAGTCTAATAGCTAAGTGGTAAATGGCTGAGCAAGGCTTCACACCCAGGTCGATTTGTCCCCAAAGCTGCTTTTAGCATCAAATGGAGATGCTGTTTATTTGTTTCATCTTGCTTCCATTGTTTACCAGGGAGACATAGCCAGATCCCCTGCTACCCACTGTGGAGGGCGTGTGCTCTTGCAATTACAGACATCATTACACCTGGCTCTCTACTTAATAGGCAGCCGTTGAAATGAGGCCCTTCCAAAGGTCCAGGGAAACCACTATTAAGAGACCGTAGCTTGAGCAGAGCTTGCAACTCCAGAGTGACAGCTGATCCACAGCTGTCCTTGACTCTGATGAAAAACGATCCCCCATCTCTGTGACACAGTTATTTGAGTATTTACCACAAAGACCTTAAAAATGGTCTCTTTTCCATCAGGACATAAGGGATAAACTGAGAGAGAGAGAGAGAGAGAGAGAGAGAGAGAGAGGTGAAACGGCTAAATTTAAATGTAACTGCTCGCTCTGGTTCGCCCTTAGATGGATGGAGGGTCTCGCTCATTATTCACCAAGCACAGACATTCCACCAAGAGCGATTTGGCAACTGGTGAAGATAAATCACAACTCGGATGGCTGCTGTCACTGTCTCGTTGAGAACGTGACTCTGGGGGCTGACGAAGTGTGGGAGCAAGCACATACATGGGCCCTGCTGGCCCAAAGTGAGAGAGAGAAAAGGGAGGACCCAAGGAAAGAAAAACAGAGAGAAAGCAATAAAAAGTCCATCTCTCCCTACATTGTCCCTCCCCGCCCCCAAGTGCCCAAGTTTAAAAGAAGGAATGTTTCTGCGAGTCCCTAACAGGTCAGAGGGAAGAAGGATGGCAGGTACCTAAGCGGAAACAAAAAGGATGTGAACTAGCCATCAGCCAGGAAAAAAAACCCAGAGCTGATGTGTAGGTAAGATGACAGAAAACAGCCTCAGTCGTGGCAAGCTTCTAGAAAGGGTCACACTTACAGAGAAGTTCAGAGAACCTCAACTACACAGGACACAGAGCTGGGATACCTCCAGATTACCTTTGTGGGTTCTGGTTTGCTTTTTAATTAAGATTCATTAATTCTTATTTAATACGTGTGAATGTTTTGTCTACGTGTATGTATACATGCCGTGCTTGGGCCTGGTGCCTGCAGAGTTAGGAGAGGCCGTTGGCACCTCCTGGATCTGGAGTGACAGATGGTTGGGAGCCACCGTAAAGGGGCTGGGGCTGCAACCTAGGTCTTCTAGAAGAGCTACAAGTGTTTTTTACCACTCTTAACCAGGCCATTGTTATTTTTTTTAATAATCATAATTATCAGAAACATTGTAAAAATTGAATAGAAAATCATAATTCTGTCTGGGAGTAAATTATATAGGTACTTTATCATAAAGTCCTGAAATTTTTCTTTGAGGGTTTAATGCATATATTTGAAACCTAACATGCCAGGTGTTTGTTTGCCTTGCCACATATGTGAGCTTCTCTCTGTGTCAATAAATAAATATCCATAGACCCACTTTAGCAGATGCCCAGCACTGCACTGTAACGTTACTTTAGTAGTGAAGCGAGCCTGCCATCGTTGGGTGTCTGGGGTCATGGGCCCTCTTTTATCATAAATAAAAGCATGTGAACACCCCTGACCATATTCTTCGTATATGCTTCTTACTTTATTAACAAGTAGTTTTATATCTTTTTTAATTATTTGAGAGCTTCACACATTTTCTTAGTAAAGCAAGGCATGTTATTAAAGAATTTGAAACAGTGTGAAACTCTGTTAATTTGCACCAAAATTTAAATAATATTGAGGCTAAACACAGAGGTGACCTAGACACTGTTTTCTTTCTCTCCCTCTTTCTCTCTCCTTCATTCTCCTGCCTCTGCTGGGCTTTCTCTTCTTAGAGGTTGGACAGCGATTGGCCACTCTGGAAGCAATCTAAGCCAAGAACACAGGCTAGGGTGCTTGTGGGATCCTTCTGTTAAGGTCTAAGTCTGGCATTTTCGCATTTTCAGATAACCACTGAGCTAGGTATAAAACCGCAGACTCTCTTTCTCAGCTGAGTTCTCTCTCCACCTGAAATACCTGATCCTCTAAGAAAAAAAAAAAAAGTCACATAGCCCTCAGGGAAATGATAAGAAACCCATTTACCAAGCACTCAGACATTCCTGGAAACACTCATGCTACACTAATGAGATGTCTTGGTGTCTTGGCTTTCAACCAATGACCTTTCACCATACCGGAGATCTTCCCCCCCATTCATAGGATAATTAAGTACTGTGTTCCTCTTCTCACGATAGGATTGAAGTAGCCCTGGTGCCCCTCGCCCCAGCAAATGAAACACACTCACCTTCAAAACCCCTCCTACTACCCAAGGTTTATAAGTCCCTGTTTTCACACGAACTAAATGGGCCAGCATCATCTATTTTACCACCAGCAGCCGAGACTTGTATTTTTTCTGGGAACCAACAGACTCCCCTTCTTCCCAATGAATTCATCGTCAGACTCCGGGAGCTTAGCTGCAGGTCAATCAGCCACATGCTGCTGGCCACCAGGAGCTTCTGCCATTGTGTCCGCGTGGATTGCTGCTGCCATCTTTCTAGTGCTGCTGCACCTACCACGGTGTGACAGGGCCCAAGCTTTTTGGGAGAGTACCCAACAAAGCCCAGGCTCCTGCCAGATGCAGAATGACAGGTGCTAGAAATTGAACCTGGGTCCTCTGGAAGAGCAGCTAGTGATCAACAGGTGCTAAGCGTCGTTGTTGGACATTTGATCCCATTGTAAACTGTAACAACTCGATTCATGTTTGGTGTGGTTCCGGCCTACCACACACCTTTAATCCAACAAGTTTCTGCTTATTGTAAACAGGTGGTTATGG
This sequence comes from Acomys minous, assembly GCF_964271855.1. Lineage (NCBI taxonomy): Eukaryota > Metazoa > Chordata > Mammalia > Rodentia > Muridae > Acomys > Acomys minous. Next base: position 65,436,060 of record NC_140485.1, on the reverse strand, counting down.
TATGGCTCAGCCCTAGCACACACCTTTAATACAATAGCCTCTGTACACAGGATTTAATAAAATGAATCCAAGGTCAAGAGGCAGAGCAAGTAACCAGCTGACAGGAATTAAGTAGAAAGGAGGGACTTTGAGAGAAGGGTATTTAAGACTGTGGGGAAGAGCAAGGAGCTTTTGGCTTTTTGGCTTTTGCCTCCTGGGCTGTCAGGTAAGCTAGCAGGCTTTTGGCCTTTGGCCTTTGGCCTTTGCCTTTGGGCTTTGGGCTTTAGGCTTCAGGATTTTTGGCTTTTTCTTTCTGATACACCATCAGCTGAGTACGAAGATAAACTGGGTTCTTTCTCTGCCTTTCCGAGCTAGTGGGTTTTCACCTCAATCACTGGCTCCTGAGTCTTTATCTGTAATTTCAAATGATTGGGATTTTCTTTATTTAAAACAACAAGCCATCTCTCTGGCCCCACAAATAAAGTTTTATTTAAACACAGCCATCCCAGTTGGTTACATATTGTCTATAGGGCTCAAGCCTACAAGAGCAGAGTTGAGAAGATGTGAAAAAGACAATATGGCTTCTGAACTGGAAAATAGTTATCATCCAGTTCTGGTAAAGAAAAAGGTTGTGGACTTCCAGACAAGTGAAAACACTGTTTCACTCTGTTAGAAAGGCATCCTGGAAGGACCGGGGAATGGATGGCTCAGTTTTAAACCCCAGCTCAGTAACTCAACACCATGGGGCTTCAGGCTGGTTCTGTAAAGTCTCCAGTCTAAAGCATCTGAATTAAAAGAACCATCGCAACAATGACAACATCACCACTGGGATCAAGGCCGTGGGAAGGGGCGTGGTACATAGCTATACATCTGCACATCTATTCATATACATGCCTATATATCTATACATATATCCACACACCTTTACATGTGTACATATACACATATGTACATCTATACATATACACATCTATACATTATATATACACACACCTATATATCTATACATACATATCCGTATATAAGTACACACACACATCTGCACAAATATTCATGTATACTTCTACACATCTACACATATATACATGTATACTTATATACATCTATATATGCATACACACATGTATGTATATATATCCATACACATACACACTATACATATACACGTCTATACATGTATGCATCTGCACATCTACATATTTACAGATCTATACACCTACCAACTCTATAGCTATTTGTACATCTGTGTATTTACACAACTGCAGATATACAGATCTATAATCTGCATATCTATACACCAGCACATCTATACACATCTACACATCTATGCATTTATACACGTCTCATCATCTGTCTATCTACCTACTTGTGTGTATCTGTATGATTGCACTTTTTTCGGCTCTTCGTTTTTAGAAATGTCACTCACAATTTGATCTAGTTCTTAAACCCTGCGTTTCTCCTGCCCTTTCTTATTCCTCTCTTTTATAACCATTCTCGGCTGCAGACCCAAATGGGGCCGATACCACCATAGTGAAATTTACGGCCGGTGAAGCCATCCCCACTGTTGTTGTTCTTCATCAATGTTTGAGGTGTTTCTTCATTTATTTATTGACGTGTGAGGCATGTTAGCATAACTTCCTTCTAGGTCTGGAGCGTGAGGAAGCACTGACAGGTGGTCTCAGTGTGATGCACAAGGGGGGAGGTACCTGACCTCACTTCCACTTATCCATCCTTTCTTAAGAGTCACAGTGAACAACACTGCTGCCTGGGGGACTCAGAACTGATTCTCTACCTAGCACCAGGATTAGCTTATGATGACTGAAGATGATCTTCCTTACTTACATTCTGCAGGGGGCCCTGGGTGAGGATGGGGACAGTTGCGGATATGGAGAAGCCCAAAGGTCCCTTGAGAAATGTATTCAGCATCTCCTCAAATTGTTTAGAAGCTTGAGATAACTCTTGCTTTAGTGTAAAAGCAGTCTCTCTCTTTCTCCTTCCACCTATCCATCTATCTGCCTGCCTGCTTATCTATCTATCTAATCTATCTATCTATCTATCTATCTATCTATCTATCTATCTATCTTCTCCATCATAAATTAAGCTAATTTTCCCTGCAAGTAAAAGCATCAATGCCAACATCTCTTCCTTAGGTCCTGAGGTCCACATAGGACTCAATAGGGAACACAAAGGGTTCTGACACACACTCTGCCTCCTCCATCTCCCTCCTCCTGCCTGCTTGCTTGGCCATCACACTACAGACACACCTTCCTGAACACCCTCTCTCAGAATACCCTGACGTTGCTTTCTAAAACCACCCCAGAGACTTTTCTTCATAGCACCAGGAAGAAAGAAAGAAAGTCCATTAACTCTGTGTCTGTTCGGTGTTTGCAATCCTCCTCCCCCACTGAAATGTGAGCTCCACACAGAAAAGGATTGGCACACCTCATTCATCAGCATCTTCCAGATTTGTACAGCACCAATATGGTTGCATTTTGCCTTCAAACTCTCACAATATCGTTCCTCCTAAGAACGGAGCCCACTCCTCCTCGATCCTGAGCCCTTTGCTCATCACACAGAATTCTTGATACACAGGTGTCTTTCTCCCCTCCACACAAGCCATCTGCTTTCTTATCATGCCCCTCCTCTCCCTCTTGTCCTGTCAGTTTCTACTTGTAAACTCCATCCTCCCAGACACTCCCATGGTGCAGTTTCTCCAGGAAGCAGGAAGTCACTTGCTTGCTTCCTATGCATTTCCCCATTCCCCATTAACCCTGAACAGTTGTTCTTGTATGACTGATGTCCCAGCCGGGCATGGTGTCTGGCTCATAGTAGGCATGCAGGTGAGTGCGCTTTCAATATGCAGGCAAACAATTAAGATTGCAATATTCATGCTTTAGTATTATGTTACCTCGCAGCCATCAAAACAACTCTCATCATCATTTTAACCCTGCCAACAAACAATGGGTTGCTCATTCCCCCACTGGATAAAGCCTTATTGGAAAAGAAAGATTTAAGAAAGGATCACACATGATGCTTAGCCATTGGCGAGAGAATAAACACATTCTATAAATAAATATAATACAGGAAACATAAAAGCTGACTCCAGAAAAAAGTGTGAGCTAAAATTCTACTGGGACTATTTTCCTTCCTCTGATTTCCCAAAATCAAAAATGTTGTCAACGTCTCCTGCGGGTTAAGCATATGGGGAAACAAGTTTTAAAGCTGATGAAAGAGATGGAGGTGGGGGTGGGTGCTGGGATTTTCAAAGAGGACCATCTGATAATATTTACCATCCTTACACGCGCGCGCGCGCGCACACACACACACACACACACACACACACACACACACACCTTGGGTATTAGCTAGTCCACTTCTGGGTATTTGTTCTACAGACAGAACAGCAAGTATGAGGTGTAACGCTTTCTGGGTTAGTGACAGCAGGACAGCCATGAAGAAAGAGGCTTTGGAAACTTCAGAAACTGTGTCTGGATTCAGGACAGTCAGTGAATAAATTGTGCAGGGCGTGTGTTTTTGGAATGCAAAGATGGTTCTTTGTTAACCAATGTGGAATGACCTCCAAGGGAAAAAAAAAAGAGTGGGCTAAAAAGTAAGGTGGTAGCGTGTACAATATATTCCCATTTCTAAGAAAAAAAGTGTGTGTTGGGGCGGCACACATGTACACTGAAGTGTGTGCAATTGCTTCTATAGGCATAAAACAGTGTGTTAAGGAATGAACAACTGTGGGGGGTGAGACAGGAAAGGGGCAGGGTGGAGGAAGACTTATTTCTCTCAATCACTTTAATGCTTCTCAATTTCAAGTGTACAACTGTATTATCCACTTTAAATGTTGCCTGAGAGACACAGGGTAGGTGAGGGAGGGAGGGAGAGAGAGAGAGAGAGAGAGAGAGAGAGAGAGAGAGAGAGAGAGAGAGAGAGAGAGAAGGGGGAGGGAGAGAGAGACAGACAGAGACAGGGACAGAGAGAAAGAGAGAGAGGAGAGAACACAGCTGCTCTTAAGAATCTGCTGAACAGTTTCTGCTCCACAGCTTTTCCTCCCCAGTGGGTTATAACAACATAGGAAGAGAAGGGAGGTGAGCCCCAGCCTCTCGCCTCTACCAGGAACCTCCTGGTTTCTCTGAGGATACTGCCATCATGACTCGGCTTCATTTCCCCCGCAAGTGAGGAAGGGTACCTGCACCACCTCAGAGAGAAGCCCACCTCTTCTCCTTCCCCCTCTGTAGCCAGTTGCAGCCCCTTGCTCCTGCCGAGGGCTCTGCTGTGTTGATTTCTGTAGCAGTGACTGTCATAGCTCACTTCCACAGGAAGGATTAGCCTGTCCTGAATATGTCAATCAGATATCAAAGATAAATGAAGTTTGAAAAAAAAATAAAATGCACGATTTATTTTTTTTTTTAAATAGTCTTTGGGAGACACCAGGATGCACTTTGAAAAATCTAAGGAAAATATGTCAGGGGAGGGACACTCTCAGCTTGCTGTCCAACCTTAATTTTTCACTGATAACACCGTGGTAGGCTGCAGCCCAGCCAGTAAATAAAGAATCTCTATGCTTAATGCTCTGCAATTTCCATTTGCTATGATGGAGAGCCTCTCCTGCAGATATGCACCCCAGCTCCGGCTACTTCCGCCTCACAGGTCCCCAGGGTATTAATGAGCTGGCACTGTCTCCAGGATTTTACCCCAAGGACATGCTCACCCCGCCACCATGCCACCATTCCAGGAGTCCTGTGTGGCTGGGGAGTCCTCGGAAATGCCTTGGGGTTGCTAGCCGGTTTGGACTTGGTGATGTTTGGGGTTTTAATTCGCTTTACTAAAATTGCCTTTCATTCACTCGGTGACAGGTAGTTATTTGTTTTCGGGGTTCCATTTGACATTTATTGTTAGCGCCAAACACTAATAATAATAATTAGTGCCTTTTTAGAGTCGTCTGGGGGTCTTCACGCCACGGCATTGTTACGATAAAACACCCCGATGCTTTGCTGTACATAAGATAGTATGATGGTATTTAAATGTAACAAAGGGGTTTATTATACTCAGGCCAGATTGTAGTATCTCTGAGCCCCCCTCCCCTTGAGCGAGCCAAGACTTAATATCCTCTAAACTCGTCTGCAATGCTAATACCTGTCTATCTTTAAAAAAAAATGGGGAAAGAATGTAGTGGGAAAACCACAGCCAGCCAGGCGCATTCGGGCTTTTTCTCAGAAGCAAGTTGGAATAAATAAGGAAGATGCTCTAGAGGGAAGACTCTCAATATGTGGGGCGTGACCCCTGGGGGGCCAAGTGTCCTCTCACAGGGGTCTCCTAAGAACACCAGAAAACACAGATATTTACATCATGTTTCATAGAAGAAGCAAAAAAAAAAAATCACAGTTATGGAGTAGCAACAAAAACTATATCCATCACAACATGAGGAGTTGCATTAGAGGGTCGCAGCATTAGGAAGGTTGAGAACCACAGTGCTAGACGCAAGCTGCTCCGGACTGTGGGCACCAGGAGGGTGAAAAATATTTAAACAGAAAATACTTGAACTAAAACTTGTTAGGTCTTAGCTTGGTCTCCTGCACTGGCCTCTGAGTGTTGTTTCACGCTGAACATTGCCCCCACAGGTTAGAGCGACTAGAACCCAGATGGATGCATGGGACAGCGCTGTGCTAGAACATACTTACCACTGCAGAAGCTTAGTGCTCAAAATGTGACCAAGAACCAGCAGCGAGGGCATGAGGTAGGGTTTGGTGTAGAACGGCTCCCCCCAGGTTCTCAAGCCTGGAAATAGAGTCCCTTGTTCTCCAGAGGATAAGATGGAAACACTGTAAGGATCTAGGACAGGAGTCAGGAAAGTTGCTACAAATGTTTCTCTGGAAAGTCGGGCTCAACTCTACTACTGCCTACAAAGCAGCCCTGGGCAGTCTGTATAAGAATGTAGTCAAGCTTGTTCCAATAAAGCTTTGTTTTCAAAAATGTGACCAAGTCTTTCTTGAGCTCACTGACCATTGTTTGCTGAGCTCTAGTGTAGGGCATCCTTTGGATATCTTTTATGAACACTGTGTCATTTATTTCCCTCTGTTGGATCTTGGATGGAATCTTTGGAAGTGTGCTTCTCTGGCACATTTTTGGTGGCTATGCCTCTGCTTCCGGTTGCTATGGGAAACCCACGCAGGTTGGGGAAGATGAAGCAAGTGGGAGGACCAGAGTTCAGATCCCCAGAACTCAAGTGAGGAAACCCACTTATAATCCCAGCACAAGGAGGCAGATATGGGAGATCCCTGCAGCATAATTAATAACCAGACTGGCTGACTCTGGATGAAGACAGGTAACACCAACCTCTGACCTCCATGCACACCCTCACACATGGGTTGCATGTACACACTACAACACACATCTGAACATGCACACACCACACATGAAAAGAAAAGAAAGAATAATTAAATACCCTTCCAACCAGAAGAATCATTGTGGGCTTCTCTGACAAATCACCCATCAGGAAACACAGGAAGGGCGTGGCTACCTTCTCCCTTCCTAAGCCTTCCCCCAAGGGAGATGGTTTGTGGAGGGACCCTGGGCTGCTGTAAGAATACCAGAGTCAAGTTCTAGTTCAGACACATTCTTTACTCATCCAGGCCATATGGCAATGGACCAGGGAAGAGGCCACCAACGGGCTCAAAGGTCGGCCTGGGGTTTAACTATGGTTTCACTGGCAGGATGGAATTTGTCCACAGAAAAGAAAAGACACCTATTCGTGGTCAGGCTGGCCAGCCCAGAAGGGTATGGCTCCAGCATACTAGCACAGTGCCTGATCAGACAGATGCGAGTACTAATAAATGGGATTGGAAGAAAGGGCCCTCTCTCTCTCTCTTTCCCTCCCTCCCTCCCTCCCTCCCTCCCTCCCTCCTTCTCTCTCTCTCCCTTTCTTCCTCCTTCCGTGTCTCTCTCTTTCTCTGTCTGTCTTCTGTTCCCTCCCTCCTCTCTCTGTCTGTCTCTCTCTTTTTCTATCTTCTCTCCCTGCCCCCCCTCTCCCCCTCCCCCCCCCCATCTCTCTGTCTCTCTCTGCCACTGTCTGTGCCTCCATCCTCCCGGCCCCTTCTTTAGACCTACAGTCACTTAGAGGAAGACAGTGCATTGTAATGCCTGTATTGTCCTCCATGTCCATTTTTATCCACAGGTCTCATCATTTGTACTAAGTACCAGCCACACTCATCTTGCCAGCCCCCCCCCCAAAAAAAAACAACGGAAAAAAACCTCTCAGGGTGGCCCTTGCCACTCCTCTAGTCTACACGCCACACTCATCTCTTAGAGTGTTTGGCACAGATACTCCCAGACACGCCGCCCTCTTCCTTCTTTCATTCAGCCTTCAGTAAAGACCTTGCACAACAAGAAAACCCAGCTTAGAAGACTCCAGACCAGTTGGAACAGCTTTCGAGGCGTCTCCCGAGGCCTTCAGAGGACCATCTGCCAGCCTCCACTTGTCCTTCTCACTGTCTCTCTCTAGCCTCCACCACCCATGCTGTTCCTTGGACCATGACCAACATCTCCTTTTTGCAATTGAAATTGCTCTCCTGTTGCTCCGCCATTGTCCCCTGTCATGGGGATCACAGCTTCTTTCCAGCATGTAGCACTCCTTCGGTTCACTGACGCACTGCTTGTCTACTTGCTGTCCCTTCACCAGAAACTGCAGGAAGGCTGCCATGCCGCAGGTCCCCCTAGGCCCTGAACCCTCAAAGCCACCTGCCACAGAAGCTCAATAAACTGTTAAGTGAGGGAATAGGTGCATAGTATCACTTGCATTTCCTGTCACAGACTTGATAGGCAAGAAGAAAGGTAGACACATATGTGTCTCTTTACTGTCTACCACCCTCACATATAAATCTCTAATGTGCAAAGATTACCCTTCATGTTCATTTCTTAATTCTGTGTGTGTAGTGTGTGTGTGTGTGTGTGTGTGTGTGTGTGTGTGCATATATCTATGGAAGTCAGAAGATAACATGGGAAAGTCTCTTTTTCCACTATGTGGATCCCAGGAATTGAACTTGCGTCATCAGGCTTGGCAGCAAGTGCTTTATCATGATGAGCCATGTCTCTTGTCCGCAAAGTTACTCTTACAAAGCAATCAAATGTACTTGCTGTTAAATATATAATAACGAATTAAAGGGTCCAAAATAAAATATAATCCTTCAGAGACGTAGTAAGAATATCATGACAGATCTTTGTGGTGAACTCTGGTTGGAGAACTGAGCTTTCTTTTCTTTTTTAAGTCATCTCTGGATTTTTCTCCTAAAACCACTATTACTCAGGTTCCCTCCCAGACAACATGGCTGGGAGATAGCTCGGTTGGTTGTGTAAAACAAGCAACTTGTGATTTCGAGCCCTTGTAAAGGTGTAGGGCACCTTGAAGTCCAAGTGCTTGGGAGGTGGCACAAACAGATCCCAAGTAGCCTACTAGGCTTAAATTTTGAGCTACTGCCCAGTGAGAGACCCTGTCTAAAAAGAACTATAGTGGCCTGGAGGACTCCTGAGGATTGACACTAAGAGTTGACCTCTGGGGCCCATGAAAAGCAAAGGTGCACACACACAACCACATGTGCACCTACACAAACACGTATGTCACAAAGCAAAGAGTGGGTTTATTATCAGATGGGTAACCATTTCTTTCTCTCCCTCCCCATTTCCTCCCTCTCCTTTCCTCCTTGCCTTGCTTTTCTTTCCTTCCTCCCATCCTTTTTGATTCTGCTGTTGGCAGGAGCCAAGACTCAAACTCCTTGTGTGAAAAGCAGATCTGAGTTGCAAGGGGTAGACTGAGGCAGGCACTGTGCTGCACCATCATTGTGAGCACCAAACAGCTGGGCCCAAAGCCTGACTTTCACAGCCAAAAAGAAAAACGGCAGCAGAGAGCTGGGAGTTCTGATACCTGAATCTAGTGGCTGATGTATGGGCAACAGGAAGACCGTTCTGTCTCGTCCCAAGTCAAGACAATCCTGAAGACTCTTATCAGTCCAGAGGGCAGCCATGAGATCAGAATAAATCCTTGCCATGGTGACAGAAAACCGTCCTCTCGGTCTTCCTGACTCCTTCCCTTCCCACAGATGTTACAGCAAAGGCCACCACCTAATAAAACGTCATGACCACCGTCTTAGTGGTAGAATCCACTTCCTGAGGAACTTGACTTAAATGTCACTGAGGTAAATGATGTCCCCAAAGCACATGACATGAAAGGTCTTATATGAGGTGGCCTGGACCTCCTGACAGAATAAGAAAACATGAGTTTCCACCAACACTTCCTACTCCTAATAGCTTGCCTAACTGTAAACTAAGTGCTTTCTCCACCTTAATTCACTTTATCTGCCCAACAAGTCCATTATGACCCACATTTTACAGAAAAGCAGAGGAGGCCCAGGGGAAGCTAATTAACATCCAAGTTCCCCTACCTCTCCACCACTCCTAGCTCGTGCTTGTTTGTGGCTCTAAAAGAGACATACGGTCAAAAAAGGGTCAAAGAATGCTTCCTTCACCTCTCAGTCCCATCAGACAGTCTAAATGTGAGCTTCAAAATGCAACATAGTTTTTGCAATACTGTGTTGGAAGACCTCCTCCTTATAACCATGGGAAAAAGAAAAAAACAAATCTCCCCTTGAGTTGTTTTTGAGAGAGAAAGAGGAAGTCGTCACTTAAAGGCATTTATGTAGAAACAACAACAGTGTCCATAAAATGGTGTCCTGGGCAGAATGTTCTGAAATGATGTAAAGATGATGTAATTGGCGTTCTAGACACCTCAACCGCAAAGCGTTAACAGCTTGACCCCTGGTGCTATTGGGTGGTAGTGGGCGAGCTGATGGGATGTTTTCAATCACTGGGGCTGTTGGAGGGTATCATGGGTTCTTTCTCCCAGTCCTTAGCCATGAGATGAAGAGCTGTGTCCCATCAAGGTTTTAGTCCACAATTCACCACTATAGACTCAAAGCATCAGCATCAACCAGTCGTGAATGAAGCCTTCACAGCTGAGCAGAAAGGACACTTTTCTCAGTCCCTTAAATGTTTCCCACAGTGATGGGAAGGCAAAGGAAAGCACGTTGGTTCACACCCAGCTTAGGCTGAAAGCCGTATCACACACGTGGCTCAACCCTCAGCCCATTCTGTAATATCTTCAGTGTTTGCGTGGCATTCACGTGCTACTATCCTAGAACATTCTTTCTGAGTCTTTTAAATTGATTTGTATTTTTAAAAAATTTTTTTTTGTGTGTGTATGTGTGTATGTGTGTGTGTGGTGGTGGTGGTGTGTGTGTGTGTGTGTGTGTGTGTGTGAGTGTGTGTGTGTGTGTGTGTGTGTGTGTGTGTGTGTGTGTGTGTGTGTCTCCTAAGGGGAAAAAGAAGGTTGCTGAGAAAAAAAATAGAAACTTCAAAACAGGTCTCAGCCAGTTTTAAATGGCCACCTGATTGCAGACATCCCCTCTTTCACAACAGATGTTGTAACTATTAGTAGATTGTGACATTTCTAGTCAGTTCTGGGATTCACCAGTGGCTGTCACCTCCACAAAGGCAAGAGGCAGCCACAGTAGCTGACTGTAGTGTGGAGTGCCTTTGAGCATCATGAGTGTCACCCCGTGTCCCATCAGCCATGTTTACTCTCTCTTCATCTCCACCATGGAGGCTCTAAAGACTAAGTCTAGTTATTTTTTCATAAAGGCAGATTCCCCTCACTCCTGTCTTTTAAAAATTGTAAAGTACAGTCCTGATGCTGAGAATAATTAAAATGTAAATCTGTAGGGTGGGAAGGGAATACCTGGAAAATTAAGGAGACGGTTGATGTTATTATTGATTAATAATTATCAAATACTCACTTTAGAAAATAATTAGCCTTTGGGTTTTGATAGTCTCCATTATCCTCATTAGATAATGGTAAAATGAAGATGGATGAATTCACAAGCAGATGAATTAGTGATTAAGGCAGGCCCGAGGAATCAGCCTGCATTCTCTATCAGGCAGATTTCCACGCCAGCTCCAGCCCATCGCTTAGCTGTCTAGATTTGGAGTGTGTTCGAATGAGATTAACTCTTAGGGCAGTGATTTCATCGGGTGATAAAGCCTGGATAATGAAGAAAGGCAAGAAGACAAAGCCACCTTAACTCTTGTCTAGCGAGCTGCAAAGAGTGCCCTGGAAGGTGCCAGAAGAACGACATCCTAATGGTGTCTCCAACATGTCCTCCTCTGACTCAGCACACACAGGGGGGTTTCTAAGGGAGCCTTCCAGGAGCATAGGCCTCTTCCCTCAGATTTGGTATGACAGTCTTGTGTGTTAAATAAATACCAATAAATTATTAAAACATATCGGCTGTATCGTAACATGGAGCCTTAACAATGTATTGTGTCAGCATGCATGGCTCTCACTCGGGAAATTCTCCTCTCTTTAATTCAGGCATTGACACCCGGTGCCAGCACAAAGCCCTTTTTCATTTGAGATTGACACATGTCTAAAATTGCTTGGATTTGTGTTGTGCTCTTAATAGCTGAAATGGAATTCTACACCACTGTGCATGAACAATGCCTTGGAAAAAAAATTCTTAGCCTGAGGGTTCAACTGGAGGATTGGGGGAAACAAAAAAAGGTGCTTTCTTTCTCTACTGCTACTTGAGTTGGGGGAATAATTACTCCATTTGAGAGGAACAGGGAGGGCCAGGCCTCCCCGCTTGGAAAAATAGTATGTCTGCCACCCTTCACTTAGATCATTAAGTTCAAGGTGGGTGTTACATGCGGATGGGGCGCATCAGCAAGATGTCTGTGTCTCATGGGGGGAGGGGGCTGCAGAAGCATCTTGGAGACCCCTTGATTCATTTCTGGAGGAGTTATGCTCTGGTTTTCTCCTGGCATCCTTGATAATCGCCGAACCCCAGTGAACTCTGCCTTCTACACCCCAGGATAAACTTCTTCTGGTTCATTTTCCCGAAGTGTTTCTGTAGCTTTCTCCTCAGCTACTAAGAGACTTATGTGATTTTCTTTTGACTGTTTTTTTTTTTTTTACATATTTTTATTTTGTACGGGGGTGAGTGTGGGGAGAGGTGAAACCCACAGCCTCCTCGAATGCTAAAGAGCACTCTCTGGCTGACCTAGGGCGCTAGCTCTTTTTGCTTTTTGTTTTGAGTTCTTGGCTGGCTTTGGGCTATAACTCAGGCGACTTTTGGACATACAATCCTGCCTGAGTCTTCCCAGTGATGGGATGACAGGCCTATGTCACCAGGCCTGGCTGGCTATATTCAGCTTTTGATGTGATTTTTTTTTTCAATCTCAACTCCTGGGTGAAGGGAAAAACCCATTAGTCAAAATGGAAAATACTGTGCGCAGAAGTTAGGTGCAGTTGCATGATCATATTCTGCACCTGCTATATCTCGTGTGTGCTTGTGTGTATGTGTGTGTGTGCATGTGTGTGTGTCTGTGTGTGTGTGTGTGTGTCTGTGTGTTTGTGCGTCTATGTGTGAAATACATGCCTGTGTATGCTAAGACTTAGGAACCAGCCACCTCAGTGGTCTTGTCTCACCCCACACAGTGCCATAGTTGGGTGTCAGATGTGTTCTGTGGGTGCTGGCCGTTCAAGCTCAGGTCCTTGTGTTCGCACCATAAACAGTCCCGTCCACTGAACCATCTCCCAGGCCCCAAGAGTGCATGTCCCTCTGAAAGCATTTCCACCTCTTCTGCCTCACTTCTCGGCTTTATTTCCTGGTCTTCTAATGTACAGCACTCCTTCCTTGGGCTGTTTAGTAACCCTGCAAAAGCTGCTTAGTGCCAGGCCTCAGGCGTTGGCGCGGTCTGCTTTTGCTTTCTGGGGTCTCTTGCCTCATCTCCTCAGAAAACCCCTGTGTCTTCTATAGTAGCAATGTCAGCATTTCATTAGTCTCTGCAGAGGAGAGCAGGAAGGGTAGGGGTTGGAACCAACATTGCAGTGAGCATAGGCCTGCTACTTACCTCTTTCATTAAATGTGTGTGTGTGTCTGTGTGTGTGTGTGTATGTATGTACGTATGCATGTGTGTGTGTGCATGTATTATGGTCATGTGTGTGCATGTATTATGGTCATGTGTATACATGTATTATGTTCATGTATGTGTGCTCTCTTACATACACATATGTGTGTGAATGTGTGTGACTATATGTATGTGCACATGCATGTTGAAGTCAGAATAATCTTACGTATGATTCTTCAGGGGTTGTCCACCTTCATATTGAGACAGGATCTCATACTAACCTGGGGATGACCAAGCAGGCTGCGAGAGCTGGCTGGCAAGCTCTAGAGAGCCGCTTGTCTCTGCCTTCTATCTGAGCTTTGATTACAAGGATATGATCCATGCCTTATTTTTTCACGTGAGTTCTCGGGCTAGGACTTGGGTTTTGCGGCTTGAGTGGCAAGCACACACGGATGCAGCTATCCTCTCAGCCCTCACCCCTTTAAACCGTTACTTCTTAATTGTTGAGGCTAACCTGGCCCAGCAGTGTGGGGCGGAGGCGACACTCCAGACCTCAGGGTCCCGCTTCCAGGCACGAAGCCACTCAATGCACATCAAAGCAGAGGTGATCTGTTACTACCCTGCTGCTCAGATGTAAAGCTGGAGGTCCCAGGAGATGAAGCAACTCCCTTGCATACAAACCTCATTTCAGGACCTCATCTCCTGATACTAAAACCAAAGACAACATTATTATCCATCGCCTTTTTGTTTTTGATATATAGTTGATACTATGATGAATGGGTAAATGCTTGCCTTAGAAAGCTATTCACTTATTCTATACAGCTTCTTCTACCCTGGTAGATGGAATGTAAAATGATCTACAATAGAATCTTCTATAATGGAGACTATTAATATAGAAGCAGCGAGAATATTGACAAAATAATAATGACAGTAACAGTGAGGATAGTTAAAGTTTTGTATATTTGGTCCCAGGCACTGGTCCAAACACTGCCCACAGAGTCCCTATAACTTTCATTAAGGCATTATGTACCAGGCTTTGGAAAAGCCAAGAAAAAAGCTGTAGCTTCCTGGGTGGCACACATTGTAATCCTAGCACTTGGGGGCTGAGGCAGGAGGATTGCTAGTTAAGACTGCCCTGTGCTAGATAAAGAGACTGTCAAAAGGAAAGGAGACATCGGGGAAACAAAGATAGAAAAGAAAGAAAGAGAAGGGAAGGGAAGAAAGGAGAAGGGAAGGGAGGGGAGGGAAAGGGAGGGAAGGGCAAGGGAAGGGAGGGAAAGGGAAGGGAAGAGGAGGGGAGAGGAAAGGAGGGGAGGGGAAGGGAAGGGAAGAGAGGGGAAGGAAAGGAAGAAGGGGAGAAGAGGAGAGGGAAGGAAAGGAAAGGGAGGGCAGGGAAGGGAAGGGAAGGATAGCTGAGTTAAAAATACCTACTTCTCTTTCAGAGGAACAGAGTCGGGATCCCAGCATCCTTACGAGGCAGCTCACACCCACCTGTGACTTCAGCTCCAAGGAATCTGACCCCTTCTTCTGGGCCCTGTGGGCATCTGCCACCATACATCCACATATACAAATAAGTAGGAGACAAAATGGGAAAAGAAAGGGAAAGAGGAAGAAGGGGAAGATAATGAGCTGGATAGAGGGAATTAGAGAGACGCTTTCACACCCACCCAACCGTTTCTCAATGATTCCAAAGAAAACTACCCCAAACCTTAGTGCACCAAACGTCTTTTACAACTTTCTGCTTCTCACTTGTAAGTTCTTCCCCCCCCAAAAAAAACTCTAATTACCTTTCTACCCCACCCAGTTCCCAGCCCTGGAAACAGTTCCATTATCTCATCCAATCATGGAAAAGAAGAATGCTTTTTCTTGACTAATAAACGATTAGCCAAGGCCATCGCCGCACTCTCTCTCTCTCTAACTGTGAGTCACCCTGGGAAACTCAGAACGTGCAGAGTGGAAAACACCCTGGCGACTGTGTGGAGTGTGCCCTTGATTGATGTGGTTTAGTGTGAGCCTTAGAGTGTCTTGGACTTCTCTAGTCATACAATGCCAGGCGTTCAGTCAGGGCTCCCTCCCTTTTATGGTGAGACCTGGGTGTGTGGTAAAGATCCTTATTTTTCTGCTCCTTCTCAGTTCTGAGCTCTGGGTTTTAGTGACAAGTCTCTTCACTGAACGAGGCCCAGGTGCTGGATACCGTGTTCCAGATGGCATGGTGGATAACCCAGCAAGACTTGGGAAGAAATAACTCTGGTGTTGACATTCATTTTACCGGAGCTCAAACCTGTGAATGTTGTTTTCCTGTCTTAAAGAGGTTAGAGATCATTGGGAAAGCCAGGTTTGTTTCTTTAAAGCCAGAGAGAGAAATATTGATGATGATGGTGATGATGATGATGATGATGATGATGATGATAAGATGTAGAGCTGACCTTGGAAGCCTTTGCTACCCTGTGGTGAAAGATCTGTGAAGGGCACTACCTCTATAAAGCAGTATCGTATACAGCATGCTGTTCTCTGACCTTCTGTGACTCAGCCACCTGGGAGGTCCCCGCCTCGCTGGGAAGATTAGATGTTGGCTTTGGGCTATTTTGATATTGTCTTTGCCATGGTCTGTTAGTGTTGCTCATTTGGCTCGCTATGGTCTGTGTAAGCTGGCTGCACAATGGCTTTTCTCTGCCTGGTGATGTTTCTTTCCGAGACCTGAAACTGCATGGCTAAGACTTGTAAAGCCACTTGGGTTTTGTGCTCTTGGGTGGAGACTCTCTGTCCTGTGCACCAGCAGCTCCTGCTCTCTGGCTTCCAGCCCAACCCAAACTTCAGAGCAGTGAGTTCCATCGTCAGGCAGATCTGAGCACAGACTGCTTCTAAACGCTCTAGACTTCCACAGAACCCCAAATAAACACAGCTTCTTTCCACGCAGTAAGAAGCCCTACTCAACATGTCCCCTGCTCTCTCCCAGGGACCACCTCACACCACCTTCCATGACCTCCTGATGTGCATGCGCCATGGACCCATATCTTCCTCCTGGGAGCCATGTCGGTTCCTTCCTACCCACCTAAGTCAGTCACCATATTATGTCTTCCTTGTCCTCCGCTGTGCATGGCATACCCTTTCCATCTCTGCAATGATCTCTTTTCTTTCTGGTTGCTACTTTTTATTTCCCCCAATAGTGATTTATCCATAAAAATAGAGACCACTTCAGACACCTACATGTAGAATATTTAGAAGGCCTTAAAGGCACGCTAAGCTGCCTGGTGCTGAAGTGAATACAGGAATGAAGGAGCCTCTGATTTCCTTCTTGAAGAGCTGGCAGAAGTTACTACTATGTAAAGGCTTTCCTCTGTGGTTGTACTTCATCAGAAAGGCAAGAAGAAGAAGTGAGCTGGAGTATTGGAGGAGGGGGGACACAGAACATGCAAAAAGGTCCAGAATCTAACTCTATTAAACTAAACTACGTTCAAGCGACATTAATGTCATTCCTAGGGGACACATCTGATATTGTGTGGAGTAACATGGAATAGATTGCAAGTGTATTTACTAGAATAAGACCATGTGTAAGAGCAAGCATTACATGGTGAACACCACTGTAAAGATGGGAGGAGTTGCTGCCAAACGATATGTTTGTCATTATGCTGTTGAGGAGGTTTTTTTTATTTGTAGTACTGGAAATTGAACCCAGGACCTCAAACATGCCAGGAAGACACTGTCACTGAGCTGTATCCCCAGCTCCCTACTTTCTCCTCCCTTTTTTAAAATTTTGAGATCGATTCTCACTAAGTTGCCCAGTGTAGCCTTGAACTTAAGTTCTTCTTATCTCATACTTTCAGTGAGAGAGAGAGAGAGAGAGAGCAAGACAGAGACAGAGAGACAGAAAGATAGAGACAGACAGACAGACAGAGACAGAAAGACAGAGATGGAGAGAGACAGAGATGGAGAGATACAGAGAGACAAGGACAGAGAGAGACAGAGAGCTAAGAGAACTTTGTGTACATGGATACTGAAAGATAAATGTTTTGATTTCCCCCTTTTTATGTACAGTTGCTTAAAGTGGGCGTACACTGTCTTTATTAAATAGAAAAAGCACCAAAGAGCTCTAGAAAAAGTCAGGAGTTCAACCTGGAAAAAGGAAGCTGTCAGATGACTATCTCAAAGCAAGTGGATTCAATGACTCATAAACTGTGCAGTGATTTAGAAAACAAACACCTTGGGCTTATGGCTGACAGGCTGAGCAGGCCATCCAAATCCCTTTACACCATGGCCTGAAGATCAAATCAACAGCTCAGTAGCTTAAACGGTACTAAAGGAACACTTCGCCATGCCAGCACCCAGGTTCCTCTCAGAAAAAGCAAGAAGCTTGTATTTCATCAACACAACAGTGTCTCTCATCCTTAGATCCTCACCCAGTGACTTGGTCACTCCCTCAGCCAGCCTTCCCTGCTCTGCCAGGCCCAGATCCCAACCTTCCTTGTTGCCTCTGTTGAAACAGCTTGCATTGTCACTCGGGCTGGTTTCTCACTCCTTGCTGGAAGCTGCCTGTTGTCCTCTTTTAGATCCAGGTCTGAAAGTTGAGAGCAGGAGAGGTCATTCCTCAGATAAACCTAAAACAGGTGCATGCACTTCTGTGATAAAAAGGAGTTCGAGAGCTGAGATTGGACTGAAACACAGGTTCTCGTCCTTTGGCAGCCCTCTATCTCCAAAAGTATTTACACTAACGATTCATAGCCGTGGCAAGATTACAGTTACGAAGCAGCACTGGAAATGATTTTATGGTTGTGGGGGTCACCACAGCATGAGGAACTATATTAAAGGTTCACAGAATTAGGAAGGTTGAGAACACTGAACTAAAGGGACAGAAAGTCACACGTCGGGTCGCCTGGATGATGTCATGATGACATGGGTTGGATGGATAGGAGTTGCCTAACAAGACAGCTTGTAGGGGATGGGAGCACACTGCGGGCAGTTCTGGGAAGTCCACAATCAAAGTGCTGCTGACCTGGGTCCAGGCCCCTTCAGTGGTTGTCCTAGGACCCTGTCTCGCTATATCCTCACATGGGGAAGAGGCTAACTAGCTCCTGGGTCTTGGTTACTTGTTTACTGTTTGAAGACTTGACCCCAAGACCTTAAGTGTGCCAGGCCCTATCACTAAACTGAGCACTCAGCCTTTTCTTTAACATTTTGGGAGTCTTGATAAGCTACATGGGTTGGCCTCGAACTCACTCTATAGCCCAGTCAAGCCTTGACTTGTGTGTCTTCTGCCTAAACCTTTTGTGTAGCTCAGTGCCGGCCTTCTACCACTAGCCCTGGTTTCCGGGTCTTCTTTGATGATTAGCGCTAACTGACAGCTTGACAGAACCTGACATATGGGGGGAGCATTGGGCACACCTGAGGAGGTTTTCTTGATTGTGTTAATTGGTTCAGGAAGATCCGTTTAATTGTGGGCATCCTAAGATGTGGGCGGAGAAGGGAGCTGTGAAGCAGCATGTGTTCACTATGCTGCGTTTCTGACTCCAGAGCCAGAATGATGTGGCCACTGCTCCAAGCTCCTCCAACCTTGGTTTTTCCACCAGGATGTATGGTATCTTGAGCTGTGAGCCAAAATAAGTCCTTTGCTCAATAAGTGGGTTTTCCAGGGTATTTTATTATAGCACCAGGAAAAGAAGCAATGATAAACCCTATTTCCGGGGGCTCTACTCTTGTATCTCAGTCAACTACAAGAGCAGCTGTATCCAGTGCCTTTAGATTCACAGACTATCCCACTAAGGAAATCCAACGAGCATTTTTGGGGACAATGCAAGCATCTAGACCATATAGAGGTATCATACAAACGTCTTGCTTATTCATATAGCAATTCTTGAGTGGAGGTTGTGAGTCAGTCCCCTTCCAGGACCTGGGAACAGAAAGGAAGGAAAACAAGCGAGGTCCTAGCCCTTGCGGCTTCCCGTCAACTCTCACTTCTCAGAATATTCACTGTTTCTCCGCTGTCCTTGCTCTGTGGATAAGGAAGATAGCCTGTTTTATCATGAGAACATTAAAGGAGTCCGTCCCTCTGGGCACAGTGTTTGCTTTCCCATTCGTGGAACCTGCGGATACAGTTCGCATGCAGCCATAGTCACTGGATATTTACCAAGTGCTGGAAACCAGGGAGATACGCCCCAAATCTAATGAGGTGCGTATTGTGCATGGAGCTCACAAGAGCTTTGTTGATTTTCAGAGTACAGCTCTTGAGCTAACAGTGTCAACACGACACTGAGAATTTGTCAGGAGTACCAATTTCTGGGGTGACTTACGGCTTACTGAATGAGAGATTCTGGGATGCCTTCAGGCCAGTGTTCTCTTGCAAAGGTTCCAGAGAATTCCCTGGTCATTCATCTTGAAGAGTTACTCTTTCGGTGGGTTTAACTGAACAAATCATTTCCACAGACATCTTTTCTTTCTGTGATTTAATCATTTGAATCTTTACATATGAAGGATTTCAAACATGGTGACACACTTTCTGAGTGCGACAGATGTCACCAGTTTCTTGTGTTGCCTTCAGGATATCATTTTGTTTTTTGAATGAGATGAAATTTTCTGGATTCAAGTGAAATTCTACCACCTTCTTCTGCCCTTTTAAAGAGACCACAAATATCCCCAAACCCAATGATGACAGACAGACACTCTGTTTCTGCTATTTGGACATGGAAAAGTCAATGCTGACATGTCAGTGCTGGGTTTTCCACTCCCCTGAGCCACCTCTCAATCCTAGTCCATCCCCACAATGAGCTTCAAAATAATTTCAGAATAAGAATTGAGAAAAGAACCAGATCTGATGACATAGGCCTGTGATCCTAGCATTCCGGAAGCTGAGGCAGGACAATCACTACAAATTTGAGGCCATTGTGAGGCACGATATGTGGGAAAATATCTTTTATTTGCCTGATATAAATTGTCATCTCCAAAGCTTACTGCCTCTGTCTGCTAACCTAGGCCTAGTCCTGGAAGCTTCTAGCCTCTCTACAATTTATCTAGGCCTAGCATATTTTCAGCCTCTGAAACTTACTGCTTACTAAGCTCATAATTTCTTATTCTTTCTGAACTCTGGCTGGCTGATTCAACTCAGATGTTCTGGCTCAAACTCCTCTCCAAGCTTGATTGGTATGACTTCTCTCGGTTTCTCACTGAATCGTTCTGCTTGGCCTCAAACTAACTCTAGTGATCTGTTCTAATCTTTTCTGTCTTGTTCTGTCTTTATCTGTGTCCAGCTTGTTGTCTCTTCAACCTGTCTATAAACCTGTCCTTGGAAAACTGTCTGTCTCCCCTCCCCTCCCCTTCCCTCCCCTCCCCTTCCCTCCCCTCTCTCCCCTCCCCTCCCCTCCCCTCCTCTCTTTTTACCACACCCTTTAAAGTCAACTCTATTTCTGTTCTTGTTAGAGTTGGGCATATCCTATTCTGTCAAATCTTTCACTGATTCATCACTTTGTCTACCTCTCAATTTGACAGACATCACTTTCAAACATGGCTGCCTCCTTCTACAACTAACTTTACCTTCATTGTTAGGGAGTAAAGATGTGTGCTAAGGGTGCGTCTGTATTCCATTCAGAGTAGCCATTGCTGAATTAAAATCCACACACAAATATGTGTGACCACAGCTGGCCAGATGCAGCCTGGGGTGAATTAGGGACACACGCTTCTTTGAGTAACCTTTAGTGGCTTCCAGGGAACCACAGCTATTCTGGGCAGTTATGATACAGAGCTTGGGTTCACAAAGTTTAAAACACTCTCATCTTTCCCTTTACTGGGTACATTTGTTGATCTTTGACATAAAGTTTGAGCCAGCTGTACATTCTGTCTTCCTCTTTGGCATGACCACTTTGGGTACCTATGACCGGAGTCACAGAAAAGCTCTTTAAAGTCCACACAAAGTCCCTGGACCTCACTACACAAAACCTCCTTTCCTGTGCTGGTTGCTATTTCATCCTCTAAGATGGCAGGGAAGAGAGTATTTGCCATTCAAGCACGGAACCCAGAGTTGGATTGCCAGTTCCCATGTCAAGGAATAAAAGCCGACACAGTTTGTAATCCCAGTGCATCCAGACCCCTAGTACTTGACAGTCTTGCTGGTTCAGTGAGCTCTGTCCAATGAGCAACAGGGTCTGGAAGCAAAAGGTGAACTGATGGTGAGGGACGGCAGTCAAGGCTGCTCCCTGCCCTTCACACAAGCACATGCATGGAAGAGGTGGGGCTTCTCTTCGGGCAGCCTGAGGTTTTCCCTGTGGTCCAGGATCCATTCATTTCTTTACTTGGCCTGAGTGCATTCCATAAAGAGCCACTGATCCAACACACAGGCTTGAGCCCCGAATCCTCTTCACAAGCACGCAGATTAGTGTGACAAAGTAAGAAAGTGTGCAGAAACCCAACACCCAGCAAAGCCGATGGAAATGGGACTAGGAAAGAAAGGAAATGAGATTACTTACCCAGGGGACATCGGGAGAGAACACGCTCTGTAGCTGAGAGGTCAGAACACACAGCCAGCCAGATATGAAACAATAAATACAAATAAACTCACCGGGAGTCTGAAGCTAATGATTGGAAATGCACTTTCCTGAGACGGGTCTACTGTGTGGTCATTGTGATCAGGGTGGAGATGATGAGGTGGAAGAGAAGCAAGGCAGCTTCTCCTAATAAGCCAGTAACTGCCCTTGTAACTTCGGTTTGCATCTGCAGAGAGGCTTATCCGACAGGATTCCTTTTGCCTGAGGGGACCGACTCTTGCCTTTACAAGGGACCTTACCCTCCCTTAGGCTAAGGTCCAAATCCTGGCTTTGTTAGTTGCTGTGGAACGTTAAGAAAGCCATTTACTCTCCCTATATCTTGATCTCATTCCTATAAAATGGGAACAGTGACAATGGCTGCCCTATCAGGTTGCTGCAATGCCCACATGAAGAAATGTGTGCCCCCACACTACTGTGATGCCTAATACACCATAGGTACCATGGAAGCATCAGGAGCATTTGTGATCAGTGCCACCAGTGCCATTACAGATGACTGAAGAAACCAAAGAGCTTAGTTTGATCCAGAGGTTGGAGTAGTGGCTCACTGGGCAAAGCAATTGCTGGGAAACCCAGGGAAATACCCAGAACTCACATGGAAGAAACCAGATGTGGTGACATATGTTTGTAATCCCAGCACTGAGGAGGTGGAGAGTCGGGTGGGTCCCTGGTGCCCGACTGGCCAGGCAGCCTAGCTTAATTGGCTATTTACAGGCCAATGAGAGACTGTGTCTCCAAACACAAGGTAAATGGCGTATGAAGAATGACATGTTTAACTTCTGGCCTCCACCTGCACATATACTTTCATGTATGTGTACCCACATGAACATGTGCTCATATAGTCATGCGCATACAGCAACAACAAATCTACTCACTGTATTACAGTAGATACACATTTGGCTGAAGGCTGTCCCCGCTCTACAAGCCTCTATAACTCCATTGGAGTTGCAACCAACAGAATACCATGAGGGGCCGGTGATACTGTGTTGGTGATGTTTTAGAGGTAGGTGACACTGTGTTGGTGATGTTTTAGGGGTAGGTGACACTGTGTTGGTGATGTTTTAATGCTGTGCTACCTGTTCATCATGGCCATGACACCTGTCATTCCGGTCACGATGATGATTGTATCAGCTACCATTTATCTTCAGGGTCACCCCGGACCCCACATTGAGCCAGCACTCTATGAAACATGATGCTCTGCAACCGAAACCCCTGAAGGAAAAATAGGTCATTAGATTTGTGATCCTGAAAAGGAAACTGAGGCTCAGGGAGGACCAGTCCAGGAGAATTGCCAGCATGGGGCTGAGACCAAGAGAGCCTGAAGGCTCTCAGGGCTCCCTTAAACCCCAACTCAAACTACATGATGAGCACGTCCTTGTGTGGTATCAAGACTTAAACCTGGGGCCCTGCACACACTAGCCAAGGGCTCTTTATTGAGATGCATTCCTAGACCTTTTCCTCTATTTATTTCTTTATTTACCTATTTTTGTGATTTTTTAAAAGGAAGTCCTACTAAGTTTCCCAGGCTGCCATTAAACTCTTGATCTGTCTGTCGGAGCCTCTCAAGTAACTGCATTTATGCATGCCCTTTGTCACGAGGCCCTGTAATCAATGTCCCAAATATTTTTTCCGATAATTTCTCTCTACAAAATACATTCCCTACTAAAGCTATATTTATATGTGCATGCGCACACACATATACCTAGCCATACATATTGCCCATGGTTTTCATAAATATTCAATAACTTCTCATTTAGACAGCCCTGTCCTTCACACGTAAAACAACAGACCGTATAGACTGTTAACTGTTTAACAGAAAGGTTGCATTCGGATGCCTCTGCTAACTGATGATCAATCAGGAAGAGACAAAGTCACTTCAATAATACAAGTGAAGTCGATGGATAGATGGCTTGATCTGCCTACCTGTGATTCACACACACACACACACACACACACACACACACACCTGTTCATTGCTCACTGTGCCTAGGGTGAGGAGCACCTAGGACAGACCACACAGGACCCAGGACAGCTTCCATTCCACCCGACTGCCCCTTCTTCCTGCTCACTCAGTAACCTTGCCTTCTATGTTGGAGGAGGGATTTTTTTTCTCCTACAGGAGTGTCTATGTTAGTCAAAGCCTGCACCTTCTCACAGGCCTGTCTACCTTCATTAAATGGCTTTCAGAGTGCACAATGCAACTGAATGGCGTGCATTATTCAAATGGTTTTCAGAGCGCACGAGGAGAAGGAGGTGCGCTCAGACGGGGAGTGATTTTAAGTAGCTCATCTGCACCGCAGGAAATTCATTTCTCCTTTGAGTCTTATGCCGTTTCACAGGGGGCACATGCATTGCTGGTGCCTGTATGGTTCTGGGGGAGCAGAATTTCCAGCCACCTAAGCCGGAGTCTGGCTGAATAGTCATCACACTTTTGAAAACACACCCAAGTGCTTTGCAATTTTCTTTGGAGCAATTCTTTTCTGTACTTCTCCGTTCTTTGTTCGAAGGTACAGTGAGATGTTTTTGCTAAGTGGGATTATTTTCTCCCACGTGGCATCTTACACCCTGTGACAAATGTAATGAAATCTGTCAGTCTTTCCTGCTCAAAGCAGAAAGCAAGGCACAGCATTTCTCTGTCTTATTTGCCAATATGAGGTGGAAAGGGCCAGGGGCCGGGTGGGGCTCTCGGAGCGTGACTTGTAGGTGTGGAGCTTGCATGGAAGACCACAATCTCCAAAGAGACGGATGGAGAGAGCAACTGCAGGAGCAGGGGAGCCTGTGCGGAAAGAGCCCATGGAATCCATCTTGACAAGCGTTTTGCATGCGGTTAAACAGACAAATGAATTCTGCTGCCAGGATTTCTCAGGAATCACACTTGATGTCTGTCAGCCAAAAGATGTCTGGGCCCTGGTGGAGTGACAAACTGTTAAGCTTTAGAGAGGTGGCTCTCAAGCATCAGAGTCACCTGGAGGGGCTTGTTAATACCTAGGTGGCAGCTGGGCCCCTCCTGCTGAAAGCTGGGTGGAGCCTGGGTAGCACTGCTGCTGCAGCCTGACCAAAGACCAGCTCTAAGAACTACTAGCTTAGGGCTATCAAAGGGGATGAACCTGGAAATGAAGAGTGATCGATATGGCTCTTCATCTGGCCGCTCTGGTCCTATGATCTTGTGTGTTCATAATTTATACTACCAGGACCACAACCATGAAGCCCCAGGAAACCTCCTGAAGTGATGTATTCAGTAGAAAATTAGGCTTAATATTAAAAAAAAAAATTATCAAGACTTAGGAGATGGATGACCGGTTAGACCATTTGCTATGGAGTCATGAGGCCAGAGGCTCAGGTGCCCAGGACTAATGACCTAAATGCTAGGTGGGCATGGCAGCAACCTGTGATGCTAGTCTCAAGAGGCAGAGGCAGAGGCAGGGCATTGCCCCTGAACAAGATGGCTAGCAAGACTAGCCAAATCAATGAGCTCTGAGTTTGATTGAGAGGCCTCGGTGAATAAGATGGAGGAGCCATGGAAGGTGATTCCTTAAATCAACCTCAGGCTTTGACATGCATACACTCTGTGACATTCAAGTGTGCCCTATGCCCCCGTGCACAACACACACACACACACACACACACACACACACACACACACACACATACACACTGGGAAAAAAAAAGAAGCAAACAGTGCTGTAGAGATGGCTCAGTTGCTAAAGCACTACCTGAGAAACATGGCAACCTATGTTTGAGCCCCAGAACCCACAAAAAAAGAGATGGATACAGCTGCATACACTTATGATCCCAGCACTGGGGAGGTGGGAAACACGCGTACCTTTGGGGCTCAGCGGGAAGGCAGCCTCGAGTACCTTGTGAGCTCCGGACTAATAAGAGACTTTGTCCCAAAAAGCAAGGTTGCTAAGGCCCCAGGAACAGCATACATGTACCCCCAAACAGGCACAAAGCATCCAAACTGGCTGAGTTTCATTTCTCCTTGACTCCTAACTAGATTTCTTGCCATGCCTCATCGGCACTGCCCTTGTGCTTTGCGGATGTGAAACTAACTCTCTGCTCCCCCAGCCTTGCTTTCTCCGTCAAATGGAAAAGCCAAGGGCTGGCAGAAACGCGTTGAGCAAACTAATGCTGTAGACCAGAGGTACCAGAAGTGATTGGAGCGTAGGAACAGCCCCCGCTTATGACACCTATGTACATTATCAGCCCATACATCCCTGGTGTTGGCAGGCATTAACATTTTCTCAGCATTGTTGGGATTTACATCTGACCCCCAAAGTGAGCCATCTCTGAGCTCCATGGGTCCATAATGCACACCGTGTACCATTTCTTAATAAACATTTACAATGTGGCATGCCCAGGCCTTGCTCCGTAAGACCCATTGGGGACAGTAGAGCAACAGAGCCTGTATTTAGGCCAGCATCTCACACCGCATTAACTAGATTGGTTTCTTCTTATTACATTGCTCTGTCACTTACATTCAAACCCCCATATGGTTCCCACATTCCAGCAGAGCAAATTTGCTGAGGTGGACCACATTTCTCCTCACTCCTTGGAATCAATATTTGGAAAGGTTAATCCCAAGGCCTGCTCTTCCAAATGGAGCATCCAGGGCCACCGTTTCTGCCCACACAGCCACACAACTGGGTTCCCGTCCTTGCAGAAGAAACAGCTGCTGAGAGAGAAGATTCCAGATCAGTCTGATTGGGTGAGTGGAGAGCTAGCCTTTGAAATCTTGGCCCTTTCCTTTCTACCCCACCAAGCCTTGGCATTGCTTGGGTTCAGTTTTGGCTGTTTTGCCTCATGGCACCAAGTCTTTCTCTGTATGTAGAGAGGGTGTGTTTGGGGGTTTACACCCTCTGTGCATTTGTCTATTTTTATATATGCATATTGCATAGTAATAGGGATTTTATGCATCGAATAAAACGATTTTCCCCAATTTCACTCGGTCTATCGTTCTGCTGAATAATTCAGCTTAGTGTGTAGACTTTTTTTTTTTTTTTGCTTGATAAATTCACTACCCTGAGCTTTCCCTTTTCGTTGGAATTTTTAATCAGATTGAAACCCATCACATTGAGATCAAAGCTGGGAATCGAGTTGTTGCCCATTTGTGTTGTAGCCAAAGGATGTTGCTTAGAGCACAGGGCCTCAAATCGCTCAGTCGCTCGCTAAAGTGTAAGAGAATTTATGATGCTAAATAAAACCAAGAGAGAGAGGGAAAAAAAAGATGTTTTAATAAGATGAAAATCCAAATGTTAAAATAATGAGCCATCTGCATGGGTGGCCCTCTCTTGAGAGAGATGCCAAGAGCTCCGCCATCTGTGAAACATTTACCAGCTGTTTCCTTCCTTTTTGTGAGAACATAAGAAATCCTTGCAGTTGGTGCTTCAAAGTGATACATCACTGGGAAGAAAACAGGTTTGGAGGACTGTGGGAAGGTTGGACCAGGCCGAATGAAGCAAATGATGCTCTTGGCTCTCAGAGGGACATGCCAGTTCTCCACCTGACTTCCTGCTACCCCTTCCTGTGAACCCCAAGATCCGGGAACCTCTGGCAGATGTCAAGGCACAGAAACAGCTCAGCATCCCAAGAGGTCATTTCCAACCAAACGCTGTTAGGGATGGTTCTGTGCCCTCTCATGAAACTGCTTTCCAGTCAGTTTCACCTCCTGAGGGTTCAAGTGCGCTTTGGACAAAATTATAATCCGACTGCAACGGAGAAGGTGTCTAAAGCAGTCTAAATATTTTCGAACGTGCCTTTTCTTTTTTCTTCTCTGATCTCTGTTTCACACAACTGCCAGTCAGCCCTATATCCCTGCTGCTTTTGCCCTGACAGGCACCTCATCTAGGTGGTCATAGGATCCGAACAGAGCGTAGGTCATGAATTTTGCTTTGCAGCTGGCCCTGATCTGAGGCAGAGTGCTCAGCCACAAAATGTTCACACTGTGGGATGCTGATCTATCTGTGGCTCCTCGGGTTCCTGCTTTTTTTTTTTTAATCCTCCCAATTCTACCACCAGAGTCTGACAGGATTTTATTTTATTTTTTTCCCCTAAAGCTGCTATCTTTTCCACTTCATTTACTGTCAAATGCATTTCAGGAATGATAACCTCACAAGACGTTTTTTGTTAATGAGCATGAAGTCTTTTGGAGGAGCCCTCAGGTGTCATTCTTTGGGACTTTATGGAGCTGTGGGTCATTGCCTAGCTATCCTTTCTGCGGCTGTGAGCAGAAAGGCGAACACTGTTGTGTGGCCAAGGGAGTAGAAACAAGGGGACCAAATCCAGGCACGGAGAATGGCTGCTCTGGCTTCCCGATGCTCTGTGCTAAGCCAGACCTTAGAGGTGAAAGAAATCCCAACTCGGGGTTTCTCCCTGAAGTGCCCACATCTCCGAAGCAGTACTGACTGCACCTTCTGACATGACCTCAAGCAGCAGGCTGTGGAGGTGCATGTGTGAAGAATCGCTGTTCACATGAAGTAAAGGGCAGAAAGACATGTTTCTAGGTCACTCTGTGAAGGAGCTTATCTGTGTTTTCAAGCCAAGGGAGATTCTGAGTGCTTCGTTTTCTTCCTGTTTGCTGACAGTCCGCTGGACCCTCAGCACATTGTCTACTCTTAAAATGGAGTCCTGGGCAAGATTGGAGGCTCCCTACAAACAGGGATCTCACTGAACGGCGGTGAGGCCACAAGACTTTCAAGAAAGAGTGATGGAGCTAAGCCTGCCTGTGCATTTAAACCAGGGGCCATTTTTCCATCCAAGCAACCTTGACTGAAGGAGTCTTCAGCTGTCACAGGTTAGATGGAAGGTAGCCCAAGCACCCTGCCACCAAGGCCAATGGCACTGGGGAGAGCTTTGCAGAGCAGTGGCTTCTCACTGTCCACTGGGAAAGCAGGCTGAGTTTTCCACTGCAGACATGGGACCTGGAGCACAGGTGACTGAATCCGGGGGAAAGAGGCTTCTGTCTGGAGGACAGTCCTGGCTCAACACACACTGTAGCATCACAGCAGAGATGTTCCACATGAAGCTATGCCCTAAAGGAGGGAAGGGATGAGCAGGAGAGAGGAAAGAGACAGGCCAGGCACACACGGAGACCAGCAGGTCTACTGGCTACTTTTATGTCAACTTGACGCAAATGAGAGTCATTTGGGATGAGAGACCCTCGTTTGAGAAAAGGCCTCCATCAGATTGGCCTGCAGGAAAGTCTGTGGTACTTTTATTTCATTTTATTTTTGATTGATGATTGATACAACAGTGACCAACTCACTGTGGCAGGTACTACACTGGGCTGGCAGCCCTGGATGCTGTAAGAAAGGCTCAGCAAGCCATGAGGAGCAAGCTAGTAAGCAGCACTCCTCCACAGCCTCTCTGTACCAGTTCCTCCCTCCAGGTCTCACACTTGACTTCTCTTAGTGAGGGGCGTGGCTAGGAAGTATAAGATGAAATAATCCCTTTACTCCCCAGGTTGCTTTTGGTCATGGTGTTTTACCAACGCAATAAAAGCCCTAACTAAGACACCAGGTTTGGGGGACAGCCAGAGTTTGATGTAGCCAATGAGTTCTGAAGATGTCCACGATAACCCTCAGATTTCTTGCCTAGAAGGCTGACAAGGTCGAGAATTAGGCTCAAGAAGGCCTCTACCTTAAGCTACCAACACCCTACCCAAGCCACACACCTTCCAAAAGATAGAGATATGGCCAATGCTTGTTCTTGTCCACCATCCTTGGAATGTCTAACTCATCCTTCCCAAGGAACTGTGTTGTACAATCAACAATGCTCATATTTTACGTTAATGAGAATGTCAGGTGACATGACCTTATCACTCCACTTCTGAGCCATTAACACAGAAGGCAAGGGATAGGGGCTGCATGCCAACCTCTGGATTCAAGTGACCTGTACCTTCTCAGGTTAAGTTCTCAAAGGTTCCACATTTAGCCAGAACTAGGTTCTTTACAGAGCACACATGGTTGTGTGTGTAGGGTTCCACTCCACTGCCAAGCAGGGAGCACAAAGAATCTAGAGTTATTTTTAAATCAAATCTTGCTTATCACAGGCTAGGAGGACTTTCCATGGTCTTGCTACTCACCTTTCCAGGGAAATGTCCTTGTATTACTGTGTTTGGGGTGCCTGGCATCTTTTAGCTTTAGTTTCATAGTGCTGCAGAAGGATCCATCGGTACTTATAACCACAACAAACCACACGAAAAGCAGTAACACTGGAGGCCTTTAAAGCTTGCTCTCCGCAGCCCCATCCCTTGCCTTGCACTCACAGCCAGCAGCCGTTTCCTCCAGAGGACAAGAAAAGAGAAGCAGACAGTACTGCGATGTGTGCAGCTCCATGTGCTCTGTCACCCTCTGAAATGGCAGCACTATCTGTAAAGTAGGGGCAGTGCATTCCTTATAGGTTAGTTTTATTTGAGTAAAGTTGATGTGACATTTTATTTATTTATTTATTCATTTTTGTTTTTTGATACAGGGTTTCTTTGTGTAGCCTTGGCTGTCCTGGACTTAAATTGTAGACCAGGCTGGCCTCAAACTCACAGGGATCCACCTGCCTCTGCCTCCCAAGTTCTGGGATTAAAGGCATGCACCACCACCCCCCTGCAGTGACCTATATTTATAAAACATGGAGCTGAGATCCTGGAGTAGGTAGACCAACTGTTCAAAAACATCAGCTTGGTGATGCATGCCTCAAGCCCCAGTAGGAGGTGGAGGCAGGAGGGTCAGGAACCCCATGCTGTCCTTGGCTACATATCAAGGCCAACCTGGGCTACATGGGACCATGCCTCAAACAAAACAAAACAAAACAAAAATGTCAGCTCTTGGCTGGAGAGATGACCAGGTATAGTGCCTGCTGGATAAAGACCTGAGACCAGACTGCCAGCATGGTGTAAAAGCCAGATGCCGTGACACTGGTCTGTAGCCTTGGTGTTGAGAAAACGGGTGGAGGCACACTAAACCTCTAGAGCTTGCTTCTCACTTAGTCAAATAGCTGAGGCCAAGGTTAAATGAGAGACCCTGCCTTGGAACATAAGAAGTGATTGAGGAAGCCACCTGATATTGACCTCTGCAGGTACACACACACACACACACACACACACACACACATACACACATGCAGGTGCACACATGCTCATGCTCATACACACACACACACACACACACACACACACAGAGAGAGAGAGAGAGAGAGAGAGAGAGAGAGAGAGAGAGAGAGAGACAGAGAGAGAGAGAGAGAGAGAAACCAGCTCCTTTTAGACCTCAGCAAACCCCAGAACACTTTAGGGAAAAGCCTGTCCTACTTTAATGTACTTAGTGTAGGTGACCTTTATTCATGGAAGCATTTTAGCCCTGCGCCCTTTTTCTTAGTTACCAGGGATGACAAGAGTGGTACAGTTATATCATCATCATCATCATCATCATCATCATCATCATCACCACCACATCATCATCATCATCATCATCATCATCATCATGATCATCATCAATCACAAGAACAACACAGAGAGAATGGAAATCAAACATGATTTTAAAAACTTAGGTCACCAATTTGGTATTTGTGTCAGGCAAGGCAACTTCTATTTCTGTATCTGTTTCCTTCACTAGGTGACAAAGTGCATGATGGTTAAACAGTGGGTGAGTGGCGAGGCATGTGACTTACTTAGGCCAATAAAACATGAGCAGCAGTAAGAACTTTGGAGCAATACCACTTTCCTACCTTTTGTCACAGTTTCGTGCACATGCATCATGTGTTTTGGTCATATTTACCAACATTAGCCTCTCATGTCTCTCCCTCTCTTTCCGACAGTGTTTTTGACATGTGTATGTTTAGAGCGTGTTCAGTTAGCCAGGACTGCTCTCTGTCCGTGAGTGCAATAGCTATGCCATGCCCAGAACGAGCCATTTCACAGTGCCCCCCCATGCCCATCCTTCAGCTCTTACCTTCTTCTGCCCACTCTTTGAGCAACCCGTTTCTGTGGACCAGGCCAGTTAGTCCCTGGCTTCTCCATCAGTCTGGATCCCTTAGTGAACAGAGCGTGGGACAAGGCTGCTGCTGATCTATGGTGGATAAACAGCACCAGCAAGAACTCGACCTTTGCTGCAGCCACTGTGACCATTGCCTCATTTGTTATTGCCTCATAAGCTGGCCACTCACACTGCAGCACGCAGTGCCCTGGGCATGCTTGGCACACAGTGGTGCTCCCTTGTCCACTGCCCCGCAGGAGGACAGGGTGGCCACTTCCAGCGCTGTTCTGCCATCTCTGACCTCGCACTTGCCTTCTTTATTTGAATAATATTTACAGTCTTCTGACTTTTGCTTCCTCTGCATCTCCCTCACATCCCATCTCCCTGCCTGTCATCCCTGGGGTCTCCTTCCCCAAGGAGTACCACCTACACTGTGATTCTTTGGACATGACAGTCGGTGTCCAGGTGAAAAAACAGTTTGGGCTAACAGACCCCTCTGTGCTTGCAAACTTCTTTCTTTCTTTCTTTCTTTCTTTCTTTCTTTCTTTCTTTCTTTCTTTCTTAAGATGTATTTATTTATTATGTATACAATGTTCTGCCTGCATGTGTGACTGCCCACCAGAAGAGGGCACCAGATCTCATTATTGATGGTTGTGAGCCACCATGTGGTTGCTGGGAATTGAACTCAGGACCTCTGCAAGAGCAGCCAGTGCTCTTAACCTCTGAGCCATCTTTCCAGCCCCGCTTGCAAACTTCTGAAGACTCTTATTTCATATTGGTTTCCCCCACAAACAGGAATAAGAAACTTTCTGTGTCACGGATGTAAGAAGCCAGCTCAGAGGTACGCGGGCTCCAGACTTCTCCACCTGACACCCCCAGGAGGGAAAGACGTGGCCCCCACGTGGTGGTACACCTTGCCTCACATCAACTTCCTTCATCATCAGCACTGGGAGAGGCAGTCAACACCCACAAGGCCTTTTACCCCCAGGAAAATGGTGACACGTGGTTTTGCAGGAACCCTGTGCCTGAGAATATGAAAACGTCTAAGTTTCCTTATAGGGCGCCACCACCACCAAACCAAAGTGCGACACCACCAAAGGCCAGCTTGGGGAATCAATGATCTGACTTGCAGGGTATGAGTGACTGGTACTTAGAGGAGTGCGGGTGACTTCCGAGCAGTCACATCACCAAGGAGACTTCTCCAAGCATAGATGGTGACTTCCCCACAGCTACACAGATGGATTCCTTCACTCAGTTAGACTTACGATTCTCTCTCCTCTAGCACTTCCAGACAATGACCACGTAGCACAGTGTCGTTTAGGACAGAGCACACAACTACACCTGGGGGTGTAGGAGGCAGAATCTCGTAGCCCTCCTATGAGGAACTGCAGCAGGCACCAAGCAGGAGAGTGACAACTGACCTGATGGCAGGGAAGACTGCTAGCCTTGAAACACTAAAGCTCCACAGCAAGCAGATCCCGCTTGTGAAAGCCCTGATGGGTTTTTGCACTTAAGCGACTGACACACTATAGTTGGAGTGTGTATTACCTCCAGGTAGGAAGTCCCTTTTTCCACAGGTGCCACTGCTTCCCTGAATTCTACTGAAGGCATCAGACTGGAGGAGTCTTTTGCGTGGGTCCGATAATGAACAGCTTATCTGATGGGCCACGTAGTCTCCAGCTCAACTACTACTCAGTTGTGTTCCATGAAAACAGAAATGTAAACATATAGGTGTAGTTGAGTTTCAATAAAACTTTACTTATACAAAGAAATTATAGCCTATATTTGTTTGTATTCTATCTACAGGTAGAGTTTTGAAAATTCAGGTCTCTTAAACCTACCAAAGACATATTAAAAATCAACATTCCTGAATTATTTTTAATTTGAATTTTCATATATCAGCATAGTTAATTGAGAATAAAATAAAATAAATACAAATGGCTAAACTTTTCTCATCAGTGTTATTATATTTAATACATGCACATATATCTACATCAAACTATGAAAGTATTAAGCTGTAAGAGGAATTTGCATAAAATAGTAAAAAAAAAAAACCATGGAGAAACACTATACCGTGTGTAAGTCAGGACATTGCCAAAGAGCCCTAGAAAGCATGATGGTTTTATAAGAGAAAAATGCAATTTCCCCTCTATTTTTTTTCTTATTTTTGGCACTTGGAGTTGAACTTAGGATCTCTGGTATGCTAGGTAAGAGCCTTATCACTGAGGTATATTTCCACCCCTCGTTTCATTTTAAAACAAAATCTCACTACACTGCTCAAGTGTCCTTAAACCCACTCTGAATCCCAGGTGGGCCCTGAGCTCTGGTTTTCCTGCTACAGCCTCTCAAGAAGCTGGAATCACAGGCCTGTGCCACCAGTCCCTGATGGAGGGCCATGCCTGTCCCTCGCCGCTGCCAACACTGCATTCTTGTCTAAGAGACTTGAGTGGATTGTTTGAGGCTGAGACCATGGGGAAAAGGGGATGGAGGCCAGAGAACTCACACCTAATCCTTCAGGGACAAATTGGCTGAGAACAGCAAGCATCACTGTGGCACTGGTGGCATCCACCATAATTTACCCTCATAGACGCAATTCGGCTACTAGGGAAATTGGGAACTGTAGGCTCAAGCTGGGCAGCCATCTGTTCCACTACAATCTAGGCACATGAATTACTGTAGCCCAAGGAAGGTGGGGAGAAGAGAGAGGGCCTTTATGCACACCGTAACCCGAAAAGAACTTGGGCTGTGGGTCCCGACTGACCTACTTCCAAGTCCCAGCTCCTCGGCTTGCTGGCTAGGTGCTAACTATTAGGCATGACCGAACCTTGCTCAGCTTTGCCTTTCTTTTTCTTTTTTCTTTTCTTTTCTTTTCTTTTTTTTTATTTTTGTCTGCAGAAGGAGGAAAATAGCAGCTCCTTCCCCAAACTCCTCATTATGTAAGCTCTATCTGCCTCTCTAAGAAGGGAGAATCTGAGCCGTCAACAGCACAGACGGTCCCGGATGCCGTACAGTTTATCTGAGGCACTCTGGGTTACTTGTGTTTGACACTGCCCACCAACCACAGGTTCCCACCACTGAGGCCCAGTGAGAAAGCGAACTGAGAGTCTGGAAGGAGAACTCTCTGGAATATACCAGGCACCGCATTTCAAAATTAAAATTGTTTTCCTTGTGAGGTCATCCTGTTTTGTCTTGTACCTGTGGGCCTTTGTCCACTGAGGAAATAGCTGGATGGCGTGTAAGTTCTCTCTTATCACTGTTTTTGTCATTTCTCTGAATGTTTGTCTTTGTGCAAGGTCAGGTTCAGGGGGAAGAGCCCCAGCGGAATGAGTCTGAAAATGGAGCAAAGATGTCCAGCCGTAACTGGCTTCAATACCCCCTTCTACGGGAAACAGTTTTTGTTCCAACCCACTTTGCAATGCCTGGAGTGGAAACATCACAGTCATCTTCCTTCCTGACTTTGTCTTTCTTGCTAGCCACAAAGTCTTAAGTGTCTCCCAACACTCTGCTTTTCCTAGTAAGACCTAACACCTTTCCTGGCTCTTAAACCATTTGTCTCCTCCTCCAGTCACCATGCCCCACTCTGCAACCATCTGAACATGGCTCATGTCAAGACCCAGGACAGACCCCGAGGCACTGTGAGTGTGGTGGTAAAAGTTGACTTCATCACCAGGGCAATTCTGATGGCGGCTGCCCGTTCCACTTCCACTCTCCAAATACAGCTCATGGGCTCATGGGCTCTCCGAGTTCAAGTCTCCGTTATCCACACATTCTTCCCCTGAGCCAGAGAGATGCCTATACCAAAACACGTCAGGATACTGAGTGCTGGCCTCAGAAAACTCCTTGGCTGTTCAAAAGACACACCTTAAGTTAAAGTCCTGACCAGGAGTGTGGCTGAAGGAGGCATCCTAAGATGGGCTCTTGGACCATGCATGGCTGCACCTCTTTCCTCCATGCGTGAAGTGCCCCGCCCACTTCTTCTAGCGGTAGTGCCATCTCTCCATCTCTCAGAGCTTTACTCTCTTGGCTCCATTGCCTCTTCTAAAGCAGTCATAGGAGAGTGGGGGGTGCATAGAGCCAGCTTCTTGCAGCATAGAGACATTTGCAAGATGAGGCTGTCCTCCTCATTGGAAAACACCCAAGACTTTTCTGGTCTACAGAGCACTGCAGTGTTGTCATACACCGTCCCATGGACCTCAGTGCGGTTGCCACATGGTGACACGGAGACAATTCATAACAAGTAAGAGTTGCTGTTCATGGTAGAAATTTCCAAGATTGTCCTCCAAGCTGATGCTCAGCCTCCTTCCTTCTCTCCCCAGGATGAGCCTCCACTTTAGCCAAAATCAACACTTCCACTTGCTCCTACATCAGCCTCCTAAGTGCTCCCACATGCTAGGTTTATAGCTATGAGTCAAGAGCTGATTCTACTGTTTGTCAGTCACTGGGAAGACGAAGTCTTTTTAAAATTTGCTTCCAGTGTTCTAGGCTCCTGTTCTCTATGCCAGAGGTTCTGTCCATAACAGTGGCCACTTGCTCTCTGCCCATGAAGAGAGGGACTTAAGGTCCTTGTCCTCCATGAAGACTCTCAGTTAATACAGTCACGGCTTCAGCTTTAGCACAAGCTAAGAACCTTCTCACCTCATGCTTAGACTTCCCTAACCTGATTGAAACGTTCAAGGTATAGGTTACTTACCAGCAACCCTTCCCAAATGTCTCACCCTTAATATGTGCATGTGCATGCACACATGTGCATGTGTGCGCACCTGTGTATACGTTTCTATGTGCCTGTGTGTGCACACCTGTGTATGCAAATGTGCATGTGTGTGTGTGTGTGTGTGTGTGTGTTATAATCCTTGCCTTTATTTTCTCTCAGCGCCCCCATCTGTAGACTTCTCCCATCTGCCATCTAAGTGGGTTTAGAGTGTGCAGCCATGAAGTCCCTGGAGGATGAGAGCAGGTACAGTCTGTGTACAACGCCACAGTGACGACGGATGACAGAAAATGGGTGAAATAGTTTACAACCTAATAAGTGCTTAATATTTTCCTTCTCGGTTTCTTATCCAGCGTTCCGCGCTATTAATAATGGAGAATTTGAGACTTCAGAACAAAATTCTAAGGCACTTCATAATTATTTAAAACTATGTCTATTTGACAACAAATCTGTGTTTACTTTAAAACAGTAGGAGAGAGCTTATAAATAGGGATGATAGAACAATTCGGCGTTAAACAAGTCTTGCATCTGCTGTTTTGCTACTTGAGGGGAAACAATTCCTAACAAGTGGCAATGGTCAAGAAAGCTATGAAATTTAGGCCAGTTGTCACGGAAAATAACTTATTAGTTGCTAAGCTACCAGTCCTAAAAGGAACTCAATTGGGGAAGGGGGAGGCAAAGAACCTTAACTAGGACCCATTGCCTTGGAGAGCAGGAAGTTGTAGCTGTCAGGTAATTTGGGTGAATGGGTGGCAAGAAAAGTGATTGACAAACTGGGCTTTGCTTGGCATCAAATTTGGCTTTGATTGTGTGAGTGACTGACAGGCGGGTGTCGTCTGCAAATGTGGATTGTGTATTGCATGGGGCTATTTTGCAACAAAATGATTGATGCATTGTAGAAATTGTCCCATAGATAGAGAAAACCAAATAGATTACTTGTTGTGACAAGTAGTGCCTTTTTACTTGTTCCTTTTGTGTACAGAGGGGAGACAGGGGTGGGGGGCATGCTGGGGGATGATTAACTTACTCAATGGTTAGCAGGGTCCCAGTGGCAAGGTGGGGTCTCTGGAAGGAGTTCTGGACATCAAAGACTCAGAAGCAGGGTGTTCAGAGCTTAGTTCTCACACATACCTTTTTTTTTTTTTTTTTTTTTTTTTTAAGGAAAGAAGATTCCTTGTGCTAACTCTACCACACTAATAAATCTAGAAGCACTGGCAGCCATCTTTGGCAACTCTTGTGAACAGGGTTGGCAGATAAAATACAAGAAGGTATCTCTCATTAAAATGAATTTCCATTAAACAATGAATAATTATTTTAGTGTCTGTCCTGCGTGTGGCAGGATGTGTGCCTACACTTCGCATGTCACTCTCCAGCCCATGAATTTGTTTCCTCCTCAGTGAACCCTGCTAACTAGTGCACCTGTTACATTCACTATGAAGGTCGGACCAGGCGATTAATTCAGGTTGGCGAATGGTCTTGGTCTGGTCAAGGCTTTTGGTGTGTGAGGCGCAAGATAAGTACTACCTGAATGCTCATATTAGCCTACTTAGTTTTGCTTGCAGTCTCTTGAATTTTATCCCAGAGGTGATGGGAAATCATTATAAGGAATTAAGTCATCCATTCTAAATCACATCTGTGCATAGAATAACGGTGACCCAGGGAAAAGTGAGAAAATGACGTGGGCCCCTGGAGCCCAGAGCTCCACAAACTATAGTGTCTTTGGCCATAAGTTCTGCTTTATGGCTGTCTATAAAGCTGCCCATCAAAAAGCTCCCGACAGATGACCCGAGGTAATGAGAATGTGAGGGAGCCGCACTGAAGAGCGTTCCACCTGGCAGGGGACACACATCAGGGGAAGGGCATTCCCATAAAACACAGAGCGCTTCCGTCCTCTGGCCCTAGCCCTCAGCCTCTCAGCTTCTGTATCCCGCTCATTCATTCATTGTTTTCAGTGAGTCGTATTTTGATGCATGTATCCACTCAATCATCAATTCGCCTTTTAAGTGAGTCATACGGTCTTTTATTGAATGAATAACATTCATGATTGAGCTCTTCCTACAGGATGGCATCCTTGGTAGCGTGATAACAGTGAGGACAATTTTATCAGCATTATCAAACAGTTAAGACTCTGTGATAAATATTGTGTTTGCATTATCTCATTTCATCTTCACCAAAGTGATCTGGGATGAGGCGATGGCTTTTCCATTTTAGTTTTCTTTTATTTGGAGAGTTGTAAACGTGAGTACTGTATTTCCATCGTTGCTGCCTATCCTACCCTCCATCTAACTATTCCTGATCCCCCCCTCACTCCCTCTTAAACTCATGAACTCTTGTTCTTTACTTGTCCCTGGGGAGGACCGACTCTTCCTCTTTCATAGCCAGTGCCTGCTGCTCTCCATCTACGTCTGGAGCCTTCTGAAATGTCCCCCACCCACACTGGACTATGGACTGGCATTGACATTGTAGGTGACAGCACTGTTGAGGTTTCCCAAGTACAGCTTCCTGGTCACACCTAGGAGATACTGTCTCACAGCCGGTGTCTTGGTCCTCTGGCACTTACGATCTTCCCCTCTCTTCTTGCATGACATAAAGTGATATTACAGTATTGGTTTGTAGGGTGATAGTTACATATACAGAGTCTAAGTAAATTGCCCCGAGTTATATAAGCCTGCCTTCAAACCATGCCTCTGTAGCATAGACCCACGCTCTTAACTGCTGCATGCGTCAGATTCAATAGATCTCAGACTCCAACCACTAACTGCTTTCCTGTAACAAAGTCATAAAGGATATAGTATTTGAACTATGTCACAGAGCATGGGCAAAGGAACTGACTCCAGAGGGTAGCTATCCCCAGTGAAACAATACGGAAAATAATAAAACAGCAGAAGCCCAAGATGTGATCCCATAGTCTCACCATCAGTCATGAGGGGCGTCTCCATATTATCAACAATTTGACCAAACCAAAATACACCTTTTAGATGATCCCACTGAAGGAAGGGGAGACGGCTCATTGAGTCAAGTGCTTACAACATAAATGTAAATATGAGTTAGGATCCCCAGCGCCCATGTAAGTAAAAAGCAGGAATTCTAGTGAGCACATTTAATGTTAGGCCTGTGAGTGGAGTCTGGAGGATGCTGTAGGCTTGCTGGCCTGCCAGTGAGCTTTGAAGTTTAGTGAGAGACCTGGACTGAAAAAATAAGGTAGAGAGTGATTAAGAAAGACAGCCAGGTATGGTGGCACACGCCTTTAATACCAGTACTCTGGAGGCACAAGCAAGTGGATCTCTGTGAGTTCGAGGTCAACTGGTCTACAAAGTGAGTCCAGGACAGCCAGGGCTACACAGAGAAACCCTGTCTCGAAAAACAAAAAGTAGAAAAAACAATAACGGGGGTGGGTAGACAGTAGATAATGACCCATGGGTGGCCTTCAAATATGGGTACTTACTTGATCTAGAGTCATCTAGAACATGCCCCTCTCTCATCACACTGCCCTTTCTGAATTACATACTGCCAGCCTTTTCTCTGGGGCTCGAATGGTTCCCATGGGCAGTTGAGGGTCTTTTTTTTTTTCTTTCAGGAAGTCCCCAGTTTTTGTATTGCCCACACCATGTAGACTACACAATGATTTGCTGCTCTCCCATACCTCTCTAAAAACAATCAGAAGCCCCTTCTCCCACAATGCCTAGGGAACTTCTCTCCAGACCCCCTCAGCTCTCACTGGATTTCTGCCCCTAATGGCTTGAAGGTGCGTGCAGGAATGGTAGTGTGGAACTCAGGCTTCTGCCGGGGCCTACGGCTGAGGTACTAGTCATGGTACAAGAGCAGCAGGGCAGAACAGGGGAGACCAGGGACAGCCGAAGGCAGGCCCCAAGTGGGGTTTCCCGGAGGAGAACCGTGAACAAGGTTTAGGAGGAGCAAACAGCTGGAGTCCATTACACTGCATGATTTGGGGTTTTGTTTAATTACCAAGTGCCCAAGCATATCTTCCTGAGTACACACAGCTCTATTCAGCCCTGGACAAAACTGGGGACATCATCTTATTCATTACCATGTTGGAAGCTTTTTCTAGAACCAAACGTGCCTTTAGCATTGAGTAAATGTGATCTTTTTCCTCCTCCTCCTCCTCCTCCTCCTTCTCCTCTTCTTCTTTCCAAAATGCTTCAAAGAGCTCCACTTTGAAAACGCCTGGAATGTAATTTTTGCCCCGCTTTTGCATATCAGCTTTGCCCCTTATGTACACAAAAGGTATCAATATACAACCTAATG
Organism: Acomys minous; assembly: GCF_964271855.1. Taxonomy (NCBI): domain Eukaryota; kingdom Metazoa; phylum Chordata; class Mammalia; order Rodentia; family Muridae; genus Acomys; species Acomys minous. The sequence goes on along the minus strand of NC_140485.1, from coordinate 65,395,657 downwards.
CTTCAATTAAAATCGGATTAACTACTGTGCTTCTTTGTGGGGTTGTAACTCCGACTGCCGTTTGTTCTGTGTCATTCGTTTGGCAAATGTGTTCTGCATGTATACACGGCTGGGAATCACTCTTCTCTGGGTGACATTTTAGGCAGGGGGAAAACTGCATGCCTCGGCGAATGACACAGTTCAGTACAAGTGGCTAACTCAGAATCCGAGATTCTTAAATGGCTTAGCATTTCCCCTGTAGCCAGACTATCTATCAAGGAGCAGTGACATTCTGAGGGACTCCAGCCAATCAGAGGGCTGGAGAATAATTTTTACAAAACAAATGAATGTATAAATTATCACTCCCTTCTCTCCTGTCTATAAATAGCAGTACTAATAGATCCGTAGTGTGAGATAGGAAAAGGGGTGTTATATTCTAGAATATTCCTCCTGTCAGGGAAAGGCAAAGTGAAGCAGCCTGTTCATGTCAGGCTTCGGCATTGTCCAGCAGCTCCTGGTTATGTTTGCCTAATGGCTGTGTGGTTTTTTTGTTTTTAAACGGTAGCCAATATGGGGGTGCTTGCACATATTTGTGGGGGGCTGAGGGCAGGCTGTCCTGGTTGCCTCAGTCATCATTATCTGATGTTGCTTCATGTCTAGGACATTTCCCGACACTTGTGCCATCCTCCTGGAACCAGAAGCAGTAGGTTACAAGTAGGAGCCACCCAGACTAATGGTCACGCAAATCATCAAGCGTCTGCAGGGGTATAGTTACAGAAGACAGAGAGAACCTGGCTTCTCCTTCAGAGCATTTTTAAAGACTATTTTATATGTATGTGTGTTTACTTAACATGCAATGTCTGTATACCATGTGCATCCCTGGTACCCACAAAGGCCAGAAGAGGGCATCAGGTCCCTTGACATTGTAATTACAAGTGTTTATGAGCTGCCATGTGGGTGCTGGGAACTGAACCTGGGTCTTCTGGAAGAGCAGGCAGCATTCTTAACTATAAGCCATCTCTCCAGCCCCCTCCCTTATGATCCTTTTCAGAATCTAAACTATTTTATTTCCAGTGACTGAAAGAGAGGCCATATTATTTTAAGTATAAGAAGTGAGGGAGACAGGGAGGGAGGGAGGGAGGGAGGGAGGGAGGGAGAAAGGGAGGGAGGGAGGGAGGGAGGGAGGAAGGGAGGGAGGGAGGGAGGGAGGGAGGGAGGAAAAAGAAAGTGGAACTGGCTGACAAAGTATTTCCAACTGTCTGTAATTTCAGTTTCTCTTTGGACTTCTTTTATGACTTACAAACCAAGTGACTTCTTGGGAGGTTTATTAAAGGTTTAAAATCCTCAGTGTAAATCACCCCTCTTGTAAATCTCAGCACACCACACATTACGTGGTCCTGGAATTTCTGCTCACTGTGGCTGACATCTCTCTGCTGGTCACAGATGCAGTTTGCTATTGGCCACAAATGTCCCAGCACAAAAATATTTAAGATTTAATAAATGTGTCTGCACAATTACCTGTCTCATGTTACCGTGACATATTTCCTGATTGAGAGAAGGGCCAGTCTATCTCCCCAGTGTTTCTCACGTGAACCTCTAAGACCATTGAAGAGTGGTACCCTGGGAGCTGCCCCACCACCCCACTGCCATTTCACACATTTGGGAGAACAGGAAGGTACCATAGAGGAACCATTGAGTTCAGAGCATGTGGCAGCCTGGGACCCTGACTCTAGAAAGTCTGTGTGAGATATTTTGAGCATTTTTTCTATTTATTAATTAATGAGTATTATAAAGCATCTTTGATCATATACAAGTGCAGGTGTGTGTGTCTGTGTGAGTGTAGGTGCGAGTGTGTCCATGCGCTGCACACATGTGAGAAAGATCTGCAGCCAAAGATGGCATTTTTATAAGTAAATTTTTATTGAAACATAAACATTATCATTGTTTGCATATCATCTGTGTCTTCGTTTACATGGGCAGAGCTGAACGGCTGAAGCACAGACCAATATGGCCTGCAGATGAAAAGCATTAACCATATATATCCTTACATGATGTGTTGCTTGAGCTATGGGATGGTTCTGTGGATAAAAGGGGCTTGCTGCTAAGCTTGACCAACCAACCCAAGTTCAATCCTTGGCAGAAGGAGAAAACTGATGTCCACAGGTTGTTGTCTGACCTCCACACTCGAGCTGTCATGCATGTACATTCCCAGAGACACACAGAAACATACACATACATGGATAAATAAATGTAACTTAAAGTTGAGAAGAAATTAAAGGTCCTGCCTATCTCTTACCTCATACTATAAAATAGTAGAAAATGTGTTACTTGTTGAGTGTGGTTTCTGTGAGTGGAAACAGATCTTCCTGATAGAAGCTCCAGTGCTTCCTTGTCAGGACACTTGGGAGGTGATAGATTATCAATCCTCCAGACATCTTCAAATTGCAGCTGTTAGGGCCTATGATGGTTAGGTTTTGTCAACGTGACACAAGTAGGGGTCAGCTGGGAAGAAGGAGTCTCAATTAAGAAAATGCCTCCATCAGACTGGCCAGTAGGCAAGTGTGTAGATGTTTTCTTAATTGACAATTGATGTGGAGTTGCTCAGCCCACTGTGGGTGGGGCCACCCACCCACAGAGACCAGCACAGGTGGGCAGGTGACCAAGGCAGTGATCTTCTATGGCCTTGGTCTTAGTTCCTGCCTTGGGTTCCTATACTGACTTCCTCTGAGGATGGACTGTAAGATGTCAGATGATTTTAACCCTTTCCTCTTCAGATTGCTATTGGTCATAGTGTTTATCACAGGAACAGAAAAGCTAACTAAGGCAGAACCTCTACATGATGTGGCCATGATCTTCAAGAACACTTTGGGCTCTATAAAAGAAAAGGCTTCCGTTTCTCTTTTATTTTTCAACTGTGTGTATTTTGAAATTCTCACAAAATAAATTGCTGTGAAACCTTAAACTTTCTTATACCTGACCACAATCTTGTCTTAATTTTTCAATATACGTCTGCTTCATTGATCCATTTTTACTGGCATATATTTATTGCACACTTAAAGGAGTTAAGAACTGGCATATATAAAGAGCTCAAAAAATTAAACACCAAAGAGGGGAGCTCAACTGATCAATAAGCTAATGAAATAGATAACAGTTCTCCAACTGAAGTACAAATGAAAAGTAAGCCTGTAAAAAAGAAATGCCTAGCATCCTTCCCCATCAGGAAAATGAAAATGAAAATCACACTGAGGTTCCACCTTGCCCCAGGCACATGGCTGGTAAAGAAAACTAACTACAAATGCTGTCTAGGATGGGGGAGGCATGGTGGGGACGGGCACTTTACTGACTGCCATGAGAATGTAAACTGAGGCAGCCACTGTGGAAAACAATGCGAAGGTTCCTCAAAAAATTAAACTGCCATATGACCCAGTTACACCACACCTGGTTATACACACAAAGCACTCTAAGCTAGGGAGCCATCAAGACACTTGCTCATCCACATTTATTGTAACATGACTCACACTAGCCAATCCAAAGACAGTGGAGAAAGGAAACGTGTTGCGTACACACACCAGAGTGCTTAGAGCTGCCCCTTAAACAATGAAGATCCAAGTTCTGGACCTCAGAAGAAGCCTGAAGGGATATGAAACCATCATGGCCCCAGGCCTTAACTGTCCTACCTGCGCTGCCAGGCTCTATACTGATTCTTTGTCTTGTGCCTGTTTCTAAATACAAACCTTGGACTCTAGTTCTAGACACGGCATCCTAAGAATAGAAGGGACATGATCAGGAAGGTGATTCTTCTTAAGATCTGTCTATGTGACCCAAAACGTAAACCACCAACACACTGTCCAATGGAGTGACGGGCTCTCTGACAAGAGTCCCCACTACTGTTGCACCCTTGAAGAAAAGCACCAGAAGCTGGTGGAGGGCTCACCAGGGTGTATTGAGCGGTGGGCGGAAGTTGTTGATGAATGTGAGTGAGCCACAAACCAATGCTTTCCAAACACGGTTCAGTCTTGTGTCGGCGGTAGGTAACAGAGGAAGGCAAGAGGAAGAGTCTTGCTCATGACTGGACTCCAGTGCTTCCTGCATGGCAGATGAGCACTCTACCCACACAGACACACTGCCTTTCCTTCTGCATTTTTTTATTTTTCTGTCTGGTGTGGGAGAATGCTTATGTGGTTCCAGGTCCTCCCACTATGGAGATCAGAGGACCTAGGTATTGGTCATCAGGTGCCTTCTCTCATTTAAGAAAGGGTCTCTAATTGACCTGGCCCTTTGCCAATTAGATCAGCCTAGCTGGCCACAGCATCCCAGGGGTCCGTCAGTCTCTACTTCCCGTCTTGCCTTTCTGCCTCCCAGTTTGCCATCCCTGGTGTTAAAGGTGTGAGCCACCATGCTTGGATTTTGGTTGGTGTGTTTTGTGAACATCGATTCTGGGGAATCTGTGATAGTTTGGATGAGAACGGCCCCCGCAGGCTCAGATGTTCAAATGCCTGGGCCTCAGTTAGTAGAACTGTTTGGGAAAGGTTAGGAGGTGTGGCCTTGCTGGAGAAGGTGTGGCCTTCTCGGAGGCAGTGTACCACTGGCGGTGGTATTTGAAGTTTCAAAACCCAAGCAAGGCCCAGCCCCACCCTTGCCCCACCCTTGCCCCACCCCGACCACCATCCACTGCCTGTGGGATTAGGTTGTAAAGCTCTCAGCTACTGCTTCAGGGGCATGCTTGTCTTCTCTCTGTCATGATAATCATGCATTAAACCTCTGAGGAAGGTTTAGTCTTGAGCCTTTTCATTTTATGTGCATGTTCACATGTGCTTGTGTACATTTGTGTGTGTGTGTGTGTGTGTGTGTGTGTGTGTGTGTGTGTATGTGTGCAGGGGACTGTCCTTGCATATGTATTTGCATGTTTCTGGAGGCTATAGAACAATCTTGGGTGTCATTCCTCTAGTGTCATCCACCTTTCTTTGAGACAAGTGTCTTTGAGACAAGACACTATCCTGGAACTCACCATTTAGGTCAGTTGGCCAAAAAGCTCTTGTCTCTCAATCTCTAACACTGGGATTACAAATGTACATGTCACCATGCTTGGCTTTTGTCACAAGGGTTCTGGACAATTAACCCGAGTCCTCATGCTTGCAAGATAAGTGCTTTGCTACCCGAGCCCTGCCCCCACTTCGAAGCTTAGCGTATGAGCAGAGTGAAGTGCCAAATGAGGAAATCAGACAGGGAGTTGAATCTTCCACCAGCAGCTTTCTCTTATGAAGAACCAGCTTTCTTTGTAACAGTGTGATTCCTAAAGAGGTAGGCAGTGGCCCTGCAGGAGGGAGGTCATCAATTCTAGAGCCTAAGCTGTTCCTCTCCTTGACTTCTGCCCATTCAGAGATGGACACAGACTCAAGGTCCAACAACCAGGAGGAAGGCATGGCTCTGGCACATGCTTGCAAGAACCAGATGGCTGGTGGTCATAGGAGCAACTATTCCAGAGATATGCAGTCTGCCTTTCTATTTAAAATAATATAGCTCAATTCAAAGGTTCAAAGCCTGAAAGGCTAGACAGGAGGCAGATTGACACTGAGGTGTGTCTGTCCCGTGGATCAGTGAGGCCACCGAGACTGTAAGTCTTTGGGTTCTTCTTCTCTTCCTCTTTCTTTCCTACTTTCGTCTGTAGCTGTTCTTCTCTCAATTATGAGGAAGCTTGTGACAACAGATCTCCCTTTTCCTGTTTTGTAAATGAGAAATTGCAAATGAATTTTTGAGATTCAGCCTCATTGGATCCTTGCCTGCCTACGAGTCAATTGCTGTGGTCCCTGTCCTAAGGGGCTTGCTCTCAGGCTGCGGGAGGCTCTGCTCCTCCAGGACGAAAGTCACACGGTGAAGGGTCAGACATACACCTCTGCTGCTTCTCTGTTGCTGTGAGGAGATACCCAGACAAAAGCAACTTAGCGGAGAAGGAGATATGTTGGCTCAGTTCCTGAACCAGTCCGCCATGGTGGGAAGCGATGGGGACAGGAATTTGAAGGATCTGGTCGCATTGTGGCTGCAACCAGAAAGCAGGGGAGATCAATTCTGGGTTCAGCTTACTCTCTCTTCTTTTGCATAGTCCGGACCCCAAGCACAGGGAATGGTGCCCCCAGTGGTGGGTGATTCTTCCCACCTCAATGAATCCAATGGAGATAATCCCTCCCAGGCTTGTCCAGGGGCTCTTCTCTCAAGTAATTACAGGTTTTATCAAGCTTACACCTGGAAAAGAGCACCGCAGTGCCCCAGGGATGTGCATCTGGCTGTGTCCAAAAAGGCCCAATGGAGCAAACGCTGGGAGAAAAAGCTGCCCGTCAATGCTGCCAACACCTGTGCTAAGAAGTGCCTAGTACTTTCTTTGTTCCTTAAGCTAATGTAACTTTATTTTCTTCCCCTCCAGCCAGAGGATACCTGTTACCTAGACTCCCTGTCTGGGTTCCAGGGGAGCCAGTTCTCCACCATACCACCAGCAAGCCCGAATCTACTTACTGTCTTCATTTTTCTCTCTGACACATCTCACTCTCCAAAATCTTACTGGATTTATTTTGCGTACTTCCGCACTCACTAACGAGAATGCTCTCTGAGGGCAGAGGCTGGAGCCTTGCCATGACTCCCAGCATCTATGGCGGCACCTGGCTCATAACATGTGCTTATTTACAAATGATGTTGAGTGAATGGGAAGACAGGTTCTGTGCCACACTGGGATTGCTGACCTCTTCCACAATAGTCAGAGCAGAGATGACTGAGGGACTGTGTGCTTCTTCCAAAAATGTCCCTGAGATCATCCCCGAAAAGAAACTCCTGAACCGGTTGGTGCCACAAAGAACCTCACTCTGGCGTCTAACGCAAACAAGAAGCTGCCAAAACGACGTGCCTTGTGAGTGCAATGACCAACGTCTCATGCTTAGTGCTAGGACATTGGAAGAAACACAAGCATTTGCTTAGAGTATGTGGTTTTAAAATATATTCAAAGTTTTGGCATGTGTGAGTGCACGTTTTGTGCATGGGCACGCAGGCGTAACCATGTCTGCCTATGTGTACAGGCCAGAGGTAGACCTCTCCGTTTCACTTATTTGTTGAGACAGGACCGCTCACTGAGCCTGAAGCTCACAACTTTGGCTAGACACGCTGACCAGTGAGTCTGTGGAGCCCTTCTATCTCTGCTTTCCTTTTACGGGTTACAGACACATGCTACTGCATGTACTCCCACTACCACACATGTTACCACTACCACACGTGCTATCTCTACCACACACGCTACCACATGAGCTACCACTGCGACAGGTGCTACCAGCGCCCTTCACATCAGTGCTCTGAGCTCAAGTCGTCATGCTTGAAAGGTCGGCCATTGCCTCAGCCCCTAAATACATTCAAATTTTCGCCTTTGAATAGTCACCTTGCCGCCTTCTCACCTTAAACAAGTGAAACTGGAGGCTCTCAGCTGTGGTCTCAGAGCAGCAGCAGCAGCAGCAGTGGGAACTTATTGACGTGGATACGTCTGGGTCTCAGCCCAGAACTCTAGAGTCAGAGCTAGGAAGGGGAGCCGATGTGTTTCAACAGGATGCTTGGGAGCCTCTGCTCTACAACCACACTGGGAACCTCTGCCAAGCTATCCACAGTTGTGGTATATTTTACGAATTAGACCCAACATGATGCAGGCCAATCTCAGCAGCTCCAGAGCCCTGAGGCAAGAGAGGCCCAAATTCTAGGCCTTCCTAGGCTAAGCTCAAGAGCAGCCTGGGCAACTTAACTTTTATCAAAATAAAATTGACAGTAGGGATGTAGGACAGGGCAGGCTCTCCACTGGTAGCGAGCAGTTTGGGGCCCTGGGCTCAATCCCTAGTACAAAAAAAAACCCCATTTAATACATTTTTTGCATGTCAATCATTTTGTAGTGTCTAGTATTTCATATGTGTTCAACAAATGAGAGACGCAGTTATCACTATCATTGTTATTGTTGTTGGATTTTTTTTCTAAATGAACTATGACTCTACATATTCATTTGTGAGCCGGTAGAGAAGAAATGTAAAAGTAGCCATTCCAACTGTAGCCAGTGTAAGGCTCTTTCCTGTGTGGAGCCCTGCACTACTCTGTATTTGATATATGATGAAACATTCAAAGAAAGTGATGTACACCGTCCGTCCACCCAGGAGTTCAAGTAACTTCCCAGGAATAACCCAGGCAGGGCACGAAGGACCAGGCACAGAAGTTGGCCAGATCAGTAGGAACACCACTACACTAACTCACGTGGTTTGAGAAAGATGTCGTGAGGAGGCCATTGGCACACCTTGGTTCTCCTTCAAATATCTCACTGAAGACCTGGGCACGGATGCAGCTGTGGAATGTTCAGCACATATGAGGCCCTGGATTTGATCCCAGAAGCAACATAAAAATATTTAAAACAAGACTCAGTGAAATCAGCTAGTCTCTATAACGCACATACTGACCTGGTAGCTACTGCTCAATTCTGGAAGAAGTTTTTAGATCTAGTCAGCTTAAAATGATTTTTGCTTTTGGGGAAACCAGTAGCAAAAGTGACCCTCTTGCTGGCTTCCTAAAAGTTTGCAGTGGGCTTTAATTTCGATCAAGTCCCCAGTAGCTGTGTAAGTGCGATGGGGGGGTGGGGGGTCGGGTGGTTACTGAGGGCAGTGCTGGGCAGCCCACTGCCTGGATGTCACAGACATTTCTTCTGGCCTGTGTCTTGGGTCACAGATCACCTGAGCCTAAAGGATGTCAAACATTAAAGTGTCAATTGGCCAAGAGAGCTAGAGAGCAAACAGAGTCTTGACCTACTGAAAGTAACTTTTGGGCACAGATGAGAAAGAACTGTGGAAACAGCATGTACAACCCCACAACCATGCATGAGTAGCTGGTACTTCCTAACAGGCCCTCTGGCCTACAGTGAATGCCAAATGTGTGCCATCTTTCAGTTACACACACACACACACACACACACACACACACACACACACACACACACGACACATAAAGTACTAGTGTCATCCTATAAAATCATTGTTTAGAACAGGTAAAGTTAGTGACCCAAATGTTGCCTTGAGGCCTAGTGGGCAGATGGTGGGCAGTGGGGCAGATGGTGGGCAGGGGGGCAGATGGTGGGCAGGTGGGCAGGTGGGCAGGTGGGCAGGTGCCGCTATGATGAGCAAGGATGTGGTGGAGAGATGACAGAGAAAGAGAAGCAAAATGATTTATGTGCGATGAAGAGAAGAAGAATGGGAGAAGCAAAGGTGATGAGGAATAGCCTGATGTGAGAGGCTTGTATTGACACCTGACGCCGCCGTGATGTCCTGGCCTGGGCTGCCACCGAGGGCCACGTCTCAGTCCATGGCCCTGCTACAACAGTCTGTGTCAATGTCTGTGGCCCATGTTACCACCAAAGGCCATTCAGATGTCCGTGGTCTGGGCTGCTGCCTGGGGCCATGCTGATCTCTCACAGCTGAAATGAGCTGATCCCACCTCCTCCCCAGCCACTGCATGGTGGCAGCAACTGTAACATGGGTGCAGAAGAGCTGGCCCCACCCATTGCTGGCTGCTGTGGGTGGGAGAGCTAGCCCTGCCCATCACCTGGGCAGAGAGAGTAGGGGGAACTGGCCCCTGTGGTGTGGGCACTAGAGAGCTGACAGGCTGACCAATTCAACTACTGCCCAGGCCCAGATCCAGGGCTTTGAAATGGTCCACCGCAGCATCTATCCCATCTATGAGTATGTGAAGGGCCAGTCCCAGAGTCAAAACTGCAGGATCTCCAATGACACAAGGGCAACAGCAAGACACTGGAGAAAAGTCCTGGTAAGGATCCAGTATTGATAGTGTAGTAGAAGCCAGAGGCCTTGAACCAGACCAGTGATTCATTATAATGAACATTTGCAAATAAATCTGTTTGGGCAAAAGGGTATATACTGTGTGATACACTGTGACACACCACATCTTCTATGGTGAGTTTTTATTTTTATTTTTATTTTCTTTTGGGAATGGTTACAAGGATGGCAGGAGGACGTGGAAGGGCAGGGAAATGAGTAGGATTGGTGTGCACGAAGTAAAATTCACAAAGAACCAATTAAAATTATGTTTAAAAAAATAAAATATAATGTGTAAAATTGTAAGCAGATTAAAATTTGTTCAGAAAGGGGCAGCTGAGTTCGTAAAGTGGATATACTTAGAGGCTCATCCAAGTGACGTTTCACGGTGAAATATCTGTTTGTTCAGCACCAAGTGCTCATTTTTATCTCAGAGAACGCTTGCCCATATGAGTAGACTGGCAACAGAACTCTAAAGGGTTTCTTAGTTGAGAAAAGACAGGCACGCTGCCTTTTATTTGAGGGTTTGTGCCTAACCCTCAGCGACACAAGTTCAGAGATATTGCAAGCTTTCTGGTTTCCTGTTGAAATTCTGGGAGCCCCCACCCTCCCCCCAAATGACAACAGCACTCCTGAGCGAACAGTAGTTTAGGCTTCTGCCTTTCTGAAATTTTTTTTCTCTCCTTAGCCCCGCCCCAGCTAGCTCTTGAAAGGGCTCCTGTTCTGTCAGCCATAATGACATCTGCTGGCCGACACAGGAAGTCATAAATCTGTAGGTCTCCTCTCAACCAAACCTTGTTAATGCTGTCATTTATCACAGGGGCTGGGTGCCATCTCTGGAGGGCTGAGCTCACGGAGTCCATTTTCTCCCGTCACCCTTTCCCAAGAGAGCGACCGTTTTCAAAGCAGCCACTCTTTCATTTGGGGTTTGCAGACCTACACGTCAGGCAGATGTAAACTGGGCGCCAAGGAAAAGCTCTTGGGAGGAAGCCAGGATGACAAGCAACAATAGGCCGGCCTGATTAAGGACTGGGGCTGTCCTACCTAAGCTCTGCCCTTCCTCATTTTCCACAGGCCCCTGACGGCTGCTGAGACCCTCCACCAGCTTCTCTGCAGCTGTTAGGGGGATGCAGGAGCCGTGGCAGGGGGGTGGGGGGGTGGGGGGGATGATGAAAAAAGATTTTCTGGACTCAGACGCTTAGCTCTGAACCAACGCTGCTGACGCTGGCATTGTTTCTTAGTTTCTCGGCTCACTGTGTCCTCGGCCTTAATTCAGAACCTCCACCTAAGGAGGGCGAACTCTGGCTTTTGTTAGCCAGTGTGTGGGGGTCCCCAGATCTGCCAGCATCCACTGTCAGAGCTTGTTGGAGAGCCTCCAGTCCGGCTTCATTCCAAGTCACTTTATATCTTATTATATTAACGCTGTACTCGGGACTGAACCCAGAGCTTCCAGCACATTCTGTACATGGCTACCACCGAACTGCATCCCCAGCTGTTTCTCACTTTCCATTTTGAGACCGGCTCACTAAGTTGCCCAGGCTGCCCTAGAGCTTTAGCTGTAGGCCAAACACGCCTTGAACTTCTAATCCCCCTGCACCAGCTTCCTGAGTAGCTTCTACTAAATACTTGTATACTTGAACTGCCAGGTCTGGTTCAAAGTTCCATTTTAAAGCAGAGTCCCGCGGCTTTCATGTACCTCTTGCTCTGTAGGTTGGAACTCCACACTGACATCCTCACCTGACCCTCCTGGCATGTGAGCAGGCCAACCCATTGTGGGGCCTTGTCTGTATCTTGCGGTATACTACACAGCACTCATGGTCTTAGCCCACAGAAACCATCAGTGCTGCCTGTGAGGTAACGGTAGTCCAAGGTCCCCAGATAGCCCACACATACGAGTTATACAAAATCATCCCATCTGTGCCCTCACCCTAAGACTGCCAAGTGCAGTCTCTCCTGACCTGGGGGTTCAGTGTCACCAAGAAGCTGGTTGGAGATCAGCATTTCCTGACCCCAGACCAGGTCCACAAAACCAAACAATAACCCTGGAGTTGAATCCGGAAGTGCATTCAAAGCTCTAGCATAACTCTCAGGATAGAGACCACAAACAGAAAAGGAGAGCGTTTGGTGACAAAAAGTCCCTGGAGGCCACAGCACTACCATGAGTTCCTCTTATATGAGGTCAAGAATTCACATACCCACTGGGAGGGTTTGAGTCTAGGCTGCTTCTATTCCTTTTATTAAATGTAAGGTCTCAGGTAGACTAGGCTGGCCTTGAACTCAATACATAGCCCAGAATAACTGTGATCTGCCTGCCTCCACCTCCTCAGTGCTGGGATTCCATGCCTGGACCACCACCTGGTTTATATGGTGCTAGGGATCCAAGCCAGGGCTTTTCCCACGGTAGGCAAGCGTTCTGCCGACAGATACGTTCCCAGCTCTGGGAACTCAGGCTTCAACATCTGTTGTCTCTGTGAGCTTGGTGATGTCATCCAATCTTTCTGTGACTCAGTTTCCTCAGATCTAAAATGGAGACCATAGTAACACAGAGCCTGATCAATTATTGTCTCTAAGGTTGCCTGTATCTTTATGCTAAAGCAACCGAAGTGGCGCTTGTCACCACATGCCTCAGAAATGTCGCTGGTGACTGTCACCATGGTTATGAGATCACACCTGTCACCAGCCTTGCCTGCCTCCTTTAGTCGTTAGGCTCCTCAAAGGCCAGGCAGGTCCCTGCTTCATGCTGTGTCCTCAGCGGGCATCCTGGCCTGTTGACCACTACTGGATAATGAGGATGCTTTCTGGATGGGCAAATGGGATGGGGCGCACAGGCCAGTCCTCTTCCAGTGGCTTGAACTGGCACTCTGTCACCTGGGACCACTCTTCATGAGCCTCTCACCTTCGGGGATTTAACCTTACAGATTGTAGATGTAGCTAGAGTGAGTTTATCTCTTCCTATGAGGCAGAGTGGACCTCACGTGCTTATAGGCGGAGATAGAGTTCTATGGTAAAGGGCTTGCCTAGCACGCATGAAGGCCTTAGTTTCAGTCTAAACTCAACAGAGGCCAGTAAGTCAATCAAAAGGCTTAGTATACCGATTGCTGCCAATGCACTAGGCAGCATGATCAGTAGTGTACGCTTGCTCCCAGGATCCCTCCCTATGCCCCTAACAATCCGATGATCTAATTTTCACATTTCACACACAAGAATTCTAATCACTCTCCACCCTTGCCCCAAAATTAAACAATAATGCCCAAGTATAAGTAGCCAAGTGTGTTTAAACCTGACCTCCCAGTGGCCTTGTGTACTGGGATGTGTGGGGGCAATACCAATTTTGAACATTCTACACCGCCACATGCGTAAGGACTTCCATGTAAGTATCAAATGTACACTGTAACTTTTTTTAAAGACTGGACTCGCAATACTAAGGTGTTCTGCTCCACAGCCACATGGGTGCAACTATAGAAAGGAAGGCAAATGTTGGGGCAGAAAGGAGGCCAACCAAACACCGGAATCAAAACTTAGAAGCAGGGGACAAATGCTATATTATAAAAAGCCAGCCCTGAGCAAGACTAGCCAGCAAAGGTATGGCTGAAGTTTGAGCCATGTAGGTACCTGTCACAGGTGGTTACTGGAGGCCTGCCATGTGCCTGGCATAAGGCTTGCAGGCAGAACTGCTGTACTAACTGGTCTCTATCCTGTCGTTGCCCTCTTAAGGGTCCCAGGCAGAGAGAGACCGCTCTCCTGGTGATGTCATTTCTTCAATATCAGTAGAACTGCCACAGGCCGGTACCCACGGCCCTCGAGCCTACAAGGTGAGCCAGGAACTAGATCATAGCTGGCCAACTGGATTGATAAACAGCCCAGCTCTCTTGTCCTTGCAGAGGGACTACTGGAAAGCTGTGGTCTGCACAGTCTCCCAATTCCTCCAGCTCTTCTTCAGGACCCTGAGTTCTGTCTCCTCTACATTGGTCCCGATCCCCCACTTCCTTATTCACTTTCTTCCGCCCTGGAGACAATTTTCTATCAGCATCCCTCAAACGTGTTATTTACAAGGAAACCTTTAGTTCTCGGTCCCCCAAACCTTTCTCTTTGTAGAAACAAGACCAAGACACAATCCTTAGAGAAAGAAGGTTTAGGACAGCCCTCCAACTGTTCACTCACTTTAAGCCAGGTTGCTCGGCCTCATTGGTGGCCCAACAGTGCCTAAGGAGAAAAGACAAGCGGTGTTGTTGAGTGGAAGATGCATTCAGGACAAGACACTAAGACATAATCCCAGCAAACAGTGGGGTAGAATCTCATGAAATGTTAAGGACAGCGGGACGCTTTATGCCGTAACCATCGTAGATAAGACATGCCGTGGATAAGACAGAAAGGTATTTTCAGAGAGAGTCATATCATTCACCATTTGCTTCGAGACGTTGAGGGGGGGCCTCCACCGGCACATGGTTCTAATGAGTTCTGGGAGTGTGAAGCTTAAAGCACGCTTGACGTGGCATAAACTTCACTGGTACCCAGGACTTAGAAAGGCTGCCAGTCACATGGCTGCCAAGCTGATCCTTACAGTCACTTAGTGTCTCTCTGTGCCTAATGAACTCCAGCAATGGGTGAGTGAGGTAGAGCCTTGGTCTGGATTCCTCCGCATCAGCAGCAAAACACTGTTAACCGCTCTAAGCAACCAAGGCCAAGGTAGAAACGTCACATTTCATGTCACAGCTCCTTGCTCCCGGCTTGTCCACTCTGCGACCATTCTGTTTAAGGCATACACGGAGCGTGATTGTGGTTGCAAAGTTGCACACTTGCCAAATCACAAGAGTTTAAGTAAATAAATTTAAAATCTGAGAGCTTGGGGAGTTTTCTTGTTAGAAGCAAGCCAGCATAACCCCATACTTTATTCTCGACTTTCCCTCATCTTATTTTCTCTCTCTCTCTCTCTCTCTCTCTCTCTCTCTCTCTCTCTCTCTCTCTCTCTCTCTCTCTCTGTGTGTGTGTGTGTGTGTGTGTGTTTTACTGAGAATTGGTCCTAGGGCCTACGTGCTAGGGAGGTGTGTTCTCACTGTATCCTCAGACCCTTGGAGTTTGTTCATTGTTTGTTTTGAGATAAAGAATCACTCAGTGACCCAGGTTGGCCTTGAACTCACTCTGTAGTTCAGACTTGCCCTGGAGTAGTGCTACAGGTCTGTGCCACCCGACCCAACAATTGTCATTTGAGCAAAAGGCCACTAATGCAGTAGGTGTTTTCAGGATGTGTATGCATAGGTTTATCATTTGTGACCTGATGGAAGGACGGAATTGGCCGTCTGCTCTCTGGTGGAGCTTCTCTGTGATGGAGCCAACTCTCCTTGCAGCATCTCTGCATCCCTCTCCCTAGCTGGGTCTGTCCACCTTAGCCCAGACACCTGCCTCCCTTCTTCTCTGAAGATGAGAGTCCATTCCCATTTCAGGCCCCTGTCCCCTGGCTTTCTCTAGACCTCAGTCTAGCAGTTGTCTCTTCAGAGACACTTTCTGTCCCCCTGACCCTGGTACGAGACATGATCCAGCCTTACTCACTAAGTCATCACACCAATTTTTTCCTTCTTATCCTCTGCCTAGGATCTTCTTAGTCTACTATTCCAGATAGCATGAATCTATACAGGTATCATGGAGGGGAGAAACATAACCAGAGATTTCCACCTTGATGTTTTCACAAGGTAGTACTGGATGAGGGGGTCTTAGTGACCCAGAGGACAAAAGAAAAAAGGCAATGAATTATAGCCTCCGGATGCCATCAGAAGGCATGTTGACGGTCAAATTTAGCCACATGTCGCAAGTACCAAGGAGCTTTACAAAACACTAGGATGTTACTGGATTCCATTCCCACACCTGAGGTAAGCTCTGGACATTGGTATTTGTTTTTGTTTTTAAGTTACTAAATTGACTATAATATGCTGCAAAGTTTGAAGATATTGCTTCTTTGTGCTTGAAGCAATGCATATATATATGGGAGAGAGATAAGGAGGGAAAAAGAGAGAAATGCATAAAGCTAAGAACAGAAAGAGTTAATTCCCTGAGAATACTGTGATAACCAGAACACTGGTTAGAGATGGCACCAGATCCCCCCCCACCTGCCTCAAGAGCCTTCTATGCCCACTTTCTAGCCATGACCTTGATATCCAAGCCTAACTCTGTCTTCTCGGGTGCATACTTATACGTAAGTAAAAGCTGGGCCATCCGTTTAGGAAGTCTTTCTGGAAGAGATGGTATTTAAAGGAAGGAGGTGAGAGTGGAAAGGGAGAAAGAAGATGGAAGTTGGTGATAGAACGGCATCTGCCACAAAAGAGGCAACCAAGCAGAGATGGAGCAGACCCCAGTTGGTTCTTCAGACCGTGTCAAGTTGCCCCAGGTGTGTTGAATGTGTCTTTCTTCGCCAAGATGCTTAAGATTTAAACCTGATACCACTTTTTCCTCCCTTACAGTAATACTGGACTCTGATTAGAGCTCATAGTCAATTCAAGCCCATTGCCAAAAATAGGAGGCAGACGATAAACAATGAAGTACACTAGGAAGACATGAGGTAGAGCAGGAGAAGGGTGAGGCCCGAAAGAGGTGAAATGTCTGGGTTTAGATGGCAGAGGCACAGCATACTGGAGGAAGAAAGAACTTGGCTGGAGGGAAGAGGGACTGCAGAGCCTGTGCAGGAGGCATGGTGGCAACAGAGTCTCCCAAGCCATGCTGCAAGCATCAGAGACCAGTGTAAAGTAGACTTCCAGCAAATAAAGTTCTACTGTATTGGTTTGGAGCCCAACAGTGAGAGTCAAAGGGAAGAAGGCATCAAAAGCATGCCTCCATTGTGACATCTAGGCTGGAAGTTTACAGGCTTGCTGAAGTCTACCCACAAGACCTTGCAACCCACCCTGGTTCAGTACAAAGGTGTTCTCTGCCTTGAACTGAAAAAAATCTTTCATACATGACTCACCTCTTACAAGGCTCTACTTTCAGATGGGGAAGGTACCCATGCCTTGACACCAGATTGGAATTACTCTAGACCTAATGTATTAAGTCTAGGGTGTGGCCTGGACTTCTTTTTTTTAGATGGTGATGATGAAGAAGAAGAAGAAGAAGAAGAAGAAGAAGAAGAAGAAGAAGAAGAAGAAGAAGAAGAAGAAGAAGAAAGTGGTGGTGGTGGTGGTGGTGGTGGTGGTGGTGGTGGTGGTGGTGGTGATGAAAGTGCCCAGGTGGCTCTGATATTCACCAATAATGAAATAGCTCTGTTGGGGCAGAGGTTGAGTCATGACCATCTGCTCATGTCCTTACTCATCCTGAAGTTTGAGCACTGGATCCCAGGAAGCTGGATTCATCAGAATTAAATCCAGCATTACTGTAAGACTTGATTGACTCTTGAGAGACATTGCCCAGGTGCTGGGGTATGTATATATGCTCAGTAATTTTTTCATTCTGGAAATGTCTATAGCACCAGCATTTCTTACTTTTTCTGTCCTTGTGAACAGAAGACACTTCAGGGAGGAAGGATTTCTTTGGACTCCTGGTTTAAGGGAGACAGGTTATTGTGGAGAAGCCATGACAACATTCATGGTGGCTGGAGTAGCTTCTGTCCCTGGCACTGTGAGTGAGAGACACATCTTGATGAATGAAGATATCCTGAGTGTCTGGATCTAGAAGGGAGGCCAGGCCTTATAGTGACACTCTATGTCAGTTGGTTAGATCCCATTCCGGCCAAGTCTCATGTCCTCCCAGAAGAGCGCTACCACCTGGGGACCAAGGTGAAGCACATGAGAGCATAGGGGACATTTTATATTCATGGTATAACAAACATCTTTTTCATACTTTACGACATGTGCCTCTATTTGAGCCATAAATGCTACTTCTTGTTCCTTAAATATATGATTTTTTTAGACCGCACTAAACACACACTTCAGATAACTACTGCAAATACAACACAGTGTCTTTCAGTGGCCTAGGAGGCAATCCTCCATTACATTCAGCAAACCAAACCACTCTTGGAAAGCTCAGCTAAACATACTGTTGCACCCTAAGCTCCCAGCTTGAGTTTTACAGCATCAGGGTTAAGAATGAAGTTATTCAAGTAGAGACATGGCTGCATGGGGGAAGTGCTTGTCATGAAATATAAAGGCAGGTGTTTCAATCAACCAGAACACAAGTAAATGCCAGGTGGGTGTAGCAGCCCATCTGTAATTCTACATCTTAGAAGGTAGAAGTAGGGCATCCCCAGAGAAAGTGGACTGGCTACTGTGGCCCCTGTTGGCAAGCTCTGTGCTGCATTGAGAGACCCTATCTACAAAAATAAGGTGGAGAGCAGCCAAGAAAGATCCAGGACGTTATGTGCACCCATATACATGTGAGCATAGATGCACACAAAGGCACATCAGACATAGACACATGAAAAATAAGTAAAAGAAAAGATGTTAACAGGTGTCAGTCCTTGAAGAGACGCAGTATTAAGCCGCAGCCTTCTCAAGATGAAAGAGGTTGAAAAGGGCATAAGTTTCTGCTTGTGTGACACAGCGTTGCCCAGTGCCATGGTCATGCCACTCAGTAACATCTGACTACTCTTGTTCTCTGCTTTCCCACTGGTATAGACAGCATCTTCTTTGTTGGTGACTCAGCAAAGGTACCCTTTTAGTAGCAGCTGAAGGAAAGGCACAACTCAACAAAAGAACATTCCAGAAGCAAGGCCAGAAGATAATGCTGGAAATTGCTAGAAAGTGCATGTAGTGAGTGGAGTTATAAAGAATCTCCATGGATAAAACTAGCCACCAAATACTGTAAGGGAGTAGAGATGCCTGGGAGGGCAGGAAAGGACCTGGGAGGGTGGCTGTGGCCCAGAACTCTGGATTTATCTCAGAGACTGGGTCCTCCCAAGGAGCTCTCTTTTCTTTCGTCCTCTGGTGTTTTAGATGTTGTTGCAGTAGGTTTTAGGAAGTGCATCACTATGTATGGACCTTTCCAGTTTTCTCTCTACTGTGATAAGCGCAAAGACCAAAACCAGTTTGCGGAGGAAAGGACTTATCGGCCTCCAGCTTGCAGCTTGCAGTCCATCACTGAAAGGAGCCATGGTAGGCTTCTGGAACCAAAACTGAAGCAGAGACCACAGAAGAACACTGCTCACTAGCTTGCTTCCTCTGGCTTGTTCAGCTGCCTTTCTTATACAGCTCAGGCTCCCATGCCTAGGGACAGAATTGCCCATGATGGGCTGAGCCCTCCTACCTCCATTGGCAAGTAAGAAAATGCCTCATACACATGGCCACCAGCCAGTGTGATCTGAGCAATTCTTCAGTTGAGGTTGCCTTCTCCCAGGTGACACTACATTTGTGTCCAGTTGACAACTGGGGTTAACTAGGACAACATCCTGACGTTCCCTATTTTTTAGGGCAATGTCTTGTACCCCTTAAAGCATACTACAGAAGTTTGTCAAATGATGCCTCGAGCATATGAATCCGAAGGCAACTGGTGTCCAGAGAAGATGGAAAATTCTTGGGGAACCCTTATAGCCCACCCCACCTCTCCTGAGCCTGTGCCTCCTGGTCCTGTGACTATGGTATTACACCCTACAGTGAATTCGCCAGTCCAGGGCTTTCTACGTGTATTCTGGGGAAACACAGTCAATACCTCTTTGCTAACATTGCCAACTCTGCCCCACTCGCCAAAGAGCTCAGGTGAGGTGAGGTGATGATGGGTAGGAGCTGTCCAGGTGGCTTGGGCCAGGAGATGCAATTACTTGTACTACTTGAGTGAGCTGGAGACTCTGTGTGGGGCTATTGGAGATGACTAATTGTCACTTTGCAATAATACCACTTTGTGGCTAATGGGTAGGGCCAGGTAAGCTGCAGTTCCTGTGGCCCAAAAGCACTGCTGCTGAAGGCTGGATGGAACTAGCCATAGCTGGTAATTAATTGCCCATGAGGAAGGGTCAGGGTGGCAAGAGGGAAGGAGCACACAGGAGGCATCAGAGGTTTCACTGGTCAGGCTTCATTACCAGTGGATACACAGAGGGGAGGAGTAAGGAGCCAGATGCGACTGCATTACAGTGGCCACAAGAGTCATATCGCCCCTGTTTCCACTCAATTGCATCTAAGCATACGTTGCTCCTAAAGTCAGCAATATTAGCTTTATCTGGCTCCTGAAGGGGGAAAAAAGACTCGGGGCAGAAGTTCTCAGACTGGAGTGAGCAGATGAGTTTGAATGAAGCCTTAGGGTCTAGTTCAGTGTGTCAGTTAGCTCCGGAACAAGATTCCAGTCTAGAAAGCCCAAGATGGTAGTCTCCAAGAGGGGAAATGTTGGCCCCAGAGGAGACTGGACAACACCAGACCACACTCATCTCTAGCAGACAGTGTGTGACCCCAAACATGTTAACAGATCCAGGGCTATAGAGCCTGGTTTAGGGTACCAAGGTGAATGAGTCCTCATAAGGGCATTTGGGGTCAGGGGGCGCTAAGAATCAGGAAATTCCACTATTATGCCAAGGGCAGGTATATTGAGTCTTCCCTCTCCAAGGCTAGAACCTGTCTTTGGCTTGCCCCCAGGCAGCCCCACTTGATAACCATCCTTCCTTGTTCAAACTCCAGATGCACGCTGACTGTCTGGCCTATGATGCCTATCACCCCAGCCACTCAGGAGGCTGAGACCAGAAGACCCAAACAAAGATCAGGATGAGCTCAGCACCAACCTGAACACCTTAGCAAGGACTCGATCTAAGGGGTACTGGAGACATAGCTCTGTGGTAGACTGCTTGTGCAGCATGCATGACGCCCTGGGTTCAACGCCCAGTACCAGGCTCACTGCGACCCAAGACCTACCTCCTTTGGCTGCCTTCCCACTTGTCACTGACTTTCTGCCCCAGTAGAAGGAGAGCTCCCTCAGGACAGGGTCAATCTAGGCAGTGGCGGGGTCTGCGATATGTCCAAAGGCACCAGCAGCACATTGGTGCCTAGGAATGGTGTTTCAGCAATGATGGGCTCCTCAGCATGAACTCCACCTTCAGCCCCAGCACAACAGTAGATTTTAAACAGACCAGGCCGCTATGAAATTGTGTTCCCAGCATCCTCTGCTTCCTTTTCATTCATTGCACAACTATTGGGGCATCAGGTATATGTTTTGCGCTTTGCCACTGCTTAGAGATAGAATAAGACAAAAGAGGAGGCATCTCCTAAGAACTTGTAGTCTGGTGAGGTCTGAGGCAATTATCCAAAGAAAAGCGAGCTTTTCGAAGCTCCCACCTTCCTGATAAGCCCAGTGAAGAAAGTAAAACGGACAAACGTGTACATCAAACTTTCAGGGAAGTAGACATCTGGGAAGGAGCTGGACCCCAGGGGCAAATGGTTTCAGATGGGGTTCCCCTTCCTCTTCATAAACACCCATAATTGGCACTTACCTGTTCTCTGTAGCTGCTGTGACTGAAAAACAGGTACACAGTAGGTGCTCAATAAATACCAGTATTGAAAGGAAACAGGATGGAGATTAAGTAATTATTCTGTCCAGGAGGCAGAAATTAGAAAAAAAAAAATCCCTCTAGTTCCAAGAAGATGAAAGGACAGTGATGTGAACTTAGAGTTGAGAGTAGGTTATTTCCAGGCACAGGTGGAAGGAGACTGGATATGCTCCCCTTAATCTGTCCCCCAAGCAAACCTAGGTTGCTCCCCCTCTTCTAATCTCCAACTCTGCTGGAGCCCTCCCCTTTCCTTCTCACTCTCCCTCCCTCCCTCCCCTTTGCCTCTTCTCATCTTCCCGCTGGAGGGGCATCTAGGCAGGGTGGGCACTCCACTGCCCCAGAGAGGAAAAGGAGGGTACCTCCAGGGCTGCTGCCTGGCAAACAGGGTCCCCTACCTCCAGCAGCTCTCCTCTCCCAGGCGGGACACTGTCCCTTTAATAGACTCCCTCTGCCTGGCGCTCTGCGGCTGGGGAGTAAATTTCTCCCTGTCATCAGGTCGCAGGGAGAGGAGGAGGAGTTTGTTAATGTTCAGTTTGTTCAGCAGGGATCGATGTTTGCTGGCATCGCTGCCTCGCCCTGTCGTGTGTGTGTGTGTGTGTGTGTGTGTGTGTGTGTGTGTGTGTGTGTGTGTGAGAGAGAGAGAGAGAGAGAGAGAGAGAGAGAGAGAGAGAGAGAGAGAGAGAGAGCATATGTGGGGGTGTGAGTGTGCGTGTGTAAGACGAGAGTGCTTGTGTGTATGTGTGTATGTGTGCGTGCGCGTGTATGTGTGTGTGTGTGTGTGGTGTGCGTGTGCGTGTGTGAGTGAATTCCAGATTTTCTGTCTTTCCAAACCCGCTCCTGTCCTCTAGCATATCACTCACAGACGGGGATCTGACAGCAACAACAAACCTACAGTGAGTGATCTCTCCCCAGCGCGAATCCGCCATCAAGATCAGGGACAAGGAGGAGGAGGAAGAAGAGGAAGAGGAGGAGGAAGAGGAGGAGGAGGAGGAGAAGGAGGAGGAGAAGGAGGAGGCGGTGGAGGAAGAGGAGGAAGAGGAGGAGGAGAGAAAGAGAAGGAAAAAGAAGAAAAAGAAGAAACCTACTGTCTTCCTAGGATTGTTTTCCCCCCTTATCTTTGCGCGCGAGTGTGCGCGTGGCGCGTGTGCGCCCCTCGTCCCTGCCATCTGAACCTGTCTTGGATGTTTAATAAAGAAATCAAGTGTCTCACCAGTCACCAAAAAAAACAGCAAAAAGCAAAACCAAAAAAGAAAAAAAAATCCAAAAGCAAAAACAAAAAGAGAGAGGGG
The DNA here is from genome assembly GCF_964271855.1 of Acomys minous. NCBI lineage: Eukaryota > Metazoa > Chordata > Mammalia > Rodentia > Muridae > Acomys > Acomys minous. The sequence goes on along the minus strand of NC_140485.1, from coordinate 65,373,116 downwards.
GAAAAACCCAAACAAACAAACAAGGCAGAACCAACCTCCACTTGCAAGCAGCAGGCGCGAGCCGCGTTTCTGCCACCCAGAGAGGGGGTCTCCGGCCCCGCGCTGGAGCGCTGGCAGGGGGATCGTCAGGGGGACAGAGGCCGAGTGACGTCCTAGGAGCCACAGAAAGACAAGCGAGACTGCGGCCCCCGCGCGCGGCTTGGGGCTGGGGCGCCAGAAGTGAGACTGGAGCTAAGTAGAGCGATGCCAAGGAGGAAACAGCAGGCACCCAAGCGGGCGGCAGGTAAGAGATGGCTCCGCTCCGGGCGCCTGGCCCGAGCCCGGCGCACAGCGGCTCGCATGCCCGCCCTCCCGGCCCGGGGCTGGCGGGGACACCACCCCCTGGCGCTTTCAAGAGGGTTAGCTTGCGGGTGCCCTCTTCATCACCCCATGCTGATCTCCCCAATCCTCCCCTCTCCAGACTCCCTCTGGGTGGTGGCAGGGAAGCTGTCCCACCAAACCTTCCTCGTTTAAACTTTTCCTCCCTCCACCCTCTACCCCACCCCTAACTTTTTCTCCCAGTCTGGCTTCTTGCCTCTGGAACCAAAGTCGGATTATGGATTTGGGGTGCAGGGGGGAGGGAGATACCCCCCACCCTTCTCATCCCTCTGAGAGGTCGGTGCTGGCTTCTGGCCTCCGGGGACAGTGTTTCCAGTGGCTGGGGCTCAGGGCTTGCAAGTGTGAGGTATATCCAAAGCCAGACCCGGGCTGCAGGCTGGCTTTGAGGCTGTGAGCCATGAGGGTGTAGCTTTGGTCACCAAGGTGCAAAAGGCACCCCCGGAAATGAGTGAAGCTTTGGGGTGTATTGTTTTAAAAAGGATTCACAGTTTATAGAAATCTAATCATCTCCTCTCCTTTTCTTAAAGGGGGGGGTGGTGGTGGAACCCCACAGAAATTTAAACAGCTTTGGGTTTTCTTTGCCAGAGAGAGTACTGGAAACTTTGCGAATTGGCTGCCACTATCGGAGCTGTCCTGTGGAATTCTTTCTTGCAGGGACCCTCACCCTAAAGATCAGAACAGGTTAAGAGATCCCTACTATGATCTTCAGGGTGGTTTTTTTTCCTTTTTGCGTTGCATAATTGCCTTTTTAATAGTATGCTGGGGTTTTGTTTCTCGGAATTGTAACAGGAAAGTTCATTTTTCTCCTGCCAGACCCACCCACTGAAAAATCAGCTTTCCACTCGATTGCTAGTTTTGATTTGACATTTGATTGATCACCTGTCATCTCACTGCCTTTGATCTATTCATTCTGATATATATCAATAAATCACTCACCATGGTAACTCCGAGTGCCAGTGACGCAAGCTTTGCCCTCTATATTCAGAGAGAGAAATGCACAATCATTATTATCTTGTAGGCTTTTAATGTGGGCGTTTTATTTCTTTGTGTCCTTTAGTTGATCAGGGCTTTAGCAAAAAGCTTAAGTTTTGCTGCCTGTCCTGGCCCTCTCCCCTGACTGTCCCCTCTTACTCTGAGCAGCATGGGGAAGAACGATGTAGAGACTGCAGCTGTATTTTATTCTGCTCCAACTTCAGTCAAACATAGGGAGAAGTTCCCAGGACGTTTGGGTAAACTTTGCAGAGTCACCAAGAAGAAGTGAGTTGGCAATCTGGGGGAGAGTGGCTACGTGTGTGTCTGAATGCGCTGGCTGCTAAGTCCATGATCTTCCTTCTGTGCCTTGCTTCCATCCCAAGAAGCAGTACCTGTGCTGCAGAAAATCCAGTTTCCCTTCCTCCTGAGTGCAGAATCACTTCTGGAGCCATGTGTAGGTTGCTTTGAGTTGTCACAAAGCTTCCATTCATGTATTTTCAGTTGTTTCTCTAAGAGCAAAATCATGAAAATATTCTTAGCAACATACACACTTGCAACTTGTCCGGGCAGGGGTGTGTGTGTTCTTTTCTCAACTCCGGTTACCTCTTTTGAAAACAATAGCTCTCTTATTTTATTTTATTTTATTTTTTAACTCAATGCTGCTTTACTATCTGGCCACGTGAGTGTGTGCAGTGGCCTTCAACACTTGATAAGGGTCAGCCTGCTCCGCCGAATGCTGGCAACCTAAGTTCAAGGGTAGCTGGACCATCAGAGATGGCATCCTTATTGTTTCTTGTCCCCGAAGAGAGCCCTGGGCTACAGCCCAGTTAGAACGATACTGCTCTGAAAACTACTGTTTGGTTTTGTTTTTACTTCCCCCTCCCTTCCTTCTTGTAGTTCCGGCAAAGGCCATCAAGAACTAGGCAGCAGTTTTAATAACCAGAATGACTGGACATGTCTCCTTTCACAAGCTCATTACAAAAAGTGCCTTGCTCAGAATTGCTGTACTTTAATTATAATTATCCACTGATCAATGGCGGTCCAGGTGTGCAGAAAATGACTCTGTATCACATTAGTTAAATGAGATCCTTTGGTTAAGGGTGGTATCTATTGGTGTTGGCTATTCTCTTTATTGTAGTAGTTGGGGTGTGTGTGTGTGTGTGTGTGTGTGTGCGTGCGCGCGAGCTACAAACTTATGACTCTACTTTCAGTTTTCTGGCCGACTGGATTCTTAGTGTCTTTGCAATGTTCCCACGATGCTCTTTATGGCCCCTGGAAGGAACAGGAACCCTTTTCTCTCTGATCTGGGGTAATTCATTTCGTACACAGTAAGTTCCCCCTGCTCCACAGTGTTTATTGGTTCACATATTAATAAGGTGGGTGGTTGTGCACCCTCTTGCATGATGTTTCTTCTGCTCATCTGAGGTCGTTGGTGCCCGACTCTGTTTTAGGATGAGTGAAGGAAAGTTAGCTGAGGTTACCATGCAGGGAAAGGTGGGGAGTGGGGGCACGGGAATGTGGCCTTCAGCCTGTAGCTGAGTTAGCTTCTCTCACTGCTTAAAATTAAACACGATGCACAACTGTAAGTCATTATTCCTGTGGACTGATGTTGAAAGCTTGATTCCTAGTTTGATTAATGAATAATAGAAGATAGGAAAAAGTCTGGAAGTGACTCAGGGAGGAAGCTCGTCTGGAGCCCTCTTTCTCCCAAGAACTCTTCCGGACTCTGAGGTTTCTTTACATGATTCGGTTTAAAGGATGATGTTCCCAGCAATCGGTGGCTGAACTTCTAATACATCAGGTTTCTAAGGAGAGCCACAGGGTGATATACTAAGTGATGAAGAACTAGAATCCTTTTTTTTTTTTTTTTAAAGATTCCTCCCACTGCAGTATGGGGGGGGGGTGCTATATGAGGAAGGCAATTCTCTTTAAGTAAATAGCTAAGTGAGAAAATTTCTCTCAGAAACAGTAGTGGTCTTTACTTTCTAAAGCTTTACTCTTCAAGGTGATAAGACTTGGGGCCAGGAAAAAAAGTTTAGGAAGCAGCTTTCATACCCGTATATCGTGGAAGTGTGGGTGTGCCTGGCTCACACTCTTGATTGTATGTCTGGCTTACCATTAAAATGCATCCACTTTTACCTGAAACATCTTCAGGCGTCGGCCTTGGCACCCTTCCCCTTTATTCATTTTAGGGAAGATAAAAAAGATGGCAAGAAGGCTGAACAAAAAGAAACTGTCTCGATGTGTTTGCACTTTATAGGATGTGGAGTGCTTGAATTTTTAAAAATTGCAGGCGTGTTCGCTAACAGTTCTTCTCCTAACAACCCCAGTTGTGTGGTCCACACAGGCATGTAGTGAGGTTTTATTTCAGCAGTATACTATTATTTTTATAGTAATGCCAGGCAATTGCAATGGGGCATGGAATCTTCTGCCGTCACGTCCCTGTGACTATCTTACACGCTTGTAAGTTATATCCCCCTGCCTCTGCTTACCCCAAACCATTTCGTGCTTCTTCCTTTGTGGACTTGTGATAGCTTTTGATAATCCAGGTTTTTTTCCTCCCCTGTGGGGAGTCTGGCAGGAGAGAACATCTCCCTCAATTTATTTTGTTTATTGAATTCGGAGATGAATAATGCAGATTTTGTTTTCATGGGTGCCCTTGTGTGGCAGTAAACATTAGACTATTAGCAATCATTACTTAAAAGTTGCAATTTGCACCTTAATAGCACAGGTTATTTACATGGGAAGCGTTCAGCAGGGGCAGTTCTGAACTCCGTGCTGCAGCGGCGGGAAGGAAGGGCCAGAGAAGTCTCCTTTTCTATTTCAGGACAGTGTCGACTCTGGGTTGATGGGTGAAGTCCCAAAGATCTCAGCTTAACTGAAGGGGGGCAGGAGCCAGTGGCTACAAGTAAAGTGTGCCTTTAATTTACTCACAAGCAGGACCCGGGCTGTTCTGGATCCTGATTTTTCTCTCTTTGCTTAAACATCCTTCAGAAAAGCTAGTTTATGTCTTAAACACTACATTTCCCATGCTGTAGGTCTCTTTGCTTCCCAGAATGGTATGGTTTTAAGACAAGTGGATACACACTGATACACACACACACACACACACACACACACACACACACGCGCGCGCGCGCGCGTGCGCGCGCGCGCACACGCTCGCGTGCTCACGTGAGCTCACACCAGCCCACAGGGCTTCAGCAACAGGAGCTTTTTTAGCAATTCTTGCTGTTTAAAGTAGATCTCAGGCTACAGAGGCCGGGTACCTAAGAATGCCTTTGCCCTTACTGTGTTTTGGGTCAGAATTGATTCCTCCTGTGGTCCTTTCTCAGGTCCCCGCCACCCCCCCCACCCCCCCACCCCCCACCCCCCCCCCCCCCCCCGCCAGCCTCCTGTCCCCTGCTCTCCTTCCCCAGCCTCTGGGCTCACCCTTAAAGACTCAGATTGAATAGGACATTTCAAAAGTGCATTTGTTTTAGGCATTTATTGATTTCATTTTTAATCTGCCATATCAGGACATAATATATTAAACGTAATCAGAAGATTGCAAGTGGCAGGGAAGGAGAGGGTGCTGGGGGAACTTTTCAACAGTGAAATCTCTGAGGTTTGTTTGGGAGTTAGGGGGGTCAGATTTAGATGCTTGAGGCACCTTTGGGGAGAGTAAAAATGTTGCTCAGAAGTACTTGACTGTTCTTTTCCTTCCACTTTGTGTTTCCGATATTTTCCAGCCAACTTGGTTCTTGCTGCATTTGGAGAAACTTCACGCTGCATAGATACCTCCTAAGCATCTCTAGATTTGCTGCCCCCCCCACCAAGTTTCTTAACGGTTGTCACATTCTCCAGCAGAGGAGCAGGCTTTCTCTCATCCCTTTTGGCTTCCCACTCTTTGGGGGATCTTCAGGGGAGTCTCTCCAACTAGATAACAGCTAGGTTTGTCTGTGTTGGTGTGTTTCTCTTCACAAGGCTCGGGAATACCATTCTTTGTTGGGCATGTCTTAGAGGGAGAATTGAACAGGAATTATTTAAGGCCTCAGTGATGTAGCATCTGCCCATCCCTGAAACCACGCTTAGGAAAATCAGCCTAGGGAAAAATAAATAAATAAATAAATAAATAAATACACAAACCCAGGCTCTGTTCCTGTTTGCATTAGGTCTGAGAGTTGAACATCCAAAATGCAGCTTCTCCTCCAAGTGTGTGGAGCACCCCGGGCCCTTAGCTATGCTTTGGGAGACACTTACTGTAGAAGAAGCATCTGTACCTGCCCAGATTCCCTTTAAAAAACAAGACCGACCTACCACGTTCTGTATTAAGACCAGGCATATGCAGAGTGTCATTTTCATTGGATGCAAAGTCAGTTGGAAATACATTAAACTAACAGAGGATGTCTTGCATCGCTTCCCCGAAGCGGTGCTTTTTCATTACATATTTAATTACAATCAAATTGAACGACTTTTAGGGAAAAAAATATCACAGTGGTATTAAAAGATGCTTGGCACACAAATAAATGTATTGCCTCTCAGGTTGAGAGCACTGTGTATTTTTTATTTCTTTGAGTGGAATTTATTTTAATTTTTGAATATTGTGATGAAAATGGGATTACTTTTATTCTGGTCTTTAATCAGAGCTCAGATTCCACCTTAGGTTCCACTAACACTGGGAGAGAATCCTGTAGCTATTTTTTTTTTCAGTAATTTGTAACAATTGGTGTTATTAAAAAAAAAAAGCCCACAGCCTTACATTTCAGAAGTTCTGTTTAAAGTTAGAGGTTTGGGGATAACCTCTGACAGGTAGCTGGTCAGTCCTGAAAGACCTTAGTCGCTCCACCCACAGTGAGAAACTCACCTTCTTAGGAGTGCTGGCTTGATTATCTAGATAAGATGCATTAACGGGGGGGGGGGGGGGGCAAACAACAACAAACACTGTATGTTGACAAGATTATCTCCCAAAGCATTATTTTTCTACACTTAGAATTTCACACACAGAGACCTTTTGAATCACTTTTGAACCACTCCTCTTGGGATGCCCCCACTCCCAAGTGCAGGCATGGCTGGGCTCCGAGTAAACAGCACCCCTGTGCATGCACAGGTCTTGTCTCTAGGTCAGACATTCATCAAGGTCATCTTTAGCTGTGGTTGTGTTGCCACCACTCACTTTTGTCTGTGGGGTCCTTACCAGGAGCTATGCACTCAGACCCAGTCGGGAGAAGGGCTGGGCTGCAAGTACGAGCTGCTGATCCATTTGTTTGCAAAGTAAACTCCACGAATGGGATGACTAAATGATGCAGACATCTCTGAAAATCACTAACGTGATGGCCGTTTGGAATCTCCAGTCCTTGCCTTTCTCAGTCTTCCACACTCTCTATATGGGGGGTGGGGTGGGGGAGAAATGCCCCCCCCCCCGAGTATTCTAAAATATCCCAAGATGCCCAAGTCATTCTTAAAATTATTTGAAATTTTGGAAATTAAAATGCAAGAGACCTGGCTTACTAAGCCTATTAATAATATATACCAGTTCTGTTTAGCTTTGCTGAGCAACAAGGCAATGTACAACGCAGAAGTTTTAGTGCTAATGAGCTCAGGGAAATTACACAGGAAAAAAAATTTACCTGGACCAGATTTGAAAGCATTTGCTTTGAATTCTGCTTGTGAATGAGCGTTCTCTTTTAACCCGCCTTGCTTGAAAAACAAAACAAAACAAAATTCAGTGTCCCCATACCGACTCTCTGAATCAGCAGCAGTGTCTAATATTTTATATTCCTCTACGGATGTACAAAGAGATGAGGACATCCAAGTGCACATCCCCTCTCAGATAACCAAATGTGGGCATGGACACCCAAACGAAGCCACAGAGAAACTGGGAAAGCCAGTCAGCTCCCGGTCTGAGGTGAAAACTTCAGTGGTCTGTGAGGGAACATCATGGCTGGGTACCGGCGCCTCTCCTTGCGAGTGACAAGCACTGACGCCCAGAAGGCTTTTAAAGCAGGTTTCTATCTCTCCTGAAAAGACTGTTTTAATTAGGAAGCTACAGTGTCCGTTTCAGCTAGAGGAAAGGCCCTATGCTTCCACGAAGATACCAGACACTAGGGTGGGCTTAAAAAAAAAAACAGAAACAAACACACAAACGCAAGGAAAGCACCTAGCAATTTCTGTTAGTACAAAAATTAAAATCAGCGAGCTAAATAGTAAAGTGCTTTCAGAGTGGAGTGAGTAACAACCGCCGCCCGAGCCTCCTTAAAGCCGCATCGGAGCCATTTCTTTGGCGATTATAGTTTCGCTATTAAGGTGAGAGAAAGCAGTTATTGTTTCTAGGGAAAATAGTTAGGAAAGGCAGGATGAGATTTAAGAAAGAAAGAAGACGTGGCAGCTGCCGCTCTGCTTCTAGTGGATTTCCGAGAAACGTCCCTGGTGCTGCGCCGTGTCGTGGAAGTCTCCACGGAATCTGGAGATACAGAAATGAGACAGAGAGAGGGTCAAGGTTGTCCACGGGGGATAAACGGCTTCTGTAAGCAAGAGGCACAGCAGATAAATATTTCTGTACAAACTGCGTGGGGCTTACTTTAAATCACTTCAATTTATCAGATCTTTGGAATTTTCTGTGTATTTAGGAGTCTTCCTTCTTACCCTCCAGGGAGACGTGAATAGTTGTTGGGCTAAGGCGACGCCATAGAGAAGAATTAAGTCTACTCTGTTCGCCGTGCTGCTCTGTGGAGGAGAGATGGCAGAATAAAAGCCCTCGGTGTGTTTTACAGCGGCGTTGCCTCTGGCTATTTTCCTTTTATTAGAAAGTTGGGTGCATCGCCTTGCGCATCTCCTCAGTGTTCCTCCTGGTGTTTGATTTTTCAAACGTGGATGGGGTGGTGGAGGAGGGAACGACTGGGTTCCGCCGGCTGCTTTCTGCCTTGTTAAGCCCACGCTCAGATCTCCAGGTCTGTTTCTTATGTGCGGGGTAACTTGGTAGCCAGCTCACATTTCTGCCTCCACTTGCTAATACATAAAATGGGCACAGTCCTAGACTTATTTAAATCCCAAGCTTGCTGAGAATATTATATATAAGCATGGGCTGCTGAGAAGGTGCTCAGAAACTACTGGTACCACGTGGATTTGAGCAAATAAGAGTCTCCTTGATCTACACAGCCAGGCCAGGGAATATTATGCAGGAAGGAAGATGACCCTCCAACATTTATATTCAGTGATCGTAGGGATCCGAAGAAATTAGACATGGCTGTTTTTAAAGGATTTCATTTTCAGTTGTGTGCTGGTGTGTAGTGGAGAGCGTAGGTGCACACGCTAAAGAACACCGGCGCCTGAGAAGGTATTGTGTGTCCTGGAGCTGGAGTTAGAGGCAGTTGTGAGTCACCAGTGTGGGTGCTGGGAACAATGTTCAGGTCTGCTGCAAGAGCAGAGTGCTCCAGTAACTGCAGAACTGTGTCTCCAGCCCTGGCACATGGGGCACTTTGTAACCGGGAGTTCAGGGGCTAAAGAGATGGCTCAAGGGTTGAGAGCATGGGCAGAGCTGGGTTCCCAGCGCCTGCATCAGGCTGCTCAAAACTGCCTGAATCCCCACCCCTGCGCCATCCAGTGCCTCTGCCCCCACCCCAGGGCACGTGTACAACCATGCATCTCCCCCCCCCCCCCACACACACACATAGCCACATAACAAATAACTTTTTAAAATGTAAAAACTGGGACTCCAGTGGCTGGTAGATCTTAGCCTAAGGTGCATGCGTTCATGCTGGTCTACTTAGAACTCAGCACTAGCTCACAAAAATATATATATTTCCTAAGGAACACAATCTGTTATAGGTTCAACCATGACTAAGGAAGTGACGTCATCTGCCACCTCATGAGTGCCTGTGGTATCCTAGGTGATGTGCCACGTGCTTCCTACATCACCCTCCATTCTCTTAAACAGACACTGAGGTTTGAAGTCCTGCTACAAGCTGGATCTTGTCCTGGTAGCTGGGACTTAGGGGGTGAGTAGGATGCGCCCCATCCCTGAAAACATGCGCTCTAGTTCAGGGAGGCTGAAGAACATACAAATAAATTCACACAGAAGAAAAAAATTTTTTTCATGAAAAAACTAATTTACACGTAAAAAAAAAAAGTGCACCGCGATGCTATCTGGACCGTGAGCGTGAAGTCACACAAGAGAAGCTGGAATGGTGTGCATAGGATGACCATGAGGAGCCTTGTAGAGGAGGGGAGGGCTAGTGAGGGAGCAAAGTCTCTTTACTTACAAATCCCCATAGACCGGAAATCACTATAGTCCCTGTCCCCTGGCCCGGATCTACCTGACCTAGGTCAAGGCACGGCCTAACTGGAGTGGAAAGCCAGCTCCCTGCGCTTCTGGGACCCCTGCAGTTCATCTACCATGAAAGCCTAAGTAGAAGAGACATGGGGAGATATCAAAGATGGGGCCTTAGCTCCTCCTCATCCCTTCACCTGAGGTGACAGTTATACACAGGAAAGGGGAAGTCAAGAGCACTGACAGAAAATCCTGTCTTTAGTGGTATCGCTGAGTCGCATCTCCAGGTCAACCACTGCCACACACATGGAGGGCTCTTTCCTCAGCATTCCTCCTAGTGTGTGATCCCGCACGCATGCGGAGGAGGGCTCTTTCCTCAGCATTCCTCCTACTGTGTGATCCCACACGCATGTACTCTTCATGCATGTAGCACGTGCTGACTAGAACCCAAGGCCATACATGACTCTCAGTGGCTAACAGTGGCAGCAGGTAAAACAGAGGAGACTGAAAACTCCCTGCCCTTACTCAAACGGTATTCCTGAGAGCAAAACCTGGAAGCTAACACGCAGCCTGATGTTGACTAGCTAGGCACAGAGCGGGCATATGCATACCTACCAGGCAGAAGAAGCAGTGAGTGACATGGGCCTGAGGCCACGGCCATGCATGCATGTCTGCACAATATAATACCTAGGAGGCCACAGTGCTACACTGGCATGGATAGGGAAGACCGACAAGAAAGGAGGCAGGCGAGAGCTGTGGAGGCAGCAGGTCACAATTTCCTTGCATGAGAAATGGGATTCTGTTGGAGGTCTCCCAGCAGAGAAGGGAGGTGATCTGACTCTGGGGCGTGCATCTGAGAGTTGGTACTGTTCAACCTCTTGGCTTCGCTGGCCTTCCAGAGATGGTGAATGGCGCTTAGGCCGGCCAGAGCATCTGGGGAAAAGCATACCTGCCTGCCTCTGTATTCTCTATGGGGAGAAGCCTTGGGGTTGGGGTCACGTCATTGCATTGGTGACAGCTGTACAGGGCCAACCAAACCTGGGGTGCAATGGCAGGTCTCAGCCAGCTGTGCGCTCTGTTAATGAAGACCAAGCTCTTAGCATCCACTTCACACAGTAGCTGGGAGGGCTAGGTGTGATGATATAGTAGTCTTCTTGGTGTAGGCCCAGTGCTTATGTATTTTCTTAGGTAAACCAGCCTTCTCTGCCCTTCAGCCTCCTCTCCATCCTCCTCTGCCTCCTTTTCTTCCTCCCCTTCTTCTCTGATTCTTTTTTCCTTTGACATTTTCCTTGTTCCTTTCTTCCTCTTTCTCCCCTTCTTTTACTTATTTTTCCTCATCTTTTTTTTTCCTCTCCTCTTTCCTCTTCCTCTTTTTCCTCCTTCTCTTCGTGCTCCTATTTCTCCATTTCTTTCTCCTTTTGTAGGAATTGTGGGATAAATACAGGCAGCTGACGTAGGCACTAAATAAGTACGTCTGAAGATCAAGTAACAAGTATCCGTGGAAAGCCGTACGTACTTTAGTAGTATGCAGCTTTGATCTTTGTCCCAGCTGTAGCTTGTTTCTGTGTCATTTAGAAAGTGTTAAAGGCAAGCAACTGCTTTTCCTAATAAACACGTATTTTGTTCACCATGGTTTCTCATGCCCATTGTGGGAAAGCAGTAGTGGCCCTGCGTGTAAACGCTGAAACTGTCCAATAAGGATGCCTGCTCATGTGGAGATTTCTAGACCCTGTGATTTAGCTAGATCATGGATGGAGTGTGGAAGACAGGTGATGGGCGGGGAAGGGGTAGGGTAGCCTCACACCTGACCCCTGAGGCTTAGCCTCTACACATCTGCTCTCTAGGTGCCTTGCTGGCACAGCCCCAGATGCTCCCAGCTCCCCAGGACTTGTCAGCTTTGCCCATCTTCCACTAGGGATCTGTTACTCGTCCCCCAGGGCCCAGAACTACAATGCTTAGGTGTTGTTAAACTAATGGGAGAAGGCTACAGGCTGTTTCCTGGTTATAACTTCTTCACTTTTTAATTGTTACCTCCAGGTAAGTGCTTGAGAGAAGAAAGAAAGCTCTCTGTGTAAGTCTCTCATAAGCCACAGATCTTGAGGTACCAGAGAACACAGAGATGTGTGTACTCCATACCTTATGACCTTACTTAACAGCTTTGATTAAAAGTTTCTCTCTAGTAGGTACTGTGTTAGGAAGGTTCTGGAACTAGAGCCTTGATGCAAACTGACAAAGGGCCTGGCTTCTTGGAGCCTGGGACTTTTGTGAGGATAGGTATGGGATTAGCCAGGCCATCCATCCTATGGTGTGAAGTCATGAAGTTTGCAGTGAAGAAACTAGAAAGAAGGTGAGGGTTTGAGTAATGGGGTGGGGTGAGCCATTTTTGAGTAAGATGTCAGGAAGTGGCTCTCTGTGCCTAAGGGTCTAGACTGAAGTGGCCACTGGAGAGATGGATCCCAATGGGGAAGATGCTGCCAGACACAGAACAAAGCCCAGGACCAGCATCTTTCTGGGAACAAGAGGAAGAGCCTGGGTGGGCCAGCAGGGAGCCAAATTCCCTCCTGTGGTGGAGTCTTTGGAAGGACAGGAGAAGGGGGAAAAAAAAAGGCAAGACCCGAAACACACAAGGTTATTCTCTCTGCTTTGCTGTTTACTGAGCAGCAGTATCAGAAGCAGGGTGACCACCTGGGATCCCCCTGCATCATCAACTGGGTCACGAGCTTGTGGTGACTTAGACCAGATGATGGTGAAGGAGACAGAGACTGGTCCAAAAGAAGACAGCAGGGCCACAGATGTGGAGGGGCGAAGGAAAGATGAGTCTGTACCGCAGGCTGCTTGTGCGGAGTAGGTTGGTTTATTTCATTAATCTTGATTCTCTCCTGTTTACTTATGAGGGTCGGGGTGGAAATGGCCATTCAGTAGTTTCCAGAGTCAACGTGGGAGCAAGGACAAAATGTTTGGAGCATTTCTTCCAGAATTGACTGTGCAGGGAGGGGCACCACCCTTCTCCAAGCCTGTTTCCTTGGGCCCTAGAAGTGCATCCTCCTCTGCCTGCTCCTCCCGAGCCAGATGGTAAAGTGCAGGAGCACAGGCAGATCACAGAGTCAGGCTGGCATGGGCTCCATTCCCCACCACGGACCACATCTTGGCTGCATCACGTCAGGCACCTTTGTCTCCAGGAGTTTAGTTTCCTCATTAGCAACACAGACTGAATAAAATGATTCATCTCATTGGGATTTTATGAGCATTAATTGAGATTAATCAGATCATACGCTTAACACAGAGCCCTGTACATGGTGGTCAATAAATTTGAGCCGTAACATTAACAAGGTAATGATCTGACCCAGGCCTTGATTTCTCTATTGGCAGATCGAGGGTAATAAAGCCTACTTTGGGACTGTTGGGAGAAGTGAAGCAGTAATATTAGCGAGGCACTTGGAACAGCACCTTGTACACAGTAAGCACTCAATAAATGTTAAATCACCAAACCATCATGGTGATTCTGACCTTGAGGTGGGCAGACATTATGTCCTGTTGCTTTTGTGTATGGAAGACACAACACACAGTCGGGACCTAATCTCTTTGTTTGCAAAGTGAGTAACTGTGACTTCATTATTAGAAGTGAATGCTAGGAGATGAAGGTGCAAAGGAAAAGGGTTTATAAACTCCAGCTCAAGCAGAGGTCATACCATTGGAAAGTTCAGACAGCTGGCTCCTCCACACAAGTTGGTCAGAGTTTCCCACAGCCATGGCTGGGATCTTAATTTTAAGTGTCAACTTGCTACAACTGAGAATCACCCGCTAAGACAGCCTCAGTTGAGGAATTGTCTGGATTGGGTTGGTCTGTGAGGGATTGCCTAGACTATTGCTACAGGGAGACCCAGCCCACTGTGGGTGGCACCATCCCCTAGGTAGGAGCCCTAAACTGTGTAGGACAGGAGAAACCTAGATGAAAGTAAGTAGGCAGTGTAGGAGCATCTGTTTCTTTCTGCTTTGTACTGAGGCTATAGTGTGACTAGATGACCCAAATGCTGCTATAACTTCCCTGCAGCGATAGAGACTGTGGCCTGGAATTAGAAGCCAAATAAACCGTTTCCTTCCTAAACTGCTTCTGCTCAGAGTATTTTATCACAGCACCAGAGCTAAAACTAGGAAGCAAGCCCACTGTTGACTATGATTTAACCCACAGTAATCCTGCCTAGGAGTGGCATATCATTGGTGACAGTTTTAAGGTCACTAAGTAACTCAGTGATAACGGTGTCCCCCTCTCAATGACACCTCAATCTCCCATGACATCTAGAAGAAAGACCCACTTTGGTATCCTCCTGTCCCTAATACCCCTCCCCTCCCTGTTTATCAGAAAGAGTAGACTTTGGAGTTAGCAAGAATCAGCTCCTAGTGAAAATATGACATTATAATCTGAGGTTTTCAATATCCAGTGGCCACCAATTGATGACAAATGCTACCAATTTGCATCGACTGTGACTGGTAAACGACATAACCATCTTGTGTTAAAGTGGAAGTGTTTAAAATAAAAAAAGAATAAGGCTTCAAAGGAGCATAAAAATAAATTCCCATTGGTCGGTTGATATGCGAGAGCACCATCAGTGTCAGGGCGTGGGCAGAGCAAGGGACTCCGTGGAGCCAGCTGGGAGGAAGGGCTGCCAAGTCTCAGCCAGGCCCAGAAGCTGCCAGAGAGAGGCCTTCTTCAAAACTTCAAAACACTTGGAAACCGGAAGGAACCTCCCCCTGCCCCCCATCCCCTCCAGGATATCAGAAGGAAATTTGAGAATGTCTTGGCTCTTACCGGAGGCTTTGAAAATATGGAGTGTCTGGTGGCTGGACTAGAGAGAGGTTCTCAGCCTTTCTTGGGAGTGATCCTCACATGGAGGCCCGGTGAAAATGCAGATTTTCAGACTGCCAGGTTAGAGTCAGGAATTCTGACGACGTGGGATTGGAGGATGTCCTGGGCCTGGGAGCCGACATCCACTATGGCTTTGAATTACAGGATATAGAATATGTGTCTGTATGTATAATACATGGTTGCTATAAACATGTAATATTATAGATATATATATTATTGTTTCAGACATACATGAATATATAATATGCAAATATATGATTGTCATGCACCATAATAAAAGCATAATATGTAAATCTATAACGTATACCTATAAATTTTTTCTTATCCTCTTTTGCCTCCTTTGTGTGTGCTTGTGTGTGTGTGTGTGCTTGTATATGTGTGTGTGAGAGACAGACAGACAGATAGAGACAGAGACAGAGAGATAGAGAGACAGAGAGAGAGTAGTCATTGTTGTCACTGTCTCTCCCTTACTCTATGCTATAGCAATTATGTTTTTAGAATCGTCAGTGGACACTGTTTTAACAGCCAAATGCATCATTTATGCAGTTTGCCTGCCTGGCCACAAGACCAAACATCAGAACCCAGGGAACAACTCAGTTAACAAGTGAAGCTAAGTGCTGAGGCATAACTCAGTGCTGGGCCTAGCATGGTTAAGACCTGAGGATCCATCTGCAGTGTCTCACACACACACACACACACACACACACACACACACACACACACACACACACGTGGGGGGAGGAAAGACAAGCTATGTAGAGAGGGCTCTGGCTGCTTAGGGTCAGCTAGCCACCCAGATACCAAATGAGAAAGGATATCTGTGCATAGCACAATTTCTTTCACTTTCTGAAGTTTTGAGGCAACTTTCTTGTTACCGTTTGTGTATTTTAATTAGTCCTCTTTCAACCATGTGCCATTTTCCATCATTCTCCCTAGAAACTGGACGTATAAGTCCCCTTTGGGTTGCAATATATAATTATATTAAATATAATCTATTTAATGTAAGTATATAAGATATAATTATGGGTTGTAATGCCTGACACCCACTAGTGGAAGCAACACAGATTACGATGATGGCTCCGAACATGACACTGGGCATATCTGTCGTTGTCACAGGAGCTGTCTGTGACACTGATGACATTTAGACATCATTCAAGCATATGACTACATGAGAGACATATAGTGGCGCACGTGGAGTCTCTTCAGAACCACGTTCTAAGAATGAAAGCTGTTGGCATGGCCGCCCATTGACTAGATGTGGAAGTCCACTGCTGCAGTTACACACAGCTTGCCTAAGACCACTGATCTTTCAGGCAGGATATGAACCTGGCCCCTTGTCTATGAGGAGGCCAGGTGCTCACATTCTGTTTTGAAGAAAGCTAATGAAAAAATTTTTGTTCTAAACATTCAGTATTGAACCTGTAGCAGTTACAATTTTAAAGGGATTTAAAAAAAACCTGCTCTGGATTCTGAATGGAGAGCTCAGTGGGTGAAGTGCTTGCCGCAGAAGCATGAGGACCAGAGCTCAGTCCCTGGTTCCCACTTAAAGAGCCAGGCACAGTAATGCACACTAGTAACCCCAGTGTTGGGGAGACGAAGATGGCCTGTCACATTAGCAATCTTCAGGTTCCAGGTCTCAAAGCACAAAGAGGAAAGTACCCCAGAAACATGCCTAAAGTTGATCTTCGGCCTCCATACGTGCATCTTCACCTACACTCATATGCTTGCACCCAGCACACATCCACACTCACATGTACATACACCCAGGATAAATATGAAATCTCTCCCAGTTTCTACAATATACTTTGTCAGTCTACTGATGTTTAATTACAACAAAAGTGGAAAAGCCCATGAACTAGCCTGTCTGGCTGCCTCACAGAGGGTCACTGCCCACCACCCACCGCCCACCTGCAGAGTCTCTGCTACATCCAAAAGTGAGGAGCTGCTGCTTAGATATCCCTCAGGAATCTCTGGCATGCTCGATGGCTCTTTCTGGCCATCAAAAATATGGACCCCGTGTGATGACGTGGCCTTATTATTTATTTTACAAATGATAAGCCACTACCTTCACAAACACCGACTTCCAAGTTCCTCGGGATATTCAGGGCCAAGCCAAGGAAAGAAGTCTCTTCTTACTTGACACCATTTAAATGAGTACTTGGAGTAATGGGATCTCACAGGGAGAGCATTACTTAGAGCAGAAATAGTGGTGTGGTCCTCCTTTAAAGCAAGCACTTTCAGTTATTGTTCAACAGAAGGGTTTTTGTTGACTTTGTTTACAATTTATGTGAATTTTTTTTCATGGCTGTCATTTGAAAGCAAACCATTGTAACAGTTTCAGTTTGGCAAGGCACCCAGGCATCCTGAGTTTGGGGTTACTCTGATGAGAAACTGGGTGCGGCTCATCAGCCTGTTTTTACTGTCCTTAGCACTAACTCTTTCTACACTGGTTTCGAGCAGTGGTTGTCCACTGGACAGAACAGAAGGAAGGAAGAATTCTCCCCCAATAAGACGGTTCCACAGAGGGTGGCTCACACTTGAAATCCCAGCTCTTTGGAGACTTAGGCAGGAGGAATAGCAAGCCTTGAAAGCCAGCCTGGCCTATACAGTAAGCTAGCCTGAGCAACAGTAATGGATCCTGTCTCAAACAAGTTAGCAATACAAAAAAAAAAATAATGTGGGATAGTGTCACTTGATTGGCTAATATCAGATGTAATAGAATGGAGCTTTTAATGAAACTAAACCCTCTTTGGGCACCAGCTTGCATACCTATGACTCTGCTTCTGAGCAGCAACTCTTGATGCCTAGCAAGCCTTCAACAAGTACGCCTCTTCCCTCTCCTCAGAGACACACAGCGTTAAGAATTTGGCGTGGGTATTTTCCATTATTTATCATTTTAGCTACATCTGTATGTAGCTAGGAACATTGTTTTGTGTGTATGTTAAAAAAATTAGTGTAAATAATTTCACATACAATTTTGCAAATGTTTTAACTCTATTTTTAATGCTCTACTAAAATGTGCATATAAGCAAGGGGGAGAGTTTATTCCTATCTGTAGATCTTATAGTGTTCCATCATAATAATGTATATTTTATTAATTTATCAGCTCCTCTGTAAATAGACACTTAGCATGTTTCACATTTTTCACTCTTACACATGATCTTTTATTGAATATGCTTGGGTTTTTTTTTCTTATAATTGTCACATAAGTAATTTATGTAGAGAAAAAGAGCTGTGAGAATTTTTTACCAAATTTAGCGAGGGAATAAGTCGAGAAAAATAAATGTTATTGAAACATCTCCTATTTTGTGCTGGCTGAATTCTCCTTGAAGCAAGTGAGCTGCATTCAAACGCACTGTTTCAGAATCGCAGTCAGCACAGTGACTATAAATAAGGCCAACCTGGGCTACATGAGCAGACCCTGAACAGAAAAACAAAAACAAAACAACAACAACCCCCCCAAAAAAACCAAAAAAACAAAAAACCTAAAACAAAACAAAAGCCCCAGCCCAGCGTCAAGTGAGTCAGCTAGCAATAACTCAAGTCTCGTGCTCATCCAGAAAACTGTTAATAGCTGCCTTGAGGTGTGGCGGGGCATGGAGACAAAGGCAAAGAAGAAACTGGTACCATAAAAGACACGGCTTGTTCTCAGAGTTTGTATGAGCTGGTCTGAGCAACTGAGTCCGTAGCCTCTCCAGCTGCTCCTGAGGTACCAATTCTTCCTGAGTGGGCAGAGAGCGTAACTCTGGATTGTGATGAAGAGCGGGCTTCCAGTTTAGCATTCAAAGTGGCCAAACTTCAGTGGATGTCAGTATAGGGCGTGTAACCAGGTCCTGGCTTAGAAGCAGAAATAGGAGGTGGGGGTGGTGGTTCATCCTGTAGTCTCAGCTCACGAGGGGGCAGTGAGAGGAGCAAGAGTTTAAGGTCACTCTCAGGCACTCAGTGGCTTGGAGGCCAGACTGGCTACATGAGGCCTTGTATTCGAATATATGTGGAACTAGGGGAAGGGGCTGGCATCAGAGTTCATTGGTGAAATGTGCTTTGCCACCATACTGACCTGAATTTAATCTCGAGGATTTAAAAAAAGGGCACAACCAACTCCTGAAAGTTATCCTCTGACTGTCACATATGTTACGTGGCATGTGAGACACATACACACATACACACACACACACACACACACACACACACACACACACACACACACACACACTAACAGGGGGAAACAGAAAGAAAAAGCATAGATCCGCAGGTTGAGAAGACTTGTGTGACTCTGGATGGTTTCTGTGGTTTAAGCCAGCATCACCCTTAGAACATGTGAAAGTATGTGCATGTTCACTGGGGTATGTGGGCTGGGTATCATCCATTGCTTCCCATGTTATAAGTTGGGCTGCTGTGTGCTGGTGTGTCCTTAGTGTGTGAGTGTGTATGTGCTTAGTGTGTGCGTGTGTGTGCTTAGTGTGCTTAGTGTGTGTGCATGTGTGTGTGTTATAAGCATGAGCTGTGCATGGGCATTTATTAGTTGTGTTATGATGTAGCTACAGCTGGGTAGGATATATTTTGTTTTGTGTGTGTGTCTTTGTGGGAGAGCTTAAATTTATGTGACCATTTACTTATTTATTGAAGTGCTGTGTTCATGTGGTGTATTTGTGTATATACTTCTATATGGGTTTGTGTGGACATGCATGCCAGTCTACACACCTGTGAGCAAAGTGCATGTCAGGTGCCACACTCTATGACTTCTCGCAGTATTTTGTTTTGAGGCAACATCTCTCACTTACCCTGGATCTCACCAAATGGCTACACAGGTTGGCCAAGGAGCACCTGGAATCCTCTCAGCTCCCAGAGCAGGGGTCACGGGTACACACTGCCATGCCCGTCTCCTTTTTTTTTTTTTTTTTTTTGTGCTTGGGATCTGAATTCAGACCCTGATGCCTGTGCAGCAAGCATTTCCCTTACAGAAGCACCTCCCCAGTCCTGACTTGAACTTTTTAATTAACAAGATTTGTATTTGTAGAGCACATAGAGCACCCAATCCTTATGTCACTAAGTCAGTGATGAACTCAGGGTGGGGCTCTCCTGAACGTTGTCCCATGAACAAAGAGCCATGCTTACAGTGCATCTGCCTTGTAAGGCACACCCATCTCCAGGCGATGGCCCTGCAGTGAGAAGAAAACAGAGCCATAGCCATACATGGCTGGAGAAGCCGGTCCTAGGTGGGAAATGTGTAAGAGCCAGAGAGTTTCTAGAAAGTGACCTCCACACAAATTTCTATCTTCTTGTCTGTCTTCCTCCCTAGACAATGTTCTGCATTATTTCAGGAGTCAGATTGCAGAACACAGGGTATTTTGATCAAATATATGAATGGATGGATGGATGGATGGATGGATGATGGATGGATGGATGGACAGATGAATGAGAGATTGAATGAATACTCATCCCATTTGGGGTCTTGAGACCATTTGTCTCTGCTTCCTGATTGTGCCCACCAGACTGACTGAGGCAGGCTCTCACTGGATGCTGTTGACAGATGACTGGGCACACACAAATGTTCCCTTATCTCAGGAGCAGGCTGGCAATCGTAAGACCGTGTCTTCCCGCTGGGGATTTTATTCTTCCTCCATGGGTCTCTCAGGAGCACCCAACTGCTGTCCCTTTGGTTTAATTATTGATCTCGGGATCAGTGTGTCAGTCCTGCTGTTTACTGTCAGGCTGCAGGCACAGATGGAGAAATAAAGAAGCGAAGGGGGATGTCTCTGCAACCTCGGTACGGAAATTTCCCCCAAGACGTCGCATTTTTTTTCTTCAGGAGAGGTGAATGGAAGGTGGAAAAGTTGGGGAATGAGTTTTCCAACTCGCCAGGCCCATAAACCAGCAGAATTGTTGCTGCACCCATAAATGTTTAATCAGTTTTATCATCCTGTGAGTAAGGTTAAACAAATGTGAGTCCTTTGAGGAATTATTTACTGGAAGCAAAGTTACAGCATTAACATCTGTGTTTCCAATCACTTAGATGGGGAATGCGTCAAATAAATCACAGGCAAGACCCACAAAATAACCTCTATATTATCATCTCCGGAGAAGAACACAACCCAGTCTCTCTCTCTCTCTCTCTCTCTCTCTCTCTCTCTCTCTCTCTCTCTCTCTCTCTCCATTTCATTATCAATAAAGAATAAGCTTTCACTTCTTTTTTGATTATTTTTGCTGGCAGTTACTGTAAAAACATCCACACTAGAAGGACTGGAAAAATTTCTCTTGGGGATCCTGGTTGTTTAAGTCACCACTCTCATTTGGGAATAGGCTAACGGTTCCAACATATAATGTCCATAGAATGTAGCCTCATAAATTTATTTTTTTTCACAGTGATGTAATGGGGAGAGTGACCTGGAATTTGTAAGTGTTCCCTGCTTGGTGCATTCCCAGGGGCAGCATAACATTCTAGGCAGTGTTTTATGCACTCTAATTAAAATATAAGGCAGTCTTGCATTTCCTGTGGGCTGACCAGGAGCAGAACATGGAGATGTTTTCAAGCCTGCAACAGTGTGCCACTGAGCTTTTTGGTCGGGTTTTCCTTTCTTTTTAAAAAGACACTGATGTGATTCTTCATATTAGACCTCAGTCCTAGAGTCTCCATTCCACAGGAGACGTCTGTGCTTTGGTTAGATGCTGAAGTCCAGAACTGTACTTCAACAAATAAGGCGATTACGACCGCGTGTAGCTGCAATTTGAATTTTTTAACTTGCATGTGTGTGGTGCACATATGTGTGTGTCTATGTCCACTTACATTCAGAGGCCAGGGGAAGATGTCCACTGTCTTCATCTCTTGTCCTTCACCTTATATTTTAAGACAGGTTCTCTCACTGAACCTGGGGCTCTCATTAGTTTGGCCAAGGTGCCTGGCAATGATTGACGTGTCTCCACCTGCCAATTCTGGCTTTACAAACAGGCTTTCCCATGCCGGTCTTTTACATAGAGGTTGGAGATTTGAACTCAAGTCCCCTTGCTGTCATAGCAAGCACTCTTACCCACTGAGCCATCTCCTCGGCCCTGCAGTTTGAACATCATGCACGTACTTTAAGCCTATAATGAAGACAATGAATTGAGAAAATTAATGGGGAGTCTTTCCCTCCCCAAGATAAAGTAGTAGCAAGGGGAACTTACAGCTTTCTTTACTGAAAGAAAAACTCAAATGAAAATGATGGGAAAGACTGTCTGTAGTTTCCTCAATCAAAAAAAAAAATCTGTGACACATCATGGACTCAACAAACCGGTTTGTGTATCGAGATGTTTTATTTTTCTAGGCGGGAGAAGCACATGGTAGAAAATAAAAGACCTTGACTTCCAGAAGCACAAAGACTGGTCTTAGGGCTGAAACTTGCCAAGTAAAAAGTAGATGCCTAGTGTAGATCTTCCTGGGAGCCAACACCATCCAAAGCAGGAAGGAAAAAAATGGAAGCTTCAAGTGAGAAAGAAGGATGGAAGTAGCTAACAGATTCTTGGGAGATGAATTCCTCTAACACAGCATGTTTAATTCTAGAGTCTTTCTTTTATTCTGTCAGCAGAGGGTTTGCAATTTCTGTTGTTTACAAGACCCTGTGCTATGTGCCAAGACTACAGGTATAGAAAGGACCCAGACCTTGCTTTCAGACTTTGGCATTGGAGCACATAGGGAAAAAAGCCAGGCACCCAGGCAAGGGCTTGTAGAATAATAGGCGGAAGGGTAGATGGATGATGATGGATGGGTGGGTGATGATGGATGGGTGGGTGATTGAATGGGTAGATGATGGATTGATGGGTTATGATAGATGGATAGATGATGGATGGGGTGGATAGGCGGATGAATGGATGATGAATAGGTAGATAAAGACTCACAGCTCCCTAGGAACCTAAACTTATTTGTGTGGGGGTTAGGTGTGTGTGTGTGTGTGTGTGTGTGTGTGTGTGTGTGTGTGTGTGTGTGTGTATGCTTGCATGGACACATGCACATGCAGACACACACATATGCATGCATGCGCGCGCGCGCACACACACACACACACACACACACACACACACACACACACACAGCTGCTCCCATTTCCATTGGCCATGTATGCCTGGTTTCTCTTCCAAGGAATCATCTCTGAAGCTCTTCCCTTGACACCAGACCCTGGAGAATTCCAGTGAGTGGCTGAGTGCTGTGAAAGTCCCACCTTGCCCCTCCCCTCACTGCTGTCTAAGCCCTTCTCAGGGCTCATTGCACCCGTAAGAGGACCAAGGCACTTTTTCTGTGCCTTCTTTGTCTCTGTTCTGTGTCCGAAGCCAGTCAGTACCAAGTGCTCTCTGCTAGGCCTATCATAGATGCTTTCTGTGCCTCTGATTTCATTTGGCCTTCCTCTCAGCTGAGCACACCATCCTTATTGTCAAGAGAAAAAAAAAACCCTGGGCACAGAGTTGTCCAGTCATGGTTTTCACATGGTGAGTACATGGCAAAACCGGAATTGAAGTCTAGGTATGTTTGGCCCTGAAGCCACACTTAGTACATTCCTCAGCATCTCAAGAAGCCACACTTTTCATTTTGATGAATCTGACTGCAGCCCATGATCTAATACCTATTGTCATAGGCTTAATTGATCCCTGGTTTCAGCAAGTAAGGGTTGTGAGGCCCAGGGAGAGGCCGGCCCAAAGTCTTTCTTCTGGATGCTGTTTTTCTTCCTTCTATGCAAAGTCTCTACACACCATCCACTTGGCCCAGAAGCATCCCTTTGAGGGCCTCAGCAAGCATTCTGGCATTTCCACTGGCCAATGTGGGTTTACAAGACCCTCTATGTACCAGCTGACACCGTTAAGTTAGCCTTTTGTGTGCCTGCATCCAGGTGTATAGGAGGCAGGAGCCACGGATGCTGACATACCAATTCAAAATTGAAGTGTTTTGCTAAAAGCAGTGAGAATGGACATTGGGCTAGCCATGGCCAAAGACAGCTTTGTACTACTTGCTCTTGCAGTTTCCTCTAGAACTTTAAATCCTGACAAACTGACATTCTAATACAGATTGTTATTTTCTTTCTGTCTCACTTTAGACAGGTGATTTGCCTTTTAAACACTAATTTCTGATTTTAAAGATTTTTTAAAGGGGTGTGTGTGTGTGTGTGTGTGTGTGTGTGTGTATGTGTGTGTGTGTAGAAAGAGAGAGACAGAGACAGAGACAGAGAGACAGAGAAACAGAGAGACAGAGACAGAGACAGAGAGACATACATGTGAGTGTTCTCAGAGACCAGAAGAATGTGTTGGCTCTGTCAGAGCTGCAGTGAAGGCGGTGGGGAGTCCCTCAGTTTGGCTACTGGGGACTGAACTTAGACCCTCCTAAAGAGCCATAAGTGCTCTCAATTGCTGAGCTGTCTCTCTAGGCCAGCACTGATTTCTTGACTTCAAAATATCACTAATAATACAAGAGCTCATCGTGTGGTTTCTGGCGATTTTGCCTCTGCCATGTGGGCTGCAGAACAAATGTTCAGTAGCTGCCAGCGTGGGGAGTCACTGGGGATATTTGCTTGGGACCATAAGGGTAACAAACAAGTTTATATGGAATGTTAGTAGTGTTGGAGCCTTGCGATGTAAGCCTGCAATCCCCCATGAGGCTGAGGCAGGAAGATTTCAAAGCTGAAGTCTATTTAGGCTTCAGAGTTCAATTCAGCCTTGGAAAACTTAATGAGATCCTGTCTCAAAAGAGAAGACAAGAAGAAGGTAGGAGAAACAGCAGTGACGGGATGCTTGCCTAGGGTGCGTAAAGTCCCAGGTTCAGTCTCTAGTTTCACACACACAAAAGATACAGTTTACTTAAATTGGGGTGAGATGTGCTTACCAAAATAAGCCACCACCATCAAAGGACCACATTCTAGGGTCCGCTGACCATGACTCCTTCTTTTTCAGGTTCAAAGGGTCTTTCCCAATCTCCTTTCAGGTTTTGATTTATCTATTAATTAAGCAAACTGAGAATTGACAAGCCTGAGGTGATAAAGATGTGCCTAGCTTTAAAAAAGTGATTTTGTTTGTCGGGGATGATGGGGCAAAATTGAATGGGAGAAAAATGACTGTCAGTCAGCTGGTGGGGTGGTGCCCCTTCCTGCTTCCTGGGGTGAGGAAGAAAAAGTTGGGTGGGGTTTCTGCCAGTTCTCTTGTCCAGGTTGCAGGGTGTGCAGGCCATCACTGGCCGGATGACCACTTGCTTTCCTGTGGAAAGGCTGACACGGGGATCGTGCATTCAAGCATGCAGGTGCCTTTGACTGCTGTTGACACCCCTGCCTGGTAGTATTTAGAGGATGCTGGCAAAGGAAAAGGGTTGATCATGTATGCATGGGACGCTGTGCCCGCAGCACGCGTGCATTCCAGGCTCAGCCTCTGGCTGCTATTGCGTCAGTGCCACGCATACAGAATGCTCTATGGAAGCCACTGCTGGCAGTAGCTCTTCACTTAATGTGTTACACAAGCTGCCGGAAACGGTAATCCCGTCTAACGGGAACCGCCTTTGATTTAAAGCTGCAGAGGTGAGTAATTGAGCTGCAAGCACCGGCCGTGTACAACCTTTGTTTGGGGACATCTGTCAAGAGCAGCCAGGAATCTTACAAGGGCAGTGTTTCTTGAGGCCATCTTTGTCACCCAGGTGGTCTCAGAAAGTCATCTGTTGACCCTGTGGGAGGTGCGGGGAAGGCTCAAGGCAAGCAGTTGCCTTTCTGTTCTGTCTTCCGTTGTGTCGCTGCCATAGAGCCACACTGACGGTTCTCCATGAGCTCAGTGTTACCCTGATGTCCAATTCTTACAGGTCACCTCTACACACACTCACCGCCCCAGCCACGCTTAATCTTCCTGCATGGGCTGCACGCCTGAGATTTCTCCTCCACGTCTGTCAAGGCATCGGCCTGAGCCACAAGAGCAAGTTAGTTAGTCTCTTTATCACCTTTAAGGATGGAACAGGGTGACATGGATTAGTGTTTGTAAGGCGTCGGGACAATCCCATGTGTGATTACTATTGCACCCCTGCATGCATGCAGTGGCATGCACATGTGTCTGTGTGTGTGTGTGTGGTGTGCCTTTAAGCAAACTTAGCCTCACTTAAAAATAAATGCATGAGAACCAGTGAAATGTCTCAATAGATAAAGGGGTTTGCACCAAGCCCAAGCCCGACCACCTGAGTTTGATCCCTGGGAAGGAGAACTGGTTTCCCAAAGATGCCCTCTGCTCCACATGTACACCGTGGCATATACACACATACGCACATGCTGAAATAAATACATAATGATGCAGACATGTAAAAAAAAAAGGCCTCTTAAAATAACTATATGCGTGAACCAACAGCCTTTCAGAGTTTCTATTTAGCCGGGGCGGCGGGGGGGGGGGGGGGAGCTCTTCAAGGTAGCATCAGATAGAATGGTACCACTAGGGCAGGGCAGCATCTACTGAATACTAGTGGTCGACAAAGAACCCTGAGCTTCAGGGAGACTGCATTGGTCCATGACTGCAAAATGGGTTTGTGGAGTGGAGAGGTGGCTTAAGAAAAGCCCTTGCCTGACACCCAGCACCCTCCTTAGCATGGAGAGATGAACCCTACAACTCCTCTCCCCATGTTTTGGCCCATGGTCTACTGGGCTCAGCACCCCCTTGCAGCTCATAAGATGTGCAGACTTCAGACCCATCTTGATCCACCAAACCCAAATCTGCAGCTGAACATGTGGCTCAAGTGTCTGGTGGGAACATTGAGATCTGCAGAGAGCCAGACTCCATGTCCACTGGCCTTGTCACATGAAGCACTCACAGCTGTGAGGCTTGGCCCTGGCTTCATTTCTGTCCTTACTCCATGCTTGGTTACTGTGTTCGCTGGTCATCTGCTTGCATAAGTCAGGTCTTGGTCTCTTAGACTGCAGGTTAATCTGTTTCCGCCTCAGCCTCCCAAGTGTTGGGATTCTAGGTATACCCCACCATGCCCGGCTTCTGTATATTTTCCCAGTGACCCTAAAGTTGAGTTGGTGAATCTGAACGTAGGCATCATACTAGTAACATTGCCTCTCATTTGTTGCATGCCAAGTCAGTCAGCCGCCCCATCAGGCAGAGACGGCAGCAATGGAAAGCCATTGTTGCTTATTTGTTGTCTGCACCAAGCGCTGTTTCACGGTCCATACAGCGCACTCTTCTGTCTTCAAAGTCTGCCCAGGAGGCCGATCTTATTTCCTACTGGGGATTTCCTTCTGGAAATTTTGGAGAAGGTTCACACAAGCACCTGTGGTGTCAATCATGTCCCAGAGCCAAATTCGCTTCTGTGCCTGACTTATATAATCCATAGGCAAGAGTGCTTTTCAGAGCGGAAAAGATGGCCCAGTGGTTAAAAACGTGTGCCGCTCTTACGTAGGAGCCAAGTTTGGTTTCCAGCACCCATGCAAGCAACTGTCTGAAACTCCTCCTGGCTTTTATGGGTCCCTGTGCTCACATGCACACATGCACACATGTACACACACACACACACACACAATTTTAAAGTTATTAAATAAATCTTATTTAGAGTGTTTTTCATATGGGAGGCTTGTGGTCTTTTGTGGTATATACATACCTGTGTAATAACTTTACTGTTGTTTTACCTCTTGGTCTCTAAAACCTAAATGCTTATTATTTGGTTAATAAAAGAACTGTTGCTTTTAGCTCTCAAATATTAATTCTCAACTTGTTTTGTATGAGTCAGAGGCAAAATAATTTTTTGATGGCATAGGCATGAATTGTTTAATACTTATGTTTTTAATTTTCCGTGTATTTTAGAAAGAAAAAGTAAAATACGTTAAAACTATGATTTTTATGGACATTCTCATTGAATTCAGCGTAAAGAAAAAAAATAAAGCAAATCCATCTGAAATCTATTTAAAAACAAGTAAACAATAGCAGAGATACTATGGAAATGAAAAGAAAACCACAGAGCTGGTGGTGGCATAACGTCTGGGTGTTAGAACAGAAAGTGGAACTCACCAAGAAACACTGAAAACAAACAAACGGACAACAAAACCCACAGAGGTCATTTAACAGACAAAATTCAGCAGGGCCTGAGGTGACTTACACACACAGTCCCTGCACTTGGGAGGCTGAGGCAGGAGGAT